>NC_140595.1:692602928-695002928 GCF_964204655.1 Triturus cristatus | reverse complement strand
TGATCTCCTAAAATAAAAGTGACACATTATTTGATATGTTTCTAATGGCATGTATGAACAATACTACTTAATTGGAATAAGTTAGTTCTGCCACATCTTCTATCTCCTGGACCTCTGGAAATGTTTTCCTGTCCACTTGATTTATCATAAAAGAAGTTTCCTGCTGCGCTCACCTGGATTGCTTTGGTTACAGCTGGGCTGGCTCTGGATGAACACTTTTAGCTCCTCCTTGAGTATGGTCACCACCTCCTTGTAATTCTCTTGAATGGTGATGCTTGGCTTTAGCTCTAGCTCCATGATGACTTTATGATCCACAATGATGCTTCCGGCTCTAAAAACATACATCCAATGTAAACATTTCACCAGCTTCACAATCTTTATTTAGCAAAACAGAGGTTCACAGCCCCTTAGTTGTAAGTGTGCCATAATCTAGAGACAGCAAGCTATTCACATAAGGTTGTGACCCCCGGAGGTTCCGTAGCTCCCATGTTGTTCAGATTTTGTCGCTGCATCACATTGTAAGGAATATGTCTGCAATACCCATGTGTGCTGGATCAAACCTACCTTTGGAAGCCTGTCTGTTGTTTGAACTATAATTTCAAAACATCCCCAAGCTGCTTACCGAAATACTAATCAAAAACCATTAGTTTAGTAGGACCTGGGGTGTTTCAGAGGCCAATAGCGAGGATAATGTGCAGCCAGTGGCCAATAATTTAAAAAAGGGTGGTCTTGCTTTCTCTACCTAAATTGTAGTATTTCTAGGCAGCAACATAGGTGTATGTCACTATCTCGAGATCCATAATATGGACCCACAATAATATTGTGTCCACTACCTAACCACATCATCACTGGTCAAGTATATATTTACTAAAATTTTCTCCACATCTACTAACCTAAACTTACCCTGTGATGTAGTAGCTAGGTTGATATAATGGTTGCAACATTACTGTTATGCAATGTACCGCATGTGAAACAGTAAAGATATCACAATTACAATGGCTGCGTAACTATGGGTTCCACACACTGACTGTAGGGATCGTAGGAAGTACAAAAAAAGAGAGGACAGTGTTATTGATAGCAAAGGAATGTATGGAGGCTACTCAGCAGGGGCTGGTCCTCCACTACATTGGAGGCGCATTGCCCCACTGCTTTCTCGCACTGCGAGAAAGCAGAAGGGTTTGGTTGAGGGAGGGTGGGTGGGCGGGGCTGCTCTGCGAGCAGTGATGGGCAGAAAATAAGTGGTGTGCCCACCCCTGAGTGCGCAATGACTGTTTGGTCAGCCCTCTGGGGCCAACCAAACCCACCATGCGCACTCTGCCCTTTCTCCATGCAGGCTGCAATGCAGCCTACATGGAGGAAATGGCCTCCCCATAAGCCCATGGTTGGGCGGCGTCCCCACTTATCATAACGCTGCCATTGCCGAGAAAACGTAGGACCCGGCCAGCAGACAGGTATGTTTTTTTATTAATTATTAAATTTACCCCATCCCCCTCCCCGCATGACCCCTTGCCCCCCACCCGTGATTAATGCCAGCCGTGACTGATACTCAGAAAACACAGGCCCACGCAAAAGACATAATAGTTGAGTAAACTTGTAGAGAACATTTTACACTATAGTAGAGTGAGGGCAATTATTTTACATTGGAGGAGAGAATGTGAAAAACCCTTTTGAGAGAAAACTGGAAAATATTTATAAATTTTTGTCTGTGTCAGGGTGTATGCCAGACTATCAAATGCAGAAATATCGTCTTAAATAAAGATTGCATTCTAAATTTTCTTTACAAAAATATCGTCCCATTGGGTTCAGATTTACTACTGTTAACTCCAGTGGTGGCAATACTTTTATAAAATGTATGTAGAACATTTTGGCTATGATGATTTGGTAACATACTATCAAACTAGCTTTCTACTCAATTTCCTCAAATGCATTCACCAGGATGCATCTGCCAATACCAGATAAGCATTGTTTTTCACTAGTCTTCGAACTCCATACTGCGGGCCAGTGGTCAAGCAGGGCTCAATGGGCTGCAGTTGTGGAGGCTGGAGAACCATTACCTTGCATGTCCCAGGGTCCATCCTATTATGGCTTTACAAACAGGGTCAAGTACAACTGTTTCAGCACTTGATTCTTAGTGATGAGCAATTTACAGGCTTCTCAGGGAAGTAGTGTGGGGGTGCCTCAATCTCATAACACAATCACCCGGCAGTGCAATGCTTGATTGTCCATCCCAGTTCTTATATTTTATAAAAAAGAAAAACTTTTAATACTACACACTATAATATGCAGGTACACAACCTACTGGTGAGTGGCTAGTGTAACTAGAGATCAGGAATCCCTCCTTCCCCATCCCCTCTCTCTCCTAAACTCAGGGGATGGATTTAGTGTGCTAGGTTTCAGGCACAAGTGCAGTGCCACCGCCTCTTTTAAAGTAAGTGTACTCAGTTAATCTCAGTCACATTGTTTATATCTCACCAATGCAAGCTCTATGGATCTGAAGTTACGATCAGGAGCCTCAGCACATGTCTGCAAGTTGTGCCGTGAGTTATGGGTTTACAAATCATGTGGCTGCTAGCACTTCTTTGGCAAGGGTGGTGCAGCTTCAACTTTGCTCATGGCGATGGGACAGTGGAGCGGTCCACATAGGCCAGGCAGTCATTACAGTGGTGTAGTCCGCTTCAGCTACAGCTCCACAAATTATAATGACAAGTCCACTCTGGCATAATGTTCGAGTTTACAGTACCACTCTTTAGGGCATTGTCACAGTGAAAGATGCTTCAGGATCATAGCAGTGCAATCCACTTTGGCACACTTCAGTGCAATGTAACATGCAGGTGCCTAGGCACAACTTGCAGGTTTGCAGCAGCTCGGCCAGCTCTGGCACATTTCAGGGCAGTGCTAGGGTGCTGCCCCTTTAGGTACGACTTGAAGATTTGTAGTAATGCCATCCACTCGGGCACACTTTAGGGCAGTGTAAGCCAAAGGAGTATGCAGTTCCTGAATAGAGAGGAAAAGAGGAGATCGGGAGTAGCCAGAAGCCCCAGATTAAGAGATCTGATTGCTCAGGATCAAGGGCCATCACACAACCAGACGGGTGTCATGCTTCATCGTTGGGCCGGCACTGCGATGTCCAACGCACCCTGCGAGGGGGCTCTTTGCTGGAGTTCTTTTTTTTTTGTTGCCGATGTGAAGTATGAGGTGCTGTGTTATGTGAGCCAATGTGAGTAGAATGGTGCAATATGAGGCTAAAAATAACTAAGGGATACCCTAGTGTTCTAATATGTGGGCTCCCTTGTTAACATTATAAAATTATTGTGAACCAGAGATGGGTACAATGGTCCAAACCAGCTTGGAGAGTGATAGCTTAAAAGAAGGTCAACATGTTTCTTGCCTATTTAATGTCAAAACAGATCATGGCAATTCATCAGGAAAATAATCCTTATCTACTCGGGCTTGTGTTGCCAAAGAGTTTACAATATTATAATCACACCCAAGGGTATTCACACAAGAAAAAAGTATACTTTCAGTATAAAAAAACAACCATATTATGGGAAGTATTGAGCCCCAACAATGTGTGGCAGAGGAGATGCTCACTGGTGTATAGAAAATGGTGCTGCAGAGCGCGATATGAGACCAACCTACCCAGATCTCTGCCTTCATGGTACTTCCCATAATGTGGTCATTTTTGTATACTGAAGGTATACTTTATACTTGTGTGAATACCTTTGGGTACGATTAATATATTCTACTTTACCAACTTCTCCGACATTATGGTGGATACGAGCAACTGGGTTATTGGTTGAATGGGGGGTGGCCCTTGTTCAAACAAGAGCCACAATCCCTGGTAGGGTGAACCACAAAAATTCACCAAATTACCCTGTGCTTAACCCTTAGTACCTTGGCACAAAATGCAGTGAGGTTTAAGTTAGAGGCAATGTGTAAAGTATTTATGCAGCACACAAACAGCAATAAAATGAAAACACAACACAAAAAAAATCCCACACCAATTTAGAAAACTAGAATACATTTCAATAAACTATTTGACACCAAAATGACAAAATTGCAACTTATTAGGTTTTAAATCTTAAGTGAAAATCAAGTGTTTAAAAGATCAAAGCGCCAACCGCATACATCTGGTCATGTGAGACTGGGTCAAAGTAGAAGGAATTTTGAAGAAAACGTTCAGTGGGGCAAGGCTGTAGGTGGTGTGCGAGGAGGATGCTTTGTTATTGAGGAGTCACTAGACAAAGTTGGGGTGAAGATTTCTACCTTCAGCCTTAGTCACATTTTTGGAACTCAAAAATCTATAGCATGCAAGACAGGAGGCTGTAACCGATGAATACATCTTAGGCAAAGGACCGCTGCATAAGATTTGATGCTGCAGAGAAGAATGTAGAGGGTGCTACCATGAAGTCAGGCCAACCAGAGATGCAGCTCTGCCAGATAGACAAGCAGGTTGGTCCTGGGTTTCCCTTAGTTCTCAGAGTAGTTTACAGCCAACATTTTCTCATTTCCATGTTTTGGTATTTTGCCATCTGGGCAACTTTAGCATCACCACCAAGGGTCCAGGACTGGACGGGCACAACTTGGGTATTAAGACTCACTCAGGCTGGTACAAGGTGCAGGCTCAAGATGGTGTAAGCCTGTTATGTCCCTGTGGCTCTGAAAAGGAGGCTAGCAAACTCGCTCTTGGAGTCACTCTGGTAGGCCTGGGTTCAAGCAGCGGAACAGGGCTCAAGCAGCAGGGCAGGACTCTAAGGATTCAAGGCAGGCTCCAGGCAGCAAAGCAGACTTTCCAGGTGTAGCAAAGCAGTCTAGTGGAGTAAACAGCTGTCCACAGCAGCAGGCAGTCCACTGAGAGTCCCTCCAGAAAGTAAAACGAAGAGTATGTCTGAGGGCCCTATTTTGATATCTGGTGCCTTCTTTGAAGTAGTAAACATTTCTAGAGGTTTTTCTTTGAAGTGCTTTGAGTTTCCTGATACCCCTGCCTTGGCTCCAAATTGGCTGCAGGGGCAATGCAGGTGGTGACAAGTCCTTTGTGTGAAGGTAGAGCACAATCCATTCAGTTGCAAGTGGGGCTGTGGCCAGCTCTGCCTCCCATCCTGATGCAGATGAGCCATTCAGGCACAGCTAATCTCTCTATTTTGCGACTGTTTGGGAAGAATTCACAAAGTATAACTATGACTACACTACTGCCAACTACACCCAATCATGTGACATTGGACAGGCTGCAGGCACCTTATAGTCTAAGGGGTAGAAAATTCCAACTTTCTAAAAGTAGCTTTTTCAAAATTGTAATTTTAAATCAACTTTACAGTTAGAGAGATTTTTTGATGAGCAAATTGTTACCTCCAAGCATCAGTTGGCTGACTATTTGCTTGGCTGCAGGGACATAAAAAGATGCAAGATGTCCTTTTCATGAAACTCCCAGCTGACCAGTTCCAAATGGACCTGCCCTGGGCCCTGCTGGTGGCTGCTACTGGATTGAGTCTTGACCCCCAAGAGTTGTTCTTGCGATCCGGAACCCTTGGTTGAATCAAAGTGTACTTCTCCTAACATCCTAAGAAAACCTGTTTTTTGTCATCTAAGACCTCAGGACGACTTGGACAAACCTACCAAGAATATCTGATGAAGGTGCATTGCCTCTGGGCCACAGATTCACATTGCTCCCACTCAAAACCTTTTCACACTAAACTTTTCACAACACCATATTAATTTTGGTGGGACATTGCAGAGAAGCTATCTGGCCTTGTGAAGCCCTGTTTGGCTGCAGCTTGTAGCCTTGCCCAGCTAGCAAATCCAAGCTCCAAAAAGGAGACTAAGTTCAAACATAGAAATGTTCACTGTGCTAAGGCGCCAAACATATTCGACCAATGAGGTTTCTTGGGCACAAAGTTTTATTTTTTTCTAACTCTGAGCTTTCCTGCCAAAAGTCAACAGCTTCATCTGATGGTTATTCAACCTCCTGGAGCTCTTGGGGCACAGCATGCTGCCTTGCCATTGCTGAGGATTTTCCAAGGGACAAATTTAGAGTTTGGCGGCTGGTATACTCTATCACAAACATGACTCATATCCCATCTCCCTAATTTCAAGTGCATTATATTCATGGCACTTGTAATACGAAGGATAGGATATTTGTCACGTTTGCGACGGAGGATCCAGTCTGCCAATGCTAAATCAGGCCCTAAGTGCAAAGATAAAACTTCCAAATGGAACGAACATGGTAACTGTTTCCTATCCATGCCTTAAATCACACCTATGTATCGGTCAAGTGCAACCAGATGTACCTTAGCACTTTTTTGTGGGTTTTTTTTATTGACACTTTAAAAATTCATATCCTGACTCTCATTATTGGATTTTGTCATGTTGTTCATTAGATTATTCTCTATTTTATTTTTCTAATTTGGAGCAGACTGTCTGCTCTGTGCCATAGCTACAACGGTGTTGTATGGTTCCTACAAATTAGGCAGGACTGTGTATCTAGACAACATAAACTTCAGAATATGGGAACTTAGTTGTTCACACATATCATCAGAAAATGTTGGCCCAGTTTCCGAGCTAGCTCACAGTGCCCATCAGTACCCCGTAACCTTACCAGGGTATTAGATGGTATCTGCAACCTTGAACATGACCACCCTTATTCCCAAAGGAAATTGTGCAAACAAACCTACCCTTTCATTGTTACTCTGCATGCCCAAGGTAAACACAGGAAAGTTACAAAAATAGCTTTTCAAACATTTATTGGAACAATCATATTCTTGTATAGAAAGTATAAGCTGCGATTATCAGGTAGATGAAACGGGAAACATCCTTTAGCCTGCAAGCTTAACTCCGTATGCCATTACCCTGCATTATTTTACTCCGCATTACCTTTTACAATGCAGGGCTTTACACCACAAAACTGTTACGACGCATTCCCCAAAGTAAAGCCCACTGGAGTTAGAATAATAAATGTTGGAATGGGGAATGCGTTGTACCGGATTGCGTTAAAAGTTAATGCGGAGTAAAAAATGTGGGGGAATGGCATGCAGAGTAAAAGATGCAGGGTAAAGTCTCCTATTCAGATGAAACAAAGCATGGTAACCAGCAATACAAGTATGCTGAAAAAGATAAACAGTTCAACCATGATAACATTATTATGTGGTTATACTCCTATATATTACTACCTACACTATCAAGAGCATTGTTGGAGTACCCTCTGCCAAATCCATTGGGATAGCCTAACCTCCCATACCTGAGTATGGCTACTTACGCTTTTTCTCCGCTGCAAAAAGGTCAGCTAAATACAGGCACCTTCAAGGTGGCCTAGCAACTTATATAGCGGCCACAAGCATTTTGACGGCAAAAGAAGTCGGCCCAACTCTCACAGCCTTGCTGGCGGTAAATATTCATCTGCCACAACTTACAATAGGCTCCGCTGAAAATGACATTACCCTAATCAATGTCTACATTCATCCGAGAAAGAAAAGAAAAGAAGCTAAAAACCTTTGCAGCTTCGTGGAGTCTTGCATAAGGGAAAGACCTACAACAAACGTTATTCTCACTGGGGACTTCAACCTCAACCTCATGGGTGCCACGCAAGAAGACGAGCCACTAATTCAAAATGCAATCTGGGATATTCCTTCACAAGCGATTTCCCAGATTCCCAAGCAAACAAAGTTAGGTAATAAGATTCTGGAAGATCTGGTACACTTCAACATCAGGGCCTTAAATGGAAGGACATCTGGAGACAATCCCCCGGCCGCAACTTTTCATTCAACAAGAACAAGCAGTATTCTAGACTATACCTTCATCTCATTACCATCATTTCAGTTTTTAAAATCATACCGGATAGGTCGTAGCGGAGACAGTGATCACTGCCCTCAAGAAACCACCTTTAAGATTGCAAAACCCAATTTTGAGCTCTCGAAAGAACCAAAAGAGTCAACCCATACCGTCAACTTCAAAAACATTAAGTATTCAGCAGCAACAGACGGAACCTTAGTGGAAAGAGCAAAACAGCATTTTGGGAGTTGCACTGGACACAGCGAAATCACAAAATGGGAACAATTTACAAATACTATGTCCATGTACGCTACAAGACCTAAAATACAGCCACAATTAAGCAACGAACGATCGAGCAAATTCTCCCAAGAACATAAAGGAAAAATCAGAGGCATCAAAACCTCAATCTATCGCACAATGAGAGAACTTCAACAGAATCCTATGAACCTAGCAAAGCGCGATCAACTACGGAAATTAAAATTAACACTGAAAAAATCAAAATGGGAAGCAAACAAATACGCTGAGGATAACCTATGGGCGAGACTACACTCTGGCATCAAACAGAATGACGGGGCAAGGTTCTGGAAATCAATAAACTCATTTATAAGACCCATGCACCATGGGGTCTCATCTAACATCTCAGAGGATAAATGGGCAAACTATCTTGGCAGCCATTTTCATCAGGCTGCGGGACATAACCAAGACCATGAGTTTGACACTCAAAAATCTCTAACGAGTAATAACACAAGCTATACAGAAGGGCAGATTGGAAACGATAGAGAGAATCTGCTGAACTTACAAAACACCATTCAGCGTTTAATCAAGAAGGGAAGAAGAGAGGGAGCACCAGGGCCGAATGGAATCCCGCCAATTCTCTATAAACAAGATGTGGCAGGCTGGGCAGCAGCCCTGGAACCGCTATTTCTGGAGATAAGACACTACAACATCCTGCCAAGCTCCTGGAAGGGCTCAATTATCTCCCCAATTCACAAGGCAGGAGACAAGGCTTCCCCTCAAAATTATCGACTGGTGGCTTTAATCGACAATGAGGCAAAATTGCAGGCATCCTACTAGAAGAGCTGATGGCCTGGGCAACAGAGAGATCCTTAATCCCGGCAAACCAGTCAGGCTTTGCCAAAGCAGTAGGGACAATGACGAACATCTTGAGCATGGGCATGCTAATAGATAAGGCAGAATCTAACAAAATGCCCATACACTTCTGCTTCATTGACTACAAGGCTGCTTTTGACCATATAAATCGGAACCTTTTATGGTCTAAATTAAACGATTGGGGGATACCTAGACCCCTTTTGAACCTGCTAATCAACCTTCACACAGAGACTTGGGTACAGATAAAGGTGGGGGATGGATCCGTCCTGTCCAGGCGCATACCGACCAACAAGGGCCTGAAACAAGGCTGCGTCCTGGCCCCCACCCTATTTAATCTGTTCCTAAGCGACCTTGTCCCCATTTTAAATGGCTGCAACTCCCATGCCCCCAAATTAGGAGGACTGCAACTACCTTGCCTACTTTATGCTGACGATATCGTCCTTATAAGCTATACCAAGGTAGGACTTCAGCACCTCCTGAATGCAACACAATGCTACTCAAGTAAAAATGAGCTTACAATAAATCTGGAGAAAACCCAGTCAATGACCATCAGCAAGAAAAGAAACAAATCAACACCATGGTACTGGGAAAAAATAAGAATCGGAGACACACCAATATATAAATATCTAGGAGTGAAAATTGACAACGGAGGGCAGTTTTCCGCCCAAAGAACGAGCATTCGAGGGAAAGGGATATCTTTAGCAATTTCGATGAAGTCTCTAAACAACAAACTTTCTGGCCCGTCTCTTCTGCCCTTGACGCAAGTAATCCGCGCTAAACTTCTCCCAACGATTACCTACGGGAGTGAGGTGCTTAGAGGAAGAGACGCCAAGATCCTTGATAATACAATAACAGCTGCCTACAGAATCATCTTCAGCCTGCCCAAGCAAACTTCACCAGCTCAAATCAGGCTTGAATTTGGCATTGATCAACAGATCCTGGCAAGGCAGGGAGCCTACATGATAGCCTGGGACAAAGTGAGAATATCGAAACAAGGAACATTAAATGAACATCTGTGGATGGAGCTAGCCCAACACCCGTCCTCAGCAGCAGCCAAGTTCCTACAGGACAGCCTGAAGAACACAGGATTAGAGCAGCTCTGGGATACCCCAGCAAACCACACAACATTAAAAAAATTGGTCAAAAAATCGATCAAACAACTATCATGGGTTCAAGACAAGGCAGCCCTTTCTAAAAGAACGCATGGCTGGATAATCTTAAACTCGTATTCAACGAAGGCACCACAGAGCTATTTTGGTGAGGGATATTCTAAATCCGCCAAAATGTGCTTCTTAAAGCACAGGCTGGGCCTGCTCCCCTGCATTCAAAATTTTCCAATCTGGATTAAAATAAAAGCTGATCCTCTTTGTCGGCTATGTGGTTTGGGGCAAGAGGATATGCTGCACTTGATCTGCTCTTGTGAGAAACTACGCGATGAACGAAAACACTTGTTGAAACACCACTTTAATCATCAAGGGATCCGCACACGAAAAAAGGCAGTTCTCGCTTGCTTTTCTTCCCATGATCCTCGCATGAATTGCAGCTTTGTAAAATTTATGAAGGCAGTGGAAAAAAAGATGCCAAAAATTAATCTATAACGGTCCCTGCATCATTGACTTAACATTGCTTGTCGATTGACATTACTGATCATACAAACTCATGAGGAAACCGAGAAAGAAGATATAACCCTATTAACACGAAGGGCTCAATTAAAAAAAAAAAAAAAAACTTTATACTCAAGAAGCTGTCGTGTGTACAGTCTATCTAAGGAAATGCGATTGTTTTTATTCTGATTTTACTTAGAATTGTATTTTTACCATACCTGTTCTTAATTTATTTTGTATAGCAATGGTTTTAAGTAACTATGCTAATAAAATTACTACTACTACATACCCGGGTATGATGTGTTTGGAAGCTGGTATGTGTAGAACAGACTATCGTCCTTCGCAGGATTGTGGTCTGGGTCAGCAGGGATGCATCTCAGTCACAGTACATCGCGTTACAGGATAATCCCCACAGATGTACTCCTCTGTCAAATGTAGTACAGAGGCAGTTTACACAATAAAAGCACTGTTCGTCTCGCACTGTGTCACAAGTGCAGAACTGATGCAGTGGTTTGTCTAGAGTCTTAGAGATGTTTGCAGCTGGACAACCAAATGCAAGGGCATTGCATTCAATGTGCATAGCCTTGGACAGAGTGTAGGAATGCCATGATAATAAGACTTACTAAGAAATGAACTACATATACAGGAGCTTCTCAGTACATTATTGTGTAAGTGTAAAACATGTAAAAGTCATAATTAGAAAAAGATGTCAAGTTAAAACGTGAACCAAAACATGGAGACTTAGCGCGGGCCCTAATGTACATTATGACAAGGGTTTGAGTTCATTACTGACACCTTTAGTGTACCTGACAATAGCGATACTCTTACTTGTGGAGGGCTACCATTGAACCCAACTAATAATCTACTTTCTCATGGCAAGAACCTGAAAACCTGTTATTATCAATAGGCCCCAGCCATGTCTGCAGGCTCCTGTTTATGCACCAGGATACCCCCCAGCTGATATGTGTGCCATACAAATACACATATCATAGCATAGCTCTGAACAACAGTAACAGTAGTCCCATCCCTCACTTCCAGCCATCTCCCAAATGACAGGGGTCAGGAAAACTAAACAGCAGTCTGCCCTTCTCAACAAAAGGACCTAATCACATTTCTAAAGGGAGCTCTGTCTCCTCTATCCCCACTTCATGTCTTCTTCTCCTCCCTCAAATTTCAGGAATGTCAGCAATTCACTTTCACTGCCTTTGAAAATAACCTCACTTACATCTTGTCCACATGAGTAGACAAAAGGCTTCTAAAATGGATTCTACAGGCTTCCCTTACTCTGGTTCACTTGTGCATACAGTGTTTTCACCACACGGGTTGAACACATGCACAGATGCATAACATGCAGTGTGATTTTAGTACAAGGGCCTGGGATAGTGTTTAGCAACACAACTTTAAGTGAGTGGACCAGTAGGCCTCCACTCCTGTGACAGAGATAAAAGGCCTGGTAACAATGACTAATTAAAAAAACATGGTATGCTTCCACCGGTCTACACTCTAAACCTATGACAGGTGTGGTAGTCCGCTGTCAAACAAGAGAGGGCATGTAAAGTTCAGGAATTCACTCACATCAATGACAGCCCTTGACCTTCACACATACACTAGATTAGCATGAGGCTGGAGCCAAAAAACAAAATGGCCAATACTCACTGCAAGGCAGTGCTGGAGCATGATTATTGCAAGTCTGCTCATAAGTGTATTAATAAACATAATTAACAGTGTGAAAAATATATTAACATGTGAAACTTTCAAAAGTACAATGTAAAAAATGTGCAAGAAAGACACGACACGTTTAGTAAACAGAAACTGCAGTGAATAAACGTGCAGAAAGCACGGAAAATATGAGATTTATGGAACTTAAATGACATGAGAGAGAAAGGTGATAAAGGTGCTAAAGCAAAACTTATAAGTGGAATTTAGTAAATAATGATAATGAAAATGCCTAGATTAAAATGTTTCATGATTATGTTTTCTTATTTATAACAAGAAAGTAATCAATTAAGTAATAACTCACATTTTGAAATTGGGTTACACTTGAGAGTCTAATCAGAATAATGAATCCTTATTTATCATTCTCTCATGTACTTTTCTTCTCATTTCTTAAACAGTAACGTGTGTGCTTTATTCTTCAGAAAAACAACAATTTATGCTTTCCCTAAGAAGGCCTCAACCCCTGCTAGAATTATTTTTTTTCCTTTCGTTAAACTAGGCCTCAAAAATGTATTTCGTCCACTGTTATTTCCAAAAATGCGTTTTTTGTTGTTTTAACTGTGCATAATATATCACTAGAATTTCCTTTCTACTGTTAAGAGTATTTCTTTCTGTGAATAATAGTGTTGACTATGTTGTAAGCTGATGTGAAAGCGAGCGTGAGGACATAAAGAAGTTTCAATTTCCTTTCCTGCTTCCTTGGAGTGATGAAATCTTTCTAATTAAACAATGGACTGTCTTGTTATGGTTCCGGATGACACAGCTTGGAGAATGATCACCTCATGAACTTAACCGATGGAATAGAGCAGAACTGTGAAAATGAAACAATTAGGGGTGGGATTGTGAACATCTTGGGGTATAATTATTTCCGTGAATTTGACAGTAGCTGTTTCTTTGAGAAGAGAGACATTTGGTGCTGTATTCTCTCTGCAACTCTGGCTGGCTATAATTCATGCAAATTCTGGGTTTGACATGCTGTCAGTACGAACCTGATTTTCTTTAAATGATAACTATCCTGATTACCTTGTCCTTCATCGGCTGGTGATGTTGCTCAAGCTATACCTTTTCAGCTGAAGGATTAGCTACTTCTGACTATTGTGTGCTGTGCAGTAGTCCTTTGATCTTAGGTTCGTATGAAATCTGAATTGCATATTGATATTGCATGATTTATTTCCTTTTGTCTCTCTCTCTCCTCTCACACTTGTTATTGATTAGGATGTATTTGCCATGAACTGTATTTCTTTATTGTGATTTTGCCTGTAACATTGAAATATTACAAAATTGACATTACTAATGTATTTGGTGTATAGACCATTCATATTTTGACATTTTTAGATAAATGTGACTTTGATAAGTATCGAATTTGTCTTTATTGATGAGTTATTCAACATAATGCTTATTGTGACTATTATTGTTGGGCAGGCTTTTCCTTCATTATAGGTCCTCATGAGAAATAACATCCGTCTCTTATTATCTGAGTCCCTAAGAGCTCTCCCAAAGATCTATCGGAGGACCAGATGTATGCAAGTAGTCATTGAGGTTTCTATGGGCCCAAACTCTTAGATGTAATAAAGATTCTATTCAAGATATATTGGAGATATTGTAAATGAGTATACATTTTACACCGCTTCCGCTGGATCGGTTTTTGGTAGCGTTCTCCAACTTGACATCACGATAGTATTTGTCGTGCTGTATCATAAGATGGTGTAGTCTGGACTTTACGAGGTTGGCAACATGGCTTGGTTCTGCTTACAAGGTGGAGCCATGGTATGAACTCACTAAAGGTTTAGGTCTTTTCCCATGGATATTAGGAAAACATAAACAGATGGTTCTGCATAATCCTTGAGTCATGGGTGCCTGCGCCATACTATCACTCCAGGCTGTGTGCTGAATGGAAGTAACATCATTGTAAGTCTTAGG
Organism: Triturus cristatus; assembly: GCF_964204655.1. Taxonomy (NCBI): domain Eukaryota; kingdom Metazoa; phylum Chordata; class Amphibia; order Caudata; family Salamandridae; genus Triturus; species Triturus cristatus. The sequence goes on along the minus strand of NC_140595.1, from coordinate 694,988,817 downwards.
TTTTCAGCCATGGTTTTCCAGAAATCATCTAAAATGTAACTGTGGAAAAGGCTATTCTGATACCAGCGCTTTACTTCATTCCACTTCACTCTAATTAACTCTACTTCATGTCACTTCACAGCTTGTTCTACTAGTCACTGTTTGTGTAACAGCTTGTTTTTCGTCACACTGTGTTTTCTATGTCACATCTTTTGTTTATATGTCACACTGCATATGATGATTAATATGTTCTCCATGTCACACTTTGTGTTATGTCTAAACATCTTTTTTGAGTCACAGTGTCTTCTGTGTTGTTCTATTTTCTAGATCACAATGTGAGCTGTGTATGACACTGTGCTCCACCCAGTCACACTATGGCTCTCACTACCAGTCTGGTGAACTGGGTAAATTGCAGTATGGAGTTAAGCTCTGCTGGATCATGAATGGCTCAGGGTTTTTGCATCAATTTTTCCCAGGTACAGGAACACTGGACCTGATATTACCGGCAATAAAAAAGAACTGATGGAATTGCGGTAGGCTTCTGCTGCAACAGCAGCTAGGCTTTGTCCGCTGTCTACGCCTGAACACCTTTTCTGTCAATGCATCAGGGGCAGCTCCTTAGCTAAGGCGGTGGAGCGTCACCCCATTGCTTTGCAGCAGTGTTAAGAAATGAAAAATTAAATGATACCTCAGTGTTATAATTGTTTCTTTTCATGCTGCAGGGGGGGGGCGGGCTGCTTTACTCAAGGAGCAGGGGGGGGAGTGGTGGGCACTCTGTAAAGTGTGCATGAATGTGTGCTGTCCGTCTTGGGGCCTTTGCATGTTCTCCAAGCAGGCTGCATTACAGCCTGGGTGGAGAAAATGCCCAGGCTTCCATTCCCCGAATGAGCACAGAGCAACGGCGCTCAGTCCAATCACAACGCTGCACGAGCCTGGGGGCTTCCTGTTCCAGCTGACGCAGAGGAGAGACGGAGGAGAGAGGGTGAGTGCTTTTTTCCTTTATTTTTTTACACCCTGCACCACTCGGCGCCACCCGCTCTCCATGCCGGATGCCGCTGTAATGCATGTTTCTTTCTGCTAGTTCACCTCAACCTCTTCCCTTGCCTACCCCTCCCCACCCTTATCCTTCCTCTCCCACCCTGCAGAGAAGCCTTTTGCACCCAGAAAATAAAATCCCAAAATGTCTAAGCCTTCTCACCAGGCCAGAACATATGCCCATTCCTGCTGAGTGGGCGTGTTAGGATTTCATGACACTGTCACGATAAATTATCAAATATATGAAATCATCTTACCTTACAGATAGTATTTCAACGTCTTTAAACCCTGGCACATTTCTATACACCTTTACCATCTGGAAAAAAACAACAACATAGATATGTTGTGGGTGCTATGCTGAAAGAAAGTTAAAAGAAGGTTTTCTACCCTAACTATCATTAGTATGTTCTAATACATCAGTTGCATTGTCAGTTGAATATTCACCAACATTTAACATTTTGTAAAGTCCTTATGACTGCATAATATAGTATGATGGATGTGCAGCATAAAACATTTATATTGCATTGGATACATACATTACTTGGAATCCATCTGTTGATGAAATACCTGTAGTAAAACAGTAAATATGCTTTAAAACTAAGAGCCGTTGCTGGACAGCACCAACTCTGGCACTCTGACACGTTCCTTCTTGAAATCCCATCTGTTAAAAAGACAAATAACCTGAACTGGAGGTTGGTAAAGCCGGATCTTGGTTTTTCTGCAGTTCCCCTGTCTCATTTAGAGGTGAGTTAAGGACTAGATTTATGTCAGTGACAATTACCAAAGACCCAAGGGTGTAGATACCATTGGTGCAGCATGTGTATTGGCACCAGGATACACAGCCCTGATGGGCCCCTTGCAACCCTGGCAATTGCTATATTTTGCTACTCATACAGCAGTCCGAGGTTTCCATTTTCCTTGCACCAGGATCAGAGGCATCTTTGCTGCACTACTGCGAAGCTCTCCAGACATATATGTTCCAATTCAGGTTTATTTATGCATAAGTGACTTTCAGCAGTGAGGTCCAGCCCCAAATATTTTCTCTTAGATGCTCCGCACCATAACTTTATTTCCACGTCATAGTTATATCTTGATCATTTTTCCAAAACACTAGACTGAAACTCTACAATTTCCGACATCAGAACCTCAGCTGGTTCCACCATCAGAACGTGTTAGCCAGCTGCCCATAAAATTCCAGATTTGTAAAGCACGACTTATCACCTCTAAGGGTATCCAGGTGCTGGGGGTCAAAGAGGAGATTAAGTGAGCTATTGCCCAGAGTCACATGATGTTGAGCTGACCTGCTGGCGCCTGGGATTGAAACGTGAGCCCCGCGTTCCGGTATCAGACGCTCTGGCGGCTGCGCCACACCTCTTCCATCTGACAAAGGCAAGCCACAGCTTTATGAATATTGCATGGCAATGTTTATGAATTGCAGGTCTCCTGTCGTTCATTTTTCCTACTCAGGACCAACATGATAGCCCGGGAATAATGTGCAGAAAAGATTATCAATGGATCCCACACACAGTGAGAGAACTCCCAGCTCATCAACACTATTGACCTTATTTGCATAATGAAACCCCACTAAGGGGGTTTGTTTACTCAATACAAAAAAGGTCAAGCATGCTAACATAAGATGATAGTCATCTGGCATTCCATTTATAATGAAAGTGCTCCTGCTGGGTCATCAAAAGCACTTTTATGAAAATTCCCCACCTGCGCAGTAGGGACATCTAAGTACGACAGGAACTACCTACCATTGGTCAGACAGCTATAAGCTGCTTAGCTGTTCACCACAATACTAGTGTAATACTTTGTTAGGTAGTACTTGCGGGGGTTCCACCAGACCAGCAACTTATCGGCTGGCCTGCCATGCTTTCGTTGGCCCCAAAAGACTCTACTGCGACCCGACCTTGTGAGTGTCACTAGCTCTCACTCTTGTTTGTAATATTTCTAGCTGCAGCTGTCGCTATTTATTTATTTTCAGTTTCTTATATACAAATCTGAGTGCACCAACCCAGTGCTCTGACACATAGAACTCAAATCTAACCAACAGATCGTCTCTGTGGATCTTTCCCCTCGAAAGATCCGAGGACTCCCTTGATGACTGACCACCATATATATATATATATATATATATTTATATATTTTTAAATTCTTTTACCAAGTCTTCGAATATATATATATTACCTACTGGCAGTCGCCAGTAGGTAGTTATAGTTAGGACCTATTTTCCATAGGAAATCCGCAACATTCTATTTGGAATAACGTTGGTGCCGATTGACGAATCTTCGCGCAATTTTCCAAACTTTTGGCCAGCTCGGATCCGCTCCTATCCTGAAAATTTCACGGTGATTCGTCAAGCGGGGGCCGAGAAAAAAGGGGGGTCCCAAAACATGTTTTCCCCATGCATTTTCCCATAGGACCTGTTGACGCAGCTACAGCCCGAACTGCTGAACGGAATTACACCAAATTTGGCAAAGAGGTAGTCCTCAGTTCAGACTCGTGCCTTTTGCTTAAATGGTGTAAATCCGTTCAGTAGTTCCTGCGAAAATCAAAATCAAAATCACATATATATCTGGGCGGAGCCTAACCACACATCTCATCGTGAGATCTGATTGGCTGTCAGTACTTCATCCAAGAAGTGTTGGCAGCCATCTTGGGACCAATATACATGATAGCACCTCATTAAAAAGCATTGCAGTTAAAAGAAGGTTTTAAGACTTTAGTAACATTATAAATCATTTGTTGATGGTACCATAATCAGTTTAGGAATTGTGGTGTGTTCTAAGGTGATTTTACCATGTGAAAAAGCCTTCTGCTGTGATATCATGAATCATGTTTGACTATTTTCTCATGCTTTTCCCACAGAGGTTTGTAAGGTGATCTATAAGCTAAACTGAGAGCATTTTTTCTGTAAATTCACATTATCTTTCTCAGTCATGTGAGAATGAAGTCTGACATTCTCATTAAAACATGTACATCCAACAAGGGCAGAGACTGTCAGTTGATTCCTTTGTGTTCTACTGCAGCTTCCCAGAGTGTTCTAAAGAACAACTAGAGAGCTAACAGTCCTACTTATGACAAACGTACACCTGAAGCCATATTGATTGGAATAAAGTGGTAACTCTTAAAACATTTAATTTAAAAAGGAACAAAATGAGGGGGTTCATTTTGCCATAGAAAGCATGATTAGTGCTGCAGAAAGAAAAATTAGGGCACATTTTGAGTGACTTCTCAAATCCTCTTCTATTTCATTAAACTATTCTGACATGCAGACTGAATCGTGCACTTTCAATACCAGCAGCAGACTTCCCTGGTCAGCAGTAGCTTTACTACAGTGATCTAATAAGCAACTAGAGTGCTAACATTCTGAATTTATGGCAAATGTGTGACACATCTGAATGCCTTCTTGATGGAATCAAAGTAAAAAAACTGAAAGTATTTCCTACTGAGGAGACTGTAGTAAATGAGGAAATTAGGAAACTTCATAACAAATAAGTCTCCCAAAATGGTCACCAGAGACAAAAGAGCCCAAATGTAGCCCAAATATCACCCAGATGTAGCCCAAGTATACCCCAATGACAGAATGTCCCAGAGTGTTCTAACGAACAACTAGAGCTCTAACAGTCTTACTTATGACAAAAGTATGGCACACCTGAAGCCATCTTGATTGGAATAAAGTGGTAACACTTAAAACATTTAATTTACAAAGGAACAAAAAGAGGGGGTTCATTTTGCCATAGAAATTATGATTTGTGCTGCAGAAAGAAAAATTAGGGCACCCAGATGTAGCCCATATGTAGCCCAATGACAGAAGTGTGCAAAACACTTATTTGTTGTGTATTTGCAGTTTTATATAGAGCAGACTTGTCAGGTATTGGAGTGCTTTACATGAGTATTGGTTACTTCACACAAGATCAAATTCATTTTGGTTGTAGACATGGGGAGATTAAGTGATTTGACCAGAATCACAGAATGTTGAGCTGAAGCAGAAACTCCAACCTGGTTCCCCAGTTGCAAAGTCTGCAGCTCTGGAAGTAACACCACATCCTCTCCCCTAAGTGCAACATTTAATCAAGTGGTCAACTGGATAAAAAACAATAAAGATTACAAATAATTTAAAAGTTCTTTGTCGCTATTTGAAAACTCAGAAAATATGTCCTCATTTTAGTTTTTTAGAGCACTAACCATATTTTGATGCAAATAAGACCCTCTCATATATGTAATTTCTAAAGGAAATGCTCTAGGTATTACAGTTTTGATCACATCAAGATGACGTCAGGCGTTCCACACTTGTGTAATAAATATAGAATGTTAGCAATCTAGTTGTTCATTGGGATACTGTTGAGAGGCAGAGGCCAGGGGCACAGACTCTGAAAATTGAAGGCAGGTATGAAAATGCAGAGGCAACAATTTGACCACACTGGGCAGGCAGTAAGGGCAGTGGCAGCACAAAAGACTATGGAGGGCAGTGGAAAGGGGGGCAGGGGCAACAAACCAACAATACAGGACTGGCAAGAGAGGCTGTGGCAATATAATAGAGCATTGTGGGCAGAAGGAAGAGGCAGTGGTAGTACAACCATACATGCCAACAGACCCGATTCAGCCAGGAAGCGTCCAATGTTTTTAAGCTCAAAAGGGCTTTATTTGATCTGTCTCCTGTCTACAATCTCCTCTTTTTCAATGTAACTCAAAGGGGAAAATTGATACCCCAGTTTTTTTTCAAAATCTCCCTCTTACCAAGTTCAAAATGTTCGCAAGTATGGTACATTGGATCATGGTAGGCAGGAGGAATTGGGGTAGGGACATGGACTTGGATAACAGAGGACAGGAGGGACATGGAGAGGTGCACCAAACTGACCCTAGAGGGCAGGCATCAGGGTTTGCAGCAGCACAATACACCACACAGGGCATGCGGGACAGGAGTGCAGCACAGCAATCCATAGAAAGCAATAGGGAGGGGACAGGACCATGCACATGGACAACAGAGAACAGAGGGGCAAGATGCAATGGTAGCTAGCTGACCATAATGGACAGACAGGAGAGAAAGCTGCAGCATAACAGACCATAAAGGGCAGGAGGGACGATCAGGGGCATTACAATGGAACAGACAAGCCAGGAGGGAGGGAATAGGGCTCTGCACATGGAAACAGAGGGCTGGGGGCAAGGGGGCAGGACAGGAGCAGCAAGATGACCATGGAGGTCAGGCAGGATGTCCACTAGAAACAAGACACACCATGGAGAGCAACAATGAGAGTATGATGGCATACACACAGACCATGGAGGGAAGGTGGGAGGGGGTCAGGGGCAGCTTGCTGACCACACAGGAAAGGTGGGAGAGGCCCTGGCAGCACAGAAGACCATGCATGGCAAGCGGGAGGGTTAGTGGCCGCACAATGGCTATGATGGGCAAGAAGGATGGTGCAGGGGCATGCACAAAGGACCATGGAGGATAGAAAGGAGGGTCAGGACCTGGGCACAGACAAGAGAGTGCAGGGGAAGGGGCCTCACAACAGACCGCGCAGGGCAGGTAGGAGGAGCAATTGCAGCACAACAGACCAGGTAGGGAAGAAGGGTGTGGCAGTAAAATGGACCATGTAGGACAGGAGGAAGAGGATAGGGGCATGGCATGTGGACAGGCAGGGTGGAGGTGGCAGGGACAGGTTACAGTCATCTGACAATGCTAGGCAGGTGGGAGGGGAGTGGCAGCTCAACAGAACACTCAGAGTAGATAGGAGTGGCAGGTCCATGGAACATGGTGGGCAAAAAGGATAGAGCAGGGGCATGCACAAAGACATCAGAGGGCAGGGGGAAGGAGAATAGGGCAGCAAGCTAAGCACAGAGGCTAAGCAGGAGGTCAATGATGGGCCATAGAATTGGGCAATGGAGGGCAGGAGGAGTGGACTGGTACATCATGCTAAATGGAGGTCAGTGGCAGCACATCAGACCATGCATGGCAGGAGGGATTCAGACAACAGAGGATAGGGAGGAGGTGGATGGGGCAGCAAGCTAACTGTTCAGAGAAGGTGGGTATTAGGAACTTTATTGTTTTTAAAATGTGTGTCTGTGCGAACGACTTAAAATATGAACAAGTATGCAGCATAATCTCACTTTTATTCAGGAAGAAGAGGACGTTTGTGACTGTGACTCCGGGCTCACTTGGCAGAAACACCCCCTGACCCTCCACCCCATCGCAAAATGTAATGCCCGTGAAAAGGGTAGGTGAACGCAGTGTTATATAGAACATAGTCCTGAGAGCACGATTGAAAATGAAAACTAGATATAGTCTATGGTATAAACTATGCACCAAAAAGTGTGATATAAAAAATGAACCGGGGCTTGGAATATAATATGCAATACGTTGTGCGCAATGACAGATTCATTGGAGAGCGCGAGATAGCATAGGCACTAGCGCGCACTATGCGATATGCGCCTTGGAGTGTAATATGCACAGGGCAGTGTTGTGTAACCTAACTAGTATCTAAAGTTGTAATATAAAATATGTGCTGGGGAGTGTAAAGTTGCATATGCACTGTGACAAAGATATGGATCCCAGATTGTAATATGTATGGCATAACGCTGTGCGTTATAACATAGGCATCGAGGAAGGCACGTTAGATGGGGCAATATAACCCGTGCGAAGGCAAGTGTGGCATGACATATTCACGGGGTGGTGTTACAGTGCACATGGACTAGAGAGTGTCATAGCATACGCACTAGCTGGTGGAATACAACACAGAGGTGTGTGGCACTCGGCGGGCACTGGTGCGTGTAACACAGCATTGGGTCAGCCAGGAGCACGCTGTGACTCTCAAGTGAGGTTTGTCTCCTTTCCAGAGAGTAAAATAAAAAGTATTAGACATCCGGCGGTGGATGTGTGTTTTATTAAGCGTGAGGGGGGTTTCTTGCATAGTTTGGTCGAATTTTTGTCGAATCCCCTTTGAATGGCTTGGTGTGCTTGTGTATTAATTGTGCCCGTCAATAGCTACCCATGTTTGTATAAATAAACAACAAGGGTGTCTAGTTGGAGAGTACCCACTGGCGGGGGCGCCGGGATTAGGCACGGTAGGGCGTCAGACACGTCAGATCTTCAATAGCGGTGTAAATACATTCCACATGGATTCATTGTATGCATAGTCGCCTTTTAATGAATATCACGCAAATCATCATGGTGATAGGTACATACGGTTTGTCCAGCATGTCCTAGGTGTTTCTATAAATATATATTTTTTTTAAATAATAAAAAACAAAGGCCGGCCCCGGGGGATGGGGTCCCCGGGGCCATAAGTGGCCTGAGGAGGGGGGCAACGCAGCCCCCCTCCTAAAGAACAAAAAAAAAAAAAAGGCCATGACCCGGGGGTTGGGGTCCCCGGGGCCGATTAAGGCCTTGGGAGGGCCAAATTAATTTTTTTCAACAAAAAAAATTAGGGTGCAGGCCCTGGAGGATGGGGTCCCCAGGGCCAATAAATTAGAAAAAGAAGGGGGGCCACACAGCCCTCCTTCTTAAAAAAATAAAATAAATAAAAGACCGGCATCGTGCCGGAGGCCACGCCCCCTCCTTGCAGCACTCTGCAAACGCGCCCCCTGGCCAGTTGTAAGTTGGGGAATTAATTCCCCTTCAATACTGAGGGTCCCTGAGGGCCAACTCGCCCAACAGGTATCTCCAGTATGCCCCAGGTAGCTGCGTTGCAGACAGGTGTTCTGAGGCCACGCCCCTTTTTACACCTCTATGCAACGCAGCTCTGTGGCGCTTACTGGAGGTACCTAGTGGGCTAGTTTGACCCTAGGGACCCTTAGGATTCAAGGGGACTTAATCTCTCAACTTAGAACGGTCACAGGGCGTGTTTACACAGTGGTGAGGGGAGGGGACGGGGCCTGAGGTGACGTGTGGAAACACGCCCTGTGGCGCGTTTTAAGTTGTGGAAATAATTCCCTTTCAATCCTGAGGGACCCTGGGGGCCAATTAGCCCAGCAGGTGCTTCCAGTAAGTGCCACTGCTCTGCGTTGCAGAGAGGTGGTGCAGGCCGTGCCCCTTTTTACACCTCTCTTCAATGGCGCTTACTGGACGTACCTAGTGGGCTATTTTGCCCCTAGGGACCCTCAGGATTCAAGGGGAATTAATTCCCCAACTTACAACTGTAAGCTGTAAGAAGAGGACGTTTGTGACTGTGACTCCGGGCTCACTTGGCAGAAACACCCCCTGACCCTCCACCCCATCGCAAAATGTAATGCCCGTGAAAAGGGTAGGTGAACGCAGTGTTATATAGAACATAGTCCTGAGAGCACGATTAAAAATGAAAACTAGATATAGTCTATGGTATAAACTATGCACCAAAAAGTGTGATATAAAAAATGAACCGGGGCTTGGAATATAATATGCAATACGTTGTGCGCATTGACAGATTCATTGGAGAGCGCGAGATAGCATAGGCACTAGCGCGCACTATGCGATATGCGCCTTGGAGTGTAATATGCACAGGGCAGTGTTGTGTAACCTAACTAGTATCTAAAGTTGTAATATAAAATATGTGCTGGGGAGTGTAAAGTTGCATATGCACTGTGACAAAGATATGGATCCCAGATTGTAATATGTATGGCATAGCGCTGTGCGTTATAACATAGGCATCGAGGAAGGCACGTTAGATGGGGCAATATAACCCGTGCGAAGGCAAGTGTGGCATGACATATTCACGGGGTGGTGTTACAGTGCACATGGACTAGAGAGTGTCATAGCATACGCACTAGCTGGTGGAATACAACACAGAGGTGTGTGGCACTCGGCGGGCACTGGTGCGTGTAACACAGCATTGGGTCAGCCAGGAGCACGCTGTGACTCTCAAGTGAGGTTCGTCTCCTTTCCAGAGAGTAAAATAAAAAGTATTAGACATCCGGCGGTGGATGTGTGTTTTATTAAGCGTGAGGGGGGTTTCTTGCATAGTTTGGTCGAATTTTTGTCGAATCCCCTTTGAATGGCTTGGTGTGCTTGTGTATTAATTGTGCCCGTCAATAGCTACCCATGTTTGTATAAATAAACAACAAGGGTGTCTAGTTGGAGAGTACCCACTGGCGGGGGCGCCGGGATTAGGCACGGTAGGGCGCCAGACACGTCAGATCTTCAATAGCGGTGTAAATACATTCCACATGGATTCATTGTATGCATAGTTGCCTTTTAATGAATATCACGCAAATTATCATGGTGATAGGTACATACGGTTTGTCCAGCATGTCCTAGGTGTTTCTATAAATATATTTTTTAAATAATAAAAAACAAAGGCCGGCCCCGGGGGATGGGGTGGTGCAGGCCGTGCCCCTTTTTACACCTCTCTTCAATGGCGCTTACTGGACATACCTAGTGGGCTATTTTGCCCCTAGGGACCCTCAGGATTCAAGGGGACTTAATCTCCCAACTTAAAAAATGGCCACAGGGAGTGTTTACACAGTGGGGAAGGGAGGGGAAGGGGCCTGAGGTGACGTGTGCAAACACGCCCTATGGCGCGTTTTAAGTTGGGGAAATAATTCCCCTTCAATCCTGAGGGCCCCTGGGGGCTAACTAGCCCACCAGGTGCTTCCAGTAAGCGCCACTGAGCTGCGTTGCAGAGAGGTGGTCCAGGCCGTGCTACTTTTTAGACCTCTCTGCAACGCAGTTCTGTGGCGCTTACTGGAGGTACCTAGTGGGCTAGTTGGACCCTAGGGACCCTCAGGATTCAAATGAACTTAATCTCCCAACTAAAAACGGCCACAGGGCGTGTTTACACAGTGGTGAAGGGAGGGGACGGGGCCTGAGTTAACGTGTGCAAACAAGCCCTGTGGAGCGTTTTAAGTTGGGGAAATAATTCCCCTTCAATCCTGAGGGACCCTGGGGGCCAACTAGCCCACCAGGTGCTTCCAGTAAGCGCCACTGCACTGCGTTGCAGAGAGGTGGTCTAGGCCGTGCCCCTTTTTACATCTCTCTGCAATGTAGCTCTGTGGCGCTTACTGGAGGTACCTAGTGGTCTAGTTGGACCCTAGGGACCCTCAGGATTCAAGGGGACTTAATCTCCCAACTTAAAACGGCCACAGGGTGTGTTTACACAGTGGGGAAGGGAGGGGACGGGGCCTGAGGTGACGTGTGCAAACACACCCTGTGGCGAGTATTAAGAAGTAGTTTTAATCCCCTGCCCTATTATATACTAGGGGCTTACAGAGGAGGTCATGCTAATCACAGGGGGGCCCCAACGCATAGTGTTCCCTAGTGTATGTAGGTGTTTTCACTGTATTCTGAGTGTCTTTTAACACAGCACTGGCTCTAGGACTGGTTAGTCAGACTCAGTTACCACCAGTATCCGTCTGAAAAAGTTGAAGGTCCAGGATGATTTTGCAACAAGGCTTCTTTCTGCTCTTCTGTTTGTTCTTTCTGCACGTTATCCTTCTTCCTGCACTTTTCTTCGTCTTTGAGGACTTCTGTTGCTTCTTTCTGCATTTCTTTTTTTTCTTTCTGTGCGTTTTTCCTTCTTTCTTCACATGTCCTATCTCTGTAGGCATAGTTAGAAATTAGCATTTAAAAAACCTTTGAAATTCACTGAAAAAACCATAGGTTTCAGGCACGTTATAGTTAGGAATTAGCATTTAAAAAACCTTAGAAATTCACTGAAAAAAACCATAGGTTTCAGGGGCGTTATAGTTAGCTGGACTTTTCACTCGAACAAAACCATTGAAATTCCCCTGTTATAGTTAGTTCAGTTAACTATGACTCGCGCGCCCGCAATGCACTGCTGATGATGTCACATATTACATCACTGATGACATCTCAAATGACATCACTGATGACATCATCCTTGTGATAGAGTGGCAGACCTCCTCTCACCCTAATATAACCTTTGATACACACGTTCAAAAATAGAAACTAAAATTTTCAAAACAATGGACATACCAATGCGAGTTACAACAACCTATTCAGTAATTCTAAGATCCACATACACATCCACTCATTCACCAACAGTCCTATACAGTCACTCATACATGTACTCACTCATCATATGTACTCATACACCTATACATCCTATTACACAACGCCACTCATTCATAGAGTTACTCACACACATAGTCACTCATGCTAATAAAGAATCAAACATCCATTTACTTACATATACAGTTATACACACACCACCACACTTACTTCTACAGAAACTTACACATACTTAGTCTTTTAAACAATCACTTATAGAAACACATACTTATTCATACAGGAACTCTTGCAATCTCTCACTCTCACATATACTCACTTATATACACCAATAGTCACATATACTAGTGTTGTAAATAAGTACTCCGAGGCAAAAGTAAGTACAAGCATCTTTATTCTGTCATCCACTCTCCGTAACTCACAGCTTGTCAACATTCCAAGGTGAACTCTAGAGGAACGTTCCAAGAGGGAGGAGAGGGCGGGGGAAGGGGTGGAAGCTACCACTAGGGAGAAAAGGAGAACACTACAGAGAAAAGTACCAGGGAAAAGAGAGAGAAGATTACAACACATCTCCCTACGGAGGGGAAGGAAAGGAAGACGAAGGAAAACTGGGAGGGAAAGGAGAAAAAAACAAAAAAAAGAGTACAAAGAACCTGTGAGAACAAAACTAAACGTGTGAACATGGAAACCCCTAGGCCTAGAAGGCGAAAAGCGCCCAGCAAAAAGAGAAAGAAGAACACGCCCTCGTTACATTAAAAGAACATTTTGCAAGAAAGACAACTCAGGAGTGTATATCTTTGGCAATCGGATCTCTTCCCCTGATGGAAAAAAAAGGAGTTACTCCCGTTCTCAAAACACTAGATGTATGATATGCCCAAACGCTTTCTCGTAACACCTTATGTACATCCATATTGTTGGTACAAGCTTGATGAGTGAGATTCTTGATCCAAAGCAATGACATCCGAATGGGGTCATTGTCTCCTTGGCCATATTCAGTAGATTCCTCATGCTCGATGCCCAACTCACTAAGAAATGTCTTCATTTCCATAGATAAGAATTTGATATCATTGTTGGTGACTATGCAAGCTGGCACTCCTTCACAAGCGAACAAGTCTCTTAAGAAGTCAATTAGAACTTTTGTCGAGACACATGAGACACACTTGTATTTGATCCAGTGAGATGTGTAATCCATGAGAACAATCACAAAACTCTTAGGGGCTCTTGATTGTCCCGCAAGACAGATTATCTCCAATGCCAACTTAGTCCATGGAGTCTTAGGAACTGCTGTGATATTATCAGACAGATTACAAATATTCTCTGCAGGCAAACTTTTAACAACATCCGTTTCTGATTCTGCATGAACCAACTCTGCCCCCCCCCCCTTCTACAGAGGTTTTGGCACATTGTTTTGAAATGATGTACACTCCTGATGGAGGTATGTCGCAGACAATGCTATTTACACTTTGACCTATCCCAGTGAACAACTCAGAACAATTGTATACAACCCTGCTGGTTTCATCCACCTCCTCAGCTATGAGAACTTGATCTTTACTGTTCGGGTCGAGTACAATCCCCAGCTCTCTTTGATGATGCCATCCCAACAGATTTGACCCTTTGCTTACCATGTATACTTTGCCCCATGTGGATCTTCCTTTGAATTTAATACAGACACTCATCATCCCAACTAAGGGAATGTTCTCATTGGCGTACCCTACTGCTGAAATGTCAGGTTCCAGCATATTGAGACAGGGGGTATTAAACATGTCATTTACGACATCAATATTGAATAAGGTAACCGGGGCACACAAATCGGCCAACACATCTATGGGTTTATTATTGACAAAGATGGTACATTTAGGATGTTCAATAGGCCTGTGGTCACCGCAGTGCTCTTGAAAACTTGAGGAAGCTTGACAGTCCCTAGCTTTTACCTGGAACACATACTTGGGGGCCACATCCCCTCCACTGTGTACTAATTTCACATTATAGTTTTTACTGTTGTTGCACACTCTACCCAGGTGCCCCTTCTTGTTACATTTTAGACACGTGACATTTCGGGCAGAACAACGTACATCATTAGCGAGGTGATTGCTACTGCCACATCTATAGCATTTCAACCTTCCCTTTTCACTGACCAATTGGTTATCTTTGACATCTCTGGGTCTAACTTTGAATACCTCACTTTCTAAGGAACTTGCCTGTACATCACTGCTATTGCGAACATTGGCAACCAGTTCGTTGGGAGTCTTCATCTCCTTAATACACTTAGCAGTGTGTTCTACAGAGACTTCTATACTAACTGCTTCTTTTAAGGTGGTGTTTTTTGCCAGAGTTTTTCTTGGATACGACTATTATTTGTGCACCTAACAAGTTGGTCCCTGATGAGTGAATCGGTGAGTTCACCAAAGTCACATAACTGTGTCAGACCTCTAAGTGCTGCTATGTAATTGATAACCGATTCCTGTTTACTTTGGATGCGGGAAAAGAACTTATGTCGCTCCAAAACTACATTTACTCTATCACCAAAATGTGTCTCTAACTTTAACAGTGTGACTTTAAACTCATCCGTGTCATCCTCATCCTCATCCTCCTCTAGATCTGGTTCAGGTAAGGTGTCATAAATCTTCCTACCTTGAACGCCTAGATTATGTAACAAAATGTGTTGTTTGCGAACCGGTGAATACCTTTCCCCGCCTATAGCAATAAGGTAAGAGGCGAATAAATTTACCCATTCCTTCCAGTGAATTTCCGGCTCCTCGATTTCATTGAGGAACGGAGGAGCTTGTCCAGCCATATTTGAAGGAGGATGATATCCAGGCAGGCAGAATAGAAATATCCACAGGATGGAACGGAAATACCAACAATAGATATACTAGGGGTGGAGGAGCAGGGAACTAACACAAGGACAAGGAAACATAAAATAGCTGGTCTGAAACGAACAAATAAGAAGATAAAGAGAAGGACTGTAGAGATTACACACTTATGATCTAACTGGACCCTAAGTAAAATGGATCACAGACAACAAATAAGGCAGTCACATTAAAAGGAACAAAGATCGCAACCCCATTTGTAAATCTCTGTAAACAAAGCATATACTATAGCAACGGCATGTAAGTGAATCTATATGCAAGTAAAGGAAGTACAGACAGTAAGTGGTTCAACATAACTCACCATCAATCAAAATTCATTTGACAGTATTTAAACTCCAGAAGTATACTGGCACAAAGTATGTTACACACACTGCTGAGAGAAAAAAAGGAAAAGGTGCAAGGCAGATGTACCCCCTAAAAGGAGAGGACGAATAAGAGAACAGTTCCCCAATGAAACGATGTATGTCACCGGAACCGGGTGCATACACAGTTGAAACTTGAAAGAGGGTGTGTGTGTCACCGTGTACAGGTACACAAAAATGTGCGAATGCGTCAAAACCCCCAGAACATACGCCTGCTGACACCCCTTGCACTCACAGGTCTTACATGCAAAGCGCCCACAAAGTTCCCCTTGAACAGTCTCTGGGGACAACGCACCACACCCAACGATGCCAGCCAGTTTCTTGACAAATGCCTAGTGAGTACAACTTTGCCTCAGCCACGGAACATTAGAAGGCTCACCCGGACCGCCTGACAGGATTTGCTGACGATCGGCACAGGCACGGCCCTCACGTAGTTGGTGCGCCGGGGCTCTGACAGCCAGGAAAGAGCTCTGAGAAATCTGGGTAGACCCGGCCCCCAGGTGTTGGAAAGTCAGAAATGTGAAGAAAACGAAGTACTCGGAGTCAGCACAGCCCTCTAGTGGCTGAGGCGCCGGACCTCTGACTGCCGGAAGGAAGCAAACGGAAGGAAAATCCCGGCCCACTGGAGTTGAAACGCCGAGCTGAGGAAAAAATTGCCCACAGGTTACCCCACTGGAAAGTCCGGGAATACTCTTGCTGACCTCGGATAGCGCCACCACTGCAACGTAGAGACTTAAGGCACGGACGACCTTGGCTCCAGGCAGCAATTACTACAAGGCACCGGCAGCGATGCGGAAACTTCACACGAAGCCAGTAGCTCATATGGCACCTCACAAAGCAGCTCCTTCAAACGCCACTAGACGCCAGTGGAACCCACATTCGGCTGAGGGCATTCACGGTGGCGTGCGACCATCCACCTCAGGAAACGCCAGGTGACCCGAGTCTCACAGGACCAAGTGCAGACAAGGTAGTAGCGCACACCTCACGACTGTAAAGAGGACTCCACTCGGCGGATCCCGTTCTTAGAGAGTAAGATCCCAACATGCGAGGCAGACAGTCTTGCAGGGATTCACAGAACAAAGAACCTGGGGCACAGGTACGGAGGAGGCTTACTGCAGAAATCCCTCGTGACCTACGAGACCACCAGGCAGGCGAAGAAAGTTACTTTAGGCACCACCGCAACATCTCAATGACGAATTTCAGGCAAAGTACACGTTTGAATGAGGACGCAGCAAGGATGAAGAAATTATCAACAGGATTTCAGCAGACCGAAAATTCTTCTCATGAACAGCAAAACAGAACAGCAGGACCAGCACGCAGATGTACGGGATGGAGAGAGTAATGAAAAGGGGAGATGACAGAGATGGCCCCCTGCGCCAATCATCGCCAGTGTTGTAAATAAGTACTCCGAGGCAAAAGTAAGTACAAGCGTCTTTATTGTGTCATCCACTCTCCGTAACTCACAGCTTGTCAACATTCCAAGGTGAACTCTAGAGGAACGTTCCAAGAGGGAGGAGAGGGAGGGGGAAGGGGTGGAAGCTACCACTAGGGAGAAAAGGAGAACACTACACAGAAAAGTACCAGGGAAAAGAGAGAGAAGATTACAACAACTAGTTTAAAACATATGTAGTTACTCATAAAGACACTATTGAGACATTCATTCACTCCCTAACACACCCATGCACACACTCATCCACCCATACAGTCCTGCACACATGCTGTCTTCAACACATACAAACAGTGAGTCACTCATTCATGCACCTATGCACTACGTAATACCCCCCACCGAACCATACAGACACTCAGACACTCATACTGATACTCAAAAAACCAACTAATAATCTATATAGACACTCATGTAGCTACTCACCAACCCATGCAGCCACTTATACATAAAGTGAGAGACTGATACAGATATTTACATATTTCAACATTGCTCACTAAGCCATGTATTCACTAAGATACACTTAATCAGTCAGTTATACAATCAATTTTTCAAAAACAAATCATCCATTTAGACACTTATATACCCATTTATTCTTCCATCGGTATATAAAACATATGTAATTTTCAGAAAAACACATATTCATTGGATGATTTCATCAGTGATGTCATCAGTGATGTCATTTGAGATGTCATCAGTGATGTCATGAGTGATGTCACTGACCATGTCATGAGTGATGTAATATGTGACATCATCAGCAGTGCATTGCGGGCGCGCGAGTTATAGTTAGCTGAACTAACTATATCAGGGGAATTTCAATGGTTTTGTACGAGTGAAAAGTCCAGCTAACTATAACGCCCCTGAAACCTATGTTTTTTTCAGTGAATATATATATGTGTGGATTTTCTTATTCCATTTTTGATGAATCAAGTTTTAACAGACCTTTTATACACTTCTGAAATTATTTTTACATCAGAATTTTATTGTTCCAAAGAACTGTCCATTTTCATACATAATAATGTTCAAATTATTATCAAATTCCACAATTAATTTTGCGTTAAAAAGCTCTTCTTCAGAGGTAGTTCATTGTCTGTAAAAATTCAAAGGTTTCTTATTCTGGTAAGCCAGCTTTTCAATAACGGAGGGAAATCACCTTCTGTGGAATCCTATTTCTGCACATTTACGACGTTATGGCTTAAAGCTCCCTGTATAAGTAACTATTCATCATCTAGTCTCATTCTTACTCATGATTCCTCTATTTGTCTAATGTACCGGCAAGCATCATGAATCTTAGTTATTCCTCCATATTATAATAATAACCAACTAACATCACCACCTCTTTGTTCAAAATCGTGCAAAGTGCATCACTTCGTGAGAAACGTGTCTAGTGATGTCAAGAATGTACTTACAACCATCACCACGTCACCCCTCTTCTCTATCTTCAATCCCGCCTCACCCCCGACTCTATTAAAAAATGATTATGTGGCACCTTCTAGATTTACTCACAACACAATTCTAAATCCGACCACGATATCCTAGGTTCCTAAAAAAGTGAAAATAACGCCTTTACTGCATGTTTGCAATAACAACAAAGACAAACACTTCCTTTTTGTGAAATGCCACTCACCGCCAATACAGGAGCAACTACCCATTAATCTAATGCCCCACAGAAAACTTTGTTGTTCTTGGCAACATGACACTCTCGCATCAACTCATTAGCAAGCATGGCGTAGTCGCCATTTTATCCACTAGACTATGTTGTTAATAAAAACAAAGGAGCATTTGGCATTTCTCACATTGTTTGAATAAATGAAGATGATCTGGGTTGGAAGCAGGAATATACATTCAAAGATAAAGAATTATGTATCTTACACGACTCAAGACTCTCACTGGTGATTTGCCCCACGTTATAAATGTTGATTCATAGTTGATTGACAAGCCTCTTTCAGTAAAGAAGGTTTTTTGTAAGGCCCTCCATCAGAAATCCCTACACCCAAAAACGCTTGCTTTTCTTGAACTCTACATTGATTTCCTCTTAGCACTAGATCCTTAAATTGCAACCACAGGTGTGTATAATTTCACCTTGAAACTAGTTCTGTAAATGCACCCAGATGCCTAATGAAGGCTCCCTATTACCATCATACACGTTTCCAATGAGACATAAAGTGCAAATGATCAGTCCCTTTACTATCAAGGATCTTCTCTTCTCTACTTTCTTTTCCTTAAGATGGTCATCTGAACACAGTGCAAGCATCTCAAGACTCATCTTTTCTGCCACACTTAAATCACTTGTCACGTCAAAATAATTTTGTGTCAGTGGGCTGGCCATGATCAGGAATAAATGCTAAAACAGCACCTCCAGCTGTCTTTCCAACTCATTTGACGACCTAAAACCTGGACAATTGCAGGGACTTGGAGCATCACTCCCAGCATACTTCAAATATTTGATGTAAAACCTGAAAATCCAGTTTTAAATATTGTCCAACAAAAATATTGTAAGTCGATTATTGATTACCACAATATTTCTATTGACGATGCCTTCCACAACTTAATTGTCTGTATGTTAGAAAATACCTATTGCGTCGACTATTACTCTTTTCCTCTGACAGGTTTCCAAAATCAGAACTACACCTATCTCCTCAGAACAGATCCTGTGCAACCAACTTCAAGCCAAGAAGACGATAAAGAGTATGAGAAGGAACTGCTGAAAGAAATCAAAGCCATCTTCAGTGAAGCAGAGGAGCGGAAGCAATTGAATATGCAAGTGAACCCATGAACCTAAAAGCTCATGTCTCCCAGAAGGAGAAACAGATGAATAGGTAGACACAGAATACTACCACAGGTTTAGGAACTAACCATAATAAGAGGAATACTTCTTCTGACCACCTCCATCATCGTTCAGGTTCCAATGTGCATCCTGGATTTAATTAGGATGAGGATTCCAGAACTTCTGCAACTTCTTCTGCAGCCTGGTCTAATTAAGATCCAACCACTGCCTCCACAAGCAGCTGACTAAAGGCACTCTCTCGCTTTTAAAGCTTGTTAAGGAAAGTAAACAGGATAAAAAAAGATGAAAACTACAGGACAGCATTGATTTAGAGTTTGGATGATGGGATACTGCGTCAACCCATCTTTTGTCGTGCAAGTCCGTAGGCTTAATGCACTTGTATTACAGAGAATTGAAAGGCAGGCACGGGCTCGGGCACGCCGCCAGTATAGCAGTCGGACCAGTTCCCCGCATTCGTGGGAGGCTGGGCGCGCCACGCACAATAGTGATGCCGCACCCCGGCTTACCCTAGCCCACTGGTGATTGGCTGTTGCCCATGTGAACCGGAAGCACTTACTAGTGCTTCCGGTTCACGCGATCGGGCAACGTCGAGCAAGCCGGTCGGAACTGGCTTGCCCGCCTCAAGCGTATAAAAAGCTGGGGAGCGGAGCAGACAGTCTTTTTTTTTGCCGCTCCCCAGCCTGCACTTGTGAACGACGGGTCAGGGTCTCAGTCGGAGGCCCCAACGATTCTTTTTCCTTTTTACTGTTTCTCCCCTCTACAGGTTTTGGCGCCGGGGGAATTTGAAGTGCTTTGTTTGCTTTTGGTGCCGTTGCAATGCGAGGAGCATTGGAGCGCTCTGGTCGACAAGCAGCATTGCACAAAAGTGATTGGAGCTTTCAGGGGTGGTGAGCGAAGGGCCCGATCTTACCTACAATTCTCTGGTTTTGTTTCCAATTGCAGGGGTAGCCAACAGAGAAACAGAGCCTGGTGTGATCCCTGCTGGGCCCCCTGTCAAAGGGACAGGTGGGGCCTGAGGGGTGTCCCCCCGCTCCTGGCTGCCCGTCAGTGGGAGGAGTGTGACCCGGTGTACCTGGCTGCCCCCCAGCCCCCTCATGTGCTCTTGGCTGATTTCTCCCGACCTGTATTAGGCTGACTACCCCCATCGGTAGCATGTGGGACCGGTAAAAGATCCACCGCCGGAGGCACCACCCCCTCGGGGGCTGGCGCTGTGGCCCTGTCATGCCTGGCCCCTTCATGAGGTGTAGGTGCCCCACCTTTCCCACCTTTCCTATGTCTATTTCTCTTGGGCACTGGGGGAAAAGTGCCTCAGGGGCTGCCCCAGGTCGTCTGGGCCTGCCCTTTGCCCCTTCTGGTCCATCCACCTTATCCCTAAATTCCGCTAAAACTTGGCCCATGTCTTCAACCTTCTTCATCATGGAGTCCACTGCCCTCATTTTTCTCATCATGGTCTCCATAAAGGTATCCATGTGTGAACGCTGCTCATTGTACCACCTTCTCAAAACTGGACTGCCCCACAAACGTGTCAGTACCTTGAATACCTGTTACCCAAAACCCACAAGGTGCCGTTCCCCAACGTACTAACAATCAGTTAATGAGGGCACACCACCACCCTACAATTATCCCAGCCAATGGCACACACTACAGTCCCCCGTGCTCAGGTCTGAAAACACTGCCCAGACCCTTACCTTGTAGTAGTAGCAGCCACTTTTTCACACACCATCACATAGGCTATGTCAGGGCTCAGGGAGAAGCACCATCACACCAGAGTGTGCACTGAGGTCAGGCAGGACATGCAAATATGGAAGGCATTCCTGCGCAACTTCAACGGTAGGGTTGTGTGGCCCAGTCCCCCCCTTGTCCAGCCCAGAGATAGGGTTGATGACTGATGCAGCAGGTAGCGAGGGTTTTGGTGCCATTTTGGGTCCAGCATGGGTTGCCAATGCCGGACAGCATGGTGGGAGGACACGGGGCTCACAAGCAACATAAGCTTCATTGAGCTTCTCCCCATTTTGGTGGCATTGTCCATCTGGCCAGAACAACTGAGGAACCAATTGGTGGTATTCTGGTCAGACAACATGGCTGTTGTGGAATGTGTAGATAATCAGACTGCAAAATGTAAGATGATCTTGCGGCTCCTAAAAGAGATAATACTGCTGTGCATGAGGATGAATCTGCTGTTTAGAGCCAAACATGTGCCAGGAGTATTGAATAATGCCACTGATGCGTGCTCTTGCTCTAAGATGCAGGTATTTAGGTCCCATCACCCAGAAGCGGCAGAGAACCCAACGCCTTTCCCAGAACAGCTTTGGCAGCTTGTAGCCCCCAGTTATCGGACCTCATGGCAGCTAGCCTAGCACCCACGACCAGGAGGGCATATGAGGGGCATTTGGGGCTTACTGGTATGTCTTGGGGGACAGTAGGGAGGAGTTATGGCACGACACTGGTTCAGTTGTCTCCTATTTGAGAACTATGAGAGATGAGGGGCGCTCAGTAGCATCAGCAAGGCGACATATTGCAGCCATTTTCTTTTTTGCGATAGCTGGGGGTAAGGGGGATCCTACCAGCACTTTTATAGTGCTCAGAGCTCTAAAAGGATGGCAACGCCTACAGGGGGCGCATCCGGACGTGAGGAGACCTATAGGAATACAGACATTGGCCACACTGATGGATGCTCTGCACTAGGTGTGTAATTCTGCTGGGGAAACACTCTAGTTTCAAGCTGCTTTCTGTTTAGCTTTCTACAGCGCTTTCAGGATAGGGGAACTGGTGACAAAAAACAAAATGGACGGGCATGGGGGCTTCAGTTGGGGCATGTGCAGATTAGGGGGGACTCCCTATTGATATCAATACCCAGGTCCAAAACTGATCAGGAAGGCAGAGGGGAAGGGGTGGTTTTGCATAGGGCAGAAGGAAGGGCTTGCTGTCCTATTGCCAGGCTGGAATCATTCCTGGTGCACCGTCCAAAGGATGCGGCAAGGACATTACTGGTTCACGCAGACCGGACCCCGCTCACTATTTTCCAGTTCAAGAGGGTCATGGGCTTAGCCATGCAGAAAGCGGGTTTAGATTCTGGCAGTTTTGGGACCCACTCCTTTAGCATAGGGGCTGCCACTGAAGCGGTGGCCAGGGGGTTTACTGGAAGTGAGGTGCAGAGGATTGGTAGGTGGTCCTCAGATTGTTATAAATGCTATGTACGCTTACACATGCTCTAGAGGTTGCAAAGAAGATGCACTTATGGTTGGTTTTCTTTCATGGTTTTGAGTTGCAGTTTCTACATCCTGTCACGCAGGAGGGAAGCTGGCATTGGTTCAACATCCTTCAATGGTTATGTCATCCTGTCAGGCAGGAGGACAACAGCGAGCAATTCATCGCCACACAGCGCACGTTACGGACCGGGTTCACGCCTGGGAACACACAGAACAGGATGTGTGGATAATAGGTCACTCATACGTGAGTGAGGAGGTTGGAAAAATTATTTTTTACAGGTACCTACGAGGCTAGGGTACGGCCTGGCAGGTGCAAAAATCTCTTTCTACGGGCAGGGTGGGCTGCGTTTTTGCCAATTCAGGGATCTGGTGTCACGTGCGCTGGGCAAAAATCAGGGACCTCCTGCAGTTTGTATCTTGCAGTTAGGGGGTAACGACTTGGTACACCTGTGATGGAGGAGTGCAATAGAGACCCTGCTTACTGAAGTGGGGTGGTTGGCAAAGAGATGCCCCGAAGCAATAATAGTGTGGTCACACATGATTCCTAGATTTGACTGGAGAGTCTGTGTGGGCCTTGAATCATTCGGTTAAGAGGATTAACAACAAGATGGAGAAGTTATTCAGGACCCCCAAGCTTCGATCAATAGGACACGGGTGCATCAGAGGGGAGCAGTTTTTTCAGGAGGATGGTGTGCACCTCTCAAGTCGAGGTAATCAGGTATTGATGGAAAATATACTGGCATGGTTAGAAGAGGCAAGGCGCAGGGCATGACCTTCTGATAGGCCAGATAGTCGGGCAACTATACTGGCCTGTGGCGGTAAGGTCATGATTGGTGAGCATAGTTTTCGGTCCTTAGCGGGCATCACCATTGTCAAATGGGGATGCCCGAGGGGGAGACAGAGGGTCTCTCATGGAACTCCAGGGGCAGTTACAGCCGGTAGGCTGGAAAGGGGCGGGGTGAAGGGAAGTCTCGCTTCCATTAGGCTGTGTGGCCAATCCCCGCACGCACATGCTCTCAAGGGCGCAAGGATGCATAACTGGAGCGTCCCCTTTATGGAGTTTAATGTTGAGGGCATAGGGGGGGCCTGGGGGAGGTATCCATCCAGTAAGCTGGGCCCAATGCGCAAGGTCACTCCAGTAGGAGGTTGGAACCTAGCTTGATCTGGATCTGGGGCCGCCAGTCATTGACCTTGCCGTAGGCTCCAAAACGGATACGCAGAAAGAGAATATCTTCATTGCTTAGCTTACGATAGGAATGGCTATGTATTAGAAGCATGTTAAGGTTAGCCAATTGACATCTTGTACCTATCAATGTATTGGACTTTCTGCGTATTGTGTACATAATGTAAATAATATTAATTTTAATGTTAGCTTATTTTATGTAATAAAATACGGCCAGGGATTACGACCCCTAATCCAAACAGTGTGGTGTTTGAATTGTTCGCCTTGGGGGAGATGGGGGCGGTGAGCCCCATGGGAGCCAGGAGGGTCCCCACCCCAAGGGTTCTTGGTAAAGAGGAGGGAGATTTAGGCAGTACCAGACCATTCAAGATATCCACCACATTTATGACAAAGTACCCCACCGCCTAACTCTAAATAAGGCCAAAAGTCCAAGTACACAGATTATTTTATGTATGGTTTCTACGTCAGGACTGGAGGCTCATCCGAACATGCTTCTCTATCGTTACTGCAAAAACCAACAGCCAATGAAAACAGTTTATATACGCAAAACTAAATTTCCCATGACAACTATACACCTGTCACTGTTCATTAACCAATCAGCATACCTCTAGTCCTTTAAGTATGAGCGATACCATGCTCCGCCTCTTTCTTTGCTGCTGCAACAGTCACGATATGCAATACTGTGTCTTGTATCTTTGCTTCCATTAGTTTGCTCAAATATATTATTTGTCAGATATTGTTGGTTGTAATCAGCAAGCTTTCTACCCACTTCATTAATGGTTTATGAACTATTGCTACATACTGTCCCTTTGAGTTTTTTCTTTTCAGGGCAAGTTGGCAACACTAGTGCACATTTGGTGAATCTGACTGCTTCAGGGGCCGCCTGTGAAACAGAAGTGGGGACAGGATTGCCGATGCAGAAAGGTTATTGACTGGGACCTCACGAATGATGGACTCCATGATTCTGATAGGGATAGAATTTTCTTACTTCTTGTTCTCCCTGTTATTGTGGGTATCATTAGTTTTACAGGGGATTTAGAGTCTGTTCCAGTGATTAGGATGCTGGTTCTGAGCAGGTTATAGATAGGGAGACTTCTATATATTGCGGTCTTTCAGTTGATTGAGGCGCTTTCACTGCTCCTTGGAGTCACTGTGCAACTGGCTGAGCCTGCAAATAACAGCTAGATGGTAATAACCATTAGCTTCTATGAAAAGGTCTTAATTCACCAGCAAACTGCTTACACGTTCTAAATATACTGTACAATTCAAAGAGTGATAATCTCTTGATACAAGAACCCCACTTAATAAAAAAGACAGGTGTTGTATCAGATCTTGATGGTTTCTACACAAGTTCTCTTCTTCAGGCAAAACTAAGACAGGTTTGTAGCAATCCAAATTACTAATGAAAGCCTTAAAGTGCATTTCAAAGTTGTCCCTGGTCACAGTAGTAGATCTCAGATTCTTAAAGTCAATATTACTCCCCAAGAATACACCCCAGTTCAGGCCATGAGCAATTCCTTGTGGCCAGTATTGCAAACATCATGGTGGTGTGGTAGCTGAACGTGAAGTTATAAATGGTGGGGACCTGAGTATTTTAATGGACAGTGCAAAAGACAGATTTGTATTGACAGTGGATACCTCAATTTCTAGATCAAGGAACTCACTATGCTGATGAGAGAGACTTTATTTCCTTTTCCTCTGTACGTAAACCTTATGCCAAGTTGGGAGGTCTCTTATTAGGCTCCTCATTAGAGGCTAATGTGGCTGAGGCAAAGATTTGACAAATTGCCCCATCCGATGAAAGTTTGATCAGCTCAGTACTGGATGCTTCCATGGACTTCACTGCAGCTAAAGGCTGGTGTCTTCTGCATGATGCTTCAATTAGAGCAGAAACTGAGTAAAGTATTAAAACCTATATAGTGGAAAATGAAAGGGAAGGCATTAAAGAGGGAGTACTCTAGTACTTCTTGAAAGCAGTACTTAGGAGTTAGTTTATATCTGTTTTGGCAAAACCTAAGGAAGTTAAAAAGGAAATACTCATGCGTCTCAAGACTCAGCAAGATAGCAGATGGTAAACATGCCAAAACTATAGCATAAGCTGCTCAATTTGAGCCGGTGCTTTCTGGTGCTCAGCACTGGCACTTAATTGGTTTCTGGTGCTCTGGCACAGGCACCTAATTGTGAACACCATACTTAGAACAGTCTACCACATGGTGGCGCTGCTCATCTAATTTAGAGATGAGCAGAACAATGGTTGCTTAGGAATACAATATACATTAAAATTGATAATACCTGCCTCCCTAGCCATTTTCTTTTAGCTTTGGGGACCTGGAATAATCTGAACTGTAGCACTTCCTGTCGAGAGAGATGGTTGGTAGTTGTTTTAGTGGTGATGACAGGGGTGATGGGTGGTGCAAGCGGCAGTGGCCTTCTGGTTAGAGCCCTGGCACTTAATATTTTACAAATTAAGCACTATTAGCCCCTAGTGATTCAGTCACAGGTTAGATCCTATGACATTGACAAAAATGAATGCACCTTTCTCCGCCTTAAGGAAAGATACTGGCCGAGATGCTGGGTGTATAGCAGCATGAAAGCTGCAGGCAAAAAGGGCAAAGGAGAGCATAATCAGACACATGCATCAAGCCAAAATGTGCTCGCAAAATTAGCGATTAGCTATTTGCGAGCGCATTCAAGCGATTCCCCATGCATCAACCAAATAACCAATATTCGCCAAAATACCGACTCGCAAATACCGGGGATCCAGATATAGCGAATCAGAATTTGCGCTAACCTGAATAGCGGGAGCAAATAAGGAATCGCAGAAAATAATCGCTAATGGATGCATCAAAAATCGCTAATAGCGATTTCCTCAAAATTCGCATTTTAGCAAGTGCAGATTAAGGAGAATCAGAAGCAGGTGGTAAAATTATTTTTCTGCCATTTAACTGCAATACAAATGATGGAGCTGGTGAGGGCTATTGCAACTAACCAATGAGTCCATAGAGGACGCAAACAAAGGCGGCACACTACTAGTTTGTGAGGAGGATGAGGATCCATGCAGCAGGCCAGGGCAGAAGGAGAATCCAGGAGAGGGCATTTTGCCTGCGCATCACTCAGATGTGACACACTGATGAGGACATAGATGAGCAGTACATGATCAACGCTGCCATACAACTCAACCACATAGCTGAATTGGAAACACCAATGCGGCGCAAAACACGTAGGACCCATGCCATCCGTCCCCATATCCAGGTGTAATGTTGCCTGCACCTACTTGCATCAGGAGGTGTCCAGGGGGTAGTGGCATTAGCGGGAGGGGTATCACTAGGCTCCCACTCACGTGTCTAGAGAACCTTCCTGGCTGCCATGTTGACTCAGACCCACGACCACATCAGCCTCCCCAAAACCCAAATGGAATTGAACCCACCCAGACTCCATTCATATTGAATTGCACTGTTCCCTAATGTGATATGAATGCCTAGATTGCACACACGAGCCATATGTCCACCATCAGTCAATGAGTAGAGCTTCCGTAACCGGAATTGTTATCACTCCATCAACGTCCAACCAATGGGCAATGTGAATGACAGCATGTCGGACATCGCAGCGCAATATCCTGGGAGCATCCATGATCCATACATCTTCCGATACATTGGCATAAACACATGCCTGCTCAGGAGGGGATATGGCGAGGGACACCTGCTAGGTCAGACAATATACTTATGCACACTAAATCATTCTGTAATGGCAATGCAAACCTGACACATACACATTCCACACTACCCTGTAGGTGACAGTGCATGCGCCGTGAGGAACTATATCATGACTCCATAGTTGAACCCAGGCACCCAACAGGAGCAGCGGTACAACGCAGCACACACCAGGACAGGTAATGTTATTGAACGGACATTTGGATAGGTCAAGAGTCGCCTCCACATCCTGCACAGACCCGGTGGTGCGATGCAGGACCAGCCGGTGACATGCTGTCGGATAGTGGCAGCATGTGCAATGTAGCCCATCGTAGCTCCCACGATACGCATACCCATAGATGGCCACGGCACTGTGGACAATCAGCCCCCTGTACACCCACCATACCCGCATCCTGCAAGCTCTGCGGAGGGGCAGTTGATACGTGCCCACATCACCCAACATCACTTCAAAGGTACGTAATCATGAGACAGAAACGATAATTCTTCACATGCAAAGTTTTTATTTGCACTTGCACATGGACTCTTGTGTGTCTAAACATACACGTAGCCTAAGGATACATTCACATCATGTACCGAGGCACTATTAGGAATAAGGTTTGGCACTCCATTAGCAGTCCCTCTGTATGTCCCGACAATGGTTACGCCACCATGGCTAATTGTCCGGAGGGATGTGAGTGCTCAGCGCTTCCTCCCACGCACACCGAGGCGTCTATCTCCTGCAGCGCCATCCCCACCCATTGGTGCAATTGTAGGTGTAGAACGGCGTGCACTACACCTTCTGCCGGTGCTGACTGGTGCAGACATGCTGCTCACGCTGGATGCCCCCTCACTCCCCTCATCTCCAGTGGCATTGCTGAGGCCACCTGCACCAGCCTGGAGCTGCTCAACAGCTGTGGTAACTTGGCCAAGGGCCCTGGCCACGTCCCCACAACAATGCCCCATGTCAATCTGCATTGCCACCGACCGACGTGACAGCAGTGCAGTGGCGTTGCACAACTTGTGGTTGGAGCGTGTAAATCCAGCCAGGCGCCCCATGAATTGCCGATGCCTCCTCCGCTCGGTGTTCTGTCCCTCCTGCATCACACGCACGAGCTCGTGCAATGTGGCGTTGGTGTCCCTGTTGCCCTCCACAACTGCTTGAGTGAGTTCACTCATGCGATCTGCCATGGTGGAGAGGTTTCAGTTTAATTTGCCCATTTGCAGGCTGATGGCTCCCATGTGGCGAGCCTGCAGGCGCTGCACCCTTGTCATCTGCAGCTCAACGGCTCGCCAGACATTTGGAGTCGATGCCTCCTGTGCAGTTGTGTGGCCCCTTGCCCTGCGTCTTCGCATCGTCGGGACCGGTGTCTGCGGGGTGGTGGTGGTGGACCTGACACGAGGCTGGCCTTCTGCAGTTGCCCTTTCAGGTTCAGGAAGGCACTCCATTGGTTGAATGGGAGGGACTGTAGCCCTGCGTCGTGTGGGTGCCTGGGATGTGCTGGGCGGTGTGACTGGTCTGGCAACGGCAGGTTCTGCGGTGGACTGGGTGCTCTCCCTGCATTCGCTCCCATCACTGTCTCCTTCCTCAGCACCTGTGGTGTGAAACAGTGCAGGTTTAAAATTTCATTGGATAATGTTTTGCTATATGGTGATTATGTCTGCTCTTACGTTCTCACTGTCTGTAATGCATATTGGGCACAATGGTCACACAAAGTGCAATGTGACTCACTAATTGGTTCAGGGGACTACAACTCCCAGGATGCATTAGTAACTGTATATGGACTGTGGACTGGGGTTGGTTACAGCTGCCTGCCTTCTTATTACTGTATGGGCGCTATTTTAATATACATTGATGGGTATATTATAGTGCCTCTTACCTTGTGCACTGCAGGCTGCGCCGGATCTCCCGAGGCGTCTCCGAGAGCAACGTTCATTTTAGAGACTTTCTTTGCTCGATGACTTTTAAAATTTCCATACCTGCATTGCACTTTCAGCGCTCTGGACATAGCGCTCTTGGATCCTCCCTGGCTGCCCCCTCTCCTGCACGCGACCCAGACCGCCTCCGCTGACCGCCCCCTCCTCGCCTGGCTCTCGGAGTGGGACGGGCGGGTCCACCATCTTGGGCGGGTCTGGGTGCCGTGCTGCAGTTCTTTGGCTCCTCCACCCCCTGCCACGCCCCACTGATCCTCCTCCCCCATGTGTCCCTACATCATGGTTACTCATTCCCGGCAGCGCAGCGGACGAGCGCAGCGGGCGCGACGAAGGCGCGCCGAAGTTGCGCCTAAGTTAAGCCCGTCTGCACCCGTCCGCGACAAGCCGGGACCAGGGGCCACACACCCTGCTTCTTTTTTGGTTTACACGTCAGCCCAACTCACCGCCTTTTCTGCTACTTCCCTTCCTCCTCTCTCTCTATTGCATCACCTTGATTCATTCGGCATTCTTGCCTCTCCTTCTTCTTACCCGGTACCTGTCACTCACTGCCCCATTCCCTTTTCCTCTGATCCCCCTCCTGTCCCCCGTCTCTCTCCTGTTCCTACTCTAGCCTCTGCTCACTTACTTAACACCCGTTCTGCAGTCAAACACCAGACGGCACTCTTCAATCTTTTGACCACGGACTCTCCTGACTTTCTGTTCTTGACTGAAACCTGGTTTTCCACCCGATACCTACTATGCCCTTCGAGCTGACCGTCCGGTTGGCAAGGCTGGGGGTGGTGTGGCGATGATCATCCGGTCGACTCTCAAATTTCAACTTCTTACTCACCCCTCCATACCTAACGTGGACTACTTGGTGGCCCGCTCACTTAATCTTTCTGCCCCCCTCACTGTTGTCCTTGTGTATCGTCCCCCTCAATCTATGCCTTCTTTTGTAGCTTCCCTTCAGGACCTTTTGGCCACTTTGGTGGTTAATAACTCTTCCGTCCTTTTGCTCAGCGACTTTAGCTTTTGGCCGGGCGATCCTAGGGAAGATTTTCCCTCTAAAGACTTTTCTGCCACCCTTCAGTGCTTGAACCTTACATCTCATGTTACAGTCCCTACCCACACACAGGGTCACATCCTGGACCAAATCTGGTCTACACGTCCTGTCATCTCACCTCCTTCTATATCCCCTTGTGTCTGGTCGGATCACTTTATTATTTCTTTTTCTATTTACTTGGGCGCGGTCGACAAGCCCCCCCTTCCGAAAAACCTTCTAGCCCGTAATTGGAATCAGACCGACCTCGATTCCCTCTCGCTCACCTTGGCCTCCTCTGCCCCGGACCTTAATGATCTTCCTCTCGAATCCCAGGCCGACGCCGTCAGTACTTGGCTTTCTTCTTCATGTGACCTAGTTGCCCCGCTAAGAAAGATCAAAGCGGTTCGCCCCTACGACGCGCACAAATGGTTCTCTCCAGAGCTAAAAGCGCTTAAACTCGATCTTAGGCGGTCGGAACGCCACTGGAGACGGAACTACTGTTCCTTCTTGCGCGTCAAATACAAACTACTCCTCACTGAATATAAAAAAGCGATCCTAGTGGCTAAAACCTCATATTTCACCGAGAAAGTGGCTCTCGCCGCTAATAAATCTCGTGAAATTTTTTCCTTGGTTCACAATCTTGCCACCTCTGATCGCTCTACGCCCAGTCTTGTCCCTTCACAGTCCCTCTGTTCCTCACTTAATGATTTCTTTATCGACAAGATTTTGAAGATTAAAGCCAAGATCCCTATTGTGCTTCAACCTAGTTCCACTTGCTTCCTTCCCCCTCCCCTTCCTTTGTTCGCTCTTTTCCCTCCCATTTCCCTTGAATTATTTTTTAAACTCCTGGTCAAAGTCAAGTCTGGCTCTCCCGCGGACTGTGTGCCGGCTCGTATTCTCAAAACTCTTTTCACTAACTGTCCTGCCCCTCCTCTTGCCCTTCTCAGTTCCTCTCTGGCTCTTGGTGCTGTCCCCTCCTCTTTTAAATCTGCTATAGTTCTTCCTATCTTAAAAAAAAACGGTCTGGATCCCTCTCTCCTTTCTAACTTTCGACCCATTTCTCTTCTTCCCTATCTTGGCAAGATCCTTGAAGCCCATGTCACCTCCTGCCTCTCCACTTATGTCGAGGAGAATGGCCTTCTGGCATCCCATCAGGCGGGCTTCCGCCCGGGCCACTCCACGGAGGCGGTGGTCCTCGCGGTCTTGGATGAACTCAAGGGGAAAGCCGACTCTAACCTCCCCCAAGCCCTGGTCCTTCTCGATTTGTCCGCTGCGTTTGACACGGTCGACCACTCCATCCTTCTCGACCGTGTCAGCTCAGCTGGCATTCGGGGCGCGGCCTTTTCCTGGCTCGCGTCCTTTCTTCGGGAGAGGTCCCAGGCGGTTCATCTTTCTGGCTTTTCTGCCCCTCCCCGCCCGGTCACTTGTGGTGTCCCCCAAGGTTTTTCCCTTTCCCCCCTTCTTTTCAATCTTTATATCCATCCCCTTATCACTTCCCTTCTTGAGCTGGGGGTCTCTGTGTACAATTACGCAGATGACCTCCAGCTCGTTTTTGACCTGTCTTCTTCCCCTGATTCTCTTCCTAAGTTTCGTTCCACTTTACTTTTTATTTCTGAGTGGATGAGTGCCAACCACTTGAAGCTTAACCCGGACAAGACGGAACTTGTCCTCACTGGTGGCCCCTCCAACCCTTGGTCTCCTGCACATTGGCCCCTTTCCTGTGGTCCCCCCCCTTTGCCCGTCCCCTCTGTGCGCACCCTTGGCATCAAAGTCAGCCATGACTTATCTATGCACAGTCAGATTAGTTCTGTTGTGTCTTCCTGCTTCTTGTCCCTCCGTCTTATCCGGAAGATTTTGCGGTTTTTTTTCCACCGTCGCACTTAAAACCATAGTCATGGCCCTTGTCACCTCTCGCCTCGACTATGGGAATGGCCTGTATGTGGGCATACCCGCCTTCGAATCCCGCCGACTTCAGGCCATTCAAAACCAAGCGGCCCGCCTCATCCTCTCCCTCCCCAAATCCTCCCATATCACACCTGCACTCAAGTCCCTTCACTGGCTTCCTGTTCGTTTTAGATCTTTTTTTAAACTGGCTTGTTTAGCTTTTCGGGCTCATTCCCGCTCTGCTCCCCTGTTCATCACTTCTCTTATCTCTTCTCACGCCCCCAGCCGCACTCTTCGCTCTTCTTCCCTGTCTCTTTTGCACATCCCCCGCTTCCGTAAATCCAGAATGGGGGGTACCCGGTTTTCAGTCCTGGCCCCTCAGCTCTGGAATAGTCTTCCACTTTCCATTCGCTCTATTCCCATTTACACTCACTTCCGTAAGGCCCTCAAAACCTTTCTTTTCTCTCTGGCATTCCCTTCCTAGTCTCCCAGGGTGTCCTTTGTGAGCTCTGATCAGGTCCTCAGCCCCAGGAAGCCGCTTGGCCGCAGTGCGCTTTATTAAATATTTTTTTCATTTCATTTTTTCATTTCATGTATCCATCTGCGTCACCCCCACAGCAGCTTCCGGCAGGATTGTGCCCTCCACCAGGTCCTCCAGGGCTGTGTTGTCCGGGACTGTCGAGGGTCCTCCCCTGGTGCTCTTTGCCTCCCTCAGCCTCTGGGCAATTCGCTCCTTGGCACGGCTCCGCAGATCGTACCAGCATTTCTTTAAATCATCAATGCTGCGGTGTGTCACACCCACAGCATTTACTTTTGACTTGATCTTGTTCCAGAGGCGTCTTTTCTCAGCCTCTGGGACTTTAAGGGAGAGCTTCCCAAAGAGCTTGTCATGGCTCTTAACAACCTCTTCAATGAGGTACTCCAGTTCCCTCTCACTAAATTTATCTTTCTTTTTCTGACACCTGCCCCCTCCTCTGCTGATGTGTTGGCCATTTCCTGTGTTTGCAGTGGTCTGGATGCCAAGTCTTCCTCTCCACAGCTCTCCCCAGGCACTCAGCTTCCTGCTCTGGCTTCCTATGGACACAGACTGCACCATGGGAAGAGTTACTTCCTGGTTGTGATGTCATCAGGCTGTTCCCAATGCGAATCGGAAAAAATGTGAACTCGCAATTAGCGATTTCGCTTATTGCGATCTCGCTAATAGCGATCTCGCTATTTTTGAGATCGCAATTTGTGAGTTTTCAGCGATTAGCGATTTTTGGGGTTTTTCCGCTAACGCTTTTAGCGATTTTTACCGAATCGGTATTTTTTCGATATCTGCGTCATGCATAGGATATAGCGATTCCTTATTTGCGATTCCTTAAAATTCGCAAATAAGGACTCGCTATTTCTTAGCTTGATGCATGTGTACCAATGACTTCACAAAATAGACATGGGTCGCAAATTGGCAACAACAAAAATGCAGCCATTGTATTTAAAGCCTTCTATGCATGCTTGCATAGCGTAGACACAAAGTACCAGTGGAACTAACTGATTCCTATTAGGAGTAGGCCCAGGTGCATAAGCTTACAATGGAGCAAGTGGCACTGCTAGATCACCCCACTGAGACAGAGGAATTGATCACTAATATTGAAAGGCTCAAAATTATTACTTTGCTGGGTCCTGACGTATTTACCGTTTTATTTTATAGAACGTTTTGCAAGTCCCCACTTGCCGTAGGGGGCAGAAGGTGTTGGATTTAAAATCCAACACCTTCCCTACTGTTCCACAGACTAGAGTTGGAATAGTGAATTATACTATTCCAAAATCCAGCGCGCTCCCTACAGCAAGTCGTTGTAATGACTTGCGTTGTAATGGTATGCGATGTAAGAACGCGGTCGTTGTAATGGAATGCGATGTATCGCATGCGTTGCAACGTGGCCTATTCATCGGTGTTTGGCATCTGCGCAACAGGCAATCTCACCATCAAGCCTATTGGGAACAGGGCCGACTTAGTATTATAAATATACAGACCCGAATAGTCACCAAATTCATGCATAATATTCAATAGAATCAGGACTGATATATCAGGCTGACGAAGGTAGAGCATTTCCGTGTTGCGACTTATCTAAAGATCAAACCTCCAATGCTATCAGGCAACAAACTGTTTTACTATGTGAAATCAAACAGACTGGAATCAGAAAAATAATGGGGCTTTATTGATTACTGTATTGCCAGTATGTGCATGTGGAAGGTCTCCTGGTTGGCGATGCTACATCATGACTGGGAGCTCTGCTCTGTTGGGATAATATTTCTGCCAAGTTAGGCCTCGCCAAGTATCCATGCCTGCTGTCTCCCACTCTGGGTAACGTTGACTTCTCTGCTGCTCTAAATGAGAAACAATTTAGCAAATAGAGTTCTCAGGAGTGCCTCAGAAAGTCTTTGATCTGCTTGAAATTATATCATTTGAGATGACAAAGAATGGTCATGTAATCCCAGAAAGTAAAAGATGCAGGTTCTATCAAATTAGACATTTGGCTTTCCAGCCTTCATTTAAAACACGTCGCTAGAAAACTTGTGAAGTTTGAAAAATAGATATTTATGAAGGAGTACAATAAAGCTTAGTTTCTGACATGTCTAACATGCTCTTGGGTCCTGGCACAGATTAGACAACCAATATACAGAAATGCTGTAAAAGGGATCTTGCAAGGTCCTTTTCAGATCAGAAATGGAAGGAGATCTACACCATGACTCGTAACACTGGTAGAAGCACTTCTAGGAGGGAACCTATGACTAAACTGGATGTACCCTTGCATTATACTCTGGATAGATTCTATAAGTGGGATATACTCTGATCAGAGACTTGTTGGGTAAGATGTGGTGCCACAGGGCCTTTAGTGCATCTTCTATGGCACAGCTCCATTCAGGACACATACATTCTGCCTGATATATTAGATGTGTTAGCCACATTGTTTGATGCTGCAGGACCTTGATTTCCTACATACACTACATTATGTTTCTCAAACAGGAAAACAATGACTCTTGACCTTAAAATCAGACCGATCTCATTGTCCTGCTGTACCGGCAGACAGGCATTTACCTTTGTATGAGGCAAGACAGGGAGCTCAGATGCTTCTGATTGAATGGACTATTTGTGAGATCTCTTAGGCATTGAAAAAACCATGATGGCCATGGATGGGAAGGCAGACTCTTTTACGGCTAATTGGACATTGGATCGGAAATTCTTGTCCTCTGAGTCTGCAGAGCTTTTGCGCCTTAGGTGTCTTAGAATACTTAAGATAATTCCAATGAGGCATTCACAGCTTTTTTCGAGAGACTATCCAAAACTACATCCATCTTAAGAGTCACCTATGGAAGCTGGCTGTTAGGCACACCATGATAGATGGATAATCAAGTTATGCACCATTACTGATAGACCAGAGAGGGATGAGAAGGGGGTAAGGTGTCAGCATTTATTTTATAGTGTTGATTATTGTATTATGTTTTAGTTAGACTTGTGAGACATTAATTATTATTAGGCGACCAGGGATCACTTGATCATCCTCTTAGGTGGCATCAACTTATTCTATCAGTTTACATTCTCATGTTTCAAAAATTCATTAAAAGATTCAATTATGAAACAAAATTGAAGTGAAGGTCTTGACTCTCCCGCTGTTACAAATCGTTTAAGGCTCATTTCAATCCTTTAGTTTTAGGGGACAGGATATTTGTGACAATAAGCATAGTTAGATCATGTTTACTGAATAGTCAAATATTTGCTGATGTCTCTAAAATAGTTAGCCAAGTTGCACCAAACCAAGAAAAGGCATTGAATTACAGAAGGGCTGCATTGTCATGATAACTTGATGGACTTTAATTCAGTGTTCTGGAGATACCCTTGGAGAAGCTTTGTTATAGGAAACCCCATGGTATTTTCATCAGTCACACATTCAAAATTATTATGGTCTTTTAAAGAAATCTGTACCAAATTTGGAAGTCTGAACGTGTTTCTACTGATTAATGCTTCACCCAAATTTGGTGCAAATTGATTAAGAGGAATAACGTTATTAAGCATGTAGAAACTGGATTAAACAGAGATATTAAATTTGCATTACCTACAGGAGGCCAGCAGAGAACGTTTTGGTATTGCTAGATGGTCCCTACAACTTAACACAAAAAAGCATGAGACACTCTGTATAGCTCCTTGGTATCGCTGTTTCCTCAATGGATGGCTTTGCTCTTGGCTGTATTGACAAATGTTGACGCCTACTAGACTCGTCTCCCACCGTTTCTTAAGACACCTGGTTTTCCCTGATTTACTTCAAGAATTCTCTCCCTGGCAAATCTCACACTGCCTGTAAACAGTCATTACATACTAGCCAGATCCTCTGTGACACCCCCAAAGAATGTATTCTGGAGCATCAGCTCAGGAACCAATCTCTGTGGGCCCAGCTTGTCATACATTTCTTCTCCATATGAACTAGACTTATTAGCACTCTCTCGTTCCTGTTATTCAGCACATCTACACAGCAGCACCCAATTACTGGCTCCTCAAGTTATTTACACGTCGTATGTGTGTGTGGACTAGTATCTAAAGTGTTCATTATTTCAACCGTGCACCCTGGCCCTATTCACCCATCGATATGCCTGGCGTAACTTTGTACATCTGTATTAATGGAGTGGTACTTATGTAGCAAGACCTCAGCTCAGGTAGAGGCAGAGACTACACATGTCATTCTGGACTCTTTACAAGATTAAGGATATACATATGGTGATTTTGTGGGTGGATACTTTGTCCTAGATTAAACCATCCAGCTAAGGTTCCCCAAAGTCCTGCATTACTAGTAAGAAGAGTGTCCATATGGTGTTGTTTCACAGTTGTAGCCTGAGTTGCATAATGATTTCTTACCTGACTTTTGAAGTTGTGCTGAAAGTCTTTATACTCGTCACTGTTATTATTCATCAGCTCCAGGCTGAACTCCTGGTTGGTGATTGTTACCTCGACTGCCACTTCTACCTGGACGGTGTCTGTGAAAGATACAGGAATTCAGTGACAGCCATTAACCCGAAAACCACAAATTAGTGGCAAGAATTATTAACCACCGTTATGAGGGCAAGCATGGGAAAACATGTTACAACTGCATTGATTGGATCCCTGGCAGAGGTGGGCTGTTTACGTACATCACAGAAGCACAGTGACAGAAGCAACCATACAGCAGTGGATTCAACCTGTGATACATCCTCCAGGACCCAGCATGATTTACAAAGCACTTTGTGACTTTTTTTTAACAAAAAGAAAAACCCAAACAGCATGTGCCCCCATCACATAGCAACTTGTGAGTTTTGGAAATTCATAAAATGAAAATAGGATGGATTGTAAACCGCAATAAGTTATAGGAAGGCAGAGACTAAAGCCCTGACTCTGAGTGAATCAGAAGGTACCTGTAAGCCCGGTTTTCAACAAAACCTTTAGGGCCTTATTACGATGTTGAGCGGACTTTCGTCCACCCGACACTGTTGTGGCAAGGAACCGCCCCACCTCAGGTCGGCAGTTCTGGCCACAGTAGTTTGACGCCACCACCCATAGTATGGTTGCAAACCTCCCTTTCTCAATAGAAGCTTGTGCAGCAAGCGAAAAAGGCCCGCAGCACAAGCTTCCATTGAGAAATGGAGGTTTTGAAACATTCCTGCACCTTGTGGAGGGCACATTGTGGTTCCTGCCACAGGGTGCAGGGATGTTTAGGGAACACCATAGGTGCCCCGCAGGCCCCATTGCAGTTTGCCAGGGGAGAAGGGTGCTCTGATAGGGACCCCCAATGTCACTTTTCAACAGCCTTTCCATGTCGGAAAGGCCGACATGGAATGGCTGTCAGAAACCGACATCATAACTCCGGTGCGGAGTCTTCGTCATTAAGGGATTATGCTGTCTATCCGATAGACCGACTGGCTCCTTGAGTAAATCAGAACCACATTGGAATCCACCCTGAAAGGTTTCACTCCGACCGCCGTTAACCTAATACAGCGGTTGGACTGTAAACCTACCATGTCCGCTGGTCGGAGGCTTTCAGCCCGACATCGTAATTAGGCCCTAAGTTTCTGTTATTTATCACATCTGATAAATAATGAAACCCAGGATATTGTTATTTATCAGGTAAAATAAACAATTATAAAATGATGATAGAATATTGACTGAAGCCATAACCCTTATTCTGAGTTTTTGGGAAATACCTGGCAGATACCGGCCCTGCGGCCCTTACCACACTAAAATCCCCATGTGTTGCAAAATACAGGGGTCTTTATCCCCTATTGAATTTTAGAAAGCTTTACCTGCCTTGCTTTGTTTGGGGTGGAAACCCTATTACTCCTGGTAGCTACCAGGTGTGATCAATATTGCACCACTTATTTTTGTGATCCATGTACAATTCCAATTTACTGAGAACTTGTAATACGGCCCTAAGGCACAGTTAAGGAAGAGAATTTGGTGCTGAAGCAATCCCCTGCACATAGCCCTAAGTGGCCTACTTAGCTGACTGCCAAAGTATTTCAAATGGGATTTCTGGTCACCTGAGGTCACAGAAAGTAGAGCATGAATGTCTGGGGTGTGCATGTTGTAATGATTCCAATGTAAGACTAACAACAGAATGAACTTGGACACAAAAAACTAAGAACGATGGATTGATCCAGTGATTGCTAAGTTCTGACTCATTGTGTTGGTGTCTGTGAACTTAGGGCCGGATGGGCATAATTTGGGGATCGCAATTTTCAAATTGAAATTTTCTGCGTATACCAGTTAGTTAATCGCTATTCCTAATGTGTGAAACCTGTCTACTTTTAATTAGCGATTCCTAGTGGGTAGCAAGTCGACCTACCTTATGTATATTATTGAGGGAGTTTGCACTTTGTGATGCATTATGAATGATACTCATCACAGGGATGGTGGCCTGCTGGGGACAGCAGAACGCCATGTCTGATTACTTAAAGGAAAACAAGATGCATTTCAAAATCAAAAAATGAAACTTTTAACTTTTCAAATTTTTTAAAAGAAGGCAGTGGTTTGTTGGACAACTGCCTGCTCTTACAAAATATATTTTTTTAATTCTCAAAGAGGCAGGGGACCCATTTGCGAATGGGTTACCACCTCCTATGAAGAGGTGTTAAAATAATGTTTTGTGACTGGATGTGGTCGCAAAACATGAATGCATAGCACTACCATTCCGTATTTGGAAGGAAAGCCATAAACACACCCCTTCCAATATACCCTAATGGTACTGGGTTGCAAAATCCAGACCCAATTTGAGATTTATACATAAACAAAAATATTTTTGAGGTTGCAAACGGATAGATTCTGCTAATTAGACCATTTGCAAACTCGTTTTTAGAGGTCGCACAAATTGTTACATGAAAGGTAACTGCATTCCAGCGAGGTTACGCCAGAATGAGAGGAAACAGGAATGTTTGAAGGTGATTCTCTGGTAGAGTGCTTTAAGTAGGAAAGAGTGAGCGAGAGAGGGAGGGAGCAGAAGAAGATAGTGTGTGAGACCTCATCCTTGAGGTCTTCCTTACCTAGATGCATTTTTCGGAGAAATCAAATCTTTAAAGGAAGCTGTAAAGAGTACCTGTGGCCCTTTCACTCACACAGCATGCATTGTAGGCCCTCGTGGGGTAGCACCTGCAACACGTGCTGTACTTGTTTAAGGCAGGGCGCTTCACAGAGGTGTGACAGATGTGGCACATAAATCAGGCCAAACTTAAAGTTGTGCTGAGGCAGAGAGGCACAAGCATAAAGGGTTTTCTTTGCTCCCTTCATTTCAAACATGTTCAACTTTTCCCACGCAGTAATGACTCCATGTACGCTCTCATTGTTTTGGGTACTAAACAGTTTTTAGCTGGTCACTTTGTTTTCAGAGCAGTGTTACTGTTTGCTCACTAGCAGTGGGGTGCTCACATCTGCATTTCAGCCCTCTTGCTCTGAAACCATTCACTTCAAATAAAAAAGCAGAAAACACAGAACTGAAGTGATTTATTTTACTCCACAAAACTTAGCTATGTTTTTAACAGCGTTTTTAGGGGCTCAAAATCCCAACATACGAAATGATATCGGCAAAGAAGCCAGAGTTGGATGAAGGCATCATACATCACATTGAACCACTTGGCAGGCTTTTAAAATTTTACAAAGAGGTCCAGTTCGTTTTATGAACTGCTTGTTTCACAGGCAAATCCAAACGCAAACTATATTGGGAAGAGTTGCTCTTTCATTCACATCGGCCTTGAGACAAGTACTGAACTTGCCTTTTTTTGCAGTGTTAGGGTTTGTTCTTTCATTTCCTACCACATCACACAAATACAAGGAGAGCAGCAGTTCAACCATCTCTCATGCAAAGAATAGGAAAAGGTAAAGCGGTAGCAGGAAGTTGGTCACAATATTCTGTCATGCACACAGAATAGGTACAACACGGGCAGCAACAGTGCAAGCTTCTCTTCTCACAGGACAGGTACAGGTGACAAAGCACCAGTGCAAGCTTCTCTTCTCAAAAGACAGTCCAGTTAGGGCAGCAGCCTTCTCACAGGTCAGTTGCAGGTGATGAAGCAGCAGAACAAGCTTCTCTACTCACAGGACAGGCACAGGTGATGAAGCATCAGTGCAAGCTTCTCTTCTCACAGGACAGGCACAGGCGACAAAGCACCAGTGCAAGCTTCTCTTCTCAAAAGATAGGGACAGTTGAGACAGCAGCCTTCTCACTGGACAGTTGCACGTGATAAAACAGAAGCACAAGCTTCTCTTCACACCGAACAGGTAGAACACGGGCAGCAGCAGAGCAAACTTCTCTTGTCACAGCATAGGTACAGGTGGTGAAGCAGCATCGCAAGCTTCTCTTCTCACAAGACAAGTGCAGTTGGGGCATCAGCAGAGCAAGCTTCTCTTCTCGCAAGACAGGTACAGGTGATGAAGCAGCAGAACAAGCTTCTCTTCTCACAGGACAGGCGATGAAGCATCAGTGCAAGCTTCTCTTCTCACAGGACAGGCACAGGTGACAAAGCACCAGTGCAAGCTTCTCTTCATACAGGACAGGTACAACATGTGCAGCTGCAGTGCAAGAGCAGACCATAATAATATTTTTTTCAAATCGTGTATTTTCCGTGATATGACCACCGAAGGCCTTGATTTTATATTAAAAACAGAGCTCTGGACTATACCATTTCCCGCTGAAAGGCAATATTTCTCTCCAGGTGTTCCCATACCTGCCTTGTCACGCAGTTTGGTGCTTACTTTCCCTCCATGATAAACAACAGTAGATCTTTCAACACCCAGGCTAATGTGCTGCATAGCTAAATACCAATAAGGTCCCAAAGGTGAGATCGGGTGCATTGCAAATGCTTGTTTTTATTCTTGAGTTTTCCATGCACTAAAGAGTAGATGTAAACTCTTTTGTTGCGAACAACCTAGCCACCTCCTAAGTAACTACTAGGCACTTAGGGGTATATTTACAAGCCCCTTGCGCCACTTTTACGTCTCTTTTCCCATGTTAGAAGTGACGCAAAAGCGGTGCAAGGGGCTTGTAAATCTATCCCTTAGTATTTTGAGACTTAGGCCCTGGTTACAAGTGTAGGTGCTGTTTCACACACCTGAAAAATAACAACACCATGGGTACATTATTTATTGAGTGCCGTAAATTGCACCTATTACAAGTTTACGTGAAATAACATGCCAATTTTGGTGTTTAATGAACCAAAATTGGCATGAGATGGTAAATACCGTGGGGCAGATTTACAACAAGCCCCTTGCGCCACTTTTGCGTCACTTTTCCCATGTTAAAAGTGACGCAAATGTGGTGCATGAGGCTTATAAATCTGCCCCGGTATGCTTTTACCCTGTTCAATTTTTGCATGTTTGAGCTACCAAAATATAATGATGTGTCTTTAGGCAGTTAATGCATTCGATAATTATCAGATAGTTTAGATATTTTAACTTGTAATTCCAAACAGTCAGAATACACGGAACACATCATATCGGCCCCTTTACAAAACTTTGAAGGGTCACCACTTACAGCATGTTTATATTTGCCATAGTAAAAGCTCGCTGCAGCACCCCTTGAGCCTTTAGAAAGCAGGTCTGTGTGCTTTGAATCGCTCATGCTCTGCCAGTAATACAATAATTAATGGTGCGCCATGCTTACCGACTCCTATCTCATCCACGGGATACTGGCACACGTCCCCGTAGAATTGTGGGGTACAGAGACATTTATATGGATCCACGGTCCCGCCGTTCAGGCACACTTTCAGGGGTTCTTCACACGTTTTTCCACCATAAGTAGGCGGGCAGAGGCATTTATCGCCAGAGCTAGATAAAGTTCCTCCATTCTGGCAAATGAAAGTGTCTGCAATAAAAAAAGATCACCTGTGAAACAGTCATTTGCAACAAGAATAGGACATGCGGCACAGTACCTGCCTGGTGCAGTTACCATGACGTAACTCAGTGACATCTTGAATGACAAACTGATGTAGCCAATTTGCCCTGGATACAAGATCCTT
Source organism: Triturus cristatus (assembly GCF_964204655.1). Classification (NCBI taxonomy): domain Eukaryota; kingdom Metazoa; phylum Chordata; class Amphibia; order Caudata; family Salamandridae; genus Triturus; species Triturus cristatus. The sequence continues at coordinate 694,945,967 of NC_140595.1, read as the reverse complement.
GGAGAGGAAAGGATGATGCATTTTGATTGGTAACAGGCCAATAATGGCTGCCATTGGCCATCTGCATAGCAATCCAGTGTGGTCATGTGTGTTTTTTAGCCCTATGTAATTTGGAGCATTCGACACTTACTATGTAGAATGTTCTAATAACTTTACAGTACTTTGTCGTTGGGCTGTACCATTTGTTAAAGATCCTCTCCACTGAAAACAATGGAGCGACATATGGGCAAGAATGGCAGATATGGAACATGTTCTCCAACTCAATGAGGGATATGTACAAGGAAGTCGCGGAGCGCGGCGTTAGCCTCCTTGGCTTAACGCCGCGCTTCGCCACTTCAGAAACGCAAGGCTGCACCCTATTTACAAGAATGTGGTGCAGCCTTGTGTTTCCCACTGCGATGGCGCTAAATTTAGCAACTTAGTGCCAACGCAGGCACTCTTGCACCATAGTGCAGGGTGTCTGCGTGCAGGGGAGCATGTCCATTCCTGCACATAAACAATCCTAGAATTGCAATCTGTCACTTTCATGTGTGCTGCTTAATACAGCACACATGAAAGTGACAAAATGTCATTTTTTTTAAAGGTTTGTTTATGTACAGGAAGGGACACCTTCCTGTACATAAACAAACCATGGCATTTTGCTTTTTCCATGTGTGCTGCACAAGGCAGCACACAGGGAAAAAGCAAAAATGGGGAGAAATAATGCATTCCTTCTTGTTTCGCCAACTTAAGACCAGAATTTACTTGGTCTTAATTTTGGTGCAGCCGTCTATGTACGCCACACTTGTACATAGGGGGCAACGTCAAAATGAATGGGTGTTGCGGTGGAACGCCCAGCGCAATACCCACTGCCCAACTCTTTCACGCTAACCATAGCCTGAAAGGGGGCCTTATGTACAAGGCAGCGTTTAGCCACGTTAAGTGGCTTAACACTGCCGTGTACAAAAGGCAAGGCTCTATCGCCACTGGAACGTCACAAGAAGCGACGTTCCAGTGGTGATAGGGGCTTGTACTTATGGCCCAATGTTTGTTTTCTGGATGTTACCCTCAGTGGGTGGGATGCTCTAACACCATTGCCAGGCGCTCTCCCTGCTCATCTGCGGCTGTAATTTAGAATTAGGGGTGGGGGGGGGCATTTAACAACCAGCACAGCACTAAAGGGCTGATAATAGAAGGGCATGAAAACTGCTACAGTCAACCTGGTAACTGCACTGAACCATACATCTGGAGTCCATATATTTGTTTTTGCCCCGGAATGAAGAGAATTTAGGCTGGGCTTGGTATGTACGAGTGGGGAAAACTGGCGTAATTCTCTCTATCGTGATTACCGCAAACTTACTTGCAACTAAGGTTAATTACAAGAGAAGCGTAATCCAGCTTTTAGTGACATTTTTGTTAGTGCAAAATGTACCCTCGTGCGAAATATGGGCCAGAGGCTGCATTTTGTGCTAAGAAAATAGCGCCATATGCGACAAGACAAGAAAAGCAGTAGCCATCAGCCCCTCACTCTCTCTTACTTAATTATTCCTTTGCTCCTGCGGAAGGAGTTTCGCCCCAAATTAATCTTAATTACTCAAGATGGCATAATTGCATAATTTTGGTAATTGTGCATCACAGTAGTAATGCGTAAATAGTGAAATTACGCCAATTACTCCGACGTAATTAAAATCTCGGCCAGGCCTACTTGGCTGCCAACTGAGTAGACACATTCAGTCAGCTTTTGCCAATGACTGAATGAATGAAATGCAATATTTGTGAACTTATCTTATGCTGATCCTTTATGGATAACCTAAAATCCATATTTGTTTTAATTATTCAGCGGTTTGAGACTCCCATTCCTAAAAATAAATATTGGTGTTCTTTTTTCCAGTGGCTGAAGCTGTGGATTTCGTCCAACTTTGAAGGCTGGGACCGGAAAATTCATAAATGTTTTAGGAAAACTGATGGTGTGTAAGGTCTACAGTCTATTGTTATTACAAATACTTGAATATTACTTGGTAGACTGCAGCTGGTGTTAAATCTTGCTCAGTGGAATGCTGACTGGTAGGGGTTAACATAGTTTTATTTCTCCACAAATTTCATGCAATTGTATCTTTATTTGGTTGCTTCACAGTTCACTTGGAATATGCATTTTTGTTTTTTAAAAATCTTTGAGAAACAAATTCCAGGGAAAAATCAAAATCTTGATAAAACTCTACATTTTATTTATAATATTCAATCGAAAAAAATATATTAGAGAAAATTATTCCATTAAACATTTTTGCAAAAATTTTTGCCTGCAGAATACATACTGCAAAGATTACCATATTTTGCCAACTGTGTGGAGAGCAAAGTTTTTAAACTCATTGGGGCATATTCTCAAGGAGCTATCACAGAGTCATCGGCACTTTATCGCAGCCAAAGTCGTGATAAAATTACCGCCCCATTCACAAGGTGGTGAAAACAGCTAATATCACCAGATTTCCCACTATAGCATCCTCAAAAATCATCGCCACAGATGACCACGGCAATTATCGCTAATGAGATGCAGAGTAGGCGATCCCAAGCAAATACCTGCGACAACACCACACCTCAACATTCTCAACGAGCAGCCACATCAGCAATAAGATCACAAAACATGCGATAAGGCGTGTTAGCTGCAGGAAATTTACACCTGCTCCGACCTGGTGCAAATCTGGACGACAACAGGCAACAGAAAAGGGTGCCCAGACCAGAGCAAAACCTGAAGAACAACACATGCCATGGAGCTACTCATCATACAGCTCAGATCCCCAAGAGGGCACAACACACACCGCCACCACCCCCAGGACCGCCACACCCACCCGACCCCCACCGGACCACCACAGAGGCAGCGCAGACAAAGACATCGGACCTTCAGGAAACGCACCAACCTCACAGACTTACCACCAGAGCATGTCATTATTCACTACAGGCTCAAAAGCACAACCCTCCTCCGCATCCTGAACATCATCGCCCACAGGCTGATGGTTCCAACACAGCGGACAACCAACATCCCTCCGCAGACAAAGCTGCTGGCTGTGTTGCACCTGTTGGCCTCTGGGACATTCCAACCAACAACCGCCAGAGTCGGAGGAGTCTCTCAGCCAGCCCTATCCAAGTTCCTCAAACCTGTCCTGGATGCCATCATCAGCTTGGTACCCCAGTACCTATACTTCCCCCACACAGCGCTGGAACAGCTGGAGACCAAGCAAGGATTCTACGCTATAGCTGGATTCCCACATGTGTTGGGGCAATTGACTGCACACATGTCCTACTTATCCCCCTGCCAACACTGCACACTATTACCGCAGGAGAAAGCACAGGCATTCCATCAATGTGCAGGCAATAGTGCACCACCGGGGACTCTTCACCAATGTCGTCGCCAACTACCCAGGCAGTGTGCACGACTCATACATCTTCTGACAGTCCATCATCAACCGGCGCTTCCAGGATGGCACCTACGGAAATGCAGTGCTCGTTGATAAGTATCCATAGTACACACCACACACCTCAACTCCACAATCATGCAACTCATAACTCTGGCAATGCACACGTCACAAACCCACATCCAACATGCCAAACAACATGCCCACCCACCAGACCCGACAGCACAACTTACTGTGGCAACCTGGGCTAGCCATGTACATGAGCCACCAACGGCATGGCACATCAGCCACACACCAGCAGAATGTGTAGGTAGGCGGCAACCAGGTATGTGCGAAGGAGGCTAGTGACCCATGAATGAGAATGCACACATTGCCAAATGTGGCGTGGATGTGCTGAACAAACTGCAGTATGCAGACCACAGACATATCCATGTCGACACATAATGCTGGCGGTGTTAGTGTTGTGGACAGTGGACGCCCACCTGTAAGCGTGTGAGGAGTGGGCTTGCCCGGCGTACACAGGCTTGCGTAGAATAGAATACAATAGAAAAGAAGGATTTTTATATAGCGCATGGCTACCCGGGGGCATCCCAGCACTGTATTGGACACTAGAGTGGTACCTGACTTCTAAGAAAAGAGCCAGTTTTTAAGTTGTTTCCGGAATGCCAGATGGTTGGGTTGTCTGCGCAGATGCAGCGGCAGGCTGTTCCACAGTTTGGAGGCATTGTACAAAAAACGCCGGCCTCCACTTCTAGCCTTCTTGATCCTTATTACCACTTCAACATACATCTCATCCGAGCGTAGGCTTCTGTTGGCCTTATAAGGGCAGATCATGGCTTTGATAATCGGAGGTCCATTTCCTCCAAGGGACTTATGGGCAACACACATGGCCTTGAAATTCATTCTTTCCTGCACCGGTAACCAATGGAGCAAGCGTAGTGCCAGCTTTGCTGAACATCGGTTCAGGGTTCCCGTGCGCAGTCTTGCAGCTGAGTTCTGTACAATCTGCAGTTTTGTGATGACAGAGTTAGGGGCACCTAAATACAGGGCATTACCATAATCTATCCTGGAAAGGATGAGCGCCTGGACCAGCTTTTTTTTTGGCTTGGTCTGGTAGTAGTGGCAGCACTTTACGGATCATTCTTAACATGCCATAATATTCAGCAGCGTTTTTTCTGGCTTGGACTTTAAATGAGAGATCTTGGTCCAACCAGATACCCAGACTTTTTATCTCCGTTTTCGGGATGGGCACCGGTCCTATACACACTGGCCACATAATATTGGATTTAAAATTTAACTGGTTGCCAAGTATCATAAGCTCTGTTTTGTCACCATTAAGCTTTAAGTGGCATAGGCTAATCCATTTAGTAACTTCCTCTAGACAGGCGTGGAGATCAGAGGGCATATGATCGCCTGGGTCAGTGACACCACCAATTGAGTGTCATCAGCATAAGTGACTATATGAATCACAAAGGGGGCAACAATCTCCGCCAATGGATGCATATAGACATTAAAAAGGGTTGAGCTCAGGGATGAGCCCTGTGGAACTCCACGCCTAAGGGGAACCGGTTTAGAGAGGGTGTCCTCTTCAAACACCTGAAAACACCTGTCCTCCAAAAAGGACTGGAGCCACAATAACACCTTGCCGGACACTCCTATATTCCTGAGCCGGTGAGCCAGGGTGCGGTGGTTGACCGTATTGAAGGCCTCACTTAAGTCGAGGAGTATTATGGCCGCTGTGCCTCCCGAATCAAGTATTTTTCTCGTTTCCTCCACCACCACCAATAAGGCGGTCTTGGTGCCTTGGCGAGGGCGGAAGCCTGTTTGTGTGGGGTGGAGCAGGATATTGAACTCCAGAAACGTGGAACGTGTATGGTTGACATGTTTCGCTGCAATTTTGCACATTACCGGGAGGAGCGAGAGGGAACGATGGTTGCCCAAATCTGCAGGGTCCAGGTTCAGCATTTTTAGAAGAGCTTTTACCATTGTTCTCTTCCATTCAGGGGCAACTATCCCTGATGAGAGGGAATAATTAATTAAGCTGGTCATAATGGGGGCCACTGTGGGTGCTGCCAACTTTAAGATGTTGGGTGGTGCAGGATCCAATGGTGACCCCGATCTGACCTTAGTTAAGGTCACTAAGAATGACTCCTGAGTCAGCGGAATAAAAGTCTCCAGGAGGTATTTATTTCCATGCTGGCCTGCGACGGTCGGCTCAGGTGTATCATTGTCTTTTTGTGGGAGATGCTTGAGGATTTTATGAACTCGTTCGGATCAGGTGCTGGAGGGGGATCAGGAACCTTGAGGAGTTTTTTTGCAATCCGAAAGGTCTCTCTGGAGGAATTGGCTGCTCTCGAAATCTTTTCCTCATAATAAGTGGCTTGGGCTTGTTTTGTTTCAGCCTTATATTTTCTAATGGCTATCCTATATTCCTGTTTCTTAATAATTGAGAAATCTTTCCTCCATGTCCTCTCTAAACGTTTGCATTGTTGTTTTAACGTCCACAGCTCTGAAGAGAACCATGCAGACTTGTTGTAGCCCCCTTTCTTTAGGATTGATTTCTAAGGGAGCACTGAGTACAGTGACTCCTCAATCCAGTGTGTGAATTTCTGATAGTCTGTGACTGGGTTAAGTTCCAGATACGGTTTGGAATTTTCCATTTCCTGGATCCATTCTTTCACCGGAAGTTTGGGCCAGGGTCGGGTCAGTCTTCGAGTTGACTGTGTGTGCACAGCAGGGGTTGGTGGGGCCCGTGTTATGGGAATTAAAAAATTATCTGACCATGGTACTGGGGATGGGGACTTCTCCTTTTAGATCCATCAGGTTAGAAAAAATTGGATTAAGGAAGTGACCTTTGATATAAGTTGCTTGGGAGACCTTCTGGTGAAGTTCCAACAGGTCTTGTGTTAATTCAGTCACCCATGATACCAAAGGATCGTCAAAATGAAGATTAAAATCTCCAAGGAGGGTGAAATTAGCCGAGGAGCTTGCCAGGGTCATAGCTGTTTCCAGCAGAGATTTACCAAATAGGCCCATAGACCCTGGTGGGCGGTAGATCAGTATACCAGAGAATGACAGTGAGGGAGCAAATTCAACTGAACAATGATCCTTCTCACAGTCTGCTAGTGGACTCTCTAGTAATCTACAGGTCAAATGATCTTTATATAAAATTGGCGATCCCACCGCCCACTCCTGACATTCTGTCTTTCCTCTGGATTAAGTATCCAGGGAGAAGTGATTGGACAATGTGCGGCTCTGAGCTTGCGTTGAGCCAGGTCTCCGTAAGAAACAGAACCTCTGGCCCAAGGTCCTTCAGTAACATGGAGATCTCGGTCGTATGTTTGGGCAGGGATCTGCAGCTGAGTAAGAGAAGTTGATAGGTGGGGCCCGCTTGGAGTATGGGTGGATCTCGTGGGGTAAGTCTGAAGTCACAGTATGGGCATCTGTCTTGATGCTCCTCCAAGGAGATGGCATGAGTACACTTGGGACCTGGGACTCTATATAGCTGCTTCAGTACTGAGCTGGAATAGTAGAGCCTTTCTGGGGGCACAGATCCAAGGGTTCTGGCCCCTGGTCCCGTTCGGGCGTGGACGGGCGTAGGGGTGTGAATAAAAAGCACCTAGCCCTGGGTGTGGTTCTCTTCCGGAATGGCCAAGGTGGCTGTCAGGGCAGCGCCTCTCACCCCGCCACGAGGACGATGCCGTGTGCAGCGGTGCCTTGCGATCTTGTGCAACTTCCACAGCCCGGGCCACTGCTCCCCGAACCAGTCTCGTCCGCCCCTGCGCATCCAGGCCTCACTGCTCACCTGCCGACACCAGCGTGTCTCCAAAAGTGCCCACCACGTGCCTGTGCTAGCTCCACACCTGAGGCCCGCGACCTTGGCAGCCTCCTCAAAATATCACGGCCTCCGCAAGCAAGTCCCACAGTACTCCTTTCCCGTTGACGCACTCCACCGGCATACACAGCGGACAAGTAGGTTGCACATTTGGAACTGAGTCTTCATTACACATTGGCAGAGTATATATTTAAGGCAGAGCTTAAATCCCTATACTCCCTTTGATGTGGTGCCACCAACTCTGTGCATAGCATTTCGAGCACACGTGTCTGTGGATCATTGCGGACTGCAGCCTTAGGCCTACACACCTGTCCGGAAGGCCTCAGACAAATTCTATTCGGTCCGTCACAGCCAGGACACGGCATCGTCGCAGACTGCACACCTGCCCTGCTCTTGTGCCTCCACCTCTGTCAACCAGGAAACGTCTCCACATGCCATTCCAATGCCGTGTGTTAGAGATCCAGGAGGAGCTGGCTGCACAGCGGCTGCCCCATGCTGACCACTGCCTCTGGCACACACTGCGATTGAGTAAGATACACATTTGGAACTGACTCTTGATTTGTCAATTGCAAAGTTGATATTAGTGTACAGGCCTCATCACAGACTGCATTCCCTTCCAGCACTGGTGCCACTGACTCTGTGCCACGGGAGTCATGGGCACTCTCACGTTGGACTATGTTAGCGTCAGAGTCCATGGCCTGGGGGTTTTCTTCATCATGTAGCTGATACTGACATGGTGGGACAAAGGAGACTGTTGCATTCATCTCCCCCATTATGTCTGTCTCTGCTTGCTTCTGCCCTCTGCATCATGCCCTGGATGGACACCGTCCACTGTCCCCGTAATACTCCGCGACATTCTCCTGGGACATCACGAGGACCGGCTCAGCTCTCGTGGCCCTATCTCAGTGCACCACAAGTCACCGTCCCTTGCGGGTGTGCCTGTGCCTGCTGCAGTGCATCCTGGGCCACTAACTCTGTGCAGCTCAAGTGGTGCACTGGCAAATGTCTGTTGCCCTCTGTGATAAATGTAGTTGTTGGTTGGGGGGCGGAGGGAAAACCTACTCAAGCAATAGCCGCAGTGTTTGTCAAGGTGAACCACAAAAGTCACTAAATTAACCTGTGCCGAACCCTCTGGTAGTTTGACACAAAAGCAGTTAGGCTTAACCTAGAGGCAATGTGTAAAGAATTTATGCAACACTTAAGCAGTAATAAAGTGAAAACCCAACAAAATGAAAATCCCACACCAATTTACAAAAATATGCATTACATTATTTGACACCCAGACAACAAAAATCCAATTAGTTGAACCAGAGATAGACAATTTTGAATGTTTAGAAATGGTGCTTAAAAACTCAAAGCCACAACTGTGGTTATATGGTCACGCTGGATTGGGGAAAAGTTACAAGTTGAGGTCAATCGCGAAGGAGCGTGAGCTGCATACACCGACCAGGTAAGGCTCTTTGAGAATTGTACCTTATTTCCTTGGTGCTGGATGTTGCGCCACACTGCAGCAGTTCCATGGATTGATACAGGTTCCTGCGTCGATGTGCATCACGCTGTGCCATATCCAATGAGGAGCTGCGAGGCCCACATCGAGATGCATTGCACTGTGTTGGTTCTGATGAGTTGCGAGGGCTGCCATGAGAGGTCCGAGTTGAGTCAAGTCATGCTATGTCGTTTCTGATGACAACCACAGCTGAGCTGGCAGAGCACCTTTATTCCCACGTCCAAGGGTCTAGGACTGGGATGGTACCAATTACGGGGTTAGGGCTCATAGCAGGTAGAGTCCAGCTGCAGGGTTCAAGGTTGTTGGAGCTTGTTGTGTCCCTGTATCTCCGAACAGGAGGCCAGCTAAGTAGCCTTTGGGGCCACTCTGGTGGTCCTGGTTTCAAGGTGTGGATCCAGTCCTTGTTCCTTACAAAGAAAGGCAGCAGAGCAGTACCTCTTGCAGGACAGCAGTGCAGCAGGGCAAAAGAATAGCAGAGCAGCTGAGCAGTCCTTGCAGAAGATCGGAAGGGCAGCATAGCAGTCCTTCTTCTGAGTCTTCCACAGGTCCAGAAGTGATCTGAAGGGTTGGGCCTGAAGGTCCTCTTTTTGTACCTGGTGCCCACTTTGAAGAAGGGGAAGCTTCTGGAGTTTCCCACTACTAAGATGTCTGGAATGTCCTACTTCCCTGCCATGGTGCCAGTCTGCCTGGCGGCACAGTAGGCTAGTGTGAAGTCCTTTGTGAGTGTGCTGAAGCAGAGGCTTTGAAATGTGTGGTAGGTGACAGCTACACCACTCCCTCATCCTGCGAAAAACCAGACCCTCTATTGTGATGCTGTCTGGGAGGATACACAAAGGTCTTCTGCTAAATACACCTGGTCATGTGATCCTGGACACAGGCTGCAGGCACCAAATGGTTAGGACAAGAAAATTGCAACTTTATAAAAGTGGCATCTTCAGAACTGTGAGATAAAATCCAACTTTACCATTAAAGAAAAATGTAAATTACAATTCCTCAGACACCAGACATAACTTTCCTACCTACTTCCTATCAAACGTTATCACTTATTAAATGCAATAAGGTAAACCATGAATATCCTATAGGAGAGGTAGGCTAGGCAGTAATGAAAATTGAATGTAAGATTTTTTCACTACTAGGGGTGACTTATATGCATTAAAAAAGGAAATGTTAGGCGTGGCAAAGGGTTTATTTTGCCAGGTCAAAGTGGGAGTTTAAATAGGCACACACAGGCTGAAAGGCTGGGGCCTGGGACTTGTTTGAAAGACTACTTAAGTGGGGAGAACAATGAGTGCTGCAAGCCACTAGTAGCATTTAATTGACAGGCCCTGTGAACTTGTAGTACCACCTTATTAGGCACTTACAAGTAAATTAAATGTGCCAATTAGGTGCAAACCAATTTCCCCATGGTTAAGGGAGAGAGCACAAGACTTTTGCGCTGGTTAGTAGTGGTAAAGTGCACAGAGTCCCAAAAGCAAATAAAAACAGGTTTTATAAAACAGCTGGGTGAAAGCAAAAAGATTTGGGATGACCCTACAGAGAGGGCCAAGTTCAACACCCTCCCTTGCAGTTCACTTGCGTTCAGGTCTCCAAAACTTCTAGAGGTTGTGCTACTGGACTCATTTGTTAGGATTTCAGTCAAGAATATTGAGTACAACAGAATGCATTTGCACACATTTCACACCATTTGTTAATCATTTTTGTTTCTAAAGCAAAATTCACATTTCACTCAAAACATTAAGATAATGAGTATGCAATGTCTCAATCAGTTATCATGCACATATCAAGTGACAGATTTACAATTTTAATAAACAATCTTTTTGACTATCTTCCTATAACTTACTAGATGTGGTTTTGGCGGACATGGTGCTGGTAGTGGTACTGGCAGAAGTAGTGGTGGTAGTTCTTGTGTTTGTAGTAGTAGGATTAGCAGCAGTAGTAGCTAATGTCTTGATGTCGGGAGTAGGAGTTCTGGTAGGAGTAGCAGCTATGGTGTTGGTTGAATTGGCAACTGTGGCAGTGGTATTCAGGATGGCTGTTGCTTGACTTTGGCCTGGAGTAAGGAAACCTTTATAGCACAAACAGAAATACATTATGCCATGAGTGAGGTGAAGCTCTAACACAATCCCATGACATTCAATCCTTGTTACTCATTTATTTTATTAGAGTTTATCTGAACAGTTGTGCTCATTCCTGATACCTCAGAAACAAAACATTAGGAGGCAGATGACACCAAAAGTATATCTTGCAGACTCCATTTGCATACTCTTTTTAAGGTCACTTCTGTTCCACTCCTTTAACACATTCACTTATAAAATGTAGTCAGTGCATGTACTGCAGACTTTACACTACTATGGCAAAGAAGAGAAAGAGCCCTTTCCCTTTTTGCCGTGAGGGCCGAGAGGACAATTCACAAGGGAGTACACCCTCCCGTATTAATACTAAAACACAACAAGTACTCCTGGGGTTCGTGGATGAAATCCACATATTTCTATATAATGGACCCTAAAGGGGTCCTGCCCCGCTTGATAACCTATTCTGCCAAAGCCCGGGTCCACACCGAATAGGTTATCAAGCGGAGCAGGGCCCTTGTTGTATGTGTGACTACAGGGCTACCCCTTGAATAAGCAAGGTACCCGGAGATGATTTCCTCCCCTACAATAGGATGGAGGGAAAAGGATTTTTAAATAAAGATAATTAGCTTTAACTAACTGATAAGGAGCAGCTATCTGCCCTTACATAAACAGCACTATAGGGAAAATCTCTCTGCGCCTTCCAGGGAGGGTATCACATTGCCCCGAAGAAGGTACGGTACCTGAAGAGGCCCAAGCAGGACTGGCTTTAGGGTCATAGGACCATTAATACTCCAATTGACCCCCTTTTTATGTTTTAATAACCCCAACAGATCCAAGAATAAAGGGATACTGGGACCTGTTTATGTTTTTTTAACCTTTAACGCCCCCTGGTCATTTTCTCACTAAGAGCTCAATGCAAAACGGTCGAGCCCACCCTGACTTATAGGGGTCAGGGTGATCCAATGATGAAGCATGACACCATTAGGGTGTGTGAGGGTAATTTAAACAGAATGAATTGTTTCCTTCCCTACTCCCTAGGGTACCTCTTCAAGATAGGACTTCCCTCTAATACCCCATTAGGGTCCATGATATAAAAATACGTGGATTTCATCCACGAACCCCAGGAGTACTTGTTGTGTTTCATGTACTGCAGACAGCAGAGCTCTGTAACACACAGAGGTGATTAGAGTCCTGTGTTTCCAAGCTCATCTGTCATCCTTGTGTTTGCTTTGTTCGCCATTACTTTACAGGGTGTGCCAGACATGGGTCCCTTGCTCACTTTGCCACTGGATTCAAGCTAGCCTGGCTGATGAGGGGTGTTGCCCCGAAACCAATCGCAGGATGCTTGTTTCCGGTCCAGGGAAGACCTGGCTTGGCAGTTCAGGCTGGACTGTTCCCATGAGGCACAGGGGCAAGACTGATTTGCAATTTGCGGGGTCAGAACTGGGGTGGCAAAGTCAGCTAAAGAACGATCATGGATTAAACCCAGATCTATGACTGGGTGTGAGTGTCTGAAATGTTTCAGCGTACCGTACAACATCTCCTTGTGTTTGCTTTCTTCGCCCTAAGTTGGCAGGGTATGTCCAGACATGGGTCCTTTGCCACTGGATTCAAGCTAGCCTGGCTGATGAGGGGTGTTGCCCCGAACCAGACCCAGGATGCTTGTTTCTGGTCCAGGGTAGACCTGACTTGGCAGTTCGGCCGGGACTGTTCCCATGAGGCACAGGATCATGACTAATTTGCATATGGCTTTATTCTGAACTGGGGTGGGGAAGTGAGCCAAAGAACGATGATGGATTAAACCCAGATCTGTGACTGGGGGTGAGTGTCTGAAAAGTTTCAGTGCTCAGTCCATCATCTCCTTGTGTGTGCTCCAAGCTTATCTGTCTTCAGCATATGATTTTCATGAGTTAATAATGCATGTGCTGTAGACTGGAAATAGACACACACAGACCCCTTCCGTGTTAGTGCAATGCACAAAACTGGATCATAACTTGCAATTTCTCCATGCATTAATTTTTAAATTTCATGCATTATTCAGAGTGCAAAAGCCAGAAACAGTGAGCCAAATTGCCTCCCTCGGTTTATGACTAGTGATGCCGGAAGATCATACTCCCAGAAATTCCATTATACATATTGTGAGAAGCTGGCCTGGTATATGATGTCCACTTCTGTAAGTGGGCACTCTGCACCAGTCCAGACAACCCTTATGGTGATTTAAGAGGTCTTAGACAACCTTAGAAAGCTCTCTAAGTGGTAGCTGTGGAGAGCCGCCTTCAGGCTCAGTCCAGAAGGAGTGTAAAGCAGCTTTGTTTTACCAGAATGCAATCTTAAATATATATAGACTAAGTGAATACGAACCACACAATGTATTTATAATAATATGTATTTATTATAATACAAACACCTGAAAACACCTGTCCTCCAAAAAGGACTGGAGCCACAATAACACCTTGCCGGACACTCCTATATTCCTGAGCCGGTGAGCCAGGGTGCGGTGGTTGACCGCATCGAAGGCCTCACTTAAGTCGAGGAGTATTATGGCCGCTGTGCCTCCCGAATCAAGTATTTTTCTCGTTTCCTCCACCACCACCAATAAGGCGGTCTTGGTGCCTTGGCGAGGGCGGAAGCCTGTTTGTGTGGGGTGGAGCAGGATATTGAACTCCAGAAACGTGGAACGTGTATGGTTGACATGATTCTCTGCAATTTTGCACATTACCGGGAGGAGCGAGAGGGAACGATAGTTGCCCAAATCTGCAGGGTCCAGGTTCAGCATTTTTAGAAGAGCTTTTACCATTGTTCTCTTCCATTCAGGGGCAACTATCCCTGATGAGAGGGAAGAATTAATTAAGCTGGTCATAATGGGGGCCACTGTGGGTGCTGCCAACTTTAAGATGTTAGGTGGTGCAGGATCCAATGGTGACCCCGATCTGACCTTAGTTAAGGTCGCTAAGAATGACTCCTGAGTCAGCGGAATAAAAGTCTCCAGGAGGTATTTATTTCCATACTGGCCCGCGACGGTCGGCTCAGGTGTATCATTGTCTTTTTGTGGGAGATGCTTGAGGATTTTATGAACTCGTTCGGATCAGGTGCTGGAGGGGGATCAGGAACTTTGAGGAGTTTATTTGCAATCCGAAAGGTCTCTCTGGAGGAATTGGCTGCTCTCGAAATCCTTTCCTCATAATAAGTGGCTTGGGCTTGTTTTATTTCAGCCTTATATTTTCTAATGGCTATCCTATATTCCTGTTTCTTAATAATTGAGAAATCTTTCCTCCATGTCCTCTCTAAACGTTTGCATTGTTGTTTTAACGTCCACAGCTCTGAAGAGAACCATGCAGACTTGTTGTAGCCCCCTTTCTTTAGGATTGATTTCTAAGGGAGCACTGAGTTCAGTGACTCCTCAATCCAGTGTGCGAATTTCTGATAGTCTGTGACTGGGTTAAGTTCCAGATACGGTTTGGAATTTTCCATTTCCTGGATCCATTCTTTCACCGGAAGTTTGGGCCAGGGTCGGGTCAGTCTTCGAGTTGACTGTGTGTGTACAGCAGGGGTTGGTGGGGCCCGTGTTATGGGAATTAAAAAATTATCTGACCATGGTACTGGGGATGGGGACTTCTCCTTTTAGATCCATCAGGTTAGAAAAAATTGGATTAAGGAGGTGACCTTTGATATAAGTTGCTTGGGAGACCTTCTGGTGAAGTTCCAACAGGTCTTGTGTTAATTCAGTCACCCATGATACCAAAGGATCGTCAAAATGAAGATTAAAATCTCCAAGGAGGGAGAAATTAGCCGAGGAGCTTGCCAGGGTCATAGCTGTTTCCAGCAGAGATTTACCAAATAGGCCCATAGACCCTGGTGGGCGGTAGATCAGTATACCAGAGAATGACAGTGAGGGAGCAAAGTCAACTGAACAGTGATCCTTCTCACAGTCTGCTAGTGGACTCTCTAGTAATCTACAGGTCAAATGATCTTTATATAAAATTGGCGATCCCACCGCCCACTCCTGACATTCTGTCTTTCCTCTGGATTAAGTATCCAGGGAGAAGTGATTGGACAATGTCGGGCTCTGAGCTTGCGTTGAGCCAGGTCTCCGTAAGAAACAGAACCTCTGGCCCAAGGTCCTTCAGTAACATGGAGATCTCGGTCGTATGTTTGGGCAGGGATCTGCAGCTGAGTAAGAGAAGTTGATAGGTGGGGCCCGCTTGGAGTATGGGTGGATCTCGTGGGGTAAGTCTGAAGTCACAGTATGGGCATCTGTCTTGATGCTCCTCCAAGGAGATGGCATGAGTACACTTGGGACCTGGGACTCTATATAGCTGCTTCAGTACTGAGCTGGAATAGTAGAGCCTTTCTGGGGGCACAGATCCAAGGGTTCTGGCCCCTGGTCCCGTTTGGGCGCAGGGGTGTGAATAAAAAGCATCTGGCCCTGGGTGTGGTTCTCTTCCGGAATGGCCAAGGTGGCTGTCAGGGCAGCGCCTCTCACCACCAGCCACGAGGACGACGCCGTGTGCAGCGGTGCCTGCGATCTTGTGCAACTTCCGAAGCCCGGGCCACTGCTCCCCGAACCAGTCTCGTCCGCCCCTGCGCATCCAGGCCTCACTGCTCACCTGCCGACATCGGCGTGTCTCCAAAAGTGCCCACCACGTGCCTGTGCTAGCTCCACACCTAAGGCCCGCGACCTTGGCAGCCTCCTCAAAATATCACGGCCTCCGCAAGCAAGTCCCACAGTACTCCTTTCCCGTTGACGCACTCCACCGGCATACACAGCGGACAAGTAGGTTGCACATTTGGAACTGAGTCTTCATTACACATTGGCAGAGTATATATTTAAGGCAGAGCTTAAATCCCTATACTCCCTTTGATGTGGTGCCACCAACTCTGTGCATAGCATTTCGAGCACACGTGTCTGTGGATCATTGCGGACTGCAGCCTTAGGCCTACACACCTGTCCGGAAGGCCTCAGATAAATTCTATTCGGTCCGTCACAGCCAGGACACGGCATCGTCGCAGACTGCACACCTGCCCTGCTCTTGTGCCTCCACCTCTGTCAACCAGGAAACGTCTCCACATGCCATTCCAATGCCGTGTGTTAGAGATCCAGGAGGAGCTGGCTGCACAGCGGCTGCCCCATGCTGACCACTGCCTCCGGCACACACTGCGATTGAGTAAGATACACATTTGGAACTGACTCTTGATTTGTCAATTGCAAAGTTGATATTAGTGTACAGGCCTCATCGCAGACTGCATTCCCTTCCAGCACTGGTGCCACTGACTCTGTGCCACGGGAGTCATGGGCACTCTCACGTTGGACTATGTTAGCGTCAGAGTCCATGGCCTAGGGGGTTTTCTTCATCATGTAGCTGATACTGACATGGTGGGACAAAGGAGACTGTTGCATTCATCTCCCCCATTATGTCTGTCTCTGCTTGCTTCTGCCCTCTGCATCATGCCCTGGATGGACACCGTCCACTGTCCCCGTAATACTCCGCGACATTCTCCTGGGACATCACGAGGACCGGCTCAGCTCTCGTGGCCCTATCTCAGTGCACCACAAGTCACCGTCCCTTGCGGGTGTGCCTGTGCCTGCTGCAGTGCATCCTGGGCCACTAACTCTGTGCAGCTCAAGTGGTGCACTGGCAAATGTCTGTTGCCCTCTGTGATAAATGTAGTTGTTGGTTGGGGGGCGGAGGGAAAACCTACTCAAGCAATAGCCGCAGTGTTTGTCAAGGTGAACCACAAAAGTCACTAAATTAACCTGTGCCGAACCCTCTGGTAGTTTGACACAAAAGCAGTTAGGCTTAACCTAGAGGCAATGTGTAAAGAATTTATGCAACACATTCAAGCAGTAATAAAGTGAAAACCCAACAAAATGAAAATCCCACACCAATTTACAAAAATATGCATTAAATTATTTGACACCCAGACAACAAAAATCCAATTAGTTGAACCAGAGATAGACAATTTTGAATGTTTAGAAATGGTGCTTAAAAACTCAAAGCCGGGGGTGTGGCTAGCTGCCGAGCGCGATGGCCGCAGCCTGAAGGAGCTCCGGGGGTGAGACCGTCCTCCCCGCCATCCGCACATTGATCCGCGTCCTGTGGCGAGTTTCCAGCCTACGCCTGCAGCGCCGCAACGAAGCGGCGCCCATCTGTGTCACCGGGCGTCTCTCCGTGACCCGGAGGGCAGCCGCGGCCGCGCTGCGCAAGTGGGCCTGTACCTTCGGCGGAAGCCGGAACCTCGAGTGCGACAGCGTGCAGTGCTCGAGCCCCGGGGTCGCTGAGTGGCGGCCCCCCGCCCCTGCCCTGCAATTGGCCAGAACGTGTGGCGGACGGCAAGGAGAAGCAGCCTGGAGCCTGACTGCCCTGGAGGGCGCCCACTAGCCACGCAGACCCCTGGTGCATCCGGGGCTTCGCCGAGTGAGGAGCGAGGTGGCGTTGCGGGGCGGTGGCGGCTCGGCGCCAGCGGCACTTCCCCTGCGGGACAACATTCCCGGATCAGCACCATCGGCGACGCTGGGAGTGCGGGGCGGCCTGCAGGTGCTACCAGCAGTGCAAAACAGCAGAAGCGTAGACCGGGGACATTGGGCGAGGAGGAGTGCGGCCCCTGGGCAGGCGTGACTGCGGCGGCCCTGGCGCGCTGGTGTTGGCTCGCTGAGGCGCCGTCCATCGATCGCCCTGCCCCCCCTGGAGATACCTGAGGGGTGGCAATACTGCCTTGGGCCCAGTGTGGAGTGAAGCAGCCTCTGGTTTTCTATCCCCCCCAGGAGTCGTGGGGACGACGGCCCGTCACGGAGTTTGGTCCCCGGCCTCATCATGAGGGGTAAGGGGAGTAGGGCGCACCACCAAGGGAAACTGGACAAGTATGCGTTCACTAAAGGCTCACCCCCGCCGACGGACCACGACAAGCACGTGGGCACGGCCTCTGACCCTGCCAGCCCGCCTAAAGTAACGCTGGAGGACATCATGGCCGCCCTGACCACTGTGCAAGCGACGGTGGGGTCGATATCCACGGACGTGACGCTCCTCCGGGCGGACTTCCAAAAAATGGCCGCCAGAGTCACAGAGGTTGAACAGGTGACTACTACGCTGAAGAGAGACACTGGCACGCTGCTTCAAAAGGTGTCGCGACTGGAGGCCGAGAATAAACGCATGGTCGAGAGGCTTGAGGATCAGGAGGGGCGCTCCCGCCGCAACAATGTCCGCATCACGGAGAATTCCGGAGAGTGAGGGGAGCCCAGCCATGGACCTCTATGTGGAGAACCTTATAAAAACTGAACTGCAGCCCAGGGGGCTCTCCGCCTTCTTCTCAGTGGAGCGGGCGCACAGGGTGCCCGGGGGGAGGCCGAGGGTCGGGGCTCCCCCCCGGCCAGTCCTGGCTCGCATTTTCAATTTCCGCGATCGCGATGCCATTTTGCAGACGGCCCGCGTGGCCTCACCCTTGCGTATCCAGAACTCCCAAGTATCCTTCTTTCCGGACTACACGGCGGCGGTGTCGGCGCGGCGGCGGAGCTTCCTGGAAGTCAAAAAGAGCTTGAGGGCCCGCGAACTTTACTACTCTATGTTATTTCCGGCCAGACTGAGAGTGGTGGCAGAGGGAAAGTCTCTGTTCTTCGAATCGCCGGAGGAAGCGCATGACTGGCTGGAGGGGTGGCAACAAGTGAAACAGTCAGGCCATTCCGACAGGCGAAAACGACCGACGGGAGAGGCGCCGGACCCCACTGGCCGAGACGAAGCTCTGATGGCTGCGGCGCGGCTGCAGCACGAGGCTTAACCCGAAGGCGTCGGACACTGCTTACTTAAATGGACGGTGCAGGGTAAGGGGGACGACCCTGGGGTGGGGAGATGGCTTTGCTTCCTAAAGTAGCCCAGGACATATGGACACTCGAAATGGGGAAGGTACTGGTCTTCCTCGGACCTTCCGCTCTTTGCACGCGAGTTAGGTGCTGGGATATGGGGTCAAAGCGCTCTGCTGAGTTGGGGTGGCGGGCATGGAGGCAGGGAGGGGGTTGGGGGGTATGAGGGTAATTTGTTGGGGTTTTTTAGTAGTTAAGGTTTACATTGGCAGTAATGTTTGTTGTGCGGCACATGCAACCACTACAGAGCACACACTGCGCGCCGTTTGCTGCGCGCCGCTGGTTCCCCTGGTGTACGAGCGTTCTGATGGCTACTGACTGGGAGGAGGCACCTGAGCCGGGCCCCTCCGCTCCGATACCACCACTCTCCCTGCTCACATGGAATGTGCGTGGCCTGGGGGACAAAATCAAGCGAGGCCTCGTTTTACACAGTCTTAAGAGATGCGCCCCAGCGATTGTCCTGCTGCAGGAAACCCACCTGATCGACACCACCAGCAAAGCGATGGACAGGTGGGGGTACAAAATGGTAGTGCATTCGGAGTTTACCTCCGGGTCTAGAGGGGTGGGTATTTTAGTACAGAAGAGCTACCAAGTATCGGGCGCTCCTTACGGAGCATACGAAGCAGCAGCTGCTGGCCACACGGCACAGGATATATGACCTGGGGGATAAGACAGGGAAGCTCCTGGCGTGGCTTGACAGGAGGGAGGGTGGAGGGAGGGAGGGTGGAACAAGGTGGATAGCGCAGCTCACCTCTGAGGCAGGTCAGGTGCTAACAAAACCTGGCGAGATAGCGGACACTCTCGCGCGTCACTTTCGGCGGGTCTACTCCTCCAGCTCCTCCATGACAGAGGAGGAGGCAGGGACGTATGTGCAGGATCTGGCGATGCCCCGGCTCACCCCTGAGGCGGAGGAGGTCTTGGAGGCTGACATTACAGTGGAGGAGGTGCAAATGGCAGTCCTTGCGCTGCAGTCGGGTAAGGCGACGGGACCTAACGGTATACCAGTCGAGCTATACAAGCGAATGGCCGGGACGGTCGCCCCTCATTTGCTCAACGTGTTTACGGATAGTCTCCGAGCGGGTGTACTCCCGCAGGACCAACGGACAGCTACTATTGTGGCTATCCCGAAACCTGGCAAGCCGGCGTCAGAATGCACTTCCTATCGCCCGATCTCTCTGCTGAACGCAGAGGCAAAGATCCTCGCGAAACTCTTGGCATCCAGGCTAACGCCGCATTTGCCGGACATTGTACACCCAGACCAATCGGGCTTTATGCCTGGCAGGAGCACGGCCCTTAATCTGCGACGATTACACGGAGTGTTGGCCCGTGTGGGACAGGTGCGGGAACCGGCAGTGCTGCTCTCATTGGATGCGCGAATGGCATTCGACATGGTCGAATGGCCCTTCCTCTTTGCCGTCTTGTCGCACTTGGGATTTGGGCCAAAATTTAAGGCCTGGGTCCGGCTCTTATATGCCCAACCACTGGCCCATGTGGCCGTGAACGGACACATATCGAGAGACTTTCCCCTAACGCGTGGCACCCAACAGGGATGCCCCCTGTCGCCCCTGCTCTTCGCTCTGGTGCTAGAACCCTTGGCGGCTTGGATCCGCTGGGAACCCCAGATACGGGGACTTAAATGGACAAATGACTGGGAGGATCGTATCTCCACTAACTCTGTGCAGCTCAAGTGGTGCACTGGCAAATGTCTGTTGCCCTCTGTGATAAATGTAGTTGTTGGTTGGGGGGCGGAGGGAAAACCTACTCAAGCAATAGCCGCAGTGTTTGTCAAGGTGAACCACAAAAGTCACTAAATTAACCTATGCCGAACCCTCTGGTAGTTTGACACAAAAGCAGTTAGGCTTAACCTAAAGGCAATGTGTAAAGAATTTATGCAACACTTAAGCAGTAATAAAGTGAAAACCCAACAAAATGAAAATCCCACACCAATTTACAAAAATATGCATTAAATTATTTGACACCCAGACAACAAAAATCCAATTAGTTGAACCAGAGATAGACAATTTTGAATGTTTAGAAATGGTGCTTAAAAACTCAAAGCCGGGGGCGTGGCTAGCTGCCGAGCGCGATGGCCGCAGCCTGAAGGAGCTCCGGGGGTGAGACCGTCCTCCCCGCCATCCGCACATTGATCCGCGTCCTGTGGCGAGTTTCCAGCCTACGCCTGCAGCGCCGCAACGAAGCGGCGCCCATCTGTGTCACCCGGGCGTCTCTCCGTGACCGGGAGGGCAGCCGCGGCCGCGCTGCGCAAGTGGGCCTGTACCTTCGGCGGAAGCCGGGACCTCGAGTGCGACAGCGTGCAGTGCTCGAGCCCCGGGGTCGCTGAGTGGCGGCCCCCCGCCCTGCAATTGGCCAGAACGTGTGGCGGACGGCAAGGAGAAGCAGCCTGGAGCCTGACTGCCCTGGAGGGCGCCCACTAGCCACGCCGACCCCTGGTGCATCCGGGGCTTCGCCGAGTGAGGAGCGAGGTGGCGTTGCGGGGCGGTGGCGGCTCGGCGCCAGCGGCACTTCCCCTGCGGGACAACATTCCCGGATCAGCACCATCGGCGACGCTGGGAGTGCGGGGGCGGCCTGCAGGTGCTACCAGCAGTGCAAAACAGCAGAAGCGTTGACCGGGGACAGGGGGCGAGGAGGAGTGCGGCCCCTGGGCAGGTGTGACTGCAGCGGCCCTGGCGCGCTTCTGTTGGCTCGCTGAGGCGCCGTCCATCGATCGCCCTGCCCCCCCTGGAGATACCTGAGGGGTGGCAATACTGCCTTGGGCCCAGTGTGGAGTGAAGCAGCCTCTGGTTTTCTATCCCCCCCAGGAGTCGTGGGGACGACGGCCCGTCACGGAGTTTGGTCCTCGGCCTCATCATGAGCGGTAAGGGGAGTAGGGCGCACCACCAAGGGAAACTGGACAAGTATGCGTTCACTAAAGGCTCACCCCTGCCGACGGACCACGACAAGCACGTGGGCACGGCCTCTGACCCTGCCAGCCCGCCTAAAGTAACGCTGGAGGACATCATGGCCGCCCTGACCACTGTGCAAGCGACGGTGGGGTCGATATCCACGGACGTGACGCTCCTCCGGGCGGACTTCCAAAAAATGGCCGCCAGAGTCACAGAGGTTGAACAGGTGACTACCACGCTGAAGAGAGACACTGGCACGCTGCTTCAAAAGGTGTCGCGACTGGAGGCCGAGAATAAACGCATGGTCGAGAGGCTTGAGGATCAGGAGGGGCGCTCCCGCCGCAACAATGTCCGCATCACGGGCATTCCGGAGAGTGAGGGGAGCCCAGCCATGGACCTCTATGTGGAGAACCTTATAAAAACTGAACTGCAGCCCAGGGGGCTCTCCGCCTTCTTCTCAGTGGAGCGGGCGCACAGGGTGCCCGGGGGAGGCCGAGGGTCGGGGCACCCCCCCGGCCGGTCCTGGCTCGCATTTTCAATTTCCGCGATCGCGATGCCATTTTGCAGACGGCCCGCGTGGCCCCACCCTTGCGTATCCAGAATTCCCAAGTATCCTTCTTTCCGGACTACACGGCGGCGGTGTCGGCGCGGCGGCGGAGCTTCCTGGAAGTCAAAAAGAGCTTGAGGGCCCGCGAACTTTACTACTCTATGTTATTTCCGGCCAGACTGAGAGTGGTGGCAGAGGGAAAGACTCTGTTCTTCGAATCGCCGGAGGAAGCGCATGACTGGCTGGAGGGGTGGCAACAAGTGAAACAGTCAGGCCATTCCGACAGGCGAAAACGACCGACGGGAGAGGCGCCGGACCCCACTGGCCGAGACGAAGCTCTGATGGCTGCGGCGCGGCTGCAGCACGAGGCTTAACCCGAAGGCGTCGGACACTGCTTACTTAAATGGACGCTGCAGGGTAAGGGGGACTACCCTGGGGTGGGGAGATGGCTTTGCTTCCTAAAGTAGCCCAGGACATATGGACACTCGAAATGGGGAAGGTACTGGTCTTCCTCGGACCTTCCGCTCTTTGCACGCGAGTTAGGTGCTGGGATATGGGGTCAAAGCGCTCTGCTGAGTTGGGGTGGCGGGCATGGAGGCAGGGAGGGGGTTGGGGGGTATGAGGGTAATTTGTTGGGGTTTTTTAGTAGTTAAGGTTTACATTGGCAGTAATGTTTGTTGTGCGGCACATGCAACCACTACAGAGCACACACTGCGCGCCGTTTGCTGCGCGCCGCTGGTTCCCCTGGTGTACGAGCGTTCTGATGGCTACTGACTGGGAGGAGGCACCTGAGCCGGGCCCCTCCTCTCCGATACCACCACTCTCCCTGCTCACATGGAATGTGCGTGGCCTGGGGGACAAAATCAAGCGAGGCCTCGTTTTACACAGTCTTAAGAGATGCGCCCCAGCGATTGTCCTGCTGCAGGAAACCCACCTGATCGACACCACCAGCAAAGCGATGGACAGGTGGGGGTACAAAATGGTAGTGCATTCGGAGTTTACCTCCGGGTCTAGAGGGGTGGGTATTTTAGTACGGAAGAGCTACCCACTTATTATACACAAATATAAAACGGACAGTGCGGGGCGGTTTGCGGCTATAGCCATCCAGTGGGAGGGACGGCCCCTTAACATAGTCTCCGTTTACATCCCTCCTGCCATGCACGCCACCGCGCTGCCGGCGCTTAGCGAATTCCTCCTCGACCTACCGGAGGGGGAACTGCTCATTGGCGGTGATTTTAATGCAGTAGTGTACGAAGCACTTGATAGGCACCCTCGGTGAGCGGGTGGGGCGGGACTGTCCCGGTTCGGAGGTTTTCTGGAGGCCATGGGCCTGCTGGATTTATGGCGGTTGCACCATCCAACGACAAAGCAATACACGTACCACTCGGGGGTGCATAACAGTCTTACTAGGATTGACTACTTCCTGGGTTCCACTAACTGTCCTCGCAACATCGATAGTGTTGAGATTAGACCTAGGGGTATCTCAGATCACTCCCCTATACTTCTGAAATATGACTGTTACGACCTCGCACGTCGCCGTATTCCGGTGATACGTCCAGGTTGTCTCCAGGTCCCGGCGATACATAAAGCGCTGTCAAAGGCGACGGTCCTCTTCTTTAAGGAAAATGCCCCTTCTGCTGCTTCGCCAACGATATTATGGGAGGCATACAAAACAGTCCTCCGAGATCAGGCGCTCACTACCATGGCGGCGCACAGGCGTGCGACGCTGGCGGAGCTGCAGTTGCTTGAACGGGAACTGCACTTGGCGGAGGCTCGGCAGGCTCGGGACCCAACTCTGGTTTCAGCCGCAGCCCTGAGGGCTGCGCAGACCAAGTATCGGGCGCACCTTACGGAGCATACGAAGCAGCAGCTGCTGGCCACACGGCACAGGATATATGACCTGGGGGATAAGACAGGGAAGCTTCTGGCGTGGCTTGACAGGAGGGAGGGTGGAGGGAGGGAGGGTGGAACAAGGTGGATAGCGCAGCTCACCTCTGAGGCAGGTCAGGTGCTAACAAAACCTGGCGAGATAGCGGACACTCTCGCGCGTCACTTTCGGCGGGTCTACTCCTCCAGCTCCTCCATGACAGAGGAGGAGGCAGGGACGTATGTGCAGGATCTGGCGATGCCCCGGCTCACCCCTGAGGCGGAGGATGTCTTGGAGGCTGACATTACAGTGGAGGAGGTGCAAATGGCAGTCCTTGCGCTGCAGTCGGGTAAGGCGACGGGACCTAACGGTATACCGGTCGAGCTATACAAGCGAATGGCCGGGACGGTCGCCCCTCATTTGCTCAACATGTTTACGGATAGTCTCCGAGCGGGTTTACTCCCGCAGGACCAACGGACAGCTACTATTGTGGCTATCCCGAAACCTGGCAAGCCGGCGTCAGAATGCACTTCCTATCGCCCGATCTCTCTGCTGAACGCAGAGGCAAAGATCCTCGCGAAACTCTTGGCATCCAGGCTAACGCCGCATTTGCCGGACATTGTACACCCAGACCAATCGGGCTTTATGCCTGGCAGGAGCACGGCCCTTAATCTGCGACGATTACACGGAGTGTTGGCCCGTGTGGGACTGGTGCGGGAACCGGCAGTGCTGCTCTCATTGGATGCGCGAATGGCATTCGACATGGTCGAATGGCCCTTCCTCTTTGCCATCTTGTCGCACTTGGGATTTGGGCCAAAATTTAAGGCCTGGGTCCGGCTCTTATATGCCCAACCACTGGCCCATGTGGCCGTGAACGGACACATATCGAGAGACTTTCCCCTAACGCGTGGCAACCAACAGGGATGCCCCCTGTCGCCCCTGCTCTTCGCTCTGGTGCTAGAACCCTTGGCGGCTTGGATCCGCTGGGAACCCCAGATACGGGGACTTAAATGGACAAATGACTGGGAGGATCGTATCTCCCTCTACGCGGATGACGTGCTACTCTATCTCTCCTCCCCGAGACGCTCCATCCTTGCCCTACTCAACATTTGTGATATTTTCGGGAGAGCGTCCGGTTATACTATCAACTGGTCGAAATCGGTGCTCTATGTGCTGCGCGGCCCCGCTCCCCGGCTCCCCGTGGACTGCCCGTTGCAGACGGTGACGGAGTCGTTTAAGTATCTGGGTATCCACATCACGGCCAACCCCACGGACTTCTTACAACTAAATCTGCACCCCCCATTAGACCTTCTCCGGCGCGATGTGCGCCACTGGGGTACGCTACCGCTTGCGTTGCTGGGGAAGGCGGCCCTCTTTAAAATGATGGCCCTTCCCAGGTTCGTCTACGTGCTGGAAAACACACCGTATCGCGTCCCGCCAGACTACTTCCGCGCGATAGCAGCGCAGGTGACTACCCTTCTGTGGGGTGGCAGACCGCCGCGCATAGCGCAGTCAAAATTGACTCGCGGCTGGTACGACGGGGGGATAGCGCTTCCCGACATTCAGCTCTATTATTGGGCAGCGCAGCTCAAAGTAATCAACCAGTAGCTTCATGTCCCGCATACGGACCCGGCATTCAGAGCAGATAGGGACATAATGGGGGAGCGAGGTGTGTTGGCAACCCTGTATGATGGTGGGCTGACTCCGGCTTTCATCGGCCCTCTCAGACAAACGGTGGCCATATGGCATGCAGCACAGGCCAGATTAGGGTGGCGCGGGGTGCTGACCAAGCTCACACCGCTGTGGGACACCCGGCAGCTTGGGAGGCTCTGGCACAGCAGGGGATTTGACAAGTGGGATGCTATAGGGATCTCTACGATTGGCGACATGTGGCATGGGAACGACGTTTTCACATTCGACCGTCTCCAACAGCAGTATGAACTGGCGCCCTCCGAATGGTTCCACTTCACGCAAATTAAACACGCCTTGCTGGCACGGCTAACACCGGGTGTGGCGGTACCAGAGGCATCGCCCCTGGAGGACCGGTTATTAACGGATTATATGCCGAAAAGGGCCACATCGTTTCCATACCGTGAGCTGATTAACAACCTGCCGGACCCAATGGGCCCTCTACGCGAGAAATGGTCCCGTGATCTGGGGGAATTCGACGAGCCGGAGTGGCGAGAGGCGCTGGCCTCGCCACGGGAGGCGGGTATACCATCGAGGCTCAGGCTGGTGCAGCTTCGCATCTTCCACCGCTCCTATTACACCAGGCACACACTGCACAAGATCGGCAGCGCGACACATCCTTTCTGCCTGCGTGGTTGCGGGGAGGTGGGAGGCTTCTTCCATACCATATGGGAATGCCCCGTGCTTCAGGAGTACTGGCGGGGGGTGATGAACATGCTGTCACAGTCGGGGGGAGTCACGCTGGTGCCAGAACCCAGACGCTGCCTGCTGAATGTCTGGGAGCCTAACGACCTCTCGCGCCTGGCGCAGGGCTGGGCCACATTAGGATTAATGATAGCTAAACGCAACATAGCTCAAAAATGGGGGACAGGGGAACTGCCGCGCCTCGCTGCTTGGGGCACAGACATGGACGAGGCCATGTTTGCAGAGAAGTCGGCCTTTATTAGACGGGGCTGTCCTGGCAAATGGAGTAAAGTATGAGGAGCGTGGAACTCCTATAGGGGTGACATCTGTGACCCGCCCTCAGACCCTGAAGACGATGCCTCAGACGCAGACTAGGGGGTGGGTGAGCGGGATGGTGGATGTTGGAGAAATGTACCGCTGTTGAACTGTTTTCTGCCAACTTGCCGCATTCAGGGGCTACTGCATTGCTCTACATTGTGGAAAATTATGTGTCTGATTACTGTATTGTGCTGCTGCTAATGAATACAATAAAAACAAGTTTAAAAAAAAAAAAAAACTCAAAGCCACAACTGTGGTTATCTGGTCACGCTGGATTGGGGAAAAGTCACAAGTTGAGGTCAATCGCGAAGGAGCGTGAGCTGCATACACCGACCAGGTAAGGCTCTTTGAGAATTGTACCTTATTTCCTTGGTGCTGGATGTTGCGCCACACTGCAGCAGTTCCATGGATTGATACAGGGTCCTGCGTCGATGTGCATCACGCTGTGCCATATCCAATGAGGAGCTGCGAGGCCCACATCGAGATGCATCGCACTGTGTCGGTTCTGATGAGTTGCGAGGGCTGCCATGAGAGGTCCGAGTTGAGTCGAGTCATGCTATGTCGTTTCTGATGACAACCACAGCTGAGCTGGCAGAGCACCTTTATTCCCACGTCCAAGGGTCTAGGACTGGGATGGTACCAATTACGGGGTTAGGGCTCATAGCAGGTAGAGTCCAGCTGCAGGGTTCAAGGTTGTTGGAGCTTGTTGTGTCCCTGTAGCTCCGAACAGGAGGCCAGCTAAGTAGCCTTTGGGGCCACTCTGGTGGTCCTGGTTTCAAGGTGTGGATCCAGTCCTTGTTCCTTACAAAGAAAGGCAGCAGAGCAGTACCTCTTGCAGGACAGCAGTGCAGCAGGGCAAAAGAATAGCAGAGCAGCTGAGCAGTCCTTGCAGAAGATCGGAAGGGCAGCATAGCAGTCCTTCTTCTGAGTCTTCCACAGGTCCAGAAGTGATCTGAAGGGTTGGGCCTGAAGGTCCTCTTTTTGTACCTGGTGCCCACTTTGAAGAAGGAGAAGCTTCTGGAGTTTCCCACTACTGAGATGTCTGGAATGTCCTACCTCCCTGCCATGGTGCCAGTCTGCCTGGCAGCACAGTAGGCTAGTGTGAAGTCCTTTGTGAGTGTGCTGAAGCAGAGGCTTTGAAATGTGTGGTAGGTGACAGCTACACCACTCCCTCATCCTGCGAAAAACCAGACCCTCTATTGTGATGCTGTCTGGGAGGATACACAAAGGTCTTCTGCAAAATACACCTGGTCATGTGATCCTGGACACAGGCTGCAGGCACCAAATGGTTAGGACAAGAAAATTGCAACTTTATAAAAGTGGCATCTTCAGAACTGTGAGATAAAATCCAACTTTACCATTAAAGAAAAATGTAAATTACAATTCCTCAGACACCAGACATAACTTTCCTACCTACTTCCTATCAAACGTTATCACTTATTAAATGCAATAAGGTAAACCATGAATATCCTATAGGAGAGGTAGGCTAGGCAGTAATGAAAATTGAATGTAAGATTTTTTCACTACTAGGGGTGACTTATATGCATTAAAAAAGGAAATGTTAGGCGTGGCAAAGGGTTTATTTTGCCAGGTCAAAGTGGGAGTTTAAATAGGCACACACAGGCTGAAAGGCTGGGGCCTGGGACTTGTTTGAAAGACTACTTAAGTGGGGAGAACAATGAGTGCTGCAAGCCACTAGTAGCATTTAATTGACAGGCCCTGTGAACTTGTAGTACAACCCTATTAGGCACTTACAAGTAAATTAAATGTGCCAATTAGGTGCAATCCAATTTCCCCATGGTTAAGGGAGAGAGCACAAGACTTTTGCGCTGGTTAGCAGTGGTAAAGTGCACAGAGTCCCAAAAGCAAATAAAAACAGGTTCATAAAACAGCAGGGTGAAAGCAAAAAGATTTGGGATGACCCTACAGAGAGGGCCAAGTTCAACACCCTCCCTTGCAGTTCACTTGCGTTCAGGTCTCCAAAACTTCTAGAGGTTGTGCTACTGGACTCATTTGTTAGGATTTCAGTCAAGAATATTGTGTACAACAGAATGCATTTGCACACATTTCACACCATTTGTTAATTCATTTTTGTTTCTAAAGCAAAATTCACATTTCACTCAAAACATTAAGATAATGAGTATGCAATGTCTCAATCAGTTATCATGCACATATCAAGTGACAGATTTACAATTTTAATAAACAATCTTTTTTACTATCTTCCTATAACTTACTAGATGTGGTTTTGGCGGACACGGTGCTGGTAGTGGTACTGGCAGAAGTAGTGGTGGCAATTCTTGTGTTTGTAGTAGTAGGATTAGCAGCAGTAGTAGCTAATGTCTTGATGTCGGGAGTAGGAGTTCTGGTAGGAGTAGCAGCTATGGTGTTGGTTGAATTGGCAACTGTGGCAGTGGTATTCAGGATGGCTGTTGCTTGACTTTGGCCTGGAGTAAGGAAACCTTTATAGCACAAACAGAAATACATTATGCCATGAGTGAGGTGAAGCTCTAACACAATCCCATGACATTCAATCCTTGTTACTCATTTATTTTATTAGAGTTTATCTGAACAGTTGTGCTCATTCCTGATACCTCAGAAACAAAACATTAGGAGGCAGATGACACCAAAAGTATATCTTGCAGATTCCATTTGCATACTCTTTTTAAGGTCACTTCTGTTCCACTCCTTTAACACATTCACTTATAAAATGTAGTCAGTGCATGTACTGCAGACTTTACACTACTATGGCAAAGAAGAGAAAGAGCCCTTTCCCTTTTTGCCGTGAGGGCCGAGAGGACAATTCACAAGGGAGTACACCCTCCCGTATTAATACTAAAACACAACAAGTACTCCTGGGGTTCGTGGATGAAATCCACATATTTCTATATAATGGACCCTAAAGGGGTCCTGCCCCGCTTGATAACCTATTCTGCCAAAGCCCGGGTTTCACACCGAATAGGTTATCAAGCGGAGCAGGGCCCTTGTTGTATGTGTGACTACAGGGCTACCCCTTGAATAAGCAAGGTGCCCGGAGATGATTTCCTCCCCTACAATAGGATGGAGGGAAAAGGATTTTTAAATAAAGATAATTAGCTTTAACTAACTGATAAGGAGCAGCTATCTGCCCTTACATAAACAGCACTATTGGGAAAATCTCTCTGCGTCTTCCAGGGAGGGTATCACATTGCCCCGAAGAAGGTACGGTACCTGAAGAGGCCCAAGCAGGACTGGCTTTAGGGTCATAGGACCATTAATACTCCAATTGACCCCCTTTTTATGTTTTAATAACCCCAACAGATCCAAGAATAAAGGGATACTGGGACCTGTTTATGTTTTTTTAACCTTTAACGCCCCCTGGTCATTTTCTCACTAAGAGCTCAATGCAAAACGGTCGAGCCCACCCTGACTTATAGGGGTCAGGGTGATCCAATGATGAAGCATGACACCATTAGGGTGTGTGAGGGTAATTTAAACAGAATGAATTGTTTCCTTCCCCACTCCCTAGGGTACCTCTTCAAGATAGGACTTCCCTCTAATACCCCATTAGGGTCCATGATATAAAAATACGTGGATTTCATCCACGAACCCAAGGAGTACTTGTTGTGTTTCATGTACTGCAGACAGCAGAGCTCTGTAACACACAGAGGTGATTAGAGTCCTGTGTTTCCAAGCTCATCTGTCATCCTTGTGTTTGCTTTGTTCGCCATTACTTTGCAGGGTATGCCAGACAGGGGTCCCTTGCTCACTTTGCCACTGGATTCAAGCTAGCCTGGCTGATGAGGGGTGTTGCCTCGAAACCAATCGCAGGATGCTTGTTTCCGGTCCAGGGAAGACCTGGCTTGGCAGTTCAGGCTGGACTGTTCCCATGAGGCACAGGGGCAAGACTGATTTGCAATTGGCGGGGTCAGAATTGGGGTGGCAAAGTCAGCTAAAGAACGATCATGGATTAAACCCAGATCTATGACTGGGTGTGAGTGTCTGAAATGTTTCCGCGTACCGTACAACATCTCCTTGTGTTTGCTTTCTTCGCCCTAAGTTGACAGGGTATGTCCAGACATGGGTCCTTTGCCACTGGATTCAAGCTAGCCTGGCTGATGAGGGGTGTTGCCCCGAACCAGACCCAGGATGCTTGTTTCTGGTCCAGGGTAGACCTGACTTGGCAGTTCGGCCGGGACTGTTCCCATGAGGCACAGGATCATGACTAATTTGCATATGGCTTTATTCTGAACTGGGGTGGGGAAGTGAGCCAAAGAACGATGATGGATTAAACCCAGATCTGTGACTGGGGCTGAGTGTCTGAAAAGTTTCAGTGCTCAGTCCATCATCTCCTTGTGTGTGCTCCAAGCTTATCTGTCTTCAGCATATGATTTTCATGAGTTAATAATGCATGTGCTGTAGACTGGAAATAGACACACACAGACCCCTTCCGTGTTAGTGCAATGCACAAAACTGGATCATAACTTGCAATTTCTCCATGCATTAATTTTTAAATTTCATGCATTATTCAGAGTGCAAAAGCCAGAAACAGTGAGCCAAATTGCGTCACTCGGCTTATGACTAGTGATGCCGGAAGATCATACTCCCAGAAATTCCATTATACATATTGTGAGAAGCAGACCTGGTATATGATGTCCACTTCTGTAAGTGGGCACTCTGCACCAGTCCAGACAACCCTTATGGTGATTTAAGAGGTCTTAGACAACCTTAGAAAGCTCTCTAAGTGGTAGCTGTGGAGAGCCGCCTTCAGGCTCAGTCCAGAAGGAGTGTAAAGCAGCTTTGTTTTACCAGAATGCAATCTTAAATATATATAGACTAAGTGAATACGAACCACACAATGTATTTATAATAATATGTATTTATTATATAATACTCTCAAACACATACAAATATTTCTTACCCATAGATATGCACAATGCACACAATACTTTGCGAAGGAATGAAGTAAATAGCACAGAATACACAGTGGGCCCCAGGGGGGACCAAACCATTTACTAAGAAATTGATATAAGAACCACGACTCGGGTCAGGACAATGTCGAGAGGACGTAGAAGTACTGGGGACCCAAGGAACCACCCAAGGTGAGTGACTAGGAACCCCACGGAGAGCGTGTGCAGTGATGGGGCACCATGCGTGCTCAGTACAAGTCAACTTGTTGGTCGCACTGGATTTTTAAAGATTGAGGTCCCTTTTCAGTGGACCCTGAAGAAAACTCATGGAAGACAGAAGGTTGGAGAGCCACCCCACCCATGGATACCCTAATACCCACGTTACCTACACCATGGAAGCCGGGTGCATAGGTGTGAAGTGGTGTCGGAAACTGCTGTCGAACCCAATGGAGGACTTCAGGAAAGTGCTGTTGCTGAAAAAGGAGAAAGTGTCCTATGCAAGCATAGGGGATAGAGTCTATGTCACTCAGGAGTGAACAGGAGACTTGGAAGACAAATGCCCTCCAATGTCATGTGTTGCAAGAGGGATGCCAATGACCTTCACTCTGCAGCTGTGAGGACCAGGCGATGCTGAAGAAGACCAGGAGCCATGCACGAGCTGTCCCTTGTCGGATGTCGAGTGCTAAGGGGTCGGTGCGCGGCGGGAGCACCAACAAGCCTTGTCAAATATAACTACAGCAGAAGTTTAAGAAGGTGTTTTGTTGGGACCAGCAAGGTTCAGGGGACTAATCACAAGCAGGGGAGTCAGGGCAGGCCCAGAGCAATCAGGGGAGCCCAAAAGAAACTAAGGTGACCCTCAGCAGGACCCACAGGCTGGAGGCACTGGAGTCACAAGAGGACCTCGAGCAGTTCACCAAAATATGCAGGCCACGGTGCAAACAATGCGATGTGGATAAAGTCTTTGGTCACTGGAGGTGCTTGAGATTGGGGTTATTTGGAGCCCGCAGATATTGGTGGATGGAAGCCAACAAGCCTTTGCAACTGCAAATTGACGTGGTGCACAGGCGTTCTGTTCCTGCGGTTTCCAGGGGGGGATACTAGCCTCAAACTTGGTGAGAGGGTAGGGCAGGCCTCGAGAGCTGAGGAGAACCACCACCTCTGTCCCCGAACCTTTCGGTATCTGTAGAAGCTCAGGATCATCAGACCGGTCAGCTTAATTGCGGTGCCTGCAAATGCAGGGAAGGGACTCCTTCACTTCAACAAAGATTCCTTCAGGTGTTTTGGATGCCCACAGGCCTTGGAAGGTTCCTGTGTGGCGCACAGGTACATATGATGCTACAGACTGAAAGGGAGATGAAGTTGAGCTCAAACAAAGTCCAGCTAAATCAAGAGTGCCAAGACGGTAGAAGAAGTGGTGTCTGATCTGAATCTTGTCCCACGATGAATCTAGGGACCCACCCACAGGTAAGCCCTTAAGTACCCTAAGGAAAGGGTTGGGACTATTCAGGGAACCCTCCCAGGTGAGGGTCTGGACAGGGGGAGGTTACCCCCATGTCCTTTGTCCAGTTTTGCACCAGAGCTCGAGCCAACAGCTCCCAGAGCTGGTTTGAACTGGATTATGCAAGGAGGCACCAAATGTGCTCCTCATGCAGACTCAGTGTTGCTGGCAAGTGCACCCACCCGGTCCCAATACACTAAATCCTGTCTGGGTGGTGGTCACACCTCCCTGCAACAGGAGAGAGGGAAACTGCCGCAACCAGGGGGGACCACAACACGCAGCAATCCTTGCAGCTTGTGATCCACCAACACGCTTGCCTCACTGCACCTGGAGGCACACAAAAACCCTCGGAGCCTCCCGCAGTGCGGGAGAGAGAAACCGTATTACCGGGATCGGGGGGACCACAACACCCGGCATTCCTTGCAGCCTGTGAGCCGCCAACTCACTTGCCTCACTGCGTCTGGAGGCACACAAAAACCTTAGGAGCCTTACGCAGTGCGGGAGAGAGAAACTGCATTACCGGGACCCGGGGGGACCACAACACCCTGCATTCCTTGCGGCCCGTGAGCCACCAATGCGCTTGCCTCACTGCGCCTGGAGGCACACAAAAACCCTCAGAGCTGGCGTGCACGGCCCATACCCGGGTGAAGCCCAGGCCACGGGCGGGCCCGTCTGCGCCCGCCCGTGGCCGAAAGAGGCTAGGCTGGGCCATCACCCCTGGCCCTTTGATCCCAATATCACCATACACCTTCTCGCCTCTGTTATATTCTTGGCTTGGGTACTGGCAACACGCAACATGCAAGGAGGACATTCCCAATAACAAGGTGAGGACCACAAGTGACTAATTGCAAAGCGGAGAGTGCCTACCTCACAGACTTTTCAGTTTTCTGCTCGTTAGATAATTCTGGTACAAGTTACTGGTGTACCAAGAGTAAGAAAAAGAGAGCAAACCAAGCAGGACTGCCAGACCTTGTATTTTTGCATTCAAAATCCAGGGCCTCTTCCATTAGGAGGCATCATCGGCAAACTTTTAACTTTTGTTATTTAGTTCTGTTCTACTAATGGTGTTGAACTTGTCCCTTTTTGCAGGGTTATTCCCAAACTTTTTGTTTCTTCCTCCTATTTGTTCCTGACCTGTTGTTGGTTTTAGGACATTGGACGCTTTACCACTGCTAATCAGTGCTAAAGTACAGATCTTCTTTGTGTAAATTGTTATTATGATTGGTTCTCCCTGATTGGCATATTTTGATTTACTGGTCAGTCCCTTGTAAAGTGCACTGGGTGTGCTGGGGCTGGTAGATAAATACTACTAGTGGACCTGCACCACTGATTGGGCCACCCACATGAGTAGCCCTTAAAAGATGTCTCAGGACCGCCACTGCAGTGCCTGTGCGCAGTATGCTAACTGCCATATCAACTTGCACCCACTTGCCAGGCCCTAACCTTCCCTTTTCTCACATATAGGACACCCCTATGGTAGGCTCAAGGTACCCTCCTGGGCAGGGTGCAGTGTATGTGAAAGGTAGGACATGTACTGTTGTGCGTAACATGTCCTGATAGTGAATGTTAGAATCCGGGTTCTCTGGTTGGCACAGGTAGGTACTTGTGACAAGCAGGGAACCTTTCCTCTAGTCAGGGTAAGGGGTTACACTCCTAAAATAACCCCTGCTCACCCTCTAGGTAGCTTGGCACGAGCAGACAAGGCTTATCTCAGAGCGTTATAGGTTAAGCATTTGTGAACACATACAGTAACCAAGTGACAACACTACAAATGGACACCACACAGGTATTTATATTAAAAATAAGGATTCTTTATATAGGATTATCACAAGACCATTAAACGATTAAAAATACACAATACGGTTGCTTAAATGCGACACTTTAAGTCAATGTACCTTAGATGTGCCACGCAGGGCAACAAAAGTGTTGCAGCGATGCAGATGCGTTGAAGTTCTTGGTGCAAAAGAAATAAAGACGGGATCTTCCAGATGCGTTGCGCTTCTCCGATGTTGCGAGAAGGCTTGACTCGATGCGTCGGCTACAGCGGCGTCACCTTTGGCAAGATGCGACGGCAGCGGCCTTGGCAGCGGCACTCTTCTCCGACGTTGCAAGACGCTTCCGTTCGATGCGATGCTGCAGCGGCGACACCCCTTCTGCGAGATGTGACAACAGCTGCTCCGACGGCGGCACGCTTTTCCGTGGATGCGAGACGCTTTTCTGGATGCGGTGCAATGCGACAACTACGATGGCTGCAATGGCGACACGCTTCCTCCTCGATGCGAGACTGTCCTCTCGATGCGGTGCAATGTGACAGCTAGGATGGCTGCGATGGCGACATGCTTCTTCGGCGTTGCGAGACACTTCCGGGATGATGCGAGACCCTTCCACTCGATGCGATGCTGCAGCGGCGACACTCTCTGCAAGATGCGACGGCAACAGCACCGACGGCGGCACGCTTCTCCTCCTCGAGTCGCGCTTCCAGCTCCTTGCGACACGCAGTCCCTCAGAAGGCCCAACACAGCAGCAGGCACTTCCAAAAGACTCTGGGGAGCTGGGGATGAAGTCCACTGGTCCTGGGACTTCGTTCAGGGGGCAAGCTCAGTTCAAAACCTTGGAGATCTTTTCAGCACAAGTTGAAATAAAGTCTTTGTAGTCTTTCTCCTCTCCTTCCAGCAGCAAGGCAACCACTGCAGGCCAATCCCCCAGGTCAGGGACAGTACTCCTCCTACAGCTTTCCCAGTTCCTTCTCCTCAGGCAGAGGTTCTTCTTGTTTCAGCAGGATCTGATCTAATTTCTTGGGAGCAGGGTCCCAATACTTATACCCCGAATTCCTTTGTTCCTCTGGGGTTGAGGGGCCTTTGCCCAGTCCAAACCAGTTCTTGAGCACTCTGTTGACATGACTCTGCCTTTCTATTCAGGGTGCAGGGCAGAGACATCAGCCGCTCCGCAAGAGGTGGAGCCATCATTGTGGTAGCAGAGCACAACCCTATTCAGAGCCCAGGTGTACTCCTCCCACCCATCTGACTGCCAATCTTCCTGTTCACCACCAGGCTACCTAGCCCTGCCCCTCTGGGTTTCCCCAGCCCTGTCACTCACACAACCAGACAGGCAGATACACATCATAGGAGAGGCGGGCTGAAATGGTCAGGCAAGCTAGTACCAACTTTCTAAAAGTGGTATTTGCAAACACAGAATATTAAAATAAACTTTACTAAAAGATGTATTTTATTATTCTGAGTTCAGGCATACTAAACTCGAATTTCTACCATGTTCTCTGGGTCTGTTAGGATCATAGAATGTAACAATTCTAGCAGCCCATTCTGGCCTATGGAGAACAGGTAGCCTTACAATAGTGAAAAACGAAAATGGCTGTAATTCACTATTAGGACATGCCACACACATCAGGGCTTGTCCTACCTAATGCTTACAATGCACCCTGCCCTTGGGCCTACCCTAGGGGTCACTAATATGAAGTTAAGGGAAGGTTTAGGGACTGGGAAGTGTGTGCACTTCCCCAGTCAGCCTGACAGTACCAGACTGCACGCAGGTTCTGCAGTGGCAGACCTTAGATACATTTTACCATGCCGCTTCTGTGGGTGGCACAACCAGTGCTGCAATCCCACCAGCAGCATTTGTATTTACAAGCCCTGGCACTCCTGGTGCACTTTACTGGGGTCTGACAGTAAAAAAATAAGCCAATCATGGAATCCAACCAACATAGACATTTTAAATAGGGAGCACTTGCACTGTGGCACTGGTTGGCAGTGGCACAGTGCTCTGAGCAGCTAACACCAGCAAAACACATGAGGCACAGCGACAAAAAGTGGAAGGGAGACTCACGCCAAGGTGCCAGGTCTAACAGTGAAATGCTCTCAATTTCGTTTTTCACTATTGAAAGGTTATCATGCCCCCTAGGACAGAATGCTTTGTAACCCACACACAATTGATGGACGGAATGCAGAACAAATCAAAACATTCACCCCCAGTCAAGAGATCTGGGTTAAATCCATCATTCTTTTGCTCACCATGCCACCCCAATTTAGACCTGGCCATATGCAAATAAGTCTTGAACCTGTGCCTCATGGGAACAATCCAGCCCGAACTGCCAAGCCAGGTCCTCCCTGGACCGGAAACAAGTATCCTAGGATTGGCTTCCATCGATTGTGTGTCTCTTGCTTTCTCGCCCTAAGTGCACCGGTTATGCCCAGACGTGGGGCCCGGGCTCATTGTGCCACTGGAATCAAGCTATCCTGGCTGATGAGGGCTGTTAGACCTGAAACCGATCCCAGGATGCTTGTTTCCAGTCCAGGGAGAACCTGGCCTGGCAGTTCAGGCTGGACTGTGCCCATTGGGTGCAGGGTCAAGACTGATTTGCATATGGCTGGGTCCAAACTGAAATGGCATTGTGAGCAAAAAAACGATGGATTTAGGCCCAGATCTCTGTACTGGGGTGAATGTATGACATTGCTCTTCATTCTGTCCTTCAATTGTTCTTTTCGCATTTGTCACCCGAGTGGGACTGGTATGCCCAGACGTGGGTCCCGTGCTCTCAATGCCACTGGAGTCAAGCTATCCTGGCTTATGAGGGCTGAAAGCTCAAAACCAGTCGTAGGATGCTTGTTTCCAGTCCAGGCAGGACCTGGCCTGGCAGTTCAGGCTGGACTGTTCCCATTGGGCGCAGGGTGAAGACTGATTTGCGTATGGCTGGGTCCAAACTGGAATGACATGGTGAGCAAAAAAACGATGTGTTTAGGCCCAGATCTCTGTACTGGGGTGACATACCCTCGAGAGAGCGATTCAACCACCGCAGTTTGATCTGAACATGTCATTACAACCCCTTTTTTTCTTTTATAGGCACCTAAGGCCAACACAACATAGGGATGAGGATCGAAGCCTTTTTTGTATGACACCAGATCTGATAACCTATACCCAATACGCATTATCAGTATCGAATAGATACCGAGCACTGAGTACTCTACAAGATAATGATCAACAAAAGAGTTCTGTTCCCCCCAGCATGGAGCCCCTCTTCATCGGAGATGGGGTAGTTGATCATGGTACGGGGGCATCAGTTGTAATCAACCCACCCCATGATGAACCAACCGCTGTCAAAAATACTGAGTGCCCACACATAGAGTCCTCCAATATAAGCACAAATAAAGGAAGTAAGTGTGAGAGCCCGAGTGTCAACCCAGGGACGATACTAGATAATGGATATACAATCGCAACGTAGAATATCACTGGCTTAATGAGCAAACTTGACTCACTAGGATGGCAAGTCTTTATTAGCGATCTCAACATAATTTGCATGCAATGAACCTGGTGCACTGATGCGGTCTACATAGATGGGTTTACCTCATATTGGCTACAGGTAGTGCCTTCTTCCGCAGGAAGAGCAAAAGGGGGCTCCCTGACCCTGATCTCCAATAAGTTACCGCCCGTTGTTAAAAGAGTTATTATGATTGGAGCACATTCTCAGATTATGTGGTTGCATTGTAAAAATGGCATGGGCGTGGTTGTGGTTAACTTTCAAGATAATGTGTTTGATTCAACCCAAAGGAAAATTGTATTTGACTTGGACAAAGGGCTTGATAACTTGCCAAGCACAATCAACACTAATATTGCAATCATATGGGCTGGTGATTTAAAAACACAATCATGCCCGATGTCTATGACCAAGGTCTGTGGGAATAAGAATGAAGAGGATAATGATTGTATGCATTTCCCACACAATAACTAGGGAGGAGCCTTAAACTCTGTGATGGCTAAATATGACCTTGAATTATTACTGTGTGCTCGTGACACAAGTGGTGGTCTAATTCCTACTTCATAGGTAGAAATGCTGGATCCATTATTGATCATGTGTTAATTTCAACAAGCATTAATCATATGTGTTCCACCCCATGGATCACCCAGCTAGTACTGAGTGACCACAACTCTATTATAATGTCAGCTCTTGTCTGGGACCCAAAAGTTGTAGTACCATCCCCCCTGCCAGACCGAGTGGGACACGTATAAAATGGGAGGGGGTGGAACCGACTAAAGTATTGCATGCAATTGTAGCACAATGTGGTGCAGAGATTCCCTACTGCCTAAATGAGGATGTTAGCCCTCCCCAGTTGTTAGCTAATTTTATCAAAATAAATACTGTTATATAAGGGATAATGACTGCCCCCATTAGGGAAAAAGTAGACAATGTAGAGGATGGTTGGATCATACTTGTACTCAGGCATTAAATCACCTGAAACACGCTTTAAATAACATACCAAGAAACAAGCAATTGATTAAAATGCTATCCCTCAATTACAAATCTGTCCTTAAGACAAGGAAAAGGGAGTTAGCGTGGGACAAGCTATCCATGGCAGCAGATACAGCCAATAATAAGTTATTTTGGGAAACTGTGAACTCTCCCCTTTTAAAGTGTGACTCATTTCCTGAATTACTATCCCATGTTAAATGCGATGCGTGGGTGACACATTTTTCAAGTGTTTTTAACCTGTCAGATCTTGATTCATCTAGGGTGCAAAGCTCTACGCAGAGTAAGTGGCCGGTTATACTTTAAAATATTCACAATTGATGAGGTTCAGGTAGGACTGACT
The DNA here is from genome assembly GCF_964204655.1 of Triturus cristatus. NCBI lineage: Eukaryota > Metazoa > Chordata > Amphibia > Caudata > Salamandridae > Triturus > Triturus cristatus. Next base: position 694,906,324 of record NC_140595.1, on the reverse strand, counting down.
GGGAGCAGAGGTGGGAAAGCACCTGGCCCAGATGGGGTCCCAATAGACATTTATAAAGCAGCAATAGATTGATCGGGGCCCATCCTTACCAGAGTTTTTAACCTAGCAGTGACGGAGTATATACCGCCGTCATGGGGTCAATCAGTTATCATTCCTTTTTTTTTAAAAAGGCAATAAATCAGAAGCAAAAGATTATTTTCCTTTCTCACTCCTAGATTTGTCAGTAAAGGTGGTAAGTAAAGTATTATTGATGAGATTAGGAGAGTGGACCAAAAAAATGAGATACTCTCACCAGTGCAATATGGTTTTAGGAAAGGGTTCGGAACGATTGAGCAAGTATTGATTTAGAACTTTTAATAGGTAAATACACATGTGCAAAGCAAGGGAGATTATATTTATGCTTTGCAGACCTTAGTAGTGCCTTTGATCTCATTGATCACACCATCCTATGGCCAACGTTGCTTAATCTCGGAGCCCCCAAATCAATAATTATTTTCCTTGCAAGGTTGTATGAAATACTATCATGTAAAGTGCGATACAGGAAGTGTGGTGAGTGCACGCCAACTTTTGAGGTTCAACGAGGTATCTGCCAGGCTGCATTCTAGTCCCACTGCTCTTTTCATTATTTATAAATGAGGTCAATAAAGCACTTCGGTTGGTGGAAGCAGATGCAGCCCAAATTGCGTGCAGTCCCGTACCTGTCCTGCTTGATGCAGATGACGCTGTGCTGCTCTCTAGAACCCCGGTTGGCCTTCAACGATTAATTATCAGGTTTAGGAACTTTACTGTTAGTAGGAAATTGCTAATTAATAAAACTACAACTTTTGCTATGGTGTGTGGCCCAAAATCTAGGAAATTTAAAACTTTTTACATCGACCACAGCCCAGTAGAAACAGTTAATGCCTTTTGTTACCTGGGAATAACTTACTCAGGCAACGGGAATTGGACGCACAAATTAACCAATGTCCATTCAAAGATGGTCAAGAGTGCACATGGGATTTTTAGATTTGCAACTAAGCTAGGTGATCGCCGTCTTAAGGATATGCTAGATATATATAAGGCCAGATGTGTTGCCACAGCTCTTTATGGTGCAGGGGTGTGGGGCCATAATTGTAGTCAGACCCTACAACAACAAGAAAATGCCTTTTTAAAACGTCTTTTAATTTTACCATCATCAGCGTCTACTGAAATAATACACCAAGAAGTAGGAATAAATTACTAAGCTGATTTGATTGCTATTCACCACTGCTGTTAAGGAGCTCTATCTGGGTCAAAGACAGGACTAAATTTGCCCAAGACATCATTAAGGATTGTCTACTCTTAGATAGAAGTTCACGTATCCCATGGATAAAATACATCAATGATTCATATAGCAATCTATTTAAGTTTCAGATTAATGCAAACCCGGATACATGACAACCTTACCAAAACAGGAGATAAAGGATATATTTTTGGCCCATAAAAAAAAGACCCGTATGAGAGTGGTTGGGAAACATAGAATGGATTTCAAGCTTACCTGTCCTTAGTGACTAAACCCTCACATTGCTTTGTTCTGACCAGACTGAGACTAGGAATAGCACACCACTTAGTTGCTTCCCCCTTGATGAAAATGTGTCCCACCACCCACTGCCCCTGTGATTGACAATCCAAACAAAGCACTATGCACTTTATGCTTCTTTGCATATTTTATCTGTATGTTAGGCAATTTTGTTTGAAGCCACTTCTTAAAAATTTAATGTGAGAACAACCCTTGCTGCTATAAAATTACTTATTACCCTCAATGACCCTAGAATATGTTTTTACTCTGCGTCATATATTCAAAGAGCAATTAACGTAAGGAAAGGCATCATGCTTGCTTATTGATTTACATGTTTTATCTGGATTGTTTTATGTATGGCTGGAAATGTGTATAGAATTGTATTTCAAATTTGTAATTGCTTTCATGGTTGTTGTACATACCGGATAAAGCCTATTAAACTGACAGGATGCCTATTGTTCTGCCTTCCCCTGCTCGAGCTTGGTTTAGCAGCAGGAGGGCAACCATTTTGTGCTGTCTGGGTCTAGAAGGCTGTCACCGGTAATGGTGAGAGCCTAAAGGAGGGCTCTTCCAGTGCTTGGAATCATACCCCCCACACCGTTTACGGTGTGGGGCTATGATTCCAACATGTTTGATTCCAAGCATGATAGGATTTGCTGTGGCCAGTTTCGAGATGGTCATCACGTAATTATGCGGTGACCCTCTATATAGTATAAGGCTGCTTCACTGCTTCATTGACAACCCGAGAGAATGGATTCCGTAGGCTGTAGGGGTGTCCTGCTCACACTTAGAACCACGCACCCTGCCTTCAGGTTTGCAAAGGCCTGCTATAGGGGTTACTTATAGGTTTTAAGTGCAGTGACCCTAGATATGGGAAACCTATATCTTTAGTAAGTGGTGCTAGCACCAGCTTACACAGGCTGCAATGGTAGGCCTGTAGTTCCATTTTGAATGGTCTCCCATGGGTGGCAAAATACATGCTTCAGCCTATGGGGACCTCTGGGGTACCTATGCTCTGGGTACCTTAATACCATATACTAGGGACTTTTAAGGGTACCCCAGTATCCAATCTGGGATGACCCTAATTACTTGTCATAACAATTTAAGGGAGAAAGTAGATAGACTGGGGTCCTGATTAGCAGGATCCCAGTCAGACTAGTCAATAACAGCTTAGAACCAGGCAAAAAGTGGGAGGTAACCATAAAAGCAGATCCTACTTTCCTACACATATGAATTTTAGACACCTCAAACACAGAAAACAGTGGTTCGGCAATGTGCTGAGACAGCACAGCTCTTTATGGTACAGCCTCAAAATGCCCTCTTGAGTTTAATACTTTTCTCAATGCAAATTCAAAAGTTTTTTTGTAAGACACTGAAAATGTGGGATAAAGGTTACTCATTAACAAATATGCATACATGTACTAAACATTATGCTATTGCTGCAAAAACCGAACTGGCTTCAGGGAAAGCATCTAGCCCTGATTCTATCCCAACTGAATTTTATAAAATTCTTTCCTGATATTATTGTTCCTAGGCTTGAAGAGCAGGTCAACTCTCAATCATTTTCACTGTCTGTACAAGCATCCTTGAGAGAAGCGTATATTTTGGTATTTTTAAAGAAGGATAAAGACCCTTCTAACTGCCTATTATATCACCATATTTCTTTGATGAATACAGATACAAACATCTATACTAGTATTCTTGCAAATTGTTCATCTTCAGTTATTTCTATTCTAGTAGATACTAAGCAGCATGGATTTATTCAGGAGCAGGACACAACTGCTCATATCTGTTTTAGATGTTGCAGAAATGCAGCGGGAGCCCTTGGGATCATCCTGCTGGATGCAGAGAAAGCATACACTAGGGTCTTGTTGGGCTTCCGTGGCTCGTACTGGCTAAAATGGAGCTAGGAGAAAAGTTAGCATGGGAAGAATATCGAAGAGCCTTATGGTTCAACGGGGTTCCCGACAGGGCAGTCCGCAGTCTCTACTATTATTTGCACTGCATTTGGAACTATTTATCCAGAAGTGGAAGCTTTCGGATATCATCCCCCCATTGCAACTTAGTCGGTTCACTGTTAAGGTAATGGCATATGTTGATGATATCGCCATTTTATCATCATCTTCGGCTCAAGCACTTATTGGTGGCTTGTTGTTTTGGGTCAGTGCCAGGGTGTAAGATGAACATGGATAAATCCCAGATTGTCACTAGTTTATTGCCTGGCTCCTCTAATTCCTGGTACATTAAAGCACCAATATATTTAGGGGTTTGGATGTCCCAGCGTATGAGGAACATTGTGGACCTTAATTCTGAGCTAATAATAAACGATGACTGCCCTCCGTAAATGGGATCAGCTTCATTTGGAGCTTATTGGGAGGTGTAATTTGAATAAAATGGTCATTTTGCTACGGTTCTTGTACCTGTTTATGTCAATACCTTTACATCTCCCTAAACTGTTTATTAAGAAGGTCGAGGCCAGTTGGCAGAAATCAATATGAGGTTATAAAAAGCCTTGCTGGGTAAACCGTTTTTTGCAGCTACTTTGTGAGATGATGTTATGATTCGCAATGTACCCCAATGTAGGCATGGGTAGTCTCCTAACCTTTCACCTACATTTACCCTTCCATTGCACTACATAAAGTTTTTTGGTGCTGACCTTTTACCTAGATTAGGTGCTGCATAAATGTTGTGTGGTTTTCTCTGAAAACTAGCCTCATTTATTATGCATAAGGATTCTTAGAATCACAGCAGGATTACCATCGTCTGCATAATAACTATGTCTAAGGTTTATCACTATCGTTATCCTCGGCCGACATGACACAGCAAGGTAGAACCCCTGAGGGTAACCTTTTGGTTATATAAGCACCATATCTTTGCTGGGGCAGGTAGAGGAGAAAGACGTCCATGCTGACATGCTGACGAGAGAGGCTGAGGTTCCTGCTTGCAGACACTGCAGCATGCAGTGGTCTGATATCCCTTGCGGGGTGTCTGTCTCGAGACCAATCAGGTAATGGGGTTGGCTCTATCCTAAGGGAATTCTTGGCTTTACACCTACATACATGCTAGGTACATGTAGGTACATCTAGTTAGGGATAGCATCGTAGGAGTACACATTATTGCTGTCATGTATATATGCCAGCATATACCCTTTGGTTTAGCATTATGGTAGAATTCTACCATCTATTTACTCTGTTGGTGCTTATACCAGTATACATCTGTTTCTGTCATATGGTTGTTGCAGCACACGTATTCTAAGCTAGAATGACTCTGGTTCAATAAATGCTTATAGAAAACGTCTCCCACCATTTCTTCGGTGTATCTCTCTGAGACAAAGTGAGCACGAGTGACTGAGCGAAAAGTACTGTACTGTTTCCACGATCCCTGATGGGTAAGGGTTGTCATGTTCGATAGTTGCCAGAAACTATTTACTCCTTGGTAAGAGGAGTTCATAGTGGCACTGTGAGCTAGCTGGTATACAGGCGAACATATCCAGTGGGGGTATCTGGAATCAGTCTGGACACCTATCCCAGAGGTTATATTGTCTAAATGTGCAGATCCTGTGAACATTTGTAGGAACTACATGACATGGTGCAGCCAACGTTGGTTTGATTCTTATTTAAAGGTCAAATCTGAGTAATTCAGTTGTGGTTTCTCAGATGCCCCTACTCACTGTTACCAACAGACGTCTGGAGTTGGAAGGGATAAATCTCCCACATCTGAGTAGGTATATCCTATGTATTGGCTGTAGGTTTATTCAAGCTTGAAGGATTACCGTGCATGAAACCTTCTCTCCTTTTCCTTGAAGCTCTTTTCAACAATGTCTGTCCAAAATGAACCTGCGCCAACATCACATGCTAATGCAGGAAGGTGCGATAAGCATTTCAGAAAATGTCAGAAATGCACTTTGCTTAAAACTAGTAGAGTTTGGAGTCTCAGCATTAGGTCTGGCTGTACCATTCGTGATTGAGGCACACAAATCATTCAGGACAGAAGTATTCTATTCATGGGTTAAATTCCCGTCTGCAGATGCACGCACAAATGCTATTCTGGATAGTACAGAAAATAGCACAATTAGGAACAGTGTTTCCACACACAGGCCCACAAGAAAAACACAGAATACTGACTATATGCTTGCCAATGGGGATAGCTCCCCGATAGAGGACTGTGCCTCTTGGGGTACAGTTTTCGCTGCCATATATACCAGAACTCATGGTATCCCTTCAATAGCAGTAATACCAGAAGTATTAAGACAAATCAAAATGATTATGGAGCAGAACCTGCTCTGAACTGGGGGATAAAATTACTAGGCAATTGTCCCAGGTATCCACAATTTTGTTGGCAAACATAAAAGGGGAGGCAGCAGCGGTGGCTATACGCCAACACCTAAGGGAATGCACTTCTGCATAACAGGAGTAAGAATTACCTAATGTTATCAAGGATGCATACGCCGAATTAGGTAGAGATAATTTGGGAGCTAGAGCTACAAAACCACAAGTAATGGGTAGTTCCAAACAGGATAATACCAAGCAAGCACCTGATTCTTCATAGACGAAATGGGATAATGAAAAAAAAATAATAGAGAGAATATATCACAGTTAAGGGATGGGTCTCCTCAACAGGAGCCCTTCGAAAGGAGGTATAACCTTAGAAATCGTGATTACATTAACAAACCTGACAGGTATCAGGATACTGAGAAACATTCTTCTCGTTCCCTTCAAGGTTCATCAAAAAACTCTGAGACGGAAGAACGGTCAGAACACAGACCAGAAGAGCAAACAAAGTCAAGAGACACGCATCTCAGTTCAGACTTTAATATCAAAAAAGAAGATAAACCAAAAACAAAACCTCAATTTAAAAAGTAGAAAGTAGCAGGCCTTAAAGTAAGAAATGTTCAGGTAACTGAGGACTTAGCTTCTGAATGGGGAATGGGCTCTGACGATGCTAAACAGTGCAGAAGAAGTAACAATAGCTTTCCAGAACCTGATGGAATTTCTGAGGACAGTGGTGTTGAAAGAGATATCACGGTGGGAACATCTTATACTAGGGTAAGTGTCCCACACTACTTATACAAAATAAAAGTCCATGTGGAGGGCAACATACCCAGGAATGTTAAAGTTTATTTTCGGAGAACCCATCCTTTGGATACAGCATTCTTTTGCTGAAAAAGATTGGCCGCCTGAGTTTGATATGGATTGCCCGAAAGGATTTTACCAGCCTTCTCTGACCTTGTCCCAGAATCTCTGAAACATTCATACACGCAGGTGTGGACGGTAGCATTAGCTCCTGCACTATACCGCAATCATGTAGGGTGGAATGCTGAGTCACCTGACCACGTAATCCAAGTAAAAACTACTCCAACTCCACAGAAGCAGTACCCAGTAAAACATGACATGAAAAAACAAGTTGGGGAGATCTTAGATCAACTTGAATATCAAGGTGTTATAGAAGATTGTACCTCTTCCATAAATAATCCTTTGTTTCCTGTAATGAAACCTGATAATATATATCGTCTAGTTTTAGACTACAGGCATTTGAACACATGCACAAAGACATTTGCAATTCAAAATGCACACAGTGCTGCATTAATGAATAAAATTGTGCGGAAAGAAAACGAAACAACACTGGATATTTCAAATGGATGGCCATACTTCTTATGAGGCCCTGTTTGGGATGAGAATGTGGGTACCGACCTTGATTGTGGCAGCACAGTGGCAGACGGAAAGGGATTTGACATAAATGATCATTTGGCTGTTTTAGAGGAACTCAATGAATTCCGGGCACTACAAAGCAATGTCCAAGTGAAACACACCGCCACTGGGGAATTAAAGTCAGTTATGGAAAGACCTGCTTGGGTCCCAAAAGTTAGGGATCTGCTCAGAGAAAAGATCGTCGGCAAGAAAGAATTTGGGCCATCATACCTGTCCTGACAGTCGAAGGAACAAGAACAGTACTTCTTCCGCCTCCTGCCAGCAAGAAAGAAAAGAGATTTGTCTCCATTGATCTGATCAAATCACATTATATGACTAATACTGAATAGCAGGCCGCATGGATTCCTGGGTAGCTGCCGATCTCCTCTTGCTACCATTCAGGAAGCTCAGACAGAAAGACTAATAAGATTTGAAGATTCTACTACACGAAGGAACGGAGTTGCCAACAATGGACTGGAACTTGTGCCTATTGAAATGAAACATCAAAGCACAAATGAAACACAGATCTCAGTTCGGCCTAATACCTACATCTATGTGAATAGGCCTCAGAAGGAGTCATCTGCCAGTTCAACAAAACATGATGAGCTACCAAATATAGATCGAACTGCATCTGGCTATTTCATCGATTTTGATACTTTCTCTCTGTATCCAAGTAAACCTGAGCCAACACTAGCACCAGTTTCTCGCATAAAACAACTTCTGGATTTCTACCTTTGGTTGGGAAAACGTACCTAGTTTCACCCTGGCCACAGTTCTGGGTTGCAATTGGTCTACTATTCCTAGTCCTTTGGATAGGTTTAGTGAATGTCTTTTCCTTGCTACTGAATGGACATTATCTTCCAGAACGCTCCTCTGTATCACATGTATACTTAGTAGTGAAACCAAATACATCATCTCATCGTGAACAGAGAGACTAGTCCTTTGTGAACAGTACAGCAGTTCCAATACCTGAGGGAATCATTTAGGATAGGGTTTCATATGATGTATTTGGTCCCACTGAACTTTTTAAAATACTACATGTATTTAAAAATTTCTTTGAATGATATCATCACCTCTAGTACATTCACTGACGATTGGGATTTTGAAACTGTAAATAGTATGCTGTCTGATTTAGAACATTTTGCTGCATTAAAAAACAAAATGCATGATTATACCTGTGATTTTGACACCATGTACTGTTACTAACACTATGCCAATCATTTTCTGGATAAGGCAAGTACATAACGTATTGTTTTTACATACCACTAATGGGAAAATTGCCCAACACCACCTAAAGGTAGTTCGCAAACCTTTACACAACAGTTTCTGGATTTAACAGATCCGCGGTCATAATAATATAAGCTTGCACCCACATCTGCAAAGAAAAATATGCTTACTAAAACGAAACAGATATAATCTATATCCTTTATTTCTCAACTCTCTGAACAGGGTTTCAACTTATGGAAAGACCCTATAGATATAAAATCAGTCTGGGGGACTAAGGATTGGCAGGTTCAGGTAACTGAGGCATTATTTAGAGCATGCCTCATACCTCAACAGATTATCTTCCTGAACAACACTGTGCAATAGACTTCCTGTCTTAGGGTTAGCCAAGATTAGGGACTTGAACACACCTCCTATTCCCTCACTTTCACACTTTGAGGGATGGCAAAACTATACAGAAAATGATGAGGGTACATTAGATGACATCATGCATGGCGTTTCACACAATGCATCAGACCCCAAATGAAAGGGATGGTTGGTTTGGCCTATTGACACAAATAGGTGTCAGTCAAGATTCAAGGGTACCACCAAAGGGTTTAGTATCCATAGACCTGACCTACACTATGTACAACAGGAACATCTGGGTGTGGTGACATCATACAGTGTTGGGAAGTTATGCCTAGATGGCTAAGAACCTCAACACTGTCCCAGGTGAAAAAACACTTGTCCTTACTCTGAGATGACACGAATTTAAGGGATTTTTTGACAGGTCCCCGGAAGCCATGCTGCAAATGCTTCTTATATGCTATTTACAATGTAGTTTGGGAAATGTCTCAACAGGTAGCTGAGGAGAGATTGCGTGAGATTGATAGGTTTAACCTAGAAAAGGCTTTGGCAGTGGTTGACAATAGTATGACCATAATAACATATAGGATTTATGTACTGGGCAACATTGTGTCTTCTGCTATAGATATAATGGGACAGGATCTGTCCATACTAGAACATGGGCAATCACGGCTAAGATCGATTCTATTGTTAAGCTGGACAATACAATCCTTGTTCTCCGGTCACGTGCCCTGCAGATATATTAACAGTATGTCTCTGTTTCCTGCTTATGATCTAACAGAAAGACAGACAACAATGGTACACAGAGATGCTAAATATACAAAGCTGCACATTGAAAAATAAGACCAATTGCCTTTCACCGTGGCAGAGTCACAGTCCACCGTGTAGTTAATTCATGGCCACATAACATTGCCAGTAACAACTTTCCAATTTCAATATTGCCCAGAAAAACACCAGGTAGGCACATATGAAGCAATGAGTAAAGACTTCATCCATGAATCTTGAGAATTACCATACAGATTTAGATACAGGAATGGGGACACAGAGGTGTTTCTCAGCGGTACAGACTGCAAAACTTCATTAAGTGGCTCTCTAATTTGCCGGGATATTATGCTTCACTGGGCCTGTAATGTTTCAGTTGCAAACTTATCCTGTCTTTTAAAGGGATCCCCAACTGCCGTGGTTAATCCAGTGTTCAAGCTGCTCTGGGAGTTACTTAATGCTGAATGATCAAGGTTGTTGTGGGATGCTTCCAGGCATCGCATATCTAGTCACAGTAAGTTCCAGGGTTACTTGTTGTATGCAAGTATTGTTTCCACCGGCCCACACAGTCAGGGAAGCACCGTTATGGCCTTCATTGAATGTTTCCTTTATACGGTCTGAGCCAACTGAAAGCCATGCTTTTACAAAAGGGTGTGCCCATAACCTCAGCCCAAGAGACTTTTGATTTTCAGGTTCCAAGATCATCAGCTGAGATACAGGCACTGGTAAGAACAAATTGCCCTTTCCATTTTTTAGAAATGGTACAGCGTATCTTTAACATGTCTGATACGAAGGGTATAGTACACTGATTTAAGACCATATGTTCTGGACTGTTAAGCACCTTTCAGGAGGTCTTCGGAGTGATTCCAGCATTTATTCACCCCTTATTTGAAAGCATTTTTGGAGGGCTTCTGCTAATCCTGCCACTGGTAGAGGGTATCCTGATTTTAGCAATGGACGTCACAGTCACCAAGGAGATGGGAAAAACGCTCTTGGAGAGACGTTAGCCTGACCACATGGTACTCCATCTGGGTACACCTCGACTTCGGAAGCTAAGGGAGTCTTGGGTTCTATCATTCCGACCAGTCTGGATTGACTGTGTTTTGCCTGTTCTCCGCTGCTTGTTCTGCGGACAAGAATGCTGTTGGACCTCTTTCTAACAATTCCATTGGTTGTAGCTCCAGACATGGATGCATTGCTGGACCCATTAACGGCCCACGTAGTGCAGTGTCCTCAGCATATTCCCATGATGATGTCTGCATTCGTAGAGCCAGCACAGGATGCTCCAGCTCCTGTTGGATTGGACACCGGTTCTACTACAGGTACACATGCTTTGGATGTTTCAAATGCTTACCAGGCATTGGCTGTGGTAACTGAAGAAGATCATCTTTGCTCGATTGACCTGATCTGTGAGGTGTTACAGGGACTGTCGTCTGCGTAGTCAAGCAGCAGTAATGTTGCGTCTCCCACAGAGGATGCATAAACATTTGGCTCTCCGTGTGCTGGGAAGAATTCTGTCTTTTTCTAAAACAACTGAAATAAATGTTGTGTGTTTATCTCCCAAAATTATTCTCATTTATTATGCATGAGGATTCTCAGAATCACAGCAGGATTACCATTTTCTGCATAACAACTATGTATAAGGCTCATCACTATCGTCACCCTCGACCGGCATGACACAGCAAGGTAGAACCCCTGAGGGTACCTTTTGGGTATATAAGCACCATATCTTTGCTGGGGCAGGTAGAGGAGAAAGACTTCCATGCTGACATGCTGACGAGAGATGCTGAGGTTCCTGCACGCAGACACCACAGCACGCAGAGGTCTGACATCCCTTGTGGGGTGTCCATCTCGAGACCAAGACGGGTTCCTTCGCTCTCCCACATCAGCTAATGTGGTTGGCTCTATCCTAAGGGGATTCTAGGCTGTACACCTACATACATTCTAGGTATGTTTAGGTACATCTAGTTAGGGATCATCATAGGAGGACGCATTATTACTGTCATTTATTTATATGCCAGCATATATCCATTGGTTTAGCATTATGGTAGAATTCTACCATTTATTTACTCTGTTGGTGCTTATACCAGTATACATCTGTTTCTCTCATATGGTTGTTGCAGCACACGTATTTTACACTAGAATGACGCTGGTTTAAAAAATGCTTATTATGAATGTCCTTCATTGTTTCTTCTGTGAATCTCTCTGTGACAAAGTGAGCTCCAGTGACTGAGCGAAAAGTAATGTGCTTTTTCTGCAATCTCTAAGGGGTCAGGGTTGTCATTTTCAATATCGATAGTTGCCAGAAACTATTCACTCCTTGGTAAGAGGAGTTCATAGTGGCACTGCGAGCTGGCTGGTATACAGGCGAACATAACTGGTGGGGGTGTCTACAATCAGTCTGGACACCTATCTTACAGGTTATGTTGTCTAAATGCACAGATCCTATATAGATTTGTAGGAACTACACAACAATGGGTGGTATGGCCCTTCCCTCATTATGGCTGTACTTTCTTTCCTCATTAGGGTGGAGGCTTCTGTCCGTCATGGGTATTTCTGACTGGCAGTTGTCTTGTAGTTATTCCAGAGTGTTGGATTTTTTGTTGCATCCCTTCACCTTTCCAGGGGCTGATCGATACGGTCTATTTCAAATGTACCAGGTTTAAAATGCTTTTTGTCTATCACAAGATTCGGCTCTCAATTAAAACGTATTGTAATATTTCGATTTTCAATCAGTACACCTGCTTTGGTCCAAATTCTAATACCATGTTGCAACTGCATGAGGGTTAAGTACATTTTTGGCAACGGACTGGTATAAAATGGCTCAGTCAATTGTTTTCTGTGGGGTATTCCTTCTATTCTGGTCATTGCAACATTTTTGGGGCATGCATCGGCAGAGTTTTTTTTCGATATTTGCTGCTTAGAGATTTCGTCGCCCATCTTCCTGCTAACTAAGGGGCCGATTACAATGGTGGACAGACTGGAGTCCGTCTGCCACTGTGGAGGTGACTGGGACCGTCCGCAATAAATGCGGCGGTCCCGCACACCAAATCAGGATGCGACGGCCATCATGGCGGTGGCATTTTGTATTCTAACATTGCGGCGGGTGCTGCTAACAGCAGCACCCGCCGTGATGTTAAAATAGCATGTTGTGCATTTCACTGCACTCCGTGGCAGGCAGCACACAGTGCCTGCCACTTGGTGCAATGAAATGTAGGGGGCTGCCATGGGTACCCCCCAGGGCACCCACACCTCCCCCCAACACAAGGGGGGCTGGCAACAGGCCCCTGTAACCAATCTTCACCAGCCTTTCAATGGCGGTTTACCTGCCATGGAAAGGCTGGCTGGAAACAGCATCGTGATTTGGTGGATGGGGCCTGCTAGGCACTGCCACCATTCAATGGATGCAGAACGCTCCGCCAGGAAATCGCAACAATTGCCTATGGCAGTTCCGTAGTGGACGATCTTTGCGTCTGCCACAGTCCAAACATCATTCCCCCCCGCCATCGTAATGTGGCATGGGAAAAATCACGGTCCGATTGCGAAAGGACTGCCACTGCATGGCTGGCGGTGGCGGTCCTTCCGCAATCGTAATCGGTCCCTAAGTTTCTATGGGTCACAATGAATTTATGCATTGTTGTGTTACATGCATATATGCCACTCTGTCAGTCCCCTGTAGCAGAATCTTATTAGTTGTAGTTCTAATGAACAGCACTTTTATCTCTTAGTGACTAAATGGCTAAGAATTTAGGCCTGGCTGTCTCTTTGGATGATATTAGATTTAGTATCCAGCTGGCCCAAAGTATACTCAATGTGTCATGCTTTAAAGCTTATTCTTTCAAGGTTTTGTATGCCGTATTATAAACCTCACAGATTGTTTAGAATGGGCTTTAGGGTAATCTTTGATTGTTTTTGGTGGATGGGGCCAGGCACAGACACTACTCATATTTTAACAACTTGCTCAATCCTCTTACCATATTGAGCCACACTATTCAAGTCATTACATAATCTGTTACAGTGTGAAGTCAATTGTGATACAAAGCTCATTATGTTGGGCCATTCAAGGTCAATAGAGCGTAATCTGGTTGGGATTTATTTTCATGCAATAACAGTTGTAAGATTAGGCATTGCTAAGACATGGTTAAAAAGCGAGTCACCAGATCCAAGGTCATGTTGGCAGAAATATATTCTTGGCTGTCCTTGAAATTTGCAATCATCCTGCACAATCACAATAGGCGTATTTGGCCTCATGGAGCCCTCTTCGGCTAGACTTTCGTGTCAGTAAAGGTATTGTCTAAGTCATAAGTAAGCCTGGGAGGAGTTTGCAGAGTTCTGCTTCGTGGAACTCTGCGAAGTGTAAAAAAGCTCTGCCACATTACGCAGAGCTCCGCAAGCAGCAGAGTGAATTGGATAAATGCTGGTTGCGGTGATTTTCAGTGCCAGGTACTTCCCTGCAGTGTGCAATCATAACGAACGGCACCATACACAGTGCAAGCGGGTGCTTCTTCCTTTCTGCCGCTTGAGTAGATTTTTACTTAAGCGGCAGCTTTCTCGACGTGAACGGACAGTTTCTTAACACAAGTCGTCACAAGCATACGCGACCACTCGCAGTGAGAAATCTGACCGCCTGAGTTGAGAAATCTCACCGAGAGGTTAATATTCCACGTTTGCGCTCGCCAACTTGATGTTGACGATTGCGAACAAGGAAAAATCTCGCGGGGAGGTGGATTTTCCTTACTAGCGCTCACCAACTTGACATTGATGAATGCGAGTGAGGAAAAAAACTCTGCTCCGCTATACGGAGCTGAGTTTTTCGGAACTCCGCGAGCCCGCGTAACGCGGATTGAGGAAATCTCTCCAAACTCCGGGAGCAGAGCAAAGTTCACCACCCAGACTTACTCAGAAGATAAAAATATTCACCGGGTTCAACGTTAAGAGGCTCCCCATTGATGACAAACATTTCCCCAACCTGGATATCCAGCTTTTATATCTCAGAGCTTTTCCCACTATGGATGATGGCGTCACCCAGTCCTTGTCCAGCGATTTGTTCAGCTATGTCAAGGGCCCATCCTCAGACCTAGCCTGTTGCTTGCCCTGCTGAACTTGACTGCATCCTGGCTTTTTCTTCGAAATTTTGTTAATGTCTGAAGGTGGGCCAATACTTATGCTGATCCACCCCATGTATTCAACTCACCCTAAATCACCCTCAGACTTAACTTTTGACTTTGCCCTGCTCTTGTGCGACCAGATTTCCACAGTTGGTGCTTTGATCTTTTAGGCATTAGATTTCACACAAAAATATAAAAATTCATAACTCCGGTTCAGATGGTTGGATCTATTTTGTTTTGGTGTTATTTTTTTTTTATTTTTTTTCTATATGTTTCTAAATTGGTGTGGGATTATTCTTGTGCTGTGTTTTCACTTTATTACTGTTTGCATGCTGTATAAATACTTTAGACATTGCCACTAAGTTAAGCCTGGCTGCTTTTGTGCCAAGCTACCAGAGGGTAAAGCAAAAAAGAATCAATATGAACGTTTGAAGATGATAGGTCTGTGATTTTTTTTTCCCTAATGAAGTAATTTTGAGATAAATTAACTGAACACCTTAGAACAGTGTATGAATCTAAATACTGAAATAAAAGAAATGAAAACGTTGAATAATGCTGGCTTTCAACAGGTTTACAGATTTTTGTGACTGCTGGGATACTCAAATCTTAGGAGGCAAGTCGGAACTATTTCACTAAAATATCCTAATTGTTCTTTATTACCCCCCAACAGATAAGAGCCTTTTTAAAGCCATATTTTAAAAACCCACACTTTATCTCCATGAAATAACAAATGCAATTTTTGCGACTTTTGTTTTTGGTAAAGGTAAATAGTATAATATTCTCACACAAATCAATCAGAATGCTGTAATTACAGAGTTATTGACAAAATCTGTGGGGGGTTACTGATAAAATGTGGGCAAAGCTATTACAATTCAGTAGTGAATCTTTTTGAGGCCCAATTTCTGACACCTGTGCTGTGCTCTTTCCATGTGTATAAAGTAAGCTTGAAATAATACTCTCAATTCTGAATTCCTAATTCAGTGTTTGAGGAAAGCTTGCACTGCAGCTGCCTATGTTGTCGCTGCAGCGTTCTTTGTGAGAAGTAAGTACATTTTGGAAGCCTGAGATGGTGTACAGAGATATGTTCGCTTAGCAGGTTGCAAGGTGTGCCTTTTATTCTGAATGTCTTGAACACAATTATCTATTTTGAATGAAAAGGCAGGTGGGGCACAAGTTATAAGATATATGGGCAGATTTAAATAGCTAGGAAGAAGTAATTGCTTTTAAAATATGTTCCTATTGTTAAGCGATTCTTGAGGAATTTCCCCATTATTCAAGAGAAAAGTGCTATCTAATCCCCTCTTTAGATAAGTTGATTACCACACTATCCCAACTCCTGCCCTAAATGTCCCCTTCTAATTGTTAGCTACATGGTTAATTTAGTCAAAATTGGTCAAGGTGAGCATTCCCCAGCCTCTCCTAAGAGTTATACTACTTTTGTATTCCAATACCTGGATTAGAATAAAAATAGGTACCTGGGTCACCAGAAAAATAAGAACCACTTGCTGCTAGGATTAGGGCTAATATGCAGATAAAAGCAAGCGCCTCTGGAGGGGATGCCCAAATTAAAACTGTTTGCAGATAATATTATTATTCTTTGGGTCAGGGGGGCTGGCTCCATATTTTCTGTATTTTCTTTACTTGCCCTCTTTTAACCCAGTTCTGGGAGTAAGTGTTTTCCGCCCTCCATGAGGGCTTACTGAGAAAATTAAAACAGAACTACAATTGCTCCCTCTAGGCGTATCTAACTATTACACTACAAATTAAATCACTAATGGGCTCAATTATCAAAAATAATTCACATTAATATCACACAATTATAATTCAAATTGTTCAATTCATTTATTTATCTCATTTCTTTATATAGTTTATCACATATTATTTAATTCTTTTTTTTAACATTTTATTTTTTCTTTCTTTTTTCATTCTAAAAGTTTTTTCCAAAATATGTACATTACAGAGAAGAACAATAAAGAAAATTCAATACAATTGTTACATCAAGTATAACAAAAACACAATACTAATCATTTTACTAAGGACACCCCTGGAAACTCTATAAAATAACAATCACACAAATCTCATTCAAACGCATACACACTTACTCATCCTACATACAATTGGTATCTAAATAAGGAGGGGATCACAGGTGACAAAAACAAACCCCACGACTAGATGGAAAGATTATATTCAGAGAAACAAGTCTGAATAGTCGGTCGACGCGCGTTTCGGTGGTATAAAAAGAAAAATCAGACCACCTTCATCAGGACCTTTCCAGATACCTACACAATTATCATAGCAACCAGGGGATGTAGAGATTAGTATGAGACCACCAAAGGATCATTTCACTTAAACAAGAGAGACACTGATCTGTTTTTATAGCAATGCGATGTTCAATCTAAAGACATTCTTATGCAGCATCACTGATACAGAGGTCCTGTTTTTTTGCCAGTAATTCTAACTCTGCGAGGTCAAGGTAATCAAGAAAATTTCAAATAACAAATATAAAGATGCCTGTTAATTTTAATCATCCTTCATGTTGGAGGGATCCATCTATCCGTCCTTTATTCTTAATTTCAAAGAGTACAGCTTCCTGGTACAGGTGTAGCTAAGTAAACAATTTTAAAGAAAAACGCTGTACTTGACGACAACTCCCATCTCTCTGGCATACTGAGAAAATTAAAACCGGAGGCTGAGATACCATTGTTTGGGATTGTAAGGCAGAGCCCAAACGGTCCAATCTCCAAAGGAGAGAAAGCATTTATAGCGATATCCTCTTTAATGGCACGGTCCTTGATCCTTCAGAATTGGAGGACAACTAAAGTTCCAGCCTATTTAAACTGGCATAAAAAAATGCTATGCAGCAAAACTTTTTAGGAAGCTTATGACAAAAGGTTAGGGGCTATTAAAAAATTATCAGCAGTTTGGAAATATATGGATAAAGCAGAAACTAAAATGTATAGCACCTTAGGCTGAGGTGGGATGGTCAACTTTTGTTCCTATATAACGTCTACCACCTTGGGAAAGGAGGAAAAGATATATGGATTATGAAGGAAGAGAAGACTCAAAATGTTATTTACTGGATTTTATGTATAATGATGAAACTAATGGTCTAAGAATGTAAAAGCTGCTATGCACTGCACTTTATTTTCTGTATTTTGGCTAGGCAGGAGGTCTGCGCCTTTAGAAAGCTGAATCTAATAGCCTGATCATGTCAAAGCTGCTCTGCGCTGCACTTTATTATCTGCAAAACAAGCTCCTGGCACAAAAAATCAGCACAAGCAGCACAATATGGCGAATTCCAGCTGCTCGCTGGACTCTGTGGAATTTCATGGAGTTTTAGGTAACTCCGTGGAATTCTGCAGTGTAAACCTCCACGAGTTCTGCCCAGGCCTAGATATAACCTGCTTTTCTCTAATAAATTCAGACCTACTTCTGGTGGTGTTGAGAAAAGTCCCGGTCATGGCAGCTTGAATATCTGAAATCCTATCCAATCCAATCCATTCCGAAGTCCAAACCAGTCCAATTCAAAATCATATCCAATCAAGAATACTCATAGGTAGACTTCTAAAAGTGAAAAATCAGCTTCAAATACTGTTTGTTTTTGCTTGAAGAAGTGTGAAAAACATACCCTAAAAATACTCCACTGGTTTCCAAAGTACATTGTACTTTACAAAAGCCTTACTGCGGCAAGGTTCATGAATATATGTAGAAGATGGGCTGCTATTATGCAGCTTCTCTGGACATCTATTTGTTAGTTTAACTGCACTGTTGTACATCCATTGGAGTGTGAGGCTGTCCTCAATTCAGCTCCAGCACTAAGACAGAGGCTCTTCAGAAGACTCCTCATAATGTAACCCTTCAACTGATAATTCACTTACTAAGATGCACCATATCCATGAAAAGAGTAATCAGATCATTCTACTAGGCCTGATTGAATTTTTTATGACATCAGAGTAATTTAAGTATTTACCATTACTCTTGTTGTGAAAATGTACCGACATTACACAATTACTCCAGCTTGAGTGATCTGGAGCAAACAATACAACCGCAGGACCAATGAACTGAGAGAGTGAGCAGCTGCTGGCTACTGCTGTTCTTGTCCTGCAAAATTTAGTGCAATTGTGTTTGCAAAAAAAGCCACCTCATGCCCTTTTTGAGCTAATGGTGCATTTTGCACTAAGAAAATGGCGCTAAATGCGGGATTATGCTTCTCACATAGTTATGCATAATTATGAGTACAGTTACAGCAATTAGGTGTAATTACACCAGAGAGAATTATGCATTTACACCCACCCTTACATTCTACCCTTACCTCGGCCTCCCTCTCATTAAGCATCTAGTAACCTATGTCATGTAAGAATGGCCCATTATGCATATGACTTGGGTTATGTTTTGAACTACATAAGTGAATGAATGCAATCATTTGCGTAAGAGAAGTGTATTATTTTTAAAAAGTTCATAACATTTACAGTGTAAAATAAGTAAAATAATGTATAGGTACATTTTAATACTTGGTGATCAATTGTGCTGTTCTGGCCACTAGTGTGTTCAGTCTTTCTTCTAGATAGGGAGAGGGACACTACTTTTTGCTGCTTTGTAAGTAATGCATCATGTCTTATAGATGATGCACACTTTATCTGGCCTAGAGAGATATGAACAGATTTCTTCAGTACTATGTTGGGAGGAGATGTAGCATAGATATTTTATGGAGTGGTAAGAGGGGACTTAGGACAGATAATGAGCAAGGCATTGAAACAGTCAAGGTTGAGAGAGCAAGGGCCTGCCCCATATTTTTTAAATCTGAAATAGTGAGAGATGGCTTGAATATATGTAGGAATGGCAGGTTGTAACAAGCTAGCTGTGATTGCATGTGTGCATGGTGATTTATGTTTTCAGAGATGTCAGATTCCAGGGTTAAGTTGAATGACTTTGCACTTATGTAAAGTTCTGGGGAGAATATTTACCCTTGATGTTGGAAAGCCCCTCCTGTGGTTTGGCTTGATTGATGCATGTGGTGAGTATGAAAGATGTAATTGATGGCTGATTGAACAACATCAGGAAACACTTGAAGTCCATGCTTTTGTGATAGAAAGCCAGCTTTTGAGACTATTGCCACCTTTGACTGTTAACTATTTTAGGAACCACCGTTTTTTATCAGTATATTGGTAAGTTCATGGTATCTTGAGTTCATGGTTTTCAAGCAGATCTGCAAGGGTGCTCATATGCAAGTGAAATATTGCATGGGAAAGGATGGATCCATGTGGGGACATGCGAGGCCTCGATACTATTGGCATCTTGTGGTGGGCATGTGGATGGATTGATCATAGAGATGGGATAAGAACCCCTAACGTTTAGAGGCACTGAATCCCTTGAAAGACACGAGGATTTTGATGATGTTTTTATGGCCAGCTGTGATAAGGGCTATTGAGAGTTCAAGAAGTATGATGAGGCTTGGGGTAATTCTCATCTTAAGTGAGGAGCGTGTTAACTTGATCTGGAGGCTGATAGTAATAATGAACGTAGAGGGTGTTGATATTCTCATGTTTTTAGGTGGCTACTATTATTTTCTTATTTATCTGATGATGAGCAGTTGGATAATGGGTCAATAGTTGGCGATATTGTTGAAAAACAGGTTGGCCTTTTTCTGACAACTCCTCCGGCAAAGCAATTTAAGATGGTTAAATTGTCAACTAAGTACCTGGGTGGGTCCTGTTCAACATGCATTCTACTACCTCCACTGATGATACCAGTGTAACTTTGCTATGTCATCCTCTGCACACTTAGGTAATTTGCATCCCTATTTATTGTTCATTTTAGGCTGGTATGACTGTTCACTCTCAACTCAAATGCCTTTTGTTTAATTAATGCTGCACATCACTCAGAAACTCCCTGCTATTATTCAGACTTATACAAAATTGTATGAATGAATAAACACAGTAGTAATATTTGTGGGGCTTGAAATCAAGGAGGATGGCCGCAGTCAACAGTTGAAAGAATATTTAAGGTGGACCCCTGGAAATTGAGTGTGGTAGTGCAGATGAACGGATAGCTGTGTGTTTGGTGCTGCCACTGAGCTGTGAGGTCTTACTGATGTTTTATCAAAATAATGTATTGGTGGTATTGTCTTTACCTGTTGAGATGAGTACTCAGAATGAACACTTTCATTAGGGGGGTAAAGGCATCTGCCTTAAGGTGGCACTTACTGGTGCCACTAACATTCTCCAAAATATTTCAAAATCTGACTTTTAAGTACACGGGGAGAGCTTCAGGACAATTCACTTTTGCCTGAACCACTGAAACCCTTCTCTTTGCTGTTGACGGTAAAGTTCTGGAGGTTTTTGAATGGAATGAAAAAGTAGGAAATGATTTTAAAAAGGGCTTTGCTTCATCAGAAGGGTTCTCTAATGATGAATGTGAAGTAGGTGTTTTGGCCAACAGTGGACTTCTATAATGAGATAAGATTCATTAATGTCAACCAAAGAGTCACAAATTGTAAAAAATTATCAGACTAAATATGTCTTTGTGTTGGCTAGTCCTATTTCATGAAATGGCCAATGGAGCTAGGACCCACACCCCCCCCACCACCACTCACACCAAGAACCTTGGGATCATCAACAGCAAACTCAACATGACCGCCTAAGTCAACTCCGTCACCACCTCATGCTTCTATACCCTGAAGGTGAAGAAGAAGATTTTCAAATTGCTCCCAAACAGCACCCGAACACTGTCACGTATGCCCGGGTCACAATCAAGCTGTACTATGGGAACACCCTCTATGACAGGATCAACAAAAAACTCACAAAAAGACTGCAGACCAATCAGAGCTTGTGGCCAGAATCACTCTCAACCTCCATGCCACACTCACATCACAACACACCTGAACAAGGTCCACTGGCTCCCCATACATGAACAAGCACAATTCTCCTCACCCATACTTTCAAGACATTATGTAATACCGGACCAGCATACCTCAACAATTGCATCTGATTTCACAAACCTTTCACATACCCGATCATATAGACTACTACTTGCACATAACCCATACATACGGAAAACTAGATCCGGCAGTTGAGCCTTCTCCTATATCATTCCTACACCTGCCACTATACATAACCTCTTCCTCACTTTTTGGATTCTGCAAGAAGATGAAGACCTGGCTTTTTTGAGTACTCCGACTAGGTCTTGGATTTAGCTAGACTCACACCTGCTCAATGCCCGAATACCCTGCCTGGTGGTAGTGCATTCTACAAATCTGCATAACATGAAGTGCTCACAGTTAATCAGGGCTTTAAGTGGGATGAAAAAAGTGGAATGTGACACCTGAATGGTATTTTAGTGACTCTCTGAGGTTTCTCTTGTTGTATCCAGATATATACCACGACAACTGACATACACCTAAAATTAACCAGGACTCTTGGCTTTATCAATTATAGTTAGCTGTTAAAGATAAATTTGAAACAAAGATTTTGTTGTTAATATTGAAAATATTTCAGTACTGAATGTGAATTAAATAGTACTGAGGACTCTGGAAGGGCTAGTGGCCTTCAGCATGTCTCAATCACTCCCATTATGTTCTCTCTGTGTCAGACATGTACACCCTTTTTCTTACTACATCCCCTTCATCTGCATATGTTACATCTAATTTCTTTCCTTTTCAGCATCCTCTTTTCACTCTCCACTGTATTCACTTCATCGTCTCTCCTTCACTTCACCATCCCCCAAACACAGAACATTTGCAAAGTCACAATTGCAACTGGAATATGCAACCACTGCTCTCCGTGCTCTACAATGAAGACATGGTTTGGATGACCATATATTCTGAACAGTTTTTTGACCCACTCACAGGCACTGTGAGAAACTTGCACTGACGTCAGTTTCAACCCCAGAATTCTCACTCGTGGTCCAACACATGGAGGTGATTCAGTTCAAACTATGCACTACACAAGAGAAATATGGTAAAAAAACCAAAAAAATGAAAAACCCAACTTCCTGGAATTAGCTAACACTCGTAGGCAATGCAAGATTAAGTTAAAAATGTGAAATATAAACAGGAACAAAATCACTGACATTGGTTACCTTAACGTTTTTTACAGTCATTCTTCAGAAATATATCAGTGTGTTGTCTAGGCCTGGGCAGTGAACTCTGCTCCGTACGCAGAGTATGCAGAGTTTTTCGCACTCCGTGCTCCGCGGAGTTTGAAAAGTTTTTTCTCCACTCGCCAATGGTAAGGTGGTGAGCGCAAGCGAGGAAAATCCAACGCTAGATTGCTTTCCAGTGAGATTTCTCAACACGGGCAGTCGTGGATGGTCGCAACTGCTCACATTGATAAACCTTCCGTTCGTGTTGAGGAAGCTGCCGCTCAAGTAGATCTTCTACTCGAGCGACAGAAAGCACCTGCGCCATCTTGCACTGCGTGTGATGCCATTCACATTGATTTTACAGCACAGTACAAACACCCAGTGATAAAAATCATGACGAATGGCACAAGGTGTACACACTCTGCCGCTCGCGGAACTCCACGTAGCTGGACAAAGTTTTTTTGTCACTTCACATGGCAGAACTCCGCAATCTCCACTCAGGCATAGTTTTGTCAGTACAGTTAAGGATATGAATATAGGGTCCGGTTTCAATGTTTGTTTTCAAATACTACCAGGTCTGAGACACAGAGGAACCCGGCCCACTTAATGCCATGCAGTTAGTTCTGTTGATTAATCAAGTACAGATTGCTGTTTTAGCATTGACTCAGTTCTGCCATGAGAGCCTTGGACGACAGGTAACTGAAAGTTGGGCTTTTTGCATACACTCATACATTTAATCTTTTCTCGCTTGCTCTAATTTACACGCTATCCAACCTTTGTTG
Organism: Triturus cristatus; assembly: GCF_964204655.1. Classification (NCBI taxonomy): domain Eukaryota; kingdom Metazoa; phylum Chordata; class Amphibia; order Caudata; family Salamandridae; genus Triturus; species Triturus cristatus. The sequence goes on along the minus strand of NC_140595.1, from coordinate 694,882,800 downwards.
CCTAGTCATTTGCCTGAAAATAAAACCACATAAACTATATTCCCAAAGGCTGTGTCCTATGGTAGAAGTCAAAGCATCTTGGAAAAGAAGCCATACACGTACGGCCTATCATTTGTAAAATAAATAAATAATATCTTTAAAAAATGAATTGTATTTATCACCTCTTTTTAAACTGCATTGCAAAAGTTCACAGAACTCGCAAATGCCATGAGGCAAAAAGCCTATTTTTTGCACCAAAAACGACTTTACAGTAGCTTAAGGGTGGAGTTAGACTATTTAGTGTTAATTTAATTGTTTCATGCAGAAGTGTCACAATTCTGCATGCGATTTGTTTTGCAATTACTCAACTCTATGTTTTATTAAATGCGCTAAATCTGTGGGGTGTGCAAAGTTGCAAAGTTTTTTCTTGCAACCACGCATTACTTCCAAAAGCCTTCAATTAATGAATGACGTCCTAGGTCACTTCGCCTTTCTCATAAATATTTCGGGCCTCATTTATGAAAAGTGATGCATCGCTGCGTGAAAACAGTGATGCGTCATTTTTCATTGTGCCCTCCTTGCGACATGCTGGATGCGTCCTATTTACAATATGACGCATCATGTCGCAAGGAGTTACAGATACGTCAGTATTTTTGCCATATCTGTAAGCACAAAAAAGACGCATTGCTGGAGTGCGTCAGAAAAGTGATGCAACGCCAGCGATGGGTCATTTCACATGAGCAAGGTCCCATTTCAAATGTGCCTGCGTCAGTCTTACGCCTGCTGTGAGGCAGGCATAAGATATTGACGCATTTGTGACCTAAAAGTGGCACAGTGAAATCTCATAGATTTCACTGTGTCACTTCTACGAGGCTTACTTGCGTCAGAACGCCCACCCTGCATACATCATACCTGGCGCAAGTATAATGTGGCGCAGGGGTTTACAAAGTGACGCATCAACCTAGATGCGTCACTTTGTAAATATGACGCTACTTTTTTTACCCCGCTGGTGCGTCACAAAAAGTGATGCACCGGAGGCGTAAAAGTGACGCAGTGGACAATAAAAAAGCCCATTCACTTTTTGTCGATTCAGCACGCCTTTTCCTAGAGACTGTCGAGTCACCTGCGAGGGAAAAATGAGCATGGTATGCACCATGCACTAAATGCTTGTGAATTACCAATGCTATGTCGTTTCCCCAGTTGAAGCATCAGCTAAGACTCACAATAAGAAAATCACACTCAGGGTAGGGAAACGGTGGGAAACTGCGAACTATCGAAAGTGCGACAATTTGGAACTCTTTACTCGCATGATAAAACTCTTTCCACCACCTTAGATACATCTATAAACGTGTTTCTCTTCGGCATGAAAAATACAAATTCAGATTTGCTTCCTAAAGATGTGGGGGCAGATTTATGTTTCCTGGCGCATCCCTGCAAATCAGCAAGGATGCGCCAGGAAAGATGCGTCACGCAAGTTTACCCTTGCGCCACACATGATGCGCCGCATTTACAATGCGGCGCATCATGGCGCAGGAATAAACAGATGCGTGACGCATCCGATGGCGTAAGGTTGGCGCAGTGCTTCAGTTGCGTCGCAAGCGCGACGCAACTCCAGCACTGTTCCAACCTACCCTATCCCTAACATGGTGCGTCAAGCCTTACGCCTGCTTCAAGCAGGCGCAGGGTTTTGGCGCATCAGCGTTGGGAAAGTGACTCAGTCAAATCTTATAGATTTGACTGAGTCACTTTTCAGGGGCGTTCCTGCGACGGAACGCCCCCCCCCTCTGTCGACACGCCCACGTGAAACCTGACGCAGGTTTTACGTGGCGCAGGGCTTTACATCGTGACGCATCTCCATAGATGCGTCACGATGTAAATATGGCGCAACGTGGCGCAGGGTTTACACCGCCTTACACCGCCGCTGCGTCACAAAAGTGACACAACGGCGGCGTAAAAGTGGCGCATCTCCAATATAGATCTGCCCCGGACTGTTTTACAAACTGGATAGTAAAATAGTCCAACTGCAGCTTTAATCAACAACTGCTAGCAAGCTTTTGGTGCGAAACGTACGCCTGTGCTCAGGCAGATTTCACGCGCTGTTCTAATGCAGTGCACTTGGGGTCACATTCAGTGCCAAGTTGTGCACAATCTTTGTACACAGCATGTCTTTCGGCCCCAGAGCACTTCAGAAGAGCAGAACATGTATGACAACCTTTTATCTTCAGAAGTCCAGACATTACTTTAGATCCTCACGGCATTTAAGATTGTGGTGCTTGTCAAGAATACTCAAAAAAATGAAAGGAACACAAACGTTTGTTAACTAGAGGTTTGAGCTACTCACCAGGTAAAAAAAGACAAATGAACAGGTCTGCACGTGAAATCTTCATCTTCTCAATAATTCCTCTGCTTTCTCCTCGGGTAGTCGTTGATGGGCAGAGAAAGTTGTGAATGTGAGGAGAGAAGGCTTGGAGGAAGCAATAGATCTGAGACAAGGTTTGATCTGTGGACTACAACTCAGAGGTCAAAGGGGAAGTAGAACCATACAAGGGGAGAGAGGCTTGGTGTGATTCCAAGTTCCACTGATAAAGCTCCAAGAGCAGCAGATAAAAGCAAATGTAATGACTAATTATTTAGTTTTATAACAGAGATAAACAGCAAGTTGGAAAGTTGGATCTATGCATCAGGAATTATTTTTAGTGACTGAGCAAAGAGTGTACCAAAGATTGATGTTACTCACAGACACTAACAGTACAAACCTTTTCCTAAAAATGTCCTTCTTTAGCCCCAAATACAGGTGGATTCACAGTTTCACTCCTCTTTCATAAGGCAACGAGCCACGCTATGGCATGTGACAGGAGATGATGAGACCTATTTATAAAAAACATTTTGTAGCACATTTATGTTGGAAATTGGGTTACCGTTTGAGGAGGGTGAAACTTAAATGTTATGTTTAAAAGGCTACTTAAGTGGGTGACACAATCAGTGCTGCTGGCCCACTAATAGCATTTAATTTACAGGCCGTGGGTACATGTAGTACTACATTACTAGGGACTATTAGATGAGCTAATTGGGTGCAAGCCACTTTTACCATGTTTAAAAGGGGAGAGCACAAGCACTTTAGCACTGGTTAGCAGTGTTAAGGTGTGTAGAATCCTAGAAGCCAACAAAAACAGTTCAGAAAACCGGAGGGTGAAGACAAAAGTTTTGGGGATGACCCTGCGGAAAGTGCCAAGTCCAACACTACAATATTACAAGTCATCTACTACAAAATGCTTGTTACTAACATACGCCTCTCCCATATTTCTGTGTGGGGCTCTCCACCCCACCCACATAGATCTGTGCACATAAACACCTAGGCTACAGTAGTTAATGTAGGAAGAACTGGAGAGTGGCTTGAAATGGGGAATACCTAATACTAAATAGGAGGGGTATTAGAAAGGTGTAAGGAGGGGTTAAGGGATGGCTGGAGAGCGCTTTATGGAGGGTCATGTACCCACCCAAAATTAGTCAGATCATTCCTATTTGCAAACTGCACTTCAGTAGTTACTACATCCAGAAAGTATCCCAAACAATCATAAATGTATTCCAGCTCAGACCTGGAGTGAGTCCAGCACCACACAAAGCCATCCACTGCTACTGCAACACCACCTATAGAATATAATGGAGACAGGACCAGACGGAAACCCAAAAGCAGACCTGGCAAATGTTGTCAGACCACTCTTCACGCTGCACATAGCGAACATGTGAAGCAACCTTACCACTTCGAAGGAGTTTGTGGAAGGATGCTCGCTGCATTCATTTTCTATGTGCAGCATGGAGACTGGCCTGACAACATTTGAAAAATGTGTTGTAAGAGTCACCACATTTACAATTTTTAAAACCATTTTCTCTCCCCCAGAAATTACTTTAAATTGCAAATGTAGTGAGTTTTACAACACATTTATAATTATGGACTCTTTCATTGAATGAATGGATGAATATTAGAGACATGTTTGGTTTTCATTTTAGCTTCTGTATTAAAGCATCACACTCCCCAAATGCTACCAGCACTAGTCTTTGCGAAACATGTATAGTTCATATGTATTTAACACAATGTACTGGTTTAGATTTGTAAAGAGTTAAATACAAGGCACTAGGCTTTGATTTAAAATGGAAGAGAGAAAGAGATAGCCATGTAGTGGACGATTTACACAACAGGAAACCTTGCATAAATCCTGGCTTACATTTGACTGCATCGTGTGATGTGAGGCGAGTTTTGTTTTCAAAGTGCCTTGTTTTCCTTCATCATTGCATGAGAGTACCTTTAATACCTCAGTTCAGTGTGTGGTGACTCCATCTATAGTAACACCCATAGGGCGCAAAAGACACCAGTGTCCCTCTTGGTTCACTAATAGCATTGTTGTCAGGAAAGTGGTGAGGGGCATCAATGTGTCTAAGTTCATAGTGAGAATCAATTCTAACAATTGTCATTCAATGCAATGTTCTCATTTAATATTCCAATGTATTAATCATATATGTACTGGATCCCCTGAAGAAGCTACCGCAGACCCCGCACCTCCCTAGCCCCTGAACCCCTGAATGTCAGCACTGCTCCTGACGATCCTGCAGAAAACAGGATCCAAACAAGTGCAAAAACAAATGGTTTTGATGCAAGCGTGGTTTGATGTCACACGTTTAAACCATTCGTTTTGCATTGTCTGTTTTGAAGTGCACTGAAGCGCTGTACACAGGAAATGTGACTGACCTGGCCCCTAGCAACAAAACTGCCCCCCCAGCAGAAAAATTGCCCCAATGGGCCTTTCGTCAAAGTTTAGTGACCCCAGGTGGGTGCAATATGTCAAATCCTTCCATATAATATGTCTCCAAGAAACCTGGGCAATTGATACTATCTTCTTCCTTGAGGGTTACATGACTTATTTTGTACCAGCTGTTCCTTCAGGCACACAGGCAGGAAGGCCGAAGGGGGGCTTAATTTAATTTTTCAGAGTAGAGTTGATTGGTTACATTTTGGACCTCAACTGGCATGTCTGTACAACGCAGGGAGTACGGCGTTCAATGCCTGGGTTCTGTCCAATAAATTTAAATAATTTTTATAATAGCAAGTGTGGGAGCTCAGAGCCCTTTGGAGTTTCCCATCTGGATCATCTCTTGAGTTCTATTTCAGCTATGGGGTATGGTCAAGCCCAAATCATCTTGGCTGGTGATTTTAATTGTCATTTATGTAACCCTCCCCAAGATGGCGGTTGCCCTTCTGGCAGTTGTTGGCTGAACGAAGGTTTTCACTTCAGTCACTCACAGGACGGTAGGGAGTTAAATGAGCTCTTAGAACCTCACAATCTGGTTTCCAGCTTGGAGAAATTGGTGGATTCCTTAAACTCTGTAATTTGCCTGTCTTATAAAATTAGGGGCAGGGGCTCACTCATTGATTTTATATTTGTCTCTACAATACTATATCTGTTCTGTTCATCTCTTATTTTAAAATCATTTGTAGTCCTTTTTGTGACTCCAATCCATTATCTTTATAACTAAACATTGCTTTGGGCCCAAAACATCAGTCAAAGGGGGCACTCCTGAGCCTTTCGGCCGTTGACCAGGGAAGAAGGCTGAAATGATCGCAGGAGGTTGCTCAGCACCTTAAAACCTCTCTCTTTGCAACCTGTCAGCAAGAAATTAACATTTGTCTGGATAGTGAGGCAGTTGGGGGGTAGGAACTGGAAGTTTTCAAAGGCGTAGTTCTGGGGGTTTGTAAACTTTTGACTGTGAAGGCTCCTAGAAATCGGGTGGCACAAAACCCTAAATGGTTTGATAGGGATTGCTCGAGAACCCTGCAACATCTGAACGTGTACTTGAAGCAATCACCGAGGGACTGTCAGCCGCAAAAGGTTTGTAAATATAATCTGCAGGAATTAGCCTGCGAGGAGCTTTGTCAAGCAAGTGAAACTGGGGTCAGCTCTCTCTTCTGGCACTTTGTTAACAGGCCTTGTTTTGCTGAGGGTTCTGGTCTGCTCTTATGACATCTTATTTCACAGCAACAGTGGGTGGATAATTTTGAGGGCATTTAAAATCAAGAGGCTGGTGGGGGTGTTAATATCCACGCTGCACCTGTGTCTATTGTAAACCGAGTGGTCTTCCATTAGATGAAGTTACACAAGGCATTCTTGCCCTGACAAGCAACAAGGCCCCGGGCCAGGACAGTAGACTGCCAAACTTGCTCAAAGGAAATCCGGAGGTCTGGGCAACTTTATTAACGCAGGTCCTGAATGCGGCTGTACAGGTGGGGCTGCTACCCTCTTGGTCAACCGCTGTGATTGTCCCCATTTTTAAGAAGGGGGATAAAGAGGTCCCACAATGCTACCACCCAATTTCTTTACTGGATTCTATGGTTAAGGTCTTGGGAGGGTGATTTTAAATAGGCTGTGTGACTGGGCAGAGGATAATAATATCCTGAATGATGTCCAGTATGGCTTTAGGGCGGGGAGGTCGACTCTAGACCAATGTTTGAACCTCCATTTTATTATTAACAAATATACAGTGGCTCGGTCTGAATCTTTACAGCTTGCATTCATGGACTTGAAGTCTGCTTTTGATAGGGGGAACCGAGTGAAATCTGCGCTTTGCTCAGTGAGATAGGGGTTGATCCTAGTATTGTCGCTCTTTAGCTGATCACCACTTAACGACCTCAGCCTCGGTGAGCTTTTCTCAAGGTGCCGCATGTACTCGATCATTTTTTATGAGTTGTGGGGCTCTGGAGGGGTGCTTACTGGTGCCTTTTTTGTTCACCTTGTATGTGAATGGGCTGGAGTCTGCACTTCTATCAGTTTCAGCTGACTGTCCTAAGATTAGTGACAGATTTCTCCCTGTCACATTATACGTGGACGATGTGGTCCTGATGGCTTAAACCGCACAGTGTTTGGATTTGTAGCTGGCAAAGTATGTGTATTTTATGGGGCCCCTGGACTAGTCGGTTAACTGTTTGAAGTCCCACATAATGGTAGCTGGCCCCAAATCAATGCCTTCCCCTGCTTGGGTGCTTTATTTGATGTTAATAGTTATTGGAAACCTCTGATTAAAGCAAAAAGATCAGTCTGTTGAAACTATGGGGGCGGTTTTTAGTTTGTACATAGGCTTGGATCCAGGGTACCAAGAAATCTCCTAAAAACTTATCAGACCAAGTGTATTGCACAGCTATGGTATCAAAGTGAGGTCTGGGGTACGTAAAGTTGGATCGGATTCAAACAATGGGGAATCATTTTTTGTGTAAGTTGGTTTAGGTCCCTCTTTAAACCCCAGCATTTTCTGTACTTGAGGAAGTGGGGATTGATTCTGTTAAAGACTTGATATCTCTCAGCACACTTTTGTGCTGAATTAAGATCTGGATCAGGGTGAAGCTGAACTTAAGCCGGTTGATTCTTGAGGACTGCTTGGCTTTGAATAGGGTTTCTAGTATACCTTGCTTTGTGCATGTTAAGGCTGCCTTTTTCTCTATAGGTAGGCCAGACCTTTTCACTAGCCCCACCTCTCTCTCCATCCAGGAACTTGGGAGTTTCAAATGGTTGTTTTCAGTACGCTCCCGCTTGGAGAGAGAAGGTTTAGAAATCCAGAAGCCATCAGTTCGGGTTCACATGCTTTCAAAAACTGTTCATATTTGGGTTTGGTTCGCTCTCAGCACAACAGGTTCTAATAGGTGAGGTTCAGGTTTAATCAATTGCATCATATTTTGGCGTCCCCATGTGGGTAGGTTCAGGCTAAGGTAAGGGCACCCTGCAGCTGCGACAATGTGTCTCCGCAGGATATGCTCCACTTTAAAATGTTCTGCCCTTACTTCAGCTGACCTATGAAGCATTTTTTAATCCCCTTGCTGAAATCATTGAATTTTAAAGAAGTCTGGCCAGACCTGATGTACTTTCAGATGCTTTCCGCTTACCTGGTGTTTTTTTCTGTTTTATCTTTTCTACAAGCTGTCTGGGTATCCAAGAAATTAAGGCAGGTTTAACTGTTTTAGTGCTCTTGTTTTAATGATTCATTTTACTGTCTGTTTTTATTTTGTATGAAATTAATTGATATTACTGACTTTTGACTATGATTCTTTTATGATGATTTTATTCACGGAATAAAGATTTATTGAATTGAATTGAGTCCCGGTAACTCCAGGTTGTGGAATTGATAGGACCGGATTCTTGCCTACCCTGTTCTCTCCAAGAATCCTCTCAGGTCGCCAGGATCTTTTGATCTGCTAAATAGTGTAGAGGGGAGAAAACTCAATTCTTAATACATAATCACGAGAATCAAATCTCATTTCAAAAGGACCACTACTCCGAATCTAAAATTTGTAAGATTTTATTACAACTAAAAATAACTGCACATACAGAGACCTCAGCACAAGGTGAAGAAGATAAATGGGCACTAGAACAAACGCAAGTCTACGTAAGAGTCTCATACGACTCAAAACAAAAAGAATAACCAGCTCCAGAAGCATAAGAAATGCAATGGTTAGTCCAATGTCTACATTAGGAATCATTAGCCTAAAAGAAAATAGTTAGTCAATCCCTATCTATCTCTAAGGTGACGTCCCTACTTAGCATTTCCCTCCCAGGCAAGAGAGTAAAAAGGTGTCAGAAGTGAAGACTTCCTTAGAAGTACATTCACTTAGTCAGAGCTCGTTCTAAGATGCTCCTTCTAGCTTTCCATCTAAACCTCAACTGCTCAACCCTCGGGACACTGTCCCTAATACAAAATCCCAAAATGTAGAACACGCCCTTCGGCACACCTCTTCAGCCAGGTCTTCTCCCAGTACTTTTCCAGCGAAACTCGTACTCCATCCAACGATGGTTAGCTTGACCTTGGATCCCAGGCACCTTCTCCGCTGAAAGTATCATCCGGTAAATTCCAATGTACTCCCCTGTTGGCTTCTCGTACCATACTAACTCCTAAAACAAAGACCTAGTCTCTCTAACGAGCTAAATGTCCTTGCACCTGCAACAGAAACATGGGAACGAAAAAGATTTTCCATTCTCCTGAAACCCAAAGCCTTTCCCAAGGGAAATCATTTTCGGCCTACAGCGTTAGCTAACATAAGAAATGAACAGGCCTTTCTCTTTAAACGTATATGCGATCAGGCATTTAAACGGTTAAACACATTACTAAATCACACATTAAGCATTAGTTCATTATTCTTTTAAACGTAAATAAGCAAACTACACGTGCAACTTTAACATGGCACACGTCTAACCTAATACATAACATTACATGAAACCAAACATTATGCATTTACTAAAATACATTTGCAATGCTCTACGACATTATTCTTTATAAAAATCATGGTTACATTTCTAATCACCTCTATGTTGAACAATTCTAATAATACAATTTCTATGTCACCTCTAAACTAATTCGAATATTATGTGGGTGCGGACTAACAGTGATTATGGTGCACCCCTACATATTTCAGAATAATGTGGTGCTCTATCAGTTCCCCCTTTGATGACAAATGTCATCACACCATCACACAATTAATTCCCTTGGAGAAAGAACCGACCTAAACAGTACTTGTCGCCATTCTCCCCCGTAGAATCTCTCCATTTTCTTAATATTCTGATATTGACTGTCTTGCAGTCTGGCCATTCGCATTTCACTCGCTCTGAGAGCTCTTTCAATTCGGTTTCCTCTGTACCACTTATAAGCTCTGATGAATCCCCACAAACAGATCACACAAACCACAACAATGATGATGGGTTTTAACACGAACCCAAGTAACCCTTTTCCCAAATTCGCAAACCAATTTCCCACACAACCAAATCCTTTACCAATCTTTTCCCATACACCCTCTTCGGTCAGATCCTCAATCTCTTGATGAATTGTGGTAATGTCTATATATGTCTCCAGATCCTTGCTATTGTATGGAATATATGTACAACATTCCTGAACCTTCAATAATTGACAGACTCCGCCCTTCTTTGCTAATAATACATCTAAAGCAAGGCGGTTTTGTAAAATCATCGTCCTTATCGATAGCATCTCTCCATCCACCACTATCAAGGACCTTGCTGTATTCATCGGCAATTCATCAACCACAGTCGCCAGCCTTCTGATCTTCACATCATTCAAAACCACACCCAAACTCGGTATTATTGCTCCTGGACTCACAGCTCTCTTGGCTCTAGAATGATGTCCAGTCTCCAAAAGCTCCAAATCGTCTGCATGATAGATCTTCGGAAAAATAATGGCCAAATAACATGTACCATACCAATTTGCAGGCAACCTCACATAGGCATTCCTTCCGCACACATAATAAACAGTTGGAATCACTTGCACAGAGCCTTACAAAAAGTTCTTAGCTGAATCTTCCATAGTGAAGACATGATCACATGTACTTTGTCCTACCGAATCCTGAGGACGTCTCACACACAACTTCCCCTTTTGCACTTGGTCCAATGCTATGGGTCCATAACCCCCCTTAGATCTGTGTAATCTCTTCTCGTCAGTCCAATCTACTGGACTATCTCCTGTATTTCGTGTTTGTGTTAGTTTTCTATATCTATCTTCTACTTGACCTATGAACTTCTTCTCTGTATCTGACAATGAACATGTCAAATTATGTCAGTGAGCATAAGCCGTATCCAGTTCCAAAGACGGTATGAAATACTTCCGAAGTCTGTCCTCTGACCTGTAATAATCGTATTTATTCAAATGCTTGTAAGCTGGAACCTCAGGAAGTACTGCATCGTAATTGGAAAAGAAATACTCAAACTGACCTCTTTCCTAAAAAATACTAAGCAACAAACTACAAGAAATTCCATATGTTTGTGGAAGGTGATGGTATCTAATACCCTCATCTACTGAAGAAGGCAACTGCATGCACACATAACAGTCTTTCACATCCATTGCATTAACTTACTCCTACAACAACTTTGCATACAGATTAAGCTTAAAATCTCTTCTAGACAGGTCTATGTGAAATCTACGACTCTCTTCGATTAGTAAAGCTCTTTTAGCTCCTATAGTGACCTCCTTTTGGCTAGAAGTGGTAGGCGTAGGTGTTCCCTGTACCTCCCCCTCCTGCTTATGTGAAACAATATACAAGGCTATAACTATTATGGCTATAGAAACTATTACCAACCCTATGGGTGTACCTATCCCTAATTTAGACCTACGGTGAGTATTTCCAGCATCTACCATCTTTGCAAAGTTCTCAAAGTTCTTGGTTTCAGCAACAATTAAGAGTCTCTTTTCTCCTCCAAATATCGCTTGTCAACCAGTTCAAACGATACTTCAAGAGCTGGAAATCCCCTTGCACTTTCAGTTCCCTATTTACACAGTCCACAAAAAGACTTCCCTAGCCCTCTTTCGTTCTCTTGATGGAAAGTCCCTAATTTATTCTTCTTCCACTCAGGCCTAGGTTATCTTCTTTAGACTTTTAAGTACAACAAAGTTCACCTTTAGTCCAAAATAAGATCAGCTCCCAAGATCTCTAAAACACGCTGTAAAAGCTCAAGACGAAGCACCACTAATTCCTGATGCAGTGGTACATAACCAAAGGTTGGAAAAACCAACGTCTCCGGGATCAGCTTACGAATCTTGCTCTGAAGTGGTGGATTCGGAATAGTGAGAGTCAGTATTCCTTCAATCTCCACTCCTGGAACCAACAACAGCACATCCACTTTCAGGTTCGGAGAATCGCCGACCAGCGTCATGGACCTCAGTCTCCCTGAGCTCAACACTCCTGGCATCAGTAACAGCGTATGCCCACTCTGGTGAGGCGTACCTTTGACACGGCGCTCTTCTCCTTCTGGACCTTCTCAAACCACCTCGAGCTTGCTCGTCGTCGCTCTGTTCAGATTCAGACGTTTCAGAAACTGGGGCAAGATCTCTTTCAGGAGCCAATCTCAAGTTCAGCCGTCTCTGACTCATGGGCCAAACTTCTTCTGCTCCTGCGGCACCTCTGCTCTCCCTTGGGGTACCCTGTGCACTACTTCCTTCTTCGGCAGAATTTGACTCTACTCCACCCACAGCAATACTTTCTCCGTCTGAGTCAAATTCGGGGCCTTGATTAGCACAACCCCTTTCAGCTCGATCTAGTGCACAACCAACTGCATCAGCAACCCTCACAGCTTGGCTTGCCCTCTCAGATGGCCCTGCCACCTCAGCTGGATTTTCATTCACGAGAGGGGTTGTATCTTCCAAGGGTGCTGGAACTCTGCGGGTATGGGAGGCATGCACCCAGTTCGGCAGTCCCCCACACTTCACTGTCTTGTTCGTGACCAGTATTACCTGGTACGGGCCACGCCAACGAACATCCAGGTAACACGTCCTCACATGCTTGAGGACAAGCACCCAGTCTCCTGGGCATAGTTCGTGGCACATGTCACTTGCGGCTGGAACAGTTGCTGCTTGCACCTGCTGGGACACAGAACGGACTACGTCAGCCAGTTCCTTACAGTAGTCGAGAAATAAATCATCTGTGATGTTAATCAAAGCAGTAGCAGGTATCGCTGGTAATCGCATTGCCCTCCCCATCAGGAACTCGTGAGGTGACAACCCCGTTCTCCTATCAGGAACACTGCGAAGGTTCATGAGGACCAAAGGCAGTGCGTCAGGCCATTTCAGGGATGTCGAAGAACTCACTTTGGCCATCCGCGCTTTCAAAGTCCCATTAACTTGTTCCACAATCCCAGAAGCCTCTGGTCGATAACTGCAATGTAATCTCTGATCCACATTCAAAGCAGCACAGAGCAATTTCATGACCTCACTGTGGAAGTGTGTCCCTCTGTCCGACTCCGAAGAGGTCGGAAATCCGAACCTAGGGATAAGTTCCCTCAATACCAGCTTAGCTACAGTGAGTGTGTCACACCTACATGTTGGGTAAGCCTCCACCCATCTTGAAAAGACACATACCACAACTAAGATGTACCTCAACCCATTACATTTCGGCATCTCGATAAAATCCAACTGCATCCTATTGAAAGGCCCTCCTGACCTCCCAATGTGACTCAAAGTCACAGCAGTCTTCTTTCCTGCATTCATCTGCTGACATGTAATACACCTCTGACACACAGCTTCAGCAACCGCACAAAACTTCGGATTGTTTCATGTTTGTCTGAACAGTCGCACCATTGCATCCCTACCAAGATGTACTGCACCATGTATCAATCTTGCCTTTGGATTCAACAGATTTTCCGGTAGCACAGCTCGTCCATCACTCGAAACCCACACATCCACATCTCTCTTCTCACATCCTGCTCACATCCAGCTATCTCGTTCTTGATCAGGAACCTCATCCTGCAATCGTTTTAGTTCCTCCCATGTATCGGCCATGGCTAACATCATGCTGAGCTCGGTTCTTTCTTGGCTTACTCCAGTGTACCCTCCTATGAATATGCATCCTTGTTCTGCAACCGGGCAACTTCATCTGCGTAATTATTTCGCAGGGAAACAAAATCATTCCCTTTGGGATGAGCAGAACATTTGACAACCGCAATTTCCTTGGGACACTGCAATGCTTCCAACTATTGTCTCACATATTCCCCATTTCTAATGGACAAACCTGACGACGTCATGAACCCTCTCTGTGACCATAACTGTCCAAAATCGTGAACCACACCGAACCCGTAATGACTGTCAGTGTAAATCGTTATCCGAATCTGATCAGCAGCCAAACAGGCACGGGTCAAAGCAATGATTTCAGCTACCTGTGCGGAGTGTACTCCTTCTAAACAAGCAGCTTCAACCACTCCTGTGATGGTACATACAGCAAATACTGCTCTCAATCGACCAACATCGTCTCTTAGACATGAACCGTCCACAAAGAAAATTTCATCAGGGTCAGGGAGCGGTTCATCAACAATGTCTGGTCTCAGTTTGGTGCTTAGTTCAGTCACATCGAGACAATCGTGATCCTCACAATCTTCACCATCTGCATTTGGGATAGGCATCTATGTTGCGGGATTCAAAACAGAACACCTCTTCAAAGTCACATTTTCTGCAGCAAGTATACCTTGATCATAGCGTGTTAACCTTTTGTTTGTGAGGTGCTGTGTTTTTGTCCTCGTCATCAGCAGTTCAACAGAATGTGGCACATAAACTGTAAGTGGATGTCCCATTACAATAATCTTGCATCTTTCAATACTGACACCTGTTGCAGCAACGTATTTAAGACATCCAGGCAACGCAGAAGCTACTGGATCTAATGTAGCTGAAAAGTAAGCAACTGGTCTACGGACACCTCCATGGTTCTGAGTCAGAACTGACAATGCACAACCTTCTCTCTAGCAAACGAAAAATGTGAATGCCTTGTTGTAATCAGGATCTCCCAAAGCTGGTGCGCAACACAGGGCTTCTCACAGCCTCAAAAATGACATTAAACAGTCATTGTTCCATGGTACCGGATTACTCACATCCTTGTGCGTCAGCCATTGCAAAGGCTTCGCTTCAAAGGAAAAGTTGGGAATCCATTGGCGAAAGTAGCCAACCATCCCCAAATGCATTCTGACTTCTCTCTGAGTGATGGGCACAGGCGTGTTCATAATAGCCTCAATGCGATCAGGTGACACCTTTCTCCTGCCCTTCTCAATTCTGTGACCCAAATACTGCACTTCACTCAGACAGTACTGCTATTTATTTGGGGACACCTTGTGTCCATTCTCAGCCAAATGATTCAGTAAAGCAATGGTATCAATTCTGCAAGCATCTTCTGTTTCTGAGGCAACGAGCAAATCATCAATGTATTGCACCAGAACAGAGTTCTGCGGCAACACAAGACCTTCAAGATTCTTCTTTAGGATCTGATTAAAGATCAATGGACTCTCTGTATAGCCCTGTGGGATACGACACCATGTTAACACACGGTTCTCCAGCCGGAAAGCAAAAAGGAATTGGCATTCCTCATGGAGTGGGATCGAGAAGAATGCTTGGCACAGATCAATCATGGTAAACCACTCAGCTTCACATGGGACTTGAAACAGTATCACAGATGGATTCGGTACCACCGGACAACATGGAACAACTATCGTATTGACCTTTTGCAGGTCTTGTACGATCCTGAATATCCCACTTGGTTTCTGTAGTCCCATGATAGGTAAAATACATGGGCTACCCATGATCTCTTTCAGAATTCCCTGCTTGACATAGACTCAATTACAAGCTTGATCCCTGCAATAGTCTCAGGTGACAAATTATACTGGGGCGTCCTAGGGAATTCTACATTCGGCTTGACCTGTATCTTCACTGGATCTATGACTTTGATCAATCTGATCTCTTCTCCACTGAAGTCCCACACATCAAGTGACACAGAATCCCTCAAGTCAAGTGGAAGTTCCTCCACTGTCAGCGCTGGGTACATTTCTATGCACACGTGCTGATTTGCAACCTTAAAGGTCGCGTCATCATCTCTTGTCTGTACTTCAACTACCTTTGGTGTGCAATACATGGTGCAATTCAACTTGCACAACAGATCTCTCCCTAACAGGCAAACTGGACTCTAGGCACGCACCACGAATTGGTGTAGATCTCGGAATGTTCCTATTCTCACAGGAATTGGCTCTGTGAATGGGCTAGTCATTCTCTTATTTGCTACGCCAACAACTTGGATCGATTGTCCCGAGAGGGGTAGGTTGGGGACTACTGCTGATCTTACAGTAGACCGGGTAGCACCAGTGTCAACCAAAAAGGTGGTAGGGTGACCATCAACATCTGCTTCTACAAATGGTCCCCTCTGGTCTACCTCCAAGACTGCTCCAAGTGTGCAGTCTTCCTCCCCCCTCAGGCACCGTCATGCCAACGGGTCTGGACCAAACTCCTCACTCCCTTCAAACAAAGGCATCTGTTGATAAGTTTGGACTCCCTGCTGAACATTTTGAACCCTAGTTGGCTGAGGAACTTGCACCTGCGGACTACTAGTACCCCCTTTGACCATCCTAGGTCTAGTCACCGTGGGAATTACTTCAGGTACAGGTACCTGAGTTATCTCTACTTCTTGCTGCACCTGATTTATTGGGTTCAACGGACACTCGCGTTTTCAATGTCCAACCTGGTGACAAAGATGATACGCGGTGGTCTTTTTCAATGTCGCCTCATCCATCCCTGTCTTGGGGTCAATTGACTTTGGTCTTCCCTGATTCTGGGCATTCTGATTTCCTCCTTGGTTATTTCCCTGCTTCCTTCCTAACGTCCCTCCACTAGACTGAGCTTGAACCGTTTGCATCTGGACAAGCATCAACTTATCCTTCAATTTCCTGTGCTTTGATTCTATCTCATCACTACAGCCCCTGGCATACCGTAAGATCTCATCTACAGGCTTATTCTGACAGCAAATCAGATGTTGCTGTATCATGAGACTAACCTCTGGTCTCAACCCCAACACAAACTTTGAAACAAACTGTCCCATGTCTTTAGTCTCCAAGGCATCTAGTCCACTGTACTGCTTAAAGGCCTGCAAGAGCCTTTCATAATACTCATGCACTATCTCTTTTGGTTCTTGCACTGTCCGATCTATCTTAACCCAATCAATATCCTGAGGTGAAATTTTTTACTTTAGCCACGTGATCACTTGCTCAAACTTCTTCATGACTATGGGTGACGGACCATTCGAAACAGGATCTCTTTCGGGCTCTGAAGTTGGCCATTCAACAGCAATTTTACACGCAGACCATAAATCGCCTGGAACCACAATGTCAAACAGCGTATTCAAGTCAATCCACAACACCTTTGAGATCTTGACAAACCGGTCAACCTGCTTATACCACTCGACGGGCTTCTCCCGTGAGCGAGGAAAGTCATTCGTAAATGCAGCCAAATCACCCCTACTCCAAGGCACATGCACGTACCCTCCATTGTGTACCTCTTGTAAAGGGAAATTTCCTACATCCACCATCCCCCCACCTAGAGGTGGTGTCTCTCCTATCGTCCTTTTAGAACTCTTATTCTTAGACCACCTTTCTTCCCATTTGTCAAGCATGATCCATGCGCGCATTGCTATATTCAAATCCTTGATATGGGACCTCAATCCCATGACCCTCTTCTCTTCCAATTCTTGGTTGCTATACTGCAACCGATGGCTTCCCTGCAATGACTATGTTTTGGACAAATCCACATCATACCTTTTGGCCAATTTTGACAATTTCTCATGCGCAGTTCTTGCGAGTCACATCCTTCGCTACAAAAAGTAACTCATCTTGCTCATACATGTATGTCCTTTCAAGAGGCTGATTTCCACTTATTATTTTGTCTACTTCCGCTTTCAACCTTACTACATCTAGCATCCTCCCTTTCAAGGCTCCCTTCAGTATTTCTCGACAAGCTGCCCCATTCCGTTCATCGTACTCGCATTCCTGTTCTTGAGGTCTAATCCCTTCTGTCATACTCCTAGAACCGGAACGATTTCCTAAATTACCTTGTTCCCTTTTTACAGTTCTCTCACTCTGATTCTGATTCCTCGCAGGCGGTGCCCACATCCGCAAGTCTGATCTTGACTCAACCAAAGACCTCGGTCTCACTGACCTCGCATCCACCTGTCCCCTAGAGGAGTCTGCGGTGGCTGGCAGTGGCATACTCCATTCTATAGGTTTTGGAGTCTGCTCTATCCCGCTCGCTGATCCATTTCTCTCTACCACACTCCTTGATCCTACAGCTGACTGTGCTAGACTCCCAACTCTCTCTTGATCTGGGTCGTAAACTGAGACAATGGGTCCAATGGTAACCGGTACCTTTAGAGCATCCGGTAACCTCACACCTCTCCCAACCTCTGTGTTTACTACAGGCTGATTTTTCATGCCCTCAGTTCCTGTCGAGATTTTCCCTTCTACTCTCACCTCTGACTGAGTCTGTGATCCACTAGTCCCTTCTGCTTGAGCCGATTTCTCTTCGTAAGAATCTGGATTGTATGGAGGTGGTCTCTCAGACAACAACCTCTCTACTAGACTGTCATCTGTATCAATGTCATCGTCATCCACACTCTTTGCCTTAGCGCTGTCTGTCTTTACCAGTAGCGGGTACAACCTATCTCCCTCTATCGTTCCTACTCTCCACCTCTTCTCTTGTGCATCCCACCTCGCATCCTGGAAGGCCTTAATTGACTTCTTCACCCTTTCTTGACTTTGATCTCTTTTCCTGTCATGCGCTGCTCTAATCCATGCATGCAACGCCTCAAACTGAGTTGGTCTCAGCAAAGGTCATAACGAAGACATTACAGATTTTAACTGATACAACACTTCCAGCCTGAAAGTACCATATCGCGGGAAAGCCAGTTCTCCCTCACCATTTTATGCCAATTTTCAAGCCAAATTATAATATGCAATCCTACATTCCGTGCCATATAATGCACCGGAGTATCCTCGGGAGGGGCTTCTTCTCCCCCTCGAGTAACCACATGTTTATCACCTCTACATAATTCTCGGAAAACCTTAAAACAATTCATGGTTAACAAATTTTCGATTTCACACAATGTTTTCGCTCACTTCCTGATGTCAATCCACCAATAGCAGTGCGACTCACACCAACCGACCTATCACAGCATGACACCCTCTGACATCACGCTTCCTCCACTCGCAGCAGTTCCCCTCCTTCACAATTCGCGTCTCACCCTTGCATCCGTCCCATTCACACGCTGAAGTAATTATCTGCCCACGAAACGACCGGAGCATCACTTCTCTGACTACCTCCGACAGTCTCTCGAAATTGTCGACCTCAACTGGCAACTGTCTGTCCGCGAAACGACCGGACAATCGCCTCAATCACTCAATGTTCCACGTACGACAACCCACGACTAGCGTCGGTTACTCACGCCCTTACACATTTGCACCCCCTATCTCGGTCCGGGTAATCGATGATGTCTCACGATCCCCTTTCGGTGGTCAACAAAATCTACCTCGGGTGTCTTCTACACCACAATCACTTAAGCTACTCGTCGAGCCTAACATTTTCCCGAGCTGCGCGCGCTCACAGCCTGATCTCACAATCACTCAACACTCACTCCAACTCCACAAGACATCACACATTCAAATCAACACCGCAATCTACAAAACATCTTACCCTATTCATACTCACTCATCCACGAACTGCTGCTATCCGCCGCACTGCTACTCTCCATCAATCTCCATCAGCTGCCGTCGTCCGCCGCTCACCGTCCGATGGGTCACCATCACTTGACTTCTATGGGCCTCTAAAATCTCTTATCTTGATCTAGATCTCCCCTCACTATCAGAGATAACCATCCTACTCTGCTACCAACTGATAGGACCGGATTCTTGCCTACCTAGTTCTCTCCAAGAATCCTCTCAGGTCGCCAGGATCTTTTGATCTGCTAAATAGTGTAGAGGGGAGAAAACCCAATTCTTAATACATAATCACCAGAATCAAATCTCATTTCAAAAGGACCACTGACTCCGATTTAAAATTTGGAAGATTTTATTACAACTAAAAATAACTGCACATACAGACACCTCAGCACAAGGTGAAGAAGATAAATGGGCACTAGAACATACGCAAGTCTACGTAAGAGTCTTATACGACTCAAAACAAAAAGAATAACCAGCTCCAGAAGCATAAGAAATGCAATGGTTAGTCCAATGTCTACATTAGGAATCATTAGCCTAAAAGAAAATAGTTAGTCAATCCCTATCTATCTCTAAGGTGACGTCCCTACTTAGCATAGAGAGTACAAAGGTGTCAGAAGTGAAGACTTCCTTAGAAGTACATTCACTTAGTCAGAGCTTGTTCTAAGATGCTCCTTCTAGCTTCCCATCTAAACCTCAACTGCTCAACCCTCGGGGCACTGTCCCTAATTCAAACTCCCAAAAATGTAGAACACGCCCTTCGGCACACCTCTTAAGCCAGGTCTTCTCCCAGTACTTTTCCAGCGAAACTCGTACTCCATCCAACGACGGTTAGCTTGACCTTGGATCCCAGGCACCTTCTCCGCTGAAAGTATCATCCGTAAATTCCAATGTACTCCCCTGTTGGCTTCTCGTACCATCCTAACTCCTGAAACAAAGACCTAGTCTCTCTAACGAGCTAAGTGTCCTTGCACCTGCAACAGAAACATGGGAACGAAAATGTTTTCACTTCTCTAAGATTTTCCATTCTCCTGAAACCCAAAGCCTTTCCCAAGGGAAATCATTTTCGGCCTACAACGTTAGCTAACATAAGAAATGAACAGGCCTTTCTCTTTAAACGTATATGCGATCAGGCATTTAAACGGTTAAACACATTACTAAATCACACATTAAGCATTAGTTCATTATTTTTTTAAACGTAAATAAGCAAACTACACGTGCAACTTTAACATGTTTAACCTAAAACATTACATTACATGAAAAACAAACATTATGCATTTACTAAAATACATTTGCAATGCTCTATGACATTATTCTTTATAAAAAATCATGGTTACGTTTCAAATCAACTCTATGTTAAACAATTCTAATAATACAATTTCTATGTCACCTCTAAACTAATTTGAATAATATGTGTGTGCGGACTAACAGTGATTATGGTGCACCCCTACAAATTTCAGAATAACATGGCGCTCTATCAGAATGACTGGGGTTCCTCTGAGAAATGAAATGAGGAATTATTTGGAACTCTATAATTTTAGTTCTTATTACATCTGGTAATTCCTTATTTTCCAAATACGTTTCGTCTGGAGGTTTCGCTGCTTTCAGTCACTGAATGTGAAGAGATCTCCTGTGTTCCTGCTAATCTCATGAATGTGATGAGGGACAGTAAATGATGTGATCAGCCCCATTGGAATCAAGTGGCCACTTATAACAAGGGCCTAACCCATTACAACAGGCCTATATTAGCAACTGGGAATACAAAGTACATATCTACCATTCCCATAAGTAACCATCAGCATTTGGTTCAAACTCTAATAAAATGGAAGTCCTTCAAATACCAACAACATTCACAAGAATGTGGTCATACAGAGTGTCATTTTTCTCCACGCAGACAATTTTGAAAGGAGGCTGTTACTGCTACGTGCACCCAATTCTTAACATAAAGAATTTTCAAATACACAGTCACCTCCTTGGATACTTTATAGAACTGGTGCAGCTTCTTTAACACAACTGAAATTATATTGTCCAAAAAATGGCATTAGTTGCCTCTTCTTACTGGGTTAAGACTAGTGCAGTCTTTTCTAATGAGGGTTCTCTGAGTTTCACATCTGTCTTACTCCCAGCTGCGTACTCCCAGCTTCTTGTAAAACTATTCTAGAATGCATTCTCTCAGATTAAAGCAGTTTAAAAGTAACATTGTTATGACATAGGGGTCATATAACCTGCAGGACTATGTTACCATTGAAGGACCAGCCAGTTACACATCGGTGAACTTCTGCTGTTTCAAAATACCAAATGATTTCAAAATTTAACTTAAAAAAGATCAGAAATACTTTCCTATGACATATCAAAGGCAGGTTGACACTGACCAAAATGCTGCTCAAAGGATTTGCAAGTGCGTGGCGGCCATCTGTCTTGACAGCCTGTATGAAAAGGAGTTGACTCCCTTCAATGAACAGCTCCCGCAAGTAACATCCTGTTTCTCATTGCACCTATGATTGGCATCTATGGATGTGAGGAAAACCACAATACTGTCCTTCTTACAAGTACAGGTTCTCGCAGACTGCAAGGAGACTTACAACCCTAGGGTAGAGTAGGGCAAGGGTGCCTAGAAGTTATTTGTATTACTTCATTCAATGAGGGGCAGGAGATTGGCTTTTGTGGGAAGTAGGTGACAAAGATTACATTAAATAACACCCGAGTCTGCTTTTTAGCAAAACTGGAGAACAAGATCTTGTGGTATTCTTTTGGACTTAGATCATCTCTTGGGTGTCAGAACTGAATTAAGGTGCTGAGGAAGGAAGTAGAAGAGTGTGCAGGAATCGCAAGAAAATTCACCTAGGAAATTCTGCAAATCACTTATGAGGTAAGATTATAAAAGCTGCTATTCACCACTCCCAACTCTGTATGCTGAAGAGGAGACATCAGAAAAAGCCTGCTTGGACAACTTCCTGTCTGAATATGAGATGAAGTGAGGGGATTATGACCTCTGAAACTGTTCTCAAGGTCAGAAGCACTTACCACTAAAAGATCCCTCAAGCTAGGAGGGTCCAGGATTTCTTTGGAAGAAACCTGTCTATGATGTGACTACCTTGTAGGGCGTAGAAGTGTAGAAGATCCAAGGCCCAGAGTCACCTGCATATTCAGGTAAGAAGGATAGGGGCCGCACATATTACGAGGTGGCAGTGTGGGGGAGGGGGAACACGAACAAAAAGAGACAGAATTATGAATATATAAATTATCACTTATCTGGTCCGACAGCTGTTGCCTTGCTCCCAATCCTGCCTGCTGCCCAGGAACTGCTGTACACTGCGCAGACTCCCAGCATTCCCAGCATGAGAGCAGTGCTGCAGGTGTTCTGAGCACCCTGGTTCGGCACTCAGACATGGACCGGGACCCTGTGTTGGTTCTCTACCTGGCTGTACAACGCAGCTCGGGTTGGAGAAAGGCTAAGTGCGCATGACGGTTTCACCCGCCCCAGACAGCTGGCCAAACTGTCATGCACACTTAGCAGTGCCCACCACTCCCCCTCCTCCCTGGTGCTGCTGCGTCACTATGGATGGCCCGCCCCTCCCTCGGCTCAGCTGGCAGAATGCAGAATGAACAATAAAATGATAATACAATTGTTTTATCATCATTTATTTCATTGTCCTTTACTGTCTTTCAGCAGGGGAGGCGACAGTCCTTCAAAATGGAGGAACCTCCCCCGCTTAAGAAAACCCCAAAAATTTGGATCTGCACTTCTTGGTACTGTCCTGAATGGAAGTGGGAAAGCCTTTTCAACATTGGAACCTATGGCATTTCCCTGGAGGTTTGGAACCATAGACGTTTCCTACAAGTTCTGAAGGTTTGAACTTTTAAACGTTTTGATATTTGTTACATTGAGAAACATTGCCAGTGCGGTCCAATGAAGCCACAAACTGGTTGATAAGATTTGCTCGCTTTTCCTCCTCTGAGTTTTTTTGCCACATGAATCAAGGGTTCTCTGGAATCTTGTGAATAAGATATCGAACCCTCTGGAGCTCTGCTCAGCCTCTGCCACGGTTGCCTAACCCGCTGACATATGTCGACCTCCACAAAAGCGAGAAGGTAAACAAAAATCATGATTTTATTGAAAAATTTCACTGTCAAATATTATAAACTATTTACATGCTTATTTACATTATGGCTCGTATAAGCATGGGCTTATCATGTGCAATGTATTGCTTTTGAATGGGAAACATTTTGTTTTTAAAATGGCTTCTTTGCTCACTATTGGGCATATTATCAAGCACGGCGTTAGAATTATTGCCGCTTTAGCGGCAGAAAACTGCCGCTAAAGCGGCGATAATGGGCTTGAGAATATGCCACAGAGAATTCCAATAGAAGCCCATGTTCACACCGGAACATGGGCTTCTATGGGAATTCTCGAGGGCATATTATCAAGCCCATTATCACCGCTTCAGCAGCAGTTTTCTGCCGCTAAAGCGGCAATACTTTTAACGCCGTTTCTTGATTATATGCCCCCAAATAGTCACCACCCGCTTCTACTGCTACTGAAAACAATGCACCGAATACACTACAATTAAGGCACTCCATGGAGGTGAAATTATAAGCCTTATATTAGATCGCATGAAGGTGATGACACTTCATTGCTTAAGGAACTGAAGGGAGCTGATCCAAACAAGACAATGGATACATTGACTCAAACCCCACTGTCACCCTATTCTCCACAAGACATCTTTGGCTTGACAGACTCAAAATGAGAGGTCAATTGAAAAGTATAAGGGGTTGAGACATTCATGGTGCGTCACTGCAAACTGAACCATTTCATAATGTTTCACGGCTAAACAGAATGGTACCGTTTATTTTACATAGGTGCACATGCATCAAAATAAGCTATTGCGATTCTTTAATTACATTTTTTAAAGAGTCGCAATTGTCTATGCATGTAGGAATCGCAAAAATGATCGCGCTTCCTAAACATTCCTTAATTAAGGAATTGCTACCCATTCATTCCTATGGGCTTAGAGGCCCATAGGAATCAATGGAAATTGCATGCGCAATTTACTCGCAAATTTCGCATGCAATTTCAAGGGTGCCAAAAGGACACCTTGTTGCACCCCTGAAATTGCCATGTGACCAATAGTTTGAAAAAGAAAATCCGTTGGAATTACAGAAATATGCAAATGATGGTAAGATTTGCATTCCAGAACAAAGGGGAAGGTAGCATATAGACTGGCAGAGGCACATGGTATAGGTGGGGGACCCTCACAACAGGTACCACCAACACCCATGGAAACTCTAATAAAGTCAACTCCACAGCCGAAGAGTGTTGTTGTTTCATCAAACATAGATAGTATCAACCAACTATCTTCGTCCCAAGGTAAGAGTTTTACTACTTTGATAAGTGATATTATGTTTAAGGCCCACATTTGTTAATGCAAAAAGAACTATTGATGGACAGAATGCAGAACAATGTCATACATTCACCCCAGTACAGAGATCAGGGCCTAAATCCATCGTTTTTTTGCTCACCATGCCATTCCAGTTTGGACCCAGCCATATGCAAATCAGTCTTGACCCTGTGCCCAATGGGAACAGTCCAGCCCGAACTGCCAGGCCAGGTCCTTCCTGGACTGGAAACAAGCATCCTAGAACCGGTTTCGTGGTTTCACCCCTCTTCAGCCAGGATAGCTTGATTCCAGTGGCATGGAGAGCACAGGACTCACGTCTGAGCATACCAGTCCCACTTGGGGTGACAAATGCAAAAAGAACTATTGATGGACAGAATGTAGAACAATGTCATACATTCACCCCAGTACAGAGATCTGGGCCTAAATCCATCGTTTTTTTGCTCACCATGCCATTCCAGTTTGGACCCAGCCACATTTGTTAATGCCATTAAACTATTTAGTCAATAAAAACTCCCTTTTAATTTATTTTTAACGTTTTAATGCATTATGGGGGTTGAAGTACAAATGTTGAAGTGTAGTTTTTTTCTGAAAAATCCCCTTATAACTTCCTTTTAAACTCAAAGACATCATCTGAATAAATAGTCTGTAAAGACAGTGAAATATATTTCACACATTTTAATATATTTAAGTAAAGAAAAATCTGAAAAGTAATCCACATATACATATAATTCTCACATATATAGCATTCTAAAGAGAACAGGAAAGTGAGAAAGATGCCACTCTTTTCTTGTAACATGGAGGTAGCCACCGATATACCAGTCACCCTGACAGAACAAGTCCCACCCAGATGCATAGGTGCACACAGTGATAGTGACAGTGAGTGCCTGTGTGTATACGTAATACAACAGCAAAAACATGATGGATTAAACATTTGAATTGATATTGGCCACAGGAAATAGCTCAGAGTCGCATTCCAGTCCATCTATTTCTACCTACCATGCCACCCTAGTCCAAGGACCAATTTCTGAGAATCAATACTGAACCTAATCTTCATGGGGATAGTCCATCCCGAACTGGAAGGCGAAACACCCTCCAGAAAGCACCAGAACATACCATAGACTGTTTTCACCCTACCTGAATCTCATCAGTAGGATGTAGCCTACATCGTGCAGGACACTGAGAACAGGGCCCACATCGGGGCACACCTGCCGCACTTAGGACACCAAAAACAAGGGGATGGATAGAATGATTGAAAACTGATTGCTCTGCAGCGTGTTTTCAAAATTAAAATATTTGGCACATCCCAGGTATAAAATATGAATTTTCAGATATGGTAGACCAGTGCTGCAGTGGCGGTTTCTGTAAATAATAAAAGTTGCCACAAAAGTTTATATCACCGGACAAATTAGGTTACAGAACGATGATTTACCAGACACGTGCCCGTAACGCACCAACATTGCACAGTGAATTAGCAAAGGGCCAACCTGAGCCCCTCACCAATCCCCAAACTATCAATTACCCAAATCACTCTTTACACATATGCATTCAACATTTATAACCTAGGGCCTTGTGAGGTTGTGAGGTTGTAGCAGGCTGCTATTGAATGATGATGCAGACACAGGCATTGTAGTTACTTCCACTGGACTGACCTCATTCCTCGTGCTCCAGTTCTTTATATTCACTAAACCCCTAACAACCCAAACAATAAGGCTCAAGGCTATGCGAACACCCTCAATGGTACCATTCTAGTACTGAGCGTGCGCAACACTACAGTGGGACCAAAATATAAAAGTTTCCAAAACAGGTGACACCCCACCCACATCCCACTACTGTTCATAGTCTCAATATTTTATTGAGGGAGGCGAATGATTCCGAAGATTTTATCTAAGATCATTCTTTCGAGAACATGTTGCAGGACTACTTTGAGGACCACTTAACACTTCCTGCTGATCAGGGAACCACCCTTAACCAGCTCCTTCTGTGTCATCAGGTGGTGTCAGAAAGGTAGCGGCACCACTCCTTCTGAAAGGAGAACGACCAGTTATGACTAGTGGGCTGGGATCTTCTGTCCAATTGGCTTCCAGAACAGCGGACCATGATTCCATCTCTGTGAACGATTTGTAAAGCGAAATATTTCTTGTGATTCTTACTTCATCTCGTTGGTCAGTTACCATGGTGTCTTCAACTCGCATCATGTTCCTGAGGTTTGGTTCATACGGAAGTGGAAACTTGCTATGCAGATGATGATCCAACGCTAATTCTAGATCCTCTTCTTTTAAGTTACTCACTGTGGCATGCCGACTCCAGCTGGGAGTAGCATTTCATTTCCTTCACTTTTCCGGTGACAACTCATCATCCCAATGGACCAGAGTCTAACTCGTGTGATGAGGAATGGCTTCTCTGAAAAGGTGACTCACTCAGACACCATGACTCAAGCACTGGCCCATGGTCACGTAGGTGTGGGGCATCTGCCGATACTTCAAGGTGGAGGCCTTCCACTGTTTCAATGATGCCAGCCTCTTTTAACTTCCTCAGTTCTTCTTCAACTTTTGTCTGGTGATGAAAATCTAGTCTATGATGTTGCAGTGCCAAGGATATACTGAGTGATTGATATCTAGTCATACCATTTTTCCATTCAGACACCCAAATCCATAGACTAGTTCCCTGAATCCCTCAGTTAGTCTTTCAAACTCAGAAGCATGTACCCTGAATGCAAATTGAGTGAGCACAGTCTCTCAGTGGTCTGGCATCTTAATTG
The DNA here is from genome assembly GCF_964204655.1 of Triturus cristatus. Classification (NCBI taxonomy): domain Eukaryota; kingdom Metazoa; phylum Chordata; class Amphibia; order Caudata; family Salamandridae; genus Triturus; species Triturus cristatus. The sequence continues at coordinate 694,855,621 of NC_140595.1, read as the reverse complement.
CACACTGGTGCACCTTCATTTGGGTGACAATATCATTATGAGTGATGTTGATCACATACCCATTGGGGGAAGTGGTCTGGAATATCTGCAATAATATGCTTTTATGAACCCCTCCAACTTTCCACATGTGGTGCACCTTTCCCACTGGCTGTGCAATCACCAGATGAGAGAACGGTCAACTACAGTACAGTGTCCACATGTGAAGCCTTTTCTGGGTGCTCTTTCTTGACATAATATATCAGCTCAATTTTAGGAGTCTGTTCCCTTTGAAAGCTCTCTGGAGTGCCTTAAGTTCACAATGTCCTGTAGAGATTTGCAAGGCTCTTGTAGTATCTTTTATCTCAGTGTGACTAACGCACATCCCTGGATAAACAGTGCTGTATCTTTTCTGTTTCATCCTGCAGAATGCCTGTGCTGGCAAACTCCATGACTTGAGCTGGGTGTATAAAGCATCAACAGATTTCTCTGGTGTCTGCTGAGTTTTTCATAGTAATATTTGCTTATAGTCTAGGTTGGGTTCAAAATGGCCTTTGACATTGCTAATTCTAGCGTACGCATGCAGGAGAGCTTCCTTCGGAAGACAGTGTGACAACTTGTAGATGTCTTCCCCCGCAAGGTGTAGCAGCAAAGGGTGTTGTCTTCCACTGCAGTTGCATTGGAATTCAGTTCTAGTCGCTCCATCCATAGCTTCCACTTGGGTGCTTGAGTCGTCGGTTGCCCCAAGATGAGAAAGTGCTCAATAACTTGAATGGTTTTCATTGCTGCTTGCCCTTTTAGCTACCCTTATTGGGTGAGTCCTACGTTGGAGTGACCTTGCTGTAAGAGGCGACTCAGTTACTGAGTGGGACCTTAGTACAAGCCAGGTTAACCTGCTGCCTCCAGTGGACTGCTTGCCACCTTGCTTAATCCTGCACCACATTTGTGTTCACCACATGGGTATGACAAAGACCTGGCTGCCATTGCTGGCTGGAATCAAATTTGTTTTTCAGAGATGGTAGGCTCCTCCCTCAGGGGTGAAGACCGCAGCACTTCCCTGTTAGGACCACTGCCACTGGCCCTGGTTGGCCCCCACCCGGGATGGGTAGGCAATGCCCATCCTGCTTGTACAGGGTGAGTGCAGGCCTGGTTACATACCGCCAATGGGGAATGGAAGCACCGGGAATTGGGGTTAAGTGCTCTTTGGCTGTGTTGGGGCCCACACAGTCAGTCTTGGGAGTTCTGCCTTGCGCTGAGTAGAGGAGCGTTGCTCCGCCCTTGTGTCCCCCGTGCTGCTGCGGGCTTCACACCGCTTACTAGCCAATGAGGTCACAAGTTCAACTTACTGCCCAAGGTGCCACCCCATGGCAGTGGATCGCGGTGCTGTGCTAGCACGCATGTGTGGTGGCCATAACACAGTGGCAGCGGTGTAGCATCTCAAGAGGTCTTGGTCTGCAGAGAATCTGGGTCACCCTTTCATTACCAAAATGATGACACAGACACAGGTATTGCAGGTACCTCAACTGGACTGACTCTGTGCTCCTGGCTCCTGTCCCTTTTATTTGCTATAGCACATAATCATTGATGAAACCACTAGCGCACCAAACCACAGGGTCCAAACACCCTCATTGTTCTCACCCTAGTGCTGCATTTGCACAACACTACAGATCACGATCAGTGGCATTACAATCAGTGAGCATGCTCACTCTTCCACCTGCTGCCTCGCATTAAGCCCCCTCCCTACCCAGTTCTTGAATATAACCCTATACCTCCCTCACATTCTGTGTGCTAGTTAATTTTGGTGCACATTTATTTCTGGTAAGGAGCAAATACAAATAGGATCAGTGATTACCACTCAGCCCTGTTGGGGCAACTCGCGGTGTGCATGACAATAAAGATCTGCGAAGAAACCGGGGATTGTTAGAATGATATATTTAAGACATGCAATATACTTAGTGCTCTTTGGCTTGTTCTGTGCCTTTCACCCCACACTTGGAGATAGTGGTGGTGCTGGAGCAGAGTTTTCTGTTGAAAATCTATTGGGTTTTTAAAAGCTCTGGTTTGTCTATTGTCAAAATAATTAAAAATCATTAATTCATAATTACTAATTAGCTTTACAAGTCTACAACATTTACAAGTCTACATTTGTTTTGTGTAAATGTTCTGACTAATCAATGCAAACTAACAGGAGAAAATTATACGTGGGGATGCTTTTGCGTTGCTTATTAATAAATGTGCATGTTTTATTAATAAATGTTGCTGAGTGTTGATTATTTTAGAGCACGAAAACGCTTTTTAAATGTTATGTACTAATGCTTTTCTTGTGTTGCAAAGGCTAGATAATTACATACACATAAGGGTATTAGTGGGGTTAACACTGTTTAATCACTATGCTGTGGTAACGTTGTTTTTGTCTCTTTTAATTAAGATGGTACATTTTGGCCTAGTGAAAAATGGCTACCGTTTAAAGCCTGTACTCGAGTGAATGATTTTGTGATGAGAAGGCCTTGCTGAACATGGTCGAGAGTCATCTGACCACAGTCTTCGCCTGGTAGAAAATCTTCCGTGAGGACAGCAGCTCTGGGCGAACATCCAAGTACATCTGAGTAACCTTGGAGGACAAAGGAGCCTCAATGAATATTGTGATTACCATGCTGGTTCCGAGGAAATATGAACATGGAAAAGAAACATTTCAAGATTTAGTTCCGTTGTCCGTCTTTTTATTTTTGTGATTTTTCTGAGCGGATATTTTCTAAATGTAGCGATGCTACATCCTTTCCTGCTTGCTTTGCTCAGCGGTTCAGCGGATATCGAAAACATTTTATGTTGCCTTCTATTGTTGAAATTATTATAAATATTGTTAGCTTAGAGAGGGTTTGTTCGTTGCATTTTGGAATCTGAAGCCACTTCTTTCCGAACTTGCGTTGGTGAGGATCGATGCTGCGAGGACGGTGACCTAAGAGACTTTCTATTGAGGGACCTGTCCTGATGACCCGTTTATGACATTTAAGCTAGAATAGGTAATTATGAGAATAATGAATTTGCTTTGAGTTAATTTCCATTTGAACTAATTTTAGATAAAGAATCATAATTTTAAAATACAGTGTTGGTTATTATTTCTTGTCAATTATTGAGTACTTTATTTTGATTATTGTTGATTATTATTGGATAAATCATGACTCAAGACAGTGTCAATTAGGTCCTATCGACCGTAGTGTAGATGCAGGGTGTTTAGAAGGTTTTCTTTCCACAGGTTCAGTGCTAATAGAGTAATCTGAGTGTATGTTAGTGAAATGGGCCCAAGCGTATGATGAGTGTATGTGCGTGTATCTGTGAATTTACTCTATCCGTGGAAGTAGGGAGAATTTGTACACCCCAATCTGCACCAATTTCCTGGTAGCAGAATTTGATGGTTTTGATGATTGTCTTGATCTGATTAGATTGCTTGTACATTAGCTTTTGATTTATTGATTATTGATTGATGTTGGTATATGTACTAATACTATATGTTGAAGTCGTCATGTTGAGTTTTATGTAGTGCTTCTGGAATTTGGGAGCTGGTAGCAGTTCCGTAGTAGGGCAGAGGGAAGTATATGCTGCTCTCGGGAAAGACGGGATTGTTGGTCCTGTATGTATGCAGGAAAAGAAAAACGTGTGACAATTGAAGTTGCGCGTCACATTGTCTGTGTTCGGAATTAGTGACATCGTTGTGTGTTACTATTAGAAATATTTCTGGTATAAAAGGAGTGTGTATGGTAGCGAAGGTTATCTGTGAAACTCTGGTCTTAAGTCCCAGGGATCCGTAAGGTTCACCGTTAAAGCTTATTGCGGGAGGAGTAATAGGTATTCTCTGAGCTTGTTTGAAGGACTGGGCAGAGGTAAACACTGCTTGGTTAGCGTATGTTATAATTCTGTAGTGGAGCAGATTGTTCGCTGTTCTCGGGAAAAGCAGGATTCTGTGTGTATGTACTATATTTTCTTGTATGAATGTGCGTGAATGCTCATATATTTAGTTGATTGTAATACTCTTTGGAGCAGTCCTAGAGGAAACAGTTAATAAATGCATGTTAGAAGGGCAGAGTAGAGGGATGTGCTACTGTGTCAACAAGAGGATTTTTGTGAAATAGATTTCTTTACTATTCTTTGGTTAGCGAAGCAGACAATGGAGATGTTTATATGTTGTAACTAATAGATTTTGTAGAATCTGACACGAAGTCTACTGAGAAATTTTGTAAAGGAGGGGTAGACGACTGACAGGAGACAGGAGCAAGAGACTGCAGCGACTGCTGACGTCAAACAGACCGCGCTCTGATTGGATATTAGATCAGAACAGTGCTCGCGCTGAGATTGGTGCGTTGGTGTGAGCCGCGCAAGGATTGGAAGAGGTATTCTAGTGACGTAGACGCTCCAGGATTGGTGCGTTAAGTGTGAGTCGCGCTGTTATTGGATAAAACATCGTACTATTGAGTTGTATTACGGAAGGGATTAGAAAGTTTGGTAAAAGCTAAAATGTATTACCAAGAAGAGAAAAAGAAAAAATCTTTATTCAAAAAGATTAAAAATTGGTTCGACAAAGATAAAGATGTTAAAACGAGAGAAGGTGAATTGTTACCTCCATCGAAAACGCCTGCATCCTTCATGGCTGCGAGATATGGGTATCATACCTGTATATGGTTGGAAAATTGGGTTAGGTATACTAAGGAAGATGGTGTTCTAGCATTTCCAGAACATGGTTCATTTAATCTGGCCGTGTTGAAAAATTTGCGGGAAAAGATGTTATGTCTTGACCCAAGACCTAGGCCGACACAGTTTGAGGCTTTAGTGGAATGGGAAGAGGAAGTACATGAGCGAGAAAAGCAGAGGTCTGGGGGAAACTACAGGTACATGTTTGGGAGGAGACATGGTCGTGAAACTCATCATGATCGAATGACGAGATGGCAAGATGCTAGTATGACAGAGGGATTATACCCTATGAGAACAGTTGAAGAGAAGGGTACAGAAAGGGTTCCTGAGGCAGAAGTGAGAAGATATGGAGTTAATGAGTATGAGGATGAAGTCTTGAATGACATGATTTACAAAAGGCCACCTCCATATAGACCAGAACCAGAAGAGAGCACACCAATTGTTTCTCCGATAAGAGATACATTGCGTATCATTGAGACAGAAAATGTGACACCTGAGTCAAGAAGTGGTAATCCTTTCAGGGAAAGAGAGAATAGAAGTGGTGGCGAAAATACGAGAGAATTAGCCAGAACTACATCGGAGTTGACTGAAAAGATCAAAGAGCTGACAAAGAATCTAGACGCTGTTACGGTGCCTGTAACCATAGGTCCGATTATGCCTGTTTTTGATAAGCAGAGGATAGGTGAGAATGGTTGGTGATTCCATGTGTTGGGAATAGATTGACAAATTTGGCTGGTCCTTCAGGAGATTCAGGAAAAAGGACAGAAAGTAGTGATCTGAGACAATCCAGACATGAGACATGTAGTGAAGGATTAGAGATACAGTCTAATTCAGGATTGAATGCTGGTGAAGCTAGTTGTTCAGGGATGCCGATTTTAGAACCGCAGAAGAAAGGGGTTCCAGTGAGAAAATCTACTGAAATAACAGCTGAAGATTTGAATGAATGGATGAAAGTTCTTCAAAAGAGGGATAAAGATTCACAGGCAATTGATGTGGCTAGGTTACGTGTAGAATTAGAAGAGCTTGTTGCAGGGACAGTTCCTACAGAAATTCTAAAAAATCATCATGATGGTGAATTGTTATTTATGTGTAAAAATATCACCTGGAGAACTAAAAATACACATGACAGGTTAAGAGCAATAGCGAATGAGCAAGGAGTTGATATGGATAAAGTGAAAGCTTTGCAGAAGTCTTACAGGATGGATTTCACGGATAAAGACATTGAGAATTTGAATGGTGCTGGTAGAACAGGACAGATTAAAGAGATGATCGCTTTATTGCGAAAATGGGGTGATGTTGAGAAGTGGAAGGATAGGTGGTACAAGAAAAGAGAAGAATCAGGGGATAGGACTTATTCAGCATTTCCTGTGAGAGAAAAAGAGAAAGCATCCACTGCTGCTTATCCTATGAGAGAAATACCTGGAGGAGGATATGTACATGTTCCATGGACCAGACAGGATATTTTATCATTTACGAATGATTTCCCTCGACTGAGAGAAAAGCCCGTCGAGTGGTATAGGCAGGTAGACAGGTTTGTGAAATTGTCAAAAGTGCTATGGATTGACCTGAATAGTCTATTTGATATAATTGTTCCAGCAGATTTGTGGGCTGAGTGTAAAATAGTTGTAAGTTGGCCTACTGAGGAATATCCAAGAGATCAAAGAACAGGAGCACCAGATCCAGAGGTAATGAGAAAGTATGAGCAGGTGATCGTATACCTGAAAAATAAAGTACCTCCAAAAGAGACAGACTGGGTTAAAATAGATCGAACACACCAAGAAGCAAAAGAATCGGTTCATGCTTTTTATGAAAGGCTGATACTGGCTTTTAAACAATTCAGTGGGGATGAACACCTGGGTGACAAGGATTTGAGTCATTTTGTATACAGATTTGTATATGGCCTGAGACCTGAGATTAGTGAGAGAATTCGTGAGCATACGGTGGACTGGCAGAGTAAGAAAATAGATGAGATTCTGAGACATGCAAAATACTTTAGTGATGAAATTGAAGCAAAACAGAGAAAGCTGAAAGAGAAAGCAATGTGGGCACAAGTGAAAGTTGCGGAAAGACAGGAAGCACAATTGGTGGAACAGGCGAATAATGCAGGAAATAATCCAGGGAATAGACCTAGATATGCAGGGAAAGGAAAAGGGAATCTTGAGAAAGCCAAAAAGAAGTTCCCGTGTCACAACTGTGGCCAACTGGGACATTGGAGATCTGAATGTACCAATCCACCATTAGCGATTAATGAGAGTAAAAACTTAAATCAACAGGTGCAGAACGAAGGGAATAATCGACAGCAGCAACAATCTTCTGTTGTGAAACAGCAGAGTCAAGAGCCAAAACCGCCCTTGCCGCAGAATAGAGGGTCACAAAAGTATAATCCGGATTCGGGATTCTACAATGATGAGCAGGTAAACAAACCAAGGCGTTCTAACCAGGTACAGCAGTACTTGTTAAAGAATGAAGAGAGTGAGTCTGAAGGTGATTATTGACGGTGCCGAAGAGAGGAGGAAGAGTGCATACTTGGTGCAACTCTAGAAATAGACCAGGCAGGACCATTTGTGGATGGAAAAATAAATGAAGAAAGTGTCACTTTTTTAGTAGATACAGGTGCGACAAGATCAACTGTCAGGTCAACAGATATTAGAAATCTTCCTCTCTCGGATGAAGCAATCCAAGTAGTTGGTGTAGCCAATACACAAATCAAGACACGTCTTACTGATCCAGTAAGAGTACAAATAGGGAAATTTTCAGACATGCACAGATTTATTGTTTGGAATTGTGACACTAGTCCAGTGAATTTGTTAGGTAGGGATCTACTTTGTAAGATGAATTGTACAATTTTTTGTACACCGGATGGAATAGCTTTTGAAACACCAGATGAGGATGTTTTGTACCGAATGACTCTAGAAAATAGAGAGAGTGAGTTAATTGGTGCATATGCTGTGTTTGATCCGGAGGATTTGCCTCAAGAGTTGAGAGACACAGTGAAAAGGACAGTTTGGGATTTTACTGGAGAAGATGTGGGATTGATGAATAATGTAGATCCTGTGAAAATTGCAGTAAAAGAGGGAATTACTTATCCTAACATTCCTCAGTACAAAATGACACCAGAAATAATTGAAGGAATAACTCCTATAATTGAGAAAATGATTCAGCAAGGAGTTTTGAGAGAACAATTGAGTAGCCCGTGTAACTCACCGATAATGGGGCTAAAGAAACCTAATGGGAAGTTCAGGATTGTACAGGATTTGAGAAAAGTTAATCAAATTGTGGTGGCATGTTGTCCTATTGTGCCAAATCCGTCAGTGATTTTGTATCAGATTCCACATGATGCTGAGTGGTACACAGTGATTGATTTGTGTCATGCTTTCTTTTCAATTCCATTGCATCATGACAGCCAGCCGATTTTTGCATTTAGGTTTGGCCAGCGTATTTTAGCATGGTGTCGTATCCCACAGGGGTATACAGAGAGTCCTTCGATATTCAATCAGTTATTGAAAAAGTCATTGGAGAGTTTGATCATGCCTGAAAACTCAGTACTAGTGCAGTATATTGATGATTTACTTGTGGCATCGAAAACACGTGAAGCTTGTGAAGTATATACCATAGCTTTACTGAATCATCTGGCAGATGGAGGGTTAAAGGTATCTCCAGCTAAATTGCAATTTTGCAAGAAAAAGGTGCATTATCTTGGACACAATATTGAAAAAAGGTCTGAGAAAGGTGACTGATGACAGGATTAGAATTATCAGAGAAATGAAAGCCCCAAAGACCCAGAGAGAAGTGAGAATGTTCCTGGGAATGGTGGGTTATTGTCGTCAGTGGATAATTAATTTCTCGCTGATAGCAAAGCCACTGATTAAGCTGACAAAAAGTGAGATGACAGATCCATTGGAACTAGATGCAGAACAAATGGCAGCATTTGAGGAGCTGAAGAGCAGAATGTGTGAAGCCCCTGCTTTGGGTATGCCAGACTATGAGAAAGAGTTTGAATTGTACTGCAGTGAGAGAAATGGATGTGCACTTTCAGTGTTAATTCAGAAGCATGGATTACTGAGAAGGCCTATTGCGTACTTCTCATCGACACTTGACCCTGTAGCTGTGGGTTTACCAGTTTGTCTGAAATCTGTGGCTGCAACATGCAGAAGTCTGGAACAGAGTGAGGGAATTATAATGGGATATCCTGTAAGGGTATTCGTACCTCATAATGTGGCAATTCTTTTGACAAGAAGCAGAACTCAGTACATGTCACATAGTCGGTTGACTAAATATGAGAAAGTCATTCTGGGAGCATCAAATGTGACTCTTGAGAGATGTGTGAATGTGAATCCAGCGACATTGTTGCCGGATATTGAAAATGTGGGTGTGAAGACAGAAGATGATCACAATTGTTTGGATGTGCTGGATTACTGTACAAAACCGAGACCAGACATAAGGGATCTTCCTTTACTTGAGAGTGATCATGTGCTGTTTGTAGATGGATCATGCCTGAGGAATGATGACGGTGTGCTGAGTGCAGCATATGCAGTGTGTAAAGTTTCAGAAGTGATGGAAGCATCACCATTGAAAGGAGTGAAATCTGCACAAGTTGCTGAATTGGTGGCATTGACGAAAGCTTGTGAAATTGGGAAAGATCTGAGAGTGACTGTGATGACTGAGAGTCAGTATGGATTTGGAGTTGTGCATGATTTTGGCCAACTTTGGCTACAGAGAGGTTTCTTGACGTCGAGTGGGACTCCAATAAAGAATGCTGAAGTGATTGGGAAATTGCTTGAGGCGATACAGCTGCCTAAAGAATTAGCAGTTGTAAAATGTGCTGCTCATGGACAAGGAGATGATTTTGTGACTGTTGGCAATAGATTTGCTAACGACATTGCACAATATTGTGCTAAGAACAATCACTCAATTAATAGGGAACGAGAAGGTGAAATGTCTTTTTGTTCTGTGATGTTTACTAATGTCCTAGAAACGTGGGATGAAGTGAAACAGTTGCAGGATGAGGCAGGAAAGGAAGAAAAGAAAGACTGGATCAAGGCAGGTTGTGCCCCAAGAGAAACAGACCATGTTTGGGTCTATAGAGATGGCAGACCAGTCATGCCAAATTCCATGCTGTCGACAATGGCAAGGATGTATCATGGCCAGGGACATTTGGGAAGGGATGCGATGATCAGGTCTTTTAAACAAACTTGGTACAATGCAAAGTTCAGGACAATTGCAGAGAGCATCTGTCAGAGGTGTTTGATTTGCCAACAATTTAACACTGGGAAAAAGACAGTGGTAAGTCTGGGAACGATAGGCAGAGAAGGTGGTCCTTTCACGAGAATGCAGGTAGATTTAATTGAAATGCCCCAAGTGAACAGACTGAGGTATGTTCTAGTGGTAGTCTGTTTGTTCTCAAGATGGGCGGAGGCCTATCCGACTAGGAGAAATGATGGAATAACAGTGGCAAAGTTACTGTTAAGAGAGTTGATTCCTAGGTACGGGTTTCCAGTAACGATTGAGTCTGATAGAGGTGGACACTTCTATAATGAGCTCATGAGTTTGATTTGTGAAGCATTGGGCATACAGCAAAAGCTACATTGTGCATACAGGCCAGAGGCTTCTGGTGTGGTTGAGCAGATTAATGGCACAATTAAGAACAGGATTGGTAAGATGTGTTTAGCCACTGGAATGAAATGGCCTGATGTCTTGCCTCTAGTGCTAATGACTATTAGATCTACTCCAGATAGAACTACTGGTTTGAGTCCGCATGAAATCCTAATGGGACGCGCAATGCGACATGCATATGTGCCTGTCAATAAGTTGATGACAATAACTGATGACATGATTTTGGATTACTGTAAAGGCCTGGCTGACGCAGTTCATTCTGTGTTTCACCAGGTTGGAGAAGAAGCTACCACACTTGAGAAGAAGCAAGCTCATGATCTGAGTCCAGGGGACTGGGTGAGGATTAAAGTACACAGAAGAAGAAATTGCTTGGTTCCAAGGTGGGGAAGACCAAGACAAGTTATTTTGACTACGACAACTGCAGTGAAGTGTGCTGGTGTGAAAAACTGGGTACATGCGAGTCATTCTCTGAGAGTTCCAAACCCAAAGGATGGGACTGGCAAGGAGTATTTTGAAGAGTCAGATTCCAGTGATGATGAAGACCCAGAACCAGTGAGAAAAAATCAAAGTTCAGGAAAAGAAGCAGAAAAGACTTCAAGAGAACAATTGAGAGTCTCAGAAGGGAGATCAGATTCTGTAAGAGAGCCTGAAGTTCCAAAAAGCAGTGGAGGAAAAAGAAGAGAAAAGAGCAAATCCACAGGAATTACTCCTGAATCAGAAGAGGAGGAGATTGAAGAACCACTTGAGATTATATCTGAAGAAGTAGGGTCAGAAGAAGATAGAGAGGGACAGATTGCGGAAGACCCCCGAGGAGGTGTAGGGAACACTTCTAATAAGCTAGGTGAAGGGACAAGTAGACAGCAAGAAGATTGCGTGTTGGAGACCCGAGGAGGGAAAGAAGTAGGGAAGTCTCAAACAGTGGTGAAAAAGACTGTGGAGCGAAAGAAAACTGCTGAAGAAGAAGAGGCATTTGAAACAGAATCGGATGAAAGTGAGAATGAAAAATCAGAAGGTCGAGTTCTGAGAAAGAGAACTTGGATTGGAGAAAGAAATAATACAGAAACAAGACCGAAAAAGGTTGTAAGAGGAGATCTTTGGCCTAACAACAGAGTAAAGAGGCTGAGATACAGACTGATAAGAGCAAATACATCGAAAGCTGAACAAGTGAATGAGGTGTCGAGTCAAAACGAAGTAAAAAGGAAGGAGCAAAAGGAATCAAGAGAACCTGAGGAGATAAAGAGAATTAGAAAACCCAACCAAAAGTACAGATCACCGGAATGGTCTTATGTGGCACTGTCTGAAGGAGGAGAAGAAGAAGAAACAGTGAATCGAGACAATCCGGAGGGGATCTTGAGAAAAGTGGTTGAGGAAAAGGAAAAATCTTAAAAGTTATCCTGACTGACATTGGAGAAGAGTCGGATGCACAGGATGTTGTTGATGATCTGATACAATTTGATGTTGCTGAAGAAGAAGGAGTGAAAAGTGATGAATATCCAAATTGAGTGAACTGAAGAAATCACTTGGAGAAAAGTGAAAAGGAGAAAGTCTGAAATCCAGCTGTTTGAAGTAATCCAGAAATAAAGAGTAATACAGTAGTGGAGTAGTAGAGGCTAAGTCAAAAGACAAGGTCAAAGTAGTAAAATGGCTAACATAGAGAATAATCAAAGTAGATGTGCCTTTTTGAAAAAATGGTGTAGGATGTGCTGTTGCTGTACTGCATTATTAATGCTACTATGGGGTGTTTTAGCTTTATTAGTTACATTTAGAGTTACAATAGGTACATTTGAAATACATACTGAGAATGAGACTAATGTAGAGAAGAATTCGCAAAAAGTAATTCCAACTAGAATTAGTAACACTTACATGCATAAAGATAGGTCAATTCATGATTTTTCTAGTAATGTTTTTTCAAAATTGTTGTATGAATATGTGAAGACAATGGAAGTGAGGGATTGCTATGTTTGTATGCAATTACCTGCATCCGTTTCAGAGGGTGTTACTTATCACCATTTACCAGCTACGTATGGAATTTCTTGTAGTGTGTTAAGTAGTGTTTTTTATTTGCTAGGGAAAATAGATTATAAGATGTCTAACAAAGATAGTATTTTTGGGCAATTGCCTATGAATGAGAAGCTGAATCCAGCTAAAGAAGCTAACATTTTTGGTGAGATTTTTATTGAAAAAGAAGAATTAACATTAGATTACATTTTTAAGAATAATTTAACTTGTAGTTTGAAAGAAGAGGAGAAAGCTTTCCTAAACATGGTGGAGGAAAGGAGATTGAGAATGCATGAAAAGACAGGGAAATACAAAGTGAGTGAGACAATTTGGGACATTGAGATGGGAAAAGAATTGAGAAATGGAGCTAGTCCAACTTTAGCTTTAGATGCACCACAGAAGGGTAAGCTATGCATTACAAGAAGAAAATCCCAATATGATACATACTTTGTTGGGACTAGTGAGTGTCATGATACATACTTCATTGCAACAGGATGGGGTTTTAGAGGAGGAGAAGATCCAGTTTTCCCAGGAGTGTATTATGTTTGTGGGAACAAGGCTTATTACAAGTTGCCTGACCATTGGTATGGCACGTGTTATGTGGGCCTGGTTTTTCCAAAGATTTTTCATGTAGATAGAATAGAAGATGTAGAACATATTAATTTACTAACACGTTTTAAGAGAGAAACTTGGTCAGAAATAGTGGGTGACATTTTTGGAGCTTTAATTCCAGCAGTGGGAATTTCTTTGAATGCATATGGAATTCGAAAACTGTCAACAGTGGTGGATCGCTTATCGACAAATACCGCTGGAGGGTTTGTTTTGGTGAATACAGAATTGATTGCCGTACGTGCCATGTCTATGCAAAATCGACTTGCCCTTGATATTCTATTGGCCAAGGAGGGTGGAGTTTGTGGAGTATTGAAAGTTCAACATTGTTGCACTTACATTCCAGACGAAAGCAAAGACCTGAAGGTCTATATAAAAAATATTACTGATTTGCATGAAGAATTAGTACCACTGGAAGCTGAGAGTATTTGGACTAAAATAGCTAATAAAGTAGTTGCTGTTAAGAATTTTATTGCAAAAATAGGTAGTACTATTATAGGTAAGATATTGTTTCCTTTAACTTGTATAATTGTTGCTTTATTGATACTAAGATTAGTGTGTTTGTGTTGTAAAAACAGGGGAGGGAAAAAGAAATTGATTAAAAGAAATATTGAAAGGAGAAATAAAAGAAAAAGAGATCCACAAGAAATAGAATTAGAAGAATTGAGGGAGAGTGTTTATTTGGAGACAAAGAGGGATGATGAAAGGGAGTCTGGTGTCTAGTGTTGTGTAAAAGAAAAAGACATTTCTAGTTTCTCCTAAAAATTGGGATTAAAATTTTACTAATTTTTTTTTGGGTTGTTTATTTGGTGATAATATCACCAAAGGGGGGATTGCTGGAGCAGAGTTTTCTGTTGAAAATCTATTGGGTTTTTAAAAGCTCTGGTTTGTCTATTGTCGAAATAATTAAAAATCATTAATTCATAATTACTAATTATTTGTTTTGTGTAAATGTTCTGACTAATCAATGCAAACTAACAGGAGAAAATTATACGTGGGGATGCTTTTGCGTTGCTTATTAATAAATGTGCATGTTTTATTAATAAATGTTGCTGAGTTTTGATTATTTTAGAGCACGAAAACGCTTTTTAAATGTTATTTACTAATGCTTTTCTTGTGTTGCAAAGGCTAGATAATTACATACACATAAGGGTATTAGTGGGGTTAACACTGTTTAATCACTATGCTGTGGTAACGTTGTTTTTGTCTCTTTTAATTAAGATGGTACATTTTGGCCTAGTGAAAAATGGCTACCGTTTAAAGCCTGTAGTCGAGTGAATGATTTTGTGATGAGAAGGCCTTGCTGAACATGGTCGAGAGTCATCTGACCACAGTCTTCGCCTGGTAGAAAATCTTCCGTGAGGACAGCAGCTCTGGGCGAACATCCAAGTACATCTGAGTAACCTTGGAGGACAAAGGAGCCTCAATGAATATTGTGATTACCATGCTGGTTCCGAGGAAATATGAACATGGAAAAGAAACATTTCAAGATTTAGTTCCGTTTTCCGCCTTTTTATTTTTGTGATTTTTCTGAGCGGAGATTTTCTAAATGTAGCGATGCTACATCCTTTCCTGCTTGCTTTGCTCAGCGGTTCAGCGGATATCGAAAACATTTTATGTTGCCTTCTATTGTTGAAATTATTATAAATATTGTTAGCTTAGAGAGGGTTTGTTCGTTGCATTTTGGAATCTGAAGCCACTTCTTTCCGAACTTGCGTTGGTGAGGATCGATGCTGCGAGGACGGTGACCTAAGAGACTTTCTATTGAGGGACCTGTCCTGATGACCCGTTTATGACATTTAAGCTAGAATAGGTAATTATGAGAATAATGAATTTGCTTTGAGTTGATTTCCATTTGAACTAATTTTAGATAAAGAATCATAATTTTAAAATACAGTGTTGGTTATTATTTCTTGTCAATTATTGAGTACTTTATTTTGATTATTGTTGATTATTATTGGTTAAATCATGACTCAAGACAGTGTCAATTAGGTCCTATCGACCGTAGTGTAGATGCAGGGTGTTTAGAAGGTTTTCTTTCCACAGGTTCAGTGCTAATAGAGTAATCTGAGTGTATGTTAGTGAAATGGGCCCAAGTGTATGATGAGTGTATGTGCGTGTATCTGTGAATTTACTCTATCCGTGGAAGTAGGGAGAATTTGTACACCCCAATCTGCACCAGTGGCACTATACATTTGTAACAGTGACCTAACAGTGGATTCTCTATTGCTGGTAGCAGTGCTGTCACTATGGTTGAGGCCGCTCATAAATGGAGCCGTGTAGCACAAACATTTTTAGATATATTGCCCTCCTGTATTGTTGTCAGCACCTGTAATCAAACCAGTGAAACGCCGTTGACCCCTTACAACAGGAACTCCTTACTCTTTGTAAAACTCTTGTGGTGTCCCTAATACTGTTGTCAATGCGATGTCTTTTTATTTCACTCTCACTTTATCACGTCACGCTTATTGTCACTTCTTGTGTGAGCGCCTGAATACTATATTAATTATTTGTTATTCTAACAAAATTAATTACAATTCCACATGACCTACATGTTCCCTTGTACATTACGTACCTCTCCCAGTAAGATTAAGTGTCAACAAAAAACTTGTCTCCTAGTGTCTCCCCTTGGAATCTCCACTTATCCTTCCGGACCATTTTGGCCATACTGAATCACTGTTGTCCCTAAACATATACTGACCCCAGGTTCACGTATCGGGATACCCAAGTTCTCCTATATTACTTATAGATGAAGTAGCAGGACTTTTCTTAGACTAGATGTTTTTCAAACTAATGTCCAAAGACCTTGGATGTGTCAAGCCACTGCATGAATCATTCCCTTATGACAGATGGGTTTCAGGGACAATTGGATGACTGCCAGTAGCACTTTGCCCTCAAAGGTGTATGACGATAACAGAGCAGTCATTGTCTTTTGCATAAATTGCGTTTGAATCTGAGCTTGGTGTGAATGCAGCAGCTGCAGAATTTGACCTTGTGGGTAAGTTGCAGTGCAACAGCATGCATTGAGTGGTTCCCTCTGACCGCCCCATCCCCCCAAAACAAAATGGGGCAACTAACATATGCTGTGCTTTCAATCACTAATTCCTGACAATAAGCAGGACTGACAATAACACTGTGAGGAAATGTGACAATGGCAATGTTCACTGTTGGAGAGCTTGATGATTCACAGCTTAAAGTATTTTATGGAATATATTCACATGATATATAATCCGATTTTTATCATACATGCCAACATTTTGACATTGGAAACTGGACTATTTTGAAAAAGAAAATATGGGGACTGAATTTTCCCCAGTTACCTAAATTGAAGCTCAAGCAATTTTAAAAAGGAGACTACTAACATGAAACCATTTTAGGATCATAAATTGAGTCTGCTGCTACGTGTGCATTATTTCCTATTGAGTGCAAATTAATTGCGAACACACCACTGTGCATCTCCCAATATTGTGGTAGAACTGGGTGCTGCCACCTGTAGGCCAAGATATCTTTTGTGGGCCTCATATTGGAATAGTGTTAGAAATTGGGTTTCTGTTTGGCAGAGGTATGTACTTTGTCCAAGCAGGAACCACAATCCTAGTTAGGGTAAGTCACAGGACACCTTAAATTATCCTGTGCTCACACTCTGGTAGCTTGGTACAGAGCAGTCAGGCTTAGCTTAAAAGTTAATGTGTAAAGTATTTGTGCAACACTTCAAACAGTAAAACAGTAAATATAACGTATTTTAATAAATCAAACAAGCCCAAAATGTCAAACATCCAATAATTAGAAATTTGGATATTATTTTTTAAAGATTAAATGTGAAAATAGTGCTTAGAAGGAATAAGCATCTATTTGGGCAATCTGGTCATGCTGGACTGGGACAAAGTCCAAAGTTCAGGCCAACCACAATGGAGCGTGGGTGGGATACAGAGACTTCGTAAGGCCAGTTGCAGTTGAGGTGATGCATCTATTTTTTCCATGCAATGATGGCGATGTGACAGTTCTGAAGACGAAGCACTGGTTCTGCAATGCACTGGTTCTGACGCCAATGCACCTGGTTTCTCCGCGCATTTGAGGAGATGAGTCCATAGTCTCTCTGCGATGGTGGTGATGCGATGGTTCTGATGCGGCGGCTCCGAATGCGATGCGCCAGTCCTGTTCCCGCAACAGCAGCGATGCAATGATTTTGCTCTCACAGCAGAGGTTGCGCTGGTTCTGCAGGGGCAAGGACCTGAGCCCCTTTCCAGTGAGCCAAGTACAGGAGCAGCAGGATGGAAGACTGTTATGCCCCTAAGTCGTTAGATCAGGAGGCTAGTCACCTAGCCATTTGTGTCACTCCGGGTTTAGGTGATGGGGGTCCAATCTTCACCCAGTCAGAGAGAGCAGCAGGCAGTAAGGCAGCACAGCAAGACAGCAGTCTTCCAGGGCAGCAGTCCAGCAGAGTGGCAGTCCTTAAACATAGCAGTTCTTCTTCTTAGGAGAGTGGTTTCAGGCCCAAACGTTTACTCAGTTGGTAGGGTCAGTGACCCAGTTTTTATTCCAGTTGTGCCTTTGAAGTGGGGGTGACTTCAAGCAAGGGTCTTTAAGGTGCAGAGAGGTCCTCCCTTCCTTCCCTGTTTTCAGATTCACTACAGGGGGTATGCAGCTCATATTCCATAACAATTTAGCAGAAAGGTTGGGACGCATATTTGCCCCCAAGGAGCTAAAATAGATTACAAGTATGTTTTGGCAATTGGCCTACACCTAATTCAATAAAATGTGTGCATAGATTCATAGGCTTTGCTATTTTTACATTATATAGATATTCATAATTTTTTATACATTTAGACCCATTACAAAACTCCTTTGTAAAGGATCTACCTTCACAGGGCAGAAAGACGCTGATCAAGCCTTTTCTCAACAAAATGCCTTTGTTTGCTTCTATTTTACAACTACTAAGTGGAAAGCCTCCAATTATTGTTGTGATATCTTTCAACACTTTATTTCGGCCAAGGACCATAAAAGCACAATCGAGTACATTTATACAATAATCAGTTTAGATCATTACATGATAATATTCCGACTTAATCAAGCCACGCAGTTTCATAAGACATTACTGTAAAGCATGCTTGCAGAGATCCAAAGATCCACAATGCAGCATATAAACCAACACCTTGAATCCATTGAAGAGAGATTAGTGTTAATGCATAATTTTCCACTGTGTGGGATGAGTGATTTGCCTACTACTACCCCCATGTGACAGAGTGCTAACATCTTAACATATGACAGCAAAACTTCCTTCATTTGGTTCAGTGGGCTCGGGCCTAGATCGAATATGCCATACACTTTCTAGGTATTTTGCAACTGAAAAAGCAATGGAAAGTGTAGTGTCTGACTTGAAGATTCTGAGTGCTACCCATGATTAACATATGTCCAAGGCTCGACATAGTGGGACAATCCAGTGTGTTTGCTGTTTAACATACTTAGGGCAGAAAAACAAGAGGTGCTCAACCGATTTATCCTGCTTGGATGCAAAGTTTGTCATCCTCTGTGAGGCCGCTCCATTTAGAGGTGAAAGATGCAAGTGGTAGAGTGCTCAGCCTAAATCTAATGTAAAGAGCATTAATAAAGGGAGGGTCTATCTTGTCCATATAAGGCTTAAATAGAGGTGCAAATTTAATCTCGAGAAAACTTGTTACTAAAGAGCCAGAGGTTAGTGGGTTTCATTTCTAGCAATGGGAATAGTTTTGTCCCACGGAAATGCAATCACTGGACTGATACATACAGTGGATTATTTTCCTAGAACTTTTTACCAGCAGAAAATGTTCCTAGAACTTTTTACCAGCAGAACTAAATCACACCATTACAGAATATACCTTTCAGAAACAAACAGATATCTTTAGGAATTGGTCATTATTTATTAGGAGCCAAACATACAGTATAAGTGTACACTAACCACAGAAATGCACAGTTTAAAATCTAAATCGGCTACAACAGATTTTGCTGAGCAATGTTCTTTGTTGAATATGAATCTGTGATCAAATGTAAACCCGGTCCCAATGATGGTAAGGAGGATGTCTTATCTTGATTGAATCAACCTGCAAATTAAAATAACACTGCCACTGAACCTTCATTGATTTGGTGATTTAGAACCCAGAAAAACTATTCTGTAGCCCTAATCAACGTTAAAGGTTGTTAAATCAAAGTCTGTGCAGTATTACTTCTATTAATAGAGAAGCTTGAGTCAGAGAAAAGGATGTTAGAAGTGAGAAATCCGGGTTGGTATATAAAGGGAAAGGTTTGTATGTACCTTCTGGGCAGCTAATACAACAAGCTATGAGTTAACCACATAATTCTAAGACGGCTGAGAATTCTTGAATAATGAAAACATCTCCTTAGATCCAGGGTACCAGATTAGTTCAAGCCTGGCAATGACTTCACCATTCTCTTTCCATGGCCTGTCTTAGACTATTAGCGCCCAATCACTCTCTACATGGTCAGCATTTGGTATCAGTCTAGCTCTATGGTTGGTCAATGATTTTGTCAAACTTGGTACAGGACATGCAAGGGATGTGCATGGAAAAGACCAAAGAGCAGGTAATGTTACACATTGCAGCTCCTCTGATTTTAAAACTCTAATTTTTGGACCTCTTTGTATCTGGTTGAAGGAGTCTCAAAGACTGGTAATGTGAAGATGTCTGAGGTGCTAGTGTATTGCACACATTGGCATGCTCAAATATACACACGCTCGCCCTCACAGGCACACCCTCTAAATCATCAGAACACCACATGTGACTAGCAACAACTTTTTTTCACAGGTTCCATTTGGACTCCTGGCCCTTCCTGTGTCATCCAGCTCTGGTGCATGAAACTTAAACCTCGAACCTTAGCAGTCACAGATAGGAAGTTTTAGTTTCTGATCTTTTACCCCACCCTTTCCCAACTCTGTGATGAGTTGAGAAAGGGTGGGATGAGTCTGGGTAATTGTCGTCATGGACACTGCAGGGCCTAAGTCAGCAGTACCTTTAGAAGTGATGCTTTATCATGTCACAGATGAGGAGGCACTGGGGCGTGCAGGGCCCCAAGAGAATGCTGGATTTCACCATCCCTGGACAATATCTCTAGTGGTTGTTGCAGGCAACTTCGTGGGCCTGCTCCGGCCATCAGGCAGTTTCCCTAGCTGCTTCAGTATTAACCTGAAGTAGTTTGGTATTTTATTTTACTATACCAAGAGTTCAAGATAGATTATTTTCCACTCTTAGTTTAATAAAACGGGCCATAAAACACAGGGGGCGTAGCCCTGGAGCCCATAAGGAAGAGCAGACACTATCAGGATTAAATGAATTACACTGAAAATAAGGGGCAACTTTACAGTCAAAGGACCAAAACAGTTTAGATCAAACCACTTCTGTCTCTCATATTGCCACTCTTTTTACAAACTCTGCCAGTACATTATATGGCCCTTCGTTAAATAGCCATTGATTAATGCTTAATTTCGGTTGACCTGTCCATATATATATATATTCACTGAAAAAACCATAGGTTTCACACACGTTATAGTTAGGATTTAGCATTTAAAAAACCTTGCAAATTCAGTGAAAAAACCGTAGGTTTCACACACGTTATAGTTAGCGGACATTTCACTCATAAAAAACCATTGAAATTCCCCCGTTATAGTTAGTTAAGCTAACTATAACTCGCGCACCCGCAATCCACTGCTGATGACATAACATATTACATCACTCATGACATGGTCAGTGACATCACTCATGACATCACTGATGACATCTCAAATGACATCACTGATGACATCATCCAGTGAATGTGTGTTTTTCTGAAAATTAAATATGTTTTATATATGTATATCTCACGGTCGATGGAAGAATAAATGGGTATATAAGTGTCTAAAAGGATGATTTGTTTTTGAAAAATTGATTGTGTAACTGACTGATTAAGTGTATCTTAGTGAATACATGTGTTAATGAGTAATGTTTAAATATGTAATTTTCTGTATCAGTCTCTCACTTTGTGTATAAGTGTCTGCATGGGTTGGTGAGTAGCTATATGGGTGTTTATATTGGATTTTAGGTTGTTTTTTGAGTATCAGTCTGAGTGTCTGCATGGTTCGGTGGGGGTTTAACGTAGTGCATAGGTGCATGAATGATTGTCTGTCTGGTTGTATGTTTAGAAGACAGCATGTGTGCATGACTGTATGGTTTGATGAGTGTGTGTATGGGTGTGTTAGTGAGTGAATGACTGTCTCAATAGTGTCTTTATGAGTTTTTTAATATGTTTTAAAGAAGTATATTTGACTATTGGTGTATATAAGTGAGTATATGTGAGAGTGAGAGATTGAAATAGTTCCTGTATGAATAAGTATGTGTTTTTATTAGTGATTATTTAAAAGAGTAAGTATGTGTAAGTTTCTGTAGAAGTACGTGTTGAGGTGTGTGTATAACTCAATATGCAAGTAAATGGATGTTTGATTCTTTATTAGCATGAGTGACTATGTGTGTGAGTAACTGTATGGATGAGTGGCAATGTGTAACAGGATGTATAGGTGTATGAGTACATATGATGAGTGAGTACATGTATGAGTGACTGTACAGGACTGTTGGTGAATGAGTGGATGTGTATGTGGATCTAAGAATTACTGAAAAGGTTATTGTAACTGGTATTGGTATGTCCATTGTTTTGAAAATTGTAGTCTCTATTTTTGAATGTGTGTATCAAAGGTTATATTAGGGTGAGAGGAGGTCTACCACTCTGTCACAAGGATGATGTCATCAGTGATGTCATTTGAGATGTCATCAGTGATGTCATGAGTGATGTCACTGACCATGTCATGAGTGATGTAATATGTTACGTCATCAGCAGTGGATTGCGGGTGCGCGAGTTATAGTTAGCTTAACTAACTATAACGGGGGAATTTCAATGGTTTTTTATGAGTGAAATGTCCGCTAACTATAACGTGTGTGAAACCTACGGTTTTTTCACTGAATTTGCAAGGTTTTTTAAATGCTAAATCCTAACTATAACGTGTGTGAAACCTATGGTTTTTTCAGTGAATTTGCAAGGTTTTTTAAATGCTAATTCCTAACTATAACGTGTGTGAAACCTATGGTTTTTTCAGTGAATTTGCAAGGTTTTTTAAATGCTAATTCCTAACTATAACGTGTGTGAAACCCATGGTTTTTTCAGTGAATTTGTATGGTTTTTTAAATGCTAATTCTTAAACATGTGTGATTCCCATGGTTTTTTCATTGATTTTGTATGATTTTTTTATTATAAATTCTTATATTATGTGTTTTTTTTTAAAAAAAAGCAAATTTTTTTTTTTTTTAACTTTATATTCTCTTAAAACACTATGTTTTTTTTAAAAAAAATTCTGCAATATATTAATTTTTCTCTTTTTTTTTTAACCAAACAGGTAAGATATATTAGTATAACATAGAAATTCTTTTTTTTTTTTTTTTAAGTGCGCGTACGGTAAGCTTACGGTAAGCGTACGGTTTGCGTAATGTTCGTAATTTTTCTACTCTTTTTGCGTATAGTTACGCAATTTGCGTAGCCGTGCGTACTGCGTATGGGGCGCGTAAGCGTGTACGCTACACGCGTACGTTACGCGGAAGTGTTGGGGAGTGACTGTTATGCGCATGCGCGCGAGCGCGTGTCTTTTTTACGCGCATGCGTACTTTTACCGTAAGCGCTCCGTAAGCGCTCCGTAAGCGTAATGTAAGCGTAACGTACGCGCACGGTGGGTCATGTGATCATGAAACAAAACTTTTGATTGGTTCAAAGTAGTTTCAGTTCTAGAACTCTCCTACACCACACCCATTCCCCTCATTTCTGCTTGTGATCCCTTAGGAGAAGGAGCTGACTTGTCTTTGTGATACGATGGCAGACCAGCACTCTTCTGCTGAGAGTGAGGCTAGCAGCACCACCATCAGGCAGAGAAAGAGGAAACAGAAGAGCTCTTTTATATGGGAGTATTTTAGTTTTCCTGAGGGTGAGAAAAAAGTCAATGCTGCCTTGGTGACTTGCAAGCTGTGCCAGCGTGTACTTTCGAGAGGAAATCCCAACAAGAAGTATTCCTTCGGGAATCACACTATGTTGAGACACCTTGAGGATGTACATCCTAGGACACATGCACGACATACTAGAGGCAACCCTTCAGTAAGTCGAGCAAGCACATCCACAGCAGCTCAGCCGAGTCCTTCTTCAGAAGCTCAGCAGAGCCCTTCATCTGTGGGGGCAGATTCACCTTTTTCTGATCCTGTGGAAATGAACCATCGGTTTGCGAGGGTTACTATGCGGTGTTCATTTTGCCATGGTCTAATTGTTCATAGGGAGACCAGTCTTCCCCTAATTAACAACAAGATAGACCAGCACATTTGTCCTACCAGCTAATGTTCCCATTCTTCCTTTCGTCTGTCCCTGCATGAACACAACGGCTCTTTTAAGAGCCAACCTTACCTCTCAACTTTTTTTTATTTTTTTCTTTAAAACTTTTTTTTTTTTTTTACCGTACGCGTAAGGTAAGCGGATTTTTTTTTTTTTTTTTTTTAAAAACACAAAAAATCAATTACCACATCTCAAGATCCTTGAGGAATTAATAACTAAATACTAAAAATCTGTTTGGGGAGAAGTGGAAGAAAGGGACCATCTAATTTCTGACTTACCTGACCCACCCAACAATTTAATTTTTAATTAAAATTTAATTGAAATTACTTGTAAAAATGGTTGGTTTTTTTCGAAAATTTTCTTTCACAATCTGAAAAAAAAGAAAAAAGTATTAATATTTAATAAATCATTATATAACACAGTACATGTTTTTACATATTTTCCCCAAAACATTTTTTGCCTTTTTTTTGCTGTTTTTAGAATATATTGCATTTCACTATAAATCGTGAAAGCAATTGCATTCATCACTTAACAGCGGGCAAAAAAAAAATAACAATCTCAAAGATTGTTTTAAAAAAGCCCAGAATCTCTTTTTACTTAAACATAACATTATAGAAATGCATAATATTCTAAATATATATCATCTAATAACAATAACTATTTCTTTAAAATACCGTCTGACAATTTTGTTACAGAAGCATAATCTCAAAAATAATATATCTCAAATAACTCCACAATACATCTGGTTACCTTTCCTTTAGGCCAAATAGTAATTTTAAAATTCTTTTTTGATTAAATTTCCAATGGTAATCTAATAAAATTCCAAAATTTAAATTGTACAGATGTTACCGATTCTCTCTAACATTTTGGTTTCCGAAAGATTAATTAATAATTAAATAAGTCCACAATACAATTGGTTACCTTTCCTTATGGCCAAATAGTAATTTAAAAAATCTTTTTTGAATAAATTTCCAATGGTAATCCAAAAAAATTCCAAAATTAAAATTGTACAGATGTTACCGATTTTCTCTAAATTTTTGGTTTCCGAAAAATTCATTAGGAATTAAATAAGTCCACATTACAATTGGTTACCTTTCCATTAGGCCAAATGGTAATTTGGAAAATCTTTTTTTTTGAAAATTCCAATGCTAATCCAATAAAATGGTAAAATTGTTTTGTACAGATCTTGCCAAGTATCTCTAAAATTTAGGTTTCAGGAAGATTAGATAGGAATTTGCTAAATCAAAAGGCAAACGTTGCTTGAAAATCAATTGGGAATCATTACACAGTGTCCAGCCTTTTTCACATTTAAGATAAACTGTGTAATGTCCAGAAGTAATAGTAGGTCCTTCATGGAAAATTATTGCAACTGTTACAAAAGTTTTTCCTGAAATTGATAATTGCTGTCCTATAAACTTCTTTATTAAAGTATCCAATTTTGAACCATCAGCTTTACATCGTTGCATCATTAAAATTACATACTGTCCGTATTCCTTTAAAATTAACGTTGAAAACATGTCAGATTTACACTCACCGCATTCCATGCTATGATTAGCATCTTTAACTAATTTAGCAAAAGTGACTGTTTTACTGTCTGGCAATGTTAAATAAATAAACCTTTCAGAATCAACATTAGAGCCACATGTATTGTAACAGTTTTCACAACTATGTTCCCATTTATAAGAGACACCAAACATATTTTCAATTGGCACCCCTTCTTCTTCCAGTACCTGAAGAAAATACATCAAGAATTCCTGTGCGTCTTGCTGTACATTTTGAGAAAACTGTGTTCGTCCTGAACATACATCTAAAAGTTTTCTAATTTCAGTAGCACTTTCTATTTGAGTTTTATCATTACTCAGCTTTTGAAAAAGGAGACTCAACTCAGAACAGAATCTTTTTCTCTGATTTACTATTATCTGCTCTTGCAAACTTTCCAGATAAAATGCAACATTCAGCACTACATTAGCGTAGCAGTTGACACCAGAGCTATTTTCAAAATGACATCCTACAACCTCTTCAACACTGTCCTTTTTCTTTTTGCTTGCAATTACATCACTCCTCTTTTTTTCCTCCTCTCTACATCCTCATTACAGATATTCTCAATTCTCCTTTTACGAGAAAATACACGTTTCTCTAACACAGGATACTGACCTAAATGAGGGGCATAGGTTCTTCTTAATCTATTATACTCCTTTACACAGTTTGTATCAGCACTAACTTTTGAATCATCAAAGTCTATCATGAATAAACCAGATAATGTTTTCACTCGTGACAAAGCTACATAAGCCATACCTTCTGTGAACACAGTTGAACCAATGTTTACAAATGCACAATCTACAGTCAATCCTTGAGACTTGTGAATAGTTACAGCATATGCTAGAGAAAACGGAAACTGTTTCCTTTGTACATATAAGTCTTTCACAAGCATGAAACGAACTGTACAACGACAAATGTCTATAACTTCTTCTATCTGATCAAATTTTATTTTTAAACATTCAATTCCATCTTTTTTCTGATAATTAATAAAACCCACAACTCTTCCCATAGCTCCATTAACTAAACCTTTTTCAACATCCAAATTTCTCCTTAAAAATACTCTACAGTTCATGCAAACATATAGATTTTTTTCTAATCCAGCAGTTTTCGAAATGTTCTTCTCTAGTGAATCCAATTTATTTTTCAGTTTGCCTGTTAATGTGATAGTAATTCTTCCATCCTGAATTTTGTCCACTGCTTCCAATTTCCTGAAATCTTCCTTTTCCAATTTCAAAAGCTCCTCATTGAATATTGAGCATTCACGTAGAGTTGGCATTAAGCAGATGACACTTTTCTTTTCTGCAATGTTCTTGTATATCTTCTCTGCAACTATATCTTCCTTTGGAAATAAATGATGTAGCAACCGACTCTGTAATGCTTTTGTGCCAGCTTCAGTGAGTAGTCCAATTCTGATATCTTTCAGAATACTTCCATATTCTTCATCGTTTGCTTGCCTCATATTAGTAGTAAGTTCCTTGTACTCAAAGAAGGACCAAATATTTGCATTACCAATGCTTCCCAATGACTTCTTTGTGTCTTCATGTGTCACAGTATTAAACACTGGTTGTCCTTTAACTGGAGTAAGCTGTAGAAGATCCCCAAAAACTATGACATGTTTTCCACCAAATAACATGTCATAGTCTGTCCTTAGAATTTGCTGCATTCTTAAATGCACAAAGGCAAGCATTAAGTTTGATACCATGCTCACCTCATCAATAATGAGAACTTGCATCTTCTTCAATACTCTTGAAACTTCCAAGCATGCTTCTCCAGTTAGCTTGTGGTATTGTATTTTGTTCTCATGCTCCACTGGTAACATTAGCAAACGATGTAAGGTGATTCCTTTTATGTTATATGCTGCTAACCCAGTTGGAGCAGTAACCACACAGGACAAAGTTGAATCCGTTTTTTGCTGTAGGTAGCTTCTGATGACTTTTATTAAGAAACTTTTTCCAGTTCCAGCTTGTCCACTTACATACATCCTGATTGGATGAAATGATGTGCATGAGCACTCTTTTTTTTCATGTAGTAATCCGTGATCAATTTTGTTTCTGATCTCTTCATAAATTTGTTGCTGCTCTTCATTCAGTTGTCTTTCCAAATTTGGTAAGTCTATAAATTCTTCTTGAGCTTGATTCATAGCCTTTTCCACTTCATTCATGGCTATTGCAGCTTCATTTTCAACGATTGGTTGTCCTAGGGGATCTTGACTGAGTGTTCCTGAACTTTGGCTGTCTTGAGAACTGTCTCTAGCTACTTCAGCTGCAATTGTAGTTTCCTGTTCAATTTCTTCATTTAACATTTGCACATAATTTGTGAATGTACTGCATTGTATGGTGTCTTTGCAAGCATTAAATGAATCTTCATAGCTTTGAAATTCTCCCAGTAGTTCATCCTCTGTACGCCATGGTTTAAACAGCTGTAAAAGAGCCAAGTAGTAAAATTCCTTTTTGTCAGTAGTGTCGCAACTGAGCTTCCTGTGATTTATCAAACTTCCTTTTGTTTGCTTCACCAAACATCCTTCCTCACCAATGACTTTATATTTTCCATTGTTGATGTCTTCTGTGGCTTTCCGTGAATAAATGTAGTTCTGCAGCACTTCATAGAGACACATGTTCTCTAGATGATGACTTCTCTTGGGATAATATGTGTCCAACATGTTGGATTTCAAAATATCTGTACTTTCTGGGTCATTCTCGGCCAAATATTCAATTTCTCCAACAGATTTCAGTACCCGATTTCTCATTGCTGCAAGGCCTAAACTTGCCCAAATTATTCTTCTTGATTTCGAGTAGAGACTTGCAGAAGATAACCTATCTGAACATTCGTAGGATCCAATTTCTCGATGCGATACCATCTTTAAACTGAAACTGTACAGCTTCTTACTGACAGTCTTCTCGTGAGAAATTTCTTCCCACATTTCTTTCAATTCAGTTTTTTCTGATTTAGTAATGTAAGACGCTACATATCGAGCAACAGCAATGGAATTGTCAGCTACATACTGTATATCCATGTTAGCATTCCACATGGATAAAATGACTGGGTTGTAGTCATTTATATTTTTTGATTCTTCTTTTCTTTTAAGGTTGTAGGTATTCTTAGGTGATTTTCTTGTAAAAGTATGTCTCACAGATGACATAAAACTGTTTACTCTTCCATTTGAAAGAACAGGTCTAGGAAATCCAAATCGACATGTAGTGTAGTATTTATCTTTGCTCTTGTATTTCCGTCGACAGTATTTTCCACACCGATGACTTTGGAAACGTAAAACTGGCTCCTTTAACTTTTTCTCTTCTGTGCTTTTTGGTATAGCACATGTTGCATATTCTTCAATGAAAGATAACACTGCTTCATCAGTATCTGTTCCAAACTTTGGGGCATCCTTGATCCACAACAGCATATGAATATGAGGAGCACCTCTTGCCTGGTACTCTTTTCTCCAAAAGAAATCCTCTACTTCTCCAAGAGGTGGATTTTTTTTATTGCAGATGAAGGACATCATAGCCTCAAATCTATGATTGAAATATCTCCAAACATTAACCGGATCCAATGAGCACAGTTCTCCTGCTGTCTTGTATTCGATGTTTTTAATGTTTGAATTTGCCTCTCGTAGAAAATCCAGTAAATCATCCCAAGCGTACTCAGCACAGCTTAGAGTAAGGAACCATGTTGGTGTTCCTAAATTCCGTAACATGCATTTTAATTCACCATGGCGTCGGTACCAATATTCATTTGTCCCACGCTGACAAGCCATCAGATTGATCAGTTGTGTTTCCAAATGATCATCTCGGTGCTGCACTTTCTCCATAAAATCCTTAGCAGACACATTTTGTAAATGTACTCCACTTTTTAAAATGTGTTTTACTGCATATGATAATGCAGACAAGTCGCTTTCAAATAAAAGATGGAACAAATAAGGAATACTTTGACGAAATCTGGGATCTTCTGCATATAGTCTTGTAGTTCGATACTCAGAAGCTGGAATCTGTTCTGGACGTTCATCGTATTGTCCTCCTTTTCCTGTAGGTAACAGCTGGGGAAAACATCGAGCTTCCAAGCTCTCCTCCCATACACTCACGGGAGTTCCTTTTGCTTTCTTCATCTGAAACAGATCAATATTGTCTCCCATAACTTCTTTTGAATGAAGAGGATGTATGCTAAAATGTTCATAAATTTCTTCTTCCTTTGACTTGTCCACTTTTTCAATTTGTCCAGTTGGTGTTTCTGTGTCTTCTTGTAAATCTTCTTCTTCTTCTTCTATATAAATTGATTCATACCATTTGTTATTCCTTTTCAAATACAAATTTGCTCTTTGTACTTTCCGTACATCTACCAGCTCCTGCCAAATCTTCTTATTCTTTGTAGGTACACCATTAACCAGAATAACTAATGGTTCAGTTTCCAAAGTATCTGCATCAATAGTTTCCATATTTTTTTTCAAATCCAAGGGCAAATACACCACTCTACCTTTTAAACCTCTCAGTAAATCTGAAGGAGGTAATTTACCAGTTTTGGGCTCCATACGTACTATGGTCTGGAACGGATGAAGACATTGAATAAGTATAGACTCATATGTATTTAATTCAGAAAGTTCGGCAGGAATAACATCCAATTCTAAATTATTATGTACAGCTCTGGTCGGCATTCTATTTTCCTCTAACTTGTTGTAACAGTATTTACAAATACGCTGATCTTCACCCAATTCAAAACAATTTTCAAGAAATATATATGTGGCAAAATACTTCCACTTATAATTATCTTCATTTTCACTTTTTCTGTAGAGATCAACATTCCTGGTTTGTTTTCTATAATGAGTTCTGCGGCAACAAATACAAGTAATATTTGGTCTTTCATTAGAGATTATTGCAAATTTTGTTATGTGATCATTAAATGTCTTACTTACAGAGGGTTCTACATTCTCTTCCACTTCTTCCTCATTTACTGTGTCCTTTTCTGCACTGTCTTGTTCAGGACCAAAGTAACAAAACTGAATTTCATCAGTAACCTTCTGTACATCTGATACCGATCCACGGAACAGAGCCCTATTCAATTCATCTAACTTTATTGCTCGACTTTTAGCAAAATACAACCGTCTTACAAACTTTCTCATTTCAGTATGATGAACAGCCAGCATCCTAAAATGATGAAAAACACTTTTACACACTTTTCTAGATAGACAAGCCAGAGAATGACCCTGCAAACCAGTATTCTCTGTCACTCTGCATGGATCTAGACTTTGAAGCACCTTAATCTTCTGTTTAACACTTTTTTTACTATATTCTCTTAGAAACTCACGAAATTTATCAATAGATTCCTGACGCACAGTGCAAATACTACTACAATTCCAAGTGTACACTGGGGCTTTAGGACGTCTCCCCATAGCCTCATCCGCCATCACTTGTACCTCATCTCTTGGAACCATTTTCTCCTTCTCCATTATACAACCATTTTTCACTTCATAAGCACGACCTCTGGTGTCAACTGCATGCAGCAAACTATTACTTTGAAAATAACTCTCTTCATTAAAAAAAGGTTCACTACTTGAACTATGCATCCATTCTCCTAAAAACACTTTACAAAAGTTTGTTCTTTTCACTACTCTTTTCCTTTTGCTTTGTGATTTCATTACATTAACCATTTTATCTAATGTACGCATCCTGTTCAAAATTAAAATGAATAGTTTCCTTTTTAATTCTAATGCCTTTGCTGCAATGGCTTCAATTTCTTTTTTTCTCTTATAAAATTTAGCCTTTTGCTTATATTTCTTCACATCCTTTATCAAATTGGACATAACTCTTCTCTGAAACATTTTTCTACGTATCTCTTTAAACGCTGTTTTTCTTTTTAAGTTAATCTTTATTGTTTCTGAAGGTATATTTGCATTAACTAAATGCTCAATTTTTTCCTGTTGTTTTCTATTTAAAACATTCTTTCCAGTACAGACATTTTGTACATTTTTCCTTTTTTTGAAGATGTTCTTTAAAAAATCTTTTGTCTGCTTACCAGAAGACTTTCTCTTTTTCCCAACATGAGCATCTCCAACTAACTTAGGTCCTCCAGTTGTCTTCAAATATAGTTTTTTTTTGTGGTTTTTCCTTAGTCTGGATTTTGTAGGCATCTTAAATTTTGTTCACTGCTCTTCAGCAATACCTGAAAAAAACTAAAAAAAAATTCCTTTTTTTATTTAAATATATTACTACATTTTTTATGATCTTTTCAAATCTTAAAATACTATGTACCCCTTTCCTACAAGTGAAAATCACAATAACACCTTCACAAATTAAATATCTAAAAACAATTCCTGTGTGCACACAGAGTCATGGTTTGAAATTATGCAGAAAACGAAATTTCTTTGCCAATTGGAAAGCACACTTACTACTGCTTTTTTGGCAAGTGATAAGTACTTTTACAGTCTGACACATTTTGAATCCACTTTTCAGATTCTGAAAAAAGCACATGTCCAAACAGCTTTTTGAGACCAGCAACATCTGTAACCTGGGTGACTGACTACACTCCAGCAAGGGCAACCAGCCTTAGTGATGCTGAATGTATTTGCATTACTGACTGCAACCTCAAACCCCACTCAGTTGTGAATACTGTGCATGATTTCACAGGATAAGCAGCTGGGTGTGTGCGAAGAGTCTGCTTCTGCAGAAAAAATAGCTCCCCCTTGCCATCTAATGCAAATGTAAAATTACCAGAGTAAAACTCAATAAATCTCTTTGTGTAATTCCTCTTTGCACACAGAGTCATGCTTTGATATTAGTCAGAAAACGAAATTTCTTTGCCAATTTGAGAGCACACTTACTACTCTTTTTTTGGCAAGTGATAAGTACTTTTACAGTCTGATACATTTTGAATCCACTTTTCAGATTCTTAAAAATGCACATGTCCAAACAGCTTTTTCAGACCAGAAACATGTGTAACCTGGGTGACTGACTACACTCCAGCAAGGGCAACCAGCCTTAGCGATGCTGAATGTATTTGCATTACTGACTGCAACCTCAAACCCCACTCGGTTGTGAATACTATGCATGATTCCACAGGATAAGCAGCTGGGTGTGTGCTAAGAGTCTGCTTCTGCAGAAAAACAGCTCCCCCTTTCCTACTAATGCAACTGTAAAATTACCAGAGTAATACGCAATAATTCTCTGTCTATAATTCCTCTTTGCACATAGAGTCATGGTTTCATATTAGTCAGAAAACGAAATTTCTTTGCCAATTTGAAAGCACACTTACTACTCTTTTTTTTGCAAGTGATAAGTACTTTTACAGTCTGACACATTTTTAATCCACTTTTCAGATTCATAAAAAAGCACATGTCCAAACAGCTTTTTCAGACCAGAAACATGTGTAACCTGGGTGACTGACTACACTCCAGCAAGGGCAACCAGCCTTAGTGATGCTGAATGTATTTGCATTACTGACTGCAACCTCAAACCCCACTCGGTTGTGAATACTATGCATGATTCCACAGGATAAGCAGCTGGGTGTGTGCTAAGAGTCTGCTTCTGCAGAAAAATAGCTCCCCCTTTCCTACTAATGCAACTGTAAAATTACCAGAGTAATACGCAATAAATCTCTGTCTATAATTCCTCTTTGCACACAGAGTCATGGTTTCATTTTAGTCAGAAAACGAAATTTCTTTGCCAATTTGAAAGCACACTTACTACTCTTTTTTTTTGCAAGTGATAAGTACTTTTACAGTCTGACACATTTTGAATCCTCTTTTCAGATTCTGAAAAAAGTACATGTCCAAACAGCTTTTTGAGACCAGAAACATGTGTAACCTGGGTGACTGACTACACTCCAGCAAAGGCAACCAGCCTTAGTGATGCTGAATGTATTTGCATTACTGACTGCAACCTCAAACCCCACTCGGTTGTGAATACTATGCATGATTCCACAGGATAAGCAGCTGGGTGTGTGCTAAGAGTCTGCTTCTGCAGAAAAATAGCTCCCCCTTTCCTACTAATGCAACTGTAAAATTACCAGAGTAATATGCAATAAATCTCTGTCTATAATTCCTCTTTGCACACAGAGTCATGGTTTCATATTAGTCAGAAAACGAAATTTCTTTGCCAATTTGAAAGCACACTTACTACTCTTTTTTTTGCAAGTGATAAGTACTTTTACAGTCTGACACATTTTTAATCCACTTTTCAGATTCATAAAAAAGCACATGTCCAAACAGCTTTTTCAGACCAGAAACATGTGTAACCTGGGTGACTGACTACACTCCAGCAAGGGCAACCAGCCTTAGTGATGCTGAATGTATTTGCATTACTGACTGGAACCTCAAACCCTAAAAGTATTCCTCATTTCTAACAATACACCTTATTTTATGGTGAAAACATAGTCCATATTATTTTACATGTTCCTCACATTTAAATTTCTCCCAAAACACAAAACGATAAACACAACTTCAACAAAAGGAATTCCAATTCTATTATTCATTTCTTAATTTACCATATACATCCCCTCTCAAACTCATAACTCACCTTTAAAATTAGTTAGTTGTGAAAGAAATGTGGCACTCAAACAGCAGATTATCAGAGCCAGGATCTCTGTTCTGTACACCTCTCTCCTCTCAGCAGAACCAGATAATGGCAATGTTTCCCTCTCTTTTTCCACACATATACATGTTAATTTCAAATCTCAGTGCTTCCCCCTTTTTTTCAAATGTAATCACACATTTCTATTGGTTGAAAACCAACCCTTTTCCAAAAGTACCCTTCCCCCAACTTGACTTCAGCCTAGTACCCTTCCCCCATCTTGACTTCTGCCTGCTACCATAGCAACAGCTCTTGAAACACTGCTGTGTAGAGTTAGGTCAGAAGTTCACCACACAATGTTTCATTTCCAAAGAGCAGGAGTGCTTGACTTTTCAAACCTAACAGCAAATCCCTATTACTGTTCTTTGGTTACACATTTTTCTGTACCAATACAAAACATGCTTCTATAAATTTACACATACAGCCTAGTTTTTAGTGTAGAATGGTATGAAACAGCCAATCAGTTCTTTTTTAAAAAAATAAATATGTATGCCTCCATTTCCAAACTGTCTTTCATTTTTTTTCTCATTCTACTGAAAGACACCTCCTGAGTGCATCCAGTTCTCCTTTTAAGATGTTCACAGTGTGGATTGTAGGGCACAGCTATGTCTTCTGGAGTGAAAAGTATGCAGAGAAAACAGGTATGGTGAGAGACCTTGCTTTGCCAAATGTCGACATTAAATGGATTGGTCAGAGAGGGTTAAAGTGGCATCAATTGATGCCATTGGTGAAATCCTTCATGCAAATCCAACACCCTGACCTCATAATAGTGCACTGTGGTGGCAATGACCTAGGCACTTTGACTGGGGTAGGTCTGGAAATGCTTATGAAGGAGACTTTTGCACAACTGTTTTCACTTTTCCCTAAAACTGCCTTTGTATATTCTAACATATGCCAAAGGCAAAAATGGAACTGGTCCAATCATTTTTGTCCGCAGATTGACAAAGCAAGAAAGCACGTCAACAAATCTGTTTCTGCTTTCCTCCGAGACTATGGTATGGGTTCCATTTACCACAACAACTTGCGTTACGACATGCAAGACATTTATAGAGGAGATGGTGTACACTTCACTGATGAAGGGAACAGAGTCTTCCTCTTGAACCTTAGACTCTGCATCGGTACTTACTTGTAGGTACCACTAAAAAATCAAATCACTTCATAAACACAACGGCTCTTTTTAGAGCCCCCTAATATCTAAACACTTAAATCTGAATTTTATTTCTTTTTTTATTTTTTTTTTCTACCGTACGCGTACGGTAAGCTTACCTTAAGCTTACCGTACGGGTACCCCGCGATTTTTTTTTTAAATTAATAAATGTTTTTTTTGTACTTTTCTGTCCTTCTTTGACCCCCTTTCAAATGTTAGGGGGTTTGTAACTCTCTTCCTTGCCCCCTTTTCAAGTTATCACCCTTTTTTTTTCTGTGTGAAACACACAAAATGGCGGCCGCCGCTTCCTGGTTTTGACCGATTTGAATGTTTACTAAGATCTAACAGCCAATCAGAATCGCGCTCGCGCACGTCACCGTACGGTAAGCTTACCGTAAGCGCACGGTAAGCGCACCGTAAGCTGCCACACATATATATATTGATTTAAATGCTATCTTCTCAGGAACTACTGAACAGATTTACACCAGACCTACAAAAGGCACTTCCTTGACCTGAGGACTACCTCTCTGCCAAATTTCAAGTAACTCTGTTCAGCCGTTCGGGCTGTAGCTGTGTCTAAAGGTCCTATGGAAAAATGCATGGGAAAAACGCGTTTTGGGACCCGCCTTTTTTCTCAGCCCCCGCTTGACGAATCCCCCCGAGACTTTCAGGGTAGGAGCGGAGCGTAGCGCCCCACCTATTTTGAAAATTTCGCGAGGATTCGTCGACCGGCGCCAAAGTTATTCAAAATAGAATGTTGCGGTTTTCCTATGGAAACAGGGTCCTAACTATAACTACCTACTGGCGACCGCCAGTAGGTAATATATATATATATATATATATATATATATATATATATATATATATATATTTACCCAAACTGCCCAGCAGATGAGGCCGCAGCACACAACACGTAAGGAACAACCTTTTTATTTCTTCCAACAGGCAGCTTACGATCCTGTGTTTGATTCTCCTGGCCTGACGCGTTTCAAAGGATGTCTCCCTTCTCTTCAGAGGCCACCCTGTGCAAATGGTGAATCCGTGCTTTGCCACAAGTTCCCTGCATGTTTTAACGTTTTCGATTGGCCCCAGGTGTGCCTCTTTCATTTTCCTTCAACAGTGCATGCTGGTCCTTGTGGTTAATTTTTGCATAGTTAAACCCTCCAATGGGTTCCAAATGCTATAAGTCCTTATAGTGTCTGTTTCTAGCCCTCCATTGGGCCCCCGAACCACACTCTGCCTGTCGAAATTAATCCGTGTTGTGCCTTTTGCCAAGGGGGAAGTTTCCCCCCTGTAAGCATCCCAGTGTCGGATGGCGTGATCCCTCCACGGCCTGGACCCGCCGTGTCAAATATTTACCCAAACTGCCCAGCAGATGAGGCCGCAGCACACAACACGTAAGGAACAACCTTTTTATTTCTTACAACAGGCAGCTTACGATCCTGTGTTTGATTCTCCTGGCCTGACGCGTTTCAAAGGGTGTCTCCCTTCTCTTCAGAGGCCGCCCTGTGCATATATATATATATATATATATATATATATATATATATATATATATAATTTTTTTTCTTCCTCAACCATCGTCGTACCGTAAATTTTACAGCCCCTAGTGCTGTAACTTTCAAATTGTTTAATCTATCTATTGTCAATTGAACTTCCTGTGGTGATGTATGCCTAGAACACTGCTCTGTCATGGAACCCGAACCGCTCGGTGATTCCAGGATAGGCAGCTACCTCTGGGCCCCTGTAAGGATGAGCTCCTCCTGTCCTCTCCTATTCTAATAAACCTCCCTGAAACACGAAGAATCTGCCTTGCATCCTTCTTCAATTTGGCGACGATCGGACTAACCCACAGAGCGTGCGGACTTCACTTCAAGAGGGAGAAACGTGTTTTTTTTTTTCTTTAAAAAAAAAAAACTCTTCACGGAATCATCGAACAGGGGCCAGAGACTTGGTGAGACCCACGTTATTAAAATTCCCCTTCACGAGGTGAGAGCTGGCATTTCATTTTCGCTACAATTTATTAACTTCACGTCCATAAGTGTTTTCAGGAGTTCAGCAGCGCGAGACAGGATCATTTCATTCGAATCCTGCGCACGCTCGGGAAATCTTTATTCACGATCCTCATATTGGGCCACCCACTGTTTGTCATTTTAAGTTTGCATTGCCATATGTAATCTGAGGGCGGATCTTTTGTTGCTTTGTGTCTCTCTCGCATGCTAGATAAAGTGCCTGGCACACGATTAAAGTGTTAAATTGCCCTGCGCTTTGATATGCAGCGTTAAGAAAGTCAACAGAATCTAATTCAAACGCGCGGAGGTTTTGACTCGTCGCGCTGAATACATTAAGGAAAAAAAAGTGTTCTGGTCTCACCTGTTACATGAAGAGATCTTCCTTCTCTACAGCCTTCTCTCCCTGCCTACTGCACTGCATTGTGGGACATCTAATATCAGTGAAATAGAAACAGGACTCATTTACTTTCAGGATTTTCATTCAGAGCTGCATGAAATAGAAAGAAGACTTCATTTGTGGGAATTCACATGCCATTTTTCTACACAAAGAGAGAGAGGAAAAGTGACAAGAAGAAAGCAAAATATATTTATAAAGTTTTAGGAAAACTCAACAGTGATTTGCACACTTATTTAAGGAAGTCATTTATGCAAATTACAGTGTTGTGCACATTTTTTTTCTCTCTGCTTCAACATAATTATCATTATTTTTAATCTTTTTTTGTCTTTATTTCTACAACAGCGATTTGCACGTTCACTCAAAGAAATTATTAGTGCAAATTACAGTGGTTTTTTTTCTTCATTTAACAACATGCAGAACGTTCAGGCACCGGCACCATTCCTACAAGACCCTGGAGATCCACCCTTAGAGTGGAACTTATGGCTCAGATCTTTTAAGGCATATCTAGGCGCTATTGATGCGCAAAAGTTTAGACCAGAAAGACGGAAAAGTCTCATGTACTATCACTTGGGAGTGGAAGGACAGAATATCTATGATCACCTACCTGAACATGTCCCTGTTGAGGATGAAGATTTAGATGAATTTGGGAGCGCAATTGCTCAATTAGATAAATATTTTTCAAAGACAAACAATATGGTTGTACATAGGTACACATTTTTTACAAGAACACAACAACCTAACGAAAGTATAGATACTTATGTCACTGCACTGAAAATGTTAGCTTCTAAGTGTGATCTTGATAATTTCACTGCAGAACTGATACGTGACCAATTAGTAGCTAGATGCTACTCTAAGAACATACAACAAAGACTGCTTGCATGCAAAAACCCCACTTTAGACAAGGCTATAGACATAGCTAAAAGCATTGAAGGTTCCACCATCGACGCAAAGCTACTGGAAGAGTCTTTAGCTAAATCCACTGTTTCCGGCGCTGTCATCAACAAACATAATCCTACTACTAAAAACCCTCAAACCAATTTTAAACCCAGATCATTTAGCAGGAAAAATTTCTCTGTTCAGCAATTCCAGAAAGTATTTTGTTACAGATGTGGTTCACCGTCACATGTTTCTTCCTTCAGATTTTGCCCTGCTCTTGGTCAACAATGTAAGAATTGTGGCAAAATTGGCCATTTTCAAAAAATGTGCAGAGCAGGTAAGCCTACTAATATTCGCTGTGTTTTAAATGATTTTGGTAATAATTTTGATGAAGAAAATCCTGAGGGTAACCAGGAATTACTCTTAGGTGTTAGATGTGTTAAATCTAACGATGAAAACTTAGTAGTCGATCCAAACCTTAATGTTTCTATTGAAGGTCATGCCATACAACTTTTAGTTGACACTGGTGCACGTATAGCTATTATCTCTAATGATATTTTTGAGAAATATTGGTTTAACAAAACTTTACTTCCCACAGATATTCTTACAGTAGCATTTGAGGGAAGCAAAGTAGACCTCATTGGCTTCTTTTAGGCTGACATTAAGATCTCAAATGAATCAATCAATGGTAAAGTCTATGTTGCAAAAAAGGAATCAATGTTTTGGGCTTAATTCACCAAGCTGAATTTGGTATTACGATCAGACCGGGTTTAGAACAACCCATTTCTTTTGAAAAGAAAAGGCTAGGTTCGGTAAGCGCCCTTGACAACATTTGGATTAAAAAGTTCAGCAGCGTCTTTCATGATAAGTTATGCAAAATTTCAGACTTTACCTATCGCATTAAGGTCAAACATGACGTTGTTCCTGTAAAACATAAGCTACGCAACATACCTTTCAGTGTGAGAAGTGATCTTTCTGCCATGCTCAATGATATGTGTTCACAAGGCATTATCGAAAAAACTGATGGAACTCTGTGGTTATCTCCGATTGTTCTAGCGAAGAAAAAGAATGGGGAATTACGCATGTGTGTGGATATGAGGAGTGTGAATGACGCTATCTGGATAGATAATTATCCCCTACCTAGAATTGAAGACATAATAACTAAAATAGGCCAAGCTAAGTGGTTTAGCAAATTAGACTTAAGAGCAGCTTACCACCAAGTTGAATTAGATGAAAGTTCCCGTCATTTGACTGCATTTGTAACCCCTGATGGAGTTTTCCAGTTTTGTCGCATGCCCTTTGGCATCGCTTCTGTTGCTGCAGTCTTCCAGAGACTCATGTCAGACATGTTCACTGGTAACGAACATGTTGCAATTTTTCAGGATGATATTTTAACCTCTTCGATGTGGCGCCGATTCCCGCTCCGCGCTGACCGTTTCTTGCGCGGGCGTGGTCATGACGGAACGGTTCCGTCATGAGCACAGCTCAACCGACGCTGATGACGGAACCGTTCCGTCATGAGCACCGAAAAGGTTAATATTTGCCATTAGCGAAAATGAACATGACTTTGCACTAAACAATGTTTTGGAGACTTTAGAAAAAAGAGGTGTTACATTGCGAAAAGATAAATGCACCTTCAAAACAAAAGAAATTGAATATCTTGGGCATGTGTTTTCCGAACTAGGTGTAAAACCTAAACCCAGTTTGATAAAAAGTATTGTAGATGCGCCCGCTCTTCAAAATAGAGAACATTTGTTATCTTTTCTAGGCCTTTGCGAATTCTATGCAAAATTCATACTGAATTTTGCTACAGTCACTGAATGCTTTAAGGTTTTACTTAAAAAAGGTGAAACATTTGTATGGTCAGACTTATGTCAACACACTTTTGAGAAAATTAAAAAAGACATTACTTCAGGACCAGCACTCCAACCATTTGTAGAAGGTAGAAAAACCTTTGTTACTGTAGATGCCTCAGAATACGGTTTAGGAGCAATTTTGACCCAACTTAACACTAATCATGAAACAACTGTTGGCTTTGCCTCTAGGACGTTACATTCACCTGAACGTAAATATTCTGTTATAGAGAAAGAACACTTAGCATGCGTATGGAGCGTAGAGAAATTCAGAGCTTATTTGTGGGGAAGACCTTTTACCTTAAGGACTGACCATCGTCCCCTGGTAGAAATTTTGTCAGGAAGGAAGTTATAACACACCACTGCCCGCATAGCTAGACTTTCAACAAGACTTTTAGAATTTTCCTTCTCTGTAGAATACATTCCAGGTGGGAAAAATTCTAGAGCAGATTGTCTTTCTAGACTCCCAATCGGAGACTGTGATGAATTTGATTGGGAGTCAGAGATTGAAGAATGCTTCATTGCCTACATTGGCGATTCAAGTATTTGTAAAGAACAGCATGATTGGGTGGAAGAATTACACAATGATGTTGTACTAAGGGATGTCATACAAATGGTTACTTCTGGTTGGCTGAAAGAAAGAAGTTTACCCGATAAACTTCAACCCTTTAGGAAAATCTCTGACAAATTATCTTTAGAATGTAATAAACTAATGCGTGGTGATAAACTCATTCCTCCAACTTGTTTCTAAAGGCGTATTATTGAACTTGCCCACTCTAGTCATTTGGGTTCCACTTCCACCAAAAGAAGAGTAAGAGAAAACTTTTGGTGGTCTAAAATGGACCATGAAATAGATTTGTATGTACGTGATTGTGGTAAATGCAAAGTCAGCGATAGGGTTTTAAAAACTGAAGGGTCTGTTGAATTCCCCACCATCTGTCCAGAAAGAGTTTGGCAACATAGTGGGGTAGACTTTTTAGGACCCTATCATGTTCTACCCAACTACATGAGATATTCCATTGTTTTAATTGACCACTTATCTAGGTGGGTAGAAGTTAGAGGAGTAATGGAGCCCACTACAAGAAATGTTATCAATTTTTTCCAAGATGTATTTGCAAGAGAAGGTATTCCAGGTGAAATTCTAACTGATAATGGCGTTCAATTTGTCTCCATTGAAATGAAGTCCTTTTTAGAGAAGTGTAACATCAAACATATTAAAACACCTTTATACAACCCTCAAAGTAATGGTAAAGTAGAACGCTTCAATAGAATATTTGTTGAATGTATCCAGTCTACTTTAAAGTGTAACATGAATGTTGAAAGTGCTTTGAAAGAGTTGATTTGGAGTTACAGAACGACACCCCATAGCGTCATGACAAAGACCCCTTTCGAATTAATGCGAGGAAGGAAAGCCACAACCGATCTATGCCCTTTTTGGATGACCTCAAGTCTTGGACAAAAATGTGGATATTAGTGACTCTTGGAATACAGCCAAATCCAATTCAGATGCTTCAAGTGCAAAGAGAATTTGTGGCAACTCAAAATACAGCAAATTGAAGTTAGGTGACTGGGTTCGTGTAAAAAATCCATGTCTTGTTGGGAAGGGTTTCTCTAAGTTTAAAGCGCCTTTGCAAATTTTGGATCTCAGGAAAAATGCTGCAAAACTTTCAGATGCAAATTGGTGGAACATTTCTCATCTTGCACGTGATCCTAGTGCTGGTTTCACCCCTAACAGCCAAAATGACTTCAACCCTTCTTATCATCAACTCATACAAGCAGATAATGGAACTTTGAGAAGAAGCGTCTGCACCAGGTTCACCCCCAGCAAGTACCAAGACTTTATTTGTGATTAATTTTCTTTCTTCTCTTTTAGAGGGGAGGAGAGCGTATTGTTCTTCTTTATTTTATGGCTCATTATGGTTTTCCTCAGTACATATTTTTTAGGTTTCCTCATTCCTTGTTTTCTGCTTGATTTGTCTTTAATTTGGAAAAAGGGAGATGTGTGGTGATGTATGCCTAGAACACTGCTCTGTCATGGAAGCCGAACCGCTCGGTGATTCCAGGACAGGCAGTTACCTCTGGGCCCCTGTAAGGACGAGCTCCTCCTGTCCTCTCCTATTCTAATAAACCTCCCTGAAGCACGAAGAATCTGCCTCGCATCCTTCTTCACTTCCTTAAAGGTTCATATTCCGAGTTCATCTGATTGGTTGTTTAGCATATGTATTGCCTTTGTATTACATCATATTGCACACATGTTCTCAGCAAATAGAACATTTTATTCATCAAGATTTCTGTATTCATGAATTTCTAATGCCTGAGACATATGAATAAATGTTCAACTATAGATATTTTTAGCTTCTATACTAGAGATTTTTTATATGATTTGAATATTTCACAAACATGTTAATAGAGGATACTAGCAGCTCTGCTAGTAAAAGCAGATGAACCAGTTCCTCCAAGATTACCAAATCTAATTTTAATAATCTATTTTACCAAGGCCAACTCCGCATTTTATTCTTCAGAGCTTGTTAAATTGAGTAATTGAGTGCCAATAGGCAGGGTAAAAGCAACATCAATTTAATTGCAGTCTTTGGAGACGGCAATAAATGTTTTTCCATGAAATTATATAAAAGTACATTATAAAAATAATAGTTATCAATGTTAGACATCGAATCCCGCAATTTACGTATAAAACCTTTCTCTGCA
This sequence comes from Triturus cristatus, assembly GCF_964204655.1. NCBI lineage: Eukaryota > Metazoa > Chordata > Amphibia > Caudata > Salamandridae > Triturus > Triturus cristatus. The sequence goes on along the minus strand of NC_140595.1, from coordinate 694,813,274 downwards.
TTTCTTACCCCAATCTAGTTGGTTCATCACTAGTTAACTGCAATAAGAAAATGACGCAGCTACTCAGCTATAATAACTTATCACAGCTGAGTGGTGGAGTCACTATCTCTGCTGTCAGCAATCGCCATACATATGAAAGGCAGGTCACTGAGAATATTTGCAGCTATTAGGTAAATAATGAACAGTGCAATAACCTTTCAGCTGTCCTGAACTAAGTTTCTTTGAAATAAATATTAGTAGAAAGGGGATATTTTGGGTGAACGTTTATTTTTACAGACCTAGAGTTAATTACACAAAAGCAGGAATCTCTCTGCCTGTTAAATACATTTTGAACTACTTTTTAACTTTTGTATTACTGAATCTTTTTTAATAACTTTTTATTATCAGTGTTTCTTATTGTAAAGATTTAAATTAATCGAACAATAAAGTTTATTGCCGGTGGGTACATTTTGAACTACAGCCCTCTTTTGTAAATTATGTACAATAATCTGCCTATAACACAGTTTTACCTCAATATTGTTTAGCTGCCTATTGGTGGGCTTCATTTTGAACTGCAGATTTTGCATTCATTCTAAATATCTGCTACCATACAACGTTTCCAGGGAATGAGACTTTTTTGGAAGGAGAATAATAGTTTGATCAAATATTATTAGAAATAAAATGTCCATGGTGGCACATTAAAAGCATAATGCAAGTGATCATGCATTGCGTGGCGGGCCTGACGGGAAATGGTACCGCCCGCCATATGTGCGGCGGTCCCATGGGGGAGATTATGATGCGCCCACCACACTGGCGGGCGCATCTCGCATTTTTATCATTGCGGCGGGCTGTGCTTTCAGTAGCACCCGCCGCAATGGTAAAAATGCATGTTGTGCATTTTCATGCACAAAGTGGCAGACTACGTGTGGTGCCTGCCGCATTGTGCATCAAATGCAGGGGAGTACCATAGGTATCCCCCATGTGCACCCCCTACCCCCCCAACTTCCTGGGGGCCCGCAACGGGCCCTCAATTGTCAACTCCACATGCCTTTCTCCGCCACGGAAAGGCTGTTCTCCGCCGGCATACTCATATGGATGGCGTCGTCTAGCAGACACTGACACCATATTAAACCCTTTTCCGACCAGTCGACTCGTCGACTGGGCGGAAAAGCGGAAGATGGACTTCCGGTCCGCTGCGGTGCCCCCCACCAACCTAATCAGGCAGGGGGTAAATTTAGTGTGGGCGGTAAATAATGGCGGGCGGATCGCCACCACCATACGGGCGGTGGCGATCCGCCCACCATTATAATTGATCCCATAGTCTGGCTACTTTAGTCACTGCTGCCCCCACAACTACTGGAGGACTTCGGAGCACAATAACAACTGATAGTGACAATCAAAGAGCATCACCTAAGTCGGCCAAATTGGGGAGCAGACCAATATCAAAGAGATCCAGGAAAAAGAAGAAAAAGGATCAAAATAAAGCCATAAAACAACAACTAGTGTCACAAAAGCTGGTGTCCCAAACTTGGATGCTCCCGATAAGTGAAACATCGGCCAACCTGTACCCCATCTTCCAGGGAATTCTAGCCCCAGGAAAGACAGCCAGCGGGAGCAACACAAATCAACCTCAGGAAACGCATGCACTTTCCTGTTCAGTACCAGAGTACTCTGAAAACATGCCGTATCACCTAGATACTCAGGACACTCTTCCCCAGTTGCATTACCAGTGAGGGATCACCCAAACAATAAATGTCCAGCCCGGGCTAAAGCCAGAAGCTCTACCACATAGAACAATAGTGCCACTCAAAACTCAAGACCCCAATAACGTTGGCATTTCTCAAACACGCGTAAACCAGCACCTGGATGGAAAACTCTGGGATAAGCATGACATCATCTCTTTGAGTAGTAATAGCACCAACAATGAGTTCAGAGATGAACGAACATCAGCAAAGCTGATCCTTGAACTCCTGTATCATTCAGAGGGCCAACACAATATACTAAACAGATTCAACTTGGTGAGACTGTTTCAAACCTTTCCGCACATAGCAAGAAATCGACAGAGGATATTCCTGGAGTCAAATTCAAAACATTGACAAATTGCCCGAATGGGCCCAAATCAACAGTCGTAACATTTAAATTCTCCATACTAGTAGCAGATATTCTGTCCAACAAGTCTTCGTTTGACTAGTGAGGGATAGAGATCATGGAACCTTTAACCCCAAAGCACCCTGACCCGCTGTAGGAACAAGGAGAGCTGCCAAGGCTCAATAGACACAGTATTCTTTGGGGGCTGGAAATTCACCACTCAACCTAACATATAATGAATTGTAGATATCACACTCTTACGGCAAACAAGTAGGCCCAATAAGGAGATGAGTCTTCGATCAAGCAGAAAATACAAAACAAAGAAATGACTGGAGCTGGCTATCAGCAACACTTCAGAATAATATAAGAAAGCATTCCTAGCATTGGCAGCTATTCGCTTCAGCTCAAATTCAAAATAAATCCAAGTATATTCATTATGTCATGGAATGTAGCAGGTCTAGCAAAACTACTGCTCTGCTTTCAGGAACCATTGGCAACCTGTCCCATCACATTCCCATGTTTCTTTGAATTCCACCAACCAGCCGTAAGAACCAATACATTTGGGAGACCCTCCGATAGACTCTCAATCTATGTAAGCCTTGACCTAGACTTGAAAGTCAACACTTCCATACTACACAATGAAATGTTCCAACTGGTGACCCTGGGTGGACGGCAAATAAATGACCAGTACTTGAAGATCCTGCTTGTTAACGTATACTTTAAATGTTTTGCCACAGGTTGACTCAGTTTTGCGACTCACTTGAATCAATTCTATATGAAAATATAACACAAGAAGTCAGTATATGTGGCAACTTCGATCAGCGATCTCTGGGAACAGACTTGGCAAATGGATGTGATATGGCTAGTCCGCTAGCCACTCTTTCCAAGCACACACCTTGAATTCCATCCTGCATTCAATTGAAAACAAATTTCCCGCACTTATATTACAAATTTCCTTTTAGGGATTAAGCATTTTGTATTATGTGTTCACCACAGCTAGGATCCAGGATGCGGTAGCAAGCTTTGACATCTTGACTCGCTCCGAGAGTGACCACTTCCCACTCGTTCCTTCATTAAAAGTTAGTTCCAACAGGCTGGAAAACCCTGAGTATAATAGCTGATTCTAAGGTGGAGGAAAATGGCAATTTAATCAGAAGGATGAAATAGGGTCCAGTGAATTTGCAGAAACTCAAAATCTAGGAGTCGACCAGAGGTGCGCATCTCAAGACCCTTAGTGGTAGAACCCTTCTGGCCAACTGGGACTCAACTGTCAGTGAAATATATCGAGTGTTTGGTAACAATCTATGCTCTCAGACTATATCTGCTAATGCTCAGTGGAAAGCAACCAAAGCTTACATCACTGCGAGCGAACTGAGGCTATTTAGGGTAAAAATCATGACAAAGGGAATGCAAAGCCTCAATTAAAGGCAAACTGAAAGCTAGACTGCAAATCCTTAACACCCAGCATAAACAGATGGAGCAGAACAGATAGAAAGAGAATGGTTGCATGTATACTCGCTGAGGGGGAAACCAGAACAAAGCAAGCCCTGCTACAGCAAGAGTTAAAGCCAGCTCTGAGTCTCAGTGGATCACACATGTACAAAATCTTTATGCAGCCGGGAACGTATCATACAAAGACTTGGAGCTGCAGAATTACTGCTCTGATTTACTAAATCTTGAGTAGGTGTTTTCGGGAAGTAATATCTCCAGACTCTTGAAGAAGATCAGAACAACTGGGTGCATCGCCAAACGGTATTTCTGCAATTCTCTTCAAAGGGGATCTCGTCCTGTGGATGCCATACTGTTCCTCCACTACCAAACTTGTCAATTGACTGTGCAAGTTCCAGAGAACTGGAGGGGTTCCATTCTGGATCCTATTTATAACAAGGGTGACAGAGCTAACAAGTCTAACAAGTTCAACTATCACCTCATCGCCCTTCTGGACATTGAAGCTAGGGTCTACACCTCCACTGTCTACACCTCCACTACTCTTCTACACAGAACAATATTGTGGCCGTTTCTTACCTATTTCACAGGGCAAAGAGCAAGAAACAACTCCCTCTCTTTGCCTGTTTTGTGGATTATTCATCAGTCTTTTACCAGGTAGACAAGAACAGCCTGTGGAAAAAGATCAGATGATGGGGCATCCCGAATACCATGCTTCTAGCCATCATATCCCTATATACCTCAACCTTTGTTAAATATTTTCTTATAAACACTTTATTTTCAAATAAAGGAAAAAATTCACATTGCATTGCATATAAAGTCGTCACAATGAAATCAAAACGTTCCTGACAGTTGTAGCGCATTAGTGGACATCATATCAACCAGTAGAATGGTAACACTCAGCCGACACCGGTCCCCGACCCTCCCCGTCCACCCCATCCCGCGACCCCAATCCAAATTGATGCACTGAAGGCTGTCCATGTATTGCAATCGCACTGTGCCACTACCTCACCCCGTGGTCTCGCAACACCACGTCATGTAGCTGTGCGACCTTGGGCCCCACCTTCAGCCTACACACTCAAACCTATATACCTCAACTTGGGTCAGAGTCATGTTAACTCCAAAGACGGTCTCCAGGAAGATTAAGAAGTATAATGGTCTCAAGCAAGGTTGTGTGCTCACGTCCTTGCTATTTAACCTCTTCATTGCTGACATGGACGTTGTGTTAAAGCATGCTAACTTCATTCCGACAAAAATCGTAAGGATCAATTTTGCGATACTGCAATATGTCAATTATATCGTTTTCTTTCGACTGCTCAACAATTGGCCTACAGAGAGCTCAGAATGCATTACACAACTATAACTTGGCTAATAAAATGATGGCAAATGGCTCAAAGACCAAAATTCTCGTCTCTGCACCCAGTCAAAAAACAAAACTACAGATGGAGTCTGGGAGCTCCACAAATTGAAATAGCCAACTCTTATAAATATCTGGGAGTCTGGTGCACCTCCAAAGGTGGGCACAAAAACAACTAAGACATGCCACAACAAAAGCTGAGTAAACTATATCAGTGTGTGCAAACTGAACAACTCTTTGGAAAGCCTGTCCACCAGCCGAATTAGCTGAGTATTGGCTGCAACTGTTACCAACGATTTGCCATAATTTGTGGAAAATCTATTCAGTTTTCAGTTTTCCACTGCTGACTGAGCTCTTCAAAGCATAACCCACTGCTCCAGTGAAATGTATTAAGTGCACTTCTCTTTGCAAGAAACAATCAATGCAATTCTGTCTCTTCTTAAATGTTTAATTTACTGCTAAATTTTGCACTTCTCTACTGTGCTCATCCAACGAAAGTCATTAATTTGCATTTTAGCACACTCTGAACCAAGTGTGTGGGGTCAGTTGTGTTTGTCCATTGTCCCCCATCAAACCTGTGGTTCCATTCCCCATCTAGAGGTAGTGTAGCTACTGGGTTACCACTTCCACCATAGAGCCACATCATGATCCACCAACAGGAACCATTCACCCTTTACAATGACCTAATGGACAATCTGCCACTAGGCTTCCAGGTCAAATTGATAATCCCTCTGCCCTATTTAGGGTGGAAGAAACATCACTATATTTCAATTTCCAGGTGGAACTGCATGGTGATGCAGGGCAGGGAACTCCCTCAATGGCCCCTGCATGTCAGAGGTATTAGTGTTTTTTCACCAACAAACCCTTGCTTTGGGGGTTTGTTTAAGGAAAACAAAAAACTTTGCTAAGCAGGCACAAAATTAACAGCCTTTACTGCAATTGCCTCACTGGTAGTCAGGCTTTAGGGATCCTTGCTAGGCAGGCGGGATGTGTACGTTGGCCATAGCCTGTACTAAATAAGCTATCACTGTAAGAAGTTCTTAATCCTCCAGTGTTTTTGTTACCTCTGTAAAGTGCTCTGACACTTGCTTTGTCATAAAGATGTACTATACAAAAATGTAAGATAAATAAATATATATGCTTAATTTCTTGTACTTACCTTATAGAACCTTCGTACCATTCTTGATCTACCACACAGAATCTGCTAAATATATCTTCCTAAACTACCTACATACCATATCTAACTACCATCTCTACCATACGTCTCATACCATATGTTTTATATCTAACCTACCATACATACCTACTAACCAACCCACACCTACACACATTCCTGCCATATATAACCTATCATACCTAACTTACTATACCTGCCTACCTAACCTACCATGCCACACCTACCTACACTAACTACCATATTTAAAATTATATCTACCTACCACAACTGCTATCCATACCTTCCGAGTGTAGCTACCATACCTACCTACCAAACCTAACATAATTTACCTACTATACCTAACCTACTATGCCATCTACAGTACCTACCTATATACCATACTTAACCTACTCCATCTGACTGCCATATCTAGCCTACCCTACTGAACCTACCTGGCATATATCACCCACCTACCACATGTAACCTACAATGGTTACATGCGTAACCTACCTCTGCCTCTGGAGTGTGTATGTATATCTCTTCCCAAGGTGGCAGTTTTGTGAAAAAGGGGTACGTTTATATTGAATTTGATAAAATTGAAGAATTAGCCATATGACATTTCCCTATTGAATTTGAGATCGTTTTGCAATGATAAGATCAAAGCATACATTTATTGAGTCAAATCTGGCCAAAAACTTTATGCAGTTTTTAAAATATACTATTAATTAAATACATATAATTCGAAAAGTACTTAAAATGCACCCAAGACCTATTTCCACATCTAAAGAGGTATATCAGTTAACATTTTCAAAGTTATATCTTGCGTTAAAGTGGTTTACTTTAAAATGAAAACCCACAAACACTTAATAAAATTGGTCAATCTATTGCCAATTGTAATATAGTATGAGTATACATACAAAGACACCATTCATTTTAACCTCAAACAAAATTTGATTTGTAGACCGAGGGCTACGACCTAAATGTAAATTTAGCACCGCCTATACTAAGAGGCTGTCACATAATTTCTCATCTTAATTTCCTAAGGAACCTATCAACAGGGCAATTGATGTCTTATCTGGTGAACTGATTCATTTTTAGTTAATAATTTGAGTGGTTCAAATAGACCTTGGTGGGTAGGGGATCACATGAGCTTTGTTATTTATATTCTTTTTTGCCACTAGTTTGTTATAAAATGAAATCTCAACAAATGCAGCCCTACCATTACTGTCCAGGAATGCAGTATTAATTCACAATGTAATCCCTCATTCTTAGTGCCTGGAGAAAATGTAAGCAATTTCTTTAAACATTTGTTTTCCAATGATTCCCAGGAAACACTGGCGTCCTCGTGTAACAATTAATGGGCATATGAAATCATTGTTGGTATCTTGCCCTTAAAGACCTTAGTTAAGGGTGATAGAGAGTAACCACTATAGTCGCTGTTAAATTTAACTCGGCCTCCTACTGTTAGTGCAGATATGTTTTTAGTGACTCCAGGTAATTAGCAAATTAAAATTAAATCACTAAACACAGACCACGTCAGCTTTTCACTCACCTAGATGCCACGAGAAATTGCATTCCTTTTTTACAAAAAAACATATGTTTTGTTTTTCAATATTAACCATGAGATGATTTAATGAGCAGTAAGATGGGAGATCTTCCAATTTACTTGGAAGGCCTATTGCTAGTTCAAGAGCACAAGAGCACTAACCAGGGAATTGGAGCTCCACCTATCTTGGTGGAGAATAAATTGGTTTGTTTCACAACAGAAGGAAGATCAGCTAGGTACAATCCAAAGAGGGTAGGGGTCAACATTCAATTGTTTTAGGCCATTTTAGTGTATCAATACATCTTTAGCCCTGTTAAAAGTGTGGAGCAGCTGTATAATAGACAGTAACTCTGATAAGATTTTCCATGTCTTAGGTTTCTACCAAAAGGGACTCTCATTCAACTGTCTCAAAGACGGTATGGAAATGGACAAAGCAACAACAGTCTTACATTTTGTCCAACCGTTTTCTGCACTACAGCCCAAAAAACAAAACCATAGTTCATTGTTGAGTTGCTTTCCCTAAAGCCACCTTGTTTAATGGGCATTGTTATCTGAAATTGATTCTTCAGCTGGTGTACCATTTGTATTAGAAAATGCTATAGCACCACTTGGACAAAGAGTCTGTAATTGGACCCAAATTGCCACCACTCTCCTTATAAATGTTTTTCACCATTGCTACCCTCCATGTATTTGGAATGTTATCAGTCTCTACAAGCTAATAGGCCCTTGAAAAAAGGGCAGCAGATGATTTGCTCTCACCATTCAGTATTTACTTATATGTAACCAATGAGAGATTGTAGGGACCCACCGCATGATTTCATTTCATTGACTGGATAATTTTCTTCACTAGGGTTGAGAGGAGAAACAATAGGCTAAAGGACAATCCTTTACATACAGTGGGAACATCTGATTTTGGCTGATCATGCAGATTTTTAAATTGCATTATCCAGGCTTCTTCTAGGATCATACAGATTAGTCAAGTGGGATATGCAGGGATACTGCCCTTCTCCATTCTTCAGAATCTCTAAAGATGTTGCTATTGAATTACCTCAATCTTAATTTCCCTTTTCTCTCAAATATTCAATATTTTTCCTTCTAGTCAAAGATTTATACACTTTCATTTGTCTGTTTAGAGTGGATTTATTATTGAGATCACATTTATCTATCCTTTTCAATTTACAGATTTTGTTTTTAAGGCTTGTAAAGGGCTAATCAAATCATTTTGGGTACTATTACACTGCCCCTACTTCTCCTAGAATGGCCTCTTTGTAACCATATTTGTACTCAAGCTTCCCCTTGTCTTATGCCAATTTTTTTGCATTTTTATGGTACTATAATTTCTGTTGTCTTTACATGCTGCATGATCTTGTTACTGGCTGTTTGAAATGTATCACTCATTTAAAGAATTCAGATAGACGGATCATTAGTGCTGGTGAAGTATGTCAATTCTTACTGTCAAATTATGAGGGTAACCCACTTGAACATGTAAAACTTTATTTACAGGCAAATAAAACTCTATAATCATGGTAACCTGAAGATGCCAATGGTGACTACCTTCCTGGTAACAAGGAAAAGTTCTTGAAACAAAATAAGTCAGAGCCTTCTACAATTATATAATCAATGATGTGGCACTAGAATCCACTTCAAAAGGTAGCTCAGAAATCCATCATGCTGTGTCCATTAGGGTAGCCTACGTAATCTTTGGCCAATGTCATTCCCTTCTCTTGAGGAGGACTAGGATGGAAACTCAGCAACAGAAACATAGCATGACTTTAGCAAGTCACCTATAATTAAATTAGTTGTAGAGGGGATCAACCTCATATTGAAATCATTGGCAATGTTTGTGACTGCACTAGGATGATGTAGATTTAGCTTATCAATATATTCTTCCATATATGAAACATAGTTGCCTACACATGGTAGCATATTTTATGTACATAATCATTGTTATATCTGTCAGCCTTGGGGCGGTCTCTCCACAAATTGTTGCCTTAGTCCTCCTGTGTATGCAAAATTTGTTTTTGTTAACTTTAGGACTCTGCACACTTTACCACGGTGCTTAACAGTGCTAAGGTATGTGTGCTCTCTCCTTTAAACATGTTGAAATTGGCTTACACTTGGCACAATTTACTTGTAAGTCACTAGCAAAGTGGTGCTAAAGGTAACCAGGGCCTGTAAAAAAAAAAGTTACTAGTGCCACCCAATTAAGTAACATTTTTAAACATGCCTTAAAACTGTCATTGCAGCCAGTGTGTGTGATTTTAAACTGCCATTTCAACCTGGCAAAATAAACCTTTAGCCAGGCCTAAACTTCTAATATATATAAGTCACCCCTAGGGTAGGCCCTAGATAGCCCACCGGGCAAGGTGAAGTTCATTTAAAAAGTTGGACATGTACTTTTAAGGTTGACATGTCCTGGTACTTAAATACTCCTACATTTATTTTTCACTACTGTGAGGCCTACCCTTCCCATAGGATAACATTGGGTTCCCTTACAACATTTAATAAGTGATAACTTACATTTGGGAGCAAGTAGGAAAGTCAAGTTACAATATTGCAATTTAAAACCCTCTTTAATGGTAAAGTTGGATCTAAGGTCACAATTCTGAAAATGCCACTTTTAGAAAGTTGGCGTTTAATTGTCCCATCCATTTGATGCCTACCGCCTGTATCCTTGGTCACATGACTAGTTGTAGGTGTCAGTTGATCATTGTTTTATTACTTCCAAAAAGTGAGACAAGGGGGAATAGGTGTTCAAAACCTAGCATACGGATCAAATCCGCAAAAAGGGCTTATCTTACTCAGCGTATCAACAAAGCGGCTCACTCTAGTAAAGAGCTACACAAGATACTGAAGGAATTTACCGCCCCTCAGGTTGAGCGATCTTCTTTTGTACCTACCCAAGACTGGGTCGACTCCACTGCCTTGTTTTTTGATAACAAGATCAAAACTATCTATGCCTCATTTCTTTCTCGGACAGCCGTTCATGTCTGCCATACCACCAATATGAGTCAAACTAGTCCCTCGCCTCAACAGAATAACATTCCTTTATTAACGGAGTTTGATCCCATAACAAGCATCGAAGTCAGGGAGAGCCTAGTAAGGGTTAAGTCTGGCTCCCCCGCCGATCCCTTTCCTCCCCGCTCCTGTGCCAAAATTTTACCTCTATTTGTGGATACCTTAACCGTTGTTTTCAACCAGTCTCTTAATCAAGCCACATTCCCCCGAAGATGGAAACAGGCACAGGTGAAGCCCATTCTTAAAAAACCCTCGGCTGACCCTAGCCTGCCAGCCAACTATCGTCCTATCTCTTTGCTCCCCTACTTTGGGAAGGTCCTGGAGCTCTTAGTTAATAAACGTCTCACGACCTATCTAGAGACCCACAGGCTCCTCGATCCCTCCCAATCAGGCTTCCGTGCGGCTCATAGCACGGAGACCACACTTATTGAGGTAGTGGACAATATCAGACTGGCCCTGGATCGCCGAGAGTCGGCAATCCTGGTCCTTTTGGACCTGTCGGCAGCATTCGACACAATCTCCCACAGTATTCTCAAACATCGTTTGTGGGAGATTGGTGTCAGAGGGAGGGCCCTGGACTGGTTTGCGAGCTATCTGGCGGATCGTTTTACTAAGGTTTCTGTGGACGGGATTACCTCCCGTTCCTACCCAGTAACGGTCGGGGTCCCGCAGGGCTCGATCCTCAGCCCAATGCTGTTTAATGTTTACCTAGCCCCGTTGGCCGACATCATCAGGTCTTATGGTTTTGACACCCTATCATATGCCGATGATACTCAGCTGTTAGTGACTTGTGATCCTGACCAGTCTGATGTCCAAACACGTTTCAAGAGCTGTTTAATTAAGATCAATGACTGGATGCATTTAAACAGGCTTCAGCTTAACGGTGGGAAGACCGAGGTAATCCTATTCGGGAAGGCTGAAAAGTTCTGGACCTGTGACTGGTGGCCTCCAGAGCTGGGTACCTGCCCTACGCCCAAGCTCGCAGTCCGTAACCTGGGTATTACAATTGATAATTCTTTATCTCTGAAAACCCACGTAAATCAAGTGCTGGGGACCTGTTTTGGCATCATGCGTCTGCTACGCAAGATTTTTAAATGGCTACCCATAGAGGCCAGGAAACCTCTGGTCCAGGGTCTAATCATCAGTCGTTTAGATTATGGCAATGCCTTATTTACAGCACTCAACCAGGATCAACTCTGCAAACTACAGATTCTCCAGAACATGGCCGCGAGGCTTGTTCTGGACCTCCCTCCACGCACTCCCTCTGCTCCCATTTTGAATACCCTACATTGGTTGTCAATTCGCCAAAGAGGGCGCTTTAAAATCCTATGCCTTACGCATAAGCTGATGCAAGGCACCGGCCCTCTATACTTGGCAAAAAAACTTCAAAGGTACGTCCCAGGACGCTCGCTGCGGTCCAGCGCTAGACCTCTACTTGTCCAACCCCGTGTCCGGACTGCCCGCAATGGAGGTCGCTCTTTTTCATACCAGGCTCCCACGCTATGGAATAGACTTCCTTTGGATTTACTTTCCATAACCGACCATCTACTTTTTCGCAGAAAGCTGAAAACCTGGCTCTTTTCCCAAAAAGCTTAGGCACATCAATATAACGTTACTGTCCAGTCTCTTTGTCTTGGTTGCGAGCGCCCTGCGACCTTTGGTGATTTGTGCGCTATATAAAAATCTTTGACATTGACATTGACATACGGTGGCTAAGCTGGTGTCTGCACATCTACCTCTAGTTTAAGGCCATAAGAGAACCAAGAATAAATTAACACAACAGAGTCAAATGTCTTTTCACTTAGTGGTGCTATCATGCTGTCTGCATCCAGCCACCTTTGGTGCAAATCGACCGCACTTATAAAAAATTCAGACCTACTAACTAACACAAAGTTTAGCACTCAAGCACACACAGTCCAGTTTGTTATTATTAGTTCCTTTCTTTGTCGAGTTCCACTCTTCCAGTAGTTGAATCCAGTCAAAAGGCACAGTACTTCAGTCTTGTTTACTTCAGAAGAAAATTCTTTCTACATTAATGTCCATAAACACTGCAGCTGACACATGTTTCTTCCTCCTGGACTTTTTCAAGCCTGCGAGATCCTATTGTACAGTTTTTTTGCATGATTATATATTCCGTATTCCTGACACCAAGAAATCAGTGCCATCCCCTCATTCGTGTGCCATCACCTGTTCAACCCACTGCGGTGATTAATGTACATGCATCCAAAAGAACCCCATAGGGAAGGGATGTGTTTGAAATGTCACTATCCTATAAAGGTTTATACTGTAAGGTGCCTGCAAATTGATTAGTGGGAAATCATAAAGTGCCTGTAGAGTGGTCTATTAAAAGAATCAAATGGTTTTGTTAGTTTGATAAAAATGTCCAATGTGCATTAATTGTGAATTTACACGATGCCTATAATCTCTTAATCATGTTGTGGGTGTAGGCTGTGTGGAGGTATTTCGTACCTACGTGCATGGATGGAGGTCCAAATAGAAAATTGACGTCTCTCCTTCTTTTATGTTCATATGTCAAGGTTAATGGAACGTCAGTCTGTAGACCTCGTCGTTGTGGTAGATGTCCCAATGACTGAGGATTCAGAAAGCATCTGTTAAAAAGAACCCAATTGTTTGTGAAAATATGCATTCTAAATAAAGACTAGTAACAGTAACCTGTTAAGTACAGTGTAAAAATGAGACTGTAAAAACCAGCAAAGAAGAAGGTGCAGGCACTTACCCTTCCTCTAAGCTTGTTGTAGCTCATGTTGAAGTTCTGTAACAGTCGAGATAGTCATAGCATGTGGGATCCCAACGTGGTAAAGATCCACTGGTCAGGGGATGGGCAGGACCCTCATAAGCCTTCTGTAAAAAATATAGACGGCAGCCACTGTCCGTGCAGGAAACAGTGGTGAGTCGGTGGGGCCATATGGGGGGGGGGGTTTCGAGGGGTGATGCCGAGGGAAAAATAAATAATTAATTAATTTTCCCTCTGTCCTTCGAAATACACCCCCACGTGGCCCCGCTGCCCCACTTCTGTTACCTGCATGGACCGCGGCTGATAGACGGTATCACAAAGCGGGGTCTTAACAGTAAGATGGGAGGACAAATAGCATGAAATCCTTTCCCCTAACTCGGGATTGTGAGAAGGTTTAAGGTGAGTAATCTGAGCGGAGAAGCAGAGAAGGAGAACAGTTCTTACCAGTTCTGTAAACCACAGGACTTGCAACACAGTATACATGCAGGAGTAGTCTGTCGCCCTGTATTGTGTGCAAAAGTGATGTAGTACCAATAGGGAGAACCCACCAAGGTGGGTAACTCCTAGCTAGTTCACGGACGAAATGTTGGCTTGGTCATCGGATTCCACTTTGTTTAGAAAATGGTGAATTGATGGAGTAATGTGAGGTCCGAACTCAGTCCAGCCGCAAAGGCAATTGGGTCTGGTAAGGGTGCATTGCTGTTAGCAATTGTATCCGAAGATTGAAAACGTAACAAACCTGTATGTGACCCCAGGATTGGGGATGACCACATATCTTAGTACACATCCTGGGTGAGGACTGCATTTAAGGTCAGCAGACCAATGCATCTGATGATAGAATTGACATGTTTCTGATTCGGCTCATAAGTCTGGGTAATAGTCAACTATGTAATAAAGCCTTATTAGACAGGATAAATGTGAGTGTGTGCTGTGTGACCAGCTGCTGATAAAATACCCATGGTCATGGTCTATGGGCCAAGCATCAAGGGATTGGGCGAACTAGTAGCATGTGACTCATTGTTGAGGTGCATGTTTCAGAATTCACACAATGTTGCACAATAGATGGTGTTATATTCCCCAATATACTACAATCAACATACATAATTGTGTGCTGTAACAATATGGCATACACTATTGTTGCATGATACAATTGTTCACAGATCTACAGAAACACATGTAGTTCCTTGTCCACATTCAAACCCTGCTGCACCGCCCTCAATTGGATGATCCAATAACATTCCAACTGTCTTAATCTTAGCGGAGAATAGGTGTTGGCAAGATGATCCATCTCTATCAGGAGAGGGGGAGCTGTGACCAACCACACTTGCACATCACACAGACTCTGCCTCAGAACACTCATAAAAGGTTTCACACTAATATTTTGCGTCCCTAGGTGAGTTTGGGTCAAGACAAGGAGGCAAGAAATTCCAGACGCCTCTGTAGGGGGAGCACTCTAGAAGCTTCTCCCACTTCAAAGCTGGCACCAGGTATAAATGTTGGACCCTCAGACCCAACACTTCAGGATGCTTCTGGACCTGTGGAAGACACGCAAGTTCCAGGAGGCCACCCTCTTTGGGCATGGTAAAACCAAAATCGGGTACCTGGCTGGGGTCAAGTCCATCCCCTGGGAGTAAGAAAGAGAAACCTAAATCAAGCAGGTTGGGGAAGAAAGGCTTATATTTGTATGGAAGCAATCACTATAATAGCTCTAGCACTCATACAAAGGTCACTCCAGATGGTTGCCCCCTTTGTAAGTGTGTACAATCAAAGGGGGAACTGAAATCTCTGATCTCCCAGCTATCAAGCTCAGGCACGGGATCTGGGCTGGGTCCTAAGGCTCCAGCCATCGCTAGAAGGTACACACTTGGCTTACTCACTGGCCTCCGGCCAGATGTATTGGCTCCGTCTGCTTACCAAACACATACCCCCGAACCACTTGAGTCTCAATCAAACCCCGACATTGGCAGTGAAGGGGAGGATACTGCTGGGAAACAATTGATGAGGGGCTCCTCAAACTCTGAAGAACCATCACTCTCTCTAATCCTGCAGGCATTGCAGGAGCAAAGGCTGGAGGCACAAGACCACTATGCGCAGGCTAGGGCAGACAATCTCAGTATCCAGCAGTCCTTAAATGAGGTGACCAGCACGGTGGGGGTACGAACGAAGGACATCACTGAGCTGCAAACACGGGTCACGAGACAGAAGAGGCAACCACAGCAACCACTAGAATTGTACAATCTCATGACAAGAAAATACTAGCCTTGCCAACTAAAATAGAGGACTTGGAGAACCCGCAGCGTTGTAACAACTTAAGGCTGTTCGGGGTCCCCGAAGGCAAGTAGGACTCTGACCCTTGTGCCTGTGTGGTTCAGCTATTCCAAAGGGCTTTCACTGAACTGTCAGACTGGGATTGTCAAATCCAGTGAGCACATAGACTGCCTATAGTTCTGCACAAACCAAACTCTCATTATCCCAGGCCTTTCTGATTTTTTTTATTAAGCCTGGTGATATCTATTAAAGCTAGGCCTTGTTCCCCAGTAGTTGTAGACTCCCTTTCTATCTTTGTCAGATTAGACCTATGCAGAGCAACCATGGACAGACACTGGAAGATGAGACAACTTATCGATCTTATAATGGCGGAAAACGCCCAGGTGTTTTTTCAAGAGCCAGCATGACTAAAAGGTATAAAAGACGGACATTTGCAGTTTTTTCTCATGGACCATGAGGCTAAGCAAGCTTTAAGCCAATGGCAGCTAGAGAGGGCTTCTAATAAGACCTAGAAGTCTAAAGACAATAAGTGCTTTATTTTCGGAAATAAGGCAAATCAACAGATTGATTTCTGTTTTCTCCCTCTTCCCACTTTTATCCTGATTTTGGAATGTCTCTACCTTTTTCTTTTTTTTCTCCACGGGGCACTTTGGTGGCGGGTGATGGGTGGACGGAGGGCTGCTCTGGGTGTGCTGTGGGCTGATAGCTGCCAATTCAACCAGCAGCCTATAAGAACGATGATTCCTTCTTCTCAATACTGGGGGGGCAGCGGGGAAGGGGTAGGAGTGCATGAGGAAATGGGGGCAGGGGAGGTTGCTGATGGAAAATTCAAAAAAGGCACACATAATTGGGGAAGGAGGGGGGTCAGGGGGCAGGATTAGGGACAGAAAGACGACTTGAGGATAGATAATGGGTCCATACTTAAATACACGGTAGTGGCACAGATCGCCAAGTTTTATGGCACTGATTAGATGAATAGCCCAGAATGTGTCAGGCCTAAATAGTGGAGCTGAGCGTCAATTAGTTCAGGAGGAGCTGAAAGCGTACAGAGACGCATTTAGCTTATAAAGACCGAGGCTTGCTTAAGCATCTTGGGTATCAAATAATTATCTGTACATCTCAGATCACGTCTATAAGGGGTACTGCTATACTGGCGAGCAAGGCACTAGATTATAGAGTCCTTGGCTGACCAAAGAGGTAGATGGACACAGATGCAAGTGGAAATCAAGGGTACGAAGTATGTGTTTTGCGCAATATATGACCCCAATGTCGATGAACATGCTGTGTTTGACTTTATTAGTTTGGGTGATTTTAACTGCATAGTGAAATATGCCATTGACTCCACAAACCAGGTGGCCACTCCTAAAATTATGAAGGTGAGAGCTTCAATCCTTGATATGGGGCAGCTGCACTCTTTAAAGAACACTTGGCGCTCACTCTATCCACCTGGTCCAGGGTATACTTACTACTCTGCTCCACATTGACAGTATTCTACAATAGACTTTGCTTGGATTTCTGACAATATACTGTCAACTGCTGACATGGAAGTATGCCCTATGATTGCATCTGATCATAAACCCATATTGTTATTTTTTCAGGTTAAGTCAAGGCTCAAAACATCTCGGCCCTTTTCATTCCCACGCTATCTACTTATCGATGGCAACTACTTAGCTCTTATTCATAAAAAATGTGCAGTGTTCCTTGAGGATAACGTGGGGTCGGCCTCTCCTTGTATAGTGTGAGACGCGCATAAGGCATATACTAGGGGGTTACCCAGAAGTATCTAAGGCAGCAAAACAGGGAGGGAGAACCCACACACAGAACTGCTTTTCAAAAACTATTAGCCAGTGAACTTCGCCATGCAGATGCAACTCGGTGAGGCACTCTAGATCAGGATCTATTGTATACGTCCCTAATAGATGAGCGACTGCCTATAAGCAGGTTTTTCGGAGAGAAAATTGCTGTGACCTACAACAAGCACAGGTTGTTAAATTATGAGTATAGGGATCGAGTAGGGAATGTGCTTTCTCATCAGCTAGCAGACAATTCGAGCGAAGACACTGATAAAAGTCATCAAAGGGGAGAACGGCATACTACATAAGCATTCATAAGCTTAAACTATAGTCGAGCAATTCTGCATCTTCTATCAAAAACTTTATAAACAAAAGGTGGTGCGGGACGAGACAGGAATTCAGGAATATTTAATGGTGAGTAAGCTCCCGCTTTTGAGGGAGGAGGACTCTGCCTTGTTGGAGCAAGAAGTTACGCATGAGGAAATCATTGAAGCAATACTTGGGTTACCATCGGGGAAAGTGGCCGGTGAAGCCTCAATCCCAGCCGAGATTTACAAAGCCTGTAAGAGTGCTATGGTTCTTTTACTGGGAGAGGTTATTCAACTTATAGGATCAAGAGACTTGGCTCCTGAGTCATGAAATATTACAAAGATAGTCTTTTTCTTGAAAAAGGACAAGCCATCTGAGGACATCAGTTCTTACCGGCCGCTAACCCTTATAAACGCGGATGCAAAGATACTTGCTAAAATCCTGGCCACCCGACTGGCTCCCATGATGCCAGGCTTAATTTCTTGCCAGCAGCATGGCTTTATACTGGGTAGAGAAACCACCGCTGATCTTAACACCGCAGTGGGGGTTTTGACATTGCTGGGAAGTCAATGCCGAGCTTGGCCATGGTCTTGCTAGGCACCGAAAAGGCTTTCGACCAGGTTTCTTGGGATTGCTTATGGGCAACACTTACATCATTTGGATTAAGAGGAAGATAAGGTAAATGGGTACAAGCCTTGTACAGTAGACCTCAGGCTAAATTGTATTACGACAGCTTGCAAACAGCTCCGTTTCGAATTCAGTGCGACACCAGACAAAAATGCTCTATTTCTCCTCTCCTCTTCGCACTATGGGGCATATCAACAACAACCGGCGATAATTATTGCTCAGCGCTCTTAGCGTGAGGATAATTATCGCCGGCTAGCGTGAATTTTTATCGCTGAGATAGCGTGCTATTAGCAACGCTTATCTCAATAGTGATAAAAATCTACACGCTAACAGGCTAACGTGAGATTATCGCTGGAAACCCAGCGATAATCACACGTTACCTTGTTGATAGGGACAGGCAAACTTAGCCATGATATCCTCCTTCCAAAGGATATCATGGCTAAGTCTGAAAATTAGCAGACGTAAAAAAGCAGCGTTAACCGCGGTTAGCGCTGCTTTTTTTGTCTCTAACAGGGTTAGCGACATTCTTGATAATAGGAGAAATGTCGCTTAGCGACATTTCTCCTATTATTTTACTCTGGAACGCCCCCTTTGCATCTCATTAGAGATGCAAGGGGAAGCGTAAAGTAAAAGGGTGCTAACATGCAAATTTGCGTGTTAGCACCCTGTTGTTGATAGGGCGCTAGTTTTATCTCTGCTTTTTTGGCTTTTAAAGCCAAAAAAGCAGAGATAAAGCCTTTGTTGATATGCCCCTAAATTTTGAGCCATTCATTAAAGCGCTGCATGCTAACGTACAGATACTTCCTTTGACCATAAGGCAGCGCCATCTGAAAATCATCGCTTATGCTGACGACATAGCCATCTTCACTACCGAACCAGCATCGGTGATAGAAGCTATTGAAACGGAAGCAAATAAATGTGGTCTTCTTTCTGGTTACAGGCTGAACATCAATAAGACTCAAGTGCTTCTTAACTTCCAGCCTGAACGACCTATCTCAGGTGTCCGCCCCACTGCTACTTACTTAGGGGTACGCATCTCCTCAAATATTGATCGTATACCAGCACTAAATTTTGATCCTTTGCTGGAAGTTATGACCAAGCAACTGTAAAGCTGGCATAAGCTTCCAATTAGCATATTGGGGAGGTGCAACATTATAAAAATGAAAGTGCTACCAACATTTTTATAACTATTCTGGTCAATTCCAATGCGCGTCCCTAACTCCTTCTTTAGTAAATTAGATAGTATCTTGAGCAGTTTTATATGGGGGTACAAAAAATCATGACAGGCAATAGGGCTAATGAAATTGCCGTATAACCAGTGGGGGCTAGAATCCGCGGATTTCAAAAGGGGGCGCCTGTTTGCTACTTTATATTGTTTTTTAAAGCAGACGCTGCCGTGTTCCTGGCCTCCGGCAATTTTAAGGCAATAATAAAAATGTCAAGTTAGCTCCGGTGATTAGTGTTCTTTCTGTAGAGAGACCGTAGTTTTCTCTAGTGGAAGTTTTGACTGCTGGAAGTTTTGATTCCTCATAAGGTAGTGCGGAGGGCTTATATGCCTGCTGCAAAGAAAGTGTACCATGCAAATCACAAAGTGAATAGAACATAAATAGGTCAGTGGGTTACTGCTTTCCTCAGAGACTTCCTTTTGTTACTTGCAGTTTACAAGTTAAACTCCTAATGTAAAATAGTGAGCTACTGTCATCAAAGAACTGAAATGCAGACGTCAAGTATAAATTATAGCGTATTGATTTTTTCCCCCAGACTTTCATTATCCTAATGTTTCACAAAGGGTTCATTTGGGTAGAAATAATTTCTGATTATTAAAGAGAACCCCGGACCATGGTGTTACGTTTCAGATTCTGAGTTTGTGCTTCTCCAGGCAAGCCCCCTTAAACTATACTGCCTACCAGTATGGATGACATATAAATCCTTTACCTTGTAGTCTCCGTCTTATGTAACGTTTCCTATAGATTGATTTACACATATATGATTGATTGTCTCTGTAATGTGTGTGCAATGTAAAGTGCTCTGACACCCTACATTTTTATGAGTGACACTATACGACTAAATAAATGTATCTGAGAGAGAGTGGTTATGAAGACCGTTAAAGGGTGGGTAGTGCAGAAATCCATTGAGGAGGTGGTCATTCAGGGGAGGGGGGGGGGGCGCCAAAAATCATTGTCGCACAGGGCGCCACCAGTGCTAAAGCCGTCCCTGAATGTTTTTATACAGAATCAATGACCCTAACTGCTCCAAACGTGTCCACTTTAAGGCCATCAGGGATTGCGTACACATATGGCAGAGGATCGTTGCCATGTGTTCCATCTCTCTTTTCCATGATAATCTCCCCTAATGGGGTAATCCAATGTTTCCGGAGGTATTTCAGGACTCTGATAGCAGGCGGGGCCAGTTATATGACCATAATGGCTTTCGCTCATTTGAAAGCCTGCGACTCACATTCGATGTTCCTCGTCAGATGTTCTTTAAATACCTCCAGCTCAGGGATCACTTTATGAGACACCATGCACTGCTAAAAGTATCGAGCTCCGCAGTGTGGGAATGTCTGTACGGGCAGAATAGACGGTCAGCAATTAGCATGATGTACCAATGCTTGTGCCAGTTTAGAGTAAATGGTTGCGAAAAACTAGTAGCAAGATGGAGTGAGACTCTGGGGATAAATGTCACCTCTGAAGCAATCAAGACGATGTTTGGAACTATAGAGCGATTAATACACTCTGTCAGTCTAAGGTTGCAGCAGTTCGGCACGATTTGTGCACTATATTATACCCCAGAAAGGACTGCTGGATGGGCTTGAGGCGGGGGAGGACAAGGTGGGGGACAAGGAGGGGACCACTGTAAATGCCCCAAATACGGCTTGCAGGCAGCTAATATTCTGCCCATGTTCGCTACTTGTCCTGACTTAGAAACATTTTGACAGAAGATCATATATGCTATGAAGCTTAGATTAAGGGTCCACTATACTTTATCGTTGGCTGAGATCATGTTTGGCTACAAAGAGGATAGTCATGGTCATAGATTAATTATTTCAATAATGCTGGTGGCAGCTCGACTTGCTATAGCCAGGGCCTGGATTTCATCTAAGCTTCCCTCAGAAGCTGAATGGTGGGCAATTATGAGAGAAACTTTTGAAAGGGAGAAGACCCTGGCTAGAGCAATTTGACTCCATATGGGAGTGTATCCAAGATGCTTAGAGTATCAGATCAACCGGGACTATTTATTAGAACATGGCCCATTAGTAGTAGGAAGTTCACATATTTTAAATCTGCTCATGCTATGATTTGGAATGATACGGAATGCTTGTTGTATGTATTATTGTTATAATTATTGCTTCCTGCTTTGCCATGTTTTTACAAAAGTGTCTTGGTGTTCCCTTCTTGACAATAAAATGTAAAACAATTAAAAATAGGTTATACATTCTAGCAACGTTCTTCCACTAATATTGTTGCACCTTACCAAATTTTTGCTGCTGTATATTAGCAAGATGCGCCTATTTTTTTTTAGTTTCGTTCAGTGTAAAATTATTTTTTCCAATACAAAACATATATACTTTTTTTTAATCATTCCACTACCACACGATTGATTACAAATCAGACAACAGTTCATAACAGCTAAGTTATGCATACTTTAAAAAAAAGACCATGTCTTAGTCAGTTTATTTACAACACCAACATTTTTTGTATGCATCGTTTTCCTCTTATGTACAGTTTATTAATCCATTGGTTAATTGGAAGTTCTGTGGATTCCCATTTAGGCGTTAAATGAACCACCCTACTCTGGCAGCATAGATGCTAACTCCAAATGCTGAGAGTCATCGTTTGTGAGAAAAAAGAGCATCCAGTGATATGGGAGTAAATACACTATTGCCAACAGAGTCTAAAATCCTACTTCAGAAGTTTTGTGAGCATTGACAAGTCCAGATCATATATAACCACGTTCCTTTCCCCATGAAGACGGGCTGAAATTGTC
The DNA here is from genome assembly GCF_964204655.1 of Triturus cristatus. NCBI lineage: Eukaryota > Metazoa > Chordata > Amphibia > Caudata > Salamandridae > Triturus > Triturus cristatus. Next base: position 694,790,945 of record NC_140595.1, on the reverse strand, counting down.
CCTATTCATAAAAAAGGTAGAAAACAAAAACTTGAGAACTATAGGCCAATTAGCCTAATAGATGTATTACAAAAAATATATGCAAGACATCTCTTGAAATGGCTAAATAAACGGATAGATAACAACATACTGTCCCCATATCAGGGAGGATTTAGAGTTCGTACAAGTACGATAGATCAAATCTTCAGACTTCTGTGCATTATCTAGAAATGCACCAAGGGAAAGGGAGGCCATATCTAAATAGCATTTGTAAATTTAAGGGCAGCATTCAATCTAGTACCCAGAGGTTTACTGTGGGACTCATTGACAAAATAGAAAGTACCTTCAGAAATGCTAGATCAGAAGGCAAGTTTTCATCATGATAATTATGCTAGAGTTTGCTGGGGCATGAATGGTGAACTTATTGAACCAATCCCTATAGCTAGAGGAGTGAGACAGGGACGTGTGCTTGCGCTCACTTTGTTCTCGCTCTATATTAATGATGTGGTTGATTACTTATATTACCTAAAAAAACACTCAAAAACTATCCTCTAAAGCTTAGCGGGAACTTGGCCCCAGCAATATTAATTGCAGACGATACCAACCTGATCTCACAGACGCCAGAGGGCTTGCAAAATTTAATGGACAATTTTAATATGTATTTTAATGCAAAAGGCCTAGAAATACATATTGGAGAACCACGTATATGGCCATAAATCCCCACAAGGATTTCAGAACCAATCTCAGGGTGAATAATCAGAAATTGGAGCATGTCCTAAAATTCACCTATTTAGGTATACTACTCGATTCAAAATGTATTTGAAAATCACAGATAAACCACTCTGCAATAGTGCTCGCACAGGGGTCCGAGGCTATTCTTAAAACGTATAGCCTATCCTCAAGTAAACCAATGACACCAGTGCTAGAGATTTATAAATGTAAAGTACAGACAGCTGCCCTTTATGGAACAGAATTTTGTGGTAGTGGCAATATTAAGCAAATGAAAAGCGGGGAGAACAAGTTTGTGAGAAGAATCTTGGGGTTACCCCTGGCAACACCACTTACCCCAATGTTTCATGACTTAAATATAAAACGTATAGGGCAAATCTCAACACTACGCCTGTTTCTTTATTGGATTAGGCTATGGACAAAGCCAGTAATAGCGATCTATAGAGAAGGCAGTAAAGAACTTCTAGCCATTGATAGATGCCTAACCTTTCCTTGGCTTAGACTTGTTAAGAAATGGTTCATAGAACTTGGACTCTGTTCTACTCCTTTAGAGTACTAGGAGCCAAACTTTGGAACAATTTGCCGGTGAACATCCGCTCAATGGAGAGTCTTTCCGCTTTCCGGAGAGCTCTTAAAACCCTTCTATTCCCCCCCTTTTAGGTTTTGACTCCTGGTCTTTCCTTCTCTGTCTCCTGTGAAGATTCTGTGGTTCTTTAGCGCCGGGACGCCCCTTTGCTGGGGCAGCTGTTTTGCGCTTTACCAAATTTTAACATAACATAACATATTGGAGTGAGCCATACAAGCTGCTACAAAGTTGCAAGAACGTGCTGAAACAAACATACTGGACACATGCCCTAAATGCACTTCATCGAAACCCCAATTTGGGTCAATTAACAATGCAATTTCTTAAAGTTAAGCCTAACCCATGCTATGAAGAGTTCCTTGACAACATCCATCCGCATCTGGCGAGAATTTTGTACCTGAAATGAAGGTAAGGCACACTACAGATCAACAGCTATACATCAAGTTGGGGAACCCAGGGAGAGCGAACCTGCACTTTCTGCACTTTAGACCTTACTAAAAACAATGCGCATATCCTCTTCTTATGCCCAGCATATGCTACGGCAAGTAGAAATGGATTTGTCCCTGGTGCAATAGGTTGGCATTCAGGAAGCATCAAGATGACTTAAGAGTGTTGAAATACAACGCAATACCATATGCAACATTTGCTACATCTAAATATCTGCTTGCAGTAGAGTTTATATGAAGAAAGAAGGGGTTAAAGCTGTGATTTTGCAGTGAATAATGCGTTCCTCCATTTGAAATTTGCACTATGAAGGATGCTAATTTTTATTGTAAATACTTTATATTGTTTTATACTGCTCCAACCGCTTATATACACATGAGAAAGATGGGGCTTAGATTGCAATATTGTAGTGAATAGCACATTCTTTATTCACCATGGACTCTGTACTGAGATTGATTACAGTTTTACTACGAATACTGAATATACTGTTCGATTCATTTTTAGATACTATTGATTTTAAGGTGTCCACTTTTACTCACAAGAAAGTATGGCTTTTCTCCAAGGATTTATTGATGGATTCATGGATAGACATCTCCTTCCCTTGTTTGAATACTAAGGGCGCGATTACGATGCGGGCTGAAACGGCTCCGACCGTCGGACGGAGCCCTTAAGCCCGCATCGTAATCGGCTGGTTGGATTCCTTTCCGACCAACCAATTTTTATGGGGTCGGTCGGAAGGGAATCCGAATCGAATTTCTGAACCGCCTCCGATGGGCTCGGAGAGCCCTTCCGCTGTTCGGAAAACCTCAGTTATCCATCGGCCGGCACTTTCCGGCCGAGGGATTATGATGGCAGATTCCCAAAGCCTTTCCGTGCCGGCCTTTCCGCCACAGAAAGGCTTTGGGAATCTGCCTTTGGGGGCCCCTAGCAGGGCCCCCATGGGTGCAAGGCCACTAAAGGGCCATCTATGGTGCCCCTTTGTTGATCCCTTCACCCGGTAGAAGGCACCGAACGGAATGCATGCTCCTGTTGTAAAGTATACGATTTCCACTGAACATGGTTCGGTCGCATCCTACTTGCTGGGCTGGAACAGACGACAGGAGGTCGTTTGGTTCCAGTTCGCAACCGATGTCAGACCGACTCCGTTCCGTCTGACATCGGAATCGGCCCCTTAGGGTCAAAACCCAAATAGAAATGCGATGCACGCTTATAGTATGGTTGAATGTGGATTATTTGAAAATCTTGTTTTATTGTGAGACATTTATGGCCTATGGCCGAAATAAAGAATTTAAGAAGGATTAAACACATACTGGTACCAATTTCTATTATCCACAATTTTCTGTTCAATGTATTCCTATGAGCCGATATTGGCAATTTTTTAACCAGTCTCCTTTTTTGCCTAAACTCAGTGTTTCCTTCTTTGATACCCCAGGAAGCATCATCTCCATCATTGATTTCCCATGCACCTTTGGTATAGTCTCATATCAGAAAAGATGTATTAATCTAATATTATAAACGTTCCAAATAAGGTATTGTACATGTTTAGGTTGCTAATTTGGGGTTTTTTGCACCAGTGGGGCACACAATTTGTCTATGATCCATTTAACAAAATATTTTTCATACTCCATGTTTTCTAATGTATACAGCCCTGCAATAACAGTTAAGAGGTTAGCAAGATAATGGCATTAGTAAAACCAGGCATTGCTAGCCCCTATTTCTCCATCCCTTTTTGGAGCTTTATCAAACTAAATCTTGGAGACTTTTTACTCCAAAGAAATCTGCTAATTAATCATTGAAGCTTATTAAAGCATTCCAAATAAAGTATACATGGAAGTGATTTTTTTTTAAATGTGAATAATTGGAGAATGCTCATTCTATTTATGGCGGTTTTACCAATTATAGAGATAGGAAGATTACTGCATTTTTCTAGTAGGGTTTGGATTTTAGTTATTAGTGGATTCAGTCCATACAAGTCAACACATTCTACTGTGGCCCAGATGCCCAAATATTTTTTAGGACATTTATTTCAGGTGGCAGATAAATCCTCTGGGAGTGAATCAGTTTGTGAATTAAATGGTCATATTCAGTTTATAGCCTTCTATTTTAGGAAGACTAACCATTACCTCAAAAAGAGCTTCTATTGATTGTGTGTATGGGGTTGTATAAACAACTAGGGTATCAGCATATAGTTTAAGCTTCAGGGAGCCCTGAGCAACGGGCTTAATGTCCGATGTTGCTCTAAAAGCTATTGTCATTGGTTCAATGTCAATGTCAATGTAGAAGCATTTCTAGAGCGCAAACTGTTACTCCAAGGAGTGTGCTGGTGCTAATGCAGAAGTGGGCTAGCGAGGGGATATAGTGATCAATATCAGTTATTGGGGTAAAGCCATGGTTTCAACTTTTTTCAGAATAAAAGGTTAGCTTTAATGCGTCCAAGTTCCAGAGGAAGTTTATTCCAAACAGAGGGGCCTAGGAAGGAAAATGATGATCTGCCCCCAGCTTTATGGATCTGTAGAACTTTGGCTCGACAAAGATTTGATGAATACAAGTTTCGGAGGGGAGTGTAGAACACAATTCTTGCTCGTAAGTAGCCTGGGCTGGCCCCGTGTAAAGCTTTATGGATGAGGAGTAGGATCATGAAAGTGATCCTCTTCCTGATCGGGAGCCAATGCAGATCACTGAGGAGTCGAGATTTCGTGGCAGGCAGAATATTGTTCAAGCTGCTGCGGTCTGAACCATCTGCAGCCTATCGATCAGATAGTCAGGCATGCCTAGATACAGTGAATTGCCATTTTCCAGTCCTGATGAGATCAAAGCCTGGATCACCCATTGTCTTGCCGCCAAAGACAGGAGATAAAGGAACTTTCTCAGCATACGTAATAAGGAAAAACAGGTTCCCACCATTGCATTGACTTGTGATTGAAACAAGAGTTGTTCAGCAAACTTGATGCTTAGATTTTTGACTGAAGTGGTATGGGTTAGTGGTGGAGGAGCATCCTTTGGCCAAAAGGTCTGCCACGGTTCCTCCGCTCTTAGTCTGAAGAAGAGCAGCTCAGTCTTCCCTGCATTACTTTTCAGTAGATGGGAGTAGAGTCATTGGAACATTTTAGTAAGACAGTTTCTAATTTTCTCACAAGGAATGTTCAATTTTTCTACCAAGAAAAGAGCATGTGGGTGTCATCAACAAATGACACAGCCTTGGTACCCTATGCTTCTGCCAGGCCTGTTAGAGGAGTGAGGTACACATTAAAAAGTGTAGGGCTTCGGGCAGAGTCCTGTGACACTCCCAACGTCAGATTACGCCGTTCAGCCGAGAAGGGAAGACATTTCCTTCGAAAAAGGATGCTAGCCAGTTCCAGGCCTGTTCTTGAATTCCAACGGACTTGAGATATGCCAGTAGGGTGTGAGGAGGGATTGTATCAAACACTGGTGATAGATCCAACATGACCAGCAGCTCCCTGCCTCCTGCATTGAGGCATCAAGGCTGTCTGATTTAATTGCCCACCTCTACTAGTACTGTCTCAGTGCTGCAATTGGGACGAAACACAGATTGGCTGGTGTGTAGCAGGTTGTTACTTTCAAGATGTAAAGATAGCTGCTGTTTGACATGTTTTTCGGGGACCTGTGAGAGACTGGGAGGAGAGAGAAGGGTCTGTAATTGGGTGGGTCTGTGGGATCGGCCTGAGGTTTTTTCAATAGCGCCACGATTTAGCCTGCATCCACGTTTTGAGAACAGTAGCCAGCGAGAGGGAGTTATTGAAATGAGGATTTGCGATAGGGTTGATAGCCTCTGCGTCCCGAGGTTGGCCGGGCAAGGATCAGATGGTGAACCTGATTTAAGGCTCCCTATAGCTAACAGAGAGTTCTTGCGAGAGATTGGAGGAAAAGTCTCTAAAGAAGTGGTCTTGGCATTGGTATAAGTGTCTTGATGAATAATTCTAGGGTTTTCCCCACCTATGCTACCTTCGAGAATTTCCACTACCCCACTAATGCACGGGACTCCGCATTGCCACCTGGGGGGGGGGCTACTGGCTTGAAATGTTTCAATTTTATCATGAAAGAAGTGTGCCAATTGTTCACACCATTCCATGGTTAGTAGTTGTTGGCCTGTACACGCTTCTTGGGAGGTGAATTTTGAAGATCTCTTTGGATTGACGTGTAAAGCACAAACAAGACTGGGAAAGAGGACATCCCTGCGGTGGACCCCATGTTATCTTGATTTGCCCCATGTTCTTCCCATTAATTATAAGCAAATATGTTGCTCTTGTATAGAAAAAAGCTACTGTCCTGACTAATTGACTCATGACCTCGATTTTCCTCAACAGGGAGAACAAACATTTCCATCACATCAAGTTGAATGCTTTTTCTGCATTTAAAAACAAAAAAATACAACAGGGATATTATCAGCAAATACATAATCAATAGACTTGAGCAAAAATATATCCATATAGTTGATGTCTGGACAGATATGCATTTTTAACTTTATGGATTATTTCAGGTATTTATGCTACCAGGCATATTGCGATTAGTTTCACGAGAATTGTATAATCCAAATTCAGCAGAATCGTGGGTTGAAATGAATTTAGGTTGGCCGGGGCCTATACTTTTTTTAAAAAAACATATTAGGTTCCCTCTCAATAAGGAGGGGGGAATTTTACCTCCAAAAATAAATAAATTAATTAATTTTGTCATAAGGGCCTTTAATTCTTCTTTAAATGTCTGACCTTTCAGATGTATAACCATCTTGTCCAGCCATTTTAACCCTAGGAAGATTTTTAACAACCATGGTTACTTGTTTGTGTGTAATTAATCCAATTAACCCTTTAGCTCCTTGGAGGGGGAGGTCATAGTAGTACACCATTAATTTAAAATATTCAAGAATAGACCCATGTGATTTTTTCTTACGCATTATAAATCTTTTGGAACAATTTCTGAAACAACTCCTTGTTTTGTTTTAGATTGGATGTACATGTAAGCATTTCAAGATGAAACTACCAGTGTTTTTATGTACCATGCCAAGATTTTACCACTATTCTCACCCTCTACATAAAAATGCTGATTCCTACTGACATTTAATTAACAAAATATTTTTCTAACAAAGAAATATTAAAATCTTTCTTCATTCTTTTCCATTGACCAAGATTTACTTGAATAATCTATTCATTCAGAGTTGTTTCTGTCTGGCTGAGAGTATTGTGTTTGATTGATAAACTTCAAATTGCATTCTTTATCCTGTTTGGCTTGAAATTATACCACTTCCCATTTTAGGGATGCTTTCAAACTTCCCATACAAACTCTAATGGAGCCATCCTAATAAATATTTAGAAAAAAAATGTGATACTTGTTTTAATGTTCTTACAAAACTCTGCATCATATAACAGAATTTGATCTAACTTCCACTTTGGGAAAACTTTCTTGTAGAATGGAAAGACAGTTCAAAAGTGCTTTGTTTTCAGGTAACCAGTTTGTCACAAAATTGCAGGGCTTATTTATCCCATTTAAAGACATTTAAAAAAAAATCTATTCAAGCAGCAATTCAAAATCTTTTTGAAAAAAATATTTTTGGAATGTAGGATTCACCTTTTTCCATAGGCCAGTTAGTCCTAGGTCTGATTTTAAGATCTGGAGGGCATGTGCAACTGTAAATTTTGCTGGCTGAGCTTGAGTTACTGCAGTTCTAAATTCCGGTATGATGAGCTTGAAAATTCTCCTCTTTTTAGCAGTCTCAAATGAAAAATCCAGGTGAATCTGCAAGGAGTATTATTTGGTGATTTTTTTTAACTCTTTCTGCTTTTTTACAGTGATAGTCAGTATATTTTCTTTCAATCTATAGTCAGAAACGCTCACCAATACAGTCATGGTTTGTGATGTGCTCTGCTAATAGCTAAATCTACTTTGCTCTATGTTATCACATAAGTACAAATAAGATGCTTACTGTTCTGAAGATTTTTGCTGATCTGGCTCTGGGATACCTAAAATCTTAAACTGCATTGTCTTGACCTGATTTCCTAGTCCTCAACTTGTGCTTTGAAATGTCTTAAGAATAAAGCAACACAAGTCATCACAATCCATGCAAGCCCTCAAAGTCCAACACTCTCTGTTCTAGATCCATGACTATACGATGTTTAGTCATCTATCTTTCTTTCAAGCCACTGTCACTATGAGCTAAGTATGGAGCCTAAGGACCTAATTGTGAGTGGCTGGTTAAATCCTATTCCGTGACTAAACCATGGCTTATGCCTGGCGGAATTACGAGTTTGTTTTTATTTAACACATCTGATCATTAGCGGCTGCGTTAGATAACCCTTCGTTGCATTTCATCAGGACAAACCTGTCAAAATTTAACAGAGTAAAACATATGGTGTGTTAAACACCACGATTCTCACGTTATTCCCCAGAAACTCATAATAGGTGTTATTTAGTGCACCCAATAAATAGCATACCCCATCGATTTGTTATTTTTCAGGGGTGATAAATAGCACCTCAACTCATCATCAGGACCTAAATTAGCTTCTTTTCAGTCATTTAATCTCTGTCAATATCATCTGTACCATCCATTCAGTCCCCTCCTCTCCATCAGGAGGTGAGGAGTCCTGTGCCACAATCCAGTCATTTCTCAGCCCTTGTCCATGGTTCGTGCTGAGTTTAAGTAGGTATGGTCAATGTGGTCATTTGTACTTTTGCAATGTCCTTGTCTTAAATCGAATGCTTCCTGCAGTCCATTCTTTCTGAAGGCATCAGATTGCACTGATATTCGAGAGTTAAATGGTATAGACCTAGTGATTAGGCTGCATAGTTTACTTGGGTATAGCTCCTGATCTGAAATGCTTATTCAAGCACAACAAATAGTTCACTTTACTAAAACAGCAAGCAGGTTTTCTTTGGTCTTGCCCTGGTTATTAGAAAGAATCTTGGCCTTGGCTCTCTCTTTTTCCCTCCATCTTGAAGAAGGTCAGGAGTCAGGCAACAAATTCTAACCTCAAGCAAGCTAAGCATATTTATTTCTGTTCCAGTATAGCGATGACAATAGTTTGTCACAAAATGTAAAGTGTAATGCACTGGCATTGCAGAGCTACTTATGTAAGAGAGCAGGTTGCTCTCTTACTTGTAAAGTGTTTTCCTTTACAGGCATATAATGCAGGGGTGTAACTAGACCTGAACTTCGATGGAGGGGGGATATGACGTCAAGCTGCAGTGGTGTGGCTACCACTTCATATAGAAATATCCTCAGAGCCAGTATATTAGCACACATTGCCAATATGACTGGGTTTAATGAGCAAGCAGCATTTGAACATGTCTTTATTTTAATGCTTCAGCACATTACAGTCAGATCTTTTGGCTTTGCCAATAATTTCCACTCAGACACTAAGCACTGCTGGAGTTTCAAGAGTATTCACCACACCTGTGAGATTTAGATGTCTGTAAGATGGTTGGTACTGAGCGAGTCTGGTGCTTCTGTGCATGTCTGACACACAGAAATGAAAGCTCTGAAGTCTTAGTAGAAAAGTATCTTCTCTTACCAACTAAACTAAAGACACATAATAAACAAAAACTTCCATGGAACAAGAAGATGTGCATGGGGGTTTGCCAAATAAACACAAGAAAGTGCTCTCACAGAGATCAAGAAGTAGACTTACATGAACCCTAATAAAAGTGTGATGCGTATACTGGGATAAAGAAAAGTATATTGGACTTTTATCTGAATGTCACAAAATTAGGGCGGTTCACAAAGAGCTCAAAAGTAAGGAGCATTCACAGAGCGGAGTAAGTGGGATAACGTCACAATGTAAAAACATATATGTGTTTACATTATTATAACTCAGACGTAGCTGGGGAGCAACAGAGCATTGTACATTATGGGGAGTGATGGAAGCCGAATCAACATTGGATACATCAAGTAAGGGCTTGAATCTTTGAACAACCGAAAGTTACACACAATTAAAGCATCAGTTGAGATTACTTTAATTTGCCCAGAACTGCACAGTGTAAGGTCAAGTGCCAAGTTTGATTCAAATCTAGGTTCCCATGTTGACACAGTCACTACACCACATCTTCTTCCTTAGTTGATGTTATAAAGCATTCTAAAAATGGTTAAGAGTTGAAAATGCTTACAAAGTTCACCTTCATCAATCCTTGTGAACACTTATACTATTTGGATATTTTTCCATAGGCATTATGTTGTGTTCCCCATTATGTCTACTGAGTAGATCGAATACAAATTATTTTGGTATTTAGTTATTATACAGGGGTCACACCTTGACTATGTTGCCTCTCGTTTAAGGTTCAGTTTTGTCTATGTGCATATGCACTATGGGGTAAAGTATAATGTCATATATAACACAAATATTTACGTAGTTCTATCAATGTAATGATTTATCAATAGTGATGCATCCCCATTGTACCCATCAGGGTGGAACAGAAGATGAGTGCCTTTTTTACTGGCTTATTTTCTAATATTTATAATAGTTTACAAAGGGTTGGAGGTGCTTTTTTCAGTCTTTGGCACTACAATCCTTTGTTGAAATAGCGATGAACTGCCGTGACAGGAAAGCACCAATATTGCAAGTTACAACTATAGTGTCAGTTTTTGATTGAGAGCTGGACTTAAAATATCTTTCAAAAAAAGACAGGCACGTGGCAAGGCCAAATTTGCACTCAGTCTCATTTTCATTTTCTCCGAATGAAAAGAGGTTGGCTAAAGATGTGAAATTTAAAATGTGTGCATGCTGCACCAGAAATTAATTATGGTAAATAATGTTGTCAGACATTCTTATGAAGGAGCCAAAGTTGTGTAAAAATGAGATGAAATCTTGTTATGGTGAGCATCAACAGCACAAGACACACTGCTGCAGGATTAGAATGAGAGATATGAGGTTAGCCAGATGAAGACCTGGGTGCAAGCCCATGGACGTGGAAAGGTTTGAACATGCCCATGAACCTGGCCACTCACACTGGGATGCTGTAGCTCCAGCTGGCTAGCACCACCTGCATCACCAGCCAGTAAGGAGCTCATGTTTCTCCGCTGCATCAGATGTCTATGATCTAAGGAATAGATATAAGGAATAGGTAGCAGTCTAGGGGAGTGTTTAGATCTTTTGTCTGCTGGTTGAACCATGATGGGAGCCTGAGGCTGCTGAAGGAAATCTCTCCTCCTGTACCCTTGAAGTTGACCTACTCTCACAGGCTTTCTGCTTCACGCATCCATCCACTCAATTGTGGTTTGCCTGCTGCAATAAAGCCCCGACAGATGGTACCATAAGGACTGACAGCTGGATCACCAGTGAATGACATCATTGTGCATGATGTCCTGAAGAAGCAGGGCACTGACATGAGTTATATCCATTGACAGCAGTACTCAGAGTGAAAATCAGCCGGAACAGACATGATATGATAGCTGCAGAACTCGCTTGCAGTGGCAAGGGCACAAGTTACAGGGCATGACAGCATTAAGACCTGCAGGCACAGAAGGCACGACTCAGCAGCTGCAGCAAAGCTCAAGGATATGACAAAAGTAGGAGTTGTGGTAACAACAAAACTCAATGTGCCAGCTCCAGAAGTTTCAGAATATGTTAGAGGCGTCGCCAGACAGCATCTTGAGTAAACAAGTGTGACCACACATGTACTGTCTGAATGCTGCCGAAGTGAGAATGGCAGCAGCACTCACCAATATTCCCATTTCAATGGATTTAGAACCTGCTCCAAAGACTGCGCATAACCTGCATCCTGTGATGCACATATCCTGTCAAAGATAAAAGGTTACATTACAGGGGGAGAGGAGTTGGCCTAACGGCTAGGGCTGTCAACCTCGAATCTGTGATTCTGGGCAAATCACTTAATTTCCCCGTGCCTAACAAAAATGAATGAGTCCTCATGTAGCCTAACGGGTGCTATGTAAAGCGCTCTGATACCCATACCGGGTAAACTTCGCGCAATATAAAACTCCGTAAAAAAACACAAAACGTGCCTTGATGTGTCTGTTCTAGACAGATGTTGAGCCTGCACTGCTGCTGCCTATTGCAAGCAACATTGTTTTTGCTGTCAAGGAGTACCTCTTCTGTGAGGGCAGAAAGCTTGCACTATAGGGGCCTGTTTGTAGTGAAGCTTGCATTGTTGCTGCCCAGGACAGCCATGTTTTGTGAGAGAGTACGGCTTGCAGTGCTGTCAACTAAGTGGCACCTGTTCTATAAGGAAGCAAAGCTTGAACTGCTGCTGTCCCATCTGTACCCGTTCTGTGAAGAAGATACACATTTCCACTGATGCTGGTCTTCTACCTATTCTGCAGGGAAGACTTCACAATAGCTGTCCTTGTTGTAACTCCTATGGTTGACAGCATCTGTGCTGCTCCTACTTCTGCTGCCACATGCCCTGTACCTATTTTTTGTGCTAGGGATGCTGCTCATGTCATGATGTGTCTCTGTTATGTTTTAGTGATCCTTCTAATAAAAAATATTTTTAGAGATGCCGAAAAAATGACTTGTCTGTGCTTATTTTTATGTTATCTTCATAAAAGACTTGCCAAAATATGCAAAAGGTTAATGCTTGATCTTTTATGTGAAACACAGTTCCAAAAGTGACTATACCACCTTGTACAGTTCTGAAAAATGGCTGCAAAGTGATTATGTTATATATGCAACAGAGTCACCCCCGCACAGTGCTTAATTTGTCAGAAGAAAAAGAACAAAGACAGCATATGTGCTGTTACCCAAAATATTTCATTGCACCTGGAACATCCAAAACTAGCAATGCCATTGGTCATTGACATGGTGTCAGTCTGACTTCTGAGGAAGAAGAGAACAAACGTAATTAGTGAAATGAGCAGTAAAGTTTGCTTTAGCATAATTTCTTACTGCTTGTTCACACGTCACTCACTCTTCCATCTCCCATTTCACATCCTCTCTCTCCTCTTTCCCATCTCAGTCACATTCTCCTAATTTCTTTTCCCTCTCTTTCATCCCTCCTTATTCTCTTATATGTTCTCTCTCTTCTCTGTCACTATTCTCTATTTCTCTGCAATTTATTTCCTCAATCCCTTCCCTCTCACTATCATCCTACCTCTTACCTTTTCCTCCTGACTCACTATCAGAGAATTGCTATGTCAGACACTAACCACTCCCACAGATTAGGAGCTGGTGACTGGTATCTCAGTGTGAGGGCGGGGTGTTATGGATTTTGTTTTTGACATGTTTATCTCTTGGCCTTGCATATCACATAAATATTTTAATCGATTTGGAAGCAGCTGAAGCCCCCCCTGGGTCTTTCGATGCCAGCAAGGTGTTATCTGCAAATAGGAGGGTCACAACTCCCCCCCCGCCCCACTAGAGTGGGTGCATATGACGGGTTCTGAGATAAAAACTGGACTACACTATTCATAAAGAGGACGAAAAGAATAGGTGCCAGCACGCACCCTTAGCATACTCCCCTAATAACATAAATTGGATCAGTGAGCTGACCTTGAGAGCCCCGCCAGACTCTTGCATAGTTGACCTCATGTTGGCGAATAACCAGGGCTAAGATTTTACTTGCCAATCCCATATATTTTAGCACACCTAAAGCTGTCCTTAGGTTGATAAAAGCAACATATAAGCTTCCCTGGCCAAGGATCACGTTTTCCCAAAATAAAAGGAGAAGGTGAAGCACCTGATCTATTGTCCCTGTCTTCTGTTTAAAGCCAGCTTGGTAGGGTTTTAGGATATTGTTATCTCTTATCCAACCCTGGATCTTGGACAAGAGGGCAGGGCAAAACACTTTTTGAATAGAGTCAATTAAGCTTATGGGCCTATAGTTACAAGGTTGGTCCCTATCGTCTTTCTCAAATAAGGGAATTACCTCTGAGGCCTGCCAGGACCCTGGGATCAGAGCGCCCTCTGTTATGGCATTAGACAGTAAAAGGATATAGCGTCACCAGTTGACACTTTCATGTAGAAAGTGGTCACCAGGAATTCCATAAGGGCCCAGGGCTTTTGCTTCAACAATTCAATCAATTGAAGCCTCAATTTCACTCATAGTAAACAAATCCCTATTGTCAGCCTGGGAGAGTATTAGTGCATTTACCAGAAAGTCAGACGTGCACGAATTGGAATATAGGGTTTTGAAATGATCATGCCAGTTGGAGACAGTAATATGATTTGCAAGAGGGGGAGCCCCCAATTGGTCACCCTACATGACCAGGGACCAGAACGTTTTTGCGTCTTAAGAATCACAGGCTACCTTGATGAGCTGCCATCTACTCTCGTCCCACTCCTTTTTAGATTTTAAGAGGGCATTCTTCCACATCCAGTATCCTTAGATTTGATGACCATGGAGAGTTGGATCTTGAGATGTCTACATCCTCATTTAAACCAGGTTTTCGATTCCCTATTAGTGGGTCTACAGTTATTCTCAGGCACAGGCATGACAAAATGAGAGCCGAACTGCTAAACAAAACAAAAAGAATGAGTGTCTGGCACCGCCTCTAACCGTCCTGGCTTCTCATGCAAAGCTGCTATCTCTAGTGTGCAAGTTAGCAGATCCTGATTTGTGAGTTGAAGTTTAACTGGAGAATCATCTTGTTTCACTTAAGGTGGCCCTTATCATTGGATGGATGAACCTCCCTCATTATCTGTTGGTTTTCAGGCCCACAATATATGGTCGCTATATGAACTTGACCCAGAACCATATCGATAACACTGCGCCAAAGTTTCAGGTCTAATAGAATATAATCAGTGGAACTCATACCTTTTATTCTGTTAAAGGAGTTGGCTCCCATTCTATCATATTTTGTCCTTCCATTTGTAGCCCTCAAGCCAAACTCAACATTATATCTGTAGGAGCTCAGTTCCATCTTTGCATAAATTCTGCCATATCTTTGGAAGGGTTCAGCACTATGTATGCAGGGACTCAGCTGTAGTCTTATGGCCAGAGCTGTTGACTTTGGAGCTGAGGAACCAGGTTCAAATTGCGAAGCCAGCTCTAAATTTCCTGACTCTTGGGCAAATCTTTTAAACTCCCTGTGCGGAAAAAATTTCTATGACCTGGTGTAATGTAACTTGTGCTCCTGTAAAGCACCCCATTAAATTCAGTTTAAGTTTTTGCTATATAAAACTGTGAATGAGCTCCACTCTTCAAGAGGATGGGTTATGTTTATGAAAGCGTCCTACTTTCTCCTCATGTGCAGAAACTAATTTTATCTGTGCAGGGACTTGTAGCATCCTGCCAGCCCCAGGTACTCGCCAAGAACCACACCACACATGAAGAGTAATTTTACACGTCTTTATTCCGATGCATGCAAGTCAGAACTCTACATTCAAACCTGCCTTCGACTCACCTCTCCCTCCCTTCAACTCACCTCTCCAACGCCTACGTCACAGGCCTATGGTATGCAGTGGGAACCAAAAGAGTTTCAGCGTTAAGACACTACAACTCCCTCTTTGTTAAACTAAAAGTTTCAACTTTTTCAAAATAGATAAATGAGTAACTTAATAAATAAATACACAAAATAAATTAACCGATAATCATAGATATATAGGCAATTACAGTTCTTCAATTAAACGTCATGGCGCCTGAATCACACATCCTGATCGGATCACTGGAAACCGGGAACTGGCAGTAGAAGTGTTAGTGCTTTGCACAGGTGAGATGGAATTATCAGCAAACACAGAGTCATCAACAGTCTGTCGGGACCCATTCTCTACATTGACATCAATGTTTGGTGAGTGAACGGCCACATGTTGCAAATTGGAGAAATCTCTTGTTAGGGACTAACTAGGATGCTGGGAAGTTACCATGCGTCCTTTGGTGTTAGTAATGGTAAAGGGTTCAGCCTCAAAAGGAGCATGAGACCTTTTTTGTTCTGTGTTGTCTGAAAAGCACTAGATCTCCTCCTGTAAAGATGACATCTTTTACATGATGTAATCTGTCAGCATATATTTTCACCTTTTGTTTGCAACCAAAGTCTGTAGCATGAATGTCTCCTAGTTCTTGGAGCTAAAGTTGGTCCACTGGGGCAGCTTGGTTGTCATGGCTCTTACAAACATGAGAGTTGCATGGCATTGCCCTGTTGTTGAGTGAGGAGTTGAATGGTAAGCTCGAAGAGTAGTGTTCAAAAGAACTCAAGGTCGAGCTTCTCTAATGTAGCACGCTGAACATATTTCTTTAGAGTTCACATGAGCTGTTTTACCAGATCATTGGCCTGGGGCCTAAGAGGCGTGATTTATTGATGATTTATATTAAGGTGATTTAGAACATCTTTTAATTCTCAACTATAGTTGTTGTCAGATTTTAAGATTGCAAGTATATCCTATGTCGTAAAGATGCCATCTAATTTTTGAATAACCTTTTTAAGTGTAGTGGATGAAAGGTCTTCTACTAATGGAAGACAGAAGTATTCATTAACAATTACTAGAAGATGATGCCCATTCTCAAGAGGACCAAAAAATCAATAGCAATTTTCTCCCAAGCATGTTGTGGCAATTCTGAAATGAATAACTTGAAATAAAAGATGGTAGCATGTGTGACAAGTCTTCAACTCTTTTTCGAACCTGCGTCGAGATACTGAAACCAGACTCAATAACGAAGACCTCTGTTAGTGGCAACTATTCCTCGATGTTCTTCACGGGCAACATCGAATTGTGCAGTTTTATTCTTGTAAACTCAGACTCCAACGTTCAATTTTAGGAGGCATTTTGGCTTTGGGATTGTCAAATAGTGGCAGCAGTGCTTGATGATCAGTCACTACTGTGAAGGGGTTTCCGTACAGAAACACATGGAAATATTTGCAAGCCCAAACCACTTCCAAACTTTCTTTTTAGGTTGTGAGTAAGCATATTCCGTTTGTGACACACTTTTACTGCCTTATGCCACGATATGTCTGCAGGCATTTGGCTGTCTGCTGTGCTGTGCAATGATTGAACCTAACCCAATAGGCTAGTATCAACTATAACCTTGGTATGAAGATTGGGATTAAAGTTGGCCCTTCTCATTACCAATGAAAAGACACAGTCTTTTTTGTTAGTGTTCATAACTGTGCACTGGCCATAGCAAAGTCTTGTACGTATCTAGAACAGTATCTGGCAATTCCAAGAATTGATTGTAAGATAGAAATGTCTTGTGGGGCATTGGCAGTAGATAACACTTGTACTTTAGCTGGATCATGTCCAGTGCCCTTTAAAAGCCTGTGCTTCAGTCTCCCTCTGGACAAAGTTCTACTCATGCACTCTAAATTAATTTCTGAGGTACTTAAAAAAATATATCTTCGTGTGCTATTTGCATGTCTCCACTCTGACACAGCCTAGGTTTTATAAATATACTTTTTATCAAACAACATTTTTAGAAAATGTTCTTAACAAGTAGCATTATGTTTTTAAACAAAACACTAGCACAAACCGAAACCTAAATTAGCTAAATATCTCTCCTTTGACTCGTCAGTGAAGGTGCATTGTTCTTTTTTGCAGGGAGAGCAGAAGGCCCAGACATTTGTGCACCTTCTAGGATGCTGGGGAGACACCTTTTTGGATGATGTTGAATTAGTGGAAGGTAGAGGAAGGAGAAAGACTGCTAGAACTTTTAGCAGGGGGGGCGTTAGAGCAGTAGTTGTTTGCCTCATGAGTGCCTCTTGAATTGCATGTGTTTATATAGCAGGGATAATTGTCCTCCAAACGTGCTAAGGTCCTGGACAGCTTGGTTCAACCAACAGACAATGCTTAATTTGAGCCAGTGGTTGCCGGTGGGGCCAACCAGTACGACCTGTGGGGCTCACCGGCACTTTATATTTCCTTGTTAGATATTTCCCGAGAGCAAGAGAGAAGAAAACAAACAAACAGAAAAGAAGGAGGAAGAGAAGATGGAAAAAGCCTACTAGAGTAAGATAAAGGGGCAGAGTGTGTCTGGCCGTGGATTAAAGAGGCCAGAGGTGGATTCAGGACTATGTAGCCTTAGCATACGACATGGGGGCATTTAATAACACCACCTGCTGTCTTTGAGCAGTGCGTTTGGCACTAGCACTCATCATATTACAAATTAAGCACTGCCAACAGATAGATATTCTATATGCCCATTTCTCAGAAAAAACCCAATCTGGTACCTAAGTGTAGACCTCATATCACATTGCATTTGAATACAATGGTGGACAGAAGATCTTTGTTCTTGTTGAACCCTCACCAGCTGTCCTTCAGATTCAAAGACAGATTGTAAATGTGTACCCATGCCTTCTAGCACTCATACAGCCTGTGACTGTGCTTGAATGGTGACATGACAGAATCCCATCACTGCCATTCCTCTAGACATTTCTTCTAGGGTCTGCATTACAGCACTGGTGTAGATTGGCATGGATGGGATGTCCTCAGCTTCCACCAGATGTTCGACATCCTGTAAAAATGGTCTTCACTCAGGGCCTAAATACAAGTCTGGCGGTCCGAAAACCTCTAGACACGCAGGGGTGGGGCGGTGGTGGTCCAGCCTCCACCGCACCAATGGTCTGTCCACCCCATAACAAGTTGGGGGGTAGACCGCCATTGCACTTCCACAGCCACCAGGGAACCACCGTTCCCTGGCGGTGGTGCTGTAGTAAGTGCTTCAGGAATACACTGGTGGTGCCGCTGCGGCCCCACCATGTATACGAGTTTCGGGACTACCAGCAGTGTCATAGATGTCTTTCCTCCATGAAAAGGCTGGCGGTCCTGACACAAAGGGGACATACAGGGTCCCCTGTTGCCTGCAGGGGGGCACCTGTGTGCATGCATCCCAGTTCCTGCACGGTATGGACTTTACAGTCAATGCTGTGCAGGAACTGTTTTTGGCGTTCTCATTACAATGCCAATTTTCAGAGGCACTGCTGAGGGCACGTCAAAAACAGCCTGCCAGACATGAGCAAACTCGTAATCTGGCAGGGAGTGCAACCGCAGGTTTGATGGTGCATGTGGGAGTGGGCCACCAGCATGGTGGACCGCTCTTGCACTGCCAAACTCGTAACTAGGCCCTCAGTGTCAGCCTCATGTTCTGCCAGTGGCTCACTCTCTTCCACTTCTTTCATTTCTGAAACACTTTTGGAACTGATGCTATTAGGTCAAGTCTTGCCAACGACAAATAATATGCAGGCTTATATGAAACATGAGGGGTAATCATGGTGGACAAGCACTGACCACTGCTGCCATTCACAACAGTTAAGATGGTGGATGTTGTAGATGTGGTCACAGATACACAGGGAAGCTTGGTGACTGCAATAGGAGCTAGAGTTGAAGAGTAAGTATTCCAGAAATTAGATTAGTGTTGTGTATATGAAAGTAGCACTTACTTGGCTCCTCTGCTCTTCCAGCTTCTGCTACACCTTAAGTGTCCTCAATGCTGGCAAGGTTGATTATTGACTATTTTTTTCCTCCCATGGTGTGAGCTTCCGTACTGAGGGTGGCTTTCCTCCAGTTTCCAGACTCTCTCATTTGTATTTCGAAATAAAATTCCAAACATAACGCTTCAAATCCTGGAAACATTTCTCAGAGTCTTCCACATTCCTTGAGTGGGAGGAGACTGCCTTGACTTTAGCAGTGTTTTGTTTCCACATCTTCGATCTGGTATTTGCACTGGTTCTGGCCATCAGCCTGGCCTCTTCTTTCTCCACCTCCTCTGCCAATACCTACAATTCAGACTCACTGAATTTATATTTACTTAGACGTTCACGAACCATGGTATTGACTGGATAAATAGACATGGATGGCTGTCATCACAGACCTGCAAAATGGCTGCCAAAAGTTCTTTGTATACGCCAAAAAAACACATGATGCAGCAAGTAAATTTCCCAAAATACAGTGTAAGCAATGACCATGCTCTCCTGTACTCTTCAAGTCATTTGAAGTTTTAAATTGCATATTTCCTGTTTGGTGACATCATTTCCTGTTGATGCAGTGTTTCCATGCATAAGCTTCTTTTGATTTTACCGCTGTTAACAATCACATGCCGAGAAATCATATCCGGTAAAATCGGGTGTGATGAAGTTGCGCACAATAAAACCATTATCGCTGGACCCGAAAATTACTCGTAATTGGGTGCATTTTTTTTCTCTGGTCCCCTGGACAGTTATCTGGCTGGTAATGGTAAACTAATGTCCGATTACACTTTACACAGTTTACTGGTCAACGGGCTATGGAACAATCCTTCCATTTAGTATACCTACCATAGTGAAAGGCTTCTTAAAGTGTTCTACATGTTAGAATAACATTTATTGTGTCCAAACTCTATCACAAAGCAGAAGCTAGTTTGTCCCCTTTTCTTGCCTGGAGAACTCCCGCCTACCCATATAGTCTTCAGTCACAATGCTGTCCCAGACTACATTAGAAAACATACTTGTGAATACTTATTTGTGTGGTTACTAGTTACTACTCAGTGTCCAGAATACATCAACCTTCTGTGTCTGTGGCAGAAGCATCACCCCATAAAGAGCAATTCTATATGTCAAACCTATGGCCAAATACTTCTGTCAATTTATGATTTTTAGAAACCCTAATAAACCAACATTACACCAATGAATCCAAGGTAAAGACATTGGTAAAATTAAGATTTTTTGTAAGAAATAATGAAGAAACAATAAAGATCATTGAACCAATATGACTTGTTGAAACTTTTAAAATAGCAATGTGATAATAATAAAATGGCGATTATTATAAGGTTTAGGGTAAGAGGGCATTAGGGTTAGAGTCAGAGTTAGCACTAGGTTAGAGGTGAAATAAGGACTTGGGGCCACATACATCATTGTAATTTGCGGTCGCAAAGCAAATCTGCCCCTTTGCGACTGCAATTTTTGCATTTGGGATGCATCATCCCAAATGCAAAAATCGCTACTTAAGTAATCGCTAAAATTGTGATTACTTATATTGTGATTGCATTTAGGGAATCACAAATTGCAATTCCCTAAATGCAATGCAACAACCAAAAAAAATTGTGATTTCGCAATTAAGAAACGCAAATTACCATCAATTCATAGTTGATGGTAATTTGCAAGAACTTTGAAAAATGCACAAAAGTGCATTTTTCAAAGTTCTATGTTGCACACATACATATCCTTGGGGCATGTGTGTGTGCAACATGTGTCGAAATTGCAATTTCATGGGTGCATCAGGGTGTCCTTTTGGCACCCTTAAAACTGCATGCGCAATTTGCGAGTACCTATTTGGTACTCGCAAATTGTGCATGCAATTCCCATTGATTCCTACGGGCCTCTGTGCCCATAGGAATGAATGAGAAGCAATTCCTTATTTGCGAATCGCAATTTGCGAGTCGCAAATAAGGAATGTGTAGGAATCGGAAATTTGCGATTCCTACATGCATAAGTATTTGCGATTCCTAAATTGCGATTTCTTAAAAATAGCAATTTAGGAATCGCAAATGCACAGTTTGA
This sequence comes from Triturus cristatus, assembly GCF_964204655.1. Classification (NCBI taxonomy): domain Eukaryota; kingdom Metazoa; phylum Chordata; class Amphibia; order Caudata; family Salamandridae; genus Triturus; species Triturus cristatus. Next base: position 694,769,850 of record NC_140595.1, on the reverse strand, counting down.
TGCATGTGGCTCTAAAACCATATGTTAATTATCACAGAATTCTTTATGTGCTCAAGACTAATAAAAACTCAATCTAAAATGAAAAAAGTAGACATTGTAGAGTCTGCATTTTATATCTGTATTTCTTCATTGTAGCCATCTTCATTTTCAGAAAGATCCAACTTAATGAAGCTTGGATATAAATTGCTCTGTCGTTATATTAAGTGTTTTTTTTTGTCAGAGGGATTTGGGAGATATTCATATGGAGATGGAAATTGCCTGTGGGGTCCCAAGCCTGCACCTATTGATTTCTTTGCAGTTTTTTTTACATAGCTCAAACTCGACCTAAAGGTATTGGAACACCTTACATGATGAACATCAGTCGCATTGCATAAGGGCACATTGTTTTTTAAGGTATGGGGAGTTTAAAGGATTTGCGCAGTATCACAGGATGCTGAGCTGGCGCCGAGATTCGAACCTAATTCCCCAGTTCCAAAGTTGGCAGCTCTGTCCGCAGTGGTTCATCCTCTACCTTTTTATTCATTTTGGGTGTTGAAGTGTCCTCTGGTGTTCTTCTGAAACTGATGTGAGTTTTTAAATTGATACGAATACCCCCACCCCCTCTTCGTTAGCACTTACGCTGTTTGTGCTCTTGCATAGTGTGAAGATATAGCGAGCATAGGCCCTTTTACTGACACTTTCATCACTGCATAGACAACTCGAGGGTCATTGGAAAGGGTGGGAAACAGGCTGAGTCAAACATTCAAGGTTTTATTTTTGCAATATCTATAACATTAAATATGCAGCATAGAAACATATTGCTGCTTCAATCCAAAATAAGTGAATGAAAATGAGCTATCCTCCTACATTTATTCTGTTATTCTGCAGATTACGCAGCCGTTCGTCCATTGGGCCACCGTCAGCATCTGATGGTTCATTAATATTTTCTCTGATAGTCTGGATGGATGAAGTTCCTATTTCCTATCTGTGGAAGTTCTCTTCCAGTGTGAGCCTGAGTTATTTCCATTTCAAATGTGTATGCTTAAAGAGATTTGAAAGTAAAGTGCATGTGGTTACTACAATGAAAAGTACAGAAATGAAATCATCATTTTTATTAGTGGTGGGCGAAATAGCATTTTTTGTTAGGATATATGCATGTGTTTTAGCAAAAATATGTGACATTTCATAGATTCTGGCTCTGGGACATATAGCATAAGAAAATTCAATGCAAGGTTATAGCTTGCATACAAATGCCATGCGGGGCACCAGTAGGAGTCTTATTCGAGTATAACATGACTCACAACCTCAGCTTTTCAGCTGTCATGAGACATTCCTGATTAAACAAGTATCCCTGGCAAAAAAATAAAAAGCAGAACAAAAATAACATTTCACATTATTTGAATTTTGCATTATTCACAATAGATGAATTTTTCAAGATTTTAATACAATGTTTTTCTGAGCTCAATTTGTATTCCAATTCCAAAATTGGTTTCGGGATTTCAGAAAAGTTGAATTCATCCCACTTATCCCCAACAGCAGTTGGATGGTCCCAGCATAATCACAACATGGGTAATTCTGAAAAGAGTGTTCATTCATTGCTGTCAGAAATCTCACCTTTGTAGTTATTCCACTTAAGTAAACACTGATGCTAAAGCTGAATCAAAAGCAAGGCCTTCGATTGTGGTCAAATGTGGTCTCGAAATGACAGCAGTTATTTTATGTTGATTTGTATAGCGCACTAATCACCCGAGAGGGTATCCAGGCACTAACAGTGGTAGCTGGTCTGAGATATCCATCGATCACCTACAGATATTCAGTCAAAGGTACTTAGATGAGATGAGGAGACACTTGTTCTTATGTGGAGCACATATAGTTGAGGAGGAGGACTCTTGGCAAATGAAGACCTATTGGAGAAATCGCACTACGAGACACCGCTCAGCCGCAAGTTAGCACAAAGACTTGTCAACATTATACCCTCATTTTAGGAATCCTTCTTCACAGCACTTATGTTGCGACTACATTTTTATAGGAATGATATTCTATTGAAAACGTTGTAAATCCAAGGGTATTTCCCTTTGGAAGGTAGAAGTCAAAAACCTACATTTTCACATTTCTAGATCATTATCTCGATTTGCCTTTTTGAGAATTTAGATTTTGGGTAATGCTTTTGCGAGACTCAACTGATAGAGCACACGACTCACTTGTGAACTGCTAAATGGCATATGGTTTGATGGCATGCTATTACTTGATTTGCAGCGATTTGACATCTTCTTCGGTAAACTTGTACTTTGTTGAATTGGCAATTTTCTGCTACAGTATGTCAGCATCATAAATATATTTTTGTACATTTATATAGTTATGTTAATATAAGTTATCCTATGCTATACTTGCAAATCCACCCCTGTCAGGGGATTCAATCTGGGCTCCGCTTCACAGAAATGGTGTTGCCTACAAGCGCTGGGACTTTCATGAATGGCTTTTTGAGAAGCTCAGTGAAGGTCTGAGTACCCGGATTGCTGTATGACACGTAGGGCAAAAAAGTCCCAGTACCAGAGAAACTGGAAAAGTGCTGCAATGTGCAAGAGGACCTTGTTCAAAGCATGACCCTCTTAGACTTTGTCATCTTGAAAAGGTAAGTCCCGAAACTGGTTCATAGAACGAGCTTCAGAATTCAGTCAGGAGCTACTTCCATCTCTGTAGGAGGAGCAGCCTCTCTCCACACCCTAGCTTCTCTCTGATGGTCCATTATCGGACTGAGATTCTTCGACATCGGAGAGACTTGGGGACACCTCAGGCCTCTGGATTGTTATCTGTGAAAAGATGAAGACATAACTTTTATTTCCAAAAGGAACTAGCAATCTGAGAATTCAAGTGAATATATGCTATAGAGGGGGTTAAGAAAACAAGAGGAAACAGTTATGTGTAGTGGGCACAATAGTTGCTAATGCTATTGCCTCTTTACGTGTCTCCTGTGACAGGTAAAGTTTAATTTATCAAGCACTAAAAGGATCACCAGCCCTATATCCTAACCACTCCTATCCTGCCCTGCTCCGAGAGCAGAGCAACCTCACTCAAAGTTATGATCATTTTATGTTTCTACTTCACACTGCTTTAAAGCAGTAGGGTAATGCACCTCCGGCATAGCTGAGGAACCGCCACTGAAGGTGGTGCACCATATGGCAAAAGATGGGGTACTGGAAAAAAAGTGAAATATTGAAGAAGGGTGTTATCAGTTGAGCAAAAAAAGAGAATTGATTATTATAATTTATTTAGAGATAGGGCTTGGTACTGTAGGATAGGGATGATGACAAGCCATGAAAATTGAGCACGGCTTGGTGGAGGGTGGGCTCGAGCCTCAACATATTTCCTGAAGCATCAGGTAAACCCACGCGACCTCCAACCTGAGATGCCTCACCTTAGCCACCTCAACAGCCCTGCATTGAATCGCTCCCTCATGAGAACTCACTATACCCCTCCTAAGTCTGCGATTTATTTGTCCTGGATGTTACTGATTTCTCTGCTGTCAGACAAAAAACACTCCTGTTGGGTTAATTGAGTAAGGAAGGCCAAAATGTGTTTAAATATGTGTTTAAATATGCCACTGCGGGACAACCAAAGGAATGAATTTGAAGATATTTACAAGGAAGCTAAATTACCCCTCGAAACCAGATTTGCAAAGACTGTGAATGTTGTAATGTGCAGACATTCATTTTATACTTAGGCCATCTGAATCTGTAGATGATTTTGTGGCCATATTGAAAGAATTGGCTTCTAAATGCAATTTGGCCAAATGACGGAGGAGTTGATTCGGGATTAGCTGATTGTACAAAGTAGCAACAAGAAAAGTCAAGAAATATTGTGGGTGGCAGTAATCCATCATTGAAAGATGCCATAACCATAGCCAAGGTAGTTGAAGAGTCAGAAAGATGAATGAATGAATCAATCAATCAATCAGAGATTTGTGAAGCGCACTCCTCAACTGTGAGGCTCTCAAGGCATGGGGGAAGCGTGGTTTTGCGCAGTTTCATCTCATCCAAAGAGCCAGGTCTTGAGGCTCATCCTGAAAGCTTGCATTGTGGGGGTTTGTCTGATGCTGAGTCGGGGTTCATTCCAGGTCTTGGCTGCGATGTAGGAGAAGGAACGCCCCCCCCCGTTCTGGCTCTGCGGATGTGTGGGATTTAGGCTATGGCAAGATCAGTGGATCAGAGGCTTCTCTTGGGTGCGGAGAAGGAGATTCTTTTGTTGAGTTATTGGGGTCCGATGTTGTGGAGGGATTTGTAGGCATGAGTGAGGAGCTTGACGGTCACTCTCTTTTTGACGGGGAGCCAGTGGAGTTCTCGTAGGTGTTGGGTGATGTAGTGTTGTCGTGGGATGCCAAGGACAAGTCTAGCTGTGGTGTTATGGGTTGTCAGGAGTTTGAGGAGCAGAAATGTCTATTCTGGCATTGAGGGCATTCCCGTAGTCCAGTATGCTGGATATGAGTGCGTGGGTGATGATCCTTCTGGATTCGGTGGGGGGGGGTCCATTTGAAGGTCTTGCGGTGGGTGTTGAAGCATGTGGAGGATACGGCGTTGATCTGTCTGTGCATGGTGAGGGAAGAGTCGGGTATGATGCTGAGGTATTGTGCATGGTCTGTGGGAGGTTTGCCAAGGGTGGAGGGCCACCTGGTGTTGTACCATGTTGAGGTGGTGGATACGAGGACTCCAGTTTTCTCAGAGTTGAGCTTTAGGCAGCTGTTGCTCATCCAGGAGGTGACGTCTTACAAACCTTCCTGGAAGCTGTGTCTGGTGATGTCAGGTTTGTTGGTGAGGAAGAGGATGAGCAGGGTGTTGTCGGTGTAGGATACTATGCTGAGTCTGCGTTTTCTGACGATGGTGACGAGAGGGGCCATGTAGATGCTGAAGAGCATGGGGCTGAGTGAGGATCCTTGGGGTACTCCGCAGCTGATCTGTGTGGGTTCAGAGAAGAAGGACAGGAGTCTGATTCTTTGGGTTCGGCCGGTGAGGAAGGAGCTAATCCAGTCATGGGCAGTTCCCCGTATGCTGGCGTCGTGGAGTCTGGTGGCTAGTGTGCAGAGGAAGACGGTGTCGAATGCTGCTGAGAGGTCTAGTAGGATGAGGGCTGCTGTGTGGCCCTGGTAGAGGAGGGTGCGGTTGTCATCCGTGGCGGCTAGGGCAGTCTCGGGCTGTGGTTGCTGCGGAATCCAGATTGGGAGGAATCAAGGATCGAGTTGGCTTCCAAGACGTTAGTGAGCTGGTTGTTGACGATCTTGTCAGTGACTTTGGCTGCGAAGGGGAGGAGAGAGATGGGTCGGTAGTTCTTGAGGACCGTCTGGTCTGCGATGGTCTTCTTGAGGAGGGGCTATACCTCTGCACGTTTCCAGTAGTCAGGGAAAATGCCTGTTTTGAGGGAGCAATCGATGGTACATCGTAGTTTGGGTGCAATGGTAGAGGAGGCTCTGTGGAAGATGTGGGGTGGGCAGGTGTCAGTGGGTGCTCTTGACTGTATACTTCACATGTTATTGGCGGTGTCTTCTGTGGTTACAGGGGTTCAGGCAGTGATGGTAGGCTGGGTTGCATTGTCGGTTGGAGGTGTAGGGTCAGTGTCTAAATTCTGCTCCTCGAAGTTGCTGTAGAGAGTTCTGATCTTGAGATGGAAGTAGGAGCCGAGTTTGATGCAGAGGTCCTGGGAGGGAGGGATGTCGAGGATTGGCTGGGCGGGTTGGTGAACTCCTGTATGAGGGAAATCCAAAAACGTGAGGTAGAATGCAGGTATACATTGGAGGTGGCTGGGGTAGAGGATGATTCCAAACTGATCAATATAGTGAGACAAAAACTGTCTTCTGCCAATGCGAACAGCAATAAAGCGAGTGGCTCGAGAATTGGAGGCACAACAAACTATACTGGAAAGGGGTTGCCTCGGTGTGTCATAGGTGTGGGAGTGGCCATCACATGGCTGACTCAAAAAACTATTTTCCCCTGGGAAAATACTGTTGCAAAAGTGGAGGAAAAGGCCACTTTGCATGGATGTGCAAAGCTCCCAGCAGAAAAATTGCATCAGTGGACGATGGTGAGTCTGAACACAGAGTGCTCATGGTAAATAGTGAGGCTGTTGATATAGGCAAAGAGCCAAAAAGGAGTACACGTCCTAAATTCTATTTTGAGGTGAACAATGGTGGACTCAGGGTCATTGTACACCAGAATACCAAAACAGTTGTTTGACAGTGCTTGGCCTAACGGAGCACTACAATCCACTGATGTGATTGTAAAAGGATATCAAGGAGCGAACATAGAAGTGACTGGGCTACATCTCAGTAGTAACCAAGTTTGGTGGTAGGGTGACCAAAGGAAACGTGTCTGTGGCAGCTGAGGGTCCACCTATTTTAGGTTCATCACACCAATACGACTTACATATTATAGTGAAGCCTAGGGATGATAACCAGGTGATGGTGATGTGGGACAAAGACTTAGAAAAGAGTCTAAAACAACATGAGGCTGTTTGTGAGAACAGGTCGGGATTGCTAAGTGGTACTTTCAATAAAGCAAACTCAAGGGAGACGCAATACCTGTAAGGCATGGTGCGAGAAAAGTAACTGTGACCAGGAAAGACAAGGTCAAGAACATTTTGGAGTAGATAATCAAGGACAATGTAATAGCGGTTGTGGAAGTCACTGAGTGGCTTTTACCAGTGGTCGTCAAGAAAAAATCTGATGTGTCATTGAGATTTTCTGTGGATTTGCGTAGTTTCAACGGAAATGTGGTCACGGACCTTTTTCCCCACCCCAACATCAGCGAGCTGATTTTGCTGTTCTCAGCAAGGAAATACTTTAGAAAACTCAACTTAAGAAGTGTGAATCATTAGATGGCACTTAACCCAGACTCTAAGCACCTGACTTCCTTTATTGCTTTTGAGGGTACATTCCAATTTAGAAGTCTGCCCTTCGGCTTGTTGTCTACAGCAAATGCCTTTGAAAGACTGATTTCAAGCTGTCCCAAATATTGTTTTTTGTCAAGATGACATACTGGTGTTTGTGGATAACATTAATGCACATGAAAAGATTTTGGGTGAGATGCTGTCTCTCATTGCAAAAGCTGGGTTGACATTGCAGAGAGACAAGTGTACGTTTTTGCGACAGGATGTGGGATACTTAGGCTATTTGATCACAAGAGAGTGTGTCAAACCCAAAGTCGAATTTGTGAGTGCGATAGTGAATGCAGAGGTGCCAACTGGTAAAGACAAGCTTCGATCTTTTCATGGGCTTGGTGGAATATTATTCCAAGTTTGTATATGATTTCATCCATACGACGCAAGCCTTGAGGGTATAAGTGAGAAAAGGCAATGCATTTACCTGGTAAAAAGAACAACAAACCGATTTTATGCAGATCAAGGATAACATTGCCAATGCTGGGGTTTTAGTGCCCTTCCAGAAGTGGTTAAAAACGGTTGTTACAGTGATGACAGTGTAGTTGGGATTGGTGCAGTGTTGTCACAAGTACGTGGGCATGTGGAAAAGACAGTGAGGTTTGCCTCAAGCTCTTTGTCGGCTGCTGAGAGAAATGGGCAGCCCATTTTTATCTGGAATAGCAGAGTGGTATTGAGGACTGATTAGAAGCCTCTACTCAAGGTATTGGGCCCTGCTGGCAAAAAAATGTGTTTACGGAGGTTGGCAAGATTGACAGTGAAGTTGTAGGATTATGATTGCAGCATTGAATATGTATCTAGGTGGATAACTAAAGTGACTTATTGCTTATCAATGCTACCGGACAGAGTAGCAGTAGAGTATGACTTGCATACAGAAGCAGTTGCGGCTAATGTCATGTATGCCACGGAAGGGTTGAACAGTTTTGTCTCTAAGTAAGAGTGGATCAATGCTATGGAAAGTGATAACATACTCATGGGCGTGGGTGAGTTAATCAAAGGAAATATGAGATGAAGCACATTTCCAGAGGTAGTTAGGCCTTTCCATAAGGTAGTTGATGAGTTGTTGATGCAGGTGTTATTATGGAGGGTAGTAGTTTTCTGCCTCCTAATTTGTGAGACTCAAATTGGTGCATTTGGCACATGAGGGTCATATGGGAGAAAAATATTGGTGGCCACTTATGGACACTCTGGTGACAAAGTGGGCACTAGGGTATGGAGTATGTAAGGAATCAGGAATCGGAAAAGCAGTTGAGAGTGGGTTTAGGTGTTTCAGATGAGGAACAACATGTTGCAGAGGAAAGTGAAGTCCGGGTAAAGGTGTGTTTGGACTTAATAGGTCTATTTTCTTTTCTACCAGCAGGAAAGGTTTGCAGCTGTCAGGGTGTGTGCCAAATTAAATGAGTTGAGGTAGTGTGTATGAGTTCATTTTGTGTTGGTAAAAGACAATTGCACTCAACTCACCTTTTCTGGACAAAATAGGCAGCAGGCATACATGCACGTCATTGTGCAATCCCCAGGGGAATGGTTTGATGGAAAGGATCAACCGGATGGTTAAGAACACCATGGAGATGGTAGGTAGTGCGGGATTGGCCATCCAAGATGCCATCAAAGACATGTTGTGGGCTCATTAAACCACAGTCAGTGCAAGCATGGATAAAACTCCTTTTGAAAGGATGAAGGAGACAGTCTGGGACAATGTTGGCTTCTCATGGATGCATGTTGTGGTTTCCAAGTAGTTGGTAAGTGGAGTCCTGGAGAACCAGCTGCATATGTTCATCAACTACATAGATTGAGTTAAGGTCAGACCTGGTGGTGTGGGTAGAGTTTTGTCCCATTTTTGGAGTCCGTACAAAATGAAAGATGTGGGAGGTAATTGAGTCAAGTTGGGCAATGGCCTAAAGGGGAATCTAAGGAGAGTTGTCTTGTATCAGAGTGTTGGTACCTTGAAGATAAGTCCCAGGAGTGAAGAGAAGTGTTCAGAATGGTTACTCATGAGAGACAGTGAATTTCAGAGCGGTATGGAGGTGTGTGCAAGTGTGGGCAATTGTCAGTAGGCAGAGCAATGAGGTCACAGAGTCCACCTGGATATTTTGGTGATTACCTGTGTATTTAAGCAATGCCATATGTTTGCCTAGGTTTCTCTTTTGGGGGTGTGTTCGTGGAATCTTGTGTGCATTGTCTTGTGTGTCTGTTGTGTTTTTTTGTCTGAGTGTTTATGTTAAGAATGTCTTTCATGTTAGGAAGGAAAGGGGATGTTTTATAATGTAATGAGTACTGCCTAGCTCATTTCTGTGGAGCTTTGCGGAATGTTTCCCATGTAAAGGTTTTTATGGCACTGTGGAGCTCTGGGGGGTTTGAATGCGGAGAAAACATTTGCGGCTGTGCCTGGCTTGGGATGGCGTTCTGGGGATTTATTCTGGTGAATAAAACTAGCAGTTGCCTAAAACTTAGAGTGTCCTGCCGTGTTTACTACAATTTTGCATGGCTGTTCATGAGGGGCTTCTGATTCGAGCACAGTGCCCGGGTTCTTGTGTTGATGTGGGAGTTGAGATCTAGCACAATACATCCCAAAGGAATCCTATGTTTGTTTCCTGTGTTGGTGCAGTGGATTGTGACCCAGGAGTCTGAACCCCAAAGAAATCCCACTTGATAGTGTAAGATAATTCAATATAGTATAGAGCCAGAAATACTTTATGTTGATCTATTTCATCTACATTGTTTCCCATGGTGATGTGTCAGTTTGTGAAGTGGAACACATGCATTTTATATCCATTTGCAATCCCGGGATTATTGTAGCTCTGGATTAATGTAGCTATGATTAAACTTTAAAAACCTTGTGTCTCAGAGGATTTGGACCAGTTATGGCTAACATCCGTGCAATAGGTGTAACATCTATGTTACAAAAAGGACCATAGACTGTGAGCCCTTTTAACAGTCACTGTCTATGTCATGCATGAAGCTATTGCCTATATGAATCACTTAACCAAGCCGATATGACTGTGCCATGTTATCGGCCAGTGTGCTCAGGCAAAAAGGCATTTAGGGTACATGGTGACTGCATCGACTGGGAGGTGGCAGGCAATTACTGCACAATCTACACCGTTTGTACCCTCCACACTGATCACACCCATTTGGAGAAAGTACTGGGAGTCCAGAGACTCCAAGACGCCTCATCTCACGGGGATGAAACCTCAAACAGCATGCACTCTGCAGGAGAATCCATGGCCCTCCTATAAAGACAGGCTGGGGTGCACCTGCGGAAACACTGACAGTGTATAAGGAGCCACATTGTCAATGTCGCTTCCTGCACATAACATTAAAACAGGTTGAACCTCTCCGCTGTGTTCTTCATTTCTTTCTTTCTTTCTTGTGCACATTTGGTGAATGGCTCGTGTCTGTGCCAGGCACACCCCACGAGTGAGTGTCCTGATGTAATCCTGAGTTTGCTCTGAGTTAGAAATCCCCAGGTTTTCTTAGATAAAATAATGTTTCCCCTGATAGACTGTAGGTTGGAGTTGGGGGCACACATTCATGAATGTTTCATGTTCAGATAAAAATAAAAAAGGGATTTTGATCAACTCGGCCCGCCTCCTCAGTACTGTTTAGAGTTTTATAACAACACTGCGAGTACCTGAAGAGTGGTGTCCACCTTGTCCAAAGACGGGCGAAATTTCTCTTTAGTGGAAGAATAGTTGCTGCCCTCTTGATCTATTCAGAGTGGAGATAAAAATAAGACATTTATCACTTGTTAGTCGCAGGAAGTCATGGCATCTCGTTCATATCACTATCAATTAAATGGAATTTCATCGGTACCCGATTAGTAAATTTCCCCACTGTGTAAGTTGAGACTTCTAGAAAAAGTGGAACCATACTTGTTTGATTCTCCACCCTTGATAAGTTAAGGGTCTAAGGGGCACAGGTATCAAAATTGTAAATTGCAAATTCCCAATTTATGAATTCCAATCAATCAATCAATCATGGAATTTATATAGCGCACTACTCACCCGGAAGGGTCTCAAGGCGCTTGGGGGAGGGGGTCTGCTACCGCTCGAACAGCCAGGTCTTGAGCTGTTTCCTGAAGGCGAGGTGGTCCTGGGTCAGCCGCAGGTGGACGGGCAGGGAGTTCCATGTCTTGGCCGCCAGGTAGGAGAAGGATCTTCCTCCGGCGGTGGCTCTCTGGACGCGAGGGACGACGGCGAGGGCGAGATTCGCGGATCGTAGCTGGCGGGTGGGCGTGTAGAAGGTCAGGCGGTCGTTGAGGTATCTTGGGCCCAGGTCGTGGAGGGATTTGTGTGCGTGGGTGAGGAGTCTGAACGTGATCCTTTTGTTGACCGGGAGCCAGTGCAGGCCTCTCAGGTGGCTCGAGATGTGGCTGCGTCGTGGGACGTCCAGGATGAGTCGGGCGGAGGCGTTCTGGATACGCTGAAGTCTCTTCTGAAGCTTGGCTGTTGTACCGGCGTAGAGGGTGTTTCTGTAGTCTAGTCTGCTGGTGACGAGGGCCTGGGTGACCGTCTTCCTGGTCTCGGACGGGATCCATCGGAAGATCTTGCGGAGCATGCGGAGGGTGTGGAAGCAAGATGAGGAGACGGCGTTGACTTGTCTGGTCATCGATAGGGAGGAGTCCAGGATGACGCCCAGGTTGCATGCGTGGTCCGTTGGCTTGGGTGCGGTGCCTAGGGCCGGGGGCCACCAGGAGTTGTCCCATGCGGAGGGCGACGGCCCCAGGATGAGGACTTCCGTCTTGTCCGTGTTCAATTTCAGGCGGCTGATGTTCATCCATTCGGCGACGTCTCTCATCCCTCCGTGTAGGCTGGCTTTGGCGGTGTCGGGGTCTTTGGTGAGAGAGAGAATCAGCTGGGTGTCATCGGCGTAGGAAATGATGTTGAGGTTGTGTTGGCGTGCGATGGCAGCGAGGGGTTTCATGTAGATGTTGAAGAGAGTGGGGCTGAGCGACGATCCTTGGGGGACTCCGCAGATGACTTTGGTTGCCTCAGAGCGGAACGGAGGGAGGCGTACTCTCTGAGTTCTGCCGGAGAGGTATGAGATGATCCAGTCCAGAGCCTTCCCTTGGATGCCGGTGTCGTTGAGGCGTTGGACTAGGGTGCGGTGGCAGACAGTGTCAAATGCTGCGGAGAGGTCTAGGAGGTCTAGGAGACTCGCAGTTGGGTAATCACAATTTACAATGGATGAAACTCAATGAGTTTCAGATTGCGTTACCAAGGGGACCACAAATCGCTCTACCTCATTAATATTAATGAGGTAGAAAGCAATTTTCGACCCCCTAGGAATTGCAAAAAACAACAGGGATGGTGGCCTGCTGAGGTCAGCAGACCACCATGTCAGTGATTGCTTTAAAATAATGCAATCTGTTTTTTTAAAAAAAGCAGCCAGTTCACGAGATGCTTTACAAAAAGTAAAATGAAAAGTTTTCTTTTCATTTTTTAAGACCAGGCAGTGGTCTGTGGGACCACTGCCTGCTCTTATACATGCTTTTACTTCAAGTAGGTGGTAATATGCAAATGTTTTGCAACCGCATTCATGGTCACAAAACATTCATGCATACAGTTAGGATTCGGTATTTGGAAGGGACTCCCTAAACACGCCCCTTCCAAATACCGAATCGCAAAACCATTTTGTGCTTCAGTAACAGGTTACCGAATCACAAAAAGGGGTTTGCTGCATCTGAAAAGCATTTTTTGCATTCGCAAACGGGCCAATCCTGCGATCCGGCCCATTTGCAAAGGCAAAAATGCTTGATGCATGTGCCTCTCAATTAGAGTTAGGCGGTAAAAGAAATCCTCCAATCTCTGGAGCGTTTTATACATCTGTATTCCAGTGGAATGTTTCCAATCATATGTATAGTACGTTTCTGTTAATTCCACAGCTGTACTCTCTATGGGACTAAAACGTCCTCCACAAATAAAGGGATTTTTCTGTTACGACTCAATTTTAAATAAAGCTGCATTTGCTTCATTACAGATGCCTAAAAATCAAGATTAAGACACAAACAGCAGTCTAAGTCTGAATTGGGATTGTTGTTACCAGGGAAGTAATAGCACAGCCTCCTGTTTTTTGCACACGCTCTTTTCACGAGGTTATACAATAAATTTCATATCATGCATTTAAAGTTCGCGCACTTGGGGTATATTTCCTAAGATTTTGTGCCATATGACGCAAATCGACACAAAATTATTTTTTTCCAAATTACTTTCCAGTGCAAATTCTTTTTGCCTTGGAAATTCACGTGAATGTAGCACAAAGTAGCGCCTATTGCTGCTTTGCTTTACTTAGCGCCAAGGAGGGCTTTCCATGGGTGTTGCATAGGCATTCCATTGCAACCATCCATAACTTTTGATCCAAAACCCTATCTAATAAAAAAAGACAGGGTTTGCATAAAAACAGTATGCCGTTTTGAAGTAGGGGCTATAAGGAGAAATGCTTTTATTTGTCCTTTTATTTTCTGACTTTGCATGTGTGCTGTACTGTACTGAATAAGCCCACTATCACAGGGTTTTTTCCATGCACGACATTCAAAGCATGCAAGAATTACAAAAAGGTGAAGGACTTTGCGGTACCATGCAAGAAAGAAAAGAGGCCTATCTATTAACAAGCTGCTGAATTGTAATTCCAATTTTGTGGTGTACTGTTTACTTTGTCCATGTGGACTACAATATATTGGAAGTACAATACACCCAGCAAAGAAGCAAATCTTCGAGCACAAGAGGGCAATAACTAACAATGACAAAACCTACCCTGTCGCTAGACATTTCTCTACATTGCATGAGGCCAGGAGTGACAATTTGGTCTATTATTCTATTGACCTAATCCTGGCAAAAGAGAGAGGGGGCGACAGGGTCAAACTCCTGAGGCAGCTGGGGGCTAAATATATAGTCAACCTGTGAAGCCATATTCCATGGGGGTTCAATTGTGAAGGAGAACTTTGGTCTTTCATTGGTTAAATATAATTGTTATGAACCATCCCTGTGAGCTACAACATTGAAATGAAATTTTGAAGGAAATGTTGATACACTTTCTTTAATGAAATCTCTTTGAGTAGCCATAAGCACCGTTGGAATAATTAGAGGTGGAATTATGTGTGAAAAACAAGGCTCATTCAAAGCTGAATAACACCTTCAAATCAGGTCCATGGTAATTCAAATAATGGAATGTGATTGACTTCCGAAGTGCTTTTTTACCCATGTGTCATTGATTTTTATTTATAAATCATGCATATTGTGAATATAATTAGAATTTAATGTATAGGTGATCTTATCATTGTCACACATGTGGAGTTGGCTACTGATGATTTACATTGAGCTCTACTGAATAATAGTGGAAAAATGGCCGACACATTTTTTCCTTTAGAATGTGATCTGACTATTAAGTTCCTTTTTGATTTTGATTTTATATTTCATTGCGATCCAAAGAGATGAATCATTGTTTAAAAGGGTGTTTTTTCTAATGCAATCACTGACATTGATGAAGGCCAGTTGGCTGAAATGCGTTTGTCAGTATTCTCGTATTTGGAATGATTTAAATAATAAAAAGATATAGTGATACTTTTGCTGGAGTGCACAGCAATCTTCGAACACTGTTGATATTATATATATATATGTGTATATATATATATATATATATATATATATATATATATATATATATATATATATATATATATATATTATCTACTGGCGGTCGCCAGTAGATAGTTATAGTTAGGACCGTGTTTCCATAGGAAATCTCAAAATTCTATTTTGAATAACTTTGGAGCCGGTTGACGAATCCTCGCGAACTTTTCAAAACTAATGGGGCGCTCCGCTCAGCTCCTACCCTGAAAGTCTCGGGGGGATTTGTCAAGCGGGGACCGAGAAAAAAGGGGGGTCCCAAAACGCGTTTTCCCCATGCATTTTCCCATTGGACCTTTAGTCGAAGGTACAGCCCGAACGGCTGAACAGAATTACTTGAAATTTGGCAAAGAGGTAGTCCTCAGGTCAGGGATGTGCCTTTTGCATATATGGAGTCAAACTGTTCAATAGTTCCTTAGAAAATTGCAGTTAAAGTACATAAATATCTAAAGCCGCGCACCGTGCGCGCACGGTGCGCGCACCCTAACGTGCGCGAGCGTAATTCTGATTGGTGGTTACATGTCAGTCAATGTTCGAATCGGTCGAAATCAGGAAGTGTCGGCCGCCATTTTGTTTGTTTTGAGTGCGAGAGTGAAAAAGGAAGGTGGCGAACGTGAAAAGGGGGCAGGGTAGAGAGTTCCTGACCCCCTAGCCTTTGTCAGAAGGACCCCGAAGGCAGAAAAAAATATTTTAATTTTTTTTTTTTTAAATTGCGGGTTGCGCGCACCGTGAAAAACCATTACAAAAAAAAATTAATACGTAGTTTATTGTAAAATAAATATATAAAAAATATTATAATAAATACATAACTTAGCATTTAAAAAACCGTACAAATTCACTGAAAAAAACATAGGTTTCACACACATTATAGTTAGGAATTAGCATTTAAAAAACCTTGCAAATTCACTTAAAAAACCATAGGTTTCACAGATGTTATAGTTAGGTGGATATTTCACTCGTAAAAAACCAATGAAATTCCCCCGTTATAGTTAGTTGAGATAACTATAACTCGCGCGACCGCCACTCTATCACAAGGATGATGTCATCAGTGATGTCATGAGTGATGCCACTGACCATGTCATGAGTGATGTAATATGTGACGTCATGAGCAGAGGATTGCGGGCGCGCGAGTTATAGTTATCTCAACTAACTATAACGGGGGAATTTCATTGGTTTTTTACGAGTGAAATATCCACCTAACTATAACATGTGTGAAACCTATGGTTTTTTAAGTGAATATATTTTATATATATTATATATATAAAAATTGCTATTTTGATATTTTGCACAACTATATTTTTGACATCGATATTCTGTCAGCTAACTGTGCAGATCCGCAGATCCTCATATGTAGCAAAACAACCTTTATCAGTCCCATTGGGTTGGAGTGCCTCTACCCTGACCCCTTCCAGCACTTTTAAGTTCAAAGTTTAATTTCCCCTCCACAGGAACCGAGTCCCGATAAACAAATGGTGGCTGCAACTTTCCTCCAACTTGTGGCCAGCCAATCACGACATTGCTGGTGGCGTATCGATCCACAGATCGATCACTGTAGATCTGCTGTTGATCCATGTCTCTAGAGCTATACAATCTTTTTTCTTTATTAACTTCAAAACTACTGAACAGATTCACAGCAAATAACAAAAATCAGTTTTTATGGAACAAGATCTAGCTTTCTGCCAAAATTAGTGTAATTCCAATCTGCTGTTTGGGCTGTAGTCAAAAATCCTTACAGGAAATTGCATAGGGAAAAGAGCATTTTTGGACTCCTTACTTTTTTTAGACAGCTGGTAAAGTGAGTTGTACACTAGTTTTGAAAATTCATGATGATTCATCAAATGTCACCAAAGTTATTAGCAAACAATCTATGGAAACCAGGTCCTAACTATAACTAACTACTGGTAACTGCCAGGTTTTATATATAAATATTATAAATGAATATATATGAAGTGAATTTGCAAGGTTTTTTAAATGCTAATTCCTAACTATAACCTGTGTGAAACCTATGGTTTTTTCAGTGAATTTGTACGTTTTTTTAAATGCTAAGTTATGTATGTATTATAATTTTTTATATATATTTATTTTACAATAATCTCCGTATTTTTTTTTTGGTTTTTCATCGAGCACGCACGGTGCGCGCACCCCCGCGATTTAAAAAAAAAAGTCTTTTTTTTTTTTTGCCTTCGGGGTCCTTCAGGGACCCCTGACAAAGGCTAGGGGGTCAGGAACTCTCTACCCTGCCCCCTTTTCACGTTCGCCACCTTCCTTTTTCACTCTCGCACTGAAAACAAAAAAAATGGCGGCCGACACTTCCTGATTTTGACCGATTTGAACGTTGACTAACATGTAACCACCAATCAGAATTATGCTCGCGCACGTTAGGGTGCTCGCACGGTGCGCGCACGGTGCGCGGCTATAGATATGTATGTGCTTTTAACTGCAATTTTCTCAGGAGCTACTGAACAGATTGACTCCATATATGCAAAAGGCACATCCCTGAGCTGAGGACTACCTCTCTGCCAAATTTCAAGTAATTCTGTTCAGCCGGGCTGTACCTTGGACTAAAGGTCCCTAAGGAAAATTGCATGGGGTAAATGCGTTTTGGGACCCCCCTTTTTTCTCAGCCCCCACTTGACGAATCCCCCCCAGACTTTCAGGGTAGGAGCGGAGCGGAGCGCCCCACCTATTTTGAAAATTTCGCGAGGATTCGTCAACCGGCACCAAAGTTATTCCAAATAGAATGTTGCGGATTTCCTATGGAAACACGGTCCTAACTATAACTATCTACTGGCGACCGCCAGTAGATAATATATATACATGTCTATATATAATAAAATAATAAAAATGAAATATATTAATTAACAAAATTAATAAAAACATAAAGTAGATTTAACATACATTTTAACAAATATGACAGATAAACTTCATTGAAAAAATGTAAACACACATACATAATAATGAATATATATATATGTTTACATTGAAACAATTAATGAACTATTAATTTTACTTTATAATTTTAAAATTATATATATATATATATATATATATATTACCTACTGGCGGTCGCCAGTAGGTAGTTATAGTTAGGACCCCTTTTCCATAGGAAAACCTCAACATTCTATTTTGAATAACTTTGGCGCCGGTCGACGAATCCTCGCGAATTTCTCAAAATAGGTGGGGCGCTATGCTCCGCTCCTACCCTGAAAGTCTCGGGGGGATTCGTCAAGCGGGGGCTGAGATAAAAGGGGGGTCCCAAAACGCGTTTTTCCCATGCATTTTTCCATAGGACCTTTAGACAGGGCTACAGCCCGAACGGCTGAACAGAATTACTAGAAATTTGGCAGAGAGGTAGTCCTCAGGTCAAGGAAGTGCCTTTTGTAGGTTTGGTGTAAATCTGTTCAGTAGATCCTGAGAAAATAGCCTTTAAATCAATATATATATCTGTGGCAGCTTACGGTGCGCTTACCGTGCGCTTACGGTAAGCTTACGGTAAGCTTACGGTACGCGTACGGTGCCGTGCGCGAGCGCGATTCTGATTGGCTGTTAGATCATAGTAAACATTCGAATCGGTCGAAACCAGGAAGCGGCGGCCGCCATTTTCTCTCTCGAACTGTCAGGGGGGTGAATAAAAAAGGTGGATAATGTGAAAAGGGGGCAGGCTCGACAGTTCCTGACCCCCTAGCCTTGGTCAGGGGGTCCCAGAAGGACCCTCAAGGGCAAAAATAAAAAATAAAAATTTTTCGAAAAATCGCCGTATGCGCGTAGCGTACGCGCACGGTGACCCGCGGAATTCCGCGAAATTCGCGGAATTACGCGTACCGTGCGCGCACGGTAAAAAGAAATTTGCAAAAAGGAAAGCTTAAAAAAAAATAAAAAAAATTGTGAGGTAAGGTTGGCTCTTATAAGAGCCGTTGGGTTCATACAGGGATGGAGGAAAGAAAGAATGGGAGTATTATAAGCGTCTACAAACATGCTGGTCTATCTTATTGTTAATAAGGGGAAGACTGACCTCCCCAAAAACAATAAGACCACCACATTTTGTACACCTCATTTCAACACTCGCAAATCGAGGGTTGATGTCCAAAGGAAAAGAAGAAGGTGATGCTCCAACAACAGAGGAAGGGCTCAGCTGAGCTGCCGATGATGTACTCGGCTGAGCATCTGAGGCTGGGCTCTGGTGACTTACTGAAGAGTTTTCTCCAGTATGTCGAGCAAAGGTCCTTGGGTGTTTGTCCTGAAGGTGTCTCGTCATAGAGTGATTTCCAAAGGAATATTTCTTCCTTGGATTTCCTCTTGATAAAACACGATCACAAAGTATGCAAGTGACCAATTGAGCATTCACCTTTTTCTCCCCCTCTGGAAAAGTGAAATACTCCCATACAAAAGAAGTCTTTTGTTTCCTCCTTCTCTGGATCATGGTGGTGCTGCTGGCCTCACTCTCAGAAGAGCCCTGCTGTTCTGCCATTGTATCCCAATGTCAATCCAGCTCCTGCTCCTAGAGAATCACAAGCAGAAATGAGGGGAATGGGTGTGGTGTGGGAAGAATCTGGAACTGAAAGTAGTTTCAACCAATGAAAAGTGTTCTTTCAAGGAGTAATGAGGGGAATGGGTGTGGTGTGGGAAGTTTCTGGAAGTGAAAGTAATTTCAACCAATAAAAAGTGTTCTTTGTAAGTCACATGACCTACCGTGCGCGCACGTGACGCTTACGGTGCGCTTATGCAGCGCTTACGTCACTTTCGCGCATGCGCATTACACGCCCCTGCGTAACCGCGACGTTGCTTCCGGGTGTACGCGTACGGCACGCACGTATCACGTATCGCGCATGCGCATTACACGCCCCTGCGTAACCGCGACGTTGCTTCCGGGTATACGCATACGGCACGCACGTATCACGTAGGCGCGCTGCACTAATTACGTCCAGAGCGCGTAGCGTCAGCTTACCGTACGCGTATTCTACAAGCGCGTAGCGTCAGCTTACCGTACGCGCACGGAAAAAAATGCATAAAAAAAAAACCTTTCCATAATGCAGGATATAGTACATAAATTATTAAAAAAAGGCTTACAAAAAATGACATAAAAAAAATTTGCATTAAAATATAATTAAATTATAAAATCGAAATAAAAAAAACACTATCCACATTGACCCCACCCCCTGTGCTTTTGGTGGCCGAAGGCCACCAAATGTACAGGGCTTATTATAGTTGATAAAAACCGTGCACGGAACGAACTGCGTTAAGTGGGCGTGCACGCCACGAATGGCGTAAAGTAACTTAGCATTTAAAAAACCGTACAAATTCACTGAAAAAACCATAGGTTTCACACACGTTATAGTTAGGAATTAGCATTTAAAAAACCTTGCAAATTCACTGAAAAAACCATAGGTTTCAGACATGTTATAGTTAGCGGAAATTTTACTGATAAAAAACCAATGAAATTCCCCCGTTATAGTTAGTGCAGGCAACTATAACTCACGCGACCGCAATCTTCTGCTGATGACATATGTGTCTTTATGAAAAAAAAATATTTCTAATATATGTATAGCTAAAAATTTATGGAAGAAGACATGGGCAAATAAGTGTCTAAATACAGTATTAGCATCAGCAGAGGATTGCGGTCGCGTGAGTTATAGTTGCCTGCACTAACTATAACGGGGGAATTTCATTGGTTTTTTATCAGTAAAATTTCCGCTAACTATAACATGTCTGAAACCTATGGTTTTTTCAGTGAATATATATATATATATACACATATATACCAATAACATAAAATCAAATTAAAAAAACAATCTATTATAAATTAAACATTAATCTATTTTAAAATCTTTAAACTTAAATCTCCAACTCCAGTCAGTGCAACAATAGGGAAAGTGTTGAATAGCAAAGGGGTACAAATTACTATTCCCACTCCAATTAGTGCAACCGGAGGGGTAAAATGTACTATTCCTACTCCAGGCAGTGCAACAGTAGGGAAAGTGTTAGATAGCAGAGGGATAATAACATTTCTATTCCCACTCTAGTGAGTACAACAACAGGGAAAGTGTTGGATAGCTGAGGGGTAAAAATTACTATTCCCACTCCAATAAGTGTAACAGTAGGGAAAGTGTTGGGTAGCAGAGAGGTAAAAATTACTATTGCCACTACAATGAGTGCAACAGTAGGGAAAGTGTTGCATAGTGGCAGGATAAAATGTACTATTCCTACTCTAATCAGTGCAACAGTTGGGAAACTGTTGGATCGTGGAGGGGTAACAATTGATGTTCTCACTCCAGTCAGTTCAAAATTAAAAACAAATAAAAAATTAACAACAATAAATATATTTTAAAAAACAAAATAAATACAAAATATATAAATATCTTAAACATTTTAATACAAATATATTTAATATTAAACATAAAAAACATATTATAAATACATATGACAAATACCTACATATATTATATTAAATAAAATAAAGATATTTTTCAAACAAATACATATTTTAATTAGAAATTATTTAGAAACAAAAACATTAAATATTACAGAAATTTACTTTTTTTTATTTCCTACATTATAACACAACACAATTCACAAGCCACATCTAAATTAAAAAAATGAATGTACTTCCACAATTAACATAATTAATTACCAATTAAAGATCTATTATTAATTAAAAACAAATTAAAAATCATAAAAATTAATTAACTTCTCACACTTTACCACTATAATCCCCACACCCACAGCTAAAATTAAACTGCAAAAAACATCATTGAACAATTAAAACTTATTTTCATTTAAAAAACGAATAGTATTTAACTAATAATTATAAAGTAAGTAACATTAATTTACTTCCCACCCGTTACTCCAATAAAAGTAAAACCCACACACAAAAGAATAACAATTACCCTAATTAAATATCAATTAATTAATTATTATTAATGATCAACTAATTATCAATTAATTAAACATAAATTACTTCCTAACCTTTACCCCTATAAACCCCACAACTCACACATAAAATTAATTACACAATTTCCATAATTATTTTACAATCAATTAATTAATATAACTTAACAGCTAATTATTAATTAATTAAAAATAAACTACTTCCCACACTTTACCCCATAAACTCCACAACCCGCAACTAAACTAATTACACCATTTCCATCATTAATTTTCAATCAATTATTTAAATTAACAACTAATTATTAATCAATCAAAAATAAATTAATTCTCACTCTTACCCCTATAAACGCCACAACCTGAACCTAATTTCTTTACACAATTTCCATAATTAATCACCAATTAATTAATTAATTTTTAATTAGCAACCAATTAATAATTAATAACAAATAAACCACTTCCCACAGTTAACACTATAAAATCTCAATTAAATAAATATTAATAAATAAATAAAGAATCATCAATGTGTTATAATTAAATTATTTCCCACCCTATTCCCCTATAAACACACAACCTGCTACAGAACTAAAAAACACAACATTTAATTAAATAAAATTGATAGCTACTAAACATTTAACACATGTATTAAAAATATAAACAATACTTATACAAAAAACATACATCCCATACATTTAATATATAAACTAAAATACATAACTCTAATTAAAAAATCAATATATTAAACTATATTTTTGCTAACAATATTAATGACTTCTATATTTTTGCAAACGATATTTCTTACATTAAATTTGATATTCTTGACCACGATATTCTTCCTGTCGATATTTCTGTGTCACGATATTTCCAACTCGATATTTGTGTAAGTCGACATTTCCAACTCGATAGTCTGTCTGACTATCATGTAATACAACCCCCTGTGTAAATCCATGGTGGATCCCAAGATACAAACTCCATTTAGAAAAAAATACACCCACTCATACACCCTCTGATACACCTATGCAGTCACTGATACATCCACTCATAGACTCGGAGAACTCCTCACGCACCCAGTCACAGACCAACACAGCCACACACACACCCACTCATACATCCATACATCCACTCATATACCCATGTAGTCACTCACACACTGACAAATCTACTCAGCTTAGGATTGCTGACCAAGCCCACACTGAACGGCTGGCCTCGGTGGGGCAGGAGAGGAAAAACCATAGGGAGGACTGGCCCTCATGTAGCTAGAGGGTACAGGTCAGTGCTCTAGTTGTTTTCCAGAAAATGCCTACTTATGGCGCCCGCAGCGCGGACGCGCACACAGGTACACCAAAGGCGCACCAAAGGCAAGCCGGTTTGCACCTGTCCGGATACGGCCAATGGCCAGGAACCCTGTCCATTTGTTGTCAGGACCCCCCGGCACATTAAATATACTGCAAACAAACTATTACGATGGAGACTAAGATTTGCTCCCATGTGTGCCCAAGTATTCTCGGCACACAGTTTAATTGGTAAGAAGTGCATTTGTCCCCACTGCTAGACCATGGTAAGAATAGGGAACACAGCAAAACATTTATCAGCTGAGGGGCCTGCAAAGAAGGCCCAGTGGAAAATGGGACCTATCAATAGTCGATCACTTCCTGCGCTCAAGACAGAAATCAAGCTACTCATCGAGGAAGAGGGGCTTGACACACTATTCAGAAAGGAGACCTGGCTGAATGCCTGCTCCACACCTGAACTAGTCCAAGCACTCCCTCCAGGTTATACGATCAGAAGGCAGGATAGGGCTGCAAAGAAAGGAGATAGGGTGGCAGGCATATATAAAGATAAATACGGCTGTACGACAACTCCCATAACCATCACCAACTGTGATACAACACAATTCAGTATTAAACTTTCCCCCAATGTTACCTTCTCAGGCACACACCTCTATAGGCCCCCTGGTTCCTGTAATACCTTCCTAGATGATTTCCTAGACATGCTAGCTACAACTATTAGCCAGCAATGCATCCACAACCATACTTGGGGATTTTAACCTACACCTAGATGAACCTGGTAACACATCCTTGAATAGATTTAGTCAAGATATGGAAGCGATGCAACTTAGACAACTTGTAAGTGAGGGAACACATAATAAAGGGCACTTACTAGATGCAATCTTCTCCAATGAACCCAAAATAGAAGTAGGGACTCGACGACGGCCAGTTCCATGGTCAGATCACTTCTTTATACCATTCCCTTTAGACAACCCCCACCCTCCACATACAGGTAGTAAAACCTTTAAGGCAGGAAGTAAATGGCCAAGAACTATACCAGCCAACATGATCAGTGCCCTCGAAAGTCAGTCAGTCAGTCGAAAGTCAGACCCGAGCCTGACAGAGGATGTAGAGGTCGACCATAATATATGGGACTGGGTTAACAGAGCAGCACCACATTGCACTCAGAAAGTCAGGCTGAGAACTCAACCAGCTAGGAAAAAGGCCACGTGGTTTAATACAAACCTAATCTTGTTGAAAAAAACATGTAAAAAAATCGAAAGACAAGCGAGGAAAAACTATAACCCCACCATTAAAAGTCAATATAAATTGCCCATCATACAATACCACAATGAAATCACACAAGCCCAAGACAAGTACTTCGAGGACAGAATCAATTCAGCCCACAACTCCTCCAGGGAATTATTTAAGGTTGTGCGCTCCCTAACCACCACTGATCAAGGGACGGCCCATCAATCGTCCTCCAAAGAGAGATGAGACAAACTTGCGTTTTTTTTAAAAAACAAGGTGGAAAAGATATACAGTTCCCTGCAAGGGAACACTGATTCAGACAACTCTGATGAACAATCAGAGACCGGTGTTACTCCAGGAATGAAAACAGGGCCAAGTTTAGATCATTTTATAGAGTTAAGTGAGGAAGCCATGACCTTAATCCTACAGAATATTAAGTCCAGCGCTCCACAAGACCCGCCTCCGCCACACATCCTATTACAAGGAGGTAAAACTGCAATGAATACAACAGCTTAACTTCTTTCTCTCTCCCTTACACAAGGGGTAATTCCCAAGACATGGAAACACGCTTTAGTTCGACCACTAGACCTCACCTAGGTCCACTAGATCTGGGAAATTATCAACCCATCTCACTTCTACCTCTCTTAGTTAAAATAGCAGAAAAGTATGTCAATCAGACACTGTCCCAATTCCTAGAAGAAAATGAGGTGCTGCACCACACCCAAATGGGTTTTAGACCACAACATAATACAGAGTCCACCCTGTTGGTGGTCACAGGGGAACTCAAGGGAATCCTAGATCAAGGGTGTATAGCTATAAGTCTTGCTTCTGGATCTTAGTGCAGCCTTAGACACGGTTGATCACAACACTATGATCCTCAGGTTAAAGGAAGCAGGCATCACTGACACTACGTTGAAATGGCTGTCCTCATATTTTTAGAAGATAGATCCTTCCAGATAGTGAAAGGCGAGCACCTCTTAGATATCCTGCAAATATCATGTGGAATTCCACAGGGATACACCCTGAGTCCCACATTATTCAATGTATTGCTCCAAGCAAGGTTATAAATCATAGTTTTATGAAATGTTTTTTTAAAAGTTCTATGTGACAACGTTTGTATGCAAGATTTTAAGTTGTATATGATCATGCTTTTGGTCGATCAATAAAATAATATTAATAATATTCAATGTATACATGCAACCGCTGCCAAAGATAGTACAGGAATTTGGGTTATCTATTGTATCATATGCGGATGATATCCAGATGATACTATGAGTGACCAAGGGCCCTAAAGTCTATACACACCAATTTGGCCCCATGCATGGTGAAAGTATCAGAATGGATGAACAGGTGCAGCATAAAACTGAATAGAGAAAAAACAGAACTTATGTTGCTGGGAAATAAGTCTGTTCCTAGAAACTTTATTGGCTGGCCTCCAGAACTAGGCAACCCCCCAGCCCCAAAAGACTCTGTACAAAACCTGGGAATATGGTTAGACATTGCCTTTCTATGGAGGCACAAGCCCAAAAATTGGCAGCTACTTGCTTTGGATTACTTCACCTGATTTGGAAGATTTTACCCCTTATTCCGCAACAAACCCGGAGAACTGTGGTTCAGGCCATGGTGATATTACGGCTGGACTACAGTAACTCTTTCTACTTGGGTGCTCCCAAACATGCAGTGAACAGACTACAGCTGGTTCAGAATGCTGCTGCCAGCATACTGCTAGTCATTCCCATACAAAACTCGGCGAAAGCTGCACTAAAAATGCTGCACTGGCTCCCGATCCAAGCCAGGATTAAGTTAAAATCACTTTGTATTGTCCACAAAACCATGAATGGCGAAGGCCCGGCCCTAATTAAAAAAAGCTTGTAGTTCTTTATGTTCCTGGCAAATCTCTAAGATCCTCCTCAGATATGCTCATGAAAAAGACAAAAATAAAGAGAGCAAGATCCTTCGCACATCTTGTACCTAGCCTATGGAACTCCCTACCTAAAGAAACACGACTGTTAAAAGATGAACCGGTGTTTAGGAAAAAATGAAAAACTTGGCTTTTTCCCCGATAACTCTCCTCAGCGCTGGGAAGCTCTCAGGTAGCCATGCACTTTATAAATCCATAAACATATTCCTCCCATTTAAAAGCGTAAGTTGTTATGGTATATAGAGCCCATATTATTGTCTCAGAAAAATACAGAATCAGCTTTATTGACATTTTTCTTGTTTATTTTAATCTGCAGACAAAATTGGGTTGATCACTGCCACTTCTGCCTTTGGCAAATGTTGGAGAACACCAAAGCAGTATGTGGGAAAAGTGACATTCATTTATCAAAGGTATCCTTCCTTATAATTTCCAGTACTACCCCAGTAAATGTGCCTAGGTCATTGCTACCACAGTGCAAAATCATGAGGTCTGGATGTTTGCAATCTACAATGCTTTAAATCCAAGGGCAGCAATTGACGCCACGTTAAACCTCTCTAGCCAACCCAATTAAAGCATACATTAGATAAACCATGGTCCCTGTCAATGTCACTCTTTCTAGCACTCTCTGTGGCCCAAAACACAAAAATATCGCCCACAATCCAGATCATTTTGGAGACAAGCAGGATATGCTTGTCATTCTAGTTTGGGATAGGCTTGGAATTGCTAACAGTCAACCACATGTTCTACAGTTTATGTGAAACTAGTATGCTGTTTAGAGAAAGTCTTCTGACCGTTTGACCTACTGGTAGGTAGAGACTATAGGAAACATAGTTACTATGGAAATGGAGCTAAAAGAGTGTGGGAGGAAGGGAACAAAGTAGATTGCTTTGTGAAACTGAAAATAACACTAGTGTACAAAAATTACTCAGTAAGGAGTGTGTGTCTTGTAATTGACAATATTTTACAAAATAACAGCAGATTTTTGAATGATTATAAGGGTTTCGTGTAGATCTACGGATCCGACATGAATTCTTAGGGAGGCTGCTCTGAGCACCACAGAGGATCCGCAGATCTGCAAAAAAACAACAAAGTTGGTCTTCTTTACAGGAAGCATGGAAAGGGTTAAATAATAGGGACCATTTTAGAAGTGATATAACAAAAATAAAAGATGAAAGAGAATCTTTATATTTGCTAAAAACAGTAGTATGATGAGAATACATGTGGAAGGGTAGCCATTTTAGGTACTTTTCTTCTGATATTGGGTGAGGATTGCCATATTTCTGACTTAAAATTCCCTGTGGAAAACAGATGATAACAGATATTGCAATAACAATTGGACAACAGTAAAGAGATTTTACAGGTATGTTAATTAGGTTGTTGCTACAAAATAGTATATTTAAAAATATTTTAAAAACTGTTACTGTATATGAGCTGATAGAAAGTGTGTGGCTCCTAGGCAATATAGTAAAAGGAAAAATAGAAGAGGGCTTAGATGAGAACATCAACTAAATATATAGGTGCCGATTCCGATCCTGTAAAACCCGGTTACAAATGGTCGTACGGAGCATTTTCTCCATACGACTCGTACCCGGGAATACCACCGTACAAACCAGCAAGTACGATTCGTTCAGAAATACCTTTTCCATACGAATCGTAAAAAACACTGTGCGGCTAAAAAATACATACAATTCCGATCCTGGACAGCGCGTACGCGACGTCCGCACGGAGTCAGGCAGCGTTTTACGGACCAGCAAGTACGATTCGTACCCACAGCACTCCGCACGGCTATATTTTTACGGGAGCCAAAAAGTGCCGGAAAAGCCAAGTATGCCGCGATGCACGAGGAAAAGAGGGCCCGGTGCGCGCCGTACCCCCACCCCGTATGTATGCGCCATACCCTCACCCCCGTATGTACGCGCCGTACCCCCAGCCCCCCGTATGTATGCGCCGTACCCCAGGACCGTACCCCAGCCCACCGTATGTACGCGCCGTACCCCAACCCCCGTATGTATGCGCCGTACCCCCAGCGCTATGCGTCCGCACAGAGTCAGGCAGCGTTTTACGGACCAGCAAGTACGATTCGTACCCTCCGCACAGCTATATTTTTACGGGAGCCAAAAAGTGCTGGAAAAGCTAAGTACGCCGCGATGCACGAGGAAAAGAGGGCCCGGTACGGCGCATACATACGGGGAGCTGGGGGTACGGCACGTACATACGGGGGGCTGGGGTACGGTCCTGGGGTACGGCACGTACAGGTGCGGGGCTGTGCTACGGTGTTGGGGTACGGTGCGGGGGGGGGGTACGGTGGTGACACATGGGGGTACGGTGCTGACATGTGCAGGGTGAGGGGGGGCTGTACGACTCCTATCCGGGCACAAGTTTACCCGTGTACATGTGTGCTACAGCGTTCGCTCCGTACAGGGCCTTTTACATGCGGTTGTGTATTCGGACGGGCGGTACGGATCGTACTTGCACGCTCGGACTTCTGTTTTACGATTTGCACGTAAAAATGTCCGGCTCCCTATCGGACACTTTTCCCGACGCTATTCGGACGTAAAAATGTACTGCTTCGTCTCGGACCATTTTCCCGACGCAATTCGTATGTATTTTTCACGTACGAATCGTACTTCGCAGTTTGTACGGTACTTGTATGATTCGTACGTGAAAATATACGGATACGATTCTTACGCAATTTTTTTTACCCGGATCGGAATCGGCACCTTAGTTTACAGCAAAGGAAGATGAGGAATTGCTACACTGTAAATATAGTTTTTTATTAAGCCAGTATGGCTATAAATGATTGTTATAGAAATTAGAGGTGGGTGCTTGCTTATAGCATGTAATTTAATGGTATTGAATGTAGACCTTCTCAAGCAGCCGGGCAGGTACTTACACCCACAGTTACACCTCCAGAAAAGCACTTTAGTACTCACCATTCATATAGCCAGACATTGACTGACATGCTCAGTCAGACAACCATGAAAGCATTCACACACCAGTGACGGCCCGTGTAGGGCGTTTTACCGGGGCGGTGACGTGGCGCAGATGAGGGGCAGGGTGGGGGGTTGCAAAATGCGGCATACGGCCGAGTTCAGGTAAGTTACGAAAAAAATGAATAAAACGAATTTCGTTGCACGCGCTGCATCGCCAAATGCGATGCAGCGCGCGCAAATGAAATTCGTTTCATTAATTTTTTTCAGGTTTTTTAAATGCTAATTCCTAACTATAACGTGTGTGAAACCCATGGTTTTTTCACTGAATTTGCAAGGTTTTTTAAATGCTAATTCCTAACTATAACGTGTGTGAAACCCATGGTTTTTTAAGTGAATTTGCAAGGTTTTTTAAATGCTAATTCTTACTTATAACGTGTGTGAAACCCATGTTTTTTTCAGTGATTTTGTATGGTTTTTTAAATACAAATTCTTATATTAAACGTGTGATTTTTTTTTTTTATTTGCAAGGTTTTTTACATTTTTTTTTTTACTTTATATTCTCTTTAAACACTATGCTTAAATGTTAAAAATTTTGCAATATAATATTTTTTCTCATTTTTTTTTTACCAAACAGGTAAGATATATTAGTATAACATAGTGATTCTTTTTTTCCAATTTTTTTTTTTTTTTTTTTTTACGTGCGCGTACGGTAAGCTTACGGTAAGCGTACGTTTTGCGTAATGTACGTAATATTTCTATTCTTGTTGTGTATGGTTACGCAATTTACGTAGTCGTGCGTACTGCGTATGCGGCGCGTAAGCGCATACGCTGCACGCGCACGTTACGCGGAAGTGTTGGGGCGTGCCTTATGCGCATGCGCGCGTGCGCGTGTCTTTTATACGCGCATGCGTACTTTTACCGTAAGCGCACCGTAAGCGCTCCGTAAGCGTAACGTACGCGCACGGTTGGTCATGTGATCAAGAAACAGCACTTTTGATTGGTTTAAAGTACTTTCAGTTCTAGAACTCTCCTACACCACACCCATTCCCCTCATTTCTGCTTGTGATCCCTTAGGAGAAGGAGCTGAGTTGTCTTTGGGATACGATGGCAGACCAGCACTCCTCTTCTGAGAGTGAGGCTAGCAGCACCACCATCAGGCAGAGAAGGAGGAAACAGAAGAGCTCTTTTATATGGGAGTATTTTACTTTTCCTGAGGGCGAGAAAAAAGTAAATGCTGCTTTAGTGACTTGCAAGCTGTGCCAGCGTGTACTTTCTAGAGGTAATCCTAACAAGAAGTATTCCTTCGGGAATCACACTATGTTAAGACACCTTGAGGATGTACACCCTAGGACACATGCTCGACATACTAGAGGAAACCCTTCAGTAAGTCGAGCAAGCACATCCACAGCAGCTCAGCCGAGTCCATCTTCCGCAGCTCCGCTGAGCCCTTCATCTGTGGGGGCAGATTCACCTTTTTCTGGTCCTCTGGAAACTAACCATCGATTTGCGAGGGTTACAATGCGGTGCTCAAATTGCCATGGTCTAATTGTTCGTGGGGAGACCAGTGTTCCCCTAATTAACAACAGAATAGACCAGCACATTTGTCCTACCAGCTAAAATTCCCATTCTTCCTTTCCTCTGTCCCTGCATGAACACAACGGCTCTTTTAAGAGCCAACCTTACCTCTCAACTTTTTTTAATTTTTTCTTAAAAACTTTTTTTTTTTTACCGTACGCGTATTTTTTTTTATTTTTTTTTCAAACACTAAAAAACAATTACCACATTACAAGGTCCTTGAGGGATTAATAACGAAATACTGAAAATCTGTTTGAGGAGAAGTGGAAAAAAGGGACCATCTAATTTCTGACTTACCTGACCCACCCAAAAATGTAATTATCAATTTAAATTTAATTGAAATTGCTTTTAAAAATGGTTTTATTTTTCGAAAATTTTCTTTCTCAATCTGAAAAAAAAAAGAAAAAAGTATTAATATTTAATAAAACACTTTATAATACAGTACACGTATTTACATATTTTCCAAAAACAATTTTTTGCCATTTTTTTGCTGTTTTCAGAATATATTGCATTTCACTATAAATCGTGAAAGCAATTGCATTCATCACTTAACAGCGGGCAAAAAAAAAATAACAATCTCAAAGATTGTTTTAAAAAAGCCCAGAATCTCTTCTCACTTAAACATAACATTATAGAAATGCAAAATATTCAAAAAAAATATCATCTAATAACAATAACTATTTCTAAAAAATACCGTCTGACAATTTTGTTACAGAAGCATAATCACAAAAATAATATATCTCAAATAACTCCACAATACATCTGGTTACCTTTCCTTTAGGCCAAATGGTAATTTTAAAATTCTTTTTTGATTAAATTTCCAATGGTAATCCAATAAAATTCCAAAATTTAAATTGTACAGATGTTACCGATTCTCTCTAAAATTTTGGTTTCCGAAAGATTAATTAGGAATTAAATAAGTCCACAATACAATTGGTTACCTTTCCTTTAGGCCAAATGGTAATTTGAAAAATCTTTTTATTTGAAAATTCCAATGGTAATCCAATAAAATGGTAAAATTGTTTTGTACAGATGTTGCCAATTCTCTCTAAAATTTAGGTTTCAGGAAGATTAGATAGGAATTTGCTAAATCAAAAGGCAAACGTTGCTTAAAAACCAATTGACAATCATTACACATTGTCCAGCCTTTTTTACATTTGTGTAATGACCAGAAGTTACAGTAGGTCCATCATGGAAAATTATTGCAACTGTTACAAAAGTTTTTCCTGAAATTGATAATTGCTGTCCTATAAACTTCTTTATTAAAGTATCCAATTTTGAACCATCAGCTCTACATCGTTGCATCATTAAAATTACATACTGTCCGTATTCCTTTAAAATTAACGTTGAAAACATGTCAGATTTACACTCACCGCATTCCATGCTATGATTAGCATCTTTAACTAATTTAGCAAAAGTGACTGTTTTACTCTCTGGCAATGTTAAATAAATAAACCTTTCAGAATCAACATTAGAGCCACATGTATTGAAACAGTTTTCACAACTATGTTCCCATTTATAAGAGACACCAAACATATTTTCAATTTGTACCCCTTCTTCTTCCAGTACCTGAAGAAAATACATCAAGAATTCCTGTGCGTCTTGCTGTACATTTTGAGAAAACTGTGTACATCCTGAACATACATCTAAAAGTTTTCTAATTTCAGTAGCACTTTCTATTTTAGTTTTATCATTACTCAGCTTTTCAAAAAGGAGACTCAACTCAGAACAGAATCTTTTTCTTTGATTTACTATTATCTGCTCTTGCAAACTTTCAAGATAAAATACAACATTCAGCACTACATTAGCGTAGCAGTTGACACCAGAGCTATTTTCAAAATGACAACCAACAACCTCTTCAACATTTTCCTTTTTCTTTTTGCTTGCAATTACATCCTCATTACAGATATTCTCAATTCTCCTTTTTCGAGAAACAACACGTTTTTCCAACACAGGATACTGACCTAAATGAGGAGCATAGGTTCTTCTTAATCTATTATACTCCTTTACACAATTTGCATCAGCACTAACTTTTGAGTCATCAAAGTCTATCATGAATAAACCAGATAATGTTTTCACTCGTGACAAAGCAACATAAGCCATAACCGCTTTGAACACAGTTGAACCAATGTTCACAAAAGCACAATCTACAGTCAATCCTTGAGACTTGTGAATAGTTACAGCATATGCTAGAGAAAACGGAAACTGTTTCCTACGTACATATAAGTCTTTCACAAGCATGAAACGAACTGTACAACAACAAATGTCTATAACTTCTTCTATCTGATCAAATTTTATTTTTAAGCATTCAATTCCATGTTTTTTCTGGTAATTAATAAAACCCACAACTCTTCCCATAGCTCCATTCACTAAACCTTTTTCAACATCCAAATTTCTTCTTAAAAATACTCTACAGTTCATGCAAACATATAGATCTTTTTCTAATCCAGCAGTTTTGGAAATGTTCTTCTCT
The DNA here is from genome assembly GCF_964204655.1 of Triturus cristatus. Taxonomy (NCBI): domain Eukaryota; kingdom Metazoa; phylum Chordata; class Amphibia; order Caudata; family Salamandridae; genus Triturus; species Triturus cristatus. The sequence continues at coordinate 694,737,022 of NC_140595.1, read as the reverse complement.
AGTGAATCCAATTTATTTTTCAGTTTGCCTGTTAATGTAATAGTAATTCTTTCATGCTGAATTTTGTCCACTGCTTCTAATTTCCTAATCTCTTCCTTTTCCAATTTCAAAAGTTCCTCATTGAATATTGAGCATTCACGTAGAGTTGGCATTAAGCAGATTACACTTTTCTTTTCTGCATTGTTCTTGTATATTTTCTCTGCAACTATTTCTTCCTTTGGGAATAAATTATGTAGGAACCGACTCTGTAATGCTTTCGTGCCAGCTTCAGTGAGTAGTCCAATTCTGATATCTTTCAGAATACTTCCATATTCTTCATCGTTTGCTTGCCTCATATTAGTAGTAAGTTCCTTGTACTCAAAGAAGGACCAAATATTTGCATTACCAATGCTTCCCAATGACTTCTTTGTGTCTTCATGTGTCACAGTATTAAACACTGGTTGTCCTTTAACTGGAGTAAGCTGTAGAAGATCCCCAAAAACTATGACATGTTTTCCACCAAATAACACGTCATAGTCTGTCCTTAGAATTTGCTGCATTCTTAAATGCACAAAGGCAAGCATTAAGTTTGATACCATGCTCACCTCATCAATAATGAAAACTTGCATCTTCTTCAATACTCTTGAAACTTCCAAGCATGCTTCTCCAGTTAGCTTGTGGTATTGTATTTTGTTCTCATGCTCCACTGGTAACATTAGCAAACGATGTAAGGTGATTCCTTTTATGTTATATGCTGCTAACCCAGTTGGAGCAGTAACCACACAAGACAAAGTTGAATCCGTTTTTTGCTGTAGGTAGCTTCTGATGACTTTTATTAAGAAACTTTTTCCAGTTCCAGCTTGTCCGCTTACATACATCCTGATTGGTTGAAATGATGTGCATGAGCACTCTTTTTTTTCATGTAGTAATCCGTGATCAATTTTGTTTCTGATCTCTTCATAAATTTGTTGCTGCTCTTCATTCAGTTGTCTTTCCAAATTTGGTAAGTCTATTAATTCTTCTTGAGCTTGATTCATAGCCGTTTCCACTTCAGTCATAGCTATTGCAGATTCATTTTCAACGATTGGTTGTCCTAGGGGATCTTGACTGAGTGTTCCAGAACTTTGGCTGTCTTGAGAACTGTCTCTAGCTACTTCAGCTGCAATTGTAGTTTCCTGTTCAATTTCTTCAATTAACATTTGCACATAATTTGTGAAAGTACTGCATTCTATGCTGTCTTTGCAAGCATTAAAGGAATCTTCATAGCTTTGAAATTCTCCCAGTAGTTCGTCCTCTGAACGCCATGGTTTAAACAGCTGTAAAAGAGCCAAGTAGTAAAATTCCTTTTTGTCAGTTGTGTCGCAACTCAGCTTCCTGTGATTAATCAAGCTTCCTTTTGTTTGCTTCACCAAACATCCTTCCTCACCAATGACTTTATATTTTCCATTGTTGATGTCTTCTGTGGCTTTCCGTGAATAAATGTAGTTTTGCAGCACTTCATAGAGACACATGTTCTCTAGATGAAGACTTCTCTTTGGGTAATATATGTCCAACATGTTTGATTTCAAAATATCTGTACTTTCTGGGTCATTCTCGGCCAAATATTCAATTTCTCCAACAGATTTCAGTACCCGATTTCTCATTGCTGCAAGGCCTAAACTTGCCCAAATTATTCTTCTTGATTTCGAGTAGAGACTTGCAGAAGATAACCTATCAGAACATTCGTAGGATCCAATTTCTCTATGCGATAACATCTTTAAACTGAAACTGTATAGCTTCTTACTGACAGTCTTCTCGTGAGAAATCTCTTCCCACATTTCTTTCAATTCAGTTTTTTCTGATTTAGTAATGTAAGACGTTACATATCGAGCAACAGCAATGGAATTGTCAGCTACATACTGTATATCCATGTTAGCATTCCACATGGATAAAATGACTGGGTTGTAGTCATTTATATTTTTTGATTCTTCTTTTCTTTTTAGGTTGTAGGTATTCTTAGGTGATTTTCTTGTAATAGTATGTCTCACAGCTGACATAAAACTGTTTACTCTTCCTTTTGAAAGAACAGGTCTAGGAAATCCAAATCGACATTTTGTGTAGAATTTATCTTTGGTCTTGTATTTCCGTCGACAGTATTTTCCACACCGATGACTTTGGAAACGTAAAACTTGCTCCTTTAACTTTTTCTCTTCTGTGCTTTTTGGTATAGCACATGTTGCATATTCTTCAATGAAAGATAACACTGCTTCATCATTATCTGTTCCAAACTTTGGGGCATCCTTGATCCACAACAGCATATGAATATGAGGAGCACCTCTTGCTTGGTACTCTTTTCTCCAAAAGAAATCCACAACTTCTCCAAGAGGTGGATTTTTTTTATTGCAGATGAAGCACATCATGGCCTCAAATCTATGATTGAAATATCTGCAAACATTAACCGGATCCAATGAGCACAGTTCTCCTGCTGTCTTGTATTCGATGTTTTTAATGTTAGAATTTGCCTCTCGTAGAAAATCCAGTAAATCATCCCAAGCGTACTCGGCACAGCTTAGGGTAAGGAACCATGTTGGAGTTCCTAAATTCCGTAACATGCATTTTAATTCACCATGGCGTCGGTACCAATATTCATTTGTCCCACGCTGACAAGCCATCAGATTGATCAGTTGTGTTTCCAAATGATCATCTCGGTGCTGCACTTTCTCCATAAAATCCTTAGCAGACACATTTTGTAAATGTACTCCACTTTTTAAAATGTGATTTACTGCATAAGATAATGCAGACAAGTCGCTTTCAAATAAAAGATGGAACAAATAAGGAATACTTTGTCGAAATCTTGGATCTTCTGCATATAGTCTTGTAGTCCGATACTCAGAAGCTGGAATCTGTTCTGGACGTTCATCGTATCGTCCTCCTTTTCCTGTAGGAAACAGCTGGGGAAAACATCGAGCTTCCAAGCTCTCCTCCCATACTCACAGGAGTTCCTTTTGCTTTCTTCATCTGAAACAGATCAATAGTGTCTCCCATAACTTCTTTTGAATGAAGAGGATGTATGCTAAAATGTTCATAAATTTCTTCTTCCTTTGACTTGTCCACTTTTTCAATTTGACCAGTTGGTGTTTCTGTGTCTTCTTGTAAATCTTCTTCTTCTTCTTCTATATAAATTGATTCATACCATTTGTTATTCCTTTTCAAATACAAATTTGCTCTTTGTACGTTCCGTACATCTACCAGCTCCTGCCAAATCTTCTTATTCTTTGTAGGTACACCATTAACCAGAATAACTAATGGTTCAGTTTCCAAAGTATCTGCATCAATAGTTTCCATATTTTTTTTCAAATCCAAGGGCAAATACACCACTCTACCTTTTAAACCTCTCAGTAAATCTGGAGGAGGTAATTTACCAGTTTTGGGCTCCATACGTACTATGGTCTGGAACGGATGAACACATTGAATGAGTATAGACTCATGTATTTAATTCAGAAAGTTCACAAGGAATAGCATCCAATTCTAAATTATTATGTACAGCTCTGGTCGGCATTCTATTTTCTTCTAACTTATTATAACAGTATTTACAAATACGCTGATCATCACCCAATTCAAAACAATTTTCAAGAAATATATATGTGGCAAAATCCTTCCACTTATAATTATCTTCATTTTCACTTTTTCTGTAGAGATCAACATTCCTGGTTTGTTTTCTATAATGAGTTCTGCGGCAACAAATACAAGTAATATTTGGTCTTTCATTAGAGATTATTGCAAATTTTGTTATGTGATCATTAAATGCCTTACTTACAGAGGGTTCTACATTCTCTTCCACTTCTTCCTCATTTACTGTGTCCTTTTCTGCACTTTCTTGTTCTGGACCAAAGTAACAAAACTGAATTTCATCAGTAACCTTCTCTACATCTGATACCGATCGATGGAACAGAGCCCTATTCAATTCATCTAACTTTATTGCTGGACTTTTAGCAAAATACAACCGTCTCACAAACTTTCTCATTTCAGTATGATGAACAGCCAGCATCCTAAAATGATGAAAAACACTTTTACACACTTTTCTAGATAGACAAGCCAGAGAATGTCCCTGCAAACCAGTATTCTCTCTCACTCTGCATGGATCTAGACTTTGAAGCACCTTAATCTTCTGTTTAACACTTTTTTTTACTATATTCTCTTAGAAACTCACGAAATTTATCAATAGATTCCTGACGCACAGTGCAAATACTACTACAATTCCAAGTGTACACTGGGGCTTTAGGACGTCTCCCCATAGCCTCATCCGCCATCACTTGTACCTCATCTCTTGGAACCATTTTCTCCTTCTCCATTATACAACCATTTTTCACTTCATAAGCACGACCTCTGGTGTCAACTGCATGCAGCAAACTATTACTTTGAAAATAACTCTCTTCATTAAAAAAAGGTTCACTACTTGAACTATGCATTCATTCTCCTAAAAACACTTTACAAAAGTTTGTTCTTTTCACTAGTCTTTTCCTTTTGCTTTGTGATTTCAGTACATTGACAATTTTATCTAATGTACGCATCCTGTTCAAAATTAAAATGAATAGTTTCCTTTTTAATTCTAAAGCCTTTGCTGCAATGGCTTCAATTTCTTTTTTTCTCTTATAAAATTTTGCTTTTTTCTTATATTTCTTCACATCCTTTATCAAATTGGACATAACTCTTCTCTGAAACATTTTTCTACGAATCTCTTTAAACGCTGTTTTTCTTTTTAAGTTAATCTTTATTGTTTCTGAAGGTACATTTGCATTAACTAAATGCTCAATTTTTTCCTGTTGTTTTCTACTTAAAACATTCTTTCCAGTACAGACATTTTGTACATTTTTCCTTTTTTTGAAGATATTGCTTAAAAAATCTTTTGTCTGCTTACCAGAAGACTTTCTCTTTTTCCCAACATGAGCATCTCCAACTAACTTAGGTCCTCCAGTTGTCTTCAAATATAGTTTTTTTTTGTGGTTTTTCCTTAGTCTGGATTTTGTAGGCATCTTACATTTTGTTCACTGCTCTTCAGCAATACCTGAAAAAAACTAAAAACAAAATTCCTTTATTTTATTTAAATATATTACTACATTTTTTATGATCTTTTCAAATCTTAAAATACTATGTACCCCTTTCCTACAAGTGAAAATCACAATAACACCATCACAAATTAAATATCTAAAAACAATTCCTGTGTGCACACAGAGTCATAGTTTGATATTAGGCAGAAAACGAAATTTCTTTGCCAATTTGAAAGCACACTTACTACTCTTTTTTTGGCAAGTGATAAGTACTTTTACAGTCTGACATATTTTCAATCCACTTTTCAGATTCTGAAAACAGCACATGTCCAAACAGCTTTTTGAGACCAGGAACATGTGTAACCTGGGTGAATGACTACACTCCAGCAAAGGCAACCAGCCTTAGTGATGTTGAATGTATTTGCATTACTCACTGCAACCTCAAACCCCACTCGGTTGTGAATACTATGCATGATTCTACATGATAAGCAGCTGGGTGTGTGCTAAGAGTCTGCTTCTGCAGAAAAATAGCTGCCCCTTTCCTACTAATGCAAATGTAAAATTACCAGAGTAATACGCAATAAATCTCTGGCAACAATTCCTCTTTGCACACAGAGTCATGGTTTGATATTAGGCAGAAAACGAAATTTCTTTGCCAATTTGAAAGCACACTTACTACTCTTTTTTTGGCAAGTGATAAGTACTTTTACAGTCTTACACATTTTCAATCCACTTTTCAGATTCTGAAAACAGCACATGTCCAAACAGCTTTTTGAGGCCAGGAACATGTGTAACCTGGGTGAATGACTACACTCCAGCAAGGGCAACCAGCCTTAGTGATGCTGAATGTATTTGCATTACTGACTGCAACCTCAAACCCCACTCGTTTGTAAATACTATGCATGATTCTACATGATAAGCAGCTGGGTGTGTGCTAAGAGTCTGCTTCTGCAGAAAAATAGCTGCCCCTTTCCTACTAATGCAAATCTAAAATTACCAGAGTAATACGCAATAAATCTCTGGCAACAATTCCTATTCGCACACAGAGTCATGGTTTGATATTAGGCAGAAAACGAAATTTCTTTGACAATTTGAAAGCACACTTACTACTCTTTTTTTGGCAAGTGATAAGTACTTTTACAGTCTGACACATTTTCAATCCCCTTTTCAGATTCTGAAAACTGCACATGTCCAAACAGCTTTTTGAGTCCAGGAACATGTGTAACCTGGGTGATTGACTACACTCCAGCAAAGGCAACCAGCCTTAGTGATGTTGAATGTATTTGCATTACTCACTGCAACCTCAAACCCCACTCGATTGTGAATACTATGCATGATTCTACCTGATAAGCAGCTGGGTGTGTGCTAAGAGTCTGCTTCTGCAGAAAAATAGCTGCCCCTTTCCATCCAATGCAAGTCTAAAATTACCAGAGTAATACGCAATAAATCTCTGTCAACAATTCATCTTTGCACACAGAGTCATGGTTTGATATTAGGCAGAAAACGAAATTTCTTTGTCAATTTGAAAGCACACTTACTACTCTTTTTTTGGCAAGTGATAAGTACTTTTACAGTCTGACACATTTTCAATCCACTTTTCAGATTCTGAAAACAGCACATGTCCAAACAGCTTTTTGAGACCAGGAACATGTGTAACCTGAGTGAATGACTACACTCCAGCAAGGGCAACCAGCCTTAGTGATGCTGAATGTATTTGCATTACTGACTGCAACCTCAAACCCCACTCGTTTGTCAATACTATGTATGATTCTACAGGGTAAGCAGCTTGATGTGTGCTAAGAGTCTGCTTCTGCAGAAAAATAGCTGCCCCTTTCCTACTAATGCAAATCTAAAATTACCACAGTAATACGCAATAAATCTCTGTCAACAATTCCTCTTTGCACACAGAGTCATGGTTTGATATTAGGCAGAAAACGAAATTTCTTTGCCAATTTGAAAGCACACTTACTACTCTTTTTTTGGCAAGAGATAAGTACTTTTACAGTCTTACACATTTTCAATCCACTTTTCAGATTCTGAAAACAGCACATGTCCAAACAGCTTTTTGAGACCCGGAACATGTGTAACCTGGGTGAATGACTACACTCCAGCAAGGGCAACCAGCCTTAGTGATGCTGAATGTATTTGCATTACTGACTGCAACCTCAAACCCCACTCGGTTGTAAATACTATGCATGATTCTACAGGATAAGCAGCTGGGTGTGTGCTAAGAGTCTGCTTCTGCAGAAAAGTATCTGCCCCTTTCCTACTAATGCAAATGTAAAATTACCAGAGTAATACGCAATAAATCTCTGGCAACAATTCCTATTTGCACACAGAGTCATGGTTTGATATTAGGCAGAAAACGAAATTTCTTTGCCAATTTGAAAGCACACTTACTACTCCTTTTTTGGCAAGTGATAAGTACTTTTACAGTCTGACACATTTTCAATCCACTTTTCAGATTCTGAAAACAGCACATGTCCAAACAGCTTTTTGAGACCAGGAACATGTGTAACCTGGGTGAATGACTACACTCCAGCAAGGGCAACCAGCCTTAGTGATGCTGAATGTATTTGCATTACTGACTGCAACCTCAAACCCCACTCGGTTGTAAATACTATGCATGATTCTACATGATAAGCAGCTGGGTGTGTGCTAAGAGTCTGCTTCTGCAGAAAAATAGCTGCCCCTTTCCTACCAATGCAAGTCTAAAATTACCAGAGTAATACGCAATAAATCTCTGTCAACAATTCATCTTTGCACACAGAGTCATGGTTTGATATTAGGCAGAAAACGACATTTCTTTGCCAATTTGAAAGCACACTTACTACTCTTTTTTTGGCAAGTGATAAGTACTTTTACAGTCTGACACATTTTCAATCCACTTTTCAGATTCTGAAAACAGCACATGTCCAAACAGCTTTTTGAGTCCAGGAACATGTGTAACCTGGGTGAATGACTACACTCCAGCAAAGGCAACCAGCCTTAGTGATGTTGAATGTATTTGCATTACTCACTGCAACCTCAAACCCCACTCGGTTGTGAATACTATGCATGATTCTACATGATAAGCAGCTGGGTGTGTGCTAAGAGTCTGCTTCTGCAGAAAAATAGCTGCCCCTTTCCTACTAATGCAAATCTAAAATTACCAGAGTAATACGCAATAAATCTCTGAGAACAATTCCTCTTTACACACAGAGTCATCTTCTGATTCTATGCAGAAAACAGTATTCCTCATTTATACCAGTACACCTTAATTTATGGTGAAAACATAGTCCGTAATATTTTACATGTTCCTTACATTTAACTTCAACAAAAGGAATTCCAATTCTATTATTCATTTCTTAATTTACCACATACATCCCCTGTCAAACTCATAACTTACCTTTAAAATTAGTTAGTTGTGAAAGAAATGTGGCACTCAAACAGCAGATTATCAGAGCCAGGATCTCTGTTCTGTACACCTCTCTCCTCTCAGCAGAACCAGATAATGGCAATGTTTCCCTCTCTTTTTCCACACATATACATGTTAATTTCAAAACTCAGTGCTTCCCCCTTTTTTTCAAATGTAATCACACATTTCTATTGGTTGAAAACCAACCCTTTTCCAAAAGTACCCTTCCCCCAACTTGACTTCTGCCTAGTACCCTTCCCCCAACTTGACTTCTGCCTGCTACCATAGCAACAGCTCATGGAACACTGCTGTGTGAAGTCAGGTCAGAAGTTCACCACACAATGTTTCATTTCCAAAGAGCAAGAGTGCTTGACTTTTCTAACCTAACAGCAAATCCATAGTAATGTTCTTTGGTAACACATTTTTCTGTACCAATACAAAACATGCTTCTATAAATTGACACATACAGCCTAGTTTTTAGTGTAGAATGGTATGAAACAGCCAATGAGTTCTTTTTATATTAAAAAAAATATGTATGCCTCCATTTCCAAACTGTCTTTCATTTCTTTTTCCCATTCTACTGAAATACACCTCCTGAGTGCATCCAGATCTCCTTTGAAGATGTTCACAGTGTGGATTGTAGGGCACAGCTATGTCTTCTGGAGTGAAAAGTATGGAGAGAAAACAGGTATGGTGAGAGACCTTGCTTTGCCAAATGTAGACATTAAATGGATTGGTCAGAGAGGGTTAAAGTGGCACCTATTGATGCCATTGGTGAAATCCTTCATGCAAATCCAACACCCTGACCTCATAATAGTGCCCTGTGGTGGCAATGACCTAGGCACTTTGACTGGGGTAGGTCTGGAAATGCTTATGAAGGAGACCTTTGCACAACTGTTTTCACTTTTCCCTAAAACTGCCTTTGTGCATTCTAACATATGCCAAAGGCAAAAATGGAACTGGTCCAATCATTTTTGTCCGCAGATTGAGAAAGCTAGGAAACACGTCAACAAATCTGTTTCTGCTTTCCTCCGAGACTATGGTATGGGTTCCATTTACCACAACAACTTGCGTTACGACATGCAAGACATTTATAGAGGAGATGGTGTACACTTCACTGATGAAGGGAACAGAGTCTTCCTCTTGAACCTTAGACTCTGCATCGGTACTTACTTGTAGGTACCACTAAAAAATCACTTCATAAACACAACGGCTCTTTTTAGAGCCCCCTAATATCTAAACACTTAAATCTGAATTTTATTTCTTTTTTTATTTTTTTTTTCTACCGTACGCGTACGGTAAGCTTACCGTACGCGTACTCCGTGATTTTTTTTAAAAATTAATAAATGTTTTTTTCGTACTTTTGTGTCCTTCTTTGACCCCCTTTCAAATGTTAGGGGGTCTGTAACTCTCTTCCTTGCCCCCTTTTCAAGTTATCTCCCTTTTTTTTCTGTGTGAAACACACGAAATGGCGGCCGACACTTCTTGATTTCGTCCGATTCGAATGTTTACAGTCATGTGACAACCAATCAGATTTGTGCTCGCGCACGGCACCGTACGCGTACGGTAAGCTTACGGTAAGCGCACGGAGCGCGCTTACAGATATATATATTGATTTAAATGCTATTTTCTCAGGAACTACTGAACAGATTTACACCAGACCTACAAAAGGCACTTCCTTGACCTGCGGACTACCTCTCTGCCAAATTACAAGTAATTCTGTTCAGCCGTTCGGGCTGTAGCTGTGTCTAAAGGTCCTATGGAAAAATGCATGGGGAAAACGCGTTTTGGGACCCCCTTTTTTCTCAGCCCCCGCTTGACGAATCCCCCCGAGACTTTCAGGGTAGGAGCGGAGCGTAGCGCCCCATTAGTTTTGAAAATTTTGCGAGGATTCGTCGACCGGCGCCAAAGTTATTCCAAATAGAATGTTGCGGATTTCCTACGGAAACAGGGTCCTAACTATAACTACCTACTGGCGACCGCCAGTAGGTAATATATATATATATATATTCAGTGAAAAAACCATGGGTTTCACACACGTTATAGTTAGGAATTAGCATTTAAAAAACCTGAAAAAAATTAATGAAACGAATTTCGTTTGCGCGCGCTGCATCGCATTTGGCGATGCAGCGCGTGCAACGAAATTCGTTTTATTCATTTTTTTCGTAACTTACCTGAACTCGGCCGTATGCCGCATTTTGCAACCCCCCACCCTGCCCCTCCTCTGCGCCACGTCACCGCCCCGGTAAAACGCCCTACACGGGCCGTCACTGGTGTGTGAATGCTTTCATGGTTGTCTGACTGAGCATGTCAGTCAATGTCTGGCTATATGAATGGTGAGTACTAAAGTGCTTTTCTGGAGGTGTAACTGTGGGTGTAAGTACCTGCCCGGCTGCTTGAGAAGGTCTACATTCAATACCATTAAATTACATGCTATAAGCAAGCACCCACCTCTAATTTCTATAACAATCATTTATAGCCATACTGGCTTAATAAAAAACTATATTTACAGTGTAGCAATTCCTCATCTTCCTTTGCTGTAAACTAAGGTGCCGATTCCGATCCGGGTAAAAAAAATTGCGTAAGAATCGTATCCGTATATTTTCACGTACAAATCATACAAGTACCGTACAAACTGCGAAGTACGATTCGTACGTGAAAAATACATACGAATTGCGTCGGGAAAATGGTCCGAGACGAAGCAGTACATTTTTACGTCCGAATAGCGTCGGGAAAAGTGTCCGATAGGGAGCCGGACATTTTTACGTGCAAATCGTAAAACAGAAGTCCGAGCGTGCAAGTACGATCCGTACCGCCCGTCCGAATACACAACCGCATGTAAAAGGCCCTGTACGGAGCGAACGCTGTAGCACACATGTACACGGGTAAACTTGTGCCCGGATACGAGTCGTACAGCCCCCCCTCACCCTGCACATGTCAGCACCGTACCCCCATGTGTCACCACCGTACCCCCCCCTCCGCACCGTACCCCAACACCGTAGCACAGCCCCGCACCTGTACGTGCCGTACCCCAGGACCGTACCCCAGCCCCCCGTATGTACGTGCCGTACCCCCAGCTCCCCGTATGTATGCGCCGTACCGGGCCCTCTTTTCCTCGTGCATCGCGGCGTACTTAGCTTTTCCAGCACTTTTTGGCTCCCGTAAAAATATAGCTGTGCGGAGGGTACGAATCGTACTTGCTGGTCCGTAAAACGCTGCCTGACTCTGTGCGGACGCATAGCGCTGGGGGTACGGCGCATACATACGGGGGTTGGGGTACGGCGCGTACATACGGTGGGCTGGGGTACGGTCCTGGGGTACGGCGCATACATACGGGGGGCTGGGGGTACGGCGCGTACATACGGGGGTGAGGGTATGGCGCATACATACGGGGTGGGGGTACGGCGCGCACCGGGCCCTTTTTTCCTCGTGCATCGCGGCGTACTTGGCTTTTCCGGCACTTTTTGGCTCCCGTAAAAATATAGCCGTGCGGAGTGCTGTGGGTACGAATCGTACTTGCTGGTCCGTAAAACGCTGCCTGACTCCGTGCGGACGTCGCGTACGCGCTGTCCAGGATCGGAATTGTATGTATTTTTTAGCCGCACAGTGTTTTTTACGATTCGTATGGAAAAGGTATTTCTGAACGAATCGTACTTGCTGGTTTGTACGGTGGTATTCCCGGGTACGAGTCGTATGGAGAAAATGCTCCGTACGACCATTTGTACCCGGGTTTTACAGGATCGGAATCGGCACCTATATATTTAGTTGATGTTCTCATCTAAGCCCTCTTCTATTTTTCCTTTTACTATATTGCCTAGGAGCCACACACTTTCTATCAGCTCATATACAGTAACAGTTTTTAAAATATTTTTAAATATACTATTTTGTAGCAACAACCTAATTAACATACCTGTAAAATCTCTTTACTGTTGTCCAATTGTTATTGCAATATCTGTTATCATCTGTTTTCCACAGGGAATTTTAAGTCAGAAATATGGCAATCCTCACCCAATATCAGAAGAAAAGTACCTAAAATGGCTACCCTTCCACATGTATTCTCATCATACTACTGTTTTTAGCAAATATAAAGATTCTCTTTCATCTTTTATTTTTGTTATATCACTTCTAAAATGGTCCCTATTATTTAACCCTTTCCATGCTTCCTGTAAAGAAGACCAACTTTGTTGTTTTTTTGCAGATCTGCGGATCCTCTGTGGTGCTCAGAGCAGCCTCCCTAAGAATTCATGTCGGATCCGTAGATCTACACGAAACCCTTATAATCATTCAAAAATCTGCTGTTATTTTGTAAAATATTGTCAATTACAAGACACACACTCCTTACTGAGTAATTTTTGTACACTAGTGTTATTTTCAGTTTCACAAAGCAATCTACTTTGTTCCCTTCCTCCCACACTCTTTTAGCTCCATTTCCATAGTAACTATGTTTCCGATAGTCTCTACCTACCAGTAGGTCAAACGGTCAGAAGACTTTCTCTAAACAGCATACTAGTTTCACATAAACTGTAGAACATGTGGTTGACTGTTAGCAATTCCAAGCCTATCCCAAACTAGAATGACAAGCATATCCTGCTTGTCTCCAAAATGATCTGGATTGTGGGCGATATTTTTGTGTTTTGGGACACAGAGAGTGCTAGAAAGAGTGACATTGACAGGGACCATGGTTTATCTAATGTATGCTTTAATTGGGTTGGCTAGAGAGGTTTAACGTGGCGTCAATTGCTGCCCTTGGATTTAAAGCATTGTAGATTGCAAACATCCAGACCTCATGATTTTGCACTGTGGTAGCAATGACCTAGGCACATTTACTGGGGTAGTACTGGAAATTCTAAGGAAGGATACCTTTGATAAATGAATGTCACTTTTCCCACATACTGCTTTGGTGTTCTCCAACATTTGCCAAAGGCAGAAGTGGCAGTGATCAACCCAATTTTGTCTGCAGATTAAAATAAACAAGAAAAATGTCAATAAAGCTGATTCTGTATTTTTCTGAGACAATAATATGGGCTCTATATACCATAACAACTTACGCTTTTAAATGGGAGGAATATGTTTATGGATTTATAAAGTGCATGGCTACCTGAGAGCTTCCCAGCGCTGAGGAGAGTTATCGGGGAAAAAGCCAAGTTTTTCATTTTTTCCTAAACACCGGTTCATCTTTTAACAGTCGTGTTTCTTTAGGTAGGGAGTTCCATAGGCTAGGTACAAGATGTGCGAAGGATCTTGCTCTCTTTATTTTTGTCTTTTTCATGAGCATATCTGAGGAGGATCTTAGAGATTTGCCAGGAACATAAAGAACTACAAGCTTTTTTTAATTAGGGCCGGGCCTTCGCCATTCATGGTTTTGTGGACAATACAAAGTGATTTTAACTTAATCCTGGCTTGGATCGGGAGCCAGTGCAGCATTTTTAGTGCAGCTTTCGCCGAGTTTTGTATGGGAATGACTAGCAGTATGCTGGCGGCAGCATTCTGAACCAGCTGTAGTCTGTTCACTTCATGTTTGGGAGCACCCAAGTAGAAAGAGTTACTGTAGTCCAGCCGTAATATCACCATGGCCTGAACCACAGTTCTCCGGGTTTGTTGCGGAATAAGGGGTAAAATCTTCCAAATCAGGTGAAGTAATCCAAAGCAAGTAGCTGCCAATTTTTGGGCTTGTGCCTCCATAGAAAGGCAATGTCTAACCATATTCCCAGGTTTTGTACAGAGTCTTTTGGGGCTGGGGGGTTGCCTAGTTCTGGAGGCCAGCCAATAAAGTTTCTAGGAACAGACTTATTTCCCAGCAACATAAGTTCTGTTTTTTCTCTATTCAGTTTTATGCTGCACCTGTTCATCCATTCTGATACTTTTACCATGCATGGGGCCAAATTGGTGTGTATAGACTTTAGGGCCCTTGGTCACTCATAGTATCATCTGGATATCATCCGCATATGATACAATAGATAACCCAAATTCCTGTACTATCTTTGGCAGCGGTTGCATGTATACATTGAATATTATTAATATTATTTTATTGATCGACCAAAAGCATGATCATATACAACTTAAAATCTTGCATACAAACGTTGTCACATAGAACTTTTAAAAAAACATTTCATAAAACTATGATTTAAAACCTTGCTTGGAGCAATACATTGAATAATGTGGGACTCAGGGTGTATCCCTGTGGAATTCCACATGATATTTGCAGGATATCTAAGAGGTGCTCGCTTTTCACTATCTGGAAGGACCTATCTTCTAAAAATATGAGGACAGCCATTTCAACGTAGTGTCAGTGATGCCTGCTTCCTTTAACCTGAGGATCATAGTGTTGTGATCAACCGTGTCTAAGGCTGCACTAAGATCCAGAAGCAAGACTTATAGCTATACACCCTTGATCTAGGATTCCCTTGAGTTCCCCTGTGACCACCAACAGGGTGGACTCTGTATTATGTTGTGGTCTAAAACCCATTTGGGTGTGGTGCAGCACCTCATTTTCTTCTAGGAATTGGGACAGTGTCTGATTGACATACTTTTCTGCTATTTTAACTAAGAGAGGTAGAAGTGAGATGGGTTGATAATTTCCCAGATCTAGTGGACCTAGGTGAGGTCTAGTGGTCGAACTAAAGCGTGTTTCCATGTCTTGGGAATTACCCCTTGTGTAAGGGAGAGAGAAAGAAGTTAAGCTGTTGTATTCATTGCAGTTTTACCTCCTTGTAATAGGATGTGTGGCGGAGGCGGGTCTTGTGGAGCGCTGGACTTAATATTCTGTAGGATTAAGGTCATGGCTTCCTCACTTAACTCTATAAAATGATCTAAACTTGGCCCTGTTTTCGTTCCTGGAGTAACACCGGTCTCTGATTGTTCATCAGAGTTGTCTGAATCAGTGTTCCCTTGCAGGGAACTGTATATCTTTTCCACCTTGTTTTTTAAAAAAAACGCAAGTTTGTCTCATCTCTCTTTGGAGGACGATTGATGGGCCGTCCCTTGATCAGTGGTGGTTAGGGAGCGCACAACCTTAAATAATTCCCTGGAGGAGTTGTGGGCTGAATTGATTCTGTCCTCGAAGTACTTGTCTTGGGCTTGTGTGATTTCATTGTGGTATTGTATGATGGGCAATTTATATTGACTTTTAATGGTGGGGTTATAGTTTTTCCTCGCTTGTCTTTCGATTTTTTTACATGTTTTTTTCAACAAGATTAGGTTTGTATTAAACCACGTGGCCTTTTTCCTAGCTGGTTGAGTTCTCAGCCTGACTTTCTGAGTGCAATGTGGTGCTGCTCTGTTAACCCAGTCCCATATATTATGGTCGACCTCTACATCCTCTGTCAGGCTCGGGTCTGACTTTCGACTGACTGACTGACTTTCGAGGGCACTGATCATGTTGGCTGGTATAGTTCTTGGCCATTTACTTCCTGCCTTAAAGGTTTTACTACCTGTATGTGGAGGGTGGGGGTTGTCTAAAGGGAATGGTATAAAGAAGTGATCTGACCATGGAACTGGCCGTCGTCGAGTCCCTACTTCTATTTTGGGTTCATTGGAGAAGATTGCATCTAGTAAGTGCCCTTTATTATGTGTTCCCTCACTTACAAGTTGTCTAAGTTGCATCGCTTCCATATCTTGACTAAATCTATTCAAGGATGTGTTACCAGGTTCATCTAGGTGTAGGTTAAAATCCCCAAGTATGGTTGTGGATGCATTGCTGGCTAATAGTTGTAGCTAGCAAATCATCTAGGAAGGTATTACAGGAACCAGGGGGCCTATAGAGGTGTGTGCCTGAGAAGGTAACATTGGGGGAAAGTTTAATACTGAATTGTGTTGTATCACAGTTGGTGATGGTTATGGGAGTTGTCGTACAGCCGTATTTATCTTTATATATGCCTGCCACCCTATCTCCTTTCTTTGCAGCCCTATCCTGCCTTCTGATCGTATAACCTGGAGGGAGTGCTTGGACTAGTTCAGGTGTGGAGCAGGCATTCAGCCAGGTCTCCTTTCTGAATAGTGTGTCAAGCCCCTCTTCCTCGATGAGTAGCTTGATTTCTGTCTTGAGCGCAGGAAGTGATCGACTATTGATAGGTCCCATTTTCCACTGGGCCTTCTTTGCAGGCCCCTCAGCTGATAAATGTTTTGCTGTGTTCCCTATTCTTACCATGGTCTAGCAGTGGGGACAAATGCACTTCTTACCAATTAAACTGTGTGCCGAGAATACATGGGCACACATGGGAGCAAATCTTAGTCTCCATCGTAATAGTTTGTTTGCAGTATATTTAATGTGCCGGGGGGTCCTGACAACAAATGGACAGGGTTCCTGGCTATTGGCCGTATCCGGACAGGTGCAAACCGGCTTGCCTTTGGTGCGCCTTTGGTGTACCTGTGTGCGCGTCCGCGCTGCGGGCGCCATAAGTAGGCATTTTCTGGAAAACAACTAGAGCACTGACCTGTACCCTCTAGCTACATGAGGGCCAGTCCTCCCTATGGTTTTTCCTCTCCTGCCCCACCGAGGCCAGCCGTTCAGTGTGGGCTTGGTCAGCAATCCTAAGCTGAGTAGATTTGTCAGTGTGTGAGTGACTACATGGGTATATGAGTGGATGTATGGATGTGTGAGTGGGTGTGTGTGTGGCTGTGTTGGTCTGTGACTGGGTGCGTGAGGAGTTCTCCGAGTCTATGAGTGGATGTATCAGTGACTGCATAGGTGTATCAGAGGGTGTATGAGTGGGTGTATTTTTTTCTAAATGGAGTTTGTATCTTGGGATCCACCATGGATTTACACAGGGGGTTGTATTACATGATAGTCAGACAGACTATCGAGTTGGAAATGTCGACTTACACAAATATTGAGTTGGAAATATCGTGACACAGAAATATCGACAGGAAGAATATCGTGGTCAAGAATATCAAATTTAATGTAAGAAATATCGTTTGCAAAAATATAGAAGTCATTAATATTGTTAGCAAAAATATAGTTGTTTAATATATTGATTTTTTAATTAGAGTTATGTATTTTAGTTTATATATTAAATGTATGGGATGTATGTTTTTTGTATTGTTTATATTTTTAATACATGTGTTAAATGTTTAGTAGCTATCAATTTTATTTAATTAAATGTTGTGTTTTTTAGTTCTGTAGCAGGTTGTGTGTTTATAGGGGAATAGGGTGGGAAATAATTTAATTATAACACATTGATGATTCTTTATTTATTTATTAATATTTATTTAATTGAGATTTTATAGTGTTAACTGTGGGAAGTGGTTTATTTGTTATTAATTATTAATTGGTTGCTAATTAAAAATTAATTAATTAATTGGTGATTAATTATGGAAATTGTGTAAAGAAATTAGGTTCAGGTTGTGGCGTTTATAGGGGTAAGAGTGAGAATTAATTTATTTTTGATTGATTAATAATTAGTTGTTAATTTAAATAATTGATTGAAAATTAATGATGGAAATGGTGTAATTAGTTTAGTTGCGGGTTGTGGAGTTTATGGGGTAAAGTGTGGGAAGTAGTTTATGTTTAATTAATTAATAATTAGCTGTTAATTTATCTTAATTAATTGATTGTAAAATAATTATGGAAATTGTGTAATTAATTTTATGTGTGAGTTGTGGGGTTTATAGGGGTAAAGGTTAGGAAGTAATTTATGTTTAATTAATTGATAATTAGTTGATCATTAATAATAATTAATTAATTGATATTTAATTAGGGTAATTGTTATTCTTTTGTGTGTGGGTTTTACTTTTATTGGAGTAACGGGTGGGAAGTAAATTAATGTTACTTACTTTATAATTATTAGTTAAATACTATTCGTTTTTTAAATGAAAATAAGTTTTAATTGTTCAATGATGTTTTTTGCAGTTTAATTTTAGCTGTGGGTGTGGGGATTATAGTGGTAAAGTGTGAGAAGTTAATTAATTTTTATGATTTTTAATTTGTTTTTAATTAATAATATATCTTTAATTGGTAATTAATTATGTTAATTGTGGAAGTACATTCATTTTTTTAATTTAGATGTGGCTTGTGAATTGTGTTGTGTTATAGTGTAGGAAATAAAAAAAAGTAAATTTCTGTAATATTTAATGTTTTTGTTTCTAAATAATTTCTAATTAAAATATGTATTTGTTTGAAAAATATCTTTATTTTATTTAATATAATATATGTAGGTATTTGTCATATGTATTTATAATATGTTTTTTATGTTTAATATTAAATATATTTGTATTAAAATGTTTAAGATATTTATATATTTTGTATTTATTTTGTTTTTTAAAATATATTTATTGTTGTTAATTTTTTATTTGTTTTTAATTTTGAACTGACTGGAGTGAGAACATCAATTGTTACCCCTCCACGATCCAACAGTTTCCCAACTGTTGCACTGATTAGAGTAGGAATAGTACATTTTATCCTGCCACTATCCAACACTTTCCCTACTGTTGCACTCATTGTAGTGGCAATAGTAATTTTTACCTCTCTGCTACCCAACACTTTCCCTACTGTTACACTTATTGGAGTGGGAATAGTAATTTTTACCCCTCAGCTATCCAACACTTTCCCTGTTGTTGTACTCACTAGAGTGGGAATAGAAATGTTATTATCCCTCTGCTATCTAACACTTTCCCTACTGTTGCACTGCCTGGAGTAGGAATAGTACATTTTACCCCTCCGGTTGCACTAATTGGAGTGGGAATAGTAATTTGTACCCCTTTGCTATTCAACACTTTCCCTATTGTTGCACTGACTGGAGTTGGAGATTTAAGTTTAAAGATTTTAAAATAGATTAATGTTTAATTTATAATAGATTGTTTTTTTAATTTGATTTTATGTTATTGGTATATATGTGTATATATATATATATTCACTGAAAAAACCATAGGTTTCAGACATGTTATAGTTAGCGGAAATTTTACTGATAAAAAACCAATGAAATTCCCCCGTTATAGTTAGTGCAGGCAACTATAACTCACGCGACCGCAATCCTCTGCTGATGCTAATACTGTATTTAGACACTTATTTGCCCATGTCTTCTTCCATAAATTTTTAGCTATACATATATTAGAAATATTTTTTTTTCATAAAGACACATATGTCATCAGCAGAAGATTGCGGTCGCGTGAGTTATAGTTGCCTGCACTAACTATAACGGGGGAATTTCATTGGTTTTTTATCAGTAAAATTTCCGCTAACTATAACATGTCTGAAACCTATGGTTTTTTCAGTGAATTTGCAAGGTTTTTTAAATGCTAATTCCTAACTATAACGTGTGTGAAACCTATGGTTTTTTCAGTGAATTTGTACGGTTTTTTAAATGCTAAGTTACTTTACGCCATTCGTGGCGTGCACGCCCACTTAACGCAGTTCGTTCCGTGCACGGTTTTTATCAACTATAATAAGCCCTGTACATTTGGTGGCCTTCGGCCACCAAAAGCACAGGGGGTGGGGTCAATGTGGATAGTGTTTTTTTTATTTCGATTTTATAATTTAATTATATTTTAATGCAAATTTTTTTTATGTCATTTTTTGTAAGCCTTTTTTTAATAATTTATGTACTATATCCTGCATTATGGAAAGGTTTTTTTTTTATGCATTTTTTTCCGTGCGCGTACGGTAAGCTGACGCTACGCGCTTGTAGAATACGCGTAAGGTAAGCTGACGCTATGCGCTCTGGACGTAATTAGTGCAGCGCGCCTACGTGATACGTGCGTGCCGTACGCGTATACCCGGAAGCAACGTCGCGGTTACGCAGGGGCGTGTAATGCGCATGCGCGATACGTGATACGTGCGTGCCGTACGCGTACACCCGGAAGCAACGTCGCGGTTACGCAGGGGCGTGTAATGCGCATGCGCGAAAGTGACGTAAGCGCTGTGTAAGCGCACCGTAAGCGTCACGTGCGCGCACGGTAGGTCATGTGACTTACAAAGAACACTTAATATTGGTTGAAATTACTTTCACTTCCAGAAACTTCCCACACCACACCCATTCCCCTCATTACTCCTTGAAAGAACACTTTTCATTGGTTGAAACTACTTTCAGTTCCAGATTCTTCCCACACCACACCCATTCCCCTCATTTCTGCTTGTGATTCTCTAGGAGCAGGAGCTGGATTGACATTGGGATACAATGGCAGAACAGCAGGGCTCTTCTGAGAGTGAGGCCAGCAGCACCACCATGATCCAGAGAAGGAGGAAACAAAAGACTTCTTTTGTATGGGAGTATTTCACTTTTCCAGAGGGGGAGAAAAAGGTGAATGCTCAATTGGTCACTTGCATACTTTGTGATCGTGTTTTATCAAGAGGAAATCCAAGGAAGAAATATTCCTTTGGAAATCACTCTATGACGAGACACCTTCAGGACAAACACCCAAGGACCTTTGCTCGACATACTGGAGAAAACTCTTCAGTAAGTCACCAGAGCCCAGCCTCAGATGCTCAGCCGAGTACATCATCGGCAGCTCAGCTGAGCCCTTCCTCTGTTGTTGGAGCATCACCTTCTTCTTTTCCTTTGGACATCAACCCTCGATTTGCGAGTGTTGAAATGAGGTGTACAAAATGTGGTGGTCTTATTGTTTTTGGGGAGGTCAGTCTTCCCCTTATTAACAATAAGATAGACCAGCATGTTTGTAGACGCTTATAATACTCCCATTCTTTCTTTCCTCCATCCCTGTATGAACCCAACGGCTCTTATAAGAGCCAACCTTACCTCACAATTTTTTTTATTTTTTTTTAAGCTTTCCTTTTTGCAAATTTCTTTTTACCGTGCGTGCACGGTACGCGTAATTCCGCGAATTTCGCGGAATTCCGCGGGTCACCGAGCGCGTACGCTACGCGCATACGGCGATTTTTCGAAAAAAATGTATTTTTTATTTTTGCCCTTGAGGGTCCTTCTGGGACCCCCTGACCAAGGCTAGGGGGTCAGGAACTGTCGAGCCTGCCCCCTTTTCACATTATCCACCTTTTTTATTCACCCCCTTGACAGTTCGAGAGAGAAAATGGCGGCCGCCGCTTCCTGGTTTCGACCGATTCGAATGTTTACTATGATCTAACAGCCAATCAGAATCGCGCTCGCGCACGGCACCGTACGCGTACCGTAAGCTTACCGTAAGCTTACCGTAAGCGCACGGTAAGCGCACCGTAAGCTGCCACAGATATATATATTGATTTAAAGGCTATTTTCTCAGGATCTACTGAACAGATTTACACCAAACCTACAAAAGGCACTTCCTTGACCTGAGGACTACCTCTCTGCCAAATTTCTAGTAATTCTGTTCAGCCGTTCGGGCTGTAGCCCTGTCTAAAGGTTCTATGGAAAAATGCATGGGAAAAACGCGTTTTGGGACCCCCCTTTTATCTCAGCCCCCGCTTGACGAATCCCCCCGAGACTTTCAGGGTAGGAGCGGAGCATAGCGCCCCACCTATTTTGAGAAATTCGCGAGGATTCGTCGACCGGCGCCAAAGTTATTCAAAATAGAATGTTGAGGTTTTCCTATGGAAAAGGGGTCCTAACTATAACTACCTACTGGCGACCGCCAGTAGGTAATATATATATATATATATTCACTGAAAAAACCATAGGTTTCACACATGTTATAGTTAGCTGTACATTTCACTCGTAAAAAACCAATGAAATTCCCCCGTTATAGTTAGTGCAGGCAACTATAACTCACGCGACCGCAATCCTCTGCTGATGCTAATACTGTATTTAGACACTTATTTGCCCATGTCTTCTTCCATTAAATTTTAGCTATACATATATTACAAATATTTTTTTTTCATAAAGACACATATGTCATCAGCAGAAGATTGCGGTCGCGTGAGTTATAGTTGCCTGCACTAACTATAACAGGGGAATTTCATTGGTTTTTTACGAGTGAAATGTACAGCTAACTATAACATGTGTGAAACCTATGGTTTTTTCAGTGAATTTGCAAGGTTTTTTAAATGCTAATTCCTAACTATAATGTGTGTGAAACCTATGGTTTTTTCAGTGAATTTGTACGTTTTTTTAAATGCTAAGTTACTTTACGCCATTCGTGGCGTGCGCGCCCAGTTAACGCAGTTAGTTCCGTGCGCGCACGGTGCGCTTCGCTTCGCGCACCGCGCGCCCACTTTACGCAGTTAGTGTCGTGCACGCACGGTGGTCATGCGGTGTGCTGCGCGCACCGCGTGCCCACGTTATGCGGGATGGGCCATGTACGCACGATGCGCTTCGCGCACCGTGCGCACATGGGGGACATATTATGCGCATTTTTGTGAAATTTATTCTTTGTTAATTTCGTACTGGTAATAATCCATGCACAAATGGTGCCCTTCGGGCAACATTTGCACACGGGGTGGGGAGGGTGTGGATAATTTTTTTTTAAGAACATTTTTACCGTACGCGGACGGTAAGCGTAATCGGCGATTTTCCAAAAAAAAAATATTTATTTTTTTTTGGGCTTGGGGGTTGTTTGGGGACCCCTATATCAATGCTGGGTGGTTAGGATCTCAAGAAACTGCCTCTTTAGACATTTTTTGGCTTCGTTTTTGCTGCCCAACTCAGAGAGCGAGAGAGAAAATGGCGGCCGCCGCTTCCTGGTTTCGACCGATTTGAATGTTTACTAAGATCTAAGAGCCAATCAAAATCGCGCTCGCGCACGCCACCGTACGCGTACGGTAAGCTTACGGTAAGCGCACCGTAAGCTGCCACAGATATATATATTGATTTAAAGGCTATTTTCTCAGAATCTACTGAACAGATTTACACCAAACCTACAAAAGGCACTTCCTTGACCTGAGGACTACCTCTCTGCCAAATTTCAAGTAATTCTGTTCAGCCGTTCGGGCTGTAGCTGTGTCTAAAGGTCCTATAGAAAAATGCATGGGAAAAATGCGTTTTGGGACCCCCCTTTTATCTCAGCCCCCGCTTGACGAATCCCCCCCGAGACTTTCAGGGTAGGAGCGGAGCGTAGCGCCCCACCTATTTTGAAAAATTTGCGAGGATTCGTCGACCGGCGCCAAAGTTATTCAAAATAGAATGTTGCGGATTTCCTATGGAAACGTGGTCCTAACTATAACTACCTACTGGCGACCGCCAGTAGGTAATATATATATATATATATATATATATATATATATATATTCAATAAAAAAACCAAAGGTTTCACACATGTTATAGTTAGCTGGACATTTCACTCGTAAAAAACCAATGAAATTCCCCCGTTATAGTTAGTTCAGCTAACTATAACTCGCGCGCCCGCAATGCACTACTGATGACGTCACATATTACATCACTCATGACATGGTCAGTGACATCACTCATGACATCACTGATGACATCTCAAATGACATCACTGATGACATCATCCAGTGAATGTGTGTTTTTCTGAAAATTAAATATGTTTTATATATGTATATCTCAAGGTCGATGGAAGAATAAATGAGTATATAAGTGTCTAAATTGATGATTTGTTTCTGAAAAATTGATTGTATAACTGACTGATTAAGTGTATCTTTTTGAATACATGGCTTAGTGAGTAATGTTTAAATGTGTAAATACCTGTATCAGTCTCTCACTTTGTATATAAGTGGCTGCATGGGTTGGTGAGTAGCTACATGAGTGTCTATATAGGTTAATAGTTGGTTTTTTGAGTATCAGTATGAGTGTCTGAGTGTCTTCATGGTGCGGTGGGGGGTATTACATAGTGCATAGATGCATGAATGAGTGACTCACTGTTTGTATGTGTTGAAGACAGCATGTGTGCAGGACTGTATGGGTGGATGAGTGTGTGCATGGGTGTGTTAGTGAGTGAATGACTGTCTCAATAGTGTCTTCATAAGTAACTACATATGTTTTAAACTAGTATATGTGACTATTGGTGTTTATAAGTGAGTATATGTGAGAGTGAGAGATTGGAAGAGTTCCTGTATGAATAAGTATGTGTTTCTATAAGTGATTGTTTAAAAGACTAAGTATGTGAAAGTTTCTGTAAAAGTAAGTGTGGTGGTGTGTGTATAACTGTATATGCAAGTAAATGGATGTTTGATTCTTTATTAGCATGAGTGACTATGTGTGAGTAACTCTATGGATGAGTGGCATTGTGTTACAGGATGTTTAGGTGTATGAGTACATATGATGTGTGAGTACATGTATGAGTGACTGTATAGGATTGCTGGTGGATGAGTGGATGTGTATGTGGATCTTAGAATTACTGAATAGGTTGTTGTAATTGGTATTGGTATGTCCATTTTTTTGAAAATTTTAGTCTCTATTTTTGAATGTTTGTATCAAAGGTTATATTAGGGTGAGAGGAGGTCTACCACTCTGTCACAAGGATAATGTCATCAGTGATGTCATTTGAGATGTCATCAGTGATGTCATGAGTGATGTCACTGACCATGTCATGAGTGATGTAATATGTGACGTCATCAGTAGTGCATTGCGGGCGCGCGAGTTATAGTTAGCTGAACTAACTATAACGGGGGAATTTCATTGGTTTTTTACGAGTGAAATGTCCAGCTAACTATAACATGTGTGAAACCTTTGGTTTTTTTATTGAATTTCTAAGGTTTTTTAAATGCTAATTCCTAACTATGACGTGTGTGAAACCCATGGTTTTTTCAGAGAATTTCAAAGGTTTTTTAAATGCTAATTCCTAACTATAACGTGTGTGAAACCCATGGTTTTTTCAGTGAATTTGCAAGGTTTTTTAAATGCTAATTTTTTTTTTTTTCTTCTTTTTTTTTTTACATATTTTTATTTTAATTTTCTATCCTTTTTTAAAGACCATGGTTAAATTTTTAAAATTCTACAATATATTTTTTTGTAAAATTTTTTATAAAATAAACAGGTAAAATTTATTAGCAATACATTTTTTCCTTTTTTTGAAATTTTTTTTTAGTGCGCGTACGGTAAGCTTACGGTAAGCGTACGGTTTACGCAATGTCCGTAATTTATCTACGCTGTTTGCGTATAGTTACGCAATTTGCGTAGCCGCGCGTACTCCGCGTGGGGCGCGTACGCGTGTACGCTACACGCGCACGTTACGCGGAAGTGTCGGGGAGTGACTGTTATGCGCATGCGCGCGAGCGCGTGTCTTTTTTACGCGCATGCGTACTTTTGCCGTAAGCATACCGTAAGCGTACGGTAGGTCATGTGATCATGAAACACAACTTTTGATTGGTTGAAACTACTTTCAGTTCTAGAACTCTCCTACACCACACCCATTCCCCTCATTTCTGCTTGTGATCCCTTAGGAGAAGGAGCTGGGTTGTCTTTGTGATACGATGGCAGAACAGCAGAGCTCTTCTGAGAGTGAGGCTAGCAGCACTACCTTGAGGCAGAGAGCGAGGAAACAAAAGACCTCTTACGTATGGGAGTATTTTACTTTTCCAGAAGGCCAGCAAAAGGTAAATGCACCCTTAGTGACTTGCAAGCTGTGTAAGCGTGTACTTTCAAGAGGTAATCCTGACAGGAAGTATTCCTTTGGGAATCACCACACCATGATGAGACACCTTAAGGATGTACACAGAAGGACACATGCTCGACTTACTGAAGGTAACCCTTCAGTAAATCAACCAAGCACATCCACAGCAGCTCAGCCTGGACCATCATCTGCAGGGCCGAGTCCTTCTTCTGCAGGTCAGGTGAGCCCTTCATCTGTGGGGGGAGCATCTCCTTTTTCTGGTCCTCTGGAAATTAACCCTCGGTTTGCGAGGGTTGAAGTACGGTGCGCCACTTGTCACGATCTAATTACTTATAGGGAGACCAGTGTTTCCCTAGTGAACAGTAAAATAGATCAGCACACTTGTCGTACCGTCTAATATTCCCAATCTTTCTTTCCTCTGTCCCTGCATGAACACAACGGCTCTTTTAAGAGCCAACCTTACCTTTCATCTATTTTTTATATATTTTTTTTTAAACTTTTTTTTTTTTTTTTTACCGTACGCGTAATTATTATTTTTTTTTTTTTAAAAACACTAAAAATCAATTATCACATTACAAGGTCCTTGAGAGACTACAATTAAAAACTGAAAATGTGATTGTAGAGAAGTGGAAAAAAGGGACCATGACATTATTGACTTACCATACCCACTCAAAAAAAGATTTATTCATTTAATTTTTTTTTTAATTGCTTTAAAAATGGTTCTAGTTTTTGAAAATTTTCTATCTCAATCTGAAAAAAAAGAAAAAAGTATTAATATTTAATAAAACATTTAATAATACAGTACACATATTTACATATTTTTCAAAAAATATTTTTGCCTTTTTTTTGCTGTTTTCAGAAAATATTGCATTTCACTATAAATTGTGAAAGCAATTGCATTCATCATTTAACAGCAGGCAAAAAAAAAATGAACAAACTCAAAGATTGTTTTTAAAAAAGCCCACAATCTCTTTTTGCATAAACATAACTTTATAGAAATGCATAATATTCTTAAAAAATATCATCTAATATCAATACTTATTTCTTTAAAATACCGTCTGATATTTTTGTTTCAGAAGTATAATCACAATAATATATGTCAAATAACTCCACAATACATCTGGTTCCATTTCCTTTAGGCCAAATAGTAATTTTAAAATTCTTTTTTTGTTTAATTTCCAATGGTAATCCAATAAAAAACAAAAGTTTAAATTGTACAGATGTCACCGATTCTCTGTAACATTTTGGTTTCCGAAAGATTAATTAATAATTAAATAAGTCCACAATAGAATTGTTTACTTTTCCGCATGGCCAAATAGTAATTTTAAAAATCTTTTTTGAAAAAATTTCCAATGGCAATCCAATAACATTCCAAAATTTAAATTGTGCAGATGTTACCGATTTTTTCTAAATTTTTGGTTTTCCAAAGTTTCCTTAAAAAATTGAAACATTCCACATTACAATTGGTTACCTTTCCATTAGGCCAAATTATAATTTGTTAAATCTTTTTATTTGTAAATTCCAAATGGTAATCCAATAAAATGGTAAAATTGTTTTGTCCAGATGTTGCCAAATCTCTCTAAAATTTAGGTTTCAGGAAGATTAGATAGGAATTTGCTAAATCAAAAGGCAAACGTTGCTTAAAAATCAATTGGGAATCATTACACAGTGTCCAGCCTTTTTCACATTTAAGATAAACTGTGTAATGACCAGAAGTTACAGTAGGTCCATCATGGAAAATTATTGCAACTGTTACAAAAGTTTTTCCTGAAATTGATAATTGCTGTCCTGTAAACTTCTTTATTAAAGTATCCAATTTTGAACCATCAGCTCTACATCGTTGCATCATTAAAATTACATACTGTCTGTATTCCTTTAAAATTAATGTTGAAAACATGTCAGATTTACACTCACCGCATTGCATGCTATGATTAGCATCTTTAACTAATTTAGCAAAAGTGACTGTTTTACTCTCTGGCAATGTTAAATAAATAAACCTTTCAGAATCAACATTAGAGCCACATATATTATAACAGTTTTCACAACTATGTTCCCATTTATAAGAGAGACCAAATAAATTTTCAATGGGAACCCCTTCTTCTTCCAGTACCTGAAGAAAATAAATCAAGAATTCCTGTGCGTCTTGCTGTACATTTTGAGAAAACTGTGTTCGTCCTGAACATACATCTAAAACTTTTCTAATTTCAGTAGCACTTTCTATTTGAGTTTTATCATTACTCAGCTTTTCAAAAAGGAGACTCAGCACAGAACAGAATCTTTTTCCCTGATTTACTATTATCTGCTCTTGCAAACTTTCCAGATAAAATGCAACATTCAGCACTACATTAGCGTAGCAGTTGACACCAGAGCTATTTTCAAAATAACATCCTACAACCTGTTCTTCATTTTCCTTATTCTTTTTGCTTGCAAGCACATTGTTGTAAATTAAGGCAGAATGTGATTAAGCATTTACTGAAAACATTAGTGTTTCCCTTTTATCGTGTTTTCCCCATTATGTTGGCCGAAGTCCGGACTCCATTTTGTATTGACATGCTGCCACGTGTTCACCACGAGGAGAGTCCGACCTCTGTGTTAGTTGCTCTTGTAATCTGCCTAGCAACAGTTATAAATAGCTCCCTCTTGTCCATCTGGCGCATGCCCAGACTTGACCGCATCTGTTATAATTAGCTTTGCTTGACCATGTGTTTTCGCGGGCTCAAGGAGTGTGTTAGCTCCGCCCATGTATTGATTTAGAATCGGGAATGACCCTAAATGGTAATGTTCTTCGACTTCATGTACTATCCACCCACTCATGAGCCCCTCTGTTGTGTATAAAAGGGGGCTGTGTACGAATGTTCGGTGTGCTACTCCTTGCAATACTGAAGAGTGTTGTGTGGATTGTAGGACCACCCTTAAGGGTTAATAAACGTTGTTTTTGTACTTTGCAGTTTCCGTGCCAACTTCCTTATAGATCTCGTTACAGAAGAGCGAACCCTTGTCTCTTGCGGGCCTAGCTGGGGCTTGTATTCATCAATTGGCGCCCGGCACGTGGGGCTCATCGGCGACTCGGATGCTCGAAGGACTGGTCGCGACGAAGGTGAGGAGTTTGGCCAGGGACGTGATCACTGCCAGCGGCGTCTTAGCCTTGGCATCCCGAGGTTTTTCTTCCTTCCCTTCCGAGCTGACCATCTGGGTGGCGCCGGTCATCGACTGAGACCTCTTCTGTCGGTCCTGCCGTGAGAGCCGTTTGGGCGATTGTGGAGCTTGGCAGTTGGAACCTGGACTCTTGATTGGTAAGAACCGTTGTACGGTACTTGCTCCGAGTTTTGAAGCCTGGTCTGGCTATTTGAGTTTGATTGATGGTGACTAGTCATATTTTGAATTTGTCTTTGTGAACATATATGCGTTGCAACACATATAGGCAGGTAATGTGGAGAAATTTCTCCGGAGCTGTGTAAACTTGGAACGGCGCAACGATTAAGTGCCATTTTTCTTGATAATACTGCATATTTTGCATTATTCCTAACATGCCTGCTTTTAGCGCACTCCGTAAGTGGTGCTGCTGTTTGGGTAACCGGTTGAACCTCGAGGAATCTGCTCCAGCTCCCCCAGAGGGGACTCCTAATAGGGATATGTACGTGAAGCATGGTCTTTCTTCCATAATGTACAGCACATTGTGGAGGAAATATACCAAGAAGGATCCTGAGTTGCGATGGCCTTTGTATGGATCGTTTGATATGCGTAAGATTGAGTATGTGGAACAGTGTATGTGTAAGCGACGTGCTCGTCAGGATATGTTTGAGTGTGTGCGGTTATGGGTGAAGGAAGTGCGTGAGCGAGAGAAACGTGAGAAAGCATTGTTTGATAAAGAGCAACGAAAGAATGATCATGTGCGAGCACAGGAAGCAAAGCGTCGGGAGGACAAAGAACAGACGGATAGACAAGAGAAAGAGCGTAGGCTACAAGTTTCGGGTCAATATGTTGTTCGCCAGCCAATTTATCCTGTCCTTAATAATCCTGATGACGATTTTTATTTACTAGATCGCTCTCCGCCCCCTTATGTTGGCGCATCCGCTCCGCGGCCGCAAGATTCCGACCCGGCTTCGGGTAAGGTAGACACACGGTCCATGTTGCCAGCCGAGCAAATGGCTGAGCTTCGGCAAATCTCCTTCCGTGCGCTGAAAGGCAAGGTATCCCAGGAGGAATTATTTCAACTTTGGGGGCCATGGCAGGAGAGAGATAAAGTGTATTTTCTGGGTCATTTCGCGGATGAAGTGATTAATGCTTTCCGAAAATATTCTCATGTTTTTGAGCCTGACGAAGTGTCTTCGGATGCCAGAGCAATACGTAACGGTGCTTTTTCTCCCTCTAAGGCTCCTAAGGCGGCTCGGCGGCTGTTCGCCTTGCGGGACGAGGTACTGGCCCTTCGAGAGAAAGCACGCCAACGAGCGGAAACGGAGAAGCAGTCGGATTCGGTTGCAGCAGAGGGCCACCCATCCGCCTCCCAGTCAGATAAGGATGACATAGTGCATGCTAAACCAATGCGAGAGGCGGCGCCTTTGTATGTTCCTCCTAAGGGAGCGGGGACTAGCTCCGATATTAACTCCGTCGATGCTAAGGGATATTTCGTGTATAATTGGGTTTATACTCCATGGCATAGAGCCGATGTTATGGCGTTAAAGAATGCATTGCCTGACCCCCGCAAGAATCCAGCGGCTTTCTATGAAGAAGTCGAGGGGGCCTTGAATTCTTGCATTATGACCTTAGCGGATATAGATCTGTTCTTTGGCCTTATTCTACCACCGGACACGTGGCGATCTGTCCGAAAGGTGGATGATATAGTTGCTTTTAAGGCCCGGTGGTCTGACCTTGAGGATGAGGATAGGGAGCGGAAGCCCGCACAGAAACCTCCCCGGAATATTCTAGATCTCCCTGCTGCTATTGTGGCTAAATTAAAAACAATAATCCCCCCCAAGAAGATTGACTGGAATATGTTGGCGGCATGTCAGCAGAAGGTTGATGAGTCAGTGGCAGATTTCTTCACGCGTTTTGAAGAAACGTTCCATGATTTTAGTGGCCAGTCGCTTACCGACGACACAGGCCGCCACCTTTTTGCGGACAAATATGTGGCTAATCTACTGCCGGCAGTTGCGGCCCGGTTAAAAGCAAGTGAGAGTTCTTGGTCCTCCGCGACACCGACGGCCCTTCTGACCATCGCCCAGTATTATGAGCGTCAGGAGCACGAGGCGAAGGGCCAGGAGGAGAAGAAGTCAAAAGATCTCAAAACGAAAGTTATGTTAGCACAAGTATATGGCCCGCCCCGCCGGGGTAATAACAATAGGGGAAGGAGCGGATCTTATGGTCCCCCTTCGGGCCGACCTGCTTTGAATAAGAACCAATGTGCGTACTGTAAGCAGTTGGGCCATTGGGCCAGGGAGTGCCCAGCGTTGCGCGCTTCGCGGCAGGGGCACACTCTGGGTGGCCAGAGGGGGAGAGGGGGCTTCTCGAACTTTAGAGGGACCTCTAATGATAATGTCCGTTTTGATACGGCCGGACAGCACCGAGATAGCTCGAATATTTTTGATCACCAGCATCAGTACCATGTATCGGACATCGATCACTCGGGATATCACGATTCTCAGCATGCATAGGAATGCGTAGGATGGGGGTCCGACTCAGTTGAGGTGCCGGTCGATCAGACGGGTCCTTATGTATCGGCTGAGGTTTTAGGTTCTACTGATCAGTTCCTAGTGGATACAGGAGCGACACGTAGTGCATTGTCTAGGTACTTGGTTCCGGGGGCTCCCCCATCCGGCTCAATAGTTACATCGGTAGGGTTTGACGGTACACTTTCCCGAAGCCCTCTTTCACAGCCCCTTGCATTTAAAGTTGATTGTTTTTCAGCGCCTTGTCCGTTTCTGCTTGCTCCGTACACACCGGATAACATTATGGGCCTTGATATGTTAAAGCACTTTAGGGCTACAATTCGCTGTTCCCCCGAGGGTGTGAGGGTGATTTTAAATGACAACTACCCCCGATCTGGGCGGATGTGTACGATCTCAGAGGATGCGTTGTTGGCTACCCTCCCCCGAGCTTTATGGGCCACGTCGGACACGGATGTGGGACAAATGGTGATTCCTCCGGTCCACATTAGTGTCCAGGAGGGGGCGGTGCTACCACGCCTCCCCCCGTATCGTATTTCCCAGGAGGGCGAGGAAGCTCTCATACAGATTGTGCAAGATTTGATCGCGGTAGGAGTAGTGGAAGAAGTTCCCTATAATATCTGTAACAGTCCGATTCTCCCTATTCTGAAAAAGGACACGGATGCAAAGGTTTATCGGTTCATAATTGATTTGAGGGAGGTGAACAAGATCGTGATACCTCAGTACCCGGTGGTTTCCGATATCACGACGTTGCTCACCCTGGTCCCGCCTACGGCGACCGTGTTCTCAGTGATTGATTTGAAAAATGCCTTCTTTTCTATTCCCATTCACCCTGATAGCCGATTCCTTTTTGGGTTCACATTAAACAATAGATCTTATCGCTTTTGTAGAATTCCCCAGGGCTACACAGAAAGCCCTAGTATTTACAGTCAGGCCTTGAAACGACAGTTGGATTCCTTTGCTTTACTCGAGGGGGTCGCCCTCATTCAATATGTCGATGACATCCTGTTGGCGGCTGACACCCTGGAGTTGTGCGAGGAAAGTACGATAGCCTTACTTTCCTTTTTAGCATCCCACAATCACAAGGTCTCTAGGAAGAAATTGCAATTCTGTAGACCAAAGGTGACTTATTTGGGTCACCTTTTGTCTAAGGAGGGGCGTGCACTCACACCAGATCGTATCCAAGTAATTTTGGACACACCAAGGCCATCCACGCAGAAGGATGTGCGTGCATTTTTGGGTCTTGTTTCTTTTTGTAGACAGTGGATATTGGGGTTTTCACACATAGCTAAGCCATTACTAGCGCTCTTGACAAAAGACACGCCCATCCCGATCCCCTGGTCAGATGAGTGTGACGCTGCTTTTCAGCAATTAAGACAGGCCCTTTGTTCAGCACCAGTGTTAGGGACCCCTGATTATGCAAAACCCTTTTCGTTGTATGTGCATGAGAAAGATGGATGTGCATTATCAGTCTTAGTGCAGATGCACGGCGATAAGCAGCGCCCTTGTGCATACTTTTCGGCTGTGCTTGATCCTGTCGCCCGAGCGTTACCAGGGTGTTTTCGCTCGGTTGCGGCGACAGCTGTGTCAATACGGCAGAGTGAAGGAATTGTATTGTCCCATAAACTGTTGGTGTTAGTTCCCCACGCTGTTGATGCTCTGCTTAATCAAACAAAGACGCAGCATTTGACCAGTGCCCGTTTAACGGGATATGAGTTGACGCTTTTGGCTCCTCATATTACGTTAAAAAGGTGCGTGACATTAAACCCGGCCACATTGTTGCCATACCCCGAGACCCAGCCTGAGGCGCAGAAAGCGCATGATTGTATTCTTGTGACTGAGGAACAAACAAAGGGTCGTATTGATCTCCAGGATACGCCCTTTTTAGATGTAGATGGAGAGTTGTGGGTAGACGGATCATGCCTGAAGCTACCAGATGGTACGACTTCAGCAGCGTATGCAATTACCACGTTACAGACGATAGTGGAAACAGCACGCATACCACAGAAATCAGCTCAAGCAGCGGAACTGATAGCGTTAACACGAGCGTGTGAGCTCAGTACAGGATTGTGTGTGAATGTTTACACAGACAGCCGCTATGCCTTCGGAGTAGCGCACGATTTCGGCCTACTCTGGAAGGAGAGAGGGTTTCTAACGTCACATGGGGTACAGATAATGCATGGGGAGTTAGTTCATAACCTTTTAACTGCATTGACATACCCAAAGAAAATCGCCATTGTTAAGTGTAGCGCCCATAGGAAAGTGGTTGATAAGGTTGGAGAAGGGAATGCGTTAGCAGATCGAGTAGCACGGGAGACTGCGATGCAGTCCGGTACTACTGCCATGTATGTAGTGAAGTCACAGGTGGAGAGATGGCATGATGCGAAGGAGCAAGTGCGAGAAATACAAAAGACCGCTTCTGACAAAGAGCGGGAACAATGGGTTAGCGAAGGAGAGCTGGATGACGAGGGTTGCTGGAGAAATAAGCAGATGGATAGATGGAAATTACCCACGGCTTTTGTACAACCTATGGTCCAGATGGCACATGGGCTAGCACATGTTGGAGCTTCCGCAATTGTGAAATTGCTTACTCAAGTCTGGGAGCATCCAGAGATTGCTAGCACAGCAAAGAGGGTGGTGCAGACCTGTATGATTTGTCTGAAGTACAACCCAGGGAAAGGCACGCGAACTCCAGCAGGAGGATTTGCGACACCCACTGCACCCTTTGAGGTTCTGCAGATGGATTATATCCAGCTTGAGCGCTGTAACAATTTGAAGTATGTTCTAGTAGTGGTTTGCGCCTTCAGTAAGTGGGTTGAGGCGTACCCTGCGAAAGACAATACTGCAATGACTACAGCGAAGCTATTGCTGAAAGAGTTTTTCCCCCGATACGGCATCTGTAGACTTCTGTGGAGTGATAATGGCCCTCACTTTGTAGCGGATGTTATAAAGTATGTCTTAAAGGGCCTAGGCATCACTCAGAAGTTCCATGCCGTGTTCCACCCTCAGTCTGCAGGACTAGTCGAGAAGTATAATGGTACACTGAAGCTTAAGATCGCCAAAATTCAAGCTTCAACATCTTTGACTTGGCCAGACGCCTTGCCACTGGCGTTATTGTCAATTAGGTCGGTGCCACACTCTCGAACCGGCCTTACACCCTATGAGATTGTATTTGGACGCCCAATGAATATCTGGGGTCCACCAAGGCCTAAGGCTGTGTATGATGTACCTTGTGTAATGATGAGCGATTATCTGGCACAGTTAACGGATAACTTGGTTTCTATTCATCAACAGGTCCGAGAGGCGCTCCCTGATCGGTCTACCGGTGAAGGACATGGTCTCCGGCCTGGGGATCATGTCATGCTGAAGGTCTTCGACAGAACGAACAGTTTGGAGCCGAGATGGATCGGACCTGAGCAAGTCCTTCTTGCAACGAGGACGGCAGTGCGAGTCTCGAACAGGAAGAATTGGATCCATTCCTTGCACTGTCGAAAGGTACCGCCCGGACTGGTGGAGTCTGCCGTGCTGACCGATCAACGAGAAGTCCTAGCAGCAGAGACAGGCCGTGTTGCGAGGCCAAACGACACTGAGGAGCTCTTTTCGGACCACACGACTTCTGGAGGAAGGCGATATCATCTGCGACCAAGGAAGTGAGATCTTCAGTACTGGGACATACTGTCAGAACGGCCCTTGGGTTAGTGAAACGGAGAGCCGCTGAGGCAAGGGGGGGGGATCAGCCCTGCATTAGTGTAGCGACACCCGTCTTGGCCCGTTGGTGAAGAAATCAACCGCTGCCCAAGGGGAAGAGTTCTGACAGACTTTTAGTTTCAGGAAGATATTAGGGTATTGTTTCCTTTGACATGGAGAAAAAGAAGATTTTTTGTGCGTTGGGGTTCATGCTAACAGTAGCTATCGTTGGTATAACCACATGGTTTGTGGAGGAGGCAACTCCAGCTCGAGAGACACTTGTGTTGACGACTCCAGTGCCTGCGGAGCACTACTTTTACACATTGCCATATCAAGAGTTGAAGCATCGACAATCCTATTTGAATAACACTTTCATTCAGATGCTGCATCACACCCACGTTGCTACAAATGCTACGAACTGTTGGATATGTGGGATGATGCCAGCCCATCAGAAGAAAGGAGGTACGCCATTCATACCACTTCCTTTCTCACACAATGGCTCTTGTAGAGCATGGTACACTTTGTTGTTTGCCACTCGGAAACTGACAGTGGGACGACTGCTTTTTAGACTTAATAAAGAATGTCATCAGGACAAAAATGGATATCCACAAGCAAATGGAACAATTTGGGAATGGGAAGAGTACCGACCAGACAATGAATCCATTCCCTATATCTTTACGAACACTAGAGACACTATGGGGAAGGACAAGTTTGTGATCCAAGTGGCACAAGCCCAAGCGGACCTGTGTGTCCAGAGTGTGGGTTTTATCCCTGTTGGTGTCAGTGATTGTTTAACTGTTCTGAATATCGACGGACTGAATAACAGCACCTTCCTAGCATTCCATAATACCTATTTTGTATGTGGAAATAAAGGTTATTACCGTTTGCCGGCTGGGTGGTCTGGGGTATGCTATGTATCATTCCTACTACCCCCTGTATTCCTAGCACCTGCATCGTATCATAAAGACTTGAAATTGTTGAATAATGTGACTGTAAATAGGTATAAACGTACTTTATCGACGGATGATGTGGATCAGACTGATACCAGTTTGCAACAGTATATTGATTTTAACTTAGGATTGTTCTTCTTTGTTGGTGCCGCCTTGAATAGTAGGAAGATCCGAAGATTAACAAGAGTGGTAGAAGCTGTGACAAATCAGACTGCTGCTGCTCTTGGGAATCTTACGGAAGAATTACAGATTACCAGAATTGTTGCATTGCAGAACCGTATGGTATTGGATGTAATGCTAGCTGATCGAGGAGGAGCCTGTAAAATTATTGGAAGTAGCTGCTGTGTGTTCATTCCTGATCATACACCATCCGTTTATAACGCCATTAATAAGCTGCATAAAATAGCAGCTGAAATCCACACGGAAAACGGCACTTGGTCCTTTTCTGGATGGTTTTGGGCATTGGTTACTGCCTGGGGATGGAAGGTCTTAACTGGTCTTTGTATTATCATAGCAATTCTATTCCTTCTCTGTATGTGTATTCAATGTGGACCATTATGTTGTTCTGTATGCATTTCATTCTGCATTCCAGATAAGAAAGCTATTGCCGAAGTTGCCCGTCAGAAGGGTCTAGCTAAAGAGGTTAAAGGAATGATGATAATTGACGTATACGATGATTATTCTTGGAAGCCAGATGTCTTCAGTAAATGCTGAAAGGGTCGTCTGTTGTAAATTAAGGCAGAATGTGATTAAGCATTTACTGAAAACATTAGTGTTTCCCTTTTATCGTGTTTTCCCCATTATGTTGGCCGAAGTCCGGACTCCATTTTGTATTGACATGCTGCCACGTGTTCACCACGAGGAGAGTCCGACCTCTGTGTTAGTTGCTCTTGTAATCTGCCTAGCAACAGTTATAAATAGCTCCCTCTTGTCCATCTGGCGCATGCCCAGACTTGACCGCATCTGTTATAATTAGCTTTGCTTGACCATGTGTTTTCGCGGGCTCAAGGAGTGTGTTAGCTCCGCCCATGTATTGATTTAGAATCGGGAATGACCCTAAATGGTAATGTTCTTCGACTTCATGTACTATCCACCCACTCATGAGCCCCTCTGTTGTGTATAAAAGGGGGCTGTGTACGAATGTTCGGTGTGCTACTCCTTGCAATACTGAAGAGTGTTGTGTGGATTGTAGGACCACCCTTAAGGGTTAATAAACGTTGTTTTTGTACTTTGCAGTTTCCGTGCCAACTTCCTTATAGATCTCGTTACAGAAGAGCGAACCCTTGTCTCTTGCGGGCCTAGCTGGGGCTTGTATTCATCAACATCACTCCTCTTTTTTTTCCTCCTCTCTACATCTTCATTACAGATATTCTCATTTCTCCTTTTACGAGAAACTACACGTTTCTCCAACACAGGATACTGACCTAAATGAGGAGCATAGCTTCTTCTTAATCTATTATACCCCTTGTATCAGCACTAACTTTTGAATCATCAAAGTCTATCATGAATAAACCTGATAATGTTTTCAATCGTGACAAAGCAACATATGCCATACCTTCTTTGAACACAGTTGAACCAATGTTCACAAATGCACAATTTACAGTCAATCCTTGAGACTTGTGAATAGTTACAGCATATGCTAGCGAAAACGGAAACTGCTTCCTACGTACATATAAGTCTTTCACAAGCATGAAACGAACTGAACAACGACAAATGTCTTTAACTTCTTCTATCTGATCAAATTTTATTTTTAAACATTCAATTCCATCTTTTTTCTGATAATTAATAAAACCCACAACTCTTCCCATAGCTCCATTAACTAAACCTTTTTCAACATCCAAATTTCTCCTTAAAAATACTCTACAGTTCATGCAAACATATAGATTTTTTTCTAATCCAGCTGTTTTGGAAATCTTCTTCTCTAGTGAATCCAATTTATTTTTCAGTGTGCCTGTTAATGTGACAGTAATTCTTCCATCCTCAATTTTGTCCACTGCTTCCAATTTCCTGATATCTTCCTTTTCCAATTTCAAAAGCTCCTCATTGAATATTGAGCATTCACGTAGAGTTGGCATTAAGCAGATGACACTTTTGTTTTCTGCAATGTTCTTGTATATCTTCTCTGCAACTATTTCTTCCTTTGGAAATAAATTATGTAGCAGCCGACTCTGTAATGCTTTTTTGCCAGCTTCTGTGAGTAGTCCAATCCTGATATCTTTCAGAATACTTCCATATTCTTCATCGTTTGCTTGCCTCATATTAGTTGTAAGTTCCTTGTACTCAAAGAAGGACCAAATATTTGTATTACCGATGCTTCCCAATGACTTCTTCGTGTCTTCATGTGTCACAGTATTAAACACTGGTTGTCCTTTAACTGGAGTAAGTTGCAAAAGATCTCCAAAAACTATGACGTGTTTTCCTCCAAATAACACGTCACAGTCTGTCTTCAGAATTTGCTGCATTCTTAAATGCACAAAGGCAAGCATTAAGTTCGATACCATGCTCACCTCATCAATAATGAGAACTTGCATCTTCTTCAATACTCTTGAAACTTCCAAGCATGCTTCTCCAGTTAGCTTGTTGTATTGTATTTTGTTCTCATGCTCCACTGGTAACATTAGCAAACGATGTAAAGTGATTCCTTTTATGTTATATGCTGCTAACCCAGTTGGAGCAGTAACCACACAAGACAAAGTAGAATCCGTTTTTTGCTGTAGGTAGCTTCTGATGACTTTTATTAGGAAACTGTTTCCAGTTCCAGCTTGTCCGCTTACATACATCCTGATTGGATGAAATGATGTGCATGAGCACTCTTTTTTTTCATGTAGAAATCCGTGATCAATTTTTTTTCTGATCTCTTCATAAATTTGTTGCTGCTCTTCGTTCAGTTGTCTTTCCAAATTTTGTAAGTCTATAAATTCTCCTTGAGCTTGATTCATAGCCGTTTCCACTTCATTCATGGCTATTGATGCTTCATTTTCAACGATTGGTTGTCCTAGGGGATCTTGACTGAGTGTTCCTGAACTTTGGCTGTCCTGAGAACTGTCTCTAGCTATTTCTGCTGCAATTGTAGTTTCCTGTTCAATTTCTTCATTTAACATTTGCAGATAAGTTGTGAATGTATTGCATTGTATGCTGTCTTTGCAAGCATTAAAAGAATCTTCATAGCTTTGAAATTCTCCCAGTAGTTCATCCTCTGTACGCCATGGTTTAAACAGCTGTAAAAGAGCCAAGTAGTAAAATTCCTTTTTGTCAGTAGTGTCGCAACTCAGCTTCCGGTGATTTATCAAACTTCCTTTTGTTTGCTTCACCAAACATCCTTCCTCACCAATGACTTTATATTTTCCATTGTTGATGTCTTCTGCGGCTTTCCGTGAATAAATGTAGTTCTGCAGCACTTCATAGAGACACATGTTCTCCAGATGATGACTTCTCTTGGGATAATATGTGTCCAACATGTTTGATTTCAAAATATCTGTACTTTCTGGGTCATTCTCGGCCAAATATTCAATTTCTCCAACAGATTTCAGTACCCGATTTCTCATTGCTGCAAGGCCTAAACTTGCCCAAATTATTCTTCTTGATTTCGAGTAGAGACTTGCAGAAGATAACCTATCTGAACATTCGTAGGATCCAATTTCTCGATGCGATAACATCTTCAAACTGAAACTGTACAGCTTCTTACTGACAGTTTTCTCGTGAGAAATCTCTTCCCACATTTCCTTCAATTCTGTTTTTTCTGATTTCGTAATGTAAGACGTTACATATCGAGCAACAGCAATGGAATTGTCAGCTACATACTGTATATCTATGTTAGCGTTCCACATGGATAAAATCACTGGGTTGTAGTCATTTATATTTTTTGATTCTTCTTTTCTTTTAAGGTTGTAGGTATTCTTAGGTGATTTTCTTGTGATAGTATGTCTCACAGATGACATAAAACTGTTAACTCTTCCATTTGAAAGAACAGGTCTAGGAAATCCAAATCGACATTTAGTGTAGTATTTATCTTTGCTCTTGTATTTCCGTCGACAGTATTTTCCACACCGATGACTTTGGAAACGTAAAACTTGCTCCTTTAACTTTTTCTCTTCTGTGCTTTTGGTATAGCACATGTTGCATATTCTTCAATGTAAGATAACACTGCTTCATCAGTATCTGTTCCAAACTTTGGGGCATCCTTGATCCACAACAGCATATGAATATGAGGAGCACCTCTTGCCTGGTACTCTTTTCTCCAAAGGAAATCCACTACTTCTCCTAGAGGTGGATTTTTTTATTGCAGATGAAGGACATCATAGCCTCAAATCTATGATTGAAATATCTGCAAACATTAACCGGATCCAATGAGCACAGTTCTCCTGCTGTCTTGTATTCGATGTTTTTAATGTTTGAATTTGCCTCTCGTAGAAAATCCAGTAAATCATCCCAAGCGTACTCCGCACAGCTTAGGGTAACGAACCATGTTGGTGTTCCTAAATTCCGTAACATGCATTTTAATTCACCATGGCGTCGGTACCAATATTCATTTGTCCCACGCTGACAAGCCATCAGATTGATCAGTTGTGTTTCCAAATGATCATCTCGGTGCTGCACTTTCTCCATAAAATCCTTAGCAGACACATTTTGCAAATGTACTCCACTTTTTAAAATGTGATTTACTGCATAAGACAATGCAGACAAGTCGCTTTCAAATAAAAGATGGAACAAATAAGGAATACTTTGTCGAAATCTGGGATCTTCAGCATATAGTCTTGTAGTCCGATACTCAGAAGCTGGAATCTGTTCCGGACGTTCATCGTATCGTCCTCCTTTTCCTTTAGGAAACAGCTGGGGAAAACATCGAGCTTCCAATCTCTCCTCCCATTCACTCACTGGAGTTCCTTTTGCTTTCTTCATCTGAAATAGATCAATATTGTCTCCCATAACTTCTTTTGAATGAAGAGGATGTATGCTAAAATGTTCATAAATTTCTTCTTCCTTTGACTTGTCCACTTTTTCAATTTGTCCAGTTGGTGTTTCTGTGTCTTCTTGTAAATCTTCTTCTTCTTCTTCTTCTATATAAATTGATTCATACCATTTGTTATTCCTTTTCAAATACAAATTTGCTCTTTGTACTTTCCGTACATCTACCAGCTCCTGCCAAATCTTCTTATTCTTTGTAGGTACACCATTAACCAGAATAATTAATGGTTCAGTTTCCAAAGTATCCGCATCAATAGTTTCCAATTTTTTTTTTTCAAATCCAAAGGCAAATACACCACTCTACCTTTTAAACCTCTCAGTAAATCTGAAGGAG
This sequence comes from Triturus cristatus, assembly GCF_964204655.1. Taxonomy (NCBI): domain Eukaryota; kingdom Metazoa; phylum Chordata; class Amphibia; order Caudata; family Salamandridae; genus Triturus; species Triturus cristatus. Next base: position 694,695,629 of record NC_140595.1, on the reverse strand, counting down.
GTAATTTACCAGTTTTGGGCTCCATACGTACTATGGTCTGGAACGGATGAACACATTGAATGAGTATAGACTCATATGTATTTAATTCAGAAAGTTCAGCAGGAATAGCATCCAATTCTAAATTATTATGTACAGCTCTGGTCGGCATTCTATTTTCCTCTAACTTGTTGTAACAGTATTTACAAATACGCTGAACTTCACCCAATTCAAAACAATTTTCAAGAAATATATATGTGGCAAAATCCTTCCACTTATAATTATCTTCATTTTCACTCTTTCTGTAGAGATCAACATACCTGGTTTGTTTTCTATAATGAGTTCTGCGGCAACAAATACAAGTAATATTTGGTCTTTCATTAGAGATTATTGCAAATTTTGTTATGTGATCATTAAATGTCTTACTTACAAAGGGTTCTAAATTCTCTTCCACTTCTTCCTCATTTACTGTGTCCTTCTCTGCACTGTTTTGTTCAGGACCAAAGTAACAAAACTGAATTTCATCAACAACCTTCTCTACATCTGATACCGTTCCACGGAACAGAGCCCTATTCAATTCATCTAACTTTATTGCTGGACTTTTAGCAAAATACAACCGTCTCACAAACTTTCTCATTTCAGTATGATGAACAGCCAGCATCCTAAAATGATGGAAAACACTATTACACACTTTTCTAGATAGACAAGCCAGAGAATGACCCTGCAAACCAGTATTCTCTCTCACTCTGCATGGATCCAAACTTTGAAGCACCTTAATCTTCTGTTTTACACTTTTTTTGCTATATTCTCTTAGAAACTCACGAAATTTATCAATAGATTCCTGACGCACAGTGCAAATACTACTACAATTCCAAGTGTACACTGGGGCTTTAGGACGTCTCCCCATAGCCTCATCCGCCATCACTTGTACCTCATCTCTTGGAACCATTATCTCCTTCTCTATTATGCAACCATTTTTCACTTCATAAGCACGACCTCTGGTGTCAACTGCATGCAGCAAACTATTACTTTGAAAATAACTCTCTTCATTAAAAAAAGGTTCACTACTTGAACTATGCATCCATTTTCCTAAAAACACTTTAGAAAAGTTTGTTCTGTTCACTACTCTTTTCCTTTTGCTATGGAATTTCAGTACATTAACCATTTTGTCTAATGTATGCATCCTATTCAAAATTAAAATGAATAGTTTCCTTTTTAATTCTAATGCCTTTGCTGCAATGGCTTCAATTTCTTTTTTTCTCTTATAAAACTTAGACTTTTGCTTATGTTTCTTCACATCCTTTATCAAATTGGACATAACTCTTCTCTGAAACATTTTTCTACGTATCTTTTTAAACGCTGTTTTTCTGTTTAAGTTAATCTTTTTAGTTGCAGAAGGTATATTTGCATTAACTAAATTCTCAATTTTTTCCTGTGCTTTTCGATTGAAATCATTCTTTCCAGTACAGACATTTTGTACATTTTTCCTTTTTTTGAATATGTTTTTTAGAAAATTTTTTGTCTGCTTACCAGAAGATTTTTTCTTTTTCCCAACATGAGCATCTTCAACTAACTTAGGTCCTCCAGTTATCTTCAAATATAGGTTTTTTTTGTGGTCTTTTTTTACTCTGGATTTTGTAGGCATCTTAAATTTTGTTCACTGCTCTTCAGAAATACCTGAAAAAAACTAAAATTCCTTTATTTTATTTAAATATATTACTACATTTGTTTTCACATTAGTCACAAAACGAAATTTCTTTGCCAATTTGAAAGCACAATTACTGCTCTTTTTTTTGGCAAGTGATAATCACTTTTACAGACTGACACATTATGAATCCACTTTTCAGATTTTTTAAAAAGCACATGTCCAAACTGCTTTTTCAGACCAGCACCATTTGTAACCTGGGTGACTGCCTACACTCCAGCAAGGGCAATCAGCCTTAGTGATGCTGAATGTATTTGCATTACTGACTGAAACCTCAAACCCCACTCGCTTGTGAATACTGTGCATGATTCCACATGGTAAGCAGCTGGCTGTGTGCTAAGAGTCTGCTTCTGCACCAAAAAATGGCTCCCCCTTTCCTTCTAATGCAACTGTGAAATCACCAGAGCAATACGCAATAAATCTCTGCCTGTAATTCCTATTTGCACACAGAGTCATGTTTTCACATTAGTCACAAAACGAAATTTCTTTGCCAATTTGAAAGCACACTTACTGCTCTTTTTTTTGGCAAGTGATAAACACTTTTACAGACTGACACATTATGAATCCACTTTTCAGATTTTTTAAAAGCACATGTCCAAACTGCTTTTTCAGACCAGCACCATTTGTAACCTGGGTGACTGCCTACACTCCAGCAAGGGCAACCAGCCTTAGTGATGCTGAATGTATTTGAATTACTGACTGAAACCTCAAACCCCACTCGCTTGTGAATACTGTGCATGATTCCACATGGTAAGCAGCTGGCTGTGTGCTAAGAGTCTGCTTCTGCACCAAAAAATGGCTCCCCCTTTCCATCTAATGCAACTGTGAAATCACCAGAGCAATACGCAATAAATCTCTGCCTATAATTCCTCTTTGCACACAGAGTCATGTTTTCACATTAGGCCCTTAAACGAAATTTCTTTGCCAATTTAAAAGCAAACTTACTGCTCTTTTTTTTGGCAAGTGATAAACACTTTTACAGACTGACACATTATGAATCCACGTTTCAGATTTTTTAAAAAGCACATGTCCAAACTGCTTTTTCAGACCAGCACCATTTGTAACCTGGGTGACTGCCTACACTCCAGCAAGGGCGAACAGCCTTAGTGATGCTGAATATATTTGCATTACTGACTGAAACCTCAAACCCCACTCGCTTGTGAATACTGTCCATGATTCCACATGGTAAGCAGCTGGGTGTGTGCTAAGAGTCTGCTTCTGCACCAAAAAATGGCTCCCCCTTTCCATCTAATGCAACTGTGAAATCACCAGAGCAATACGCAATAAATCTCTGTCTGTAATTCCTATTTGCACACAGAGTCATGTTTTCACATTAGGCCCTTAAACGAAATTTCTTTGCCAATTTGAAAGCACACTTACTGCTCTTTTTTTTGGCAAGTGATAAACACTTTTACAGACTGACACATTATGAATCCACTTTTCAGATTTTTTAAAAAGCACATGTCCAAACTGCTTTTTCAGACCAGCACCATTTGTAACCTGGGTGACTGCCTACACTCCAGCAAGGGCAAACAGCCTTAGTGATGCTGAATGTGTTTGCATTACTGACTGAAACCTCAAACCCCACTCGCTTGTGAATACTGTGCATGATTCCACATGGTAAGCAGCTGGCTGTGTGTTAAGAGTCTGCTTCTGCACCAAAAAATGGCTCCCCCTTTCCATCTAATGCAACTGTGAAATCACCAGAGCAATACGCAATAAATCTCTGCCTGTAATTCCTATTTGCACACAGAGTCATGTTTTCACATTAGTCACAAAACGAAATTTCTTTGCCAATTTGAAAGCACACTTACTGCTCTTTTTTTTGGCAAGTGATAAACACTTTTACAGACTGACACATTATGAATCCACTTTTCAGATTTTTTAAAAAGCACATGTCCAAACTGCTTTTTCAGACCAGCACCATTTGTAACCTGGGTGACTGCCTACACTCCAGCAAGGGCAAACAGCCTTAGTGATGCTGAATGTATTTGCATTACTGAGTCCAACCTCAAACCCCACTCGCTTGTGAATACTGTCCATGATTCCACATGGTAAGCAGCTGGGTGTGTGCTAAGAGTCTGCTTCTGCACCAAAAAATGGCTCCCCCTTTCCATCTAATGCAACTGTGAAATCACCAGAGCAATACGCAATAAATCTCTGCCTATAATTCCTCTTTGCACACAGAGTCATGTTTTCACATTAGTCACAAAACGAAATTTCTTTGCCAATTTGAAAGCACACTTACTGCTCTTTTTTTTGGCAAGTGATAAACACTTTTACAGACTGACACATTATGAATCCACTTTTCAGATTTTTTAAAAAGCACATGTCCAAACTGCTTTTTCAGACCAGCACCATTTGTAACCTGGGTGACTGCCTACACTCCAGCAAGGGCAAATAGCCTTAGTGATGCTGAATGTATTTGCATTACTGAGTCCAACCTCAAACCCCACTCGCTTGTGAATACTGTCCATGATTCCACATCGTAAGCAGCTGGGTGTATGCTAAGAGTCTGCTTCTGCACCAAAAAATGGCTCCCCCTTTCCATCTAATGCAACTGTGAAATCACCAGAGCAATACGCAATAAATCTCTGCCTATAATTCCTCTTTGCACACAGAGTCATGTTTTCACATTAGTCACAAAACGAAATTTCTTTGCCAATTTGAAAGCACACTTACTGCTCTTTTTTTTGGCAAGTGATAAACACTTTTACAGACTGACACATTATGAATCCACTTTTCAGATTTTTTAAAAAGCACATGTCCAAACTGCTTTTTCAGACCAGCACCATTTGTAACCTGGGTGACTGCCTACACTCCAGCAAGGGCAACCAGCCTTAGTGATGCTGAATGTGTTTGCATTACTGACTGAAACCTCAAACCCCACTCGCTTGTGAATACTGTCCATGATTCCACATGGTAAGCAGCTGGGTGTGTGCTAAGAGTCTGCTTCTGCACCAAAAAATGGCTCCCCCTTTCCATCTAATGCAACTGTGAAATCACCAGAGCAATACGCAATAAATCTCTGCCTATAATTCCTCTTTGCACACAGAGTCATGTTTTCACATTAGTCACAAAACGAAATTTCTTTGCCAATTTGAAAGCACACTTACCGCTCTTTTTTTTGGCAAGTGATAAACACTTTTACAGACTGACACATTATGAATCCACTTTTCAGATTTTTTAAAAAGCACATGTCCAAACTGCTTTTTCAGACCAGCACCATTTGTAACCTGGGTGACTGCCTACACTCCAGCAAGGGCAACCAGCCTTAGTGATGCTGAATGTATTTGCATTACTGACTGAAACCTCAAACCCCACTCGCTTGTGAATACTGTGCATGATTCCACATGGTAACTAGCTGGCTGTGTGCTAAGAGTCTGCTTCTGCACCAAAAAATGGCTCCCCCTTTCCATCTAATGCAACTGTGAAATCACCACAGCAATACGCAATAAATCTCTGCCTGTAATTCCTATTTGCACACAGAGTCATGTTTTCACATTAGTCACAAAACGAAATTTCTTTGCCAATTTGAAAGCACACTTACTGCTCTTTTTTTTGGCAAGTGATAACACTTTTACAGACTGACACATTATGAATCCACTTTTCAGATTTTTTAAAAAGCACATGTCCAAACTGCTTTTTCAGACCAGCACCATTTGTAACCTGGGTGACTGCCTACACTCCAGCAAGGGCAACCAGCCTTAGTGATGCTGAATGTATTTGCATTACTGACTGAAACCTCAAACCCCACTCGCTTGTGAATACTGTGCATGATTCCACATAGTAAGCAGCTGGGTGTGTGCTAAGAGTCTGCTTCTGCACCAAAAAATGGCTCCCCCTTTCCATCTAATGCAACTGTGAAATCACCAGAGCAATACGCAATAAATCTCTGCCTATAATTCCTCTTTGCACACAGAGTCATGTTTTCACATTAGTCACAAAACGAAATTTCTTTGCCAATTTGAAAGCACACTTACTGCTCTTTTTTTTGGCAAGTGATAAACACTTTTACAGACTGACACATTATGAATCCACTTTTCAGATTTTTTAAAAAGCACATGTCCAAACTGCTTTTTCAGACCAGCACCATTTGTAACCTGGGTGACTGCCTACACTCCAGCAAGGGCAAACAGCCTTAGTGATGCTGAATGTATTTGCATTACTGAGTCCAACCTCAAACCCTTAAACTATTCTTTTATTATACCAGTACACCTTAATTTATTGTGAAAACATAGTCCATATTATTTTACTTGTTCCTCACATTTAAATTTCTCCCAAAACAGAAAATAATAAACACAACTTCAACAAAAAGAATTGCATTTCTATTATTCATTTCTTAATTTACCATATACATCCCCTCTCAAACTCTAAACTCACCTTTAAAATTAGTTAGTTGTGAAAGAAATGTGGCACTCAAACAGCAGATTATCAGAGCCAGGATCTCTGTTCTTTACACCTCTCTCCTCTCAGCAGAACCAGATAATGGCAAACTTTCCCTCTCTTTTTCCACACATATACATGTTAGTTTCAAATCTCAGTGCTTGCCCCTTTTTTTCAAATGTAATCACACATTTCTATTGGTTGAAAACCAACCCTTTTCCAAAAGTACCCTTCCCCCAACTTGACTTCTGCCTAGTACCCTTCCCCCAACTTGACTTCTGCCTGCTACCATAGCAACAGCTCATGGAACACTGCTGTGTGGAGTCAGGTCAGAAGTTCGCAAAACAATGTTTCAATTCCACAGAGCAAGAGTGCTTGACTTTTCAAACCTAACAGCAAATCCATAGTACTGTTCTTTGGTAACACATTTTTCTGTACCAATACAAAACATGCTTCTATTAATTTACACATACAGCCTAGTTTTTATTCTAGAATGGTATGAAACAGCCAATCAGTTCTTTTTTTTATGAAAAAAATATGTATGCCTCCATTTCCAAACTGTCTTTCTTTTCATATTGCCATTCTACTGAATTACACCTCCTGAGTGCATCCAGTTCTCCTTTGAAGATGTTCACAGTGTGGATTGTAGGGCACAGCTATGTCTTCTGGAGTGAAAAGTATGCAGAGAAAACAGGTATGGTGAGAGACCTTGCTTTGCCAAATGTAGACATTAAATGGATTGGTCAGAGAGGGTTAAAGTGGCACCAATTGATGCCATTGGTGAAATCCTTCATGCAAAACCAACACACTGACCTCATAATAGTGCACTGTGGTGGCAATGACCTAGGCACTTTGACTGGGGTAGGTCTGGAAATGCTTTTGAAGGACACCTTTGCACAACTGTTTTCACTTTTCCCTAAAACTGCCTTTGTGTTTTCTAACATATGCCAAAGGCAAAAATGGAACTGGTCCAATCATTTCTGTCCGCAGATTGACAAAGCAAGAAAGCACGTCAACAAATCTGTTTCTGCTTTCCTCCGTGACTATGGTATGGGTTCCATTTACCACAACAACTTGCGTTATGACATGCAAGACATTTATAGAGGAGATGGTGTGCACTTCAATGATGAAGGGAACAGAGTCTTCCTCTTGAACCTTAGACTCTGCATCGGTACTTAGGATTTGGATTTGGATTTGGATTTATAGAGCGCATAGCTACCCTTGGGCATCCCAGCGCTGAGAGGACTAAGTTTATTCCCCGTGGGGTCGGAGCAGAGAAATGTTTAGGGGAAGAGCCAGGTTTTTAATTTTTTCCGGAATGCCAGTAAATTCTGCTCACTCCTCAAGGGTAGTGGGAGGGAGTTCCATAGTTTAGGCGCGTTATAGGCGAACCTGCGGCCACCCGATCTTGCCTTTTTTATTCTCGGGATGGATGCCAGTACAAGTGAGTCAGATCTTAATTGACGACTAGCTTTGTGAGGTTTCATCAAGGAACGGAGTATTGGGGGGCCTTTATCTTGCAGAATTTTGTGCAATATGCAGAGCGTTTTGAATGTGATGCGCTCTTTTACTGGGAGCCAATGTAGGCTCTTGAGGGCAGGTTTCGCCGAATTCCGTGCTTTAGTTCCCGTGAGGACTCTAGCTGCGGCGTTTTGGGCGACCTGGAGTTTTTGAGTGACTGATGCAGGGGCTCCCAAGTATAAGATGTTACCATAATCAAGTCTTGAGTTGACCAGTCCCTGCATCAGTAGCTTCCTGGAATGAAAAGGGATCAGGTGGAGGATTTTACGGGCCATACGGATTAGGCCGAAGCAGGTCCCTGATGTTTTCCTGGCCTGGGTTTTGAAGTTAAGGTCCTGGTCAAGCCAGATGCCTAGACTTTTAACTTCTGTTTTGGGAGTAGGGTAGGTGCCCAAGCAGGCAGGCCAGGAAAGATTGACGGGTAATTTATGTTGATTGCCCAGTAGGAGGATTTCGGACTTGTCGCCGTTAAGCTTGAGTCTAGAGTCCGACATCCATTGTGAGATCTCTTCTAGGCAACTGGATAAGTTTCCTAGGCTAGAGTCAGAGTGGTTAATGGACACGACCAACTGGGTGTCGTCAGCGTACATCACTGACTTGACACCAAAGGGAGTGATGATGTCTTCGAGAGGAGCCATATAGACATTAAAAAGTGTGGGGCTAAGGGAGGAGCCCTGAGGGACCCCACACTGCATCGGTAGGGGTTTGGACGTGGAGAAGCCGTCTGAAACCTGGAATGATCTTCCCTTGAGGAAGGATTTAATCCATGCGAGGGCCGAGTCAGTGATTCCCAGTTGGCTCAGCCGGTGGACCAAGATGGAGTGGTCCACCGTGTCGAAGGCGGCACTTAGATCGAGGAGGATCACTGCCACTGATCCTCCTGAGTCTAAGATGGCTCTCGCCTCTTCGACAACTGCGAGCAAGGTGGTGTCGGTGCCTTGACCCGGTCTAAAGCCAGTCTGGGAGTCGCGTAGTAGGTGATTGGACTCCAAAAAGGAGGATAGCTGTTTGTTAGCTATTCGTTCCGCCACTTTACTAATCCCTGGGAGGAGGGAAATCGGCCTGAAGTTGGCGGGGTCTAGGGGGTCCAGGTGGGGTTTCTTCAGGAGGGCCTTGACCGTCGCCTTTTTCCAGTTGGCTGGCACGGTGCCACTCCTGAAGGAGGCGTTTATTAGATAGGTGAAGGGTTGGGCAATGGTGGGGGCGACCAGTTTCATCTTGCTGATGGGGGCAGGGTCCGCTGGTGAGCCACTTTTAACAGCTTTCAGGGTTTCTAAGAAAGCTTCCGTGGAGATTTGATCAAAGGCTCGCAGGCAGGGAGCCTCCGGCCGACGGAGGGGTGCGATAGGATGAAGAGGAGCAGGGGGTGAGGGGAGTGAGGTGAGTATTTTGTCGATTTTTGCGGAAAAGAAGTTGGCCATTTGATTACATCTCACGCCTTCAGGGTCAGGAGGGGGGGGAGGGTCCTGGATTTTGGTGAGGAGCCGAACTATGCGGTATGTTTCCCTCGCTGAGTTAGCAGCTGCCGCAATCTTTCCTTCGAAGAAGGTGGCCTGGGTGGATTTAATTGCGGCTTTGTAGAGCTTGATAGCGGTTCTGTATTCGATTTTGGAGGCTGTGGACCAATTTTTCCTCCAGGCGCGTTCTAATTTTTTGCAGCTCTTTTTTAGGGAACGGAGTTCCTGGGAATACCAGGGATAGTTGGTCGATTTGTTCCTGCTAGGCATTGGTTTGGGTGGCAGAATGGCATCAAGGGATTGATGGATCCAATCCTGTAGCTGAGTTTCTGCTAAGGACGGGTCTTCGTCCAGGAGAGGGGAGGTGGAGGATAGAACCTGAGCCCAGGCGCTTTTGTCCAGTTTTCTCCACGGGCGATCTGGGGGTTGGGGAGGGGGCTTACCCATAGGTTCTGTGGATAGCAGTAGCTCGAATGGGACCAAGAAGTGGTCTGACCATGGAGTGGGGATAGGGAGCCTAGCTGTGAGACGGGGGAGGTTGGAGAACACAGGATCCAGCAGGTGACCTTTGATGTGGGTCGGGAGGTTATTATGTAGTTCGAGACTAAGCGAACCTAGGTCGGCTTTGAGGCTTACTTGTAGGTACCACTAAAAAATCACTTCATAAACACAACGGCTCTTTTTAGAGCCCCCTAATATCTAAACACTTAAATCTGATTTTCATTTCTTTTTTTTTTTTTTTTTTTACCGTACGCTTACCGTACGCGTACCCCGCGATTTTTTTTAAAATCAATAAATGTTTTCTTTGTACTTTTCTGTCCTTCTTTGACCCCCTTACAAATGTTAGGGGGTCTGTAACTCTCCTCCTTGCCCCCTTTTCTTGTTATCACTCTTTTTTTTCTGAGTGAAACACACGAAATGGCGGCCGCCGCTTCCTGGTTTCGACCGATTCGAATGTTTACTAAGATCTAAGAGCCAATCAGAATCGCGCTCGCGCGCGCCACCGTACGCGGACGGTAAGCGTACCGTAAGCGCACCGTAAGCTGGCTCAGATATATATATTGATTTAAAGGCTATTTTCTCAGAATCTACTGAACAGATGTACACCAAACCTACAAAAGGCACTTCCTTGACCTGAGGACTACCTCTCTGCCAAATTTCTAGTAATTCTGTTCAGCCGTTCGGGCTGTAGCCCTGTCTAAAGGTCCTATGGAAAAATGCATGGGAAAAACGCGTTTTGGGACCCCCCTTTTATCTCAGCCCCCGCTTGACGAATCCCCCCGAGACTTTCAGGGTAGGAGCGGAGCGTAGCGCCCCACCTATTTTGAAAAAATCGCGAGGATTCGTCAACCGGCGCCAAAGTTATTCAAAATAGAATGTTGCGGATTTCCTACGGAAACGTGGTCCTAACTATAACTACCTACTGGCGACCGCCAGTAGGTAATATATATATATATATATATATATATATATATATATATATATATATATATATATATATATATATCACAGAGTGGCAGTAGTTACTCTGTCATTATAGTTAGGCTGACCAGAGATAAGGATTTTGGGGATTTTTGTCTTTTAATAACTTTGTCTGCGTAGTTCCGCCAGCAGCAGAGCACTTTCTGTGAAATTCCATTTTGCACAGTAAAAGTCATCCTGCTCTGTGCTTCAACCTACTGGAAGGTGCATCTTTCTTCACAACATGGGCACTCAGTCACGGGACCACGTTAGACAAATACAGAGAAAAAAGCCGGGCAAAGGCTTACAAGAGGTCAAGGCTTTCAGTTTTATTCATATCCAGCTGGTACAGGTGACGTCTTCTGCTGTACTTTAATCTCCTGTCCCTCTTCTCCGATAGTCCCCTCCGTGTTCTGCCTGTGAAGTCTCACGCCTTGCAATGGAGATAAACAGTGCTTATACATTTTAGAAGTGAGAGACTAGCGCTGGGAGTGAGGTTCCGTGGGAATCGTAATGACACTTTTTGGGTGTGTTCGAATATGGACGAGTTTGGTATCTACGAACCGCAAATGACGAGTTTAGTGGGTGTACGCGTTTTAGCTACGCTACTATGTACGGTTCGTCTCATTCCTGGGTATGTCCATCTGAGCCCTCGGGTTCCATTTTAGATGCGGTATCCATTTTGTTTCTTGCCCTCAAGTAGCCAGCGAACGGACCTTGTCCGCTTTGTGACCCTGGGATTCCCAAGCTTTCGCGGAGGACACGTGCTTCTTTGAAGGTGTCTTCATGATGAGGGGGATGACACGGCAAAGGCAGATGGCCCCGCTCAAGGCTCATCTTGCCGTGCCAGTCTATTGTTTCAATCGTGCATGCATTAGGCACGGGTCCTTTGATCCTGCAATCAAGCTTCCGATATTGCTCTTCACACTCTTTTTCAATCTGTTGTGCATCCTTGTTTTTCCTTTGCATCTGTCTCTGTCCCTTCTCCCAATTCGTTTACAGTCAGAATGGAATGTGCTTAATGTGGAGATAATATGCTTTTACAGTTGGGAACCGGCAATGTTGCTGTAATTATGTACCGGGCTTCTGAAACATGAATGCGACCCTTTTGAAGTTTACTGTGGGAACTGAATTGTAAACCTTTATTTGCTATGTTGTGCGATGACGGAAAATGTGTATAAAAGGAGCGATCCACTTTTACAATTCGAAGCAGTCTCTCAGAACCTACACGTTGTGTACTTCTTGCGATTTCTGCATCCCTGCAGTAAATAAACGCTGATCTTTGACGCCGCAGGAAGTGTCCCGTGTCTCTGTGTTTTGTACGCCGGAACAGGTAACCCACGAAGGTTTCAGGTGTTGTTCCCTGGCACCGCTGGGCCTTAGAATAGCCCAGTCCTTCAGTTGGCGCCCAACGTGGGGCGACATCAGTGGTACCGGTCCGAAGCCCGACGATCGTGAGGAACTTTGTGTGAAATCTCCGAGGGAAGGTGCACCCCGCTTCATCAATCCAGTTGTCGAAATAAGTGGCCCGAAGACTTTTCCCGCGAAGATTCCCGCCTCCTGACGGCTGCGACGGACGGATGCCCTGACTGTCGACCTGTTTTGACGCCTGGCGTAGTCCTTTGTACGGCGAGACGATAGACGGGCCTTCCTGGTGACGCCATTGCTCTTTCAGTTAAGAATTTGTGGGTCGCTAACCCTGGTTGTTTGCATGGTTTCATTGCATTTGTGGTTCTTAGTTGTTGGTTCTTAGTTGTTGGGTTTTATTTGACGATTGCAATTGCCAAAAACCGAGGGTCTTTCATTTTTTTGCGAGGACATCATAATTCAATAGCCCTTGAAGTTTGTAAACTCGGTTAGTGTGCACGATGCCTGGCCGTAGTACTTTGTTTGGTTTCCTTCAATGTTGCAGCATGGATTCCCGACTGGAGGATTCATGTCCGATACCTCCAGTTGGAACTCCAATTTATGAGCTCTATAGTCGCCACGGAGTAGGTCCTATTGTATATAATGAATATTGGATTCGTTACACTAAAAATGATGGTGTTCTTAGTTGGCCATCACATGGTAGTTTCGAAACTGCAATATTAGATAATCTTGAAGCTAAATTGTTTAAAAAGAAGGCTAGGCCGGCCATGTTTGATTCCTTTCGGTTATGGCGCAAAGAGGCCAAGCAGAAAGAAATCAAACAGATTAAGAAAAATAAGAGAAAAGGTGTTATTACGGTGATGCGAAATGCAGAACAGTATCAGCGAGACAAAGACGAGAAGGAGCAGGAAGTTTGTGCTAGACTTCATCATATGGCGGTGGATAAATGTTATCCGGTTTTACCGTCTAGTCTTGATAAGACGGGAGAAGAAGTGGTAAAAGATCCCATATTGTCTTATCTATTGAAATCACCACCTCCCTATGCTCCAGATACTGTGGGTCCTGTGATTCCTCTTGTTCCTCAACCTGCTGTTCTGGCGGCTGCTGGTCAGCCTGTCATTCCTCCTGTTCTTCCGAATCCCCTTGTGCCGCAAATTGTTCATCCTCCTTTACCCGCTCTTTTCCCTACTGCTCCTTTGCCAGTATCTCATCAGCCCAATCTTGCTACTACTCCTGCTATCCCGACTACCGCTTCTGTTTCTACGTTTACTCCCAATGTCGTTGCTCCTGTGCTTCCTTCTTCTTCCCCTTCTGTTCGTAGTCGTATATTTAATGCTGTCGCTACTCTCTATTCTCCGCTTTTTGGACCGATACTCGGGCCCGATCTTTCTGATGTCGCTCAGAGGCGCAGTCAAATTCCTGATGGTAGGGAACGTGAGTCGTTAGTGAAAATGGCGCGTAAATGGATTAGGCATCCTGCGAAGTACGCTTCGAGTATAGTTTTTGAGACATTTTCTCAGTTTAATGAGCCCACACAAAGATTCGTGTTCGAGGAAATGTGTAAATTCTTGAGAGAAGAGTGGGATAATGAGGAGGTAGATAATGTACCGCCCGAGATCACTGAGCTTCAGAATCAATTTTCGACTGGTATGATTGTGGGTGGTAATGTCCGACGTGCTTTAGAGCGTCTGTTATCTTTTCGATCTACAGTACAACCTCGAGCATTGTTTAAGGACGAAACTGGGGAGCGGATGGCACAACCTGGTCAGTATCCTATGCGGGAAGTTCCCCCAGTATGGATGCCAGGTGATCCTGCTGCTAATCCTGCTATTCTACCACACTTTCAGAGAGTTTGGATACACCTCCCGTGGAAGCGATCGGAAGTTTTGCAGGTAAAGCAAACCTTGCCTGACCCCCGCAAAAATCCTGCAGGTTATTATAAGGAGTTGTCCCAATTAGTGGATGCTACTGTCATGAACCTTGCCGATATTGATATGTTGTTTGGTAATGTAGTACCTCAACCGATTTGGGCGAAAATCCGTCAAGAGAATCACGCAGCTGAGTTAGGCGGTGATTGGGCTGCTCTTGCGGCGGCTGACGGACGGCAAGTTGGTGGGGCTAAACCTGAACAGCTCATTGAGAATCTGCCCCAGAGGATAATTACACTTATGAAGACACTTATGCCAGCAATACGCGTTAATTGGGACAAATTGTCTGCGTGCAAACAAAAGAAGGGCAAGAGTGTCTCCGATTTCTTTACGAGATTTGAGGAGGCATTTATCGATCATAGTGGTCAGGATATGAGCTCTGAGGGAGGTCAGCGGTTGTTCGTTGATGAATTTGTATCGAATTTGTTGCCTGAACTAAGGAACAAGTTGAAGAATTCTGAAAGTTCGTGGGCCGTTTCTACCACTGCTCAGATATTAGCCACGGCCCAATACTACGAAAATAGGGAGAAAGAAGAAAGCGAACGCGCAGATAAGAAAACGAAGGATCTTAAAACAAAGGTCTTATTGCAGCAAGCGTATCCTCCGCGCTCGAATCATAATGACTCGCAACAGCCAAATCGATTACAATCGCAGTTTTCTAGATCGCAGCCGCGTACTGACTCCTCTACCCCTCACTTTGTGTTGGGGTATAATCAATGCGCATATTGTAGGGGTGAGGGCCATTTGAAGTTTAATTGTCCAGTTTTGCGTGACCGGAACAATGGTGTTTCGGCTCGGGGAGGTCGTAGTGGTCCTCCACAAGCGTCACGTGGTAGAGGTCGTGGTGTTACTCAGAATCAGAATGAGCGTTTTGCCACTTCATCAGACTCGCAAAATTGCTTTGATCGGCGCGATCCATCGTCTGGTAGCTCTGCAGAGTATCATGTGGACGACTATTATGTCGAGCATGATGTTGATGCGGACGGTAATTACTAGGATAGCCATAGACAAAGAAAGGGAGTAGTATCAGTTCCGGTTGATCAGAGAGGGCCTTATGTCGCAGTTGCCACATTGGGCGTAGTTGAGCCTTTTCTGTTGGACACTGGTGCAGCGAAAAGTTCCATCATGCATTCGAAACTCCCTGGCGCGCCTTTGTCTGGCTTAACGAATGTTTCCGTTGGATTCTCTGGCGCCCCCGTTAGCAATCCAGTTTCTAACCCTTTGCCCCTTACAATTGGGTCTCGTGAGTTAGAAGCTCCTTTGATTTTGACTACTGGTTGTGGTGAGAATCTTTTGGGCCTGGATTTATTGAAGCGGTTATATGCGACTTTGTACTGTTCTCCTGCGGGAGTGGAGCTTACGTTGGGTCAGAGAGTGATCTCTCCTATGTATTTGTCGACTGATAAGCTCTCACCGGAATTGAGTTCTCTTCCTGATTCTTTGTGGGCGACAGGTCCCAATGATGTGGGCCTGCTGGATATACCACCTTATGTTGTTCAATTGAAATCCAACGTGCGACTGCCACGCATTCCCCAGTATCGTATCTCTCTTGATGGAGAACGAGCACTTTTAGCGATCATTTACGATTTGATCGATAAAGATGTCATCGAGGAAACACGGGGTAACGTGTGTAATAGTCCTGTGTTACCTATTTTGAAACAAACTGATCCATCCAAGCCTCCTGTGTATCGTTTTGTTATTGATTTAAGGGAGGGGAATAAAATTGTTGTTCCACAGTTTCCCGTGGTGCCTGACATTACAGCTTTGCTGACTCTGATTCCAGCTTCTGCATCATGGTTCTCGGTAATCGATCTGAAGAATGCGTTCTTTAGCATTCCGATTGCTGAGGAAAGCAGAGATTTATTCGGTTTCTCATTAGGTGGTCGTAGCTTCAGGTTCAAATGCGCACCTCAGGGCTACTGTGAGAGTCCATCGATCTACAGCCAAGCTCTTAAGAGTCAACTTGATGCGTTTGTGTTGCCGGCTGGTGCGGCTTTGATTCAGTACGTTGATGATCTGTTGGTAGCTGCTGACACTGAACAGATTTGTAGAACTGCTACAGTGTCACTGTTACAGCATCTATGTGACTTACATCACAAAGTGTCACCTTCTAAACTACAATATTGTTGTCAAGAAGTAACCTATCTAGGTCACTTATTGTCAAAGGCGGGAAGAAGGTTGACCCCTGAAAGAATTGCAGCAATTGCTCGAATGACTGTGCCAACAACTCAGAGAGATGTGCGTGCCTTTCTAGGTATCACGTCATACTGCAGACAGTGGATTCCGAACTTTTCACTGTTAGCGAAACCATTGATAGCTCTCACGTGCAAGGATGTTTCGACTCCTTTGCCATGGACGGAAGAATGTCAGAAAAGTTTTTCTGAACTACGTGATGCGTTGTGTTCGGCTCCTGTGTTAGGTACTCCTGATTACAGTAAACCATTTACACTATACGTTCACGAGAGAGAAGGTTGTGCGTTGAGTGTTTTGACGCAACAATTTGGTGGTAAGCAGCGTCCATATGCGTATTTTTCCTCGACTTTAGACCCGGTAGCTAGAGCGTTGCCAAGTTGCTTGAGGGCGACAGCGGCAGCTGCGGTGTCTATTCGACAATCCGCAGGTCTGGTCATGGATTATATACTCATAGTGATGGTTCCGCATGCAGTTGACACTCTCTTGAATCGGACAAAAACTCAACATCTGACGAGTGCAAGGTTGTCCGGGTATGAGTTGACCCTTTTGGCAAGTCATATACAGATTAAGCGTTGTAATGTACTGAATCCGGCGACATTGTTGCCGGCTAATATGGAAACAAATGGTGTACCACCACATGATTGTTATTTACGAACTGAGGAAGAAACGAAGGGTCGTGTGGACCTGAAAAACACTCCATTGACAGACCCCGATGGCACTTTGTATGTTGATGGTTCATGTTTTAAGTTGGCGAATGGTGATGTGACGACTGCGTATGCTGTAGTGACGTTGAGCACGGTTGTGGAGCCTGCGAGATTGAGTCAGAATTCAGCGCAAGCGGCAGAATTGATTGCGTTGACAAGAGCGTGTGTTTTGTCCAAGGGAAGGCGAGTGAATGTGTTTACCGATAGTCAGTATGCATTCAGTGTTGCACATAGTTTTGGTCGATTGTGGAGAGAAAGAGGATTTATGACATCGCATGGTACGAAGATCCAACACGGACAGCTCGTGAATGATCTTTTGGATGCACTTACATTGCCTAAACAGGTAGCGATCGTTAAATGTAGTGCGCATCAAAAGGTTACGGATGATGTTGGTCGTGGTAATGCATTTGCGGACGAGATTGCTAAGGAAACGGCTAAGAATCTTGTAACCCGAATGTATGTTACGAGTTCAGTGAGGTGGTTGACGGAGACGGGTATGTGTGAAGATACTGTTGAGAGTGTGAAAGCAATTCAGAATGAGGCCACTGAAACTGAACGGACCAAGTGGAAAGAAAGCACGGGAAAGTTGGACATGCATGGATGTTGGGTTGACTTGTCGGAACGTCAGAGGTGGATGTTACCGGATGCGTATGTATTAGCCGTCGTGACTATGGCTCATGGTTTGTCACATATTAGCGCGAAAGGTATATGTAAGTTGTTGTTTCCTGTATGGAAGAATGATGGTATTGCTAAATGTGCTGAGAGGGTGGTTAAGAATTGTATGGTGTGTTTGATGCATAATCCTGGCAAGGGCACCCCCACTCCACGCGGTCATTTTGCTCCTCCTGCCTGTCCCTTTGAGGTTATCCAGCTGGACTTCATTCATATGGAGAGATGCAATAATCTGAAGTACGTTTTAGTTGTGGTTTGTGCGTTCTCCAGATGGATCGAGGCCTATCCTCTTAAGGATAATACTGCCCTGTCCACAGCGAAAGTCCTACTGAAGGAATACTTTCCTCGGTATGGAATGCCACGGATTGTGTGGTCAGATAACGGAAGTGAGTTTGTGGGAAGCGTGATGCAGAGTGTGTGTAAGGGCCTTGGAATTCGACAAAAATTCCATAGTGCCAATCATCCCCAGGCAGCGGGTTTGGTTGAAGGGTACAATGGTACTCTGAAGCTGAAACTTGCGAAGATACAAGCTACGACTGGTTTGTCATGGCCTGATGCCTTGTCTCTGGCTCTCTTATCAACCAGAGCGACTGTGCACTCTCGAGTAGGGCTCAGCCCATATGAGATTGTGTTCGGCCGCCCTGCGAACATTTGGGGAGTCCCGAGACCTAAGGCCTTTGATAGTCTTGAGTATCCAATGCTAATTGATTATCTTCATGATCTGACTGCTAAACTGAGGTTAATTCATCAACAGGTCTTTGAAGCTTTACTGGCACAGACAGAGGGTCCTGGACATCGGCTCCAACCGGGTGACTGGGTTGTTACCCGCAATTTTGGCAGAAAACGCAACTTGGAGCCGAGATTTGTGGGACCTTTCCAAGTGTTGTTGGCTACAAGGACTGCAGTCCGGTTGGAAGGTAGAAAGAACTGGGTGCACGCCACCCATACCAAGAAGGTTCCGATCCCTTCACCAGCAGACAATTGGGTGAGAACTGGTATTGCGGCAACGGAAACCGAGACCCCTCTATGCTTTGTGCCGTTTAGTGATGCTCAACCTGTAGGAGACAATTCATTGCAGCCAGATACACCTGTTGGGTCGTCAGTTGTGGAGAACTCAAGGTCTGAGTTGTCATCTAATCGACTGAACACTGTTTCACCAGCTGAACAATTATTTGAAGAGCAGACTCGACCTGGAAGAAATCGATACTTTCTTCGTCCACGTAAAAAAGACTAATAAAATTTTTTCTTATATTCTCCTTTACTGTTGCCACGAACATTAAGAACAATTACATCCTTTTCTGATTTTTTGAGTTTCTTTTTATGTGTGCTTTTCACAGCTAAAGAGATTTTTATTAAGCTGAGTGTTTAGGAAAACCTATCATCCGGGTTAACCGTAGGGCCGTGCGGGTACTCCCTTCTGTTTAGCAGGTTCCTGACACTAGGTCGGTTACTTTTTGTCGACTCCTGGGAACTCCTGGGAATTGATAATCGCTGCTCAGAACGAAGTGCGTCAAGTACGTCACGGACGGTTTTTAGAGGATGGCATTCTCTAAGGTGTTGGAAGTAGAAAGGATGTCAGCGCAAATATCAAAATTGCATAAGTTTGTACGAACAAAATGTTTTTTGTTTCAGGTATTCCTGCTGTTTCTGGCCGTGTCTATGCTATTGGTGGGTGGAGTGTATTTTGGAATACAGTCGTTATTGCCTTCCATTTCTCCTACTCTTTCTCCTAAACTAAGCTCTATTACCACTGCTTCTCCACATTCCTTTCATCTTCTGCCCCAACATGAATAGGTTAGACGTGCGGAATTCATGAATAACTCCTTTGTTCAACTCCTACATCAGCATCAGTTGGTGATGAATACTAACAATTGTTGGGTGTGCGGGTAAATGCCACATACCATGGATAGGGGTATTCCGTATCTGGTTCTTCCTTATAGCTCCCAAGGGTCAGCTCGAGCATTCCAAACTATGTTCCGTAGTGCACTAGATTCCTACCCCAGTCGAGAGCCACGCTCTGCAAACTTTGGTTCTGGTCCGTACCACAAGCCTTTGGCGATAGCGATTGCTGATCTAGATATTTTTGATGCATCGCTTATTCCAGATGAAGAGGTGCAATCCTATAAAGATCTGAGTGAGGCTGAATATAGTATGTCAGTGGGTGATAGACAGCTTAAGAGCTCGTCTCCAATATGGATCGTACCCCACCTCGGTAATTTCTGCTTGAAAGGTCTGGGTCGAAATCCGAGAGCACAACTTGGGAAGAGTGCTTTTACTGATACGTATGTTCTACCAATGCTCTCTTCCCCTGTTTTTCTGACTGCCAAGGGTACCTATTTTGTATGTTATGAACGTGCATATACATGGTTGCCCCGTGACTTCTCGGGTACCTGTTATATTGCGAATCTTTTGCCACCGACTTTTACAGTTGCCTCAGACTATCACAAAACTAGAATTGTGAGAGGCGTTATTAGCGAAGAGGACACTGCCGGTCAAGAAGCAGGAGACTTCTTTAAGGGTTTCTTGCCGTTTTGGGGACCTATGGTTAATAGTAGGAACCTAAGACAGTTGACCCGTGTGGTAGAGTCGACTGCTAACATAACTGCGAGTGCTCTTGTTAATTTAACAGCAGAACTTCAGGCGGATAGACTTATGACGTTGCAGAACCGTATGGTTCTAGACGTTGTTCTTGCAGATAGAGGTGGTGTGTGCAAAGTGATCCATTCGAGCTGTTGCATTTTCATCCCTGACAACGCTCCAACTGTTTACCAAGCCATCTCGAAGTTGCATAAGATCTCCGAGTCCATACACGTGGACGAAGGTGGTTGGACACTTCTAGGATGGTTTTGGGGTCTGATATCAATTTGGGGTTGGAAGATTCTGATGATCGTAGGGGTTGTTGTAACGTTTCTGTTCACGTGTTGTCTTTGTGTGCAGTGTGGTCCTGCCTTATGTGGCCTCTGTGCTACAACGTGTATAAGACGGCCATCTGTTACCAAGGAGACATTGATGGATAGAATGATGTTCCAGCAACAGCTGAACGATTTGATGAATATCGAAATCGATTCTGATCTCGACTAGTGCTTGCCTACATGAGGGCAAAAGGAGCGTCTGAGGTTCCGTGGGAATCGTAATGACACTTTTTGGGTGTGTTCGAATATGGACGAGTTTGGTATCTACGAACCGCAAATGACGAGTTTAGTGGGTGTACGCGTTTTCGCTACGCTACTATGTACGGTTCGTCTCATTCCTGGGTATGTCCATCTGAGCCCTCGGGTTCCATTTTAGATGCGGTATCCATTTTGTTTCTTGCCCTCAAGTAGCCTGCGAACGGACCTTGTCCGCTTTGTGACCCTGGGATTCCCAAGCTTTCGCGGAGGACACGTGCTTCTTTGAAGGTGTCTTCATGATGAGGGGGATGACACGGCAAAGGCAGATGGCCCCGCTCAAGGCTCATCTTGCCGTGCCAGTCTATTGTTTCAATCGTGCATGCATTAGGCACGGGTCCTTTGATCCTGCAATCAAGCTTCCGATATTGCTCTTCACACTCTTTTTCAATCTGTTGTGCATCCTTGTTTTTCCTTTGCATCTGTCTCTGTCCCTTCTCCCAATTCGTTTACAGTCAGAATGGAATGTGCTTAATGTGGGGATAATGTGCTTTTACAGTTGTGAACCGGCAATGTTGCTGTAATTATGTTCCGGGCTTCTGAAACATGAATGCGACCCTTTTGAAGTTTACTGTGGGAACTGAGTTGTAAAGCTTTGTTTGCTATGTTGTGCGATGACGGAAAATGTGTATAAAAGGAGCGATCCACTTTTACAATTCGAAGCAGTCTCTCAGAACCTACACGTTGTGTACTTCTTGCAATTTCTGCATCCCTGCAGTAAATAAACGCTGATCTTTGACGCCGCAGGAAGTGTCCCGTGTCTCTGTGTTTTGTACGCCGGAACAGGTAACCCACGAAGGTTTCAGGTGTTGTTCCCTGGCACCGCTGGGCCTTAGAATAGCCCAGTCCTTCAGGAGGTGAAGGCATGAGTCTCCTAAAATATTGCTCATTTATTATTAAAAACATTCACAACATAAATAGTAACATGCAGATGGTGATAACATTCAATTATGTCACTTTTTTCGTTACCCATGCAAAGAGACACACCAGCAATATTTGTATTTACTACAATTACACGCACACATACTAGCCTGGAATATTGACCATTCAAATTAATCTATTTTACACACAAAGTGCTGGAACCTTGTTTGTTAAAAAATGCATACACTCATGCAGAACTCTACAGCAGGTCTCATTTAATACTGTGAGCCTTTCAGCCACTATCAACAACTGATTGAGTTGCAGCGGGCAGTCTTTTAAGATAGAGCCATCCCATAACATTTGTATGAAATAACTTGTTACCAAGTAGAGAGAGCAATATGCACAGCTAGTTACCAGGAAGGATGGGGAGACGGAAAGCTGTCAATGTTTGGTCTGCTTCTTCAGTAAATCATTTTTGCAGGGAGAGATGCGACTTGGTGTTAGAGCCCGTGGGAGGGAAGGCGGTGCATAACTAAGAGAGAAGTGGTTCCAACAGATTCATGGATTATTACCAGTGCCACCCAGCGACAGAGAGCATACTACTTGGGCTGGACCACAGTCGGTCATGGCCCCATTTCAGAGCTGAGCTGTAGGTAAACAAATATTCAACTAAAGGAGCTATGCCACAGCAGCCGTTGTTGTTCTTGTACCAACTCAAGCATTAAGTATAGGTAGACCGCAGCTCACAGTACCTGAGATGAACTGCCAGGCCAGGTCCAGAGCTCCAGCTCTCAGATATCGATGTCTTTCTGCCCCTCCTCTCCTATCTTCATCTGCCACTTCTGTTCTGTTTCACTTTCAACTGCAGCATGTTGGCGCAGTGGAGACGCAGGAAGAGGATATAGAGTCGTCCCACAGTCACACAAAAGAGAGAGAGCTGATAGAACGCTGCAGCCAATTACAACCTGTGCTGCGATTACAGGACTCCAACTCTGCAATGTTTTTAATGGGGTGGGCAGCAAACTCAGCTACATGGCGGCCCACAGAGGTTTTGCCGAACTCCATGCTCCAAGCAGACTGTGAAATAGGCAAAACTCTGGGAACTTTGCCAACGGAGCAGAGTTCACTTCTCGCCTTTACAGAAATCCAATGCATTTTAAGACCATAGCACTACCAAGGTAGATAGTGATGACAAGTCATTAGCTGATTGGTTAATGGCTACCTTTAAAAAAGTTGACGGTAGCCATGTTGTTTTCACTTCAAGTTTCCCTGTGTTCAGCGCTACGCTTTTCAAGCTTGATACCTATTACCACTTTAGTACAGTGGTAATAGGTAGGAAAAATTAGTTATACATTTATATATATATTTTTTTAAGTACAGGGTACCGCGGTACCAAAAAATAAATAAATAGATAAATAAAAAATTAGAAATTCACTTTAAGACACTATGGGGTATATTCACAAGAACGTGTGATAACTACCGCAAGTGTAGCGTAACACAACTTCCAATATCGCAGCCCATCGCGGGAAAATAACCCTGTGTCAACGTGGAATTCACAACAAGGCGTTACCATGCGATAGTCCACCAACACCACAGACAATGTCCGCGATAGAACCACCACGACGGAGATAGAACCACAAACCACAACACCAAAAAACACGCGATGGTCCAAAGCGCAATGAGGAAATCAGCGATAAGCAGTGCCAGGCCTGCAACACACACCTGGCAGGCCGAAAAAATCACCATAAAAGTAGAAAAAACACCCACACACAAACTGACCTACAGCCAAGCACCTTGGAGGCAGCCGGAGCAGGCACAGAGGACGAGCACAACCCCACAAGCACCCCGGACGACCAGCCCGGGACATCGGGGACAGGGAAGGACAAGGACAAGAAGACAAGGAAGACGAAGTTCAGTCCGCAGGCGAACAGGATCATAGTCACGGAGGTGATGGAACACCATCAACAACTCTTCGTCACCTCCAACGTCTCATTGGGCGCCAAAACTGGAATATGGCGGGACATCGTCGACAAGGTGAATGCCATAGGAGAGCACAAGCGGACAATGGACGAGGTCAAGAGGCGATGGAATGACATCAAACGGAAGACCAAGGAGAAACTCTCCGCCAACCAGAAGGCAGCTCCACAGCTCATGCTGGATGACATGGAGGAACTGGTGTCGACAGTCATCAGTGTGGAGACTGTGGCCGGAGTCGGGGGCTTGGACACTGCTCGACAGGACACTACACAACCGCAACAGGGTGAGTGACCACCAAGTACTGGGGGTACGGGTGGAGATGGCCACAATGGCACACATGCACATTCAAGCAGGGCACAGTACACACCCACAATGACCCTGGCTCCTCGCACAGACCCACAGACTGTCACAATGTACAATGCCATGCTGTCAGAATGTCAACCTGTACCATGCGGCTACATACATGTGGACACATTGTAGTACACCATCTCCCCTTCACATCACAGGGGCATTGTCAACACCTCCTGCAGAGCAGTCCCAGCCACTCTTCACTGATGACAAGGAGGACAACACCAGCATTGACGCACTCCTAGACAACATTGACCTCATCCACGACTCACCTCCAGGATCAGGGCAGCCCAGTTACATGGAGCAGACCTCACCCACCACCCAAACCACCCAGCAGGAGGCACCCACAGCCCCGGCACCCTCCCAAGTCCACCAGGAACAACAAATGGCCTTCCAACGCTGTGTGCTGGAGGGCCAGAGGGAGACAGCTGAGCAGGTGCAGGTGGGGTTCAAACTCATGACTGCCAAACTGGACGCCATCCTTGGGTGTCTATGTTCACCATATAGTCTCCAACGAGCCCTGACTGACATCGCTGGAGTCATGACGCAGAGAGTAGAACAGCTGTCCCCTCAGAGTTGCTCCAACGATACCAGCCGTGAGTTGGCACACATGCGGAGGCTCATGGAGGACATGGTGCATATAGAGGCGGAAAGGATGGCAGCCACCGCTGCAAATCATCGAAATGTAGCTGGGATCTATCATGCCCTGCAGACCTCCATCATGGCATTGCCACCACAAGGCATGGTGCTGATGAATGCTTCTGCTCCCACACCATCCACATCCCCGCACCCTGGTGTGTCAGTGCCTCACAGTGCGGCAGACGTATCCACTCAGGCCCCTGATGTGTCAGTGGCACACAGTGCCGCAGCCGGTACTGCAACACCCACAGGGAGGGCGGGGCACACACCCAGCAACAAGGACGTGGATAGGTTTGTGATCAGGAGGCACTAGCATTCATTTCCGCCACCTGGCCTGTTTCTGCTTGGTGCCGCACATGGCCTCATGACCTTCCACTAACCCCCGATACACTCCGATGCACTCACCTTGGACAGCGACATGGACTGCCACATCCTGTTCGATGACCAATGACACGGCGGATAGATTGCGGACTGTACCCTTCCACTTCCGCAGTACATGTCATCCCCGTATGGACTCTGGCTGGCCCTCCACGGGCCCAAATTGTGTAGTGTGCTCGCCATTGCCCTGTACCGCTCCAGCTGCATAACTGCACTGGATGTGCAAATAAACTTCCAGTGACGCACTGCTGTGTCATGTCTTTCATCATGTATGAATGTGTGGATGAATGTAGGGACAGTGATTTCCCTTGTGTCAATGATGCTCATCCTGTGGGATGCCAGTCAGAGGTTGCTACATTGCATATTGTGTACCAGGTCCCGTGAACACTACAACAGGGACACAAGCATCAGTTACTTCCTTGTCCAGACATGGACTGGACCACGCGCCAAGCCCACAAGTCATTGTGGCAAGCCCTGCGCTGGTCCGGCGTACGGCAGGCCAGACCACTCCGATGACGCACCGAGGGAGGGCCACCATTGCTACCCGTCGCAGGCGTCCTCGCTGGTGGTGTGCAGGTCACTGGCCTAGTCCTCAGCATGTCATAGCCACTCCCTGAGGGCAGGTTTGCACACACACCACACTCATCTGGCACAGGCGTCATGGGACGGTTACTTTGGGTGCACTGAGTCAGTGGCACCTTAAGCTGCTGAGCGGGTGTGCAATAAAGTGCCGTTGACTCAGTGATAGTTTCTTGTGAACATGCCCCTATATTTTATAAATATAGTGTGCTACAGTGTATTTAAATAGTTTTACATATGAAAATATCCACAACAAAGTGTACAGAGTACCACTTAATTTGTTAAAATGACTGCGCTACTGTAAAAAAAGCACCCTTCCCCCTACACTGTTATAACAATCTATAGAAATTTAGAAACAAAGATTTTAACCGCCCAAAATGTTTGTGGGGTACAGCAGTAGTACCACACTTCGCAGTATTTCCTTTTTTTTAATTAAAAATCTGAAATACTCTGCTCTACCTATTGCCACTTTACTAAAGTGGTAACAGTTAGGGTGAAAATGCCAAACATAATACTTACCTACATTGGAAGGCATAATCCACAACACAGGCAAAGTGTACCTACAAATAACATAGCTGGCTTTCACTTTTGTAAGGCCAATGATTAGCCAATCAGCTCAAGACTTGAGATCCCAATGTACCGTGAAAGTACTGCATAATACAACCCCTCATTTTGGAAAAATACTGCAACAACAGATATAACTAACTTTAAATACCTTAAAACTTATAAACTACTTACACTACTTAGCTGCACTACCCTAAAGATTCATCTGCACACCATATTACCTAATTCATCAAAATTTGAACAAAATACAAATGTCGGTTTTTGCGATATACAAACTACAAAAGTGTATGCAAGTTTTGGGGCCCAAACAGTTGAATTTACATCACTCCATTGTATGCTATTTAGAGTATGCTACTCCAATTTACAACACTCCACTGTACACCCCTACTTTGTATGCTAATCCATTGTACATTACTCCACCCTGCATCACCCAACTGCATTGTATACCACTCCACTCTACACTGCTATACTCTACGCTATTTTACTGTTCACCACTGTCTTCTATTACACTTTTGTGTATGCCAGTTTACTGGACACACCTAAAGTTTGCTGCTCACAACAGTGTGCTATTCCACTGTACGCAACTCACCATACACTATTCCTCCACTATATGCTATTCCACTATACCCCACTTGATGTACACTACTAGAGTGTTTGCCACTCCACTGTATGCTGTTCGACTCTACGACACTCCATTGTATTGAAATGTAGTATACGTCACTGGACTGTACTACAATCCACTGTCTGCTATTTCACTTTACAAGACTACATTCTGCTCCAGTCCATTAAACAACACTTCACTGTATGTCACTTGACTCTACGCTTCTATAATTAACCCAATTGAATTATACAGCACTCTACGGTATGCTAATCCACTATATGTCACTCCAATGTATGTCTGAACAATTAACACCACTAAACTCTACGTTATGGCACTGAACACTACTGAAATCTGCGCTATTCAACTGTATGGCACAACACTTTGTGCTACTCCAATATATGCTATTGCACTCTACCCTATTACACTGTATCCCACCGTAGTGTATGCTATTATGCACTGCACTACTGCACTGTATGGTACTCCAATATACGGCACTCCACTTTACGCTATTTTACTTTACAACAATACACTGTACACACGTGACTTTATGTAAGCTCACTGTACACCACTGAACTGTATATTAATCCACTGTACCCCACTCTAATGTATGCTGTTCCAGTTTATGCCATTCCACTGTACCACACTCCACTGTACACCACTCAACTGTATGCTATTTCAGTATACTATATTCCAATATATACCCCTGCAGTGTACAACACTACAGTGTTAGCACTCCACCGTACGTCAGTCAAGTAGATGAGAATTCACTTTACAATATTGCAGGATGTAACTACACTTTACCACACTCCTCTCTATGCTACCCCACTGAACTGTACACCACTATACTATGGGCCAGATGTACGAACAATTTTAGCATGAACAAACAGGTGAGCAACCCATTTGGGCATGCTAAAATTGTCATGGCCATCTAGCAACACAATTTTGAGAGTCGCAAATGAATTGCGATTCGCAAAAAACAGTTTAGAGACTCGATATTTGGAAGGGGAGTTCCCTTCCAAATAGTGAGTCTCAAACCCATGTACTAATGTTTTGCAACCGCAATTGCGGTCGCAAAACACTCGCAATTACCACCTACTTCAAGTACTAAAAACATTTCTGTCAATGACTATTGGAACAAAAGTTCAATATGATGGATTATATCTACTTTCATCTTATAAAAGATCCAACAAATGATAAATAAATGTATAGGCTGTGCCCATTATATATTTACTGAATGCGCATCCCTTGAGGACCATAATCTCTTAGGCATTTTTGTTATTTCCAAAGAGGAGCTAGCACAAATAACAAATCAATCCTTACCTTCCCAAATCAAAACTCCAGTGTTTCTGATTGTGATCCCCTCATTGATGTCCAAATCATCTGGATCTTCGTACCATCGTCCTTCTTCACTTCCTCTCCTCTCACTGTGGAACAAATTACAGACACGCATTGGTAAGGAAATTAATACATTCATCCTACCATGTGAGTCACAAATATCTTCCTTCATTCTTATAACAGAAGTCTTCCTGTGTGGATTCAATTCATGCACTATTCACTTTATTACGGCACTTAAAATCATGTACCTCCCAGTTCTTTGTTCTCTTTCTCGCCAGCTTGGATGTATTCCATCAGCACTAGCAAGGATGGTCTACCCATCAAGAATAAATCAAAGAACTGATGGAAGAGGAAAATTAAATTTAAAATGGGGTACACATGAAGTAAACCATGGATGAGAAAGCCTGTGCCAACAGCCTTTGAGAGAATGAAGAATGCTAGTGCTTCACAAGACCACAAGCAGCAAAGGCTTCAATTAGGGGACCTTCAGTGTAGAGGCTGCCTCATTAGGGTAAACCTCTGGTAGGCTTGGCACTGCTAATGCCATCCCTTTATTTAGTGCTAAGCAAGGCTCCAGGAGCTATGTTCATCTTCTGTAGTTCCCACTGTTTGGCTTTACTTTGATCCCTCAGCAGGAAACAGGAGGCTGCCGAGGGGTTAAGAATGCAGCAAGGGGTCAACTATATGATGGCATTGAAGTCTGTCAGTGTTGCCACTTAACCTAAAACTAGAATTATAGTCAATTTACATTCTTGCCCGGATCATGCAAATATAAAAAATAAACATGTGTTTCATTCTCATCAGAAGAAACAGGACACCCCAAGCGAGATACTTCTGGAAGAGAAATCCCAAGCTTTTCCATGTAAGGTATGCGGCGGTCATACAATTGGATTTTATTTCCTCGCATGCTGGCAGTAGTTGATTACAGCTTTCATTTTGCAATTAAAATGCTGGGGTAAATGTTTGAGAAAGCAAAATTAAGTATTGTTCTGAATTGACATGAAATAAGTTGAGAATTATTTGAGTCTAATGAAAACTGTTTAAGGGCTAGGGACGTTTTTGATTCTGATAGGTTTTCCAATCCATGAACTAATCATAAACACCGATGGATGTGATGGACAAACTGAGGGGTACATTTGCTGCACTTTCATGCAATGTAGGGCAGCAGGCAAAGTTGCAATGCTGCGTTGCATACACTAGAGACAGCATGAATGCTCTATATCTACAAAAATATGGAGCATTTCTGCTCTCCCACTGCAATGGTGCTGTGTGTAAAGTCTAGCACCAACACAGACACCCTATCACCATAATGCAAGGGTGCATGCATTACAGACAGGATTGTTTAAGTGCAGGAAGGGGGAACTTTCCAGGAGAAAGTCAATCCACAGCAGCATTGTCCTCCTTCTAAGTGTTCTGCAGAACGCAACATATGTGAAATGAAGAAATAACAAGGAGATATAAAGATATTTCTCTTCATTACATATCACTTCCAAAGGTGTAGCATTTTGATGCATTCTCAGTTTTACAAGTCTTTAAAAATCTGGAAATGTGCCGAAATCCATGGGTGGATGCACGAGAACATATGGAATGGAATGTAGCGTAATGCAGCACAGGCACCTGCCATGAGTTACATTTCATTACAAAGCCACGCAAGGCTATGCAAACCAGGACTTGTGTGGCTTTGTCACAATTACTGAAGCCTTTGCATTGTCCTTGTGTTGCCTTGTGCTTGGCCATGCTCTTGGGTACATAAATATGAGCATGAATTTGTGGGATCTGTTTTTAATTTTGTGATGCAAACTATGTTGTAAGAGGCCACATTGCTGAACGTCCATTTGTAGGGGGCTGTAGAATGATCTGCCTTATGAATGTTAATTAGGCAGGTAACTATTTGCAACTCCCAGTGATAGGCTGCAAACACTGGGATGGTACCTGGCAAGGAGCAGCAGGCCATCACCCCTGTGTTTGCATTCCCAAATGGGATTCTTGAAAGGAAGGCCATCCTCCTTCAAAAAACCAGTGCTACTCTAAAAAATAAAAATACCGCATTTTGGAGAACATCGAAGGAAGCAGGTTGTGGTCCCAAGGACCACTGCCTGGTAAAGTTTTCAATAGGCTTCATTGGCTACGATACTGCAACTGCACAAAATGGAAAAAATGGGTTGTGAGGGGCCCCTTATAACTCTGTTGCGGAGGTGCATGCCTCCACTACTGTTTCTATCCTTTATGGCCCTGGGGGAGAGAAGACTAGGTCAATTGTTTCCACAGAGGGGGTTCGCCAAGGTTATATCCTGGCCCTTTTTTTATTCCTTTTAGATACAAATGGCCTGGAGGCTTTTCTCTTGGAGCAACAACTAGACTTTCCCAGCATGGGAGGTAAATCAGTACCTCTGCTGTCATACACAGATGACACTGTCTTGATGGCCTTGATGGTCAATAGCCTTCAAAAAGCTTTGAATGCTTTTACTGACTTTATGTTGGCATTGGACCTGAAAGTAAAGGGTGTGCTGTCCCAAACAAACAAAAACAAGGACATTTGTGGTGAAGGAAAAGATTATAGATAAGGTGCCCAATTTCACTTACCTAGGAAATGTTTTTAATAACAAATTAAACTGGGAGCAACTGATTGTGGCCAGAGTCCAACACACTAGCAGAACAGTGGAGGGGCTTTTCTACTTTGCTTGTAAGTTAGGACATAAGCCAGTAGCGGAAATGATAACCCTATACAGATCTAAATGTTTATCAGTAGCTACCTTCGGGGAAGGAGTACGGGGACATCACAAAAGCAACTGGTTACAAACTCTGGAAAATACATTTTTAAAAAGATTATTAATGATCTCTGTTAGTTCTTCCAAAGCTTTTAGCCACTCGGAAGTGGGGTTGGAAGAGATAGAATAAATATTGCTCCCTTGATCCTTTGGGGAAAGGTGTGGACATCAGAGGACTTATCATCCTCAAACAGGGTTCTTAGAGATTGTATGTCCCTTAAAAGGGCTCTTGCTTTTCCCTGACTCCGATATGTCAAAGAAAGTTTTTATATAAGATCGGGCCAGGGCACTACTATGATAATCCAGACTGTATTCAACCTAATATGAAATTGATGATAAAAAATGCTTATTATGCCGAATTAAGTATGTCTAATTGGGATTGTGAAACACGCAATTGTGTAGATGGGCCGCAATTCCATTTGTCTTTTACCATTCAAGTTCATTCACGTTTCCTCATGACTAGATTTCGACTCTGCACATTGCACTTTCTTGTGGCTTTCCCTAAACAGGTGAGTTGGTGTGAGAGACTAACTCCCTGTCCGTGCAATCATCTAGCCCAACAAAGCACAATGCACTTTGTGTTGTTCTGTTCTACAGTGCCTACAGCTGGCCGAAAGCCATACTGCACTCTAGAGAGAGTCTGATGTCCCACCATCCAAGTCTCTAATTTAGCATCCAGAACCCTATTTAGGCTCTTAAAGGAGCTATGTAAGAGGGCAATTGAACGATAACAACACAGAGAAAACCACTGCTTTCTTCCAAGAAGAAAGAAGTTGCCCTTTTATTGTGGCCTTAAAACGATTAGGTAGTATTGCTCCCCAGAAGTCAACATTATCTTTTTATAGGTCTAATAGTCCTCCATTGGGCCCAGGGGCCTTAGTAGGAGGATTCAGATTGCTAGCAGCAATTACGTCTCTGACATTGATGGTTTCACTAAATTGAGCAATGGTTTCATAATTGCATGGAGTTACTTCCCTGCTTCCTAGACTGACATCCTCATTGGCCAGGTCACAAATGCTAGTAAAATAATCCACCCTGGCTTGAACAGTTATAATAGACTCCACTGAAGCCTTTTTGTACCCGGAGAGAAAAGGTTGATTTACCACCTTCCAAAATTATGCACTGTCCCTCAGGGTAGCTGCCTTTTCTACATTTCTCCAATGTCTCCCTTCTAAGCTTGGATTTCCTAGCCTCAAGCGTTTCTTTCTAGAGACACTTAGGAGACATAATGTCTTCCTTAGAGCATGATGATTTGGATAATTCAAGCTTTCATTATTTATGAATGACTTCCGCATGAATGATCAAACCAGACCTGTGGAAGACACATTTTAGAAACATATGTTGTTACCCCTTCACCGTGGATGTGCCAAGAATATTAAAAGCTGTTAGAATGTTTTCAGGGGTTTCATCAGGGGACGTTAAACATAAAATTGATTGACTATTATCTTTGGTAAGCCTATGTAAAAAGGCCTCCTTATCAGCTCTGTCCCATTTTATCCTGGTGCCTTTATTGCATGAATATTTTAAAGGCAGATTTTCCTTAGACCCTTTGGAATCAAAGAGGTGTAGAGCACTGACCATGACAAACAGATTATGGTCACTTACGCAGAAGATTTCAACATTATAGTCCCTCAATAGTATGGTTAGATCCGAGGACAAAATTATGCAGCCTACCTCGCTCCCAGTATTTACACCTTGGGGGTGTGGAAGTCTCACTTGTCCAGAATTCTCTAGAAAATGACAGATTTTTGGAAACTGGAATCCTATTTAGAGGATCACCATAAGTGTCCGTCCTCATCAATCCAATCAGGCCAAAAGCAGATGATTTGCTGTGCACATTTAGATGCATTGTAAAATCCCCCGCCCTTATTATTAGAGCATGCTTTGTATGACCATCATAACATTTTTCATTAAACTATCCTCAGGGTCATATATTACATTAGTAACATGTGTATCAAACATATTACAGTAAAAATTAATTAACAAGACATCAAAGCAGTTGGGAATCTGCAGTAGCACTAATTGGTGGTAATAAGGCATAGAAATAAATACTTTTGTCAACATTGCAGGTAATTTCATGGAGATCAAAATAGTTAGGCCCCCTTTAGCTCTGCCTGCATGAAAATGCATAGCTGAACTACATCAAGATTGACTGTTTACACTGAAAACCTTAGTATCTCATGCTTCTTGCATGCATACAATGTCTGCTTTGTTAATAAAGGAAAGCAATTTTGGATTTAAAAGCTTAAAATGTATGCCAGCAGTGTTTCATGAAGAATCTTAATTGTTTCTTTATTTTTCTATAATATAAAACAATACCGAATTCTCCATATTTAGCATTTGTCCAAGCACTCCATTTTCTGTTGTGCTTGCACAAAGATATAGATGTTCATCTGAGGAAAAGAAGCAAAATGATGAGAATCTATTTGTTCACTCTTTGGAAATGTTAGGCAATAAATTACGAAAAAAGTGATACTAGTTTGACCCATTGTAGTTCCAAAGCTGTACCAAATTACCAGCCCCAACCAATACCACAAACACCAACACACCTCACTTTAAGATGTTCAAGGCAGGTGTTTGAACAGTATACATATCCACAGCTGGCTGAACATGGACAGCTACTAATGGAGAGAAATGATGAGTAACTGTTTCATCCCTCTTGCGAGATTATATTAGTAATTCCATTAAAAAGGGCAAACTGCAGCCAAATGGCGAGATTAGGTTTTTATGTCACAAAACAGGGCAATTGATTGTGTGAGGAGCAGTGACTGAGAAATGAAATTAATGATTTACTTAAGCTGTACATGCCTAAAAATGCAGGCCGTTCTAACGTCTGACTAAAATGTGCATCATGACTAGAATTTAAAGGTCCAAACTGAGGTGGCATTGTGTGCAAAGCAAATATGTATTGGGATACAGCCCTAAGTAATTACCAGTGGCTTAATTCAAGTATTCCATCCCTCAGTTTTTGTATACTTTAGTATGTCATCCTGAGTGGGATGGGTATGCCCAGACGTGGGTCCTGTGCACACTGTGTCACTGGAAGCAAGATTTACCTGGCTGATGAGCCCATAACAAGGGCAAAAACTGTCCTGGATTGCTTGTGTTATGGTTTAGGAAGGACCTGGCTTGGCAGTTAGGGCTGGACTGTTCCTATTGGAACAGGGTCAAGACTGATTTGCAAATGGCTGGGTCTAAACTGGGGTGGCATAGTTTGCAAAAGAACAAGGGACTGGGAAGCGGCCAGGGCAGACTGGGAACCAAAACCGGCCTTGGTAAAGTGCTCGGCCGGCCCCCTGGGGGGTTGGGGCTGCGGCCGAGCTGTTTGCCAGGGCCTGTTTCAGCCGATTTTGTTAAAAGGGCTCATTTTGCAGCTATGCTGCAAAAACAGCCCCTTTAACAAAAACGGCCCCCAGGGGCCCAAAATCGGCCGCCACCCTGGTGGCCTACCGGGGAAACACCCAGTGCCCGCTACGGCCTGTCCGGCCCTGGATGCGGCCCGAGTAATTAGGATTAATAGAGGCCATCTCCTGGGTAAATACAATATATCTCAGACCCCAAGAGGACATCATTAAACAAAGTAACATACTAGAATGCTTATTGCTGGTTATTGTTAGTGATGCAGGACTGGGTAAAAAGAACTGCTTCTTTTCTCTTCCCAGACAGCCTCTTTCAAGTCAAAGCAGTGTTTTTACTGCACACGTGGAGTGTAAATTACATTACAACCCTGAATCAGTGAGCAAGTGAAAACTAGTGAGTGAGCCAGCACAGCGAAGCATGACCCATCTCTATTTGGATTCTAATTCCTGTGATAGGTACATGGTTCAAAAAATGTATTATGAAATGTAATTAAATGTCACCTAAAATTGATAGATTTTATAGTATTTCATTCAAAAGTCATGCAAGAGATAATCAAAGGGACATGTTTGAGGAGAAATTATATCCTGTGAGACATTATCTCTTCAAACAGGTCTCCAACAGATAGTGCAACATTTTGAAGCTGAAGTATATGCAGAATTTGTCAAATTTTATGAGATGCAAATATTGTGGGTGCAATAAAAGGGTAGCACAGGCCTTGTAATGATGCCTTATCGTCCCTGAGCTTTTGCTCTGACAAGTAACACTAAATACCAGTTTTTAGGTCGAGCCTCGTGTCAGCACGCATGTGCTGCTCTGTGAGACATGCTGTACTGGAGTATGGAAGAGAAGCCCTGCCGACTCTCCGCCCATATTTTTCATTGGCTTGGGTCTTTGTCATTCGTAAATGCTGGCTTCTGATTCAGTTATCGGCTTGTTAGTCCCTCCTTAGTACGGCCTTGTCTTCATTTGTAGCCTCCCATGACTATTGGCCCTTTTTAGGTCTCGACGTTTTCCAATCGCCATGGCTTTTCAGCCAAACACGTGCACGCGTTCCATTGCCTTCAATGGCAACGCGTGCACGTGAGGCGTCATATGGTAGCAATTATTGCTCCCGCAAGTAAATCGCGCATGCCCCCCTCTTCCCCCCTGCTTCTAGCGCGCGCGTGCTCACACACAACTCCAGGGCTTGTTTTTTTTCTTTCTACTTTAAGCGCGAGGAGCACGTGCGGCCAATGCTTTATTTTTTTGCTCTGCTCTCCTGGTTTCGTTCTGACTTTAACAATTTCGATTTTTCATCCACCACTCTCATTCTGTTTCCATCTTGCCTATTTTCTCGTTCATCACCATCTTATTCTTTCACCTCTATCTTCCACAGTTTCCTCTCACATTGTTTCACCGCTGTCTCCATCCAGTTTCTCTCCTCTCTACCTCTCATGTTCTCACCCCCATCTGGAAAAGTCGCATTCTTATTTCCATATCTCCAATTTCATGTCCGCATCACACATCAGTATTTTTTTTTACGCCAACCTCATATTCTTTTGCCTCCATATTTCACAAACACCAGTGCTCAGTCCGTTAAAAAACAATTAAAATAAGTGATGCCTAATTTCTTTCTATTAAAACAGCACTCACTTCTACCACAGATGCTGATGACTGCCTGCATGAAAACTGCAGAAAACCTTGTGTTCTCACACTGCCTCTTTAGAAAATTGTTTGGTTAGGGGCAGAAATGTCCAGCATATTCAGGGGTAAATTTTTTTCTAGCTTGTTATCTTCTGCAACTATCAACCATTGGCAAAGCCAATAGTACTTGTGTGTTGTAGGTGTAATGTTACTTGTTGCATTATATATCTGGATGCATTGACAAAAGCAGCAAAATACCAGTGGGGCGGCACACTATGCTAAGCACAGATTTTTACTTTAAGTGTTTTTTAAGCCACGCCTTTAATTACATCGGCCACGCCCCTTGCCCAATTCTAATGAGGAAGGCTGGCAGGGCCAGACAGAGACACTAATGTGCTAGGCAATTAATGACATGTGAATAGCTGCACCAGTCCGATGAGCCTTTCAAGGGCCCCCATCTGCCAGTCATGATTTCTCCTACGTTTTCAGTAGTGTCAGAGATCTGAAGTTTCCCAGCTCCATAAGCGGGCAGATAGTCAATGTAGGACTTGAACTCCTTAATTTAAAATGACACGGGCAGGACCGCAAGCCCCAGAAAAGAGATTTGGACAGAAGGTGCAACTCGTTCACGGGCCTAGTAAACTACGGAGCTCGCTAACCAAGGGGCATATCAACAACAACCGGTGATAATTAGCGCTAAGCGCACTTAGCGCTAGGATAATTATTGCCGGCTAGCGTGGATTTCTATCGCTGAGATAGCATGCTATTAGCAACGCTTATCTCAAAAGCGATAAAATTCCTAGCGCTAACTGCCTAACGTGAGATTATCACTGGAAACCCAGCGATAATCTCACGCAAAGTGGCGTTAGCTTGTTGGTAGGGCCCCACAAACTTAGCCATGATATCTACCTTCCATAGGATATCATGGCTAAGTCAGTCCTGAAGCAGGCGTAAGGAAAGTAGCGATAACAGGGGTTATTGCTACTTTTCTTGCCGCTATGCTTCAAAGCGTGGGGCTTAATGATAAGAGAAATGTTGCTTAGCGACATTTCTCATGTCATGTCAGGTCAGGAACGCCCACTTTGCATCTCATTAGAGATGCAAAGCTGGGTGTTAGGAATTCCTACGCTAACGCAAGTTTTCACGTGTTAGCGTGAGCTTGCTAATTAGGCGATAATTCTATCGCCGCGCCTTGCTGATATGCCCCCAAGTCCGCCTCTAACACATAAAATGGCTGTGATCCTAGGTTCAAAGGTCATCTTTACTTACAAGTCTCCAAGGAATAGACGTGGCCAAACTTCGTCGACGTGGTTACACGCCCGCCTCCCCGTGGCCAGCAGCTGCTCAATATCTTTCACTGTTGGGGCCCGGGGAGAGCCTTTGTCGGACCCCGTGGAGTCCACAGCGCCCCCTTCATCTTCCATGCCACCGGCAAGGGTATATCCGCAGTCACTCTCTGACTGCCAAGCCTTGGAGCATATCTCCATGCCAAGGGCCTGCCAGCGTTCCCAAATGCCAGTTGTATTTCTGGAGACACGCGGCAACAGGTGCCAGCGGAATCACACTGCACTTTGCAATTTAATCAACGTGAAGTTACGTAATTCAGTTTGAACTCAGCCTGCCAGCTCGTCAGCATATCGCTATTAACTGGACTTTCAAATGGCGATAGTGCTGAGTGATGACTGTGCTGTTTACTCACGAAACAGCTGATGGGTACAGCGTGAGGCACATTGCACAAATAGCACTGTGTGCAACTTGCAGGTCACACTTTAGAGACCCCTGGTGTGGCGTAAAGGCCAGAGCTGTCCGCGTTGGAACTGGGAAACCGGGTTCCAGTTTTGGCGTCGGATCAACATCCTGTGATTCTGGGAAAATCATTTAATCTCCCTGTGTCTCCAAAAAAGTTTAATGTGTCCTTCTTTAATGTAACTAGTGCTCCTGTAAAGCGCTCCAATACCTTCGGGTCGAGTTTGCGCTATATAAAACTGCCAAACAAACACAGCATTTCAATCTTTCACGATCGCTAGCGTGATTCAAGTGAAATTTTCCCCATATTATTGTAAGAAAGGATGGCCCTTGATGATGACGTCCTCTATCGTACCCCAAACAAACTCGAATATGTTCAGATAGGCAATTCTGTCTCAGAAGTCACACTTACACACAAACGATTTTCAGAGTGTGTCATTGCTCCAAGCCTGGCAGTTGGCCTCTATACTTTTAATATTTGTTTTGAGACATTAAGAAAACTATTACCAGCTGGAAGTATCATTCTACCAATTATGGTTATGGTTCTCCACTGTATATAACAAGCATTTGCAATGCAATAGGTCTCACAGTTACGCGAGTTTGAGATATTGATATTGCAAATTACAATGCCTTTTATTTTTGTTTTTGTTTTAAAAACATAAATAAAAGGCGTTGTCAATTACAATGCGAATAGCTTAAACTTGCGTAAGTGTGAGACCTATTGCCTTGCAATGCTTGTTACATGGTACATGTGAGCAGAACTTTCTTTAATGAATTCTTCCTACTAGAAGCACAACATGCTTTCAGAGCGCGATACGTGCTTTCACTTTCCAAGCAGCAGCCCCTCACTTGTTTTATCCGTCTCCCATCCTAGCCCTTCCGAGATAGCGTTTATTTATTTTTTTAATTTGAAGTGCTAGATCCAGATCTGGATTTGCTAATAAATGCAGATGTTGAGCCGACGCCAAGGCTCGAACACTAGTCCCCAGTTCCCGAGTCGGGAGCTCTGACCGCTGAACCACAACCGCTCCCTCTGCGGCTGCCCTGGTGCCCACAGGGCGCCCTAGAAGGGCGGGCCTCTAGTGCCAGCTAGGCATCAGCCCACCCCCCTTCTGCTAGGAGACCCCTCAGGGAGGAGTCCCCACACTCCTAGCAGCCAGTGGCTGCGGCTCGCAGGGCGCGTCACTTCCGGGGTGCGAGGAACGAGGGGGGTATATAGGCCTCCCCCACCCGCTGACCTTCTTCTTTTCGCGCCATGGACACGCCGTCGCTACCTCTCGCTCTGGAGGTGACCTGGCCCTGCCCCCCCATACCCCAAGCCATATCTCCCCTTTCGGGGGATTCTGGTGGGCGGCCCAGCCTCGGCTGGAGGCTGCCGGGGGCATGGGAGGGGAGTAGGGTGCAGCTCCGGCCAGGGCACGCAGTCGGTCTTGCTCCGGGCCAGCCTGCGGCGGTGTCATGAGGTGGCCGGCTTAGAAGCAAGGTGAGTCAATCACCCAAACCCCCCCTAGGGCCCACCACGTAGGCCATTGCCTGTGTGGGACCCCGTCCCAACTGCAAGCTCCCTGGTCCGGCCCCGCAGGGGGCCCACGGAGGTTGGTGCCTCCGGTGGGGTTGTGGCGAGGGACTGGGTTGGGGGCAGGGTTGGGGGTCTAGCTTCCCGGCCCCTCACCGCGCACGCCTGACCTAGCAGCTGCACGCGGAGGAGCTTCTCTAGCTCCCCGCTCCACCCCCCAGGCACGGCCCGTCAGCAGCCCCCTGAGGGCTCCAGGGCTATGCTGAAGGGGCAGCAAATGGCGCAATAGACCCGACCGCTAGGGGTAGAACCTCCATGGGGGATCGGCCGTGCTAGGCCTTGCGTGACTTTGCCTGGGCACCGTGCCTCCCCCTGCTGCGATGGGCACGAGTGGGGCTGCGTCAAGTGTAGGGGCTCCTGTTTCACACAGGTTCACATCCCGGCGGGGGTTCTCAAGTCGGCACTCGTGTAAATACTTTAAAAACGCATTAAGGACTGCAAGCATTCGACCCTCAGGGGTGCGTCCACATCCTGGGGCTAATCGCTCAATCTCCCCGCATCTGGCCTCTGCAGCCCACCCTTTCCCCCCTCCGTCTCCCCCACCCCTGAGGGGAGCGCTACCCCCCTGCCCATCGCCGGGCCTTTTCGGGTGAAGTCGGAGCAGCAGCTCAGTGGGATATTTTACTGCTGGAATCCAGAATTCCACCCAGGGGCAGCTCAACTTTTCTTGAAAGGGTGCCGGTTCCAGGTGACATCGCCAGGGTTGCGGGCTCGACCCGGGCAGGCCTCAAAGTGTTGTGGTGAGGCTATGTCATGGCAGATGGGTGTACATTTTCGGAAAAACGGGGCCTGCAATAGGGGGCACAGCAACGGAGTGTCTGATGCGCAGTTGCAGGGTAACTCGGGTAGAGCCCCTTCCCACCTTACTGCGGCCCGGGTTCGCCCCTCGTAACACTGTCTGGTGGCTGCTTTCGGTGCTCTAGGCCAAAGCGCCAAGGACCCATTGCCTGATTTAGGCAATGAGGAGTCAACGTGTGGGCACAACAATGATGGTTTGAGTGCTTGGACTTCGCACCTCAGCATGGGTTAGGCCCTGGCTTCCTGGTGGCTGATGTGTGGTTTGCCAGGCACCGCATGCTCCACGACAGATTGGATATGAGGAGGGTGGGGTATGCATTGAGGAAGAGTGCCAAGGGGGGTTTCAGGCTCTGCCGCATGGGATGGCCGCGGCCGGGAAGATTAGCTCTTCATTTCCACAAGTCTGTGGGTAGGGTCTTGGGCCATATGTTAGACACGTTACGTGTGGGGCACCATGTCACGCACATAGCAAATGCACTTTTGGGAGGATGGGCAGACATCAGTGGCTCGCCCTGCTCTCCGATGCGGTATTACGGGTGAGTCAGACCTGTGCCTCCCCGGGACCTGTGCTCCCACCTCTGGGTGGGGCCCGCATTGGGATAGGGCTACCCCTGTCTCCAGGAAACCTTGCACCGGCATGGAGTCGAGGCGGCCTTGGGCGGTGTCCCTCTTACTGGGGGGACTTGACAGCAAAGGGTGTGGGCTCTGCGGAATGTCTGACGTCGGGAGGAGCCATGGGGGGACGAATCAGGGTCTGTCACAGCTGCGGTGGGACCGACTGTTCGCATCTCTTCCTGCGAAGCTCCCTCTTCTACTTACCAGGAAAAGAATCACACACACAGGGTTAGGGTGTGAACAAAGGTTTTGGCACAAGCGAAGATACGTGCCTATCTATCTCATGGAACTAATGACCATTGACAATGCCAACGGTCCTGACCTGTTGTAGGTATGATGTGAGTTACTTGTGATATCATATAGTGGGACGCAGTGTACGGAACAGCCATAGACAAGTCGGGCGGCACACCACAGCTAAGCACAGATTCTTATCTTACATGTTTTATGTCACGCCCTCAAGTACATTGGCCACGCCCCCTTATGAACACCCCCCCGCGTTTTCATCCCACTTAAACCGGGGGCTGCACATAATATATACATCGACATCGAGAGAGAGCATTTTATCTGGTGTTCCAGAGCAGGGAGGGATCTTTGCTGCCTATTTACCTTAGGCTAACAACCTGTACAAAGCCAAGAACCCTGACATGTTGCTGGTATGATGTTCTGACTGTATCATATACCTGGAAGGCAGGTGCAGAAACAGCGACATACCAGTCGGGCGACTGACCATGCTATGCAAAGAACTTTGCTGTCACAGGTTAGCCATCCCCCCATCCCCCGTACAGAGGAGTGTAGGCTTTGTGGTTACTGTCATCCGAGGGGCTTTTGACATTTAGTTATCGTACCCCAGCACTGTGCAGGGGTGTCTTCAGACACACTTTTTCTGCTCCCAGCGTATTTCAGGGTCGTAGTGCATTGCTGCCTACCAGCAACCGTTGCCCATGTAGAGTGCTCCAATATATGCAGCTTGGCTATACACCGGT
This sequence comes from Triturus cristatus, assembly GCF_964204655.1. Classification (NCBI taxonomy): domain Eukaryota; kingdom Metazoa; phylum Chordata; class Amphibia; order Caudata; family Salamandridae; genus Triturus; species Triturus cristatus. Next base: position 694,654,340 of record NC_140595.1, on the reverse strand, counting down.
CCCTCGCTGTCCGGTGTATGAGCAGTGTCGGTGTTTCCGCGGTGAGCCTGGGAGAACTTGCACACTGCAGGTATCCCAGAGTAACTGGTGATCAGGGCTGCTCATTGTCATAAAGGTGTAACATGACCGGAAGCCAATATCGGTTGGTGGGAAGTTAATCACCGCTGCTTTGTGCTGCGCTGTACCGGACACTCACCGCATATGCTGCCGGCAAGACATCTGCATCGGGCGCATGGCGGCGTCCTCAGCGTATTTCATCCATAGGTGTAAGTCTGTTATAAACAATGTGCCACTGCCTACAGTAGTGCTAATTTGTAAACTCCTGTTATGTCTAGGTCTGCACGCAGTCCGTGGATCTTAAAGACTTCCGCGCACTTTGGGGTTGCGATGCTAGACTGAGGGATGGGCTCTTGTAAGACATCGTCCTGTCAGGCTCTCCCCACTTGCCAGTTCCCCCTGGCTTGCTTGACTTTCGACCACGCAGAGGACTACCAGCGAAAGGGCAACAAGCGGCTTGAGTAGGTGCACCCTAGTGCCTGCATGAAGCCAAGCCAGGAGGAAGAATGTTTAGGTGGGTGTTACACACAGCAAGGGACAGGGGTCTCATAGTCTTCTGAATATTACACCGTGACACAGACCCATTCACCTTGACGCCTACCCTCTTGGCCCAAGCAGCGCATGGAGAAGCCTTGCTGATAGGCATACCGGGGTCATTAATTGGAGCGCTGAGGGTCGGTAGTGCGACCGTTGATATTAGTTTTGCTCCCACAGGTTGAGAAGAATAAAAAGAAACTAGTTCTTGGTTGGCGCCAATTTGATAAGGGAGTGTGTTCCTTGCAAGCACACAGAGTTGGCTAACCTGTGGGTGGATAACAGATAATCAAGGGACCACTCAGAAATGTGGGCAATGCAAAAGGTGGTCAAAGCATCCTTATGCATCATAGGTTTAAAGCATTCAAGAAGGCTATTAAGGGGGGAGGAGCCAAGATGGCGACCGGGATGGCAGCGTAGGCTCCCGGCTCCGTGAATCTCCGCATCCCGCACAGATATCCTGCATGAGATCCTCAGCCTGTGCTACGTGCCCGTGTTGGTGATTGAGAGCGGCAACCGATCGTGTGATCCTGAAGCTTCTAGCGGCGGTACCGCCCGAGAAATGTTCATTTGAAGTTTGCGGCCTGTGCGGCCCTGGAGCCGGGACCTCGGGTGGACAACATGGCCGGGCGGCAGTTCAACAACAGCGGCCATTGGTGACCGGGTGGAGTCGGAATACCGAAGCGGCGCGAATATTGGCCTGAATCTCGCTGTGGTCGCTCCTATCACCGAGAATAGCGTGACGGGTGCATACCCGGGGTGACGATTCCAGGGGTTATCGGCGATCGCCTGGACCCTCGCCAGTGAACTGATCGGACGCGGCCTGTGGCTCGTCCCGATTTGCGCGGGCTGCTCCCGGTTTTCGCAGACACTGGCCCAGGGGGAGAACGACTGTCACCTGTGACCACACACTGGATACACTTTTTGCCTGCCTCCGGACCCTTGTTTGCAGTGACATGGAACTTGATGCGCTTGTGCCTGAGACCCGGTCCCCATCTGGGGTGGCCCTGCCCTGCGGCCATCTTGATAGGATGGACTCTATCATCCTGTACACTGGGTCGCAGAAAGATTGGGAGTGTGTGGCGCAGAGGAGCGTAGCGGAGCGAGCGCGGAGGGCCGTTCTGGGGTACGGTGACCTTCTCGATGCTCTCGGAGCCCTTCATTCCACCCTGGTTCACGGCGCCCGGGTTTTGGGGAGGAAGCTTGATGGTATTGCGTCAGCGTCGGAACAATTGCGGTCGGCCTGTCCCCAGGTACATAAGGCTCTGTCTCACCCACTTGTGGGACACCCCCGCGCCGCACGGCCACCAGCTGCTGTGTGTGCCCCCTCGCCTTGCCCTCTGCCTCGCTGCCTGCCTCGCTGCCGGCCGACGCCGCTGGCGTCTGTTTTTGCTTGTTTTGTCTAGCATTTGTGCTTGTTTGAACTGCATTTTCCTCCCGTGTTAGCAGCTTTTGTCTGACTTTTGTGCCTGTATTTTTTCTAGTCAGTTTCCTCATTTTCCTCCCGTGTTACCAGCTTTTGTCTGACTTTTGTGCTTGTTTTGTCTCGCATTTGTGCTTGTTTGAACTGCATTTTCCTCCCGTGTTAGCAGCTTTTGTCTGACTTTTGTGCCTGTATTTTTTTTTCTAGTCAGTTTCAGCCCTTTGCGTTCTCCTGCCTGTCTGCCCGCCTACCTCGCCGCCCTCCGCCTTCCCTCCCCGCTCCCCGCTTCCCGCCACCACCGCTGACCACGCCCCTTTTCCTTTCTGTTCCCTCCCCGCTCCCGCCTCCCAGCTGCCCCGCCCACCCGCGCACTTCGCCTTATATGGCGACCGTGCGAACGCGCAGCGGTCACGCGCAGCGGGCGCGCCGATTGTGCGCCGAAGGCGCGCCAAAGGTAAGCCCGTCTGCGCCCGTCCGCGACCGGACCGCGCCCAGCGCCAGGACCCCTGGCCAACGAAGATCCAGACCGACCCGCCTGACGTACTCCGCCGCCACCCTCACCGCACTCAACACCGGCCGACTCCCAGAATGCCATCAAGCCACTCCACGACGTACCCACGGACCTTTCAGCTGCCACGCCTGCAAGTTCACCTGCATCCGGACCAGCCTCGCACCAGCACCCACCAAGTCGAATACCAGCAGCACCCACCTCAAGTGCATCCTGCTCAACACCCGCTCCGTCCACAGACACGCCATCGAACTCTGGAACCTTCTAGACGCCACAGCCCCTGACGTCGCCTTCCTCACGGAGACCTGGATGAACGCCTCTTCAGCTCCCGACATCGCCATCGCTATCCCAGAGGGCTACAAGGTCGTCCGGAGGGACCGAAACGCCAACCAGATGGGAGGAGGCATCGCCATCATCCACAGGAACACCATCCGTCTCACGACCAGCACCGACAACACCCTGACCAGCGCTGAACACCTGCATTTCCAGATCCACACCAACCCGAACACCACCCTCAGAGGCACCCTGATCTACCGACCCCCTGGACCACGCACACAATTCAGCGAGGACATCGCCGACTTTGTCAGCCCGCATGCCCTCCCCTCCGCCGACTACATCCTCCTGGGAGACCTCAACTTCCATCTGGAGAACAACAACGACCGCAACACCAGCACCCTGCTCGACAACCTCGCCAACCTGGGACTCAAGCAACTGGTGTCCACCCCCACCCACCTCGCCGGACACACACTCGACGCAGTCTTCTCATCCAGCACAGACATAGACTTCAGCCACGCCACAGAGCTTCAATGGACGGACCACAGCTGCGTCCACTTCACCTTCAAGAGAACGACGACCCACCAACACCAGCAACAGGAAGCCCGCAGAAGCTGGAACAAGATCACAGCAGACCAGCTCGCCACCTCCCTGAACCAGCACCCTCCTGCCAGCTCAGCGAACCCCAGCCAAGCCGCCGACAACCTCACGAAGTGGATCAGCAACTGCGCGGACGAACTCGCCCCACTGAGGACCCCGCCTAGCAGACCCGGCAGCAAGAAGGCCCCATGGTTCACCGACGAACTCAAGAGCTCCAAGAAGAACTGCCGAGCCCTCGAGAAAGTCTGGAGAAGGGAACCGACACCAGACAACAGGACCTCCTTCAAACTTGCCACCCGGAAACACCACCAGCTGATCCGCGCCGCCAAGAAAACAGCATTCAAAGACCGGTTGGACAACAACGCACACAACTGCAAGGAACTCTTCAACATCGTGAAAGAGCTTTCCAACCCCAGCACAGGAAACAACGACATCACCCCATCGCAAGACCTCTGCAACTCCCTCGCTTCATACTTCCACAACAAGATCGCGGACATACATAACAGCTTCAACAACCAACCAACGCACACCATGACCGAACAACCACCCCCCACCACCACCCTCCACGCCTGGACCCCGATCAGCACCGAAGACACCATCCGCACGATGAACTCCATCCACTCCGGATCACCGACCGACCCCTGCCCTCACCACGTCTTCAACAAGGCCGACGCTGTCATCGCACCCCACCTGCGAGACATCATCAACACTTCCTTCGACACCACCATCTTCCCTGAGAGCTGGAAGCACGCCGAACTCAGCGCCCTACTAAAGAAACCTACAGCGGACCCCACCGACCTCAAGAATTACCGCCCCATCTCGCTCCTCCCGTTTCCAGCCAAAGTCATCGAGAAGACCGTCAACAAGCAGATGGCCGCCTTCCTCGAGACAAACGGATCCCTCGACCCCTCACAGTCCGGCTTCCGAGCCAATCACAGCACCGAGACCGCCCTCATCGCCGCCACCGATGACATCCGAGCCCTGATGGACAATGGAGAAACAGCGGCCCTCATCCTCCTAGACCTCTCTGCGGCATTCGACACGGTCTGCCACCGCACCCTAGTATGGCGCCTCAGCAACATCGGAATCCAGGACAAGGCGCTGGACTGGATCATCTCCTTCCTCGACGGAAGAACACAGAGAGTCCGCATACCACCGTACAAGTCAGAGGCCTCCGAAGTCACCTGCGGCGTCCCTCAAGGATCATCTCTGAGCCCCACCCTCTTCAACATCTACATGAGCCCCCTCGCGGCCATCGTACGCAAACACAACCTCAGCATAATCTCCTACGCCGACGACACCCAACTGATCCTCTCCCTGACCAACGACCCCGCCGCCGCCAGATCCAACCTGCACGAAGGGATGAAAGAGGTAGCCGAGTGGATGACGACCAGCCGCCTGAAACTGAACTCGGACAAGACGGAGGTCCTCATCCTGGGCTCCTCACCCTCCGCCTGGGACGACTCCTGGTGGCCTCCCGCCCTGGGCACCGCACCCAAACCGACAGACCATGCACGCAACCTGGGCTTCCTCCTGGACTCCTCCCTCTCCATGACCAGGCAAGTCAACAACGTCTCCTCGGCGTGCTTCAACATCCTACGCATGCTACGGAAGATCTTCTGGTGGATCCCCACCGAGACTAGGAAGACCGTCACCCAGGCCCTCGTCACCAGCCGACTGGACTACGGCAACGCCCTCTACGCCGGTACCACCGCCAAGCTCCAGAAGAGACTCCAGCGGATCCAGAACGCCTCAGCCAGACTCATCCTCGACATCCCACGAACCAGCCACATCTCCGGACACCTGAGAGACCTTCACTGGCTCCCCGTCAACAAAAGAATCACCTTCCGCCTCCTCACCCACGCACACAAAGCCCTACACGACCAAGGCCCGAGCTACCTCAACAGCCGAGTCACCTTCCACGCTCCCAAACGCCACCTCCGATCAGCCAACCACGCCCTCGCCGCCGTCCCCCGCATCCGAAGAGCGACTACAGGAGGAAGGTCCTTCTCCTACCTGGCCGCCAAGACCTGGAACTCCCTCCCTACCGACCTGCGCCTGACCCAAGACCACCTCTCCTTCAGGAAGAAGCTGAAGACCTGGCTGTTCGAGCAGTAGCGGCACCCCCCCTCCCCCCCCCCCCCAGCGCCTTGAGACCCTACGGGTATGTAGCGCGCTCTACAAGTGTCACTGATTGACCTTCCACAGGAGGAAAGTACCGTGACCGCCTCTGTGAATAAGGGACAGATGGAAACTTTGGACACTGTGGCAGCGTGTGGTCGGCTGGCTGTGGGGTTGGTCTGTTCCGGAGGTTTTGGACTTGAGCGGAAGGTGGTGACTTTGTCCCACGCGCGGCCTCCGGCGATCCAGGCAATCTTCACGCAACGGTCGCCTGCTCTGGCTGATTCCTCCTTCCTGGACCTCGTGTGCGGCGCAGGCCCTGGGGCAGTACTGGGAAAGGTGATCTTCCATGACGATGACTGTGTTGGTGTTCCGAAACGTCCTCCCCACATGTGTGTGTCCCTTCCTGGTCTTCTTTGGACGCTCCTCTTCCTTGTAACCTTGGACATTATAATGGGTCGATGGGTATGCATTGGTGGATTCGCAAAGAGTGGCCAAGGATAAGGCTGATCCTTCAGAGGTTGTCATTTAATAGGCGGGCGGGCTTGGGGGTTGTGTGCTTTCATGATGTAACTAATAGTGTAGTCGGTGAATAATGCTCCCCATTTCTCTTAGATATGGCCGAACTTTTGCTGTTTACTGTTTGCGTTGGGGAGGAAGATATTGTGCGGGAGGGAGAAGCCGGGGGCATGGTTGAAGGCCCTCCTCCAGTTTATTATTACTCTCTCCCCTTTTCTGTTAGGGGGGGTTTCCTCTCTTTCCCCTTTTTCTCTGTTTCTTCTATATTTCGGGTCTGGTTCTGGGGCGACAGGCACGCTGCGGGGGGGGGCGTAGTCATCTGCAGAGGTGCAGGGTGGGGGGTTGGGGGAGGGGCTTCTATAGTCCTTTACTTTGTTTCTATGGCCTTCTTTTTCTTCTCTTATTCTTCTTTGTCTTTCTTTTCTGGGGTCAGTGCGGTAGGTTTCCTTCGTGGCCAATCATTGATTTTCATTTGTGCCCCATTTCCGTGGGGTTTTATGGGTCCTAGGGCAGGAGACTGCAGGCGCAAACGGCTCGTGATAGCCCTCCACATCCTGAACCTCCTGTTTCAGCGCCATTGACTTGATAGATTGCTATTTATTGTTGACGTTCACTATTCTGCCTGCCATTTTTCGCTGCTGAGAACTTGATTGGCACCTGATCCTTCTATCCTTTATTGTAAAATGAAAACCTTTTATATCCTGGTTTCCCTCTTGGGCTGTTCAGTGGATAAGAGAATACTAGCATGGAGAATCTGCTTCCCGAGGTGCTGCATGTGATTAGAATCTGCTTGCTGTTACTTTCACTGCTTAGCGGCCGGCCCCGAGGGTTGTAGGCCCATACTTGTCTTTAATTGCAATGTCAATAAAGGTTTTTCAAAAAAAAAAAAAAAAAAGAAGGCTATTAAGGGATCATTTACAACATGCTCTGGTACCCCTAAAGGTGGCGATTGTCTCATGTCTTCAGCTTTACGAGTATAAACTCCTCGGAGACACAGGTTTAGGGTACGCGATTGAAGCTAACACTGTGTAATTTGACCAAGTTGGTACTGGTGCACTGCACGTGACTCAAGGGGTCACTGGCACTTGGGACAGTCTGCCACGAGGTGGCATTGTCTGTCTCTTGTAGAGATGACCCTAAAGGCATGGATTAACGCAATTGCCATTAAATCACTGTTGCCAGCTGCCCAAACCATCCTTTTAGTTGTGAGGGCTTGAAATAGGCGGGATATCACGTTTGCACGAGTCCTAGGTTAGTAGTTGTGGTGTTACTATGATTGGCAGCACGGCAGGTGCACAGTGTGGTGCAAAAGGAAGTAGCCGCCTGACAGGAGTCCTGGCTTATATTGGCCCAATTGTTAGGTGTTCCTTAGAACTGCGTTGCGTTATATAGTGCACGCGTATGCAGATTCTAGTTTTGCGCAACACTGGGCGTCACTAGGTATGTGTCGCCGCGAGCAGCCCAAGGTTAGACAATGAGTTTTGCTCTGCCTTCAGTTGCATTGCGGTACGTCTGCCTTGGTGGTTACCGGACAGGGTGCCCTGGGTGGTTCAAATCAGTATATCAGTTTGGGGTTAATTATTGGTGCTCTAATCCTAGTTGTACTGGCAGGGTGCCACTAAGCAGGACGACTACTGGGGGGCAGTCTCACACAATTTGGCTGTTCATGTATGAATAATGCCTTCATTCACCAATCTGATAAAAGGCATCGCTCCTTCTTTCCCAGCAAGGTAGACCTAAGCGGGTAGTTATGTCCTTTACTTTGAGGAGCGATTTTTTCAATGCTTTTCTCCATAGAGCTATTCTCGCCAACTTTGTTTCAGTTTTGGACGGTGCCTTTGTCCCAAATCCATCAATACTTAACTGTCTATTGGGTGACTCGCTGTCCACTGGTCCTTGTTCAAGACCGTTTCATGGCACCCGAGTTAATTGTGGACCATGTAGGTTTCAATTGTTTCAATATCAGTTTTGTCTGGGCAATCGACACAATCGGTGAAGCGAGTGCCCACCCAGCTGGTCATTGTTTCCCTGCCCTATACTAGAGCTCATACATGTCAGTGGGGACAAGGTGGGGTGCTCCGTTGAGGTCCACCTTCCCTTTAGTTTTGTTGGTTTGAAGTAGGCAGGAACTGTACTTCTCTCCTCAAGGGGCTTGGCACCGTGGCGGAATCTTCTTGGATGTGGCACGGCGGTGTCCGGCTGTCCTTTTGTTGGTATTATATCAAGGTGGTGTTCTAACGTAGTATTATGCCCAGGTGGCAAGGATGGAATTGGCACATTCTTTCACCTTTAAAAGAGTCGCCTGTTTGCCCCCCCCCCCGGGGTATGTCATGATTGCGGTATCATGGGGCCACTGGTTTGTGGCCGAATTTTGGGGAAGTGGCCCTCGGGCCAGTCCATGCATGATGTAGACTTCACGGGGCTCTGGTCACACCAAAGTTGGCCAAGATCACACAAAGCACAGGCCGAGAGTGCAGTGTCAGCCATATATGGGGAATTATGAGAAATATGCCAGAGGTGGCGAAGAGGACATCACAGACTTGGTCAATGATAATATCATGGTTCATGGTTGTCCCCATTTAGGCTATAGATTCGGACAGGCTCTGTTTTGCTAAGAATAGTTATTTTGTCTCCGCATGTGCCCCTTTCGCAGTACAGCGAGGCCAATTTTGTCTCCAACCCTGGGATTGTGTGCGGCTTTTCCGTTTACATAGGGCTCCCGCTTTCGGTACCTGGCTCACGGGCTTGTGTCCTGCTGGCTGTTGCGGAAGTTGATTAATGGAATGGTCCCAATTGCGGGTAAGCTCACTACTCATCGTAGGGAGACAATTCATGCTTGTTCAACACATAAGGTGACAGCCCCACCAGTTCAGAATGGAGGTACGATCAATATGCTACGCAGCGAAGCCGGAATTGTGGCTTCAGTAACCTCATGCAACTAACAAGCATTGTTAAAGCCAATGGTACTGACATGTTGTAGGTGCATTGTGGTTTTGTAGTAGTTACACAGCGGCAATGCCAGAGGCGACACAAAATAATAGTCTGCCTTACCTCCGGTTTCCTGCCCAATGGTGGGAAATTATAATTTTCACTTACTCAGGAAATTTAAACGCAGAGAGAGGCACTTACAAAATGATGACGGCATTGTGCAATTGGCTACGAGGGCCTTCATGGGGCACACCTGCGAGTACCATATAGAACCAGGTACCATGTACACTGGGTGGGCCGTCCCCTGCAAGCCAAGGGCCGGTATCTGGCAGCTCCAGTAGGCATATCCGCCCGTGCGTCAACCAGGGCAGCAGGCGGGTGGTGGTAGTTGTCAGCTAACCAGTGTGCTGTGGCGCGGAAAGGTTTGGTAAACTCTGCGTTAGTGCCACTTGGACCTTTTGGCGTCCCAAAATTCAGGTAAGGGCAGGTAATTGCACTCACCTCTCCCCCCTGGTTCCGCAGACTTGTCTGCCCCCCCCCCCACCCCGGATTAGCCTCCCAGCGGGCTAGAACCAGACATTAGAAGGGGCATCTCTTGGGTTTGGAGTCCCTATCACATGGATAGTCGAGCGCTGGGGTAGATGCACCAGGTAAGACAGGGTCACCCCTGGGGTTGACCCCAAGTTCTGGGATCATAGTGGGTTGGAGCATTAAGTCTTCAGCCCTGGGGTAGCATCCAGCAGCTCCTCAACCCAAGTAAGGCCATCTAGGATAGATAAGTATCAGCGAGTGGGTACATACACAGGCTAGCAGCGTCATCGTGCCCTGTGGGCATGCGCGCTTTACTAATACACCCAGCTGCAACAAGAAGGGTGCCAAGTTCGTAACGAGTAAAGTGTCTCTGGCATCACAGCTGGGTGGAGACAGTCCCACTTAGAGGTACGCCCGGGGGATATGGTGTGCTCCTTTAGATCCCCATGACCTAGGCGGTGGGTGGCATCTACCTCATCTAAGGTTAGGCACTGGATCACAGACTGTGCGCCCAGTATCGAAGCAGCAGATTCTCTAAGTGGGTATGCCTAGGGAACTTCCCAGAGGGAGCTAGCAGTCGATTTTCCTATAAAGAATAGGAGATGCAGGGCTGCGCTGGGGTGCAGCCGAGCGCAATGTTCATACGCCGTTAGGGACCTCCATGTGCGCATTGATTTAGCGAGTAACGGGACGGCGCCTAGGTTAACTATAATCCTTCCCGCCCTAATAGCCTAGCTGGCTATTGCAGTAGGATCGGTCTCCTAACTAGTGAGTGCTGTCCCAGAGATCGGAGACACATGTGCCCAGTCTCACACGGTGCCAGAAGGGCGGCATCCAGTGTGATCAGCAATTAGATGGGCATCGTGAGCCAGGGTGCCTGAAACTGTCCTGTGCTGTACGGGGCGGAGGCAGGTGACACAGTCGAACTTTGCGGCATGAGGTGTTTGTGCTTGGCACAACCCCACAGGCATGGGGCGTCTGTTCATCAGGTGCTAGCTGACCCAAGCTAGCGGCTAGGGCTATTGGGAGATAGTTGGGGCATCGATATCCTGGAGGGATGTCCTTTCATCTAGATTTACAGGAGGCCCTAGACAGACGATCTAGCGGGCAAGACTATAGCTACTTTGGTGGGGGGCCCTTGCAGCGACGGTGGCCGCCTCCAGACCTGTGGCGGAGTTACAGGGCGATCTGGAAGCAAATGGGTACCAAAGGGTACCTCTGCGTGGCACCATAGGGGGTGCCAGAGCCCAGGAGCCTCATGGAAGGTTCCTGGAAAACCATGTCGGCGCTCCGTCAGTCCTTCGGGCGGTTGTGGGCCTGAACAACCGGGGGCTTGCCTTGTTACGCTCTGCCCTGAAAGGGGCGTGAGTAATAAGGGACCGTGATTAGGGAAGAGGATCACCGAAGGGGCAGCACAGACGGGGTTCGCCCCAGTGCTGCTTGGCTCATCAGGCGGGCAGGCGGCCCAGTTAGTGCCTGCCCTTGGATCGCCCGTAAGATAACCCACCATATTACATAACGGTCTATGTAATAAACCTGCAGCAGTTTCTTACCCTGTAGGATGGGTTAGCCACTCCCTATTTACAACACCAAGTTAGCATAACCGAGCCAACTGTTAGAAAGCCAGCTTGCCGTTTCTGCTGCTTTGCACGCGACACTGTTGTTATATGTTATTCATTTTAGAAATGCTTACTCGACTTTGCCTTACAGGATAACAGTTTGTTGTTTAACATTCTTAACAGTGTGCTGCGACCTTCGTCTGTACATCATGTAAAGAACAAGTCTAGACTAGGACACTAGACGGTGCAGAGTGTTGTGTTCAGATTGATCGACCACTTTTTAGACATATCATACATGCAGCTGCCAATATCTGAAGGACAAGTGCTTTTAATATTGCAGGACAGAATGTTTTAGATTCATTTGAACAGAAGAGCTGATGCATGAGAGAGCCTAGCTGATCCTGTGATGTGATTCTACTAAGCTGATCTATACGGTATGGGGTTCCCCCTGTTAGCCTAAGAGACCTTCTATTAGTATAATAAACCTATTAGTTACTAGACAAAGGAGTGTGGCTGTTTACCACTGTCATTATTATTATGATTGCTCCTTTCATTGTGTATGGTATTGTAACAATGCTGATGGTTCTGATCTTAACCATTTGTCTGATAGTGTTAGCCAAAGTACTGCATCTTAGGACGCGAGGTTTATAAAATAAACTCTTTAAACTTTACTGTGTCTGTATTATTCTGTTGTGGACTGCTAAATAAGTACAAACAGGTATTTCGGATTCCCACCACTCCTGAGAAATATCTAAGTCGCATGTTCTGGGTTGTCTATACATTGGGACCGCCTAGCTAGATCTAGGCTAACGAATGGGACACTAAGCTAGTCGGATATGGGGTTCTTGGTTCTGAGGGGAGTTTCTGGTACACCACAATTCTCTGAGGTCCTGGTTTCCTGCGCATAGTTCTGTGCATAAGCAGAATCCCTGCAACATGGCTCCCAACGTGGTTATGATCTGATACGCCTTACTAGTACTTTTAATAGTCCACAACGCCCTCACTCTGGTTTCCGGATAACGGGAGTGACGGCTTAATCTACCTGAGTTTCGACTAAAGGTTCGTTCAAGCTTGATAATTAAAAAGATTAGTTTTTACTGAACCCAAGTGCTACTGTAGAACTTGTCGTTATTCTTTAGTGTGTCCTAATGGCGGTCGATATAGCCGCGCATAGTCGGGTTCCTCTACGTCAGCATTTGAGGACGTATGGAGTGCCTGATGACGGGCTGGCTGTGGTCTTTGTGGTAGCTGCTGACGCAGCACACCCTTATGAGTTGTTTTACTCTTGGGTGACTTTTCCAGAGGTGAATGCGGACGATGATACGTTCCACACCTACACTGCCACACAAGTACCTGCAGTTTATGCTCCGTATAGGGCACTAGAAATACCTATTTCTGCCTGGCAGCATACCATTTGGTTTAATGGCGCCCTTCCCCATACGGTGGCACCGCCAAGACTGGGCCCTTTGTCAATTGCAGGGGCTGATTGGCCGGTGCTGGCCGGTTTTACACCCCATCCCAACTACTTGACGGTTGGGGTGGCTGACTTACGGGTACCGTTATTTTGGGGCGACTCTCGCCCCAATTCAAAGGCACAACTTTGCTATTGCTTGTTGCTTCTGTATTTCAAACCATGTTTTTCAGTTTTATTCTATATACTCATACTCTTATTCCATCTTGTCATGTTCATCCATTTTGTTCCACATGCACGGTATAATGCTATTTTTCAAAGTTTCTCATGTTATTGATGTGTCCATCCGGACCTCTTCTCAAAAACACGTACAGACGCATATGTTCATCCAAAGGCAGCATTTATTAAAACCCAATGCATTTCGGGCTACTGGGGCCCTTCGTCAGGGGTCACTACAAGTAACAATAAAAACACAGATTTATTGTTTAACCATTGTGTGTGCTCAATAAAATGTACATAATATTTTATCAAAGTGCAATTAACTCCACCCAGGTTTTAGTGACTATCGCATTTCAAGGGATCTAGTATCTCCTTCAAAATAAAATCAAACAACATCACAATATTTTACAAAAACAGCAGCAACAACCGTCTTTCAACAATTATTCTCATCCTTCAAACTTTCTTAAAACGTGCGTGTTACTCTACCGATACCTCCCTTTCGAGTGTAATCTTCTTAAAACATCCTCGTTATTCAACCGATGACTCCCAATCAAATGTAACTTGCCTTTAAACACTTCCCTCCCCTCTTTTTTACACCTCTTTCCCGCACCATTATCATTCTGACACCTGCATGTTTTATTTTGAAGGAGATACTAGATCCCTTGAAATGCGGTAGTCACTAAAACCTGGGTGGAGTTAATTGCACTTTGATAAAATATTATGTACATTTTATTGAGCACACACAATGGTTAAACAATAAATCTGTGTTTTTATTGTTACTTGTAGTGACCCCTGACGAAGGGCCCCAGTAGCCCGAAATGCATTGGGTTTTAATAAATGCTGCCTTTGGATGAACATATGCGTCTGTACGTGTTTTTGAGAAGAGGTCCGGATGGACACATCAATAACATGAGAAACTTTGAAAAATAGCATTATACCGTGCATGTGGAACAAAATGGATGAACATGACAAGATGGAATAAGAGTATGAGTATATAGAATAAAACTGAAAAACATGGTTTGAAATACAGAAGCTACAAGCAATAGCAAAGTTGTGCCTTTGAATTGGGGCGAGAGTCGCCCCAAAATAACGGTATTTTATCTTAAAGCGCCACTTGGGCAAGGTGCTTTTTCAAGGAGCACGCAACATCGAATAATCTGGATGAACGTGGATTATAACAAAAATAGGAGTGCATTCCCCACCATTATAACTTACATTAGACTTACGGGTACTACACACTGCCCCGATTACGGTCCATAGGGCTTTAGTGCAGTGCGTGTCTCGCAACGTGCAGGTGGGGGTACCTGCTGTTGCGGGTCACACGAATGAACACCGAGCCGTGGTCATTAGGCCCGTGATGGTTAATGCGGTTGTAGGCAAGCGCCCCCAAAGTAAGGATGAATTTCCTTACTGGCTTGCTGAAAAGTTTGATCAACTGGAAGCCGTGTTTCCAAACACTTCTCCTGTGGATAAACACAGGATACTCACCATTACTTTGCCGAAAGATCTAGTGCCTGATATTGTCGATTGTAACAATTGGGGCAAGGTCTTTGCTGCGACCTATTTGAAGTGCTATGGCACTCCGTCTATGTCTGTACTACCCTCTGTCATCAAGAAAGTTCAGGAAAATCATGGTGCAGAGGCGGCCATTGAATTGGGAATGAGGCTTGTCGACAGCTTCGATGTGGTTTGTTCCATGGTGAGGGGGAACCTTAAAGGAGATGCCATGCAGTTCCAAGTAGGCAATATGCTGGAACATGTGGATCCTGCCGACAGGCCCAGGGAATTTGCAAAAATGATTGCAAAAGCCTACAGAATGGTGGGACGTAGCGCCCTAGGCGTGAAACCCACCGTAAAGATTCCTGATGTAGTACAGCAGACTAAGGTGAGTTCGTCTACAAAAGACGAGAAGCCCAAGTTTCCGAAGGAAAGTTGGCGAACCAAAAAACAGAGGAAACAGCAACAGAAGCATAGGCCGCGTTCTGCTTCGCCAGTTCAGTCGTCTACTGAACGTAAATATGATTTGCGCGATCGTTCTAATATTAAGTCACCTGATAGATTTCAGGTTTCTGAATGCTCTCCTCGTTCTTCACAGGAAACATCGGCTTCACAATCCGGTGGTGGAGACTGTGGAAGAGGAAGGGGTGCTCAAGGTCGTGAGCAACCCCGCCAGACTGACGTAAAAGGCAAGCAGGACGACGCTGCGCGTCAAAGACCTCCGTTTCAGAAAAATAAGGTTGCTGCTCTAACAGCGAGATATGCCTCAGATGGTACGGACACTGCTTCAGAACCGGACATGGGCTCTAACGGTGTTAGACAGCACGGCGGAAGTTACAGTAGTGCGGCAAGCACTGCGTCCGTATCTGGAGGTGACAGCAACTGATACATATGTGAGTGTTGAAACTGCTGATACTTGCGTAGCTCCCCCTGAACAGATGTTTGACATTATCCTTAAAATAGAGGGTGACATACATCGTAGAATTAGAGTAGTTTTTGGGATAATTTGTCCTCCACTTATGACATTCTGTTAGCGGAGGAGGATTGGCCTCCGGCTTTCATTTTAGATGCTCCTAGAGGAGAGGTGGTGATCCTCCCCTCCTTTGGGCACACAGGGCCTATGGGACATTCTAACAGGTTGGCCGGGGAGTGGGCGCAGGTGCAAGCGCCTGCGTTGTATCGCAATCAAGTGGGCTGAGATAACATTTCTCCCGACCATACGATTCCGTTGCGGTCCGATCCCCAGCCTCAAACACAATATCCCATGCGTCGCGAGGCTAGATCTCACGTCACGACTATCCTTGAACAATTGGAATATCAGGGAGTAATTGAAACTTGTGTGTCACCTATGAATAACCCTTTATTCACTGTGACGAAGCCTGACGGGTCGTACCGCCTAGTTTTGGATTACCGGCACTTAAACTCTCACTGCCGGACGTGCGCGGTACAGAATACTCACAGTTCGGCTCTCGTAGATAGTCTTGTGAGAAAACGATTTAAAACCACATTTGACATTTCCAATGGCTTTTACAGCCATAACCTGTCCCCTCAGAGTAGTGAGTGGACGGCTTTTACCTCGGGCGGTAAACAAAGAAAGTTTAAAAGGCTACCTATGGGCTATAAGAACAGCCCGGGGGTCTTTGCTGCTCGAGTGGTCTCGCTCCTAGAGTATATGGACCCGGATGCATACTCGTATGTTGATGACATCTATCTAACGGACGACGAGTTGCTTCCACACCTTACTCGCGTGGATAACATAATAACTATGTTTGCAGACTTCGGTTACAAATTCAATTTTGCGAAGTGCCACATTACCGAGTTTACAGTGGTGTTCTTGGGGTACGAACTCAACAGTGAGGGTCGCGGCTTGGCTCCGCAATTCCTTGAGAAGTGCGCACGCCTTTGTACTCCTACAATGCTGAAAAAATTGCAATCATTGCTGGGTTTTCTGAATTTCGGTCGTACCTACATTCCTGATTGTGCCCAGCGTATCAAGACGCTTTATACCTTGGTACAACCTACTTTTACCAAATCATGCTGACTGTCAGAGCATACAGCTGCATTGCAAACTTTGCAGTCTGATCTTCTTGCTTCAAAATACTTACAAACTCGTGATAACCACACTAACCTGGTCATTAGAATTGTGCCAGGCGCAGTGTGTTTCACGTACTTAACGTTCAATGAGGGCGACACCGTTCCCATTGCTTACAAATCTCATCTGTACTCTTCAGCTGAGCTGCGCTTTTCCGCTGTCGAAAAAGTACTGACAGCAGTTCAGATGGCGATCCTGAAAGAACGAGCGCTATCACAAGGAAAGCAGATGCTGGTGGTAACACCGTACCCTGCCCTCGAGGCAGTCACTAAAGCTAGTGTACCAAATTCTAAGGCTTTGCATCCAAGGTGGATACAATGGGCAACTTCCTTGGCTTCGCAAGACGTCACATATATCTTTGACGCGGCTTTGCAGTCTCAGGAGTTCTTGGATTATGAATTTGTTCATCCGACTCCTTCGACGTTGCGCCCACTTGAGGAGTTCCGTTGTGTCATTTACACTGATGGGTCTGCGCAACCCGCTACTGGATCAAAGCACGCCTATTCAGCTGCCTGCGCAATTGTTGTGGGTACATTCATGAATGGAGAGTTCCAATCTGAAGCTGTGCATACACAGACATTGGGTGATTGTACCGCGCAGTTGGCTGAAGTTCGTGCTCTAGTGCTTGCACTGGAGTTTGCTGATCTTCGAGTCCCCACTCTCGTGGGGTGTGACTCGTTCTATTGTGTTCAATCTTTCAATGACAATCTACATTTTTGGATTCAGAATGATTTTCATGATTCCAAAGGTAGCACAATAAAGCATAAAACGCTTTGGGTTCGAGTGGCAGCACTTAAAGAACTGCTGCCACTCGTGAATGTAATTCACACTCTTGGTCACCAACGAGTTGGCATCCATGCTGTCGGTAACAGTCTGGCTGACGAGGCAGCAAAAACAGCAGTGGCGACATATCTAGTAGCAGCAGTTACAAGATCAAAAAGTAAGATCGATGATGACATCTTGGCGGCTATTGCCGCTTCCGAGACAGGGAAAAACTTTCCGAAGGGTTTCCCTTCTCGCTACCAGTATCCTGATAACGTCCGGTTAGTGAGGATTAATGACGTTGGTGACAGATTGATTCCCAACGTGGACTGCAGACCATCTTTGATATCAGCTGCCCACGAGAGTGTTGCGTCTGCGCATGCCGGAGTGTCGGCTACTATATCTCTTTTGCAGCAACGTTACTGGTGGTACGGTTTGTACAAACAAACGCGGGCATATGTTCTTAATTGTGACATTTGCCAACAGATTAAACCTTCTTCTGCAGCGCGTCCACCACAAACACAGTTGCATATATCTAATCAACCACTTGCGTGCGTTTATTTAGATCACTGCGGTCCTATTACCTCTGATACTGCGTACAAATATATCTTGGTTGCAGTTGATTCGTGCACACGTTTCCTGTGGGTATGGCCACAAAGGAGTGCTGATGCCAGAACTGTCATCAAGGATTTGCGTGTCTTTATAGGGAGTTTTGCATGTGGTACCCTTCATTCTGATCAGGGTCCTGCGTTCGCCTCAAGGGCGTACAAGGAGGCCATGAGAGAACTGGGGGTCCAAGTCAAATTTTCATCTCCATACCGGCCTGAGGGCAATAGTGTTGTGGAGCGGATGAACCGTGACCTAAAGCAATCTTTGACAGCGAGGGTATTAGGTACAGGCCGGAACTGGTCTCCCACTTGTATGACGTACAACGTGCACTTAATAATCTCCCTAGAAGGTCTCTGGGTGGAAGGACCCCGTACATGATGCTCTTTGGAGTAAGAATGTTTGTCCCGGACCTTGATGGTCTAGACATGGCGGCAGCAGCCGCCCCTTTTGACCTAGATGACCGCTGTGCTGTATTGCAGAATCTACAAGAAGCCAGAGACACTCTAGCGAAAGGACACGTACCCTCGTCATCCGGAGCTGCGCTCCAGATTCCGGTAGTCGGCTGGCTACCTCTAGTTGGTGACCTGGTCCGTGAGAAGGTGGAGAACAAGAAGTGGTTCGGCCCCTCTTATCGTGCACCGGTCCCGGTGCTTGGAGTCCTGGATACGCGTACAGTTGTTTTACCTCCACTTCCTGGTCGCAAGGATAACAGGTACATCTCGATTGACAATGTCACGCTACAGCGGGTGGCCGATTCTCCATAGTATGACACATTCAGTTTCTTGCCCTTCAATGCTGAGAAACTCTGTTGTGGTGCCACCCTCTAACATCTTGCCTGAAGTTTCCATTGAGCTTGCAGTTACTGGTCCTTCTATGCCATCTAATGCTGGTGGTTTACCTGATGATCCTGAGTATGCTTATCCAACAGAAGTACCTTTGCCTCTATTACATTCAACAACAATTGCCCAGTCACATTCTTCCTTTGAAACTGAATCATTGACTTCCACTGCCCCTTCCAAAATTTCAATTTTTTTTGCCTGGTTCAAGAGACATTTTTTGGTTGCACCTTGGACTTACATCTGGCTGATGCTAATAAGTATTTTTGTATTCATGTCCATTGGCTGTGTGGTAGTGTTTTTTAAATTGATCAATGGACACTACCTGAATGAACGATCTACAATTCGATTAATTGATGGAACTTTAGCCCCCCATTCCTCATCACACATCATGAAAAGGGACCAGACTTTTGTGAACATCACCGCCTGGCCTTTACGTGATGGAATTGCTTGGGATGCTGTGAACTTTCAAATTCATGGTCCCACCGAAGTGATTAATGTACCAACCGTTTTTCGTGTTTCTATGGGTGATGTAGTTAAACAGAACATCCGATCAGATGATTGGGATGTGCACGCGATAGAAGCACTATTTTCTGATTTGAAATATTATGCTGCATTTGATGCTGATGATTTGTATTTAAATAATGCAAATTACGATGAACAGTTTTGCTATCAACATTATGGCACACATTTCCTACACAGGGCAAATACCTTTCGGAATTTTGTTAATTTCACTCAGTGGGAACATTGTCCGGTCCCTATGCCTGGCAGTTCTGCCACTTTAGTGAAAAAATGTACATACTTTTCGGATTTTAGTGTGTCTCACCCTGCCTGTTTTTATTTTAAGGTGGCGGTAGAACCAGCTTCTAAGGTTAGACTGACACACACCAAATTATTATATTCCAAATCCTTTATGGATGAATTGGCTATTGGAGGTTATGACCTCTGGAAAGCTACAGTCGATCTTAAATCGGTTTGGGGAACTAAACCGTGGCAGGTACAAGGAACAGAAGCTTTGCATCGTGCCTGTCTTATCCCAAATCATATGTTATTTTTTAATTCAACTATTTTTTAGACCACCTGTTTTGGATTGGCTATATCTAAAAAATTGAATTCCCCCACAATCCCGGATCTGGGTGCTTATCCTAATTGGGCGAATCACACAGATCTGTCCCTTACTATGTTGCAGTCCCTCGTCTCCAACACCGCCTTGAATATTTCAGCAATAGATCCCGAAGGATGGTTGGTATGGCAGACGGGTTCAGATTCCTGTCAACATCGGTTTCTGGATTTGACACCAGGGTATACACAACTTAGAGTAGACCCTCGTTTTCCATCGTCACACACGGTAACTACCTACTCGGTAGGTAAGTTATGCCAGTCATGGTTGCAACATTCCACATTAGCTTCAGTTAAGCTTCATTTATCACGGTTAAATGACAAAATAGATTTAAATGATTTTATTAAGGGTCCTGCGACTGGCAGGTCCAAGAGATGGGTTTATGCTATTTACAATGAAGTTTGGAAGTTATCGCAATTTGAAGCTGCTTCCAGGCTACATGCTATTGACCAGGCCAATATGGAGAAAGTATTGGCTGTTATAGATAATAGTACCTTGTCTTCTAGAATTTATACATTAGATAATATTGTTTCATCTGTCGTAGACATTGTGCAAGATGATGTGTCTGTGTTATATCATGGTCAAAATCAGTTGCGTTCAATTATGCAGTTTGCATGGACCTTGCAAACGTTAAAAGCAGGGAAAGTCCCTTGGGATTACATGAATACGTCTTCGTTGTTCCTTCCTTTTAATTTGACCGATAAACAGCAGTTCATTTCCATGAAAGACGCAACTTACGCATTACTGCACATTGAAAAACTAGAACCTTTACCTTTTTCTATTGCTGAGTTGAATTCGGCTGTGTGGCTTGTACACGGATTGATCACGTTGCCTTTTTCTCGGTTTAAGTTCAGTTCGTGCATGAAGCATTATGCCATAGGCAGATATGAACAGCTTGGTAATGCCTTCCTGCACGAAGTTTGGTCACTTCCTTTCACATATAGATGCGTGAGGGATGGCAAGGAAGTTTACTTGAAAGGTGAAGAATGCACTTCCGCTCCTGATCATTCTGTGGTTTGTAGACATATACAATTACATGGCACTTGCAATATACACGCTCCTAATTTAGCTTGTGTCCTAAAAGGTATTCCAATGCCAGTTATAACGTCTTCTTTTAAGCTGCTTGCCAACGGTAGTTATTTGCTTTTAAATAATGAAACTTGCTGTGGGATGCTAGTGGGTATTCCATACATAGTCACCGTTTCACAAAGGGTGGTTTGCTGTAATAACGTCCTTTTCCCACCCCCGCACGGCAGGCTCGATATATCCATCTGGCCGGCGATTCCAACCTTGAACGCAGAGTTCAACAGGATGAGTAGAATAAGAGCTCTTTTGTCTCAGAAAGAAGTTTCTTTGACTTCGTCCCGTGAAACATTTCTTCTTCACATAGCAAACACACGCACTGAAGTACAAGCTCTTTTAAATACTGACCTCCCCCTACATTTTGGAACGTTGATACAGACTATCTTTAATGCTTCGTCTATGACTGGCCTTGTTCATTTTTTTTAAATTGTCAGCTCAGGCCTCGTGACATCTTTCCAAACTATTTTTGGTGTGATCCCCGCGTTTTTACATTCTATTTTTTCAAGTGTCTTCGGAGGGTTTCCCTTGCTCCTCGCTCTTGGGGCCGGGATCCTCTTGTTGTTCTGTGCATTTTGTTATGGCTGCACGTCTGGGGTTACAAAGACAGTATGCTCCGCCTGCTCTATCTGCGTAGCCGGATGCTTGATTACTAGGCACTTTACCTCTGGTGACCTTAAGCGTCAAGTATGGATTGTCATTCCGGTTTCCTTATTTTACCTGTGTGCAGCCTGTCTTTCATTGCCTAGATTGTCCCTTCCAATGGGCTCTGGACTTGTGTCTGTCAAACTTGGTGTCACCTGACCCGGATTTTGATGAACTAATGTGTCCATTACTGGATCATGAGTTTGCTTGTTCTGGAATTGGGTTTATGGCTTTGGGTGCTACACAAGGAGTCCTTGGTAACTGGGATATCGGAGAGGCCGCTATTGAATTCCTTGAACGAAGTTATCTCGAGGATGCTGACAGTTGTCCTGTTATGGTGCTGGATGCTCCGATAATTGAAGAACACGTGTGTTCCTTTCCCTTGCTAAATTGGATGGCAGATACTTTTGCGGAATGCTCCAATGATTTCCTCTTGGAAGCTGTTGCAACTTACGGTGCATATACCTTGATGGATTGACTGTTTCACATAGTCAAGACAGGATGCATCCATAGATGTCAATTTTTATCAATTTTTTTTAATGGTTTTTTCTCTAGGACATCGTTTTTATTTTTTACTCGATTTTTTCCTCGAACTTTACACTTACCTTATATGGACTTATAGTTCATGCCCTTGGTTCTGTTCTATATCACTTGAACTCTGCGTTCTTGATAAGTGCGCCCCTAGTGGTTAGTAGTCCGATCAAGGGAGGGTGTAGGATGGGTTAGCCACTCTCTATTTACAACACTAAGTTAGCATAACTGAGCCAACTGTTAGAAAGCCAGCTTGCCGTTTCTGCTGCTTTGCACGCAACACTGTTGTTATATGTTATTCATTTTAGAAATGCTTACTCGACTTTGCCTTACAGGATAACAGTTTGTTGTATAACATTCTTAACAGTGTGCTGCGACCTTCGTCTGTACATCATGTAAAGAAGTCTAGGACACTAGACGGTGCAGAGTGCTGTGTTCAGATTGATCGTACCACTTTTTAGACATATCATACATGCAGCTGCCAATATCTGAAGGACAAGTGCTTTTAATATTGCAGGACAGAATGTTTTAGATTCATTCGAACAGAAGAGCTGATGCATGAGAGAGCCTAGCTGATCCTGTGATGTGATTCTACTAAGCTGATCTATACGGTATGGGGTTCCCCCTGTTAGCCTAAGAGACCTTTTATTAGTATAATAAACCTATTAGTTACTAGACAAAGGAGTGTGGCTGTTTACCACTGTCATTATTATTATGATTGCTCCTTTCATTGTGTATGGTATTGTAACAATACTGATGGTTCTGATCTTAACCATTTGTCTGATAGTGTTAGCCAAAGTACTGCATCTTAGGACGCGAGGTTTATAAAATAAACTCTTTAAACTTTACCGTGTCTGTATTATTCTGTTGTGGACTGCTAAATACGTACAAACAGGTATTTCGGATTCCCACCACTCCTGAGAAATATCTAAGTCGCATGTTCTGGGTTGTCTATACATTGGGACCGCCTATCTAGATCTAGGCTAACGAATGGGACACTAAGCTAGTCGGATATGGGGTTCTTGGTTCTGAGGGGAGTTTCTGGTACACCACAATTCTCTGAGGTCCTGGTTTCCTGCGCATAGTTCTGTGCATAAGCAGAATCCCTGCAACAAACATTTGTGTGGTGTGTTTTATTTATGTGTAAGAACATGGATGCTATTGTGGGGGGTGCCTCCTGCTGGCGCTATGAGAGCAACATACAGTTCTCTCTCCATGCTTTTTTAATGTGCATATGCCTTGTAAGCACGTTTTTCAGGGTCGATGCTGTGGCTCAGACTTGTCTTTCCGTGTCGAGAGACTCCCGCCCACCACTATGAGCCACGAAGAGCCATCCACCCTCCTAAGACTCGACTCGCACTGCCCAGTAGAGGAGACCTTAGTATTTAAAAACAGCATGCTATCGGGAATTTTCTCATTGAATGGCAGCAGTGAGGAGAACCAGAGGATCGGGAAGTAGATTTCCTTTTCTTATGAGCCTGTGTTTGCTGACACAGGCTCCACCACTGCACTATTTCCTTCTCAGGTATCGGTTGCTGCGGGTGTTAGATACATCACAATGGCAGCAGGGGTATTCTTTTCGTAAGTTTAGAGGCTGCTTTCTCAGCTACATCTTGCCAATGAGTCTGGTAATCCGTCAGCATGTCCTAAAAATCAGTTTTGGACAAGAATACTCCGGAACAGCGTAAGTGACAAGGCGACGAGAATTACGAATGCAAGTAAATATCTTTAAATATGCGTTATGTGTAAGAAAGAAAAGAAATTGAAAACCATGTACATTGCTGTCATGTGCAGACCCCCCTCTTCAAACGACAACAGGCTTAGCACTTTAATGCTAGCTCCGCCCCTTCCAAACTACACTTCATACAGGGCGGATGTGTAATTTACCAGGCTTCATCCACTGGCCTAAGCGAGGCGCTAGGGGACATTTTAAAATCAACGCGGAGGAACTCCCTCTGACGCAGCCCTGCTAGCTGTCCTTCGATTACAAGGCGCTATTGTGGAGCTAGGGTGACCAACCGTCCGTAAATTTCACAGACAGTGCGTAATTTCGGCCGTCTGTCCGTTGTCCGTGAAGGATTCTTTAATGGACGCCATTTGTCCGTAATTTTAACCGGGCACCGGTCGCACCACCCTAAAAGCGGCACAGCTTCCACCCACCTCCCTTCTTGACTCCGATGCTGTACCAAGGCTCAGATACCCAGCAGCATTGGAGAGGCACAGCGGGATGGCAACTCTCACACCTTCAGCCCTTGATGAGCTGTTAAGAGGTTTTGAAGGTGACTGAGAGGGAGGGGCTACAGCTGCAGGGGCATCTATTCAGATGCAAACAGCCCTGAATGCGTCATGTCTCTACAATTTAGAGGGGCCTCACACATTCCCTTTCTGCCCAGGGCCTCAATCATCCTAGAACCGGCCCTGATTACACTGAGGCAGCACGTGGTTCTCTTCACAGAGCTTAATTACTGTCACTAAATTGTAAGCAAACCTCGGCTCTTCAAACATGCAGTCTATAATGTAATAAAATAAAGAAATGGCACAATCGCACCCACACTGATTAACAAAGTATGGAAGACAATCCGTTAAATCAGTTCTCTTGGAGTATCTCCTTTAAGTACTGTACATCAGTGTGGGGTGGCAAAACTAACATTTTAGAAAGATAGCCTGCCTTCTCATTGTCTTGTCCAGGAGGGAGCCCTACCCCCACCCTGGAAGGGCCAAGATGATACCTGAATACTGCATGCCCACCCCTGTGCCCACCCTGGTGGATCCTGTTCCCCCTCTTGTGATGGCTCCTGCCCCCCCCCCCCAGTGATGGCTCCTGTCCTCCCATGTGGTGGCTCCTGCCCCCACCCCCCCCCTCTGTGATGGCTTCTGTCCCCCCTGTGGTGGATCCGGTCTCCGCCCTGGGTGGCTTCTGCCCCAGTCCTGGAAGTAAGTGAAGGGATGGGTGGAGGGCTGGATGAATTAGTGAAAGGGTGAATGGGTGAATTAAAGATTGAATAGATGGAGAATGAGAGAGGATGGATGGATGGATTGATGAGTGAGTGGAAGGATGGATGAGAGAAAAGGTAAATAGCTGGATGTATGGGTGGAAGGGTAGCTGGATGGGTAAAAGGGTGGATGGATGAGTGAAAGGATGGATGAGTGAAAGGATGGATGAGAGAAAAGGTGTATGATGAGTGAGTGGATGGATGAGTGAAATGATGGATGGATTGATGGATTGATAAGTGCAAGGGTGAATTGATGGACGGATGAGTGAAAGGGTGGATGTAAGGATGGATGAGTGAGTGAAAGGGAGGGTAGATGGACAAAAGGATGAATAGATGAGTGAAGTAGTGAAAGGATAGATGGATGAGAGAAAGGATGGATGAGTGATAGGGTCAATGGATGGATTCATGAGTGGATGAGTAGATGGATGGGTGAGTGGATGGATGGAAGGAAGGAAGAAAGGATGGCTAAGTGAAAGGGTCGATGGAGAGAGAAAGGGAGGATGGATGGATGACTGAAAGGGTGGATGGGTGGGTGGAAGGATGAGTGACTAGGTGACTGGATGAGTAAGTGAAAGGATGGCTGGATGGGTAAAAGGATAAATGGCTGGATAGATGAGTGAATGGATGGATGGGTAGAAGAGTGGATGGATGAGTGTACAGATGGATAGGGTAGATGGATGATGGATGGATGAGTGAAAGGATGGATGGATGGATGAGTGAAATGATAGATGGAAGGATACTTGATGGATAGGTTTGCAAATGGTTGAATATATGGGCTTACTTATATACTATTGCGCGACCTCCTCTGATGTGTCTGTAAAACTTATCTATTGTCCTGAAGTTTTGTCCTGAATTTTGACCTCCTGTCCTGAATTTGTGTCCTGAATGTTGACCCTTTGTCCTGAATTTTTACACTCACCGTCCTGAATTTGCACCAATGCCAGTTGGTCACCCTATGTGGAGCCCACCAATCATTTGGAGGCCTCCCCACCGCCCGGCCAAACCCCCGCCATTACAGAGCTGGGTGGAAGTATGTGCTGCTCTAGTCTCCCATGGCTAGGCAGCAAGGAAGGATAGATGCAGGGTGGCAAGCTTTCCATCATCTCTGCAGGACACCTCTCACGGGGCTACAGCACAAGACATCAATGTATCACAGAGCACACTTTTGTGGTTTTATTCCCGAACTGCCTCCTCCATATCAGGTCCATTTAAATGGTAACGTAGCTGGATAATGATCTATTGGGTGGGACTACGGTGTTGTACTACATTTGAGTCTTGATGCCGTCACACCTCCTGCAGTAAGCCTTAACTGCTTGCTGTTGCCACCAGACAAGTTTACAAATGAATAACACAGTTGTGCAAATAGAGTGAAAAGAGTCTTATTCAATCACTGATGGGAAACAACTGTGTCCACCAGGGGTACTGCCCAGTAACAACCTGTTTACTCCAGGACTTTAAGAGAAAGTCTCACAATCTACTACTGCTGGTTTCCCTTTCTACTAAAATATAGGAGGAGCTTAGACGTAGGCAGAATACAGGCAGCGAGAGCTGTAACAATTGATTCGACAGGACCCTTACCATGGTGGGTAATTCAGTGGAATGGAGGATACACCACCATTAGTGGTTCAGCTGCCACGTTTTAGTAATGGACCTAGGGCGACTTGAGATCTAACTTCATCACTTTACCGAACCACATTGGATGGAAGCACTGTATTGAGAATCTCGAGAGGGCCCAAAGCACAGTGACATTTCCCATGGCAGAGTAGTCCATGGCCTGGATATCACATCACTCATACCCCAGTACTGTTCGAGTGGGCTAGCTAGCAACTATGGAACAAGAATACATGTTTTTTAATCCAAAATTTCCAGTTGGCCATATCTTGTGCTCTTCAGTGTTTGCTCTGGTGCTCTTCATACTGTTATGAAACAGTGTTCCAGGCCACTTTTTTCAGTTTCGCCCCCTTTACCTGAGCTTCACTGGCGCACACAGTGCCCTTAAAGCCCTCTGCTTTTGTCATCAAATGTTTTATAGCACAGGCATCACCTACATTCATCAGAAACTCAAGAGATACATTCCCGCACTGTCCGGGTTAGGGTTGACCCTTCCTAGTGGAAAAAACTGACCGTCCGTTTCACGTTTTTATATTCTGCAAAGGCTCTGACACGCTTCATAAATAGAACGTTAATTGAATTCCTCTGTATTCATTTTTAACATGGCCTTTCTGTCTTTGTTTACTTTAATTATCTGTTTGGGTGTTCAGGGCAGCTGTAGAACACGTTTTATAGGGTTTCCTTCTTAAATTTACTGTTTAAAGTTTTATTGATAAGGGAAAAAATAGCGGCTTAAGGTATTTATTCCATTTTTTTTTTTTACCAGCTGAGTCATCAAAATACCGATTGTGCTATTATAAATCTGGCCAGGTGGCAGCCCTAGTCCATGTCTTTTTTACGTCGAGCTGGGCAGCGCATGCGCTGCAAGACATGCTGTATTGAAGAATGGAATAGAAGCCCAGCCCATTCTTCTCCCATATTTGTCATTGGTTTGGGTCAATGCAAGGCTGCCCGGGGGGGTTGTGCAGCAACCCCCCTAAAAAGGCGGCCGCCTTAGTGCATGATGGCACTGGGGATAGCCGGTCTAGTCCCTGGGGTTTGGCCAGGGAAGACGTCCGGCAAAAGACCACTTCCGGCGGAGGGGGCAGGGGTATTTAGGCTGTCCCCGCCCCTTCCTCGCCCTCTTGTCCCTCTCGTCTTGCCTTGACGCCGTTCGCTCCTCCGGGTCTTGCGGCGGGTTGTTTCGTGATTCCGGTTATCCCGGTGAGTGTTGGTGGTTGTTGAGAGCGAGAGTCTTTGTGGAGCGGCGGGGTGATGCGCTTGGTGTTGTTGCGTGGCCGGGAGGGCCCGGTGCGGTGCTTTTCATTAAGGCATTTGTGGTGGGGAGCACGGTCGTCATTATGCCAGGGGGTGTACCTCAGTGGTAGAGCTCATGGAGTGCGTGGAGGAGGCCCCGGCAGGGCCGGATTTAGGGCGGTGCGACCGGGGTGCTGGCTTCTTGGGGGCGCCGTGTTTGGAAGTTTATTATGCTTTTGAAGCACCTGATGCTGCGTCTCTTTCCGGCAATTACCAGGCCTCACATAAATGTCAAGATAACTCGTGTGATTAATTTTTTTCCTGGAGAGAGATCAGCATTTTGTATAGTTGAGGTTTTGACTTCGGTGAAGTTAGTGCAGAGGATCAATGTGCCTGCTGCAAAGAACGTGTGCCAAGTAGATTACAGAGTGCGTATGATGTAAATAGGTCAGCAGGTTACTGTTTTGAAAAGAGGCATCCTTTTGTTACTTGCAATTTATAACTTAAAGTCCTAATATTCAACAGTGAGCTATAAACGTTCATCCTAGAACTGCATACACACCACAAAGTATACATTATTAGAACATTGATTAATGTTGCAAAAAAGGGTTAATTTGGCTAGAAAGCGACTCTGAGCTTGTGCTTCTCCACACCAAGCAACCTTAAACTATACTGCCTACCAGTAGGGATGACATGAGACTCCTACACTTTGAGTCCTTTGGCTTAGGTAACATTTCCTATACACTGATTCACACGCGTATGATTGATTGTCTCTGCGTAAGTTGTGTGAGATGCAAAGTGCTCGGACACCCTACACTGGTAGGAGTGGCGCTATATAACTAATTCAATGCATCTGTGCTGTGCTGCGCTGTGTGAAGTGCGTCCTGAGGCGGAAAGCCGGGACTGTATGCTGTTTGTAAGGATTGTGCGTGTTGCATTTTAATTTCACTGTATATACTCTTGGGCACATAGACTGTTTTTTAATCCTAAACCATTGGGAGTTACCGCTTCTTTATACCGCCACTTGGTGCTTACCTGCTTAGGCTTCTTGCCCCTTAGCAGCTGAGTAGACGCTGTTGGGGCTGTGACTCGCCTCTGCTTCCGACAATCTTGGGGGTGAATCTTAACAGCGGTCCAGTCTTCGGCCCCTCCCTCGCACTACAGCATAAATCCCCACTTCCCTCCCACTCCGCTGACTAAGAGCGCTGTGTGAAGTGCGTCCTGAGGCGGAAAGCCGGGACTGTATGCTGTTTGTGAGGATTGTACGTGGTGCATTTTAATTTCACTGTATATACTCTTGGGCACATAGACTGTTTTTTAATCCTAAACCATTGGGAGTTACCGCTTCTTTATACCGCCACTTGGTGCTTACCTGCTTAGGCTTCTTGCCCCTTAGCAGCTGAGTAGACGCTGTTGGGGCTGTGACTCGCCTCTGCTTCCGCCATCTTGGGGGTGAATCTTAACAGCGGTCCAGTCTTAGGCCCCTCCCTCGCACTACAGCATAAAATGGCCCCCCTCTATAGGAAGCGCAGCGGACATGCGGAGCGGGCGCGCCAGCGGCGCGCCGAAGGCGCGCCAAAGGCAAGCCCGTCTGCGCCCGTCCGTGCCAGATCCGCACCTAGCGCCAGAGACCCTGGTCTTCTTAACTCTACCCAGCTTCTCCAATACTCTAATACTCAATTGTTAGAACTGAATCAGTTCCGCTGCACTCGGATGCAAACGATAGATGTAGCCGACCTCCCTTCTTCATTTAGCTGTGACTCCTGTGAACGACTAAGGTTTAACAACCCCCCGCCTCAACCTCGCAATCTTAGTACTCCACCTGATTGTTTCGATACCCACACCTGCCCACGGCCCAAAATTAAGGGCTACTGTGGAATCAGCCGTCCGATGAGCCGGGAAAGTTCTTTAAAGTGCATTTTGCTGAACACCAGATCCATGCCTAAACATAAACATGAAATTTCTACTCTCATCACAGATCACACTACAGATCTGATGTTTTTAACAGAAACATGGGCATCTGAAATCTCAGGACCAGACTGGAATGATGCAGTTCCGGAAGGATACCTGGTAGAGTTTTTAAATAGGTCAGGAGCAGTGGGAGGTGGCATTGGGATTATTTATAAATCCCATTTAAAAGTACTCTCACTATCCGATCTGGGTCTCGAAGCAGAAGCCATGAGCTTCAAAATCAAAAGCAACAACTGCCTAATATTCACAGGCCTCCTTGTGTATCGCCCCCCCGGATTGAGAGCACCATTCACCACGGCATTGCTCACTTTTCTTGAATCCACATCGGATTCTGCTTCTTACACCATCTTGGGTGACTTTAACTTTCACTTAGAAGCAAATAATGACTCTGAATCAGCCACTTTAATAGACAATTTTTTCAGTTTTGGCATGAATCAGTTAATATCTGGCCCTACCCACACGGCGGGCCACACTCTTGATGGCATTTTTACCAACAATAGCCATATTAATGTCACCTCGATTTTAGCAGTCCCCTGGTCGGATCACAGTGCCATCTTTTTTAACTTACCTCAAAATAACCTGTCTAATCATCGAAGAGGCTTTTCACTTCCTGAAAAACCCCATCCATGGAATAAACTTGAACCCATCAGCCTAGCTGACACACTCTTGAATAATCCCCCTACCCATGGTTCTGGCAATACTAATAAGGGAGCAATTGAATTTAAAAATTGGATCAGTCAGGCAGTTAATCAGCTGGCGCCTGCTGAAATAAAAAAAGCAAGAAGGCGATCTGCAACTGCACTGTGGTATTCCGCAGAGGTGAAACATCTAAAAATGAAATGTCGACGACTTGAGCGGCTGTGGCGTTCGGATTATAGTACCCTAAACAAATCCGTATACACAAAAGCCCTACAAGAGTACAAGTCAGCAATAATTCAGGCCAAATCAGTATATTTCACAAATAAAATTCAGGCAGCCTCTAATACTACCAGAGAGCTATTTAAAACGGTCACGCATCTGACCAAGAGCCCCCGTGATACTGTTTTTAGTCCTGATCAGAACCTCGTTACCAATATTGCAACCTTCTTTCAGCAAAAGGTGCAGAATGTGTACGATGATCTGAGCTCATCTGCACTTATTATACCCAATGACTACAAAGACACTGTCCACCTGACAGGGCCTAACTATCCTTGTTTTCAGCTGCTAGAGGAAACTCGGGTGGCAGATCTAATTGTACAGATGAAGTCAGGGTCCCCATTAGATCCATGCCCGCCACGCATTCTACACTTGATTCCACAGACGGTGGCAGCTGTTCTGACCCCTCTGCTAAATAATATCATCTCGTCTGGTGATTTCCCCAAATGCTGGAAAAAAGCATGTATTCGTCCGATCCTCATTAGATCCAACGGTACTTAAGAACTACCGGCCAATATCCTGCCTGCCCCTGCCAGCTAAAATTCTTGAAAAAGCTATGAATCAAGAAATGATGAAATATGTTGACCAAAACAAGCTCTTGGATCCCTCTCAACATGGATTTCGTCCCTTTCACTCAACAGAGACCGCCCTAATCATGGCCACTGAAAACATCCGAATGAAAATGGATGAGGGTAGCAGAACAGCCCTGATCCTACTAGATCTTACAGCGGCGTTCGATACCGTCAACCATTCGATCCTATTAAACAGATTAAAAACTCTAGGATTTACTGGAACGGCTCTTGCTCTGCTAACTTCCTTCTTGGATTCTCGAATCCAAAAGGTATTTTGGGAAGGTCTACAATCTGATGAATTTTCCCTTCCTGGCGGGGTCCCTCAGGGCTCGGCACTGTCGCCCACCCTTTTTAACCTATATGTCACTCCTCTAGCTGCCCTAATTCAATCTCATGGCCTACAATTAGTGTCTTACGCCGACGACACTCAAATTGTAGTGTCAGTATCCCAGACCATCGAAGCCACGGCAGAACGATTCAAAAACTGCCTTCTTGATGTGAAAAATTGGATGAGCTGTAACTTCCTAAAACTAAATGCGGATAAAACCGAGATAATCGAATTTGGTCAGAAACCACCTGTCTGGAGCAGCCTCTGGTGGCCTCAGGAGGCAGGCGCCTGCCCTAATCTGGTTGACAAGGTCAGAAATCTCGGTTTCCTGGTTGATAAAGATCTCTCCTGTAAAGCGCAGATCAACCAGATCACCTCAACTTGCTTTTACACCATCAAGATTCTTAGAAAAATGTTACCCTACATTCCTACAACTTTAAAAAAGACTGTAATGGGCGCACTGATAATGTCCAGAGTGGATTACTGCAATGCACTCTACTTGGGCACTGGGGAAAAACAAATTAACAAACTCCAGGCAATTCAAAATGCCGCAGCTAGGGTTCTGCTCAACCTACCCTACCGTCATCCAACGTCAAAAGCCATCAAGGAACTTCACTGGCTCCCAGTCAGAGCCAGAATACAATTCAAGGCTCTCTGCCTATACATAAATCACTGTATGGCACAGGATCAGATGACTTGTCCAAACTTCTTCCTCGCTATGTACCATCGCGTACATTAAGGTCAGCCAACCTTGATCTGATATGCCACCCAAGAATTAGAAGAGTGCGGTGGGGTGGCAGGTCTTTTTCGTACCAGGCCTCTAGATTATGGAATTCTCTGCCTTCTCACCTGCGCTCACAAAAATCCAAACAATGTTTCAGAAAGGCATTAAAGACCTGGCTTTTCTCCTCCTACTGAGATTTACTTCCATCGCTCTCAATGTCACTATAGCGCCAAGACGCCTCGGCATTCGTGCGCTCTACAAATATTTCAGTATTCAGTATTCAGTATCTGAGAGTGTGGTTATGGAGACTTAGTCACTGTTAAAGGGGGCTAGTGAGAGAATCCGTGATGGAGGTGGCATTGGGGGGGCGCCAACAAACATTGTTGCACAGGGCGCCACCAACACTAAGGCCGGCCCCGGGCTCAACCCCCGGCATCTCCAGTTGGATTTATTCGGTTGAGGGGAGGGTGCATCTTCCACAGGGGGGTGATTCGAGTCCGGCAGCGCGGTAAATGGCCCTAGGTCGCCTGCTCCCATGCGCGTTGCGGCCTCTTCACCCCCGGCTCATATGGCATCCCCAGGCTTCGTCCAGGGGGCTTGCCAGCAGCCCCCCTCACCCCACTGGATCAGTCAGCACCGGTTCCTTTTCCCACTTTGTAGCGCCTGCACTTAACCCCCCCCAGGCTTCGAGTGTGGTCCCGAGGTCACCCAGGTACTTGCTCCAATTGGGCAATGGTCTGCGGGTTTACAGCCTAGCCCCGCTAGACCGCTTTCCCGCTGGTGCATGGATCGGGCCTGGTTTATGGCCAACGTGGCTCGCTGCGGGTGCCAATGTTTGAACCGAAAGTGCCGGGTGTTAGGGCCCTATCACCCGGCTGGAGTTGCGCTTTGTGCCATCAATTTTAATATGCTGGGGCGGCAAATGAGGTTGAACGGGGGGCGCACGGCTGACGCAAGGGTGCACAGGTAACCCTGCCCCTCCCGTTGATTACAGTCTGGGCGGCCACCCCCACAGCAAATAGGCAACGCTGGGGCGATGGATTATTTTGACCGGGTGCTCCGGTGGGCACCTGGCCAACACAAGGTAGCCGCAAGTATGCACGTTGGTGTGTAATACGTTCGGCGCTCCTTCCAGAAGCTTACTATGTATCTTCCCATACATCTAGCATCAGAAGGCACAAAATAGAGCATGCTTGTGAATCCGTCCTTGCTTCAATTTGATGATGCATCCATACCTAGGTCATATTGTAAGGAGTGAGCTGCCGTATAGGTACGGGTATGCCAGGGTCGAGCGCGGCGTCCGTTCACCATCCTGTGATTCTGGTCAAATAACTCATCTACCAGTGCCTACATAAGTATATGTTCTCCAGGGGGTCCGTGAGTTGCATTCCACCTGAAGGAGGGGCATAGGGTGAGGGACAAGTGCTCCCTCCTCTAGGTTAATAGCCAATTTGCGCGGCAAAGCACGAGGTACGGCGCACGGCGGTTGCCATGGCACTGTGTTAAGTCGCTCTGCCCGTGGGGGCACAGACCAGCTGGTTCTATAAAAACAAGGGTAGCAGTTTACCACTCATACGGCGGTTGACATGGCAACACAAGTTTCGCTTTGCTGGGGTGGGGGGGGACAGCCAGTCCGTTCTGATGGAAACTAGGGTAATAGTTTTCCACACTATCTATACTTACAGCCTTGCACCATGCTGCTCTGCCATGAGGAGTGGGGGGGGAGGCTGCAAGTAAGATAAGGGGCAAAGGAAATGGGAAGCGATCATGGTCTGAGGATTATTTCCAGTCTCTTCGGTAAATGTATAGTTGTTATGATTTAGTAGTTTCAGTTGCATCGCAGCTCACCACCCAGATGGGGTGGCGACAGCGATGGCCAGACGGGAACCTTGGCTGTGCAACAGGTGCTGGGTGGCAGAGAGCCATGCGTCCCTGGAATAACATCTGGCTGCCGCACACCACACCCCTTGGCAGCGCCCAGCTTTTGAATTAATTCCACTGCTCAGTGCGAGCCCTGCTGGGGCAGTGGGCAGCATTCCAGAAGCAGAGCGTTTCGAATAAATCGTTCAGCAGACAAAGTGTTGTATGTGTGGGAACGAGTGTCAGCCTTGAATCTGCTAGGGAAAATCCCTGGATTGCCATTTCTGCAGCAAAGATAGAGCGGCTGAACACACTAATCGGCTTGCATTCGGATTAGAGACAAGTACTGCTAGGCGTAGGGAGTGATTGCCCTACTCCGAGCTCCAGGAAGTGCTGTGATACTGGGCATTGGAGGGAGGAGCTTATATTAGCTTTTGTGTTTGTTGTGAAGATTTTTATTTCCACTCAAAGTTGCAGCTTCATAATTTTAGTATAAAGTGGAAGTTAAAAGGACTCCCTTCCATGCAGCTGGTCACATTGCACAGTCAGAGGGAGGGACGCAAACGTATGTCACCCCTGCCTCAAGTAGCCAGTGATGCCGCTGGCCGCCTCCCGCTCCGTGGCAGGGAGTGCCTACTGTCGGTGTTTAATGGTTGGAGACAGTCAGATGCGTGGTTCAAAGACCGGCGTGAACAGTCCGATCCTTTAGATAGATCTTTGACGTCTCGCCGCCAGCGGTTTCATAGTGTCTTGCAGCCAGCATGAGCGGAAGGTCACTCCCACCAGGAGCATCTTTACCTCTGGTGGGATCCAGCGCTGCCATAGCTCAGTTAAGGGTCACTGCGTTACTTAGGGTAACCTTTGCGCATTTTCGATTAGCTGTAACCACTATCGCGCTAGGCCAATGTTAAATGTTCACAGTCACAGGCCCATTCGCACAATAGGGGGTAGTTGGCTGGGGGTGTCCCGGCACTTTCCTTGCTTGTGGATATCTCGGTGTCCTTTCGGTTTCTCGCCAAGGCGGTACAGCACACACACAGCGCCTGTCGTTCATTCGAGCAGTACCACCTTTGCAGTACTGCACCTGGGAGATGTATCTACACCTTCTCCAGACCAAGGGGATAGCATAGGAGGTAGCAGCCCACTCCGAGTCTATACAGCTTGCAGGTCGGGGTTGGGGCCTTGCTTCCATACAAGCTTGTCCAAAGGTGTTGGAGCGTTTAGGATACGACAGTGACTAGGCATAGGGAAGCCAGGCACACTATTTACTCGATGGTGCGACGCTGTGTGCTTCTACACATGAGGCGACGCTGTGTGCTTTTACACATGAGGCGACGCTGTGTGCAGTTACACATGAGGTGTCTGTGTGTGTAGTTACACATGAGGTGTCTTTGTGTGGCGTTACACATGAGGTGATGCTGTGTGCAGTTACGCATGAGGTGACACTGCAGTTACACACGAGGCGACGCTGTGTGTATGTACACATGAGGTTACACAGTGTGCACTTACGCAGGAGGTGATGCGGTGTGCACTTACGCATGAGGTGATGCTGTGTGCACTTGTGCAAGAGGGATGCGTTGTGCACTTACACATGAGGTGATGCTGTGTGGGTTTACGCCTGAAGTGACACTGCAGTTACATATGAGGTGACGCGGTGTGAGATGACACTGCATTTACACATGAGGGGACGCTGTGTGCTGTCACACATGAGGGAATGCAGGGTTCAGTTACACATGGGATGACGCTGTGCGCCGCTACACATGAGGTGGCGCAGTGTGCAGTTACACAGGAGGGAAGCACGATGTGTAGTTACATAGGAAGTGACGCTGTGTGCAAGTGCACATGAGATATCGATGTCTGCAGTTACGCGTGAGGTCTCGCGGGGGCAGCTACCATGATTAACATTAACATTAGCAGCTGCCAGTTTTACCGTGCATCCTTCACTTAATTATACAAGGCAGATCTCATGAACTAGTTCCCCGGTTCCAGTAGTAGGTGCGTGTAAAGGTTGGGGGAACCGGGCGAGGGAACTGCGCCTCGTGTGGTTGGTAGCTTGTGTCACTCGGTTTGGGCAGCAGCACGTCCTGTCGCCGGTGGTCGGTGAAGTTGGTGGCCCGTGCTCCCAGCAGTCATGCTCGTTGCGCGCATTGTTGGTTTGCTTTGGTTTTGGTTTACGTTATCCTTGCACTTGCGGTCAGAGAAAGTAAAACATCTGGTTGGCTGTAACAGTGCATGTTCTGGGACACTTAGCATTCAAAACTGGCAAGCGTGAAGTGCAGACATCATCATCCGTAAGGGGGATGCAGATGTTTCAGTTCCGTTCGGACAATTGCTCGGTAGTTTGAGAGCTCTATGGGTTAGTCGTGCACCGCAAGGATCAGGGGGTAACCAGCAATGGGTGGCTTCCTGGATTTGTAAAGGTGATAAGATGGGCCATGATGTGCTGCGCAGCACCGTGCACAATCTCAGGTCATTCTTGTTTACTAGCACGGGCCTATGCACAGTTAATATTAGGTTCTGAATCCTACACGCCTACACATTATCACATTATTGTATATTCAGGACACAGGTTATTCATTTTACCGACGGGCGGCAAGGGGTTGGGGAGGACATAGGATTTTAAGGTTTTAAGGTCTCCTGGCCACAGCAGGTTGTGGATGGTGATCTCTAAGGGCTTAGTGAAGGTCTTAACAAAACACACCTGGGCTGTTTCACAGGCGGGGGTGGTGGTCCCTACCCCCTTCACTTGATTCTCCCTGTCGGGTCTGTCGAACAATCTTAGTAAAGGTCTTTAAATTACTGCCTCCCGTGTCTCTGCCTTACTGTGAGCATTATGCGAGCGGTCGGAGCATCAGCAGGGGGGGGGGGAGCACGCCTGTTCACGGCGTTGTGGCTGTGATTACTGATGTGCCTCTTAGAGTCCTAGTCCTGCTTGCTTAGGTGGAATGAGGAGTGTTGTTTACTTGCCATTATGCGATGGCTGAGGAGGCAGAACATGGCAGCACCCCCTGCTAAGCGATGTTCCTGGCGAATTGTGTTGACCCAAGGCCGTAGAGTGAGCCTCATCAGATCTTGCAGT
Source organism: Triturus cristatus (assembly GCF_964204655.1). Classification (NCBI taxonomy): domain Eukaryota; kingdom Metazoa; phylum Chordata; class Amphibia; order Caudata; family Salamandridae; genus Triturus; species Triturus cristatus. The sequence goes on along the minus strand of NC_140595.1, from coordinate 694,617,196 downwards.
CCCGCCTTTGCAGAACATAAGATTTGTTTTCATTCTTCTAGGATACCATCATTAGCAGGAAGGTATCGAACCACAGAGAGCCAAGGGTTGGGGGTTCTGTCAACAGTAGTACGGGAATTCTTTTATTTCCAACAGCCTTTGTGTACCATCAATAGCACCAGCAGCGGAAAGCTTCGATTCGCCCAGGATTGGGGCCGGTTATGGCATCATACTTTGCAGTCTGAGAAGGTTATATTGATGGCATGGGATCAGTTACTCCAGTTATGCAAATTTTCTTGCAGTTCTCGGCAAAGATTCAGACTGCAATGTTGGAGGTTAGCCTGTTCTCAGGCCTTTTAGATGTTTTTAGCTCAGGCAGGGCCAAGTATGGGTTGGAGGCCTGAAGCCTGCCCTGGGTCGCATGTTTACAGGCATGTGGGGCGGCAGAACTTAAACGGGCTTGGGTCCGACCTCTGGCCAGGTTCAGATCCTGGTAGGTCCACTTAGTATCCTGTCCTTCTGAGTTCTATGAAACAGGTAACAGTGAATTGAGTAACGATAAAGGGTAATTTCTTCCGCCCTTTAGCCTTGGCTGGCAGCAACTGCAGGTTGTGGAAGACGTCACCCATCGGGTCGGCTATGGGCCAGCACTCTGTCTGCTGGGGCGGGAGTGTGCCAGTGCCAAGAGGGTGCGGGTTGCCTGGGTAGGGCCGATATGGATGGGAGGGAGCACTATCCGGACAACCAATAGAGCAGGTGTGCAGTTATAGAAGGTTAGATTTATAATTTGATGGCGTGGTATCAGTTGCTTCGGTTATGCGCATTTTCCTTGGCAGTTGTCAGCGAAATTTCAGAATGCAAGGTTGGTGGTTGGCCTGTGTCATGCTTTTCATAGGTGTTTTTGCTCAGGCATAGCCAAGCATGGGTTGGATGACTGTGGTCGGCCCTGGGATTCACGCTAACAGGCAGGTCGAGCGGCTGCACTTAGAGGGGCTTGGGTCCGACCTCTGGTCACAGGCACACACCTGGGCAGGTTCACTTATCCCGTCCTTGAGCTCCATTTAAACAGGTACCTTGAATTGAGTTATGATAAGGGGTAATTTCTCCCGCCCTGCAGCCTTGGCTGGCAACGATGCAGGCTGTGGGAGTTTTCTTCCAACTAGGGCGATATGGTCCATAGGAGTGGGGCAACCCCCCCAGGGTTAAAAACACTATTGGGCTACAGAGTATTAGGAGGACACTTGGCATTCCCAGTATCCATAGAGGAGAGATTTATACTCTAGTTCACCTCTGGGTTACTCTGTCCTGTCTGCTCCCTGGTATACTAGCAGAAGTTTGGGAGGGCAAGGCTTCACACTGGGTGGTGACTGACGGAATGCAATGGACATACTCCGACTAGTGCCAGACTCAGACACCTGAGTGACAGGGGAAGTAGGGCGGGCTTGTTAACTCTTACTTCAACCCGCATTGGCACTGCCTGGCAGGAGTGGCTTGTCAAAGGTATTGTTCTCCAGTCATACAAAGGTGACATGGGACCAACCCCGATTTTAGGTTTCAGGTCATTTCAGTCAAAAACCCACGGGGAGTTTAGAAAGGATGGGGGCACCTGTCCTGTGGGGGCATGCTGGCCTCTGGTTCTGTATGGGCTAAGACTTGTTTGGGCTGGACCTGGGAGAGGCCTGGTTATCAGCTTGTTGTAAGCAAATAGGCCTACCTTGGTGGGGGGCCCTGGTAGTGACGGTGGCCACTCCCAAGGCTGTGGAGGAGTTACAGGGCGATCCAGAATCTGCAGATACCAAGGGGTACTTCATGCAGCAGCACAGCGTAGTGCTAAGCCAGGATACCCAGGGATGTCTAGCGTTGTTCCCTGGAAGAACTACGGCGCCCCGTTAGTCCTACGGGCGGTTGTGGATCTGAGCAACCGGGGGCTGCCATAATACGCTCCGCCCACCTCTTACGGGGGGCGTAAGTAAGCAAGTGGACTGGTGGTCCACTGATGGGAGGGGATGGCCCCTCCCAAGGTTTGGTATGCACCAATTGGCGACTGCCACGGTGTGATTCAGGCTTATCAGACGGGCAGGCGGCATAGGGGTTCGCCTGCCCTGGGATCGGATCGCCCGTAAGATAACCCACCATGTTTGCATATTGGTTATGCTAATAAACCTGGAGCAATATTTCTCCACCTACATATGTGTCATGTGGTTTATTTATGTACTTATGTGTAATGTCCAACAGTTGCCGATATTGGCACTATGCAAGGCTGCCCGGGGGGGTTGCACAGCAACCCCCCTAAAAGGGCGGCCGCCTTAGTGCCGCATGATGGCACAGGGGGTAGCCGGTCTAGTCCCTGGGGTTTGGCCAGGGAAGACGTCCGGCAAAAGACCACTTCCGGCGGAGGGGGGAGGGGGCAGGGGTATTTAGGCTGTCCCCGCCCCTTCCTTGCCCTCTTGTCCCTCTCGTCTCGCCTTGCCCGCCCCTTCGCTTACCCAGCAGACGGAGGTACAAAGGAGGGGGGTTACGCTTTCTAACATGTTACTTTGTGTTGCAGGAGGAGTTACAGGGCGATCCAGAGTCTGCAGATACCAAGGGGTACTTCATGCAGCAGCACATCGTGGTGCTAAGCCAGGATACCCAAGGATGTCTAGCGTTGTCCCCTGGAAGAACTACGGCGCCCCGTTAGTCCTACGGGCGGTTGTGGGTCTGAGCAACCGGGGGCTGCCATAATACGCTCCGCCCACCTCTTACGGGGGGGGGCGTGAGTAAGCAAGTGGACTGGTGGTCCACTGATGGGAGGGGGTGGCCCCTCCCAAGGTTTGGTATGCACTAATTGGCGACTGCCACGGTGTGTTTCAGGCTTATCAGACGGGCAGGCGGCATAGGGGTTCGCCTGCCCTGGGACCGGATCGCCCGTAAGATAACCCACCATGTTTGCATATTGGTTATGCTAATAAACCTGCAGCAATATTTCTCCACCTACATATGTGTTGTGTGGTTTATTTATGTACTTATGTGTTATGTCCAACAGTTGCCGATATTGGCACTATGTCCTTCGTAAATGCTGGCATCTGATTCGTCCTTAGTACCACCTTGTCTTCATTCCTAACCTCCCATGAGGAATTACCCTTTTACATCGATTGTTACACAGTGAGCTTTTTTTTGTCTGCAAGCACTATTTTTCATAAGTAGTTTCTCCTGCTGCAGGCCTGACATACTTTCCTGCAACATTCAGCACGCCAAGCGCGCTTTCACTTTCTAAGCAGCCCGGGACAATGGCGGCTACTTCTTTGAATATGTCTCGCATTGACAAGAGTCTGAGCTATTAGCATTGTACATGAACAATGCATTTTGTTTATGTGTTAAATTTCAGAACATATAAATAAAAGGCATTGTCATTTACAATGCCAATAGCTTAAACTCTAGCAAATGCGAGACCTATTGCATTGCCAATGCTTGTTTAACGTATTCTGCATTGCATTCTTTCTATGACTCGCAGATCATGACATTTGTTTCCTCTGGCTTTATGGTACTTTGGCTCATTGGCTCAATGACCATACACCTGAATTTATTTAAACTTTGTACAGTACTGTATTCATGTTCATGCATTTGCATTGCCTATTATAATTGAATCAGCTGTAGTGTGATGAACATTTCTGATTCTTTAAAATCCTGATACTCAATCAGGAGCTGGCCGCACAACTCTTCCAATAAACCTGCTAGTCTGAAATCTTTTCACTGTCCGCCACCCACTGCAATTGTGCTGAAGTGTAATATTGTTCCGACTCTGGTGCACTGAGGTCACCCTTCGTGGTTGGGAATTTAAGTTTGACAAGTGCAAACAGTTGTCTACCGCTTCTGCAGATCAGCTGGGTTAGCAGAGAGCCCAGATCTCTAAAGAAAGTTCTCAGCACCCACATTTGTATCTTAGTAAAGAAATGCAGGAGGTGGGGTAGCATAACCCCATTGACAAGGGTGTTTTTAACCACTAGCAACATGGATAGGTTTTCCAGAATTCTACAGATCCCTTGAGGGAAAGTAATGCTCTGCCTCAGTTCCAAATCAGTAGATAAAGGTCTGATCAGTTTATTTGAATCAACATGTATTTTACATATCAGTTTCCCGATTAATGCCAAATCTGTCAATTTGGGCAGGATATCATCCGCTGTGGGTATGAGTGGGAAGCGACACGTTATTTCATACTAGCAATAATACCTGAGTATTGACTCATTAATACTCTTTATAGTTTGAGGAATATTCGGGTTTCACTGTCTTGTGAAGAGCAATAAATCATCTGCATGAAGAGAGATGGTATGCACACCATCTGCCAACTGTAGCCCTCTCTCATTTCTTTCCTTTTGGGCAATGCTAACAAAGAGTTTTATTGCCCAAATGAATAACTTAGGAGAAAGCAGACAACCTTGCCAAGCTCCACGGGCGATGATTATGGGTGATGATAGTATCTGTACCATCTTTACAGTTACATGTTTTGAATGCCTTTCCTAGTCCAACCAACACTGTTGTCCTAGGTGTTCTCAATTAAAGAGGTATGGCGATAAACCCATTTTGATCTGAGTGTGATAATTCTAGTAGTAGTGGAGATATATGCCTTGCTAGTATCTTGGTAGGATATTTTGACAAAAGCAGCTGAGCCTTCGGTCACTTTAGAAGTCAGCTGAACCATATTGATGTGAATAAAGGATGACAGGGTGATTGATAACCCTTTGATATCATCCATTTTTTTTTAACCCTATCAGGGCGTCCACCATTAAAGTAATTCTTGGATAGCCCTAAATAGTTTTAACAGTTTATCTCACTATGGCCAACTCTTTTTAGGATAGAATCGAAGTTTTAAATAAACCTCGAGCCCACTCACAGTGGCAGACCCCAGCTTGGACTGAACCGAGTCTAGGGTGTGAGAAGCCCAACGATGAAGCATGTCACCTATTGGTGTGGCTTATCAAACTCACGTACATCACAAAATGCCAGGCTTTTCATGGTCTCTAATCAACTCATTCAAACAGAGAAAGCTTGTGGCATGCGTCACATTTTCCCAAGAAAGGGTTTGCATGCCAGCCTTTTTTGAAAACTTTCAATGGTGTAGAACATGGATAGTTGTGCAGGTCTCCTATACACTTTGGGAGTGGGGAAGACAGTAGAAGGGAAACTGTTGGCCAGATCTTCTAGAACACCCTAAATCCTTGCCCTTCTTATTGAGTGGGAATGTACCCCTTTATACAAACATAATTTAGACTGAGCACCGATGCAGCTCTCTCTTGCGGATAGGAGTTGAGGGTTGTTGGTGATGGGCTGAAGGAAGTCTGCAATGGAAATAAATATCTAGTAGACTTGGGAGGCAAGGATAAACGGGTAATTCACAAATCTTTTCTCTGTGGGAATCATACACCACTTCTGATATATTAGAAGTACACTTATGAATTTAGATGGTTACAGTAAATAAATATAGTTCTGTTGGATGAAATATATGTGGCATGGTTTCTGTGTCTAAAAGAAATCCTCAAGTAGACACACCTTTGGGGCACTGAACAAGACAGATTGTAATGCTGATGGAGGGGCAGACTATTTGCGACAAACTACTCCACATCTGAAAGGGCTGTGTTAATCTGATCACTTACAGAGTACAATTCAAATCATTTAGACTTAAATAGCTAGAGAAAGCAGATATGTCCTTCCTAGAGGCAGAGTTGATAGCTTACAGGATATACTGGAAATCAGATATGCCCCCCAGTACTGATCAACCGAAATTCTTTCCAGCGAGATCAAAGTGTTGGCACAATGACTGGACGTCCTGGTAGTGCTTGATACAGACTAAAGCTGTGTTATATACATAACAACACCCTTTGGCTGGGACACCAGGAGAGGAAAAGATGTATTGTTTAGCTAAGTGGTTACAAAACTAAAGATTGGTAGATGTGTGGATTCTCCTACATCCTCACTCAAAGGAATTTCTCTAGTAGTCTCAAGTGTACACCTTACATGTAAGGCTTGCTAATTTAATATGCTCCACCTAAATCAGACTCATTTAGTATACACAGAACATTTGGAATATCTGGAGAGAACCATATCCAACCATAACACCGTACTAATGTCTATGGCCGGGGAGATACATCTGATCCAAGTTGATGCCTGGAGGCCTCCATGCTCGAGCAGAGAGGCGTCCAGGGAGAAAAAGGGCACAAATATTCAGCCCTATTTTCAGGATAATGTATCTAGTGTCCTAGTAGGATGGAAAACCTTTAAAGTGATGATCAGGGGCCACTGCATCAGAGAGGTGGTGGGAGTTAGAAAGATCCAAGAATGGAAACTAAACACAGTATAGGAAAATACACTATTTGAAAAAGAAGACTGACTAAACACCCAAGAACAGGGAATGACAAACAAATGTGAGTGAAAACTCTGCTACATTGTTGGAGAGAATAGGACTTCTTAACAGCAGCGGCCGATGCAGGTAGGCGGGTGTGGTGAGTCGGGCGGGGTGGGGGGATGCCGACAGATGTCAGAATAGGATTTATTTAGTTATTTAATTTTTCCTATTCCATCATCTGTTGACATCCCAGTGCCCTGCCCCATCACACTTACCTGCACCGGCCGCTGCTGCGTCTTAACCCTACCGGATATTAACACACACACACACTGAGGTAGATACAGTGAGTCACCTATTGGTGTAGCTTATCAAACTCACACAAGCAAGGCTTTTTTAGTCTCCAATCAACTCAGTCAAACAGAGAGATTCCTGGGAAATGTTTGGCCCCCAGCCATATCATAATGTGGCATGCTTCACATTTTTCCTAGGAGGGAATTGCACATCTTTTGAAAAACTTTCAAGGGTGTAGAACATGAATAGTCATGCAGGTTGTCATGTAAGTGCCTCCAAGCCCCTCGGGGAGACTAACTACATGAATGTTGTTGCACCTTGAATGCCACTTCGAATCTTCAGCCTTGTTATTGAGATAGTGCACCATTTTTGTAAAGTCCAACACTTGTTTCTGTAATGTGACAGTTTTCAGCTGTAGTTCGTTTAGGGTCGCCTCTGTTTGACAGTTTCCCTTGATCATCTCTTAGTAGTCCAACATCCACTTACATTGTACCAGTCTTGGCCTTCAGTGCCTCTCTTGTTGCTGTGATGCAGTCAGGATAATATCCAATTTATCACACTCTGTGGGTTGTTCATTTACTATCGTTAGTTTAGTTTTATGTCTGTTCTCACTAGGTAGGTTGTGAGCCACCTGGGACTGAGATTCTTGTTGGTTCCTTAGGCATGTCCATTTTGGCTCAATTTTAAGGTCCTATATATGTTGTTTACAATGATGCAAATCTAAAGTAAGGTGCCCCTTGTCTTCATTTCGTTGGCTCGTCATGTGAATCTTTAGTTTCCAGTATGGCACAGTGCTGGAACCAGAAAAAGAATCCTACTTTTGAACAGGTGTCACAGATCTCAGGTTGGTTTCCAGATTTGACTCTGCATTTAGTGGGAATGGGAGGAACACCTTCCTTGAGCCACGTCATATCCACTAAATCTAGAGTGGTTGTCATCTTTGGGCTTTATTGATGTGTTTATGAGGTTGAGGTGTTTAACAGATTGATTATCATTGGTGATCATTAATTTTCTGGTTTGTGTTAACCTCTTGAGGCATGACCATGTCCCTGTTCCCAAACTGTATAGGCAAAATTCACAAAAAGACTCTGTATAATGCCCCAAACATGTAAGACAGTCAGTGTTAAGCCCACAGTCCCCTATTGAGTCGCTTGCTGGTTTGTTTTAGTTATGGGAGTGCACTCCACACCTGGGAGCATCCTCTGTGTATCACACTACCCTGTAGCATGCTTGTGCCCCAGGTATTGGGCCACATAAATGCGATCTCCAATCAGGCATGGAAGGAGTCCCCAAATGTATGGAGAAGCTTGTGTTCGGTAGAGAAGTGGTCTTGTTCACCTCGGCCATTGTAGTCGGTTCACTGATGGAAGTGGGGCCCACGTGGTTATGCTGCTCATGGCCTCTAAGCCACTAGCACTCTCCTGTCCACTATAAGGTTTTAGGGCCTCCACCACATCAGTCACAGTGCAGACCCTCACTCACTGGTCTCTATAGACTCTGTGGCTCTCCTTCAGTCCGAGATATTCATGGCTTCTCCTCTGGGGTCCTTTGGGTCTTTTCAGATTTTGGTGCCTTCTTTTTCTCCTCACTGCACACCACCGGTTGCTGCCACCAATATTTTGTAATGGCGTTTCCCTGGTCCCCTGCAATCTCTGCTTTGGTTTTTGCAAAGTTGGCATTTTATAGAAGCATTAGAGGGCTGTCACTGGGTGCTAGAAGGATTTCACTCTTATCGTCATATCAAATACTTTCCGACTCACTTTTTTGATTGCGGATTGCAGCAATGTTAAAGGTGGGGAGCATGAGCTCAGAGAGTGTGTGCTACTCCATTGACCACTCAGATATGCACTCCTTCCCCAGTGCTAGATGTTGGTGTGGGTGTAAGACCATTTCTGGACTGCCTAAGATCTCTATGACAGGAAGGATAGCAGAAAAGAGGGGATCTATGCCTTAGTCCCTAACTTATGTCTAGGAGCACTACTGGATTGACCTGCAATCTCAATTCATTTGGCATTTTTGCTTTGGTTTCCAATATCCAACTAGAAACTTTCAAATTAGTGTTCAAAACCATTTTGGGCAACATATTCCTACACATATTTTATGTTCATCTTCACCCTATCATCTCATAGTCCATGCAGCAAGAAAGACCAAGAATTGGGGCTGATCGTATTCTCTTCTGTCTGCTAAACAGTTTACCATCCTTCCTTTGTCTATTAAACCACTGATAATCATCATGCGTTTAAAAAACATTTGAAAAAAGTTTTTTCTTTCTTATTTGTAGCTTGCAGCCTTTTTTACTTTTCATAAGCACCAGGATAACCATGAGGTCGTATTACAGAAAGTGCTACGGGGGAACAGCGGACATATGCTCCTGCTTTGTGCCCTCTGGTCACTTTGGTATTGCAGAAGGGGACAAAGATGCTTGTGTGGACCCTTCTTTAATACAGACAGCGCTTGCACACATGTAGTGCTGTTATTTAAATAGGGCTTTTCCTCATGTACATAGGGTCGTGACCCCGTGCAATGAGGGAATCTTTTTCCCTCCTCTCCCAAAACTGTACCATGGACGCAGGCGCTAGGAAAAGAAGCTGTCAGGAAGCACATTGAAAGTGCACAACAAAAAGGTGGTGCACTGTCAGTGCACCTCCTGATGGCAGCCCTCTGGAGAGGGGGTTGGGAGTCCCAAGGACCCCCAGACATCTCCTGAAAGGTCAGTGCAGTTACCAACGGCAAAAAGAATAATTGGTGGATAGAATGTCATACATTCACCCAGCACAGAGATCTGGGCCTCAATCCCTTGTTTTTTTGCTCCCCATGCCATTCCAGTTTGAACCCAGCCATATGCAAATCATTCTTGACCCTGCACCCAAATGGAACAGTCCAGCCTGAACTGCCAGGTCAGGTCCTCCCTGGACTGGAAACAAGCATCCTAGGACCGGTTTCTGGGTTTCACCCCTCATAAGCCAGGATAACTTGACTCCAGTGGCATGGAGAGCACTGGACCCATGTCTGGGCATCCCCATCCCACTCGGGGTGAAAAAAAAGCAAAAATAACAATTGATGGACCGCATGCAGAACAATGTCATACATTCACCCCAGTACAGAGATATGGGCCTAAATCCATTGTTTTTTTGCTCCCCATGCCATTCCAGTTTGAACCCAGCCATATGCAAATTATTCTTGACCCTGCGCCCAATGGGAACAGACCAGCCTGAACTTCCTGGCCAGGTTCTCCCTGGACTGGACACAAGCATGCTAGGACGGGTTTCGGGGTTTCACCCTTCATCAGCCAGGATAGCTTGACTCCAGTGGCATGGAGAGCATGGGACCCACGTCCGGGCATACCCGTCCCACTCGGGGTAACAAATGCAAAAAGAACAATTGATTGACAGAATGCAAAACAATGTCATACTTTCATCAGAGTACAGAGATCTGGGCCTCAAGCCATCGTTTTTTTACTCCCCATGCTATTCCAGTTTGAACCCAGCCATATGCAAATCATTATTGACCCTGCGCCCAATGGGAACAGTCCAGCCCAAACTGCCAGGCAAGGTCTTCCCTGGACTGGAAACAAGCATTCTAGGACCGGTTTCGGGGTTTAACCCCTCATTATCCAGGATAGCTTAACTCTAGTGGCATGGAGAGCATGGGACCCAAGTCTGGGCACACACGATCCAACTGCACTGCCCTGCAAAGGGATCTGTAATCCCTCTTTAAAGTGCAGGTGGGTTGCCCCCTGCACTGTGAATCACAGAGCAGCTTTGAAGCAGCCGCTTCGTATTTCACTTCAATGCACTGCCCCCAGAGAGCATGAGTTTGCCGCTGCCCTGGGGGCAGCACATTCACTGTTATAGGGCTCATCTTCCCTGTTTGCGCAATGTGCACCAATGTAAAGGTGCGCTTTGGCTCAAACAGGAAAAGTGTGCCCTATGTGATTAGGCCCCCTGGTGTAACCGTATAAGCTCTATAAATGACTTTTTATTCATTAATTCATCTAATCTTGCCTCATTTGTGATCTGTCTTCGCTGCCCTTTATGACATGTGGCTGTCCAGAACTTGTCATGCTCCCTTATGAGCAGATACAACACGATTCAAGAAGAGCTCTGAAAGCCATGTTTTGTTTATGAGTGATCAGTTGCACCCTGGATTAGTAATTCAACTGCTTATTTGGACCCACTAGTCTTATATATCTTTTTTTACTTTGGATTATTTTGTACACTTCGTTACCTCCACAAGAGAGAGCGCCCATCACTCTGAAGAGGAGACATTGCAAGAAGCCACTGAGTGTTACTGTCTCTGACTTACATACAGCTTGGTGGGAGCTAAAAGTCAAATCTGATAACTAATATATTCTTGTTAAGGTTTGATACCTGTCCTATGACTGTAAACCTCTGTCTTCTTCTCCACAACAGTGTATTACTACTCAGAGCATAGGATAGTGATATCTGAGTGGTAGCAGGGTATTGGAGGCATTATCTACTGCGGTAAGAAAGTCAAAAGCAGCAACGCAGCGTCTCTCCAACTGCATCCTGATGACTTTAAAGTCAGGTACTCATTGTTCTGCAGCAGTTACAATACAAGAATACTAAAGCTAATGTAACCTTTTGTATTAACAAATTTCAAATCGAGCATTATCTAACCACAGAAGCATGAATACTGGCTGCTAAAGCGGGCAAGATCTTCGCAGAGCCCTTGTTGCCAAGGTGTGCTGTGATCTTCAAGACAAGGGTTTGAATCCTGGTTACGTTTGAAATAGAGCAATTATAAATTGAATACAAATGAAAGTGTGGTCTGAGATGCTGCATAAAAGCAAGATATTAAAAGCATGAGAACAAATATAAAGATATAATTATTAACATGATTATAACTTTACTGAATGAGAAGCTGGTGGCATTTTACAAAAACGCAAACCCTGCGTCATGTACAACAGTAGGAAAATGCTCCCGCTGTCACTCCAGCAGCCCACCGCAGTCCCACCACTGCTCAACACTTATAATCTAGCATGAGCACGCTTGCCAGAAACATCCTACTTCGGGCGATACTTCCAATAAAGGACTACTGGCTTTTGAGTGGGAACGCTGGCCTTTCCCAAATATCACCCAAGGTAAGCGGGCAAAACTGGGAACTGCCTACAGCCTGGCCTCACACCCAGCTTGGTCAGACTTATGGGCTGCAGGAAACTGATGCCTGAGAGAAGCTAAGCTTCACCTTGTCACAGCTGGGCAAAGTCAAGAACCTTTTGTGAAGTTTCCAGATGTTGATCAAGAACCTTTTGTGAAGTTTCCAGATGTTGATCAAGAAACTTTTGTGAAGTTTCCAGATGTTGATCAACATCATGGGCTATGCTGAGGTTTCACACAGTCCTCGATCAGTGCATGAGAGAAGAGTGTGACAGTCGCGCCACCTGGGCAGAACAAATATGCTGCTTTGGAACAACCATAATTAAGGTTCAAGCTTTAAGCAAATCAATTCATTAATGAACAGATACAACAACGTCAGTCCTGACGGAAGGAATACCATGGTGTGAATGTATTCACCCCTCTGGGTGGGATGCACACATTTTATCACTTACCTCCCAAGATGCTTCTTCTTGCTAGATGTTTGCCAAAATACAGTGACTATAATGATGATAATCACCAGGACAGCGAGCCCTGCAGCAAAGCCTCCATAGACAGCACCCTTATTGACTCTCGAATTACATCGCTCTCCACTGTACCAATATATGTCATGATTAGGGCAGCTGTAGAAAAGACATGTAGTAAGTTAGGTCAATAGTTTGTTGTCTAGAAATCATCAACAACAAGTGCTTAAATATCTTAGCAAATTTCTACATTGACACTCACCACTACTATTCTTTTAAGTCTAAAATTTGAATGTTAGCAATGTCACATGTGGCTACCTGCTTTAATGGACGGGCTGGCATTTATCCCATTGGGCATTGCTCTAAGGTATGGTTGCCATTGGAGGCCGGTTTATGAAGGTCTAGGGTTGCTACTGGCACCTTGGTCACTTCATCCATCGCATACCGGTTAATTACAGAAGGTAAGGCAGGGGTTTTATGAGGTAGAGGGAGGAAGTGAGGAAGGAAGGTGGCACATGAACATCTTTCCCAGGCTGCTTTTGATTCCCAGTTAAACCCTAACTGCTTCACAAGAGCCATTGCAAACAGGGAAGATTAAACAACAGAACTGCAAATCATTTGGTTCACCACCCTATATAAATATTTCTTCAAGGGCAACAACATTACGCTAAAGCCTATCATTCACTCTTGAGAAGAACTGTAATGTGTTATTCTGTCTTGGGTCTAATCCTCATCTGTGCTTGTGTATGGTGATTCCTGAAAGTTAAGGGTCTTGCAATATTTGCTGGCTTTAAACACCAGCTTATATTCCTAGAGATGGTTAGAAATGAGCTGCTTGTTCAGCTATACTTCGATATACTTAGAGGAGCAAAGGAAGTTGAAGGGCTTCTTCTTTTGTTAGTTGTCCAACACTATTTTGATTTGATATTACAAAGTGTCAATAGGGCCTGTTATGTCTCAGAAACCCTTGCAATGGGAGGCATTCCACAATATACTCTGTACGGTGGGAATACTCTCTAAAATGATTTTGACATGCAAAGAGTGAGAGAGCGTGGTCATGTTATCTGAATGGATCAACACCTTCTTTCCAATGGTAACCCACTATCTTGAGGTTGGTCCACTCAAAAGAGAAGCTATCCACTCAGGTACAAGCACAAGCATACCAATCATTAACAGAGCCCTTGGGGTAATGATAGCTCTGATGCATGTTGGATGATACATGAGGGAACAATTGTATCCTTGTAGATTATTTCAAGAAAAAGGGGCCTATGTGCCTGTTGCTGTCAGACTGCCTTCAACTGTCAGTCTCTCTTTAGTCTGATTATGGAGGGGTACTAGTCTTCTTTGCTAAGGGGTGTATATATATATATATATATATATATATATATATATATATATAAATATATATATGACGCTATAGTTAGATTAGAATGTCAGTCATAATGTTAATGTTGCATTTTAAATGCAAAAACACTGAAATTCCTCAGTTATAGTTCACTGAGCTACAGTTCACTGCAATGTCCTGCTTATGACCACCCCACACCAAAGCTAAAGGGCCAGCTAAGACTGCCCTCTTATGGTGCCTCAATTTTATTTTTCAGGGCATGTCAACTGAATTCTCTCTTTCTGTAATGGCTGCTGCAACATTTTTCGTAAAGTTGAAGCCATAGAGCTTCCAATCTGCAGGCCGGATTTAGGATTTGCTGATGTTAAAGGATGACGGTATAAAATGCTTCAACATCCTATCGCAGTTGATCATTTTTGGAAATGTGGGTCCTTAGATGGTCCACAAACACAGATTTAGCTCATCTCAAATTAAGATCTACAAAAAAACACTTTTGCAACACCAATATCTTGGAAACCACTGAATAGATTAAAACCAAACTGTCAAGAAGGGGGCTGATGATATTACTTACTGCTCAGTGTGACTCACATGAGAGGGAGCTGTAATCTAAATCCACCTGCAGTAAGTACTTCTCTGTGAAGGAGAGGTATGCACTCATCATGAATTGCTAACATTGTTTGGACTAAAAATGGAGGCACATGGAGAACAGGTTATGTGGCAGAATGCGGTCACTAAACTACGATTCCCATTAAGCAACAAACATTTGCTGCTAGGAATCAGCAATTTAGGAAATTGACATCATGCACACAAAGTGAGAACAGGAGGCATGCAAATGTGTTTGAGCATCAGGAGAATAGACGAATGGCTCAGAACAAAATAAATAACGAACTAATACCAAAACCTAACACAGAACATTGAGAAAGAGCCTGGGACCCAGGGATTTGCAGCTTTGGAAAATAGGCCGATAGTGTTTGGGGAAAAGACTAGCACTACAGTAACTATAACTCACACCCCCATCATGCACAGTGTTGTCATCAATAATGTAAATTCAGATGTCATTAGGGTTGTTATCAAGGCAGTCACTAAACATTTCATGAGTGATGTAATATGTGAAGGTGCAAGCAGTGCATGGCGAGGGTGTGAGTTATATTTACTTTAGGGCACACGTTAGAGTTACTTTAGATAGTTATAACTGGTGAATTCCAGCATTTGTTTTACTTTAAAATGTTGTGTTACAACTGTTATTGTCACCTAACTATAACCTTTCTCTCTCTTTCTCTCTCTCTCTCTCTTTATATATATATATATATATATATATATGTATATATATATATATATATATATATATATATATATATATATATATATATATATATATATATATTACCTACTGGCGGTCGCCAGTAGGTAGATATAGTTAGGACCCTGTTTCCATAGGAAATCCGCAACATTCTATTTGGAATAACTTTGGCGCCGGTCGACGAATCCTCGCGAAATTTTCAAAATAGGTGGGGCGCTACGCTCCGCTCCTACCCTGAAAGTCTCGGGGGGATTCGTCAAGCAGGGGCCGAGAAAAAAGGGGGGTCCCAAAACACGTTTTCCCCATGCTTTTTTCCATAGGACCTTTAGACACGGCTACAGCCCGAACGGCTGAACAGAATTACTTGAAATTTGGCAGAGAGGTAGCCATAAGGTCAAGGAAGTGCCTTTTGCAGGTCTGGTGTAAATCTGTTCAGTATTTCCTGAGAAAATAGCATTTAAAAGCATATATATATGTGGGCGGAGCCTAACCACACATCTCATCCTGAGATCTGATTGGCTGTCAGCACTTCATCCAAGAAGTGTTGGCAGCCATCTTGGGACCAATATACATGATAGCACCTCATTAAAAAGCATTGCAGTTAATAGAAGGTTTTAAGACTTTAGTTACATTATAAATCATTTGTTGATGGTACCATACTCATTTTAGGAATTGTGGTATGTTCTAAGGTGATTTCACCATGTGAAAAAGCCTTCTGCTGGGATATCATGATTGAGAGAAAAATATTTTCTCATGCTTTTACCACAGAGGTTTGGAAGGTGATCTATAGGCTAAACTGAGAGCTTATTTTCTGTAAATTCACATTATCTTTCTCAGTCATGTGAGAATGAAGTCTGACATTCTCAGTAAAACATGTACATCCAACAAGGGCAGAGACTGTCAGTTGATTC
The DNA here is from genome assembly GCF_964204655.1 of Triturus cristatus. NCBI lineage: Eukaryota > Metazoa > Chordata > Amphibia > Caudata > Salamandridae > Triturus > Triturus cristatus. The sequence goes on along the minus strand of NC_140595.1, from coordinate 694,601,470 downwards.
CTTTGTGTTCTACTGCAGCTTCCCAGAGTGTTCCAAAGAACTACTAGAGCGCTAACAGTCCTACTTATGATAAACGTATGGCACACCTGAAGCCATCTTGCTTGGATTAAAGTGGTAACTCTTAAAACATTTAATTTAAAAAGGAACAAAATGAGGGGGTTCATTTTTCCATAAAAAGTATGATTAGTGCTGCAGAAAGAAAAATTAGGGCACATTTTGAGTGACTTCTCAAATCCTCTTCTATTTCATTAAAAAATTCTGACATGCAGACTGAAACATGCACTTTCAATACCAGCAGCAGTTTTCCCTGGTGAGCAGTAGCTTTACTACAGTGATCTAATGAGCAAAAAGAGTGCTAACATTCTGAATTTATGGCAAATGTGTGACACATCTGAATGCCTTCTTGATGGAATCAAAGTAAAAAACTGAAAGTATTTCCTACTGAGGAGACTGCAGTAAATGAGGAAATTAGGAAACTTCATAACAAATAAGTCTCCCAAGATGGCCACCAGAGACAAAAGAGCCCAAATGTAGCCCAAATATCACCCAGATGTAGCCCAAGTATAGCCCAATGACAGAATGTCCCAGAATGTTCTTAAAAACAACTAGAGCGCTTACTGTCTTCATTATGACAAAAGTAAGGCACACCTGAAGCCATCTTGATTGGAATAAACTGGTAACACTTAAAACATTTAATTTAAAAAGGAACACAATGAGGAGGTTCATTTTGCCATAGAAATTATGATTAATGCTGAAGAAAGAAAATGAGGGCACATTTTGAGTGACTTCTCAAATCCTCTTCTATTTCATTAAAAAATTCTGACATGCAGACTGAAACATGCACTTTTAATACCAGGAGCAGACTTCCATGGTGCAGTAGTTTTACTACAGTGATCTAATGAGCAACTAGAGTGCTAACATTCAGAATTTATAACAAATGTGTGACATATCTGAATACCTTCATGATGGAATCAAAGTAAAAAACTGAAAGCATTTCCTACTGAGGAGACTGCAGTACATGAGGAAATTAGGAAACTTCATAACAAATAAATCTCCCAAGATGGCCACCGGAGACAAAAGAGCCCAAATGCAGCCCAAAATCACCCAGATGTAGCCCAAATATAGCCCAATGACAGAAGTGTGCAAAACACTTATTATTTTGTGTTTTTGCAGTGTTATATAGTGCAGACTTGTCAGGTATTGGAGTGCTTTACATGAGCATTGGTTACATCACACAAGAACAAATTCATTTTGGTTGTAGACATGGGGAGACTAAGTGATTTGACCAGAATCACAGAATGTCGAGCTGAAGCAGAAACTTCAACCTGGTTCCCCAGTTGCAAAGTCTGCAGTTCTGGAAGTAACACCACATCCTCTCCCCTAAGTGCAACATTTAATCAAGTGGTCAACTGGATAAAAAAACATAAAGATAACAAATAATTTAAAAGTGCTTTGTCGCTATTTGAAAACTCAGAAAATATGTCCTTATTTTAGTCTTTTAGAGCACTAACCATAATTTTGATGCCAATAAGACCCTCTCATATATGTAATTTCTAAAGGAAATGCTCTAGGTATTACAGTTTTGATTACATCAAGATGATGTCAGGCGTTCCACACTTTTGTAATAAATATAGAATGTTAGCAATCTAGTTGTTCATTAGGATACTGTTGAGAGGCAGAGGCCAGGGGCACGGACTCTGAAAATTGAAGGCAGGTAGGAGGGTGCAAAGGCAACAATTTAACCACACTGAGCAGGCAGGAAGGGCCGTGGAAGCACAACAGACTATGGAGGGCAGTGGAAAGGGGGGCAGGGGCAACAAACCAACAATACAGGACTTGCAAGAGAGGCTGTTGGAGGGAAGATCTATTACGGGTCAAGGAAGCTAGGGGCGGTCGCCAGATCCCCGGGAGCCACCACAGAACTGAGCAGGAGAGTGAGTCAGGGACAAAAGGGGCACCTTAATTTGAGCCGGGGTGCCTAGGAAACCTTGCTCCAAAAATGAAGAAAACAGACATATGAGACATGGAATTGGAGGCAGAATACAATGGCAGTTTAATGAGAAGATGCAACTTCAAAGAAACCGCAGAATAGAGACATAAAGTACAAAATACAGAATCCAGATAATCATACAGCTGTCATAATATTCTCTGTATCTCAATTAATGTACTGACAGAGAGAGAGAGAAAACACATCTATAAATGCATCATGAGAAACAAGTTACACCAAGGAAAATGTTACCTAGGAACACTCATGTTTACTCTTAGAGCAAGCATTCCTGCAATTACAATACAAAATCTTTTAAATGCAAAAGTAAAGAGAACAATGGTTAAACATAACATGACATTTCATATAGGTAAAATAGAATAAGATACTTCAAGCAAAGCAGAGCAAGACATTTTAAGCAAAGGAAGACAAGAGCTCCCAGCTCTTGGGGAAAACCTGCACTGCCTGTTAACCTACATACAGACGGCGAGGTAGTTCGTCGATATCTGTGGGTGCTCCCTTTTTATATCATTTTGTGGGCTCCTTTGCACGCTACATCTACCTACGTATGCTACCCAAAAGCTTCGTCTGCAGATTTTACCAGACATTTCGTCATTTACCCACTTAATGCTGACAATGGACTGGGTGAAAAGGTCAGTCTCTCAGGCCAATCGCTTATCGTAAGTTCCATAGAGCAAGCAGAAAATAATGGGTATTGTACGGGAATTCAATATATTCATGTATAAAATCTCCTCAGTTCTCCTAACTTGACGCTCTGCGGTTGCCACTTCCTTAAAAGCGGGAAACCTGCCCAGGAAGCAAGTACCAGTCCAGGATGCAGCCTACTGTATGTCGACAGCTTCAGGGGGATGTTGAACTTTGATACCGAGCACGGAGCACTCGGGTAGGGTGGGGGCTACTAGTTTGGATCAGAAGGCCTCGCAGACCTGCCTTCAGACTGCTATACACTAAAATTGCAGAGCTATGGTCAATTTAACAAAGAGGCCTACATATTGAACAGAAGGGCCTACACAGGGGTTTTATGCTGGCTGAGTGGTAAGGATGTCTCAGGATAATTATATAGCAACACAGGACCCGCTGGTCAATTTAATACGGCCTACAAATGCAGCTGGCAGGGCAAGGACAAGGGTCTCATACTTCAGGTGTGGACAGAACGGGCCCCCTGTGATACAAAATCTACCCTCCTTCAAGGCTGTGGCAATGTAATAGACCATTTTGGCCGAAGGAAGAGGCAATGGTAGTACAACCATACATGCCAACAGACCCGATTCAGCCAGGAAACGTCCAATGTTTTTAAGCTCAAATGGGCTTTATTTGATCTGTCTCCTGTCTACAATATCCTCTTTTTCAATGTAACTCAAAGGGGAAAATCAATACCCCAGTTTTTTTTCAAAATCTCCCTCTTACCAAGTTCAAAATGTTCGCAAGTATGGTACATTGGATCATGGAAGGAAATGGGATAGGGACATGGACTTGGATAACAGAGGACAGGAGGGACATGGAGAGGTGCACCAAACTGACCCTGCAGGGCAGGCATCAGGGTTTGCAGCAGCACAATACACCACACAGGGCATGCAGGACGGGAGTGCAGCACAACAATCCATAGAAAGCAAGAGGGAGGGGACAGGACCATGCACATGGACAACAGAGAACAGAGGGGCAAGAGGCAATGGTAGCTAGCTGACCATAATGGACAGACAGGAGAGAAAGCTGCAGTATAACAGACCATAAAGGGCAGGAGGGACGGATCAGGGGCATTACAATGGAACAGACAATCCAGGAGGGAGGGAGTAGGGCTGGGGGCAAGGGGGCAGGGCAGGAGCAGCAAGATAGCCATGGAGGTCAGGCAGGATGGGCACTAGAAGCAAGACACACCATGAAGAGCAACAGTGAGACTGTGATGGCATACACACAGACCATGGAGGGAAGGTGGGAGGGGGTCAGGGGCAGCTAACTGACCACACAGGGAAGGTAGGAGGGGCCATGGCAGCACAGAAGACCATGCATGGCAAGTGGGAGGGTTAGTGGCAGCACAATGGCTATGATGGGCAAGAAGGAGGGTGGAGGGGTATGCACAAAGGACGATGGAGGATAGAAGGAAGGGTCAGGACCTGTGCACAGACAAGAAAGTTCAGGGGAAGGGACCTCACAACAGACCACACGGGGCAGGCAGGAGGAGCAGTTGCAGCACAACAGACCAGGGAGGGCAGAAGGGTGTGGCAGTACAATGGACCATGTAGGACAGGAGGAAGAGGATAGGGGCATGGCATGTGGACAGGCAGGGTGGAGGTGGCAGGGACAGGTTACAGTCATCTGACAATGCTAGGCAGGTGGGAGGGGAGTGGCAGCTCAACAGAACACTCAGAGTAGATAGGAGTGGCAGGTCCATGGGACATGGTGGGCAAAAAGGATGGAGCAGGGGCATGCACAAAGACATCGGAGGGCAGGGGGAAGAAGAATAGGGGCAGCAAGCTAAGCACAGAGTTTAAGCAGGAGGTCAATGATGGAGCATAGAATTGGGCAATGGAGGGCAGGAGGAGTGGACTGGTACATCATACTAAATTGAGGGCAGTGGCAGCACATCATACCATGCATGGCAGGAGGGAGGAGGCTAGTCCATGGATTCACACAACAGAGGATAGGGAGGAAGGGGATGGGGCAGCAAGCTAACTGTTCAGAGAAGGCGGGTATTAGGAACTTTATTGTTTTTAAAACATTGTGTCTGTGCGAACTACTTAAAATATGAACAAGTATGCAGCATAATCTCACTTTTATTCAGGAAGAAGAGGAGGTTTGTGACTGTGACTCCGGGCTCACTTGGCAGAAACACCCCCTGACCCTCCACCCCCTATCGCAAAATGTAATGCCCGTGAAAAGGGTAGGTGAACACAGTGTTATATAGAACATAGTCCTGAGAGCACGATTGAAAATTAAAACTAGATATAGTGTATGGTATAAACTATGCACCAAAAAGTGTGATATAAGATGAACCGGGCGTGAAATATAATATGGAATACATTGTGCGCAATGACAGATTCATGGGAGAGCGCGAGATAGCACAGGCACTAGCGCGTGCTATGCGATATGCGCCTTGGAGTGTAATATGCACAGGGCAGTGTTGTGTAACCTAACTAGTCTCTAAAGTTGTAATATAAAATATGTGCTGGGGAGTGTAACGTTGCATATGCACTGTGACAACGATATGGATCCCAGATTGTAATATGTATGGCATAGCACTGTGCGTTATAACATAGGCATCGAGAAAGGCACGTTAGATGGGGCAATATAACCCGTGCGAAGACAAGTGTGGCATGACATATTCACGGGGTGGTGTTACAGTGCACATGGGCTAGAGAGTGTCATAGCATATGCACTAGCTAGTGGAATACAACACAGAGGTGTGTGGCACTCGGCAGGCAATGGTGGGTGTAACACAGCATTGGGCTCTGTCAGGAGCACGCTGTGACTCTCAAGTGATGTTCGTCCCCTTTCCAGAGAGTAAAATAAAAAGTATTACACATCCGGCAGTGGATGTGTGTTTTATTAACCGTGAGGGGGGTTTCTTGCATAGTTTTGGTCGAATTTTTGTCGAATCCCCTTTGAATGGCTTGGTGTGCATGTGTATTAAATGTGCCCGTCAATAGCTACCTATGTTTGTATAAATAAACGACAAGGGTGTCTACCAGGATTAGGCACGGTAGGGCATCAGACATGTCAGAGCTTCACTAGTGGTGTAAATACATTCCACGTGGATTCATTGCATGCATAGTCGCCTTTTAATGAATATCACGCAAATCGTCATGGTGATAGGTACGTACGGTTTGTCCAGCATGTCCTAGGTGTGTCTATAAATATATATTTTTAAAAAAAAATAAAAAACAGTGGCCGGCCCTGGGGTTTGGGGTCAAAAAAATATAATTAGGAGACTGGCCCTGGGGGATGGGGTCATCAGGGCCAATAAATTAGAATAAGAAGGGGAACCAAACAGCCCCCCTTCTTAAAAAACTAAAATAAATAAAAGACTGGCATCGTGCCGGAGGCCATGCCCCCTCCGTGCAGCACTCTGCAAACGCGCCCCCAACAGGCATCTCCAGTATGCGCCAGGGAGCTGCGCTGCAGACAGGTATTCTGAAGTGCAGAATGAAGGAACAGTGGTGCAGAAAGAGGCCAAAAGGGGTTCAGAAAGGGGTAAGAGGGGTGCAGAAAGGGGCAATGGTGTGCAGAAAGAAGCAAAAGACGTGCAAAAGAAAACAAAAGAAGAGGCAAGAGGTGTGCAGAAAGAAGGAAGAGGGATATAGAAAGAGGAAAGGCGGTACAGAAAGAAGTAAGAAAGGTGCAGAGAGAGAAAAAAGCAGTGCAAAAATAAGGAACAGGGGTTGCGTAAAGAGGAACGAGGGGTGCAGAAAGATGGAAGAGGGGTGAAGAGAGTCAAGGGGTGTAGAAAGAAGCAAAAAAGGTAGAGAAAGAAAGAAAAGGAGTGCTGAAAGTTTGAACAGTTGCGCAGAAAGAGGCAAGAGGAGTTCAGAAAGAGAGAAGGGGTGGAGAAAGAGGCAAGGGGCGCAGAAAGAAGCAAGAGATCTGAGAAACAAAAGAAGGACAGAAAGAAGGAACAAAGGTGCAGAAAGAGGCAAGAGGGGTGCAGAAAGAGGGAAGAGGGGTTTTAAAGAGGCGCAAGGGGTGCAGAAAGATAAAGAGAGGTGCAGAAATAAGCAACAGTGGTGCAGAACGAGGGAACAGAGGTGGAGAAAGAGAGAAGAGAAGAGCAGAAAGAAGCAACAGAGATGCAGAAAGGGGTTAGGGGTGGAGAAAGAGGTCTTTTGCAGCCCCAGGGACCCCATCCCTCAGGGCTCAGAATCTTTTTTTCTTTTAATTATATTTTTTCGGGAGGGAGGCCACGTGGCCCCCCTTCCTTGGGCCACTTTTGTCCCCATGGACCCCATCCCTGGGGCCTGGCCTTACGTTGGGTTCTGCAGGGGAAGCCCCAATGCCCCCGCGTTCCTAGCTGGCTCCCCGCCTACTGCGGGAACCCACATTGCTTTTGGACCAGGGGAGCTTTGCTTCATTGAAGCGAGAGCAGTTTTCCTGCTCTTGCTTCCATGAAGCGAAGCAGAAGTTTGCAATGACAGGGCCGGAGCATTGCTCCCGCCCTGTCATTACAAGCTGCAATGTCCTGGGGTGGACACCCTGGGACATTGCTGGAGCCGGCCCTGAGGGGGGCAATCCCCAGGGCCAAGGAGGGCACCTGGAGGGGGGCCACACTGTCCCCCCTCCCAACTGATGTGAAGCCCAGTTCCATTTTACAAGTAGCCCTGGGGAGCTGGCAGTCCCGAGTGAATTGTGGGGCCTTGGAGGCACCACACCCATAATAAATTGGAGCCCCAGGGAGGTGGTAGGCCCCGAGGCAGCGTGAGCAGGGGAGGGCCCGCATGCACTTTTTTCACTAAGCCCCGGGGAGGTGGCGGTCCCCAGGTGTACATAATACTGTACATAATACTGGATTGCCCCTGGGACCTGGCCCACAAGGGGCATAAAACAAACAAACAAAGCTTCAATTTTTCAACATTTTCTGCTGGATTTGCAGATCCTACGCTAATCCCACTGAAAATTTAAAAAGAACAAAATCTTTTTTTGGCCAGGAACCCCCTGAGCAGGGTGAGGGGGTCGGGGTGTTTCTACCCTGCCCCCTTATCTTGTTTTTTAGGGTTTTTCTTGTGACCCGGTTCTACCGAGTCACAAGATGGCTGCCAGCACTTCTTAGTTTGAAGTATTGGAAGTCAATCAGAGTCAAGCTCGTGCTTGTGAGGGTTTGCGGATCCATTGCGGTCGCCAGATATAGAAGTTTTTTTATTTTTGAATTTCTCAGAAACTACTGGACAGATTTACACCATTTTAAAAAAAAGGAGGCTTTCTGAACCAAGATCTACCATTTTGCCGAATTTCATTCAGCAGTTCGGGCTGTAGATTTCTCCAAAATTTCCTATTGAAATTAACATGGAGGAAACGCATTTTTGGCCCCCCCTTTTTCGCAGCCGCCGCTTGACGGATCACCCCTAAACTTTCAACACAGGAGCTGACCAGAGCACCCTATTAGTTTTGAAAATATTACTATGATTCGTCAAACGGCGCCAAAGATATTGGCAAATCAAAAAAAACGCTATAGAAACTAGGTCTTAACTATAGCTACCTACTGGCGCCCGCCAGTAGGTAATATATATATATATATATATATATATATATATCTATATATCTATATTACCTACTGTCGGTCGCCAGTAGGTAGTTATAGTTAGGACCTATTTTCCATAGAAAATTCGCAACATTCTATTCCCAATAAGTCTGGTGCCGGTTGACGAATCTTTGCAAAATTTTCCAATCTTTTGGCCAGCTCTGGTCTTCTCCTTTCCTAGTTTCATGGTGATTCATCAAGCGGGGGCTGAGAAAAAAGGGGGGTCCCAATACACATTTTCACCCATGCAATTTCCCATAGGACCTGTTAGTGTAAATCTGTTCAGTAGTTCCTGAGAAAATTAGTCTAAAAAAGATAGATATATCTATGGCCTTGGAGAATCCGCACACCCTAAGCGCACTCTAAGCGCACCCTCCCCAAACCGAGCATGCACCCTCCCGATCACGCGCTGAATGCTAATTGGCTGTCAAGTGTCTGTCTACATTCGAAACCAGGAACTTTGGCAGCCATTTTGTAACTGACCCTCTAGTGTTGCTTAGGGGGTCCCAGAAAGACCCCCTGGGGCCCCCTTTTTTTTAAAAATGGCGAAATGCACGCAGGGTGCGCGGTTCCTAACGCATTGGGTGCGCGGATCCCAAAAAAATGGAATTTTTTAAAAATAAATAACGTTTTGAAAATAATACTCTGACCCTCTAGTGTTGGTGAGTGGTTCCTAACGCGTTGGGTGCGCAGATCCCCAAAAAATGGGGAAAAAAATAAAAAATAACGTTTTGAAAATATAGTTTAAAAAATATTTTTAAAAAATATAAAAATATATTTTAAAACATTAACAAATTTATTTTTTTAAACCAATAAAAACAAATAATATTTTTTAATTTTTATAAAAATACATTGAAAAAATAAGTTAAAAGAAGGTGATGAAAAAGTATTTTTTTAAAACATAATTAAAGGTATTGACACTTTGAAATTCCCTGAAAAACCCATAGGTTTCATGCACGTTATAGTTAGGAATTGGCATTTAAAAAACCTTAGAAATTCACTGAAAAAACCATAGGGTTTAGGGGTGTTATAGTTAGCTGGACATTTCCCTCGTATAACACCCTAGAAATTCCCCCGTTATAGTTAGTTCAGCTAACTATAACTCGCGAGCCCCCGCAATGCACTGCTGATGACGTCACATATTACATCACTCATGTCATGATTGTTGTAAACTGATGTGCTCTGGGCACTGTAGCATACTGGCCGCTATAGCATAGCTGTGCAAGTGATGTTAGTATGGGTTTAGACTATAGCGGGAGTGGGAAGCAAACTACTCACCCCTACCAGTCTGAAGACTCGAATGGAGTGTTTTAGCAAGCAGGAATAAAGAAATAATCGTGAAGAATATAATGCAGAATGTTGCAATGCCACAGAAGACATATGGTGAAATCAGGTGTGTTTAAGAAAGTGGCTGTGTGGGATAAAGTGATGGAGTCTGCAAGTTATATAAAAAGTGTCTTTATTTAAGTGCAATAAATGGAACCACTGGTGCAAGAGCTAAGGCATCCAGCTGAGGCAAACTCCAACCGCTTCTGCTGTATTCAAACCTAAACTCCTGCATCAGTCAATTCCACATTACATGTTACAGTTCCATGTGACATAAACAATACCTATTAGACATGAATGACTGTAAATTGCAGAATGAAAATTATGGTAGGATACGATTACCACACTGTGCCAACCAGTTCTTAAACAATGCCGCGTTTTTTTATCTTGATCGCCAGCTCGTGAGCAGAGGCTGAGGATGAGCTAATTTGTGTGAAAGGGCTTCGTGGATAACAGGCAGGAAGAGTAACGTGTGTACAAAGAATAGATATGGTTTCAAAATGGATGTCGGGTTTAGGCTTATTTATCAAGTAAATAGTGTATTTGCATAGGCCAGACATCATCCATCCCTGGTTAGTGTGGAGACGTAAGGGCCAATAATGAAAACAGAGTTCAAATGCCTAAGCATACTTAGGAAAGTCATTATATGAAAATAGTTCAATTGAAGTGTATTAAAAATGTAATAGGAAAAAGTAAAAAAAGTTGGAAAAAATCAATCCAAGAAAAAAGTGAATTTCTTACAAGTCTTGGAGATTGCAGTCCGGAAGTTCTTCAGTGGCTTGAGATGCGTAATGTTCCAAGAGGCGATTGTTGCCATCGTGTGAGAAAAACGAAGCGATTAAATTCATATCCTCGAAGGGACAGTAATGTTCCTCAAATGTTGGAGTGGCAATTTGAATTGGTAGGCAATCTGCGATGTTGTCAAAGGTCGCACATTGCAGAAGATCTTTTGCGGCTGCGCAGAAATCCCATTCTGCCAGGATACCTTTTTGCGTTGCATCCGCCATTGCTCCACTGCCCGAACAATCAAGTTCATGGTTTTGAAGATACTCCATTACCTGCTAGATATCGGGAGCCTTTGCTGGGATGTTGGCAAGGCATAGATCCATTCGCCAGTCGATTGGGTAAGTTTTGCAATAAAAAGATGGTTGCACGCAGATTGTATAAGTGTAAATAAATGTCATGTTGTAGCTGGCTCCGATAATAGATAGAGGCAGGCAGCCGAAAAGTTGTTCAATTTTTTCACAGTATTGATGTAGCTTTGCGTAGAGGCGTATTCTGTCGGACATTCTTGTTACCACAGGGAGCGCAGCCATTTTTAACAAGCTAATATAGTAGTAGGATGGCCACAAACAGAGCGAGAATTATGGACACTGTTGCTGTTATTCCAGAGATGATCGAATGAATGAAGTATGGTATTAGACTCAAAACAGTTTGAAGGCCTGTGAGAAGGCTGGGGGAGACAGTGATAAAAAAGTGTGCCAGACCTTAAATGTCAGATGCGTTGAAAATTGTGTAACAATTCACAAAGTGTAATGGGAGGTTTGTTTTTAAAAGGGAGTGTATTTTACTTGAAGTTCGTGCTATCTGCAGTCGATAAATTACTTTTGAAGAAGTGAGGGACACTTCTGTTTGAAACAAAAGTGCTTTCAGTTTGCTCCGTTTAATAAAATCTGTTTTCAAAGTAGGTATTGAAGGCCAAGTTGAACTTTGGGAGTTACTTTGTGTGGTTGGGAATAGAGATTGCCAGAGGAAGTTATCCGGTGTGAAACAGTAAGGACATATGATATGCCAGCTCACATTGCATAGCCGTCTATGTTATTAAGAAGCAGTTAACTGCCGTTAGAAAGCTGTGTGAATGTTGATATGAATGTGGGAGTTGACATTCTTTTAAGAAAGCACGCAAGATTGGGGGCTTAGATGCGTCGTGCAGTTGGACATTCTTGCATAGTAATGAATGACTGCCATTGTGGTCCCACTTTTCACCTGTGAGAAAAACGTTGGTATCCTCTTTAAGACAGCGATATGTAAATGGAAGAAACCACTGCTCGTAAATAAACGCGCTACCTTATATAATCACATCCAACATGACAAACAACATGTACACCCAGCAGACACAACGACACTACCTACTGTGGGAACTGTTGCTAGCCATGTACACAAACCAAACATAGCACCTCTGCCACACAATGCAGAATGCGGGGAGAGATGGGAGCAAAGTATGTGCGAAGGTGGCAAGTGATTCTCGATTATAAAAGTATACAATGCAAAGTGTTGAGGGGATGTGCCGGACAGACTTGAGTATGCAGAGCACAGACATGTACATGTCAACATACACTGATGGTCTATTGAGTGAAGTGAACAGTGGATGCAAACATGATAGTACAGTCAGTAGGGAAGATTACGAAAACATAGTGCATACGTGCCCCCTCCCCACCAAAAAATATTTAGCGTAGTGGGCTGGCTCAGCGTATGCAAGGCTAGCGTAGGGGTATGAATAAAAGGCACGTTTCTCTGGGTGTGGTTCTCTTCCGGAATGGCGAACATGTCTGTCAGGTCTGCGCAGCTTACACCGCCACGAGGCTGACGCCATGAGCAAAGGTGGCTGCGGGAATAATGCTCTCAGCCTGCTGGTATGCAGAAACCGGCATGGCTGCTGCCACGACATATGCCCCACAGTTCACCTTTCGACACCGCCGTATGTGAAAGAGGGCCCACCATGTGCTGGCAGAAGCTCCTGGGCCAAGGTCTGCGAGCTGGGAAGGCTCCTGAGATCAACGCTGGCTAACGCGACACAGGAAGACAGCGCCCAGCCTGAGGCCCAGCACCGTGGAGTGCTCTGTATACTATTAACACAGTAGTCCAACAGGTACCAACAGTGGAACGGTGTCATGATCCAACAATGGACGATGTTAGAACTGCATCTGAGAGTGCAGATGAAGGTACTCCTTTCAACCAGCTGTAACCAACTCTAGGTCCCAACAGTGGAACGGTGTCTTGATCCCACAATGGACGATGTTAGAACTACATCTGAGAGTGGAGATGAAGGTACTCCATTCGACCAGGTGCAAGCAACTCTAGGTCCCAACAGTGGAACGGTGACTTGATCCCAGAATGGACGATGTCCAATATTACCTGCTGCTTGGTTTTCACAGAACTCCCTCCATTGAGGTGCATCAGACTCTGTGCTTTCGTAGCTTATTGCTGCAGAGGATCATTGGGCTTGGCTGACTGCAGTCGCTGGAGTACACCACGGTACAGCATGTCCGAACAGTGGAACGGGGTCTTGATCCCAGAATGGACGATGTTAGAACTGCATCTGAGAGTGCAGATGAAGGTACTCCCTTCGACCAGGTGTAACCAACTCTAGGTCGCAACAGTGGAACGGTGTCTTGATCCCAGAATGGACCATGTCCGATATTACCTGCTGCTTGTTCGTTTTCACAGAAGTCCCTCCGTTGACGTGCATCAGACTCTGTGCTTCCGTAGCTAATTGCTGCACATGATCATTGGGCTTGGCTGACTGCAGTCGCTGGAGTACACCATGGTACAGCAGGTCCGAACAGTGAAACGGGGGCTTGATCCCACAATGGATGATGTTAGAACTGCATCTGAGAGTGGAGCTGAAGGTACTCCCTTTGAATAGGTGCAACCAACTCTACGTCTCAACAGTGGAACGGTGTCTTGATCCCAAAATGGACGATGTACGATATTACGTGCTGCTTGGTTTTCACAGAACGCCCTCCGTTGAGGTGCATCAGACTCTGTGCTTCCGTAGCTAAGTGCTGCACATGATTATTGGGGTTGGCTGACTGCAGTCGGTGAAGTACACCACGGTACAGCAGGTCCGAACAGTGAAACAGGGTCTTGATCCCACAATGGACGATGTTAGAACTGTATCTGAGAGTGGAGATAAAGGTAGTCCCTTCGACCAGGTGCAACCAACTCTAGGTCCCAACATTGGAACGGTGTCTTGATCCCAAAATGGACGATGTCCGATATTACCTGCTGCTTGCTTTTCACAAAACTCCCTCCGTTGATGTGCATCAGACTCTGTGCTTCCGTAGCTAACTGCTGCAAATGATTATTGGGCTTGGCTGACTGCAGTCGGTGGAGTACACCGTGGTACAGCAGGTCGGAACAGTGAAACGGGGTCTTGATTCTGTGATTGAGGATGTCAGAAGTAAAAGTTTGTGCTGATTTGTGTGTACTCCATCTGATCAGGTGCAACCAACTCTGTGCTTCCGAATCCAACGGCACGTGGCAGTGAGGCATTAATGACCGCTGCCTCTGGCCCACACTGCGGTCAGCAGGGCTCACAATTCAGATCGAGTGGTGATTGTTTAATTACAGAATCCAGTAGGCAACTAACTACAACGTCTATTGAAATATACACAATAGCCTTTTAGTATACTTGCTTGAAGAAGTTTTTTAAGATAACTTATAGGTCTAGTACAATGGCCAAATTCTTCTTGGTAGTGGTAAAGAACACTGAATAACAGTGTATACAGTGGACAGCAGAGATCGCAATTTGAATTGTGTTGATTGATTTATTGCAGAGTTTTGTGTAATTTATGTTGTTGGATTTTGTGAAAAGGAAGTGAGAAAAAGTATTCATGGAAGACTGTGCTCACTACTGCCTTCAATTTACACTGCAGACAGCAGTGTTCACAATTCAGATTGAGTCGCTATTGTAGATGACGCAGTCCTGTAGGCAAAAGACATTGCTCGAGTGCGCTCTGTTCGCACCACGCATACCCATCATCACAGGGTCCGCACACGTTTTTTTCTGCTTCGCGTACGGCAATCAGGACAGCTCAAGTCTACGCCATGTGGCTGTGGGCCCTTGCTGACTGCTCTCTGGCCTACACTGCAGACAGCAGTGTTTACAGTTCAGATTGAGTCGTTATTGCAGATGAAGTAGTGCTGTAGGCAACAGACATTGCTCCTCGTATGGCCCACCCGCAGCACGCATCATCGCTGGCTGAGCACATGCTGAATGCTTTTGATGTGGCTGTCTGAGTGCACTAGACCTGATGGACCCTTTTTGTGTATTATTTCAGATCTACTGCCTGTGTCTCAGTATACCACAAGTTATGGTTCTTTTACGATATAATCTTTTCTGTATTATTTCACATCTTGTGTCCCTACCTTACTGCAGCACAAACTATTGACCCTTTTATTATTGAATCTCTGTGTGTGATCCAATGATTACTGTTGTAGTTGATGCTAGCAGCAACCATTCCCTGAGGGCTGGTTTACACTTACCCCACACGCATTCAGCAAAGACGTCACTGGATATGTGACCCTGGTAATAAAAAGAGTCAAGCGCACGTGCCAGTACCCACTTCCACTATCTATCTGTGTCCGTGTGTTCATTATCTATGCATGATAGTGTCCCTGGGCCGTACCACATTATATTGTGCTGTGGACAGCGTATGCAACCATGTTATCTCTGGCAGTGGGGAAAGTTCTGTTATGTAGCTTTTACATGCATGGCTATCACAGGTGGAAGGCTACTTTACAGAGCATGAATATTGATGAAGATGATGGTTGCATGTTGTGTGTAGTGTCAGATATGTGTACATAGCCAAAAGTTTTCAAAAAAGCTATGTAAGCAGAAGAGAAGTCTCTCATCAAACGCTGTAGAGAGAATGACTAAAATGGGTGGGGTCCTCCAACTGTTACAATGGGAAATGTTATGAACCAATCAAATGCTTTCCTTTAAGGTCACATGGCAATCACGCACCGAGCACACAAGGAGGCCGCAATCAACGCAATTTTGAGAAAAAATATTTACCATAATATAACTTCATTACAGTTAGGAATATATAAATGTTTAAAATATTTTAGATTATCGCTTGTTCTCATATACACTTTAAACTCATTTAGATATAGTTTTGAGATGGAAAAAAAAATGAGGGAATGGCATTCCCGGCGCCACACCATACGCCTATGACGTAACACAGGGCTTGGCAGCGTGCACTTGTTGCATACGCAGCACGTAGCAGGCGTGACCCCGTATGTACATGACGTAAGGCGCAGCTTGGTACTGCGTACCCGTCGCATACCAAAGTAGCAGCTGGCGCGACCACATACGTATATGATGTTACGCAGGACGCGGTGCCACGAATCCGTCGGATACGAAATGCGCATCCTTTACGAGTTTAGCAATATGGCGGATAGGATTCGCGCGCTGATGGAGCTTGGGACACTACCGGTACGGGATTTCAGTTTTCTAAAAAAAAAAAACAGAAAACAAGATACATACTTTTTTTTAAGATATAAAACATTACATATTTTTCAAATAAAAAAAGGATAATAGAGTTCCAAAATATTACAAAAACAAATATAGGTTTTATAAATATTAAAATATGAAATTAACATTTAAAAAACCTTTGAAATTCACTGAAAAAACCATAGGTTTTACAGACGTTATAGTTAGGAATTAGCATTTTAAAAACCTTAGAAATTCATTAAAAAAACATAGGTTTCAGGGACGTTATAGTTAGTTGGACATTTGACTCATATAAAACCAGAGAAATTCGCCCGTTATAGTCAGTTGAGCTAACTGTAACTCGCGCGCCCGCAATGCACTGGTGATGACCTCACATATTACATCACTCATGACATGGTCAGTGACATCACTGATGACATCTCAAATGACATCACTGATGACATCATCCACCTGATAATCTGATGCACATACTGATGGCCTAATATAAACTTTGATACACACACTCTAAAATACAGACTACTATTTTTGAAACCATACACACAACAATGCCAGATACTACATATCACCCACTATTTCCAAGGTCTACACTCACATCCACTCACTTATACATGCAGTTACTCATCAATACAGTACTATAATATGCACTCATACACCTATACATATAGTCACAGTCCGCCACTCATCCATAGAGTTACTCACACACCTAGTCAGTCATGGAAAGAATCAATCACATACCCATTTACTCATGTATACAGTTGCACACCAACTGCGTTATTTATACACACACCACATCACTTATTTATGCAGATACTAACACATACTTACTGTCTTATACAATCACTGATACAAGCAGACACTCTTTTATAGACCCACTCTTCAAATAACTTACTCTCACGTATATTCTTTTATATACTCCAACACTCACATATACTGCCTTAAAACATATGTAGTTACTCACACATATGCCAGTGAGACATTCATTCACTCACCAAAACACCCATACACACACTAACTCATCTATACAGCCCTTCCCAGATGTACTTTTGAATCCATACAACCAGTAAATCACCCACTCAGACATGTATGCACAGAGTCACACACCCCCACCCACCCAGAGAAGTGTGGCTCAATGGTTAGAGTGGCAGACCCTGATGCAGAGGTCTGGCCCGGGACCAGGGTTCAATTCCCGCCTCGGCGGCTCTTGGATTCAATTTCCCCGGACCTGATAATTCTCGCCTCGGTGCCTATTTTAATCATGGGTCCCACTGTGCAACTCTGGGCAATAGCTTGCTTAATCTCCACAACGGCCCCCACAGCGCTAGGATGCCTGGCTTCACCTTGGGGGGTGCCCAGGATTGGACATCTCACAGGAAAACCAGGAAGGGCTCCACAGCGGTATGAATACAGTGCTACGAGACCCCTGGGTAGAAGTGCACTATATAAGTACATTTACATTTACGCACAGACACTCAGGCACTCATACAGATACTGAGACAACAAATCAATAATCCATATAGACACTCATGTAGATACTCACCAACCCATGCAGCCGCTTATACACCAACTGAGACACTAATACAGACTTTCACACAGTTTAGTCACTAACCCATACATTCAGTAACACATGTTCAATCACTCACTTATACAGTCAGTCACGCACCTACTAAATAATCCATTCAGGGACTTGTAAATTCACGCTTTCTGTAATACACCTTGGCATAGATAATACACCTTAGCATAGATATATCTGAAAAATATTTAAACTTTACAAAAACACACATTCACTGGATGATGTCATCAGAAATGTCATCAGGGATGTCATCAGTGATGTCACTGACCATGTCATGAGTGATCTAATATGTGAAGTCATCACCAGTGCATTGTGGGCGCGCGAGTTATAGTCAGCTCAACTAACTATAACGGGCGAATTTCTCTGGTTTTATGAGTCAAATGTCCAACTAACTATAATGACCCTGAAACCCACATTTTTTTCAGTGAATATATATATATATACACATATATATATGTGTGCAGGCAGTAGAATACTTTTTAAAAGAGAGATCTCTCCAATTCGCTGAGCATAATATCATGCTCACTGAATTTATTCTGTTCTGCCTCAATAATAAAAAAAATTTGTTTGACAAACAACATTACCGACAGATCCAGGGTACAGCCATGGGCACCTGCTTCGCCCCCAGCTATGCGAACTTGTTCGTAGGCTGGTGGGAGAGGCAGGTGGCCTGGGCTGATACATATGAACATTGGACTAAAAACATTATTTTATGGTATAGGTACATAGATGACCTGTTTATCTTGTGGAAGGGACCCAAGGACGAAGCTGAAAAATACATTTCAGCACTCAACACAAATACCCTGAACCTTCATTTAACTGGACAATTCAGCACGCAACAAGTCCCTTTCTTGGATCTTAAAGTCTTTGTCCAAGATGGGAGTATCTGTACAACTCTCTTTAGAAAAGAGGTTGCAGGGAATTCAGTATTAGAAGCACAGAGTAGCCATCAAAAATCTTTAAAAAACAGCATCCCTTACGGTGAATTATTACGTCTAAAAAGAAATTGTTCCCGTGAGGTGGACTTCCAATGTGAAGCATCAACTGCCATTGAAAGATTTCGATCACGTGGCTATTGTCCTAACCTGCTTATGAAAACTTTAAGCAAGGTTAACAAAATCTCTAGACAATCCCTATTAGACACAAACCATGCTAATGCCAAAACAAAATCAGATATTTGTAGGTTTATCACAACTTTCTCTAACGAGACAAATACTTTGAGAAAGATCCTTTGCCGTAATTGGCACATTCTGAAAACAGATGTAATAATAGGTGACCTCCTACCACCCTATCCACAAATAACCTTCAGAAGATGTAGATCCCTAAAAGACAAATTGGTGAACAGTCACTATGAACCTATCCCTTTTGTCCAACCTATTAGCAAAGTTGCGGGTTTCTTTCTTTGCCTGAAATGTAAGGCGTGTAGGAACAGTAAAAAGGTATCTTCGTATAATGTCCCTGGTATGAAGAAACCGAGACTAATTAACAAACTGTTGACTTGTAATACGCCATTTTGCGTCTACTGTCTTACATGTCCTTGCCCTAAGCAATATATTGGCAGTACGATCCACCCCACAAAAAAACGCATCCTAGAACATGCCAGAGCAATTGAAAAACAAGACTCCTCATACCCTGTAGCGAGACATTTCGCACAATACCACAACAGTGACAGAAATCTATTGTCATTTTTTTGCCTTGATCATGTCCCAGTCAGTGACCGAATGGGAAATCGGGAATTGAGGTTGAGGAGATTAGAATCTCGCTTTATTATTGACCTCCAAACCACTACACCTTATGGTTTGAATACAGAGGAGGAACTGTCATGTCATCTAGGTAAACGCTGAAATATTTTTTTGATATATGGGGACCGAGATGTTATAGTGTTTTTCTGCTTCATAGTGATGAATACACTACTGTCACTTTATGCCCATACAGGGCTCAATTATGTTTCGAATGTCTGAAATGAATTACATAAATTTACTTATTTTTGTTGTATGCAGAATTCTGACTTGTTAATCACTGTAGGTTGATTTGACTCATCTAGGGTAACAATCCGCCTAAAATTAACCGCCTATTGATGTATTTACATCATTTGTTCCTAAGTGCCTTTTTTTCACTTGCATTAATGAATTTAAGGACTGTATTTAATTTATGATGTAACATATATATTATTTTCTTTAAGTGAACAAAAGTCCGATGTTTAACTGCATTTGCAGTCTTTTCACTATGTTTTTGATTTAGTGAACCGGAACTAGATTATGTGAACCGGATATAATACTGCTTACGCAAACTGCACGGTGTAACTCAGTCGAAAAAGGCGCGAACGCCGAAACGCGTCCTGCTGTTACTGCTGCTATCTCGAAATAATGCAATAAACTAATCGCATCGAGAAATCTTGCTCAGTGCGGTCTCCTTGATTCTACAAGTGGAGTTCTTGGAGCCGAATATATATATGTATATATATATTCACTTAAAAAACCATAGGTTTCACACATGTTATAGTTAGCTGGACATTTCACTCGTAAAAAACCATTGAAAGTCCCCCGTTATAGTTAGTTCAGATAACTATAACTCGTGCGCCCGCAATCCGCTGCTCATGACGTCACATATTACATCACTCATGACATGGTCAGTGGCATCACTCATGACATCACTGATGACATCATCCTTGTGATAGAGTGGCGGTCGCGCGAGTTATAGTTATCTGAACTAACTATAACGGGGGAATTTCAATGGTTTTTTACGAGTGAAATGTCCAGCTAACTATAACATGTGTGAAACCTATTTTTTTTAAGTGAATTTGCAAGGTTTTTTAAATGCTAATTCCTAACTATAACGTGTGTGAAACCTATGGTTTTTTAAGTGAATTTGTAAGGATTTTTAAATGCTACGTTATGTATGTTTTATTATATTTTTTATATATTTATTTTACAATAAGCTACCTATGTATATAGTCATAGATTGACTGTATCCTGTAATATGGAATGGCTCGTTTAAAATGTTTTTTTGTTTTTTTAAGGTTTTTCACCGTGCGCGCACCGTGCGCGCACCCCGCAATTTTTTGAAAAATAAATAAAATGGTTTTTTCACCCTTCAGGGTCCTTCAGGGACCCCCTGACAAAGGCTAGGGGATCAGGAACTCTCTACCCTGCCCCCTTTTCACGTTCTCCACCTTTCTTTTTCACTGTCACACACAAAACACACAAAATGGCGGCCGACACTTCCTGATTTTGACCGATTTGAATGTTGATTGACATGTAATCACCAATCAGAATTACGCTCGCGCACGTTATGGTGCGCGCACCTGTGCGCCCACGGTGCGTGCACGGTGCGCGCTTATAGATATTTATGTACTTTTAACTGCAATTTTCTCAGGAACTACTGAACAGATTGACACCATATATGCAAAAGGCACATGCCTGACCTGAGGACTACCTCTTTGCCAAATTTCAAGTAATTCTGTTCAGCCGTTCGGGCTGTACCTTCGACTAAAGGTCCTATGGGAAAATGCATGGGGAAAACGCGTTTTGCGACCCCCCTTTTTTCTCAGCCCCCACTTGACGAATCACCCCGAGACTTTCAGGGTAGGCGCTGAGCGGAGCGCCCCATTAGTTTTGAAAATTTCGCGAGGATTCGTCAACCGGCGCCAAATTTTCAAAATAGGTGGGGCGCTACGCTACGCTCCTACCCTGAAACAGCTACAGCCCGAACGGCTGAACAGAGTTACTTGAAATTTGGCAGAGAGGTAGTCCTCAGGTCAAGGAAGTGCCTTTTGTAGGTCTGGTGTAAATCTGTTCAGTAGTTCCTGAGAAAATAGCATTTAAATCAATATATATATCCGTGCGCTTACGGTAAGCTTACCGTACGCGTACGGTGACGTGCGCGAGCGCGATTCTGATTGGCTGTTAGATCTTAGTAAACATTCGAATCGGTCGAAACCAGGAAGCGGCGGCCGCCATTTTGTGTGTTTCACTCAGAAAAAAAAGGGTGATAACTTGAAAAGGGGGCAAGGAAGAGAGTTACAGACCCCCTAACATTTGAAAGGGGGTCAAAGAAGGACAGAAAAGTACAAAAAAAACATTTATTAATTTTAAAAAAAAATCGCGGGGTACGCGTACGGTAAGCTTACGGTGAGTTTACCGTACGCCTACGGTAGAAAAAAAAAATAAAAAAAGAAATAAAATTCAGATTTAAGTGTTTAGATATTAGGGGGCTCTAAAAAGAGCTGTTGTGTTTATGAAGTGATTTGATTTTTTAGTGGTACCTACAAGTAAGTACCGATGCAGAGTCTAAGGTTCAAGAGGAAGACTCTGTTCCCTTCATCAGTGAAGTGTACACCATCTCCTCTATAAATGTCTTGCATGTCATAACGCAAGTTGTTGTGGTAAATGGAACCCATACCATAGTCTCGGAGGAAAGCAGAAACAGATTTGTTGACGTGCTTTCTTGCTTTGTCAATCTGCGGACAAAATTGATTGGACCAGTTCCATTTTTGCCTTTGGCATATGTTAGAATACACAAAGGCAGTTTTAGGGAAAAGTGAAAACAGTTGTGCAAAGGTGTCCTTCATAAGCATTTCCAGACCTACCCCAGACAAAGTGCCTAGGTCATTGCCACCACAGTGCACTATTATGAGGTCAGGGTGTTGGATTTACATGAAGGATTTCACCAATGGCATCAATTGGTGCCACTTTAACCCTCTCTGACCAATCCATTTAATGTCTACATTTGGCAAAGCAAGGTCTCTCACCATACCTGTTTTCTCTGCATACTTTTCACTCCAGAATACATAGCTGTGTCCTACAATCCACACTGTGAACATCTTCCAAGGAGATCGGGGTGCACTCAGGAGGTGTAATTCAGTAGAATGGTAAAAAGAAATGAAAGACAGTTTGGAAATAGAGGCATACATATTATTATTTTTTTTTTAAACTGATTGGCTGTTTCATACCATTCTACACTAAAAACTAGGCTGTATGTGTAAATTTATAGAAGCATGTTTTGTATTGGTACAGAAAAATGTGTAACCAAAGAACAGTAATAGGGATTTGCTGTTAGGTTTGAAAAGTCAAGCACTCCTGCTCTTTGGAAATGAAACATTGTGTGGTGAACTTCTGACCTAACTCTACACAGCAGTGTTTCAAGAGCAGTTGCTATGGTAGCAGGCAGAAGTCAAGTTGGGGGAAGGGTACTAGGCTGAAGTCAAGTTAGGGGAAGGGTACTGTTGGAAAAGGGTTGGTTTTCAACCAATAGAAATGTGTGATTACATTTGAAAAAAAGGGGGAAGCACTGAGATTTGAAACTAACATGTATATGTGTGGAAAAAGAGAGGGAAACATTGCCATTATCTGGTTCTGCTGAGAGGAGAGAGGTGTACAGAACAGAGATCCTGGCTCTGAAAATCTGCTGTTTGAGTGCCACATTTCTTTCACAACTAACTAATTTTAAAGGTGAGTTAAGAGTTTGAGAGGGGATGTATATGGTAAATTAAGAAATGAATAATAGAATTGGAATTCCTTTTGTTGAAGTTGTCTTTATCATTTTGTGTTTTGGGAGGAATTTAAATGTGAGGAACATGTAAAATAATATGGACTATGTTTTCACCATAAATTAAGGTGTACTGGTATAAATGAGGAATACTTTTAGGGTTTGAGGTTCAAGTGAGTATTGCAAATACATTCAGCATCCTAAGGCTGGTTGCCCTTGCTGGAGTGTAGTCAGTCACCCAGGTTACACATGTTGCTGGTCTCAGAAAACTGTTTGGTATTGCTCTGGTGATTTTACATTTGCATTAGATGGAAAGGGGGAGCTATTTTTTTGTGCAGAAGCAGACTCTTAGCACACAGCCAGCTGCTTATCCTGTGGAGTCATGTACAGTATTCACAACCGAGTGGGGTTTGAGGTTGCAGTCAGTAATGCAAATACAGTCAGCATCACTAAGGCTGGTTGCCCTTGCTGGAGTGTAGTCAGTCACCCAGGTTACACATGTTGCTGGTCTGAAAAAGCTGTTTGGACATGTGCTTTTTTAAGAATCTGAAAAGTGGATTCAAAATGTGTCAGACTGTAAAAGTACTTATCACTTGCCAAAAAAAAGAGTAGTAAGTGTGCTTTCAAATTGGCAAAGAAATTTCGTTTTCTGACTAATATGAAAACATGACTCTGTGTGCAAAGAGGAATTACAGGCAGAGATTTATTGCGTATTGCTCTGGTAATTTTACAGTTGCATTAGATGGAAAGGGGGAGCTATTTTTTTGTGCAGAAGCAGAGTCTTAGCACACAGCCAGCTGCTTATCCTGTGGAATCATGCACAGTATTCACAACCGAGTGGGGTTTGAGGTTGCAGTCAGTAATGCAAATACAGTCAGCATCACTAAGGCTGGTTGCGCTTGCTGGAGTGTAGTCAGTCACCCAGGTTACACATGTTGCTGGTCTGAAAAAGCTGTTTGGACATGTGCTTTTTTAAGAATCTGAAAAGTGGATTCAAAATGTGTCATACTGTAAAAGTACTTATCACTTGCCAAAAAAAAGAGTAGTAAGTGTGCTTTCAAATTGGCAAAGAAATTTCGTTTTCTGACTAATATGAAAACATGACTCTGTGTGCAAAGAGGAATTACAGACAGAGATTTATTGCGTATTACTCTGGTAATTTTACATTTGCATTAGATGGAAAGGGGGAGCTATTTTTTTCTGCAGAAGCAGACTCTTAGCACACAGCCAGCTGCTTATCCTGTGGAATCATGCACAGTATTCACAAACAAGTGGGGTTTGAGGTTGCAGTCAGTAATGCAAATACATTCAGCATCACTAAGGCTGGTTGCCCTTGCTGGAGTGTAGTCAGTCACCCAGGTTACACATGTTGCTGGTCTGAAAAAGCTGTTTGGACATGTGCTTTTTTAAGAATCTGAAAAGTGGATTCAAAATGTGTCATACTGTAAAAGTACTTATCACTTGCCAAAAAAAAAGAGTAGTAAGTGTGCTTTCAAATTGGCAAAGAAATTTCGTTTTCTGACTAATATGAAAACATGACTCTGTGTGCAAAGAGGAATTACAGACAGAGATTTATTGCGTATTACTCTGGTAATTTTACATTTGCATTAGATGGAAAGGGGGAGCTATTTTTTTCTGCAGAAGCAGACTCTTAGCACACAGCCAGCTGCTTATCCTGTGGAATCATGCACAGTATTCACAACCAAGTGGGGTTTGAGGTTGCAGTCAGTAATGCAAATACATTCAGCATCACTAAGGCTGGTTGCCCTTGCTGGAGTGTAGTCAGTCACCCAGGTTACACATGTTGCTGGTCACAAAAAGCTGTTTGGACATGTGCTTTTTTAAGAATCTGAAAAGTGGATTCAAAATGTGTCATACTGTAAAAGTACTTATCACTTGCAAAAAAAAAAGAGTAGTAAGTGTGCTTTCAAATTTGCAAAGAAATTTCGTTTTCTGACTAATATGAAAACATGACTCTGTGTGCAAAGAGGAATTACAGACAGAGATTTATTGTGTATTGCTCTGGTAATTTTACAGTTGCATTAGTAGGAAAGGGGGAGCTATTTTTCTGCAGAAGCAGACTCTTAGCACACACCCAGCTGCTTATCCTGTGGAATCATGCACAGTATTCACACACGAGTGGGGTTTGAGGTTGCAGTCAGTAATGCAAATACATTCAGCATCACTAAGGCTGGTTGTCCTTGCTGGAGTGTAGTCAGTCACCCAGGTTACACATGTTGCTGGTCTCAAAAAGCTGTTTGGACATGTGCTTTTTTAAGAATCTGAAAAGTGGATTCAAAATGTGTCATACTGTAAAAGTACTTATCACTTGCCAAAAAAAAAGAGTAGTAAGTGTGCTTTCAAATTGGCAAAGAAATTTCGTTTTCTGACTAATATGAAAACATGACTCTGTGTGCAAAGAGGAATTACAGACAGAGATTTATTGCGTATTGCTCTGGTAATTTTACAGTTCCATTAGATGGAAAGGGGGAGCTATTTTTTTCTGCAGAAGCAGACTCTTAGCACACACCCAGCTGCTTATCCTGTGGAATCATGCACAGTATTCACAACCGAGTGGGGTTTGAGGTTGCAGTCAGTAATGCAAATACATTCAGCATCACTAAGGCTGGTTGCCCTTGCTGGAGTGTAGTCAGTCACCCAGGTTACACATGTTGCTGGTCTCAAAAAGCTGTTTGGACATGTGCTTTTTTAAGAATCTGAAAAGTGGATTCAAAATGTGTCAGACTGTAAAAGTACTTATCACTTGCCAAAAAAAAAGAGTAGTAAGTGTGCTTTCAAATTGGCAAAGAAATTTCGTTTTCTGACTAATATGAAACCATGACTCTGTGTGCAAAGAGGAATTATAGACAGAGATTTATTGCGTATTGCTCTGGTAATTTTACAGTTGCATTAGTAGGAAAGGGGGAGCTATTTTTTTGTGCAGAAGCAGACTCTTAGCACACAGCCAGCTGCTTATCCTGTGGAATCATGCACAGTATTCACAACCGAGTGGGGTTTGAGGTTGCAGTTAGTAATGCAAATACATTCAGCATCACTAAGGCTGGTTGCCCTTGCTGGAGTGTAGTCAGTCACCCAGGTTACAGATGTTGCTGGTCTCAAAAAGCAGTTTGGACATGTGCTTTTTTCAGAATCTGAAAAGTGGATTCAAAATGTGTCAGACTGTAAAAGTACTTATCACTTGCCAAAAAAGCAGTAGGAAGTGTGCTTTCCAATTGGCAAAGAAATTTCGTTTTCTGCCTAATTTCAAACCATGACTCTGTGTGCACACAGGAATTGTTTTTAGATATTTAATTTGTGAAGGAGTTATTGTGATTTTCACTTGTAGGAAAGGGGTACTTAGTATTTTAAGATTTGAAAAGATCATAAAAAATGTAGTAATATATTTAAATAAAATAAAGGAATTTTTTTTTAGTTTTTTTCAGGTATTGCTGAAGAGCAGTGAACAAAATTTAAGATGCCTACAAAATCCAGACTAAGGAAAAACCACAAAAAAAAACTATATTTGAAGACAACTGGAGGACCTAAGTTAGTTGGAGATGCTCATGTTGGGAAAAAGAGAAAGTCTTCTGGTAAGCAGACAAAAGATTTTTTAAAGAACATCTTCAAAAAAAGGAAAAATGTACAAAATGTCGGTACTGGAAAGAATGTTTTAAATAGAAAAGAACAGGAAAAAATTGAGCATTTAGTTAATGCAAATATACCTTCAGAAATAATAAAGATTAACTTAAACAGAAAAACAGCGTTTAAAGAGATACGTAGAAAAATGTTTCAGAGAAGAGTTATGCCCAATTTGATAAAGGATGTGAAGAAATATAAGCAAAAGGGTAAATTTTATAAGAGAAAAAAAGAAATTGAAGCCATTGCAGCTAAGGCATTAGAATTAAAAAGGAAACTATTCATTTTAATTTTGAATAGGATGCGTACATTAGATAAAATGGTTAATGTACTAAAATCACAAAGCAAAAGGAAAAGAGTAGTGAAAAGAACAAACTTTTGTAAAGTGTTTTTAGGAGAATGGATGCATAGTTCAAGTAGTGAACCTTTTTTTAATGAAGAGAGTTATTTTCAAAGTAATAGTTTGCTGCATGCAGTTGACACCAGAGGTCGTGCTTATGAAGTGAAAAATGGTTGTATAATGGAGAAGGAGAAAATGGTTCCAAGAGATGAGGTACAAGTGATGGCGGATGAGGCTATGGGGAGACGTCCTAAAGCCCCAGTGTACACTTGGAATTGTAGTAGTATTTGCACTGTGCGTCAGGAATCAATTGATAAATTTCGTGAGTTTCTAAGAGAATATAGTAAAAAAAGTGTAAAACAGAAGATTAAGGTGCTTTAAAGTCTAGATCCATGCAGAGTGAGAGAGAATACTGGTTTGCAGGGTCATTCTCTGGCTTGTCTATCTAGAAAAGTGTGTAAAAGTGTTTTTCATCATTTTAGGATGCTGGCTGTTCATCATACTGAAATGAGAAAGTTTGTGAGACGGTTGTATTTTGCTAAAAATCCAGCAATAAAGTTAGATGAATTGAATAGGGCTCTGTTCCGTGGATCGGTATCAGATGTAGAGAAGGTTACTGATGAAATTCAGTTTTGTTACTTTGGTCCTGAACAAGACAGTGCAGAAAAGGACACAGTAAATGAGGAAGAAGTGGAAGAGAATGTAGAACCCTCTGTAAGTAAGACATTTAATGATCACATAACAAAATTTGCAATAATCTCTAATGAAAGACCAAATATTACTTGTATTTGTTGCCGCAGAACTCATTATAGAAAACAAACTAGGAATGTTGATCTCTACAGAAAAAGTGAAAATGAAGATAATTATAAGTGGAAGGATTTTGCCACATATATATTTCTTGAAAATTGTTTTGAATTGGGTGAAGATCAGCGTATTTGTAAATACTGTTACAACAAGTTAGAGGAAAATAGAATGCCGACCAGAGCTGTACATAATAATTTAGAATTGGATTTTATTCCTGCCGAACTTTCTGAATTAAATACATATGAGTCTATACTCATTCAATGTGTTCATCCGTTCCAGACCATAGTACGTATGGAGCCCAAAACTGGTAAATTACCTCCTTCAGATTTACTGAGAGGTTTAAAAGGAAGAGTGGTGTATTTGCCCTTGGATTTGAAAAAAAATATGGAAACTATTGATGCAGATACTTTGGAAACTGAACCATTAGTTATTCTGGTTAATGGTGTACCTACAAAGAATAAGAAGATTTGGCAGGAGCTGGTAGATGTACGGAAAGTACAAAGAGCAAATTTGTATTTGAAAAGGAATAACAAATGGTATGAATCAATTTATATAGAAGAAGAAGAAGAAGATTTACAAGAAGACACAGAAACACCAACTGGACAAATTGAAAAAGTGGACAAGTCAAAGGAAGAAGAAATTTATGAACATTTTAGCATACATCCTCTTCATTCAAAAGAAGTTATGGGAGACAATATTGATCTGTTTCAGATGAAGAAAGCAAAAGGAACTCCCGTGAGTGTATGGGAGGAGAGCTTGGAAGCTCGATGTTTTCCCCAGCTGTTTCCTACAGGAAAAGGAGGACGATACGATGAACGTCCAGAACAGATTCCAGCTTCTGAGTATCGAACTACAAGACTATATGCAGAAGATCCAAGATTTCGACAAAGTATTCCTTATTTGTTCCATCTTTTATTTGAAAGCGACTTGTCTGCATTATCATATGCAGTAAATCACATTTTAAAAAGTGGAGTACATTTACAAAATGTGTCTGCTAAGGATTTTATGGAGAAAGTGCAAAATTTGAAATTTACTCCCGTTATGCCGAGAGATTCCTTGGATGTTTTCAATGAGCAAATAGTGGCACAAATTAAAAAGCTTAACATCAATATTAATAAAACTAAAAGGAAAATGTCAGATCAAGAAAGGAAATATGGCTAACTAATTGAAAAACTAAGAAAAGAAAAAGAGGTTGTTGTCAGGAACTCGGATAAGGGAGTAAACATTGTCCTGTGGCCCTTAATAGAATATATGACTGAGGCAATGGGACAACTTAACAATATGGAGTGTTATAGAAAATGTTCTTTCCAAAAATTCAAAAGCACACACAATTGTTTTTTAACAAAACTGTTGGTGTGGAAAAATGTGGGCATGTTAAGCACTAATGAATACAATATCTCAGGAAAGAGCATCCTACCATCCCTAAGATATATTTAATCCCCAAAGTATATAAGGACAGATACAAGCCACCGGGAAGACCGATCATTTTGGCATGCGACGGGCCATTTGAAAACATGTCACGTTACATCGATTTTTTTTCCTGCAAGATCATGTCCATAGTTTGGACTCTTATGTACAGGACACTCGTGACTTTCTGCGGAAAGTCAAAAATATACAATGGCAAAGTCGGTACCATCTAATAGCACTTGATGTAATGTCCATTTATACATGTATACGAAATTGTGATGGAATACGGGCAACTGAACATTTTTTATCTGGTAGACCGATGCAATTTGTTCAACACAACAGGATGATAATTGATCTGTTAACCTTCTGTCTGGACAATAATCTGTTCCTTTTCAAAAATCAGGTATACCAACAGGTACATGGAGTGGCAATGGGGGCCAGCTTCTCCCCCAGCTACGCATGTTTGTTCATGGGCTGGTGGGAGGAGCTGGTCCTCAAGAAGCAATATGATCATATTTGCCAGGAAAAAAAGAATCTGTTGGCTTAGATATATAGGTGATTTGTTCATAGTATGGCATGGCACGGAACAGAGTGCGAAGGAATTCATGGCACAGCTTAACATCAATTATATCAATGTAAAGTTCACATCCAGCATAAGTAAGGAAAGTGTAACATTTTAGATGTACAAATCGCTATAGTCAATAATGCCATATCAACTACTCTGTACCGAAAAGAGACGGCGGGCAATGCGTTACTACACGCATCCAGCGCTCACCCTCGTCACCTGATAGAAAGCTTCCCCTATGGGGAAATGCTGTGAATACAGTGGATCTGCAGCAGTGAGAAAGATTGTGAAAATGAACAAAATGAGAGTAAGGTCCGATTCCTGGAAAGAGGATATAGGAATAAAACCATTGGTAAAGTCATGGTAAAATCGAGGCAGAAGCCAAGGGATGAACAACTAATATATAGAAGTAGGCTGGAAGGAACAACTAGTAACACCTTGGATGTACTGAATGAATCCACACGTTTTATTATGTAATTTTCAAGGCAGGAGAAACAGATTAGGGGGATAGTGAGACGTAGGTGGCCCTTTACATTAGTTGATCCTATAATTGGGCAGTCCCTCCCTAGGAAACCAGCCATTACCTATAGAAAAACTGCATCTTTGAGGAATGCCTTGGTGAAAAATATTCCTGAAGATCAGATATAACTTCTTGGCTTACATCTAGGAAGGGAATTTTTACAAGTTGTACATTTTGCATTTGTACAAGTTGCAAGGCTTGCCAATTTGGGGTTAATGAATCGGTATACTACACAGCTTTTAATGATAGTCCTCGTACTATCACTCGACATTTGACCTGCAGAACAGAGTATGGAGTCTACATTTTAGAATGTAGCTGTGACTTAAAGTATATCGGCAGTAATAAATTGTCAGTACGTAAAAGGATCCTACAGCATACAAGGGCAATTACCAACAATGACCCGAGCTACCCTGTGGTGAAACACTTTGAAGAACAACATGAAAGTAATCTCAAGCATCTACGATATTATGTATTAGATGCTATTCCCTTAGACAAACGAGGGGGAAACAGGGTAGCAAAATTGAGACGCCTGGAAACCCAATATTTATTGGAGTTGGATACTAATTCTCCGGGGGATCTTAACACAAGTGAGGACCTTTATGCTTAATTATGAAACCACCACAATAAATCGCCTTATCTCTGAAAGACCAGCGAAATAGGACCTTTAACCCATACTGAACACAAATGTTTATTTAATGGATTTTATTGTAGTTAATATTATTCTTAAAAGATGGTATTTATACAACTGTTCATCTGTCGTAATATACAAAACATTTAATGATCATTTCCAAAAATAGACTGAAAACCAAGGAATTTTATACAGTAGGAAAAAAATGGAATTGAGGTTTTAGCAATTGAGTTGTATATTTTTTTATATTTATATGTATTTATTTATTTATTTAATTACATATTTTATGTCTTTAGTTATGTTATTGCTTAGTTTTGCACATGCTATAGATTGCACCAAAGTCTTTTGCCAGGGCATGCCCAGTAGTATGAAGAAGGACATTATGTCAATACATGCTGCCCCTGGCACAAGAGGATATTTACAATTTGAAAATGTATAACTTTTTAATATTTTTAGCACTTGCACAATTTATAGGATTTTAGCACTTCTCTAGGGTATTTATATTGATAGGCACTTTCACAATATTTTAATACAGTTATAAGATGAGAATGGGGAACAATTAAGATACAGGTGATGGTTTAGAGCAGTATTTGTGCTAATGAAATCTTCAAAAGAATAATGAATACTAAACCATGTTTGGCGTGTCCATAATATGTATTTAGAAGAAATTGATAAGTACATTTTTATGAATTTACAAAAAAGCATTTAAGCCAACAATTGTATCACTAATGTTTAAATATATATTGAAGCATTCAAGCATACATTTCTTCCATGTCCATTAATTAACTGTTAAGCACTGTCACTTTAAAAATGGCGATCAGACTTCCTTACGCTGTCATGTGATCAAGGAAGGCAACTGCCGAAACGCGATGGCGAGGCTGTTTGTGCGTGAATGAACTGAAAAAAGAAGTACATTACCTGGGTCCAGTCTCGTTTGTTGGAGTAGCAGATGTGAGCGAGGAATAGCGATACATATATGTAATATCTATAGTGGTGATGTCATTGCACCCTGAATGTTCTGTCAGCTCCTAGGTGATAGAATGTTCATGCTTGAAGCATGGATCATTCCCTGGAAGCTGTTGTTGATGAGCAGTATTAAATACGTCTTCTCCACATACCGGTTGTGATAGTGGTCACTTCAATTGGCGACGCGATTGGGATTTACTGCTCATCTTTATACCAATGTGTGCGGAGTTAATCAAGTTAAAATTCGTTTCTACAATTTTTTTTTTTTAAAGGAAAATAATCGTATCCAGCTTTAATATTCTAAAGAACACGTCTGAATTGCCATGATCTTCATACTGCCGATGGGACACTCGGTCTCGGCTAACAGTGACATCCTCTGAAGTCAGATTCATCTGTTGTTTTCTCCACGGAACGTCAAGGCCGTTACTAGTAACGTATAGTCGAGAAATAAGGTATTTGCTGACTGGATGTATTTTTGAACAAATGCGAAGGTATTTGTCCCTGCGTGTATTGGAGGCTGATTTTGTTTACTTGTAGTACGCTCACTCGTACCAGCGCTTCATTTGTGTGACATTTACATGTGCCATTGGAAAATTATTTGGCTACCGGCGCTCTGACAGTTGCACGTATGAATTTAGACCTCTGATGCCACATTTAGAGGAGACCGACGCCGTTATCAAGGTCCATTTTTAAATTGTTGGTTTGATGGTTATCATGACAGTTGCGCTTCACATTTAAACTTCAAATTGGCTCGCGTAACTCACCTTGTTCATAGAGTCGGGCGGAACCTGTTGTCAACCTTCCATGGGGCTTCTCTGTCTTTGTTGCTGACATTTGACGTTGTGCAGCAGGAGCGCGCCGTGAGCCACGCGGCATGTGTCTTCTGTGCGTCTCGCCATCTTCTTGCCTGCAGATCCAAGTTATCGTTTTTACGTGTTCTTAAAGGATTACAGCGCCCATCAATAAAGTTCAATGAAGCCCTCTCAATAAAGTTATGTCTCGATTGCTGCAACTCATAAATCTTTGACATATTCCGCTGGCGAATATCAGGAATACTTTTGGTCCTTTAAATCTTAATATTTGGCAAGACATCAGCGTATGAATGCTTATTAGCTGACATTTCGTCGGGGTCAAGGTACTGTTTCTACGATCCTCACGTCAATTGTTTTCCTGAATTCAACCATTGGATCTATCATTCTCCATTTACTGACTTTACATTAACTGTACTCTATCGCCATCTTGTGGATGTTTATTTAAACTGAAGGACTCTCTTAACTTTATGTTAAATTGTGATTTTAAAATAACATCTCACGTTTATTACAGGTGCAAATTCACACATTATTTTTTTTAACGATAAATCCGACAACAGTTGAGTCTTTTATTTAGGAAAAATACACTATAACAATATTAGTTTTTTGTTCTTGTGAAGGAAAAGGAGAAAGTTTATATTGCAAGAGAGAATATTTGTCGTATTTCTACATAGTCGTGTAGCTTGTCTCTTGCAGCATTTTTATCATGCAGAATGTACAAGCACCTTCTCCTTTCCTACAGCTTCCAAGAGACCCACCAGTAGAGTGAAAAGTATGGTACAGGGCATTTACGAAATATTTAGGAGCCATTGGGGGTCTTAGATTTAGTGCTGAACGTAAAAGATTGATACTCGAACACAATTTGGGTTTTGAGGGTCAGGCTGTGCTAGAACATTTACACTTACCAGAACCAGCAGAGGGTGTTGAACCGCTTAACGATTTTGACCAAGCTATACAGATGTTAGAAAAAAATTTGATGTTGAAAAGAGCTTGGTAGTAGCCAGGCATAAGTTTTTCACGAGGGAACAACAAGCCTCTGAAAGTATTGTGTCATACGTTGCTTCTCTACGTATATTGGCTTCTGAATGTGAGTTTGAGAATTTTACGTCTCAACTCATCAGAGATCAAACCAGATGCTATTAACTTTAAAAAATCCATCACTTGAAGAAACGGTCTCTATCGTTAAGAGCATCGAGTTATCACAAATGTCTTCCGATGAGCTTAGATCAGACAAATCCACGGTTGGTGTTGTAAATGAAGGTAAAAATGGGGCAGATAAGAATAGTGTCTCTGAGAAAAACAGTAGTGAGAAAAGCAGTAATGAGGTTAAAGGGAAATTGCCTGTGGTAAGACAAGATAAGAAACAATTCTATTTCCAAAAGAAAAATGTGTGTTCAAAGTGTGGTTATCCGTCTCATTTTCCTAATTCACGAGTTTGCCCTGCTCGAAACGCTTTGTGTAGAAATTGTGGTAAACAAGGTCATTTTGCAAAAGTGTGTACTTCCAGGAGGAATATCAATGTTGTGTGGGAAGAGAGTGACAAATTGGGGAGTAACACAGAAGTTGTAAGTTCCATGAGTGACTTGATGTTAGTAGTCAAGGATGATTGTGAGGAGTGTGCAGACCCGATTGTTGACATAATAGTGGATGGAAAAATGTTGAAACTACTTGCTGATTCAGGAGCACGCTTGACAATGATCACCGAAGAGTTGTTCGAATCTGTATGGGGTGATAGGCATCTTGAACCTCCTGACAGAAGCCCTGTGTCTTATGAAGGAAGGAAGATTCAACTAAAAGGTTTTTTTGAAAGCACATTAGTGTTCAAAGAGAAGTCTATTAATGGAAAGATATATGTTGCTATCAAAGGATTAAATATCCTGGGGTGGTACCACCAAGGTTTATTCGGAATGACTCTTAGGCCAGGCACAAAGGAACCAGTATCCATTGTTAATGAATCAACATGCTATGACGAACCTTCCAACTGGGGAAGCAAATTCCCAAAGGTTTTTTCTGACTCACTAGGTTTAATCAAGGGTTTTAAACATCTTATCAAGGTAAAAGATGGAGCTATTCCTTGCAAACACAAACTGCGTAATGTACCCTTGAGTGTTAGGGATGATTTAACAAAAGAGTTGGAGAAGATGTGTGATTCAGGTGTGATTGAGCCAATCGAATCATCTCCTTGGTTAAGTCCTCTGGTCGTCGCACGGAAAAAAAATAGGAATCTCAGAGTCTGTATTGACTTACGCAGTCTCAATAAGAATATTTGGGTGGATTCACACCCACTACCCCGCATTGATGACATAGTTTCAAAGTTTCAAGGTTTCAAATGGTTTTCGAAGATAGATTTATCTTCGGCATACCATCAAGTTGAATTGGATGCATCATCTAAACACTTGACTGCTTTTGTTTCTCCATCTGGAACTTTCCAATTTAAACGGATGCCTTTTGGGCTGGCTTCCGCAGCTTCCGTATTCCAACGTGTGATGGAAAAAGTTCTGATGGGGGTGCATAATACAGTTGTTTTTCAAGATGACAACCTAGTAGCAGAAGTTTGCAGGTCGTCGCATGATAGAAGTTTGACTGAAGTGTTAAACAGACTACAAGAGAAGGGTATTGTGGGCAATTTGAGCAAATGTGTTTTTGGGGTACAGTCTATTGATTATCTAGGGCACCGAATATCAGGCGAGGGCATTCTTCCCAGAGTTGGTTTGATTGAAGCAATTGTTAAAGTTCTTTCTTGGTATGTGTGAATTTTATTCTAAGTTCATTTCAAACTTTTCAGCTAAGACTGCTCATTTACGTGAACTTCTGAAGAGAGGAACTGTCTTTCTTTGGGATCAGAAGTGTCAAACAGATTTTTACAAAATTAAGAATGAACTGAGTCTCTGTAACATAATGACTCCATATGATCCTACTCTAGAATCCATTGTGTCAGTGGACGCTAGTCTGGATGGTCTTGGTGGCATGTTAACTCAAATGAAAATTGGGATGGAACATACTGTTGGATTCATCTCTAG
Source organism: Triturus cristatus (assembly GCF_964204655.1). NCBI lineage: Eukaryota > Metazoa > Chordata > Amphibia > Caudata > Salamandridae > Triturus > Triturus cristatus. The sequence goes on along the minus strand of NC_140595.1, from coordinate 694,565,923 downwards.
ATCATTACGTCCCAGCGAGAAAAACTATTCTGTAATCAAAAGAGAACTTGCTTGTTGTTGGGCTGTTGAGAGGTTTAAAAGTTTTCTCTGGGGTAGATCTTTTAAGCTGCTGACTGATCACAAACCCCTTATTCCCATTCTTAATGGTGTTCTTGTGAAATATCACACGCCCAGGATCGCGAGATTGAGCTCTAAACTTTTTCAATACAATTTTGCAGTTGAACATATTCCTGGAGGAAAAAACATTAGACCTGACTTTCTCTCCAGATTGCCGTTGCCTGCGGTGCAGAGTGAATGTGTTGCAGATGAAGATGAGGAATGCTTAATTGCAAGTATCGATGTCTGTAAAGAGGGGTGTTTCAAGGAGGAAGAATGGTTTGATGTGTTACATTCAGATTCTGTTCTCAAGGAGGTAAAAAGACGTATCATCCAAGGTTGGCCAAAGGAAAAACATCTGGATAGTGAACTACAACCTTTTTCTAAAGTGGCTGATGAACTCTCTCTAGAAGAAGGTGAGATGATTTTACGTGGCGATAAATTTGTACCCCCAGTTAGTTTGAGAGATCGCATAATTATGGCTGGACATGAAGGCCATTTGGGGCAAACATGTACCAAGCGCAGAATTCGTTCTATTTATTGGTGGCCTTCAATGGATCGTCATATAGAGAGTATGGTTGAAAATTGTTTTGCCTGTTGTTCCAGCGACAAAGTGATCAAGACTGTCATTCCTCCCAAGGTAAAAGTTTGACCTACCTTCAGGGCCTTGGATGAAACTAGCTTTGGATTTTATTGGCCCGTTCAATGCGTTACCTAATAAGTATAAATTTGCATTGGTTATTGCTGACTATTACAGCAAGTGGTGGGAAGTGTGTTTTATAACTGAACCTAATACAAGTGAAGTTATTAAGTTCTTAGAAAGTCTTTTTGCAAGGGAAGGTTTTCCTAAGGAATTAGTGTCAGACAATGGAGTACAATTTGTCTCCAAAGAAATGCCTAGTTTCTTAAATCAATCTGGCATTTTCCATAGGCGTGTAGCTCTTTATCACCCACAAGGAAATGGTTTTATTGAGCGCATGAATCATATTTTGGTTGATTGTGTGCAATGGGCTGTCTCTGGTAATATTGATATTAGAGGAACTGTTCAGAGTATGCTGTGGGATCATCGGACTACACCGGGTACTGAGTTTGGGAAAAGTCCTTTTGAGTTACTGAGAGGGAGAGTTGCAACGTTTAGCATGTGCCCAGCTTGGATGAGGCAGTGGGGACTATTGTCAAGGTCAGTCTTGTCATACTGTTTTGAGAGAGTTGAGGGAAATGTGCATTCACATGTACACAATAAAATCTATGCTGAGGAAAACACTTCTCATCTTTCCGGAGGAAGTTCTCATAAAGATGAGTGGTCTCACAATATCAATGTGGGGGATTGGGTTAAGACAAAGATTCCACATAATGTACCCAAGGGTCTATCTAAATTCAGTCAACCAATGTGCGTTGATTTGGTTTCGCGTTATGCTGTGAGAGTCAATGGCAAGAATTGGTGGAATGTATCTAGAATTTATAGAATCCCTGATAAGGTTGTGCATCAAATGGGCTTAAAAGATAACATTGTTCCTCCTCTTAATAAATCTTCTTTTGAGGGTGGGAAGATTGGATTGAGCGGGAAAATTTTGTCCTGTGATGGTCCATCACAAGAAAAGTCTACTTCCTTGATAAGGAAGAGCACCCGCAGGAGATTTGTTCCCAAACGTATGGATTTGTAAAATGTTACAGTAATTCTAATTTTGACTAAGTTTGCTTTCTGTATTTATAGTGTCTTTTCTTGTTATTCATATTTTTTATTGTATGTAGTTTTGCCTTATGTTCTTTTTTGTTTTTCTTGAATATTCTATCATTATGTTTTTGTAAAGAAGGGAGATATTGTAATATCTATAGTGGTGATGTCATTGCACCCTGAATGTTCTGTCAACTCCTAGGTGATAGAATGTCCATGCTTGAAGCATGGATCATTCCCTGAAAGCTGTTGTTGATGAGCAGTATTAAATACGTCTTCTCCACATACCGGTTGTGATAGTGGTCACTTCAATATATATATACATACATACATAAATAAATATATTTAAAGTCTATACATCCTCTAGAATTCAACACACAGGGAGCAGCAGATCAAGGTTTTACCTGAGTACCATTCAGATCTCTCCATCTGTCCCCTTTTGATTGGAACAGCCTCCTCAACACTAGCGTTCATTTTTCTGTCAAGTGACAAAATAGGACAGAGGGGGAACAGACCCTCTTTTTCTTCCACCCAACATTAGAATGTAATCTTCCATGAAGTAATGGGTGTAGTGTTTCCCTCATTTTACACCCAAGAGGAGCTGAAACACACCAACTACAAGGGCATATTTATTCTCTATAAATGTGGATTTTACAAGATGTGGACTGTGGTCTGGTGCTTGGCCTGTTTGTGCCCTGCCAGTCAGCTGTTCCACACAGCAATCCATCAGAATAAGTTCACATATGTAGGTGACTATACCACAGTGGAAACAGGCACACCAAAACTGTGTACGGGTGTATTTTTGATTCTAGGTTTGTTGTCAAAACAATCGTGAAGTGGTATGCTTACAGTTTTCTCTCTAGGCCTGCATGATATCTAAGAAAATCTGCCATGCCCACTGTGGAAATGAAGCAGACGCGATCAGTAGAGTTCTAAGTTTATTCCTTACAGCCCCAAATGGAGTGCGGTTAGAAGTCAGAGCTACAATATCGTTATCACAGTTGGGAGCAGGGAAGGAGAGGAGAGGGTAAGATGCAATGTTGGGGAGCCAATGGGAAGGGGTGGATAACAATGGGTGCTCTCACGCAGGAGAGCCTGTGAACAGTAACTGTCACGCGCTGGCAGCAGCACGTGACATTGCATTTGAATAAATTACAACACACACACACATTTTTAAAGAGCAGAAACCTAAGAGCGTGGTAGAATGTAAGTAGTGTCAAAGACTTTCTTACTGGTAATACCTGTGAATATCAAGTATTGGGAAAATACTGATTCCTCAGATTTACAAAGCAGTGAAGACCAGAACTCCCTGCCAGTGGCAAATTTCCTTTGATTGAGAGTTCCACACTTCTGATAAAAAAACAATATCTCACGTGTGTGGGGTTACTTATCCAGAATGCACTCCAAACTTTGAACTTTGCCAACATAGCACAATATTTCCTTACAGTTCCCATAGGTGTTGGCAACAGTGTTTGGGCAAGGGATTGACAGGCACCGAGGAAAACCGGATATGTGTGCACCTCACAGCTTTGTGTTACCCATGATGACATTAGTTGCAGCTATGTGCAGTGGGTTATGTCCACAGTGAGTCTTTCAGCTAGGCCCTACATCCAGACACCATGTCACAAGGTGTGGTGATGCTGGAAAAAATGTACAGTGAAAAAAGACGAATGGTTCTGACTCAAAGTCTTGGACTGAAAGTATTTGTGCAAAGCAATGGTTTATACTTACAAACACTGAGGTCCTGTTGTTAACAGCCTGCACTCCCCGTGGTTGCAGTCTATAGCTCCTGGCACGTTCTTATTGCAGTAGGTCACGCAGTTCAGCAGCCCATCAGCAAAGTAATATGGGAAGTAGTATTGTGTATAATTGGCATCTACTCTACTTTGGCATAATTCTGTTGAAAAAGTATCCATAATAATATCATCATTTCACATTCATTAAACAAATCTCATAATTTAGTAGTTCTAAAAAATGAAATGCTTTTTTCCTCTGCTTCATAAATGGCAGTACAGGTGCCTGGCCCACTGAACATGCCAATGAGACAGGAAATGTGATAGAAATGTGACAGCATGTGTGACGCATGTTAAACTGATTGTTGCACAGTTCTGGGATGCTGTAGTTTATAAAGATACAAAGGCATGGTACATATTACACAGTTAGTGCAGCAGGAACAGGAAGCTGTAGGAGTGGTACAGGTTGTTTTGACAGAACCCTGAAGCATACTACCAACCATGTTTCCTGAGACTTGTGTCGTTCAAACCACAGGAACCATACACTACTGCTGGATCTCTATGGATGTGGGGCTATATACACATAGAGATGGGAAACAATCTTTACCCTGCAGTCTCGGCAACAACCAGCCTTTAAAACGCAGTCACTACCCTGACTGCTACGTTACCATGTGTGACTTTAAACCGCAGGTCGTTACAATTCCTTGCTGTAGGGGGAGCGTTGTTGGACTAGTGTTTGATTTTTAAGTCCAACACCTTCCCTACTTTTGCGTAGCCTGAAGTTGGAATAGTCATTTATACTATTCTAATGTCCAGCGCCCCCTAAAGCAAGTCATTGTAATGACTTGCGTGGTAAAGTACTGAGTGGTAACGTCTCTGTCGGGGTAGTGACTACATTGTAAAGGCATGTGGAGTAAATTAATGTGGGGTTCTGTCATACAACCCACAGGGAGATCCCCATACTAGAGTCCTTCAATTTCTCATGTATCTACTCGCCCACTTCTAGCACTCAGGAGGAGTGAGGAGTTTAAATATGATAGAATACATGGATTTTATCATGAAGGCATGTTGCTCTCTATCAGATGCAGGTAAAAAGACCTGTCCCACATAACTATGTATCTGTTCCCTCCAGCCATGAACTGTGCCATGATCTGGGCATGGACACAGACATCATCTGTGTCAAAAAGAGTTCCACTTTGGGTTGACCCCTGTAGTCCAGCCAAGTCTGGAACTCCTCTAGGAAGCAATCCAAAACTTATGGATCTGTGCAAATTTTGTTAAAAATTGACCCAACTCATAGTTGTAAGTGAGCCTCTCAAACTGAGCGTGACTATTCAACAGTCAATTGTGACCCCTGTTTAGAAAACATGTTTGCCAGATGGTGAGGGCAGTCCAATACATGCCCAAACAGTATTTTCACCATTTCATCTCCTGCTCCCCCATAATGCTACCCCAACTCTTGCACTAGTTACACATAAAAGTTAGAACTATTATTTGCATTGCATAGGAGAATCATTCTATTATGGCTACAGTGCTTGGAACATAATATGAGGAATTTCTTTTGCACTGAGGAAATTAGACCTACTAGGTTTATATCCTAATCTGCACTGCAGGGTTCATCTCGGAGCAGGTGTCTTCATCTCTCTGTCTCCTCCTACTTTAAGCGCCACAGATTTAAAACAGCCATGGGCGCTTCGCTCTCAAACCCAGGCTTTTCAAAGAAGCATGTCAGTAAAAAGCGTTTTTCTGCGCCCTTTCAAGTTACATCACAGAGTGGTGTGAGATCAGAATGCTTCACTGATTCTATGAGGCTCAGATTGTGACTAAAAACACAGCAGTTAATTGAACACTGAAAAACTTTAAGTCACATATTTCATTAGCCCCAACATCCCAATGTCTTGTCCAAACATAGGGACCACATCTTCCCATATATATTACTATCACAAAAGTCCTTCTTCTTTCTTTGATTCTGCAGTGGCCGGAGATAAATGCACTTTTATTTCTCCTTCATTGAACACGTGCCGTGCAACACACTTTATTGCTTTACTAGATTTCATGCTATAGGAGATGGAGTGGGTTCTACTCGGGGTGGGGGGAATTCTCTGATTACCCCTGTCGCATTGGCCAGAAGTGGAGTGAGAGCAGGCACTGTAAAGCGCCATCTCGCCGCTTGGAGCGAGGACATTGTCCTCTTTCGCTGTCTTCATGCATGGTCGTGCAGCCGACACAGACTTTTTCAGTGCCCGATTGGTTTTGTGTGCCTCATGCGTAGAGCTCTATGCTTCATCCCCTAAGAAATGTCCAACTGGGCTGGAAAAACATGAATAAAGGCTTTGCTTGAGGGAATGCTGCAGGTTGCTCCTTCCACAGCTAGGGGCCGATTCTGATCCTGGACTTTTATTTTACATGCAAATCGGATCCGTATTTTTTTCCATACAAATCGTACAAGTCCCTTCTAACCCGTGTAGTACAATTCGGACGGGCAAAATACATCCAGATCGGCCCAATCCTTACAAATCGGATCGGGAAAAGCTGTACGACACGGACTTGTAAAAAAGACCATACAATTTGTAAAAAGGCTGTCCAACCCGTCAAGTACGATTCGTACCGGGTTGTCAGCATGCGATTTGTATGGAAAATGGCCTGTATACGGGGAATGACTTGTACCGGGCTACGAAGCGAACCCCTATACGCCTCGTACCCTGGTATGACTCGTTCTGGGGGTACGACTCGTACCGGGGTACGGGTCGTATAGGGGTATGAGGCGTACAGGGGTCCCCCCACATGCGAGGCGTGTGTATCGTGCGTACACCAACATCGCGCATGTACGCACCGTACATACGTGATTTTGGGGTCCGCACCGTACATACGCACTTTTGGGGTACGGTGCGTACACAAGCGATTTTGGGGTACGGTGCTTGTACGGTGCGTACACGACCAGTACCCCTTCAGCGCATATATACGCACCGTACCCCACTTTCCGTGTCATCGGTACGCACCGTACATACGCACCGTACCCCTGTATTCATGAGGTGTACGACGCGTACATGGGGGGGTCAGTCTCGTACTGTTTTCGGGGCGTACAATGTTTTCCCGGCACTTTTTGGCTCCTTTAAAAACAGAGCCGTACGGAGTGCCATTTGTACGAATCGTACTTGACGGGTTGTAAACTGCTGGCGGGAATACATTTGAACGTCGCGTACAGGGCAATCCGAATCGGAATCGCTTGTATATACGAGTTGTATGGTCTTTTTTACAATTTGTATGGAGAGCGTCTATTTGTATGGATCGTACTTCCTAGGTTGTAGGGGAATCCTTACAAGTACGAGTTGTATGGGGAAAACGCTCCATACCACGATTTGTACAGCGTTTTTCCAGGATCGGAATCGGCCCCTAAATGTCTATATACTGGACAGGGCAATTCACTGCCTCTCTAGGACTATCTGACGCCTGCTTTTGGGCTGTACCCCCCTTGAACCTATTCCATCCTCATGAGATTGATTCACTAATGACATACTACGCCAACGAGGAGGAAGGATACATGGAGTATGATGATGTTCCCTATGGGCACAAAATGGAAGAGAGGTTGGTGGAGGCACTGAATACCCGTGTGCAGGACTCCTTTAATGGGGCCCTGATTAGGCCCGTTATGGGTTGCGTGAGTCGGATGGGCCCTCTGGGGACTCCTTACCTCGTGACATCACGACCAATGAGCTGGGCTTTGCCCAGAGAGCCTCTTCTGGGGGTTCTTCCTCAGCGGAAGTCCTCTTGCAAATTGCCACTTCAGTCCTTCAGGACCATGAATATGGAAGCACGCATCCTCAAGACCCTTCGGGATCTCAACAATTTAAATACCCCCAGTGACAAACGTGTGTGCAGCGTCATCTCCCCCCTCAACAGATTTGGAAGCTCCACTGCCAGCGGCTAAACTATAGCGTAAAGTACACCATGATGCAACTGATGTTCCAACCCATAAAAACCTACTGTTTGACCCAGACAATTTAGTTCATCCACGTTCCATTGATTGGGAGCCTTTTATGGAAGGGGCGCATCAGGAACAGGTTAGATTGAGCAAAGGCTTCGAACCAGAGGTGTCCTCGGCCCTCTCTCCTTCGGAAGGTTGGCGAATTTCATTAAAACATTTGCAGAAGACCCCAAAAAAGGCCTGGATAGGGAATGGCGTGGATGCCAAGATAAGCTGTTGGATCTTTCCAGTCCACATGCTAAAGCTCTAGAGTTGGCCTTCCAGTTGAAAGAGGCAAATTCTCAGTTGGATCCAGGGAAACTTATTGAATAGGTTCAGCACGCGCTGTGCCTTCTCAGCAACACCAATCGAGCAATGTCCACAGTACGCCGCAAGGCTTTAATCATGCGGATTGATCCATAACTGGCAGATTTGGCCTTAACGGAGGCAGGCACTATAGCGAATAGGTTACTGTTTGAGGACAAATTCGTCAAAGACCTCAGCAAGTATGTTGCCACATTCTCCGCATTGGACAAGACCTAAACTTCCATAAAGAAAGTGTTTAACAGTGGCCTTTTTATCAGGGTCAGGCACTTTTGAGGCCAAGCACCAAGCCGTGATTCAACCAGGCTACCCTACGCTATTCACAAAGGGGAAGAGGTGCTCCCTCGGACTCCTCCAACTTCTCCCCCACCCGTAACAGAAGAGGTTGTGGCCATGCCCAATAAGGTGGATATAGGGGTGGAAACAACGCCACCGTTGCCACAAAGGTAAGAGTTATCCCATCTTCGAAGGCTGTGGTGTGGGAACGAATATAGTTGTACCTGCACAATCGAAGGGCTATCAGCCAGGACCCTAGGGTGTTGCAGATGGTTCAGGGGTGCAGACAGGAGTTTTACTCCACCCATCAGCAAAAGAAAGATCCAACTCCTCTTCTTTTTTCCCAAGCAGAAAGCTGTTTCATAGACAACAAGACTCGTTTGCTGCTCTTAAAAAGGGCAGTGGTGAGGCTATTCACCCCACCTGCAGGGGTTTGTCAGCACAATATTCTTGGTCCAGAAGAAGGACCAAGTCTTTCAACTGGTCCTGAACCTCAAATATTTGAACTCTTGGATCGTGTATCACTAATTCAAAATGCAAGGCATATACTTGCTCTGCCACCTCTTACAGAAGGGAGATTGGATGGTCTGTCTCGATCTCACGGACGCTCACTTAGCAGTCCCCATCTTTGCCCACCATCGAAGGTTTCTCCATTTGCTGGTACCATCACTGGTTTGAGTTTACCACCCTTCCATTTGTATCAAAATCTTTTTATTGAATTTAATCGGAGCATCACAGTAATAAAAAACATTGCAGGTACATTCATACAGTAAACAGGTCAAGTGTTATGGATAGCTTCCAGGTGAACACAGCTTGTGAACGAGGACTCGACCCAGTGCAGATCTATGCTTCTACGCCCCTTCTTAATTTACCCGCTTCTACTAGCAGTTCCTCTTGTTATCGACCCAGTTGTAGGGACACTGAGTTAGAATATGAATGTATACTGTCCATACTATGCTCTCCATTGAAGGAACATAAACAAAAAAGAGTGTAACCAGTGCATCATGGTGTTAGTGGTGCAGAGTGGTATACAGTGTGGGGCGGGCCAGTGGGCAGAATCCAGGTGCCTCTCAAATTAGAAAAAAAAACCTTGAGGGATTCCCTACTTGGTTAGATGTGGAAAAGGTGAAGGGCCCTTAGTCTGGGGCTGCATGCAAATAAGGGTAGACCGTCTGATTGGTATGTCACCAACAGGGACCAAATGCATTCAAAGCCTTTCCTAGTGCCCCCTAACGCTCGCCGTAATCTCACGTCACTGTGTGATGGATGTGGCCTCTGCCTTTTTCCAAGCTGCTGCGATCGCCATCTTAGCCGCTCTGATACACAACCACATGATGGCATAGTCACTGTTTGTTTGTCTCTTCAGTAATCGATCTCTAAGCCCCAGAAGGGTGTGTTCAATGGTCTCCGGTATGGGATACCCTAGGATCAGTTTTATCTGAGACAGGATTTCTTTCCAAAATGGGTTGATGGATGGAAAGTCTCACCAAATGTGTCTAAAGTCTCCCAACAGACCACAGTCTCTCCAATATCTATCAGAAGTGTTAGGGAATTTTTAACGTAGCTTCTGGGGGTGCATGTACCTATCGTACATTATTTTGTAGTGAGCTTCCCGGAGATACATAGAGTGAGCATGTTTGGTTATGTCTTTATATAGGCGACTCCACTGCTTCTCCTTCACTGGGTTAGACAGGGTGGCGTCCCAGAAAGCTGTGTGACTTGTTCTCTCCCGAGGGCTCAGCGACTGGATAAGTGCATACAAAACAGAGATATTGCCCTTGGTGGAGGTCCCCTACGGTGCAAATTTCTCCATTGGGAGCAGGTCCCTGGTAGTGGTCAGCCACTCCTGTGGTTGCTGCACCCAGTGTTTGAGTTGCGTGTAGTGGAAGCCCTCAGATGACTCTAAATGGAACTCTTTAGCGCATTCCGCAAATGTCATTAGTTTCCCCTTCTTATGTAGGTGAGAGATCATTAGACAACCCCCTGTTTCCACTGTGTGAATGGCCCCTCCTGCATGGCCGGGGGGAAATCGGGCTTAAAATCAATGGGGGGGGGAGCGAGGGAAAGGTCGACAGGGCTAGCGTTTTAGTAAGCAGGTCCCACACTCTCAGGGTAGTGGCCGTGGGGGTACTAATGTACACGTTTGGTGATCTGTGCTGTTTTTTAACCATAAAAGATCCCATATCGTCCTGCCCGTTATCTGGCGATCCTCATGCAGCCAGTGCTTTTCAGACTCCCTAAGCGACCATTCAGTGATGACCCGTAGCTGGGCCGATCGATAATAACTTCTAAAATCCGTGATCTTGGCCTAACCAGAAACCGGTGCGAGAGCCGTGTTCTTTGATCCTGCCAGATAAATTTGGTGACCGCTTTTTTGAGGTCAACATAAAATTCCCTGTCTACGGAAATCGAGAGGCCTTGAAATAGGTCTAGAAGTCTAGGGAGGATATTCATTTTTACCGCATTTATTCATCCTATCCAGGATGTGTAGGCCTCTTTCCACCTGTTGAGGTCAGCCTTAATTTGTCTCAGTGAAGGCGCATAGTTAGCCTTGTAGAACCCCGAGAGTTTTGGAGTGAGTTTGACCCCCAGGGAAGTAATGTCTTTGTTTGTGAAACAGAAAGGCATGGTCTCATTTATGCGCTCTCATTCATCCGCTGGTAGAGTCAGGTTTAACAGGAACAATTTGGAGCTGTTCCACTTAAACCCGCCACTCTTTCGAAACCTTCAAGCTCCGCTAGAATTGCCGGGAGCGAATTCTGTGGGTCGGTAATAGGTAGGAGCACGTCATCGGCAAAGAGGGAAATCTTGTGGATATCCGTGCCGATGGGGACCCCCTTGATGTCCTGGTTGGCTCTTATCCTCTCTGCTAGTGGCTGAATACTATGCGTGAACAACATGGTAGATAGCGGGCAGCCCTGCTGCGTCCCCCTCATGAGCATGAAGGCGTCGGACACCGTTCCATTTACTAGAACACTCGAAGTGGGGGGAGTGACAATTGGCCTGTACCATACCTATGAATGTGTCGCAAAAGCTGAATCATTACAGATCTAGCTAGAAAGGCCCAACCTACCCAATCAAAGGCCTTCTCTGCGTCCAGCGAGAGGATGGCTGCGGGGATACCTTTCCTCTGTACCTTTTCAATGATATGCGCCATTCTACGGAGGTTGCCATGGGTCTGGCGCCCCTTGACAAACCCCGATTGGTCGGGATCTATCAGGGCCGGGAGAAGGTTTTCCAGGCCCGTAGTCAGAATTTTAGAGTACAGTTTAGCATCCCGATTCAGGAGAGCAATTGGCCTATAAGAGGCGCATACTGTTGGGTCTTTACCTGGTTTGGGGATGACTGTAACCAGGGCCTTCCCCATAGTGTATGTGACTCTGCGCGCCTTTGCTATTTCATTAAATAGGGTCACAGATGTGGGGTCAATTCGGGAGCAAACGTACTACAGAAGTGGGCATTAAGCCCATCCGGGCTTGGCGCCTTCTGTAGTTTCAGAGCATCTATTGCCTTTTGAACCTCCTCCCTGGTGAAGGGCTTACTCAGTTCCTCGTTTGTGTGATCTGAAACCTAGGGTAGGGAGTGGGTCTGCAAGTATTGCTCTTGGGCTTAGCTGTCAACTGGATATTTCTTTGTAGAACTGGCCAAAGGCATTCGCTTTATCCTCTTCCTTGGAATGGGAGACATCCGCGTCATCTACTACCTGTTTAATATATGCTTTTTCTTGTTTTGCCCTTAGTTGGCGCGCTAAGAGTGTGCCTATCTTGTTGCCACTTTCATACCCTCTTGCTTGTAGCCTCAATAGTGTGTGCTCAGCTCTGTTAGTGTATATGGCTTTTAATTTACCCTTAAGGGCGATGACCATTTGAAGCGATTGGCTTGATGGGGCCTCTTGGTAGTTCTTTTCTGCTTCCTGTAAGTTTTTTTCCACTAGAAGCCTCTCCTCCTTTTGTTGGTTCTGAAGAGTAGTGACTAACTCTATACTTTTACCCCAAATCACTCTCAATTGTTGGTGAAGGAGGTCAGGGCTGGGTCATTATTCTTAACTAATTCCGTGATAGTCGCCCTCAGGTCATCTCTAAAAAGTCTGTCCCGGCTGAGAATGTTGGGGAAAACCCACCTCCTGTGTTTTGGCTGGGGCGCTGGACAATTTAGTGTAGTCTCCAGTGGGGCATTATCTGAGAGGCAGATCGGTGATAGCGGTTATCTGATACCACTCCCAGGAGTGACTGACTGAGAAAGACGTGGTCTATTCTAGAATGGGTTCTATGGGAATGGGAAAAAACCGAATGGTCTCTCTCAGTGGGGTGGGTTTCCCTCCATGCGTACACTAAGCCCAAACTTTGAAGCACCGCCTTAAGAGATTTACTAAATGTTCCTCCCATGGCCCGCTGGGGTTGGGTCGTGTCCAGCGTGGGTTCCCAGATGAGATTAAAGTCCCCTAGAAGCAGAATATCTCCCGTGGCAAACCCCTGCAGTGCGGTCAGGAAGGATGCCATAAAGTACAATTGCCCCGTGTTAGGCGCATATATTGTGGCTATGGTGCACTCCCTGCCCCTGAGTTCCCCCCAAACCATTAAAAAATGCCCTGATGTGTTGGATTTAGTAGCTTAGTGATTGAAGGGGACCCTGGAATGAAAGAGGAGGGCTACCCCATTCTGCTTCAAGGCAGCCGAGGAACCGAATATCTGGGGGTACCTCTTGTGTTTCAGCCTGGCCTCTTTACTTTTCTTAAGGTGTGTCTCTTGTAGTGCGGCCAGGAGGATCTGATGGTCCGTTAGATATTTCCATAGGTATTGCCTTTTATTGGGTGAATTAAGCCCCCTTACATTCCATGAAAGACAATTAACTGCCATTTCTTGCACACGTCTGTCCCTCCCCACAGTAAATCTCTCTAAGGCCCCTCGTCCAACACCGCCCTCCCCCACCGACCCATCACCACCCATCGATGCAAAATGAAAAATCACCATGATACACAACAAATATAACAACACATAATTAAAACAGTGAGTTGTAGGAACCTCCATCCCAGAGGAGGGACTCCTGTCAGTCAACTCCAGGAGCGAGCCCATTGCCGCTCCCAGTTACCCCTGCTACTTTATAATCGGGGTGTGTACTTCGTCCCTGTCGTAAATGTAACCATTACCCTTTCCCTTACTTCTTTCCAGAAGCCTAGTTCGCTCTGTGGGCGGCAGTCCTTAAGAGACACAATTCGGGGGATGCCTATGTGGGGGACTCGATCCCGTGATCTGGCAACTGTGACGCCCCCGAGTCCTCTTGCCATCGTTCAATGTCACGCCCCCTCAGGTGGATCTGCTCGCTCGAAAATTTACTCAGCGTACCTGCATCCGTCTAACATTACCTGGGAGTCTTCTTGTTTACTCGACCTGTCATCCTCCACACACCTGCGACTTTCTGTTCCCTTCTCTGGCCCCCTTCATTGTTCCATGACATGGATTCACTTGGTGAGGGGGGAGGTCTGAGACCCAGGAGCCTCATCGCTTCATTGAGTTCTGTGTGTAGTGAACCTGCTTATTGTCCATATGGAACTCAATGTCGAAGGGCTAGGTCCATCTGTACTTGACTTGTCTTTCTCTCAATGCTTCTGTTACCGGGCGTAATTGCTGCTTACGCATCAGGGTGGCCTGGGCCACATCTTGGAAGAGTGAACAAGTAGCGTTCTGAAAGGTGATTTTCTACAAGCCCCTTGCTTTCTACAGTACCAGTTCCTTTGTCTTGAAGGAGCTAAATTTTGCAAGGACATCCCGCGGATTCTTGTTAGAACCAGGCAGCTTTGGTCCCACTCTGTGCATCCGCTCGAGTTTCACCTCTGGACCTCCCTCTCTGATGACTGTGGAGAAGAGGCCCACCAGAAAGGCCTCCAGGTCAGGCCTGCACATCCTTCTTCCAGGCCTCTAATTCTTATGTTGTCACGTCTGGAGCGATTTTCGAGGTCTTCGCATTTAAGGACGGAGGCCTTCAGCTGCTCACAGAGTAACGCCGCGCCTTCCTCCAGTGGGCTCAATCGTTCTTCTAGTTCTTGACATTTCGCCTCCACATCTAATGTGCGCGACCCCACCGAGTACACGTCGGCCTGCAGAGCCACCATCTTCTCTCTCATCTCTGCCCTGAAGGATTCAAAGGAGGCAGTCATGTCCGCCTTGATGTCCTCTCTTAGTTCCTTTTTGAATTCCCTGAGTGACGCTAATAGATCCTCACGGGTGAGCACCATGTTGCCCCGTAATTGTGCGTAGCTTTCCTTGGCAGGGCCTGTGCCTGGTTGGGCAAAATAGTTTGAGACTTTGTTGGTCGCAACCTTTTTGGGTGGCATATGGGGACTGAGGAAGAGGCCTCCCTGGGCCCTTTCGAACAGTGGGCTCCATGAGGGGCGGTTCTCTAGAGGGGCAGCTCCTCGGCGATCGCTTGCATTCCTTGTCCTGTGGGTCTAATGTCTGCTAGGGGATCCTGCTGGCTCGTGTGCCTCCCGTTGCTTCCCTTCTAGCTCACTGTGCCCCTTAGGGTAGTGCCCTTGACTCGGTGGTACAGGCTGGCTGCTGTTAGACTGCCTTCAGGGCGCGGATCTCGAGCAGGGGGCACCTGGCAGTTGAATGGCCTCCCGCTGCTGGGCGACGCCTCCCCGCTGAAGTTAGGCTACCCCTCTCCTGGGGCCTGATCTTCTATATGGGGTACCGGGTCACAGGGCTTGCGGCGCCAAGGTAAGCTGCTTTACTTGTGGGGAGGGCAGCCGCCCTAGGCAATCCACTCAGCCACGCAGCCCACCTCTCCCGGAATTTGTGCTCGCAGGCTCTGTGTTCTTTCCGGCGCCCTGGTGATGTTTTACCCCTGCCGGCTTACCAAAGCCTCAACTTATGATAGATGGGGCGCTTGAGGTAGGGCCCTGTCTGTGCCACTGTATTTGTGCCTAGACCAGCGCTGCGGGACTCAAAGTCGGGTCCTTGGTGTGGCGATTAGGCGGGCTGTTGCTGGCTCTCACTGAGGGTCCAGGGCGCTGACCGGAGACCTCACTCTGCAAAATGGTGGCCCGCTGCATGTGGATGCTGCCATGTTGGGGTCAGGCAACCTCCCTCCCGGGGTCAGATGCTCAGCTTGGGAGCCCCCGTTACTTGAATCAGCACCAGGGGGTTTGCCTCCTCTCGTAGCAGGGATGGGACTGCCGGCGGACTGCCCTTGTCATAGCCTGCGCTTCCTCTCACCCAAACAGAGCTGTCACAGCGCCCCATGTCTGGGCCCCGCTCTCACCGGGCAGCTGCTCCTCATCTGGGGGGGGGGGGTCCCTCGGTGCTTCTCCTCGATGCTTAACATCAGTTCGTAGATTCGAGCTTCGCTGGCTATGGAGCGGCATCACAAGTTCCGAAGGCGCCGTCGGCAACCGGCCGCCATTTTTTGAGGCACCACGTCAGAACGGGTCCGCTGCTTTCTACCTCCAAAAACGGCAGGATTTAGGCTACTGAAGGGCTCTACAGTGTGCCGGAGACTTCACCCAATAATACTGAGATTTGGTAGTACTCTGTGGGCCAAATAGCACCCTCTAATTACTTGTACTCATGGGTCCTGAGACAGAGCCGTTCGGATTCACGTCCGAGTGGCCATGATGGCTGGCCACGACCCCCACCCTTCCATTTGGGCTTTCATCAGCTCCCTGGTGTTTCATCAAGTTGCTTCAGCCTGTGGTCCAACAGGTCTCGAAGCAGGGCATAAGATTGATTATATATCTGGACAATATTCTTGTCATAGTACAAAGCATGGACACGGTTCTTCTTCATCTCAGGCTATCCAGCTCCTTCAGGATCTAGGGTTTGTCATCCGCTCAGAGAAATCGATCCCAATTCCTTCTCAGACCCTAGAATTCTTAGGTTTTCGGGTGGACTCTATCAAGGCCCAGCTCAACTTACCATTAGAGAAATGGCTGTCTATCAAAAAAGAGTTAAGGAGAACCCTTGCCTCTCCAACTATATCATTGTGGATTGTGGATCACCTGATAGGTCTTTTGGGGTCATCCATCCAAGCGATATTTCACAGACCCCTTCATTATCAGGCCCTTCAAAGATTAAAGATCTTACATCTTCAGAAGGGGCTGTACTATTCTTAGCGAACATTGCTATTGGAGGAAGCCAGGACAGAGATGTCCTGGTGGCTGGATCACATGGATTGGTGGAATGGCTCGGTTCAGAGGTGATCATAGAATCAGATGCCAGCTGGTGGTGTTGGGGGGCACAGTGTGTCTGGTGGATACAGGGGGGCAGGTGCTCCACATCAATTACCTTGAGCTGTTAGCAGGGGCCTTTGCAGCTCACACTTTATCCCCATGCAAGGCGAGTTGTTGCATTCTTCTGAGAATGGACAACATTTCGGCAGTACAGTACATCTACTGTCTGGGCAGGACAAGGTCCCGTCTTTGGGTGGAGATTGCCAAGCATTTCTAGCATTACTGTCTTCAGTATCAAATTTCAGCGATGGCGGAGTATATTCCGGGTAGGTCCCAAGTGATAGGGGACTGGAACTCTCGATTCCTGTGCGATTCCAGCAATTGGAAGCTTCATCTTTGGATTTTCTGCAAGTTGAATCTGCTTTGAGGTCCGTGCACAAAAGATTTGTTCACATCCCATCTGAATGCCCAGCTTCTGATCTACTACAGTTGGAGGCCAGATACCCTGGTGCCAACTCAGATGCTTTTCTCCAATCCTGGTTGACAGCTCTTCTGTATGAGTTTCTCCACTTTCCTATGATCCATAGAGTACTCTCTGAGGTGAGCCGGCAAATAGTGGAGTTTGCCCTAGTGACCCCTTGCTAGAAGGCCTGGTCTTGGTTTATTGTAGCAATGTCATTGTCTTGTGTGCCACAAGTGCAGATTCTCTCCACCCTGGATCTTCTTTCCAACCACATGGGTCTCCCTCACCCTGTAGTGAGTGAGGAGCACTTGTCCCTCATGGCGTGGAGACTTTCCGGCGATGCTGTTGAGTGTTAGGAGTTTTGCAAGAAACGATATACTTGAGCTCCCACGCGCATTAACGATATGAGGCGGCCTGGCGCTGATGGACATGTTGGTGTAGTGAACGGTTGGATTCCTTGGGAGTGGTTATCTCTATGATTGTGAATTTTTTATCGGACCTTGCTAACCAGGGTTTAGCATATAAACAACTTCCATTCTGCTATTCCACTGGACATCCTGATCTGGATGGAAAACCGGATGGTGAATATCCTCTAGCATGCAAATTGCTTAGGGGTTTTCGGTTGGTCCACTCCCCTCAACCGAAAAATTCCATATTATGGGATGCTGATGTAATTTTGTGCTTCGCAAACAAAACTCTCTCTCACAAACAGTTGTCTGCCAAGCTGACGCTTCTTCTGTGACTCATTTTATGTAGACGATTTAGCAGGTAGAGTATTTACTCCTTCTGGGGTCTCTTTCTCTATTTCACGCCATGCTAAAACTGCATCACAATGTATTAGTTATCCAGTTTCCCCTCCTAATCAAAAATTATGTGTGGTTAAATGTCTTAAGTCTTGTGAGAAGTGTACCGACTAGTTTTGCAGAGATTCTACAGATAAACTGCTTTTATCATTACAGAAACCTTTCTGTCAGGTCTCATTGGCAAATTTGGCCCATTGGATTAAATGGCTGCTGGTAGCAGCTGAAATTGATGTATCCCTTTTTGGGATGCATTCTGTGTGAGGGGCTATGGCCTCTAAAGCCTTTTCTACTGGTTCTCATTTAGAAGACATTATGACTGCGGTGCATTGGTCTTTTGATTCCACCTTCAGGGTATTTTATGGTGGTGGCTCAACTTTAATCTAGGATAATCTGATGCCTTTGGTCCTGACATAGAATAAAAAGAATTCAAGATGACACGTCTAGAATTTCCAATCCTATTAAAGGCACAGAGGCAAGGATTATCCCACCCTCTTAAGTTAAACTCTGTTTGCATTTTTACGTGGCATTTCAAATGTTATTGCTCTTGCTTGTGAAGCACTGCTTGATTACTTTTTTTTTCTATTTGAAATTTCCCTCCCAAGATTCTTTATGTTGTCTTTGAGGGGCTCGATATTATTCTCAATATTCTTTTTATCAGGGATGGATAATATATCCGCATGAAGATGACAGAAGAACCACTGGTTTCTGGCCGATTAAATGGTTCCGAAGGGAGTTCGCCTTCCTCTGTTGAGTCTGGCTCTACCCGTGGAGTGCGGCAAGTTGGTGTTCACCAAAGGTTTCTCATTGGACTCTGGTTGGAGGCCTTATGTTGATGTTCGTCAAGAGAGGTGAAGGACTATTGTAATAAGAATATATATAAGGAGATGTGGTCCCCATGATTGGACAAGATATTGGGCTATTGGGGCTCATGGGATATGTGGTTTAAAGTTTGCAAGTGTTTAATTGACTGCTGTGTTTTTACTCTGTAAAGAAAGAGAAGCATAATCCTGGCCTCTGTGTCCTTAATAGAATTGAACATTCATGACGTATGGGCCAGCTAGAAATGTTTTTACTCCACCTCACTTTGTGATGAAGCGGTAAACGGTGAGATCAAGGTATTTGTAACTAGACGTCAGTGATAATGAACATGTTATTTTCTGATGTCAGGTTGTGTCCAGCTTCACTTTTCATTTATGCATGCACATGACACCGATTTAAAGCTTAGGCCCCAAGTGACGGAAGGGGAGCTCAGGATCACGTGTATCCCAATTACAAAGAAGAATGTGTCGAGGCACTCTAACTCTAGATATAAAGACCGCAGTGTGCCGTTTGAAATGCAAAAGCAAGCGATTGTGCCTCAGAAGTTATGAGACTGCACTTGCCAACAGCCCTTTAGTGGAGTGAAGAAAATGTCGGTGGGAGAAATCAACAAGCAGTACGGTCTGTAACAATTTATTTCTAAAATAGGAAGTTTCGTGGTTGCTAGATTACTCTGTGAATTTGATGTTAAATGTGATGCAGCACATTTCAGGACTAAGGTGTTACTTGTTTGATGTAATTGAAGATTTTCACTGCAGAGACCCTTCCATGCTGGCACTGGATTGATGTGAATTTTTCACACAGAGTGCATATGACGTGGCTGCTCAGTGAGCAGTGCACACTAGGGTGTTATGCTGTAGAAGGCTAGATGTAACTGTGGTTTGTGTGGCTTTAGAAGCTTGTCTTCCTACCTAGACTGTGACACGTTTTTTGTAGTGACCTCTCGCTCTGTGTTGAGATGTTTCTGTATTGCACTGAAAATTGATTTTTTTTTGCATTTTGTTGGTGTTAATTATCCTGCATCTGAAAACAAGATTTGCTCCCAAATGCATTAGACAAATGTGTTTAAAGTAACATATGCACAACAGTTGGCCAAGTGGGCGCCACCTAACTACAAAAAGAGACCTCTATAAATCCTTATTTATTAAGTAAACCTTAAGAATTGCCTTTTATGAATAGAGCCTCATAGTCAATGTCTTTGGTAAATTATGGTATATAATGCACACATTTTCAATCTCCAGAGACCAGCCTTGGTGAAATTGTACTTTGAGCGGTTCCGTTTCAGGCATTTGTTTATGTCCCACCACTTTTAAATTTCACCAGCTTCCACTGGACGGGAGATAATAGGGGCATATCAGCAACAACCAGCGATAATTATCGCTCAGCGCTCTAAGCGTGAGGATAATTATCGCCGGGTAACGTGGATTTTTATCGCTGAGATAGCGTGCTATTAGCAACGCTTATCTCCTCAGCAATAAAAATCCTCACGCTAACTGCCTAACGTGAGATTATCGCTGGAAACCCAGCGATAATCTCAGGTAGTGCGGCGTTAGCTTGCTGATAGGGACTCACACACTTAGCCATGATATCCACCTTCTATAGGATATCATGGCTAAGTCAGTCCTGAAGCAGGCGTAAGGAAAGTAGTGATAACAGGGGTTATCGCTACTTTTCCTGCCACTTTGCATCTCATTAGGGATGCAAAGCCGGGTGTTAGGAATTCCGACGCTAAAGCAAGGTTTCACGCGTTAGCAAAAGCAGCGATAATTTTTTATCGCCAGCTTGTAAATATGCCCCATAATTTGTCGTTTGTTATGTTAGCTGCTGCGGTGCGGGAGGGAGGGCAAGATCCAGTGGGCCCCCTCCCACAGTGTGCACAGGTAATGGGCCCCTGGCCTGAGTATTCCTGACTGGGTCTGGGGGGTACTTTGCCCGGGTGGCCTCTCAAGGTTAGTTACACCACTGCCACCAGTGTCATTGCTCAGTGGGATCGTTCCTCCCCACGTCGCATATAAAACATAATAATAATTATAAGAAATAACTGGGAGCCTATGGGTACCTTGGATATATTTGTCAGGACTTGAACCTCAGAATCACCTGAGAGTGAAAGAGATTTGGTGTCCGGATGAAGAAATATGCACAGGTCTGCCATTTTTTTTTTGTAATCCAAGCTCCCTCCTGCCTCGGTTATATGAATAGGACCAATCTTGCATCTTAGAACATGTACATTGGCTATCAAAGAAGACAATCGAATTAAAGGTAGACATCAGACTTACAGAAAACAGAGCGAAATGGTCATAAAAACTGTGAGGTAGAAGAATAGGATCAATGGTGCTCACCTCACCAGGTGATCTTCCTTACCCTTATTCTAACTCCTTGAGGATACAGAGAGAGTATTCATCTCTCCAAGAACAAATACAGCGTATGGTTTAAAGTGGCCACAGATATTTTTTTATATAAAAAAACTAATCATTTACTACAAGGGAGAGTAAAACAAAACCAGTGTCCAGGTTCTAAAACAAATAAACCCCTCACTTGTTCCTCCATTAACCGCTCCCTAGCCCTCCTGAACCCCATCCTTACTCCTTCAAGAGGGGCTGAGAGAACCTCTATAATACAAGGCCAGGAAATCTCCTCTGACACCTGCAAACTCGCCGAATTCACTAAAAAAGTTAACTGACAGATTCATTAACAAGGTCCAAAAAGCAGGAAGTCCACAGACCCATGTGTGATCTCGCAATCTTGTGGTGAGATCTCTCAAGTAAGAATTAAACCAGCTTCGGAGATTAGAGCAGTAAATCAGCAATACCCCTTTACAAGCAGTCGAAATCCAGAAGACAAGGAAGGCCTATAGTCCCAAAGCCTAGTAAATCCTCCGGTGCAACGAAGAAATGGAATTGATTGAACTCCGCATGGCCTTGAAAACAAAAATCCCACAAAATTTTGTAACCTGGTAAAGAAAATATCGGGGGGCTATTCTCAAGAATGTGCGATAATCATCGCCAACCTAGGCTAACGCAACTTTACATAACGCCGTCTATCGGGGGAAACTAATGCCGTGTTAACGGCGTACTGTCAACACGCCGGCAACAGGCGATAGTTACCCGATAACACATCAAATGTCTGCGTTAAAATTACCTGGACACCGATAAAAAAGGAAACCCGAACCTGAAAAAAGTTACGATGGGCCCAACAGCCATAAAAATATTAGCGATAATCAGCGCCAGGCTTGCTATTCCCACGTGAGGTGGGAAAATTCACCATTAAAGCTGCCCCAAAAAAAAAAAGAACTGAGAAGCACCATGAAGGAAGCTGGAGCAACTACAGAGGCCATCCAGAACCCCACAAACCCCCCGGAAGATCAGCCAAGGACCTTGGAGAAGAACAAGAAGAACAAGAAGAGGAACCCGCAATTCAGTCCGCAGGAAAACAAGATCCTGATTACGGAGGTGATAGAACACCACCAACAACTGTTCATCACCTCCACTGTGTCATTGGCAACTAAAAATGCAATATGGCAGTCCATCTTGGCCAAGGTGAATGCAGTCGGAGTGAAGGGAAAGGAAGTGGATGACTGGTAGAAGCGCTGGAATGATGTGAAGTGCAAAACCAAGCTGAAACTTGCTAACAACCGGAAAGCCGCAATACAGACTGGAGGTGGGAGTCCAGTGCCACATCAGGAGCAGATGAGATGGAGAAAATGGTGTTCACAGTCATCAGTGGTGAGATGGTGGCAGGAGTTGGAGGATCGGACACTGGTCAACATGACCTGACCCAACAGGGTGAGTAACGACCAGGGACTGAGGGGACGGGGGAGATGGGCACAATGGCACACACGCACAATTCAGTATAGCACAGTGCACACCCACAATGACTCTGAATCATGTCCCTGATCTCCTTGGCATACTGCAGCACACATAGAAACAGCAAGTAGGCCCCCGTCGACAATGTGCCCAGAGGGGGCCCTCTCCACACATCATTAATCTCACAACAAACCCATGCACATGTGCTGAACCCAGCAAAGCTGCGGGTCCAATGACCCACACTGGCAATGCAAGTGACACTGCATGACGATTAGCATGGCTGCAGTCCAATTATCATGACATGTTGCACGCCATGACACTGAGGTGGCTGAGTGTGGCCCACATCCGTAAAGGAGCAGGTCACACTCTTACACATCCACGTGCACAAACAACCCCTGACGTCAACAAGACATCTGCAGACAAACCATGTCCAAGAGTCCCAACTCCCACCAAAAGCCCAATTTACCCAAGTCTGCAATATCTCCACTGTATGAGCACAGAAGTAAAAGGCACACTGCCTGAAAAGGATAAGGGCCAGCAAAATCAGGGCTGCAGGGGTGACTCTCCCACAATGCAGCACACACACATAAGAATCAGAGCACATCAACTTTGACAACAATGTGGTACAAACTGCAACATTTTCACAACAGAACAGAGGACACAACTGCTGCCGCTTGTGTGTAGAAACTGGCCAATCACATTTGGCATAGCAGGAAACTGTGAGATGATAATGTACAAGTACAACCTCACATCCCTGATGGTGTAGAAAAGTCCACTGTCCCGCTCAAATTGGCATCTCCTCGCAAACAGTCACAATGAACATTGTCATGCAGTCTGTCTGTAAACTTGTCCAATGCATGAACATACATGGAACACACGGTTAAACTGCATCTCCCCTTTACATTGCAGAGGGAGAATCAACACCTCCTGCAGAGCAGACTGTACATCTCTTAACTGATGATGAAGAGGACCTCCATACCATCGACACCAAAGCCCTCCAACAGCTCATGGACACCCTCAGCTCTCCACCCCCAGGAGCAGGGCAGCCCAGCTGCATCGAGGAGACCCCACCCCCTGCACAGACCACACAGCAGGAAGCACCCACCACCACGGCTATCACCCAGGACCCCCACGACCAACACATGGCATTCCAATGCCTTGTGTTAGATGGCCAGAAGGAGATGGCTGATCAGGTGCAGCTGGGGTTTGACCTCAGGGCAGCCAAACTAGATGCCATACGTGGGTGTCTAAGTGCCATCAGGGACCACTTATAGCCCCTAACGGACACCCACAGTCCGGTCCATGCTCTCCAACAATCCATGGCTGACATCGCTGGAGTCATGACTCTGAGACAAGAACAACTGTCTAGTCAGAGTGGCTCCAGCGATGTCACCAGGTAGTTGGGACACATGCGGAGGATCATGGAGAACATGGTGCGAATGCAGGCGGAATGAATGGTGGCCACGGTTGCACACCAGCGAGATGTAGCTGGGATCTTCCATGCCCTGCAGATCCTCATCAAGGCATTGCTGCCACAAGGCCTGGCGCAGATGAATGCTGCTGCTACTACTCCATTTACATCTCCGCCCCCTGATGTGTCAGTGCCTCACAGTGCGGCAGACATTCCACCTCCGCCCCTAATGTGTCAGTGTCACACAGTGCTGCAGACGAAAAACCACCACCCACATGTGAGGCACATCACACATCAGAGGACGATGATGTGGATGATTCTGCTATTCTGGTAAGAAGGAAGCAGTAGCATTTATCTCCGCCATATGGCCTGTTTCAGCTTGGTTCTGCCCTCTGCATCATGCCCTGGAATAACACCTTCCACTGTCCCCCGATACACTCTGCGACACTCACCTTGGCCCTCAACATGGACTGCCATATTTGGTTTGGTTACCAATGACACAGCATTCAGACTGCGGACTGAACTCTTCCTCTTCCGATGAACTTGTCAATCCCTAAACGACTCTGGCTGGCCCTCCACGGGGCAACAATGTAAAGTGGGGATTGCATGGCCATGCACTGGTCCAGCTTCAACACTCCACCGAATGTGATTAAAACATTCTAATTCACACAGATGTGTCATGTCTATGATCAAGCAAGTATGCGATTGAGGCTAGGCCTTTGGCTTATGCTGTGGCAATGAAGATACAAACACAACAGTTGGCATGTATGAGCCAAGACCCCGAGCTGTCTTGCGCTCCTTTAGTTATCCATTCAGGAAAGCCCACCCTCAGGGTGCATGCTACATTGCAACATTGTTGATAAGATCCGGGTGGCGCTGACACTACAACAGACACACGCCATAGTTACTTTTGTGGCCAGCTCAGAACTGAACCATGCCCAGAGCCCAGAACTGAACCATGCCCAGAGTCCCGGGCCATTTCTTCACACTCCTCATACGCCTATGCGTGTGCCACTGCCACAGCACTGGGATGTTGTGTCCTTCGGAGAACGTCTCCAGACGTTCCACCCAGGCTTTTGAGCGGCCTGCCTAGGACGGGATTGGCCCCGTGACTGTGAAGGGCTCCAGTAGCATTACCGAAGACATACTATTGGCTGCTGGAGGCAGACTTGTGTGGTAGCCCCACGGGACGATGACTTGCGTTGCAGTGAGTTAGTCCCACTGTAAGAGTTGAGCAGGTGTGCAGCCTGCGATGATGCAGTGGCCTGGAGGCTGGACAATGACTTGTGGTGCACAGAGGTAGTGGCACCTGAGGCACTGCACCCGGCACGGGCCTACCGCCCCCTGGCGATGACTTGCGGTGCACTGAGTTAGTCCCACCAGAAGAGCTGAGCTGGTGTACAGCCTGCGATGATGCAGTGGCCTGGAGGCTGGACGGTCACTTGTGGTGCACAGAGGTAGTGGCACCTGAGGCACTGCACCCGGCACGGGCCTACCGCCACATGGCGTTGACTTGCGGTGCACTGAGTTAGTCCCACTTGAAGAGCTGAGCAGGTGTGCAACCTGCGATGATGCAGTGGCCTGGAGGCTGGACGGTGACTTGCGGTGCACTGAGTTAGTCCCACCTGAAGAGCTGAGCGGGTGTGCAGCCTACAATGACGCAGTGGCCTGGAGACTGGACAGTGACTTGTGGTGCACTGAGGTAGGCCCACCTGAAGAGCTTAGCGGGTGTGCAGCCTGCGATGCTGCAGCGGCCTGGAGGCTGGACCGTGACTTGCGGTGCACTGAGGTAGGCCCACCTGAAGAGCTGAGCGGGTGTGCAGCCTGCGATAACACAGTAGGCCTGGTGTGCCCGTCTGGAATAGATTTATATGAGATCTGCTGGACTGCAGTGTAGGCCAGAGGGAGCAGTCATCACACACAGAACTCCGTGGTGCGGTGCCGCAGGGTGCGCTGGGGGCCTGTTGCACAGAAGCCAGCAATCAGCTGAGGAGGCTGCCAGGCTCACGGGCCTCGGGCTTGAAGATTGCACCGGCACGTGGTGGGCCCTCTTGGAGACACGCCGGTGGCGTCAGGTGAGCAGTGAGGCCTGGGTGCGCAGGGAAGGGCAAGAACATGTGACAAGCCTCAAATATCTGGGCAATTGTTTTAAATAGCGTGGTTCCCATCTCACACACCTGTCCATCCTAAAGGAATCTGCCTTGTCAAGGACAATGAGCTTAAAAAAACTGGCATCCAGTCCACATCTAACTGCCATCTGTAATGTCATTGATGACAAATTTATACCAATGCTCATGTACGGCTCATTGATTTTTAAAGATCACATCTCTTCATGGCTGGACAAAGCCCAGACAAGATGTTACAGACGTCTACTCAACCTTCCTGATGCTGCACCATCCTCACCGATATGGCTGGAATTCGGTCTCAATAAACAAACTAATATGTTGAAAGCCCGATTATTGGAATATTATTCGAAGCTGAAGTATGACCCTTCGGGGTCCCTTAGAGAAATGATAGGGCAAGGTATCTAAGACAAAAAAGTACTGAAGGAACCCTAGCCGAGGGAGGCAATAGAAGCATTCAACACGCAGAACATCTTTAAGCAAAATCTAATCCTGAAGCTCACTGCAAAATTGTTAGTTAAAATGGCCAAGATACAATCTGAAATCAATGAGAAACACGATCTTTCTCAAAAAGCCCACGCCAATCTATGTGAGACTTTGTACCAAGAGCTGGGGAAAGCATCAAATCTAGCTAGCCCCATGAAATTGGCCTTCACAAAAGATTTTTTGAGGTTGAGATGTGACTTAATTCCCTATAAAAGGCCTCAAGTTTGGCCGTTTAACTGGGTCAGTGGAACATAACTGCAGTTTATGCAACTACAAGAAGGAAATTCTAACTCAGCTGAGATGCTTGTGTCCAGAACTAAAGTTTAAGATTTTAAGAGTTTAAGGGGCTATTGGTGGAAATCATTGTTCCGCAACCTCAACTTAACACAATGCATTATGGCCGTCGCCACATGTCTGAGTGGTATGGATGCGCGACTATCAGTTAAATGTGTGAGATTTCTCAAAAAAGCACTTAAGCTACTGAACACACCCAGAAAGCCTTTGAAATTGGGAATCCCCTGATCCTCTATTCTTTCTTTCAGGTTACCCCGGCTATGGCAAGCAGGAGAGGCCCCAAAGGGCCTGTCTGTGGTGGCAGGCCACTGTAGATCTGCTCCAACCAGGCCGGTCCCCAATCGTTGGTGCTTCGCCTCAAAAATCTAACTACTAGAGCACAGCCAAAATGGACTTCCCACATGACATTGTATTAGTATATTACCCTATTAAATCACCAATTTACACTCCAGTCATTGGCTTTGTCGCAGAGATGTCTGCCAGATCTTACTGCACTTGCCACTCTTCCAATTCTACTCTGCTCTGGTCTGCCTTGGATCTCCTGCTCCTTATCTCAAAAGAATCGGATTATCAGAGCACAGCAAATATGGACTTCTGTCATCTGGTTGCATTTCCACTTTACCTTTGTCGAACTTTAAATTTGCACTCCAGCCATTGATCTTGCTGTACAGAGGTGCCTGCCAGTTCTTAGGGAACTGGGCACTTTTTCATTTGTAATCTGTTCGGGTCTCTTTTAGATCACTGGCTCTTCACCTCAAAAGTCTATTAGAGCACAACCAAAATGGACATCTCGTTGCACTTGCACTTTACTTTAATCGAGCCTTAAATTTACATCTCAGTCATCGGCCCCGCCTAGGAGAAAGCCTGCCAGCTCTCAGTGCACCAGGCACGTTTCCAATATCAATCTGTTCTTCACTTTCCTTCTATAAGATCCCTCAGCATATAAAATGCTTGCTGTCCAAATAAGATCCCCTGGGGTCCCATCACCTAACACACTTGCTGCATACCCGCATGGTCGCGGCTTGCACCTTATTCACTGGATTATCCAACTCCAGCACTGGTACCTTTGAAGAAAACATCAGTCCTGTTTGGCTGCCGAAGATGCAATAATCAACCTTTTTTATCTGCCTGGTCTGTTGTAGTTCGCTTTAGCTGCTCTCCATTGTACTTTAAAGTTGCACTCAGGCCTTCTCAGTCCCAGACCTGAATCACATTGCATCTGGCACTTTTTCGGATTACGGCCCAAATTGGGTGCATTGTGTTTTATAACAATAGACTGGCTGACCATGGCTTTTATTGGAAAGATATATGAGTTACTAAATGTATAAAGGCAATAGGTTATATTGTGTCTTCTTGCCACTTTTATTTCTTTAAGAACGCTGTTGTTTTATATTGTGACAGAATAAAATAACTGGAACAAATAAAAATCTATCTATCCTTCCTAAACCTCTCCCATTTAGAAGTTAGAACCACCCTTTTTTTCAGCCACTCCACCTGGTCTCTCCCACCTTAACTAATAAGTAGTACACTTAAATGTGTGAGGATCTCCCCATAGAAACGATAACAGAGGTGGAAATTTTCACTCTTAGGTTTCTGCTTAGTATTTTGTAGTACTTTAGTGGCACTACTGTAGTACTTCTAGACGTACTACAACATGCAGTTTGTGAATAGGCCCAATATTGTTTTAGGAATTTATCATTGAAAACAGAATAGATAGGAAATCTGATCTTTGGCTTACAATTTGGGTTGGGGAGACTTCTCTCTGCCTGCTCATCGATTTCACATATGTTGTCATGATCAGTATTGTAAGTTGGTCTAACCTCTGAAAAGTTGTCCTTTTTTTGTTCATCCCTGCATTGAAAAGTAGCATTTCCTAAATAAGGACATGACTTTGGAGGTTAGAATCATAACACTTTACAGTACAGAGCATGACAACATACACAGACATATGTGACAGAATTGGAAGGTATTGTGATGAAAACAGTGATTCACGATAACCTTCAGTCATGAAAAGGTTAAGTCATTATGAGACAAGCTGTTAGAAAGGTAAAAAAAGTGAATATGGTGTTAATAAAATGACATAAAAGAACTGGTTTACTGGCACGTAATTTAAGGTTGCTCGGAAAGATGACAGTCAGTAGATCGGAAACCTGTCAAGCTCATGAGTGAAAGGACTGACTCCTGACAATAATATAGGGCACCTTTTATTTTGATATCAAGGCAAAGGACGACACAAATCTTATACTCAGAGGAGGCTGAAGGCCCCCCCACTAGATCTTCAGCAATTGAGGTCAAACAAAAGAATAAAACACAACCCGAACGCATGCACAGGTTCTTTCTGGCTACCCACTTGCGCTCTTAAAAGAGTAACCATCCAACATGAGGACTGCCAAATACTAAATAGATTGGAGCAGCAATCCTTGGGTCACTGTATCTAAATAGAGGAAGTCGAATAGAACAGTCTTTCTTGTTATATTGGTATTAATTCGTCCTATTGTGCATGTCTCTGAGAGATTTATAGTTTTGTCATGTCCTGAAGAAGGTGGAAATATATCCGAAGAGCCACCGAAACACATCGATGTAGTCTGATGTTATGCAAGATCCCCTACACATTGCAATATATTAGATGATTTGGAGAGAGAAACGTATCATTTTACCTTTTTAGGTTGAGCCTAGCGCAGCGCGCATGCATTGCACTAGGAGAGGGCCTCTTGGAATCACTCCAGACTTCCCAGAGACTTCTCCGTGTGGGTCGGACTCCTCCCACACATTCCAAAAGCCTTTGCGTGTGGCTTTCAATAATGAAAGAACGCACATGGCCAAAGATGGGTGCATGTCCCACCTTTCCTCTAAACGTTCAGTCCCATGGCCTATGGGTCTCGGAAGTGAGCGGAGGAGCAGCGGCGCGCAGTGTGCCAGTTGCATTCCAGAATCAGGTTACTAATTAACCCAGCGTGGTCGCTCTCACTTTCACAACCGCGCTTGTTTTCCAAGCCGTTCTCTTTTAACCACAACCTTTGTATGACTAGCCATGCATTGTCACGATTAAAAAGCCTTTATTCAGATGAGTGGGAAACACCACTTCTGTTTACGGGGAAGAGAACCCACGCATGTCTGCAGCTGATACCAGGACAATGCTAGGATAAGCACCTAGAGGCGCCTCTCATGTGATCTCAAGCTTCAACATGGCAACATTTCAAGAAAAGATGAAAATAAACCAGCTTGCGCAACAAAGATGATTATTCTATGTGCCCTTAGAACGACCAGCAGAGCCCTCCGCGGCATAGCGCTCTACAGACATGTTAGAACAACTGGACATTCTCGTCCCTTTGTTTTTTATGCATGTCTTATTTACACTTATGAATACATATGGCAAAGTGCACTCCTATGGTAAGTAAAGTTTGATATATGCTTGTTACTGACGGACCATCCAAAGTGACAAACAAGTGTGACGCTCACAGACTCTTCTTCACGCAGCCGTTGCCTGGCACCCTTTCCCTTCTCGTGATGTGTGATGCCAAGGTGAGGGTGCCAGGCTGAAGCATCAAGCCTTTAGTTGGCTACAAAACTCAGGGGCACATTTCCTTACGTCGGATGTGTGCTTTTGGACCATTCCTTATTTGAAAACTGGCATCTTCCTGGGCCCTGGTGTAATAGAACGGTGTGTCTGAGTAGTGCACCGCCAAGTGCTGCAATAGAAGAAGGACAAACGTTTATTTCGAACACTTGCAGGAGCGAGTGCCATCTATAAAGAGTGGGGCATACAATGCAGATAATGAGTGAGCACCCTTACAAATCCACCACCTGCCTTCTGGGGGATTGGGGAGCACTGCACCTGGAGTCATAGCGCCTACACATTGTGCATTACAGGCCTGGAACCTGTAAATGACTTGTTGGCATCCCTAAACCTGGGAACATTGTGTAAATGTGGAAATTAAAAGGTTATGTCTGTGTCACTCTGGAAACACTGGTCCCACAGGACTGGAAGGGGGAGGGAGAACATGGTGGGTTTTGCATTGGTGGCCCAAAGTCATGCATTGCGCCGGCGATTAGTTGTTGACTGCTCACCTCCCAAACAGACTGAGGGCTGTGTCAGTTTCCATATTTGTTGGGATGCCATTGGCCCCTTGAGCGCTTACCTCCTGGTGCGGAGAAGGTTCTGGTTGGAGCGCTGTGGGTACTGTTGGCTCTTCTAGTTACAGCGATGTTTGGATGGCGCTGGTTGCCATCTGTTGTGGCCTGCTCTCCTCCTGGCACACAGACATATATGGGGCATAAGTTGGCTACTATTTTTGGTAGGCCTGCTTTAGGTTTGATAACAGTGTGCCTCCTTTGAAGCCAATGGACACTGCAGTGTCCATGCTTTGCAGAAGAAGCACACCTTTGGTGGGCCGACAAACCTGATAGCCAATAAAATGGTGAAGTGTCATAAGAAGATCAACAAAGGGATAGAACCAAAGCTTCTATTTTTTTCAGATCTGGCAAAGCGTGACTGTTATGTTTATGCTTGTTTCCAGGGGCATTCAGTCAGCCCTCATCATCCATTGGTCTGCTGGAGTGTCATTCACATTTCGCTTCTGCCCCCACAGGATACAGCATAGGGCGCAGGGTACGCTCACTTCAGCAAATAGCTTACTTAGCTGGGTGACCGAATTCTGCCCTGTACACATCTGCACAGTAAGTAGTCCCTTCAAGTGTCAGGGACTACTGGTGCTATGTGTGATTTTACATTTAAAAAATCTATATTCTGGCTTTTAGACTTGGGTGTTTTACTTTACACTTACAAGGAACTGACAGGTTCACCACCAACACTGCTACCAGGCCTCTAGTGTGTTGCATGGTATTCATTTTAAAAAGCTCACTAAGAAAATAAGCGTTGACAAAAGAAAGAAGGTTGATTGTGTATAATGTTTTCTAGGTTATATAAAAGGTGACAAAAATGGTTATAACACTTTTTATACTATAACTTATAACTTTTCAACATGCTGCACAACATTCACCATGTTGTACAACACATATTAAAAACGTTAACAAAACCAATTGCTCTATATAAACACTTATATGGCCCCCAAAGGCGAGACCTATTGGCTTTGCCAATGCTTGGTAAATATACAGCGGGCCAGAAACACAGGAACTGATCTATGTGTACTCTCTTGTTTATTTTTCTCCCTGTTTTTCTCTACTTTTATTTTTGCTATACATTATTTCCTATTGTTAAAATAATTGTTGCACTGACTTGAGAGGTTGTGGGCGGATTTAAGTTTAATTTCTGCTTATAATTGCACAAACCTTCATTTTTAATGATGCATGAATTTAAGAATGGAAACATTTTTTAAATTAATTGTGTCATGCTACTTTCTATATAAATAATACAAAAATGCTTCAGTGCACAATTAATGTTGATGTGGTACCTTCCTGTGAATGATAAAACCATTCAAGCTTGTGAGAAGTGAGCTGTTTGTTGATTGTGAGACATAAAAATGTTTGATTGATTTCTCCAAGGGGAGAATTCTTTCTACTTACAGTAAAATTAACCAATATAACTGTACGTCTCAACTGTAAGAGTGGCACTGCAGTCTACAGACCTCATCAAATGTCAGTCGGAAAGCCTCCGACTAACGACCGTCATGGAATGTTTACACTCCGACCGCTAAATTACAGTGTCGGCGGTTGGAGTGTAAACTGGCCGGGGAAACCGACTCGGTTCTGACAGGCTCAATCAGCCAGCGGCCAGTCAGACACTGCTCATAATCCCTTATGGGTGGCGTTTTTGCTGTCTGGATTATGCTGTCGGTTTCCGACAGCCTTTCCATGTCAGCCTTTCCAAAAGGGGCACCCAAAGCGACTTTGGATGCCCCTGGCAGGGCCCCCTTCTCCCCTGGCCCTCTAGTTGTGGCCCTGCGGGGCACCTATGGTGCCCCCATTCACATCCCTGAACCATGTGGCAAGCACTATAAGTAAAATGGAAGTTTGCGACTGCACCGTATGCGGTTTCATCCTAATTGCGGTTCTGGGGCTGGTGACCGGAGGTTGGTCGGTTCCGCATCTGCGGCGTTGTCAATCGGAGGCAACTCTGACCCACATCATAATCAGGCCCTAAGTATCATACTAGCCTTGCTCTAAATGATACATGGGGAGCCCTATTTTACCAGATCATAACAGGAGCTTCAACACCTTAAAGCCATTGAAATTAAGGATGAAAACTATCCAGTGTCTAGAAACGTCCCCCAGAAAAATGAAGCATGATAGGAAATGCATTGTGATTGATATGGTTTCTTAGAATATTCCAGGCGGCTATGGGGAACGAAGACAACGGTGTCTGGAATGTATATATTTAACTTTAAGATACCAATGAGATAAAACATTTAAGAGGAACAATTTGTATATCTATGGAAGATAAATTAATTTGAATTCCTCAAACATCGTTTGGATTGTCTGTTTAGAGGTTATTTTCTTCGATGTATTTTGTTTTACTTTCTCCGGTCAATGGATGAGGGCAAAAGGTACTGTACGTAAAGATTTGTTTACAAATGTTTCTATATTTTATCCAGATTACTTGTCGAGGGATGACGAACAGTTTAATTTTCCCACCTGGGGGGAATATTTGGTTGTAATATAAATTAATTTTATGTATGACATCGAAAAATCACCCACTTAGACAGGAAAATGCTGTGATATTGCAAAATCAAATTAATTGGGACTTATCGAACTATAGTCTACCAGTGTTTCAGATATGGTGATGTATTTTCTAAATATGATGATTCATGACTGAAAATATTTTAGGGCCGATTACGATGCAGCCCGTAAAGGATCCAACAGAGGGTCGGAGACTTAAGGGCTGCATCGTAATTGGCCGCGCTGTTTACTTTCGAACTAGCTAATTAAAATTTAAGTGGATAGAAAGTAAAGTGGCCGGTCATTCCGGCTGGCTTCCGATGGGCTCCAGGAACCCGTCAACCAGTTGGAAGCCGGATAGTAATCTCAAGAGTGGGCCTTTTCGCCCTTGAGATTACGATGCACGGTTTCCAGCATGGTTTCCATACTGGCCTGTCTGACATGGAAAATATGTCAGAAAGCATGTTTGGGGGCCCACAGCAGGGCCTCCTTCTGTATTCGGTTCCCTGTTCATCCCTGCACCTTTGTGACAGGCACCTTGGGAGCTTGTGTTACTGCAGGTTTCAGCCGTAACACAAGCTCCTATTGAGAAATGGGAGTATGCGACTGAACAGTGTTTGGTCATATTATAATGAGGCGGTCAGGACCTCCGACCAGAGGTCGGTCGGTCCCGGGACCGAGACAGTATCAATCGGACACACAACCTCATAATCAAGCCCTTTGTGTTTATTACAATTTCTTTTACATACAAGAAGTTTGTAATCTTAATTTAACTACGAAATTATATATTTCCTGGAATCCACAGAGAAAAACTATATTGAGTAGCTCTCTGGTCTTTCAGCCCCTGCAATTTCCTGTCTCAGCTTCTACCTCCTTCTTGAACAGAATTATCTCACCATCAAAGGTGGCTCTCCATTATACTTGAGAGTGGCAAGAGTGAGGGGCAGGCTGCTGTAGAAATCTACTTTGTCAAGCGAACTGGTAGCCAAAACAAAGTCCTTCAGAGAACTGCATTTACAGCTGTCTCTTTAAACCAAATCTGTTAACCAGGTCCTAGGGTCAACTTCCATTACGTAATTTCATTTACAATACGCATCATATAAGTAACTGCATGTAAACACTCTGGGAGTCATGAACCACCAGGTACACAATACCTGTGACACATGTTTTGCTGCAAAAAAAATAGTTGGGCTACCATGCATGAAATAATTTTAATTTGTCCATGCATATAATCAAGTCTGTGGGTTTTACCATTTCAGCACATTGCGATCTGTTTTTAGTTAGCATGTATTTCTTTGTAATGTCAAAAGAAATTACTAGATGCAGCAGCACTGGTTCTTACAGACTCTTTTTGGGATCATGGAAGATTTTTCTTTCTCTTACCAGCTTCCGTGGGCGGAGGGACTTCATCGACTGTAGTTTCATTGAGCCAACAGAAAGCAGCTAGAAAGAAATGGACAATGCACTTAACAGTCTAATCTTCATCCAGATTTTTATTCTCACATCAGTTGCTATACTTAAAAGGGTTTCAGTTTAGGAAGAAAATCACGATGCATGCATATGCTGCTAAATAGAAAGCATAGAATTATAGATGGGTAGCTGTCAATAATGGGATTGTTTTCTAAAGAGGGTATCTAGCGACATCAGATAGAGAGTGAAGCTTGAGTTGTCTCTGGTTTGACTTTGATCTCAGATGTAGAAAATGACATGTTCTTGCCAGCTGTCTATCTGCTGTGTCAGTCTGTGCAAGTTCTTCCAATTCCCTATTCCCGGAACATTCCAGGTTGTTAGATCTGGGGGCCTCTAGTTGGCAGAGATAGGTACCTTTGTCCAAATAGGGACCCTTGCTTCTAGTCAGGGTAAGGGGGATACACACTTTAGATAACCCTTGTTCACCCCCTTGATAGCTTCGCACAAGCAGAGAGGCTTCTCCCAAAGGCAATGCGTAAAGTATTTGTACTAACACACACAGTGACACAGTGAAACACCACAAAAGGACACCACACCAGTTTAGAAAAATAAAATATATTTATGTAAACCAAACAAGACCAAAACGACAAAAATCCAACATACACAGTTAAAAATATGACTTCCAAAAGGTTTCAAGAACCTGTACCGTAGAAAATAATGGATGCGTGACTTTTATACCAAAGTACCTGTAGATGCGTCAAGGCAAAACAGCCGCAGAGTCGGAAACAAAGAGATGCGTCAGTTCCTGAGATCTCGAGGAGGCGATGCGACAGTTCTGCTGCACGCAGGAGAAGGGATGCGTAGAATCTGGTCTGTAGGGGAAAGTGATGCATCAATTCTTCGTGGCAGTTCCAGTCCGTAGGTGATGTGTTGGGAAAAGTTGCCGCACAGGTACAATGCGTGGAAATCCGGGATGCTTTGGTGATCGATGCGGTGGCATCGAGCGAAGCTGCGTCTGTCCTCTTCAGCTGCAACCCCTCAATGCATCGATTCTTGCAGTGGCGACAGGCGCTACATCGCTTTTCGCAGCGACGATGCGTGGAAATTCTTCCCGCACCGCGAAGATGTGTCAGAAAAAAGCGCAAGAAGAGCGATGCATCGATTTTTGTAGGTCTTCAAGTTTCTTCTCTCATCCAGCTCCCAAACAGCAGCAAAAACCTCCGGAGGCCCAATACTGGCACAGGCACCTCCTTACAGGTCAGAACTCACAGCAGCAGAGTTCAGGGAAGCTGGGGGTGAAGTCTTTTGTGAGACTTCAGAACAGGAGGCCAGCACACACAGGCCCTTGGGGATCTCCTTCAAGCAGGGGACACAGCACATAGAAAAGGCTTGACAGAAACAGCAACTGCAGGTCAACCCCACTCAGCACACAGCAAAGGGGCAGTACTTCTCCTCAGTTTCTCCCACTCTTCTCCTTGGCAAAGGTTCCTCTTGAATTCTAGGAATGATTTAAAGTTCTGGGATTTTAGATCTAATACTTATACCCCAAAATGGCTTTGTTCTCTTTGTGAAGGAAGTTCAAACCAGTTCTGCCTTCACTGGTGCAGCTTGACCACAGGAGGTGGAGACAGCATTGTGCAAGGGAGGCAGGCTCCATTCAGGTGCAAGGTGAATCCCCTCCCAACACTCTATATGCAGCGAAGGTCTATTCAGCCCAGCCCTGACTCATCAGAATCTCTGGAGCCATTGCACCTGCCCAGACACTGACACTCCAAACCCAGACAGTCAATCCACAAACAGGCAGAGGCACACAGGATGGTTGAACAAGAAAATAGCTAATTTATGAAAAGTGGTATTTTCAAACACACAATTTGAAAACCATCTTTACTATAAGAAGTGTTATCAAATTCAGGGATACCAAACTTCCTTTTCCCATCTTATCCCTATGGGAAGATCTGCGTGTAAAATGTTAAATAGCATTCCCCATTCTGTCCTATGGGCAAGGTAGCCTTTCTGCAGTTAAAAAAATGAAATTGGCAGTATTTCACTATCAGGACATGTTACACACACCAGTTCATGTCCTACCTTTCACATAAACTGAACTCTGCACCAGGGGGGGGGGTACCTTGGGCCTACCATAGGGGTGTCCTATGTGTAAGAAAAGGGAAGGGTAGGGCCTGGCAAATGGGTGCACTTGCCAAGTCGACATGGCAGGTAATAAACTGCGCACAGGCACCTCAGTGGCAGGCCTGAGACATCGTTTCAGTGCTACTCATGTGGGTGGCACAATCAGTGCTGCAGGCCCACTAGCATCATTTGGTTGACCAGCCCTGGCACGCTCAATGCACTTTACTAGGGACCTACTGGTAAATCAAATATGCCAATCAGGGAGAACCAATCACAATACCAATTTACACAGGGAACTCTTGCACTTTGACACTGATCAGCAGTGGCAAAGTGCCCAAAGCATCTAAGCCAGCAAAAAACGAAATCCAGTACTGCATCAAAAACACAGGAGGTAGAGGCAAAAAGTCAGGGAATACCACGCCAAGGATGCCAGGTCTAACACTGGTGTAGATGGGAAAACAATGCACAATGTGACTTCATATCCCTCAGCCCCCTTCTACGGAAGTACAATAAAATATCATGTAGTTGCTTATATGCCATCTGCCATTTCGCCATCGTAAAAAATTAAAAATGGGCCTGGTGTCCTGCCATACTTCCCTACCACCAATGGTATGACTGTTCCACACCTACATATAGTAAAACATCTCTGGTGAACTGCTACTCTCCTCTGTTTAAATTCTACTCTCCTCTCTCAAATATATATATAAAACACAGGATTTAATGAAACAACCCAAGAAAGCTTAAATTATTATTCTTCTGGTTCAGCTAAACCAAATGGTGTCTCAATCAATGTAAGCACATGTAATCCAGAGAATCAGACAAAAAACGTTGCTCCTTTTTTCAGGCATCTATATATTTTGAAAAATTCTTAGCTCTTGGATAGGAGCAATGCATCAACCTATTTTTAGGAAATATTATCAGAGTGATCTAAAGAATAATTGTCTATGCTTTTCTAGATGCTGAATATAGATATTAGCAAAAATCTGAGCAAATGTATATACAGAGATGGCTGAAAATCTCACAGCTCTCAGCTGATCTGTGAGTGTCTGCCGTTCAGGCATCACAGTTGTTCAATGTGTGTGGGCATGCATGTGTGTGCATGTATGTGTGTTTTCTATGATATATCATCCTAAAAATGTACAGGCAGATGGAAAGTGACTTTGGGGGCACCTAGAAGGGACCCCATCCCCCACTGGGCCTCCGCTATGGGTTCCAGGGGGACACCCGTGGTGCCCCCCTAAACATCCATGCACTCTGTGTCAGGCACCACATGGTGCCTGGCACAGGGATGTCTCTAAACATGCCTTTTTGCATCGAGGCTTGTGCTGCATCTCTTTTCCCAGCAGCAGCACAAATCTCAATGCAAAAAGGCATGTTTCCGACCACCTACATGGTGGTCGGATTGTAATTTGGAGGTCGGGACCTCTGCCTACTTGTCGGGTGGTCCCGATCCCGGAACGATCGTTATCAGCCCCCTAGAGTTGAGTCACTTGTTAGAGTCCTACCCAAAACCTCAAGTGCATTGAGCAATTTGTGAAGATTGATCAAGATGATAGAATGTTTAGAAAAGGATAACTGTCAGATGCATGTGACTTTTGAGTATAGTATCCAGAACCACCTAAAATCCTTGCTGTTGCTCCACACTAAGGAATCAATTTAGAGATTCTGAAATATCAAGAGCTTTCTAGTTACCCATTCAAAATGGATACAGCAAGATGGTATGTTATGAATGTTGGCTGTCTTTAGTAATCCCTTTTTTGAAGACCTAAGCTTGAAAATAAAAGTAATATCATTGCTGGCAAGTAATATCTTGGAACGTTTATCAAAACAGCAGTTAGAACCAGAAACAGTGAGTACAGGGCAGCCAAAACTCACTGAAAATGATACATCATAGATATCTAAACCTCAATCTATTAGTGAAATCATCAAACAAATTCTCCCACTGGTCGTATGGACCTTTGATGCTCGACTTG
The DNA here is from genome assembly GCF_964204655.1 of Triturus cristatus. Lineage (NCBI taxonomy): Eukaryota > Metazoa > Chordata > Amphibia > Caudata > Salamandridae > Triturus > Triturus cristatus. Next base: position 694,527,361 of record NC_140595.1, on the reverse strand, counting down.
AAGCATTTTGAGGGAGCTAACATCAGAAATACATTTCTATCTGTGTGACTTCACAATGATGTCCAAAAATCAATTATCTCAACCACGAAGGTTCATTTTAAAACATTGATCAAGCCAGTATATATGCAAAGCAGGAACGGATTTGAAAGATAGAACAATACAGTCGAGGATTCCCTGACTCCATCTGGGATGGAGGTCAGTGGGTGACCAGGCTGGCTTCCACCCTCACACTGAACAATCCAGCAGAGCCCTGCCCGGTACCCCAGACGATTAACACTGTCAGTTGGAAGAAGCTGTCAACCTTTGATCAAGCAGGCCTAAACAGAGATGGGCTTGCACAGGTCTTCATGTCCGAGACAAGCCCCGATCTCAGAAGCCCTCCACGTCTCTCTGACCATGAACTTGGACCATTGCCCTGCCAAGGTATTCCCTTTGTACTTCCTCCGTGCCCTGGCTCACACTCCCCCCTTTTAATTTTCCACCTCTAGCAGGCCAAGACCACTTCCATTAGTACTTCTCTTCAACAACCGGTACGTCGTGTTCCTTGGCTCATTCTCCTACCCAGCCACAGCGAATACTATTGACCTGACTCAGGTTCCTTCCACGTGCCTTAACCCCATTCCAGGTCTGCCCACGCACAGCATGCCTCACCTCCTGGGCCTGGCCACTCACTGGGTAACACTAAGCAACTTCCTTCCCTCTCCATTGTCTCCCTGAATGATAATGGATTGTCAAGTTACGTCAACCATAAAAAGGTGCTGGATTATGTGAAATTCCTCTGCCCTGGCCTTGTTCTGCTACAGGACACATATCTCACCAATGCGGAGAGTCAGAAACTTCATCCTGAATGGGTGGTTAGGGAATATCACGCTAGCAAAACCTCCTGGGGCACGGTGAGGCCTGACCTTCATGATTGGTTCCATCTATGCACGACTCACGCAAAAAGAGACACCTTCAGTATAGACCGTATTTTAAACCAGCATTCCAGCACTAAGTCCATACTGGGGAGCAAATGGAACTTGGTCCTCGACCCGTTTCTTGACAAGTACAACCACCCACGATTCCCTGCCTCCTCAGACCGGGCCCTCCTTCTAGATCTGACCTATGACTTCTCCCTAGTCGATCTTTGGAGACTGACCTACCCGGTGACCCGGGATTACATGTTCACTCCCTCTGTACATGGCACTCGTACACAGATAGATTACTTCCTTTTATCCCCATACATGTTGGCTCACCTGACTGAGACATCCATATCCCCCTCTGGGGTGTCCTATCATGAAGCAGTACAGGTGTGGCCCCTCCTGGGACTAATACGATTTCCCCAGTGCAGTGGAGGCTGATTCTTTCCCGCTATAAACGGTTGAATGATAAACGATGCCGCCTTGGTCACCTTCAAACCTATCTGGACCACAACTGGGAAACAGTGTAATCTCCTGGGGTTTTTTGGGCAGCTCGGAAGGTGATGTTTAAGGGCAACATAATGCAGGACACCGTCTCCACAAAGCAGGAAGCCCTTAAAGCTCGAACAGCACTGAAGTGTGAAATTGTACGCTAACGGCCCAGCACTCCTCCACACCCACCTTACCAACACTGCAAGCACTCCTACAGGCTAAGTACAACCTTAACTCCCTTTACACTGCCACACCACAATGGAAAAAGGCCCTTTTCACCTTAAACAGCATCACTATGAAAGGAGGAAGAAGGCTGGCCATATTTTAGCTTAACAAGCCTGCTAGCAGGAAGCATCCTGAACCATGGCAGCTATCCCCCATGCAGCAGGCATGCCTCACACACATCCCTTGGACTTCTTGGAGACTTTCAGCTCCTAATACCTTTCCCTCTACAGCTCAGACATTGATAGTGCTACTACAGACATTGCTGACTTCTTGGAGCGAAATGCCCTGCCCTGCCTCTCCCTGACGCAACAGTCCTGGCTCGATCCCCCCCATTACTGAGGACGAGATTAGGGAGGTCATAGAAGGCCTGCCATATAACAAATTCCCAGGCACCAACAGATACCCCTCTAAATTTTATAGGATGAACAAGGATTTTTTGGCCCCTGTATTGTGCCAGGTTTTCTCAAAGCACATCCTTCAGCTGCCCTGCTCATGGAGCCTAACAGTCAATCAATCAATCAAGGATTAGTAAAGCACAACTACTCACCTGTGAGGGTCTCAAGGTACACAGGGGAGGTGGAGAGCAGATCCGCCTAAGTGCTGGGGTGATTCAAAAAGGCAGGTCTTGAGGTCCCTCCTGAACTGGGGTACAGTGTGATAATCAAGACCCTTCCTAGACAGGGCAAAAACCCTCTGCTTTCTTGAGCTAATGACCCATCGCTCTCATTAACACCAACACTAAAATCCAGGCCAAATTACTAGCCAATTGTTTCCAAAAGGTTATCACCCCCTTGATGCATCAGGATCAGATCGGATACCTCACCGTTCTTCTATATCCCACCTCCCAGCCCTCTCTGATGTCCTCTGGGAAATGCGCAATGAGATGGCCGAAAAGCTCTTGGTCTCCCTCAGCACCGAGAAGGCGTTTGACTGGGTGGAGTGTAATTACATGTGCCAGGTGCTGAACCATATCAGCATAGGGCCCACTTTTACAGCAAGGGCACGGAAACTCTACACTCAGCCAACAGCAAGGGTGACATGCAACAGTCACTTATCCTTCCTGTTCCCTGTTTCTAGGGGAACACAACAGGGGTGCCCTCTCTCCCCACTTCTATTCATAATAGCTTTGGAGCACCTTGGCAATAGCTATCCGTTACTCCCACGGTATACAAGGCATTCCTATCCCGGGTGGGATACATAAAGTATCATTGTATGCAGATGACATCCTGGTTACCCTTTCTCTGCCTATGCCCTCCCTTGATGTCTTGACCACACTCATCTCCCATTTCTCTGGCCTTTCTAGATACAAGATGAATTAGAACTAGTACCAAACCATGCCCCTGACAGCATACACACCCTAGTCTGTCCTTGTTTCCATCCATTCTCATGTGTCCCTGACTTTTTGAAATACCTAGGCAATATGGTATTCCTGGGATTGACCAACATGGTTGAAAATAATTCTAGGCCCCTACACACCAGTATCAAGGCCGACTTCCTGTGATGGTCTCATTTTAACCTCTCCCTCTGGGGGTAAGACCTAGCAAATCTAAATGAATATCTCACCCACGCTTAACTACCACATCCTGGTGATCTCCCTTCCGATCACCACTAACTCAATGCATGCTCTTACCAGCACATTAAGACCCTTCGTTGGGTGGGATGGCATGAGCCCCAACTAAAACTTGTCAAACTGCATGCTTACAGGGTGGGTCTTCCTAGCCTCAGAGAGATTACTGCCTTGCTTCACAACTGATGCCCCTGAGGTAAGTCCTCCAGAGCGCTCTGGATACACAGAAATGGGCCCACATAGAGGAGGCACTAATCGGCCGCCTTAGTGGCCTCAGGATGCAGTATTCTGGCGATTTGGACCACCTACTCTCATCTCACCTCGTCCTGATCACCACAATCTATGCCTGGAAGAGGGCCAATGCCCTACTGAAAGTTCACCCCACGCTTTACTCTGAAGCACCATTTTGGTGCAATGCCTCTTTTCTTAATAGATTGCTGTTAGATTTGGGGGTCTCTAGTTGGCAGAGGGAGGTACCTTTGACCAAATAGAGTCCCTTACATCTAGTCAGGGTAAGGGGCTACACTCCTAAAATAACCCCTGCTCACCCCCTTGGTAACTTGGCATGAGCAGGCAGGCTTCTCTCAGAGGCAGTGTGAAAGCCATTGTGAACACATACAGGAATACATTGAAAACACTACAGATGGACACCACACCAGTTTAGAAAAATAAGTAATCTTTACTAGACTCAATACAAGACCACAATACAAAAATCCACAATACTGTAATGAAAATAGGACTTCGAATAGGTAGAAATAGCTTACTTCAGTGTAGATGGTAAAAGTGACACTTTACTTTCAAAGTACCTTGGATGCGTCACGCAAAACAAACAAAAGTGTCGCAGGGAAGGTGATGCGTTGGATCCGCGCTTCCGGGGGCGGTGATGCGTCCGCTCCTTACTGCGACGCAGGGGAGGTGACGCGTTGGTTCCTTACCGGAGAGGAGGTGATGCATCGGTTTCTTATGTGATCCGGTGTGATGCGACAAGATGGCGCCTCGATGTGATGCGATGATCCGGTGCGATGCGACAAAATGGTGTCTTTGATGCGATACGACAACGTGGATGCAATGCGTGCACGCCCGACCTCGGTGCAGCGAAATCGATGATCTTTGGAGCTGCGACAGGCCCTGCGACACACTTCTCCGGTGATGCGACGGTGACCTCTGCGGCGGCGGCACACTTCGTCAGCGAAGCGAACAGCTGCAGCAGCGGCACGCTTCTTCGGCAATGCGACGGCAACTGCTGCGGCGGTGACACACTTCTCCTCGTTGCGTCGCGCTTCCAGCGACACGCAGTCTCTCAGAGGGCCCCAACAACAGTAGGCACCTCACTGCAGGTCAGAATTCCCAGCAAGGAAATTCAGGGGGAGCTGGTGGTGAAGTCTTTGTGTCCCTGAGACTTCAGACAGAAGGCAAGCTCAGTTCACGCCCATGGAGATCTTCCTCAAGATGACAAAGCAAACAGCAAAGTCCTTTTCTCCTTTCCTTGGCAACAAGTAACCACTGCAGGCCAACTCCAGACAGCAAACAGCACAGGGGCAGTCATCCTCCTTCAGCTTCTCCGGTTTCTTCTCCTTGGCAAAGGTTCCTCTTGATTTCCCAGATGTGATCTAAAGTTCTGGGGTCTGGGTCCCCCTTCTTATACACACAAATCCTTTGCCTCTGAAGGCAAGGCAGAGAGTGTCTGTACCTAGTTCAAACCAGTTCTGGGTGCATTTTGCCAGTGCCCAACTTCTTCCTTTGTCAGTGTGGGCCAGGGTCATCAGACACACCACAGGAGGTGGAGCCAGCACTGTGGAAGGCAGGCCCAGGTGCTACTCCTTCCACCACTCCGAATGCAGATAGGTCTATTCAGCCTAGTGCTGGCTCACCCTGTCTCCTGGAGCCACCCCAGCCCCTGTCACTCACAAACCAGACATGCAATATAACAAACCTAGCAGAGGCAGGCTGGATGGTTAGGTAAGAAAATACCTACTTTCTAAAAGTGGTATTTTCAAAAACAGAATGTTAAAACCAATTTCACTAAAATGTGTATTTTATCATTCAGAGTTCAGGCATAATAAATTCGTTTTTCTACCACCTTCCCTGGGTCAGTGAGGATTATAAGGTGTTATAATCAAACTTCCCATTCTGGCATATGGGGACAGGTAGCCTTGCAATAGTGAAAAACGAAATTGGCTCTAATTCACTATCAGGACATGCCACACACATCCGGGCATGTCCTACCTTTCACATACCGTGCACCTTGCCCATAAGGGAACCTTGGGCCTACCTTAGGGGTGACTAACATGCAGAAAAGGGAAGGTTTAGGGACTGGCAAATGGGTGCACTTGCCAAGTTGACATGGCAGTCCCAGACTGCACACAGGCTCTACAATGGCAGGCCTGAGCAATAGTTTACAAGCTGCTCCTGTGGGTGGCACAACCAGTGCTGCAAGCCCACCAGCAGCATTTGATTGACAGGCCCTGGGCACACATGGTGCACTGTACTAGGGTCTGACAGGTAAATCAAATAAGCTAATCATGGAGTCACTAACCATAACAATAATGTACAAAAAGAGCATATGCACTTTAGCACTAACCAGCAGTGAAAAAGTGACCAGAGTCATAAAACCACCAACAACAGGTCGGACAAAATTCAGGAGGAATGCAAAAAAGTTCAGGGATGCCCCTGCAAAAAGGGCCAAGTCCAAAACTTGCACTGAACCCTTGTGGAAGATCTTTCACTCTAAAAGGCCTATGCTCTATATTGAACCTACTCACAGACCAGTCTTACAAATCGTTGGACAATACAACCTGCCCTTATGCTCCTTTTGGAATTACCAACGTCTCCAACATTGTGTATGGAAAACAATTGGGTCCCCCTCCCGTTCAGTTGGCCTCTTCCCCCATAGCGGCCTACGTGAGGAGATGGGGCACACATAAGGGTGTGGTGTCAGGCCTATACTGTATTTTGAGGGACCTCCAATATTCTGTGCCAGCTTCTCATTCCCTGAAAACCTAGTAGTCAGACATGCTGGGTCTGCTATATATGGATGAGGATGGGATGGACCTGATGGCTAATTATGAAGGTTCTCTCAGGGTAGTCTGATTGAAGTTTAGCTACTTTAAAATACTTCACTGCTGGGCCTTGACACCACTCCGGATACGACACTCCCTACCACTCCTGTGCCTCTGCGGAGGGAGACAGAGTCCACCTTCTGTGAGAATGCACCTCACTGGCTCCGTACTGGTTCTCTGTGACAGCAATGATCAAAAACACTGTTCCTCTCCAAGGACCCGCCACGCCTCAGTTGATCTTTCTCCATGATATGGTGCAATGCCCTGACATTACTAACCAGCCAACAAGCTGGCTCTCCACGGCATTGGCTACTGCAAAGTTGTGCATTCTTCATCTGTGGTGTGCTGGTGCTTGCCCATCCTATGATCCTGGTTACAAGGTATGTAGCAACTGCCATCTTACAATGTATTGTCGCTAGACTGAACAATTGCTTGGAGAAATTCCTGGATACTTGTGGAGGGTTCCTTACAGTCCATTAACACTGCCTTAACTTGCCTCTATTGGGGCCATACAGAGGACACCAACCCCCCACCCAGCGTGGACACTGAGCCCAGTTCAGGATTTCTGCGTTTGAACTGGAGGACCTAGCTCGGGGTCTGCCTGATAAGTTTCTTCAGCCTTCTTTGTTACTACATTTTTTTTCGGGGAGGGGGATTGGACAAACAGTGGGCAGACTGATCTCCCCACCCGTCTTCTTTCTTGATCTCCTGTTTTGTTTCTTGGAGCCATCTCTACCCTCTGCGCATTCCTCCCTCTCAATATGGCCCCTCCCTCCTCCCCTACCTGCCTCCCTCCCCTTTTTCCCTCTTCTGCTCCCCCTTTTCCACTTTCTCCTTTATTGTTACCACTCTACGCCACGCATTTATTTCTTGTTCTCTCACTGTGTTTTCTATGGGATGGAGTGCAATAGTGTACTGTTGTTTATTGGAGGTAATGCCAGATGTATGTTTGTTTGTGTATACATGTTTTTTGCTCGTGTAAAGTTGATGTTCTGGAGCGTCCATTGTGCTTCCTCACCCTTTGCTGTTATTTCCTGTATGCACTTTGTAAAACTCAATAAAACTATTTAAGAAAAGCATAATTACCGCATATTTTCCTTTCTAAAATTATTGCAGTGTTAAAAAGACATTTCGAATTAGAATATTGGGGGCTAAAAAAACATATTTTATTAGCTTGAAAGTATCTCCTTAAAATTGGTATATTGTTGTAACCTCTGGACTTTTAGTTTTTAGCACAGTCAAAATCTAAGCAATTCTCGCTGAGGCAACCAGAACTAAACTCATCACAACACAAAGCATATGAAATGGGAGATGAAGCAGGCAAGCTCTTGGCCTGGTTAGAAAAAAGGGTCAACAACTAAGACCACAATGGATGACTCACAAGAACAACGGAAGGACATCCCGCTATTAACCCTGTCCCCTGAAGATCGGGACTCACTAGAGGACGAACTCTCAGAGGAGGAATTACGCACTGTGATTTGTTGTGTGCAGTCAGGGAAAGCGATGGGCCCCAATGGCCTCCTGATTGAATTCTTTAAACTAACTGCATCCCGAATAACACCTTATCTAAGGGACATGTATCTAGAGAGCTCCCGTACAGGAACACTGCTGTATGATCAGAGACTGACTTTCATAATAGTTATACACAAACAAGGTAAACCGGCAGAGAGCTGTAGCTCCTCATTACCCTTCTCACTGCTCAATGCAGAAGCTAAGAGTTTGTCCAAAACACTGGCCACACCCTTGATTCCCATTTTCACCAAAGTAGTACATCCAGACAGGTCGAGCTTCATGCATGGGCGAAACACAGCACTCAACATATGCCGTCTCCATGGGGTACTGGGTAGGATTGAAACACTCAGAGAGAGTGCTACTATACTCTCCCTTGATGCACAGATGGCATAGGATACGATAGAATGACAATACCTCTTCGCTGTCCTGGAACGTATGGGCTTCGCCCCGAAGTTCCTGAAATAGATCAAGGTGCTCTATATGGAGCCGATGGTGCAAGTAATAGTGAATAGACATACTTCACGAAAGTGTCAACTAGGAAGAGGAACGTGTCAAGGATGCCCTTTGTCGCCTCTAATATTTTCCTTAATGTTGGAGCCCTTGGCAACTTGGGTGAGGGGAGACCCGATTGTCAGGGGACTATGGTAGGCGGGTAACTTCGAATATAGAATATCCTTATATGCACATGACATTTTACTATGTTGAGCGTCACCAGTTAGGTCAATTAACAGAATTCTAACTTTGGCAGGTACTCTGGTTTTAGCATCAACTGGTCCAAATCCAAAGCATCCATATTACATGGCCCACCACCAAAACTGCCATCTGAGTGTGAGGCTAAGATCAAGACAGAAGGCATCCACTATCTGGGGATCTATATCACACCAAATCCCACCCTTTTTTTTCACAAACAATCTCCTGGGTTCTCTGTCCAGATTGCAAAAAAGTTGTGCAGCACTGGAAGATGCTGCCTTTGCCCCTACTTAGGCATGCAGCTCTGTTTAAAATGCTGTCTCTGTCGCGGTTTTTATACATCTTACAAAATGACCCCTTCAAAGTCCCTGAAACGTACTTCACTAATATCGAAAGCGAAGTGAGGACCCTGCTATGGAACGGTAAACCCCCTCGCATAACAACAAATAGAATGCCAAAAAGCTGATATGACGGGGGGATTGCACTGCCTAAAATTAAGTTATATATTTGAGCAGGCCAAACGATGGTCATCAATCATTGGGCCTACCACCCCCATAATGACCCGGCATACATACCGGATGGACAGGCTTTTAATGGGTCCTGAGGGATATAGATGAGCCCTTTACACAGACCCCAGATCTCAATCGCTAACGGGCCCAATGGCTCTGATGATTGCTATTTGGCGCCAAGCATATAAAAAACTAGGCTGACACAAGAAAGTGACACAAGCTATGCCCCTGTGGGCAGCAGAGCAACTAGGCAAGTTAGGGAGTCAACCAGGGTTCGATAAATGGGACAACATGGGCATCTCCTCCGTAGGGGATCTCTGGAAGAATAGAAAGGTAATCCCATTCACTGAGTTGCAATCTGACTATAAAATGACTGACCAGGAATTATTCGGATACCTGCAAATACAACATGCGTTAATAACAATAATACCGCGAAACAAGGTGATACCAAAAGCATCTCCATTAGAAGATAGATTACTTTTAAATCCAATGATCCAGAAGGCTATTTCAATGATGTACCAAAAGCTAAGTAACAATCGCCAGACCCACTGCTCTCACTCAGAGAACGTTGGCAGAAAGACGTAGGAGAGCTAGATGACGAAGAATGGCAGGAAGCACTGTCTTACCCCCCGGCAGGCGGTGATTCCACTGAAATATTGATTGATTCAACTTAAAATACTGCACAGAACTTGGATGGATTGTTGACTAAGATCGGAAGGAGGGAGGACTCTAAGTGTCTTAGACTATGCACAGAAGTGGGCACATTTTATCATACCCTCTGGGACTGCCCAGCTATTAAGCCATTCTGGGAAACTATCACGTCCCAGATGTAAAATGTGTGTGAGAAAGAGATTCACCTAATGCCCAAACTAGGCTTACTGAATATATAGGAGGCCACTGACCTAACAGCTGCTAAGCTACCGTGGGTCACATTAGGGTTAACCCTGGCCAAGCGAAACATAGCGCTAAAATGGGGGTCGAGCAAGATACCTACCTTGCAGGGATGGAAAAAAGATATGGATAAATGTATGTTCATGGAAAAAGATGTATATATGTCCAGAGCCTTCCCTAAAAAATGGGATAAGAAATGGGGAAAGTGGAACCCACACAGAGGGGATATATGTATCTAGCCCACAAGAGAATTTGCAAGACATCGAAGACGGAGGGGTCTGAGAGAATGTGATAATGTGGAAATTGAAATATAATAATTGCCAGGATGCATGTACTGTATACTGCACTGTATAATGCTTGTTATTTGTGATGCAAACTCTCTCACCTGACTATTGCAAACATTTTAAATAAAAATATATATATAAAAAATAAAACAATCAAAGCAATGGGCTTTTAGGAGCAGTTACATAGTATGTTAAGAAATGATCAATCAACTCAAACTCTTTACCCACAGGCTTGTATGTTCGCAGAAATGCAGGCACCTCCTTGCAAACTTAATCACATCAGATACATAAAGCTCTTGCTGTACTTACATGGGTCGGTTTTGTTACAACTGGTGTCATTGCTGACAAACGCTTTTAGCTCCTCCTTGAGTACAGTCACCACCTCCTTGTAATCTTCTTGGATTGAGGTATTTGGCTTTAATTCTATCTCCATGAGGACTTTATGATCCACAATTATACTACCCTCCCTAAAAAAAAAATCTATATTAATGTCAGGGAAATACAGTTAAAAATTCTGAAAGACAGTGACCAATCGCAGCAAGTGAAAACAACAACTCTATCTAATCTGCTTTAACTCAGACTCATCAATTTACTCTGCATTATAACCAGTGAGCCGTACTTACTTTAGTCGAGAGGATGCAATTCCAGCTGTGTCTCTCCTACAAAGTTCTAGTGCATCTATGCTTCAAACAGGGTGTCCTAGGAGCCACAGTCAGACAAGGAAAACTATTCAAACCATCCCCACAATGTAGGCGGACACAACTAAAATATGAGTATGGGCATGGTTGGGTCATGAGAGCACATCCTGCTCAAAAAAGCAGCTCTCTAGACTGCCGCCTAAGGGGAAAATGCCACGGTGACAGGATGGCCATTGAAGCCATGGCTGCAAAGGGCACAAACTGTACATTTGTGATGTGTCAAGCGATGACCACCCACCCATCAAACATTTTTCTGACTGCACAGCAACACCAGATTAAACAGCGTTGCAGTGGGAGTAGCAAAATACCCTCGGGCAGAAGGGAGCGGAGGAAAGGGTGAGGGGCAACACCCCCTCCCCCAAATAAAAACAGTAATCACCGCAGGGCAACCACCAGTGACAATCATGTGTCGGTGTTTGCCCCATGGTAAAGTCGATGGCAACATAAGACCACAAAGAACAAACCTCTAGAAATGTGCAAGACTCATATAGATTGTATACAAAAATAAACAATTCCATATAATGATGAAATTAGTATTCATCTGTGCATAAAAAATTAAATTCTTGCTTCACAAGTGTCCACTTCCAAATTTCTGTCATTCTTGCACGGGAGAAATCTGCTATAGACTTATTATCCGTGATAATCTGCCACATTATAGTATAACTCCCATAAAGTTTCACATATTCCACCAGGAAAGAGAGATTTTCAAGTGACGTCAGGGGCAGTCTTTTTTTTTTTTTTTTTAAAGGTGTGCAATGCCATTGTGCCAAATAGGACTATGAACGAGTTCACTATTGTGAGAAATAGGGTTGCTAAATGAGGGGATATGAGCCTTTCTCAAGCAGCAGCCACAATCTTTGTCTAGGTGAACCAAAAAAGTCACTAAATTAACCTCTGCTTAACCCTCCGGCATCTTGGTACAAAAGCAGTCAAGCTTAACTTAGAGGCAAAGTGTAAGGTATTTATGTAGCGCTTAAACAGTAATAAATGAAAACACCACAAAAGCCGGTGCCTACTGCAGGGAGATAGGCCTGAAGTTGCTATATACTTCTGGTTCTGTGTTGGCTTTCTTCGGGAGAGGTAGCAGATAAACAAGTTTCAGACCCTAGTGAGGTGTTCCAGATATGATTCAGGACCGGATTGAGCCACTCGCCCAGCAGCCTAAACTGCTGAGCTGGACGGGGATCCTCAGGTGACCCTGATTTACCTGTCCGAAGTGCAGCCAGAGACACCTTTGCGGGAATCGGGGGAAAAGATTTTAAACCATGCTGGTTATTGGGAGAGCCGAAGTCGTCTACCGTTGCTCTGGGATCTGAAGCTGGAGGAAAAGCGGAGGAGAGCTGCATAATCTTTTCTTCGAAGAAGTCTGAAAGACTAGTGCAAAGGTCCTGAGAAGGTCGACAGCTGTGACGGATTTCACTATCCTAAAAACTTCCCTTGAGGAGTTTTTAGCACTGACAATATGGTCAGCCACAAATTCCCTTCTCTTGCAGTTAAGTAATTTATGATGGTCTTTCAAGGCGTATTTATAGGTGTTTTTAGCGAGTATGACTTTCTCCAGTCACGTTCCAGTCTTTTACAAGTGCTTTTTTTCCCGTCTGACTTCCTCTGAGGAACACGGGGCAGACAGATTTCAGGGGGGCATTTTTATCAAGTGCTGCCGTCAGCCGCATGTTAAAACACGCAGCGTTGTGGTTGGGATTGTCCATAAGGTTTGGCCTGAAGCCGTCCAGCACGGGGCCTAGGGTCTCAGGGATGACCCTACCCCAGTTCCTTTTAACTTCATTAGATCTTATGGCCATCGCCGTGGTCCTCAGGCAAAACTGAAAAGGGACCAGCAAGTGGTCCGACCAGATGATATGTAGAGGCTTTCAACCCTCAGCTCCTGCATGTTTGTGCAGATGAGGTCAAGTGTGTGATGAGCCTTGTAGGTGGGGAAGGAGACCAGCTGATCTAGGTTGAAGCCCGCAAGAGCATTTATGAACTTCGTACTGTGAGGACGTAGGGGGTCGTCGACATGAAGATTGAGATCCCCCAGTACAGTAAAGTTGGCATAGCATGTGGCTATCTGAGCGATGTAATCTGCCAGATTCAGCATGAAGCTATGGGATCAATCTGGTGGCCTATAAAGCAATAACCCCAAAAGGAGAAGATGAGGAACAATTTAATACAGAAGGAGAGTCCTTCAATGTTGCCTATTTGATCCAGGTTGGAGGTGGCAATCTCCCAAGAATCCTTGTAGACAATGGCCACACCACCCCTATGCCTGTTTTCACCCCTATTGGCACATACTATGTGAAAGCCAGGGGGTATTGCCAGGATCACCATTGGGTTCAAGTTCTTCCTTAGCCAAATCTCAGTGAAGAACATGATTTCCCATTTATTATCCTCAAGGGATTGATAACCCTCAAGTGCATGTTTGGGTAGGAATCTACAGTTAATAAGACAGGCTTTTATTTCGCTGGAACTGGGATTCTGGGCTGAGCCACGCCTCCCTTCAGAGGCCTGAGGGGCAAGCCTGGGGTTAAATGAGAATTTACAAGCCAGGCACCAATACACCTTGTTCCCTCCCCCAACATCGGCAAGAGGCATACCAGAGCATTTTTCTGATCTTAGTGCCATCAGCTCATTGCACCCCCATCTCAGCATTCTGCCACTATCCCATTGGGCAGCATGGCTTGCCTTTTGCGCACCCACTGCACACTTCTGTTGCACGTTCGCATTACCGTGATGTTCCTATAGCTGCCAGGAGAGAAAACTGGTCTGCTAACCTCACCAAGATGGTGTCGGAGAAAGTACCGAAGGAGCAAGGTGAAAATGGTGCTCCACAATGGGACAACTCCATGCCAAGGAGCACCTGAGCTTGGCTCTGCCTCGGTCAAGGTGGGCTCAAAGCAAAAGTGTGTCCTGCACTCGGAAAATTCAGAGCAGCGAGGACCAAGGTAGGCACGGATTCAAACTCCTAAAACAACACAGTAAGCACTGTGCACCCTGCAACACACACCAGTGCACAGCACAAAATATAAAAATAAGCAAGGACAGTTTTAAAAATGCACAACCCACTGGCCAGAAAGGGGCCGCAACACAGCCTTCAAACTCCGACATCCGCTCAAAGAGCGCAAACTTCAGAGCTTCTCCTATTCTGGCAGGAGGAGTTCAACTGATGCAACACCAATGGTCCAGGTCCTGGGAGGCACCACTTGGGGATCAGGAACTCACTCCAGTAGAGGACAGGAGGCCTCTGAAGCTTTTTGTATTCCTATCGCTTAGGACATAAAGCCATTTAGCTAGCCTTTGGAGTTACTAAGGCAGTTTGGAATGAAGGCAGCAGGTCTAGTCTTCCTTCTCAGACATAAGGACAGGCCTCAAGCAGCAGGGCAGTCCCCTGGCACCAGGGCAGTCCTTTTCGTATAGAATCCACAGGCCCAAGAATGTACTCAAGAATGAGTCTAAGAGTCCTAGTTTTATACCTGGTGCCAGCTTTAAAGTAGAAGAAACTTCTGGAGTTTTCCCCCTACAGAAGTGTTGGGAATTTCTTCCAGCCTTCCCTTGTTTGCAGGACGTCTGGGGGCACAATGTGCTTGTGCTAAGTTCTTTGTGGGAGAGCTAGACAGTGCCTTTGAAGTGCAAATGTGACAGGTGAGAGCTATGCCCCTTCAATCAAGTAAGGAAGTCCCATCCTGCCAAGTCCCAGCCCCGCTAATGTATGCCTGTCTGGGAGGAATACACAAAGAACAACTAGCAACTCCGCCTAGTCATTTGTCCCAGGAAACAGGCTGCAGGCACCAAATGGCTAATACAAGAAAATGTCAGCTTTATAAATGTGAGTGCCAATGCTGCACTGAAATTTCAAAGAAAGTTTTTAAGCAAGAACTGAATTAAACATGTCCATTACTACCATTTTTTTTGGGTTGATTTTAATCAAAAATATTTTTGCAAATTTTCTTATTATTTTGCACGGTTATATAGAAGTGAATAAAGCATTTCAACAATCAAAAATCAAAAAACCACAGATTTTTACAAGTATGTACATTACATTAACACATATAAATGACGTCACCACTAGCGTACCAAAATCACTCAACAAACAACAGCACTCAAAACACCACAAATATGTACAAAAGAATGCTCAATCAACATTATAAAACTAACAATTTACAGTTGTATGTACAAAATACATAAGGCCATCAACAACTAGCATTTGCAGTACTTCTAAACATTTATTTTTAGTTGTTTAGACAGATGATTGGCCAAGGGCGAAGATAGGTCAAAAAAGGGGGTCTACGCGTTTCGAATCCCTTCACCGGGGACTCTCTTCAGGACCAATACTTTCTAGGAACAAAAACGAACACAACACTGAGTTAGACCAGTTGGCCCCTTACTTCTCAAAACAATAAATTAGCCAAACCAAAAGTACCCGAGAGCCTTACCTAAAGCTTCAAAGTACGCTACTCAGGCTTTCGAAGTGAGACGACATAACAGTCCGACACCCACAATCTGTGAATAATAGGGTGAAGTTTATCAGAAGATAGTCAAGAACAAGATCAGAGGAAATCTTAAGCGGCAGAGCGGGCATCTAGTGGCCCCAAGGTGCCATGGTCTGAATAAAATTCTTACTTGTGGAGGCGAACGGTATCTCATAGGCGTGATTATGTTATCGTGCAGAAAGGCGTGTTGGGAAATAAATCGCCAGCTGTGGCCTAGGGGCAAATAGTGAAACAAGTTTTGAGACTGCAGGTCGGTGATCAGTTTCATCAACAACACGTTTTGGTTTTTAAACGCTCTTAATGTCCTGTTTACCTTTTATCCAGTTAATCCATTGCCGCCATTGCGCGCCGTGCTCACAGCACCGGAGGCTAATTCTGGAAGGGAGCGATGGCTGTTGAGTAAATATGTGTCAGCTATCAATTGGAAGATTCAAGTCGCCAGCTAAGGCCTGGGAGCAGAAAGCGAAGCAAGTTTTCAGACCGCGGGTCTTTAAACAGATTCCGCATCATTACGTTTAAGTATTAAGCTCCTGATTACCTATTGTCCGGTTATTCCAAAGCCGCCGTCACCATCGCGCACTGTGCTCACCACACAAACGACTGAGTCTGAAAGAAAGGGGTGGCTATTTGATGAATGTGTATCGACTTGCCTTAGTGGGGCGGAGCTTCTCAGGCATTCTGGGAGATGTAGTTAAAATCCAATTTAGGTTTTTTGAAAAGAAGAGACGTAGCAAAACAACCAGCTGAGCGAGATATTTATTGCGTGAGGACCCTTCCAGCTCGATCGTATGTCCGTGCAAGGACCATAATTTAGAAAAGGAAGCCGGGTTCGTGTGAAATTCAACTATACTTTTTTGGTATTTAAAAGAAAAAACTTTATTGCACAGTGTGAGACAACACCTTTATTGTAATCTTACTGAAGGCACAATGTGGCTGGGCGCCATTCATGATGGTTAATGGCTGCTTGCCAGCTCCTATGGGCGTGCAGGATGGGCATTCCAACGAGTTACCTAACCGATGGGTATTTTAGTGGCTAAATGTCCCTACAAAGTAGGAATGTGATAGTCAGTGTAAGTCATCTTAGTATGATATCCGAAATGGGTACCGGCAGGTCTCGATTAATTGAAACAACAAAACAGGTTTTACAGATTATAAATCTCAGATAGCTCATTGAGTCCATCCACTGATGTATTAAATTTGATAATGAGCATAGCCTCTCTTTTGACCAGTTTGGCGTCCAGGTCCCCTCCTCTGTTGTCTTGTGTGACTTTAGAGATCACAGTCCATCTCACATCTTTTTCTGTGTGATTGTTGAGATGCCAGTGGTTGACCAGCGGGGCATTAGGCACATTCTTGCGTATCCTTGATTTGTGCTGTTGAATTCTTAGCCTTATCTCCTGATTTGTTTTCCCGATGTAAAGCCTGTCGCATGGACACAAAATCCCATATACAACATATTTTGTTTTACAATTGGAGAAAAGATTATGTTTCCAGTGGGTTTCCTTGTGAGAGAAATGGTTCCCTTCCATGGTGGATTCGCAACAGACACAAGTGCCACATTTACGATGTCCTTGTATAGGGGACAGATTGAGGAGGTTCCTAATGTCAGGGCTTTTAGTTTTAGGGAGTGAAGCTCTTACTAGCTGATTGGCTATGCTCTTGTCTTTTCTAAAAGCAAAGAGCGGTGGTTCTTCAAGTGAGACATCAAGGTTTCTAATCAGATGCCAGTTTTGAGAGATGGTCTTTTTCAGCCAATTCGATGTAGGACTGTATGTGGATACACACACAATCCTGGAGGTTTGGGATTTCTCTTTTCTCTCCAGAAGTGCATCACGAGGGGTCCACCATGCCCGTTTCATCGCTTTCTTCAGTAGTTTCTTGGGGTAACCCCTGGATTGTAAGTTGTTTTTCAAATTTTCAGCATGGCACAGATATTCGTCCTTGAATGTGCAATTTCGGCGAATTCGCAAGAATTGGCCGTAAGGCAAGTTGTCTCTTAAACTGCGCGGATGATTGCTTGAATAAAGGAGTGCTTTATTTCTGTCCGTCTTTTTCTTATATAGAGTGGTGACTAGACCGCCATTGCTGGGATAGATCTCGACATCTAAAAATGGCATTCTGTACTTAGAAAAGTTCAAGCTGAATTTTATGTCTGGCGTTCTATTGTTAAGCCACTGTACAAACTCCTGTAGTTGATTTTCTTCCCCAGTCCAAATTAGGAAGACATCATCGATGTATCGAACCCAATTAGTGATGTAAACTGCAAAGGGGTTGTTGTTATATACAAAACGGTCCTCATATTTGGACATAAAAAGGACTGCCAGCTCTGGGGCGAATGGACACCCCATCGCGACGCCTTTAGTTTGCAGAAAAAAGTCGTCTTTAAAACAAAAGTAATTATTTTTCAAGGCAAATGTTGCTAGTTCCAGGATAAAATCCGTCGGAACCTTTTCTGGTTTGGGTCTACTGTTCAAGAATGACTCCAACACCGCCAAACCTTCATCCTGTGGGATCTCTGTATAGAGGGAAGTGACGTCCAGTGTTACAAGGAAGTGTGTATCTTCTTCAAATTCCATTGTGTTGAGTTTATTTAGAAAATCCGTAGTATCTTGTATATACGATTTCACCGCTGGCATGAATGGTTTGAGGAAAAAATCAACGAATTTAGATATTGATTCGTTCAATGACTCACAACCCGAGACGATTGGGCGTCCCGGGGGGCTACTCTGATTTTTATGCACTTTTGGGAGGACATAAAAGATCGGTATGCGTGGATTTTTGTTCTTTAAGAAATCATATTCTTTTTTGCCCAGGAACCCTTGTTCAAAACCTTTCTGTAGGATATTAAACAGTTTTCCTTGAAGTTCAATAGTAGGATCTTTGTTTAATTTCCGATAGCATTGTTCGTTGGAGAGTTGTCTCATAACTTCTGTAGTATATCGGTCTGTCGCCCAGATGACAATTGAACCGCCTTTGTCCGCTTGTTTTATTACTATAGACGGATCATTTTTTAGGGCCAGCAACGCTTCTTTTTGAGCTCTGGTTATATTGAATTTGACAAACTTCTTATTTTGTTGTTCAGCTGCGGAGATGGCGGACAAAACTACTTTCTCAAAGAGTATTACTTCTTTTGGAGTTTTTGATGTTGGAGGACAAAAAGTTGATTTTTTCTTTAAACCCGTTGTTTCTATGTTCTCTTTCAATGGATTCTCACAAAAGAAAGTAATAAGACGTATCTTCCGGCAGAATTCAATAAATTCCGTCTTAAGTTGTACGAAATTCGTTGCTTTAGATGGGACGAACGATAAACCCTTTTCCAACACACTCAGTTCTTCCTGTGTCAGAATTTTGTCTGAAAGGTTGAAAATTGGGGAACTATTCGGTTCCAAAGGTTCCTGTAGGGAAGCGCTTGCCTGAGTCCTTAGTTTTTGTAATTTTGGCGTCTCGTGGACATTTCCCATGGCTGGTTGGTAAATCTCGCCCTGCCGCGTTGTTTCTGTCGGCCTCGTCCTAAAAAAGACGGTTGTTGGAAATTCGATTGATAATTCTGTTGGAAATTGCCACGTCTATTGGATTCTCCTCTTATGTTTGTATTATCTGTGTCACTCCCACTAGATGATGACGTGGTGTCAGAAAAAGTAATAAACTTTTGTCTTGATCTACCTTGATTATCTGTTAGGACTCTTCGTGATTCCGGTCTAGTATAAAAATCTACCTGAAGATACGGATACACTTTTTCCAATGAAAAGGTCTTCCTGTCTTTCTCAAACTGGTTGCCTTTTTGATTGATTGTATAGTCCTTAAATTCAAGGATTTCTTTCTCGACTTTTTCCAGAAGTGTCTTAGCGTCCGTGATCAGTTGGTTGGTTTTAATTTCCGTCTCAATGACAGCGATTTCCTCTAGCTGATGTTTTGAGAGTCTTTGTGCTGTTTCCACAGTTAGGACCATTAGATCTCTGCTACATTTCGTTTCTATCTGACTGTAGCCTTTTTAATAAATCGGATCATCTGTAAAAATGACTGGGACGTTCCGTATCTGAAGGCCACCTGGGATGGTGCCAGCTCGCAGGTGTTCAATTAGAAAGTGCCCATGCAGGTCTGTCCTAATTTGTTTTTTCTTTAGTCTGACAAGTTTGTCAGATTCATTGTTGATTTTAGCTGTTGTGCTTAGTGCAGCGGAAGAAAATAAGGGGGGGTCACTGATCAACTTCAGTATGTGTTCTTCACTGTATGCAAATGTGTCGTTAGAGGACATGATATAATGAAAAAAGAGAAAAAAGTAGAAATAGTGCAATACAAACTAAAAAACTACCACTAGAGACGTCTCAACTGAGATCAACCGTGATAAATTAGAAAAACGCAGTCAAAGACTGCTAACCATATGTGAAAAAACCAAACAACCAATTCGACTCAATTGGCGTCCAACAAAACCTCGCGGGTATGCACCCGCCAGACAATTAGCAAAACACACTTGGGTTTTGACTCGATGGCAGCAAGGCCAAGTCATATAAACTGAACAAAACAAAGAGAGTGCCAATGCTGCACTGAAATTTCAAAGAAAGTTTTTAAGCAAGAACTGAATTAAACATGTCCATTACTACCATTTTTTTTGGGTTGATTTTAATCAAAAATATTTTTGCAAATTTTCTTATTATTTTGCACGGTTATATAGAAGTGAATAAAGCATTTCAACAATCAAAAATCAAAAAACCACAGATTTTTACAAGTATGTACATTACATTAACACATATAAATGACGTCACCACTAGCGTACCAAAATCACTCAACAAACAACAGCACTCAAAACACCACAAATATGTACAAAAGAATGCTCAATCAACATTATAAAACTAACAATTTACAGTTGTATGTACAAAATACATAAGGCCATCAACAACTAGCATTTGCAGTACTTCTAAACATTTATTTTTAGTTGTTTAGACAGATGATTGGCCAAGGGCGAAGATAGGTCAAAAAAGGGGGTCTACGCGTTTCGAATCCCTTCACCGGGGACTCTCTTCAGGACCAATACTTTCTAGGAACAAAAACGAACACAACACTGAGTTAGACCAGTTGGCCCCTTACTTCTCAAAACAATAATTAGCCAAACCAAAAGTACCCGAGAGCCTTACCTAAAGCTTCAAAGTACGCTACTCAGGCTTTCGAAGTGAGACGACATAACAGTCCGACACCCACAATCTGTGAATAATAGGGTGAAGTTTATCAGAAGATAGTCAAGAACAAGATCAGAGGAAATCTTAAGCGGCAGAGCGGGCATCTAGTGGCCCCAAGGTGCCATGGTCTGAATAAAATTCTTACTTGTGGAGGCGAACGGTATCTCATAGGCGTGGTTATGTTATCGTGCAGAAAGGCGTGTTGGGAAATAAATCGCCAGCTGTGGCCTAGGGGCAAATAGTGAAACAAGTTTTGAGACTGCAGGTCGGTGATCAGTTTCATCAACAACACGTTTTGGTTTTTAAACGCTCTTAATGTCCTGTTTACCTTTTATCCGGTTAATCCATTGCCGCCATTGCGCGCCGTGCTCACAGCACCGGAGGCTAATTCTGGAAGGGAGCGATGGCTGTTGAGTAAATATGTGTCAGCTATCAATTGGAAGATTCAAGTCGCCAGCTAAGGCCTGGGAGCAGAAAGCGAAGCAAGTTTTCAGACCGCGGGTCTTTAAACAGATTCCGCATCATTACGTTTAAGTATTAAGCTCCTGATTACCTATTGTCCGGTTATTCCAAAGCCGCCGTCACCATCGCGCACTGTGCTCACCACACAAACGACTGAGTCTGAAAGAAAGGGGTGGCTATTTGATGAATGCGTATCGACTTGCCTTAGTGGGGCGGAGCTTCTCAGGCATTCTGGGAGATGTAGTTAAAATCCAATTTAGGTTTTTTGAAAAGAAGAGACGTAGCAAAACAACCAGCTGAGCGAGATATTTATTGCGTGAGGACCCTTCCAGCTCGATCGTATGTCCGTGCAAGGACCATAATTTAGAAAAGGAAGCCGGGTTCGTGTGAAATTCAACTATACTTTTTTGGTATTTAAAAGAAAAAACTTTATTGCACAGTGTGAGACAACACCTTTATTGTAATCTTACTGAAGGCACAATGTGGCTGGGCGCCATTCATGATGGTTAATGGCTGCTTGCCAGCTCCTATGGGCGTGCAGGATGGGCATTCCAACGAGTTACCTAACCGATGGGTATTTTAGTGGCTAAATGTCCCTACAAAGTAGGAATGTGATAGTCAGTGTAAGTCATCTTAGTATGATATCCGAAATGGGTACCGGCAGGTCTCGATTAATTGAAACAACAAAACAGGTTTTACAGATTATAAATCTCAGATAGCTCATTGAGTCCATCCACTGATGTATTAAATTTGATAATGAGCATAGCCTCTCTTTTGACCAGTTTGGCGTCCAGGTCCCCTCCTCTGTTGTCTTGTGTGACTTTAGAGATCACAGTCCATCTCACATCTTTTTCTGTGTGATTGTTGAGATGCCAGTGGTTGACCAGTGGGGCATTAGGCACATTCTTGCGTATCCTTGATTTGTGCTGTTGAATTCTTAGCCTTATCTCCTGATTTGTTTTCCCGATGTAAAGCCTGTCGCATGGACACAAAATCCCATATACAACATATTTTGTTTTACAATTGGAGAAAAGATTATGTTTCCAGTGGGTTTCCTTGTGAGAGAAATGGTTCCCTTCTCTCACAAGGAAACCCACTGGAAACATAATTTTGTGTCCATGCGACAGGCTTTACATCGGGAAAACAAATCAGGAGATAAGGCTAAGAATTCAACAGCACAAATCAAGGATACGCAAGAATGTGCCTAATGCCCCGCTGGTCAACCACTGGCATCTCAACAATCACACAGAAAAAGATGTGAGATGGACTGTGATCTCTAAAGTCACACAAGACAACAGAGGAGGGGACCTGGACGCCAAACTGGTCAAAAGAGAGGCTATGCTCATTATCAAATTTAATACATCAGTGGATGGACTCAATGAGCTATCTGAGATTTATAATCTGTAAAACCTGTTTTGTTGTTTCAATTAATCGAGACCTGCCGGTACCCATTTCGGATATCATACTAAGATGACTTACACTGACTATCACATTCCTACTTTGTAGGGACATTTAGCCACTAAAATACCCATCGGTTAGGTAACTCGTTGGAATGCCCATCCTGCACGCCCATAGGAGCTGGCAAGCAGCCATTAACCATCATGAATGGTGCCCAGCCACATTGTGCCTTCAGTAAGATTACAATAAAGGTGTTGTCTCACACTGTGCAATAAAGTTTTTTCTTTTAAATACCAAAAAAGTATAGTTGAATTTCACACGAACCCGGCTTCCTTTTCTAAATTATGGTCCTTGCACGGACATACGATCGAGCTGGAAGGGTCCTCACGCAATAAATATCTCGCTCAGCTGGTTGTTTTGCTACGTCTCTTCTTTTCAAAAAACCTAAATTGGATTTTAACTACATCTCCCAGAATGCCTGAGAAGCTCCGCCCCACTAAGGCAAGTCGATACGCATTCATCAAATAGCCACCCCTTTCTTTCAGACTCAGTCGTTTGTGTGGTGAGCACAGTGCGCGATGGTGACGGCGGCTTTGGAATAACCGGACAATAGGTAATCAGGAGCTTTTTACTTAAACGTAATGATGCGGAATCTGTTTAAAGACCCGCGGTCTGAAAACTTGCTTCGCTTTCTGCTCCCAGGCCTTAGCTGGCGACTTGAATCTTCCAATTGATAGCTGACACATATTTACTCAACAGCCATCGCTCCCTTCCAGAATTAGCCTCCGGTGCTGTGAGCACGGCGCGCAATGGCGGCAATGGATTAACCGGATAAAAGGTAAACAGGACATTAAGAGCGTTTAAAAACCAAAACGTGTTGTTGATGAAACTGATCACCGACCTGCAGTCTCAAAACTTGTTTCACTATTTGCCCCTAGGCCACAGCTGGCGATTTATTTCCCAACACGCCTTTCTGCACGATAACATAACCACGCCTATGAGATACCGTTCGCCTCCACAAGTAAGAATTTTATTCAGACCATGGCACCTTGGGGCCACTAGATGCCCGCTCTGCCGCTTAAGATTTCCTCTGATCTTGTTCTTGACTATCTTCTGATAAACTTCACCCTATTATTCACAGATTGTGGGTGTCGGACTGTTATGTCGTCTCACTTCGAAAGCCTGAGTAGCGTACTTTGAAGCTTTAGGTAAGGCTCTCGGGTACTTTTGGTTTGGCTAATTATTGTTTTGAGAAGTAAGGGGCCAACTGGTCTAACTCAGTGTTGTGTTCGTTTTTGTTCCTAGAAAGTATTGGACCTGAAGAGAGTCCCCGGTGAAGGGATTCGAAACGCGTAGACCCCCTTTTTTGACCTATCTTCGCCCTTGGCCAATCATCTGTCTAAACAACTAAAAATAAATGTTTAGAAGTACTGCAAATGCTAGTTGTTGATGGCCTTATGTATTTTGTACATACAACTGTAAATTGTTAGTTTTATAATGTTGATTGAGCATTCTTTTGTACATATTTGTGGTGTTTTGAGTGCTGTTGTTTGTTGAGTGATTTTGGTACGCTAGTGGTGACGTCATTTATATGTGTTAATGTAATGTACATACTTGTAAAAATCTGTGGTTTTTTGATTTTTGATTGTTGAAATGCTTTATTCACTTCTATATAACCGTGCAAAATAATAAGAAAATTTGCAAAAATATTTTTGATTAAAATCAACCCAAAAAAAATGGTAGTAATGGACATGTTTAATTCAGTTCTTGCTTAAAAACTTTCTTTGAAATTTCAGTGCAGCATTGGCACTCTCTTTGTTTTGTTCAGTTTATATGACTTGGCCTTGCTGCCATCGAGTCAAAACCCAAGTGTGTTTTGCTAATTGTCTGGCGGGTGCATACCCGCGAGGTTTTGTTGGACGCCAATTGAGTCGAATTGGTTGTTTGGTTTTTTCACATATGGTTAGCAGTCTTTGACTGCGTTTTTCTAATTTATCACGGTTGATCTCAGTTGAGACGTCTCTAGTGGTAGTTTTTTAGTTTGTATTGCACTATTTCTACTTTTTTCTCTTTTTTCATTATATCATGTCCTCTAACGACACATTTGCATACAGTGAAGAACACATACTGAAGTTGATCAGTGACCCCCCCTTATTTTCTTCCGCTGCACTAAGCACAACAGCTAAAATCAACAATGAATCTGACAAACTTGTCAGACTAAAGAAAAAACAAATTAGGACAGACCTGCATGGGCACTTTCTAATTGAACACCTGCGAGCTGGCACCATCCCAGGTGGCCTTCAGATACGGAACGTCCCAGTCATTTTTACAGATGATCCGATTTATTAAAAAGGCTACAGTCAGATAGAAACGAAATGTAGCAGAGATCTAATGGTCCTAACTGTGGAAACAGCACAAAGACTCTCAAAACATCAGCTAGAGGAAATCGCTGTCATTGAGACGGAAATTAAAACCAACCAACTGATCACGGACGCTAAGACACTTCTGGAAAAAGTCGAGAAAGAAATCCTTGAATTTAAGGACTATACAATCAATCAAAAAGGCAACCAGTTTGAGAAAGACAGGAAGACCTTTTCATTGGAAAAAGTGTATCCGTATCTTCAGGTAGATTTTTATACTAGACCGGAATCACGAAGAGTCCTAACAGATAATCAAGGTAGATCAAGACAAAAGTTTATTACTTTTTCTGACACCACGTCATCATCTAGTGGGAGTGACACAGATAATACAAACATAAGAGGAGAATCCAATAGACGTGGCAATTTCCAACAGAATTATCAATCGAATTTCCAACAACCGTCTTTTTTAGGACGAGGCCGACAGAAACAACGCGGCAGGGCGAGATTTACCAACCAGCCATGGGAAATGTCCACGAGACGCCAAAATTACAAAAACTAAGGACTCAGGCAAGCGCTTCCCTACAGGAACCTTTGGAACCGAATAGTTCCCCAATTTTCAACCTTTCAGACAAAATTCTGACACAGGAAGAACTGAGTGTGTTGGAAAAGGGTTTATCGTTCGTCCCATCTAAAGCAACGAATTTCGTACAACTTAAGACGGAATTTATTGAATTCTGCCGGAAGATACGTCTTATTACTTTCTTTTGTGAGAATCCATTGAAAGAGAACATAGAAACAACGGGTTTAAAGAAAAAATCAACTTTTTGTCCTCCAACATCAAAAACTCCAAAAGAAGTAATACTCTTTGAGAAAGTAGTTTTGTCCGCCATCTCCGCAGCTGAACAACAAAATAAGAAGTTTGTCAAATTCAATATAACCAGAGCTCAAAAAGAAGCGTTGCTGGCCCTAAAAAATGATCCGTCTATAGTAATAAAACAAGCGGACAAAGGCGGTTCAATTGTCATCTGGGCGACAGACCGATATACTACAGAAGTTATGAGACAACTCTCCAACGAACAATGCTATCGGAAATTAAACAAAGATCCTACTATTGAACTTCAAGGAAAACTGTTTAATATCCTACAGAAAGGTTTTGAACAAGGGTTCCTGGGCAAAAAAGAATATGATTTCTTAAAGAACAAAAATCCACGCATACCGATCTTTTATGTCCTCCCAAAAGTGCATAAAAATCAGAGTAGCCCCCCGGGACGCCCAATCGTCTCGGGTTGTGAGTCATTGAACGAATCAATATCTAAATTCGTTGATTTTTTCCTCAAACCATTCATGCCAGCGGTGAAATCGTATATACAAGATACTACGGATTTTCTAAATAAACTCAACACAATGGAATTTGAAGAAGATACACACTTCCTTGTAACACTGGACGTCACTTCCCTCTATACAGAGATCCCACAGGATGAAGGTTTGGCGGTGTTGGAGTCATTCTTGAACAGTAGACCCAAACCAGAAAAGGTTCCGACGGATTTTATCCTGGAACTAGCAACATTTGCCTTGAAAAATAATTACTTTTGTTTTAAAGACGACTTTTTTCTGCAAACTAAAGGCGTCGCGATGGGGTGTCCATTCGCCCCAGAGCTGGCAGTCCTTTTTATGTCCAAATATGAGGACCGTTTTGTATATAACAACAACCCCTTTGCAGTTTACATCACTAATTGGGTTCGATACATCGATGATGTCTTCCTAATTTGGACTGGGGAAGAAAATCAACTACAGGAGTTTGTACAGTGGCTTAACAATAGAACGCCAGACATAAAATTCAGCTTGAACTTTTCTAAGTACAGAATGCCATTTTTAGATGTCGAGATCTATCCCAGCAATGGCGGTCTAGTCACCACTCTATATAAGAAAAAGACGGACAGAAATAAAGCACTCCTTTATTCAAGCAATCATCCGCGCAGTTTAAGAGACAACTTGCCTTACGGCCAATTCTTGCGAATTCGCCGAAATTGCACATTCAAGGACGAATATCTGTGCCATGCTGAAAATTTGAAAAACAACTTACAATCCAGGGGTTACCCCAAGAAACTACTGAAGAAAGCGATGAAACGGGCATGGTGGACCCCTCGTGATGCACTTCTGGAGAGAAAAGAGAAATCCCAAACCTCCAGGATTGTGTGTGTATCCACATACAGTCCTACATCGAATTGGCTGAAAAAGACCATCTCTCAAAACTGGCATCTGATTAGAAACCTTGATGTCTCACTTGAAGAACCACCGCTCTTTGCTTTTAGAAAAGACAAGAGCATAGCCAATCAGCTAGTAAGAGCTTCACTCCCTAAAACTAAAAGCCCTGACATTAGGAGCCTCCTCAATCTGTCCCCTATACAAGGACATCGTAAATGTGGCACTTGTGTCTGTTGCGAATCCACCATGGAAGGGAACCATTTCTCTCACAAGGAAACCCACTGGAAACATAATCTTTTCTCCAATTGTAAAACAAAATATGTTGTATATGGGATTTTGTGTCCATGCGACAGGCTTTACATCGGGAAAACAAATCAGGAGATAAGGCTAAGAATTCAACAGCACAAATCAAGGATACGCAAGAATGTGCCTAATGCCCCGCTGGTCAACCACTGGCATCTCAACAATCACACAGAAAAAGATGTGAGATGGACTGTGATCTCTAAAGTCACACAAGACAACAGAGGAGGGGACCTGGACGCCAAACTGGTCAAAAGAGAGGCTATGCTCATTATCAAATTTAATACATCAGTGGATGGACTCAATGAGCTATCTGAGATTTATAATCTGTAAAACCTGTTTTGTTGTTTCAATTAATCGAGACCTGCCGGTACCCATTTCGGATATCATACTAAGATGACTTACACTGACTATCACATTCCTACTTTGTAGGGACATTTAGCCACTAAAATACCCATCGGTTAGGTAACTCGTTGGAATGCCCATCCTGCACGCCCATAGGAGCTGGCAAGCAGCCATTAACCATCATGAATGGCGCCCAGCCACATTGTGCCTTCAGTAAGATTACAATAAAGGTGTTGTCTCACACTGTGCAATAAAGTTTTTTCTTTTAAATACCAAAAAAGTATAGTTGAATTTCACACGAACCCGGCTTCCTTTTCTAAATTATGGTCCTTGCACGGACATACGATCGAGCTGGAAGGGTCCTCACGCAATAAATATCTCGCTCAGCTGGTTGTTTTGCTACGTCTCTTCTTTTCAAAAAACCTAAATTGGATTTTAACTACATCTCCCAGAATGCCTGAGAAGCTCCGCCCCACTAAGGCAAGTCGATACGCATTCATCAAATAGCCACCCCTTTCTTTCAGACTCAGTCGTTTGTGTGGTGAGCACAGTGCGCGATGGTGACGGCGGCTTTGGAATAACCGGACAATAGGTAATCAGGAGCTTAATACTTAAACGTAATGATGCGGAATCTGTTTAAAGACCCGCGGTCTGAAAACTTGCTTCGCTTTCTGCTCCCAGGCCTTAGCTGGCGACTTGAATCTTCCAATTGATAGCTGACACATATTTACTCAACAGCCATCGCTCCCTTCCAGAATTAGCCTCCGGTGCTGTGAGCACGGCGCGCAATGGCGGCAATGGATTAACCGGATAAAAGGTAAACAGGACATTAAGAGAGTTTAAAAACCAAAACGTGTTGTTGATGAAACTGATCACCGACCTGCAGTCTCAAAACTTGTTTCACTATTTGCCCCTAGGCCACAGCTGGCGATTTATTTCCCAACACGCCTTTCTGCACGATAACATAACCACGCCTATGAGATACCGTTCGCCTCCACAAGTAAGAATTTTATTCAGACCATGGCACCTTGGGGCCACTAGATGCCCGCTCTGCCGCTTAAGATTTCCTCTGATCTTGTTCTTGACTATCTTCTGATAAACTTCACCCTATTATTCACAGATTGTGGGTGTCGGACTGTTATGTCGTCTCACTTCGAAAGCCTGAGTAGCGTACTTTGAAGCTTTAGGTAAGGCTCTCGGGTACTTTTGGTTTGGCTAATTATTGTTTTGAGAAGTAAGGGGCCAACTGGTCTAACTCAGTGTTGTGTTCGTTTTTGTTCCTAGAAAGTATTGGTCCTGAAGAGAGTCCCCGGTGAAGGGATTCGAAACGCGTAGACCCCCTTTTTTGACCTATCTTCGCCCTTGGCCAATCATCTGTCTAAACAACTAAAAATAAATGTTTAGAAGTACTGCAAATGCTAGTTGTTGATGGCCTTATGTATTTTGTACATACAACTGTAAATTGTTAGTTTTATAATGTTGATTGAGCATTCTTTTGTACATATTTGTGGTGTTTTGAGTGCTGTTGTTTGTTGAGTGATTTTGGTACGCTAGTGGTGACGTCATTTATATGTGTTAATGTAATGTACATACTTGTAAAAATCTGTGGTTTTTTGATTTTTGATTGTTGAAATGCTTTATTCACTTCTATATAACCGTGCAAAATAATAAGAAAATTTGCAAAAATATTTTTGATTAAAATCAACCCAAAAAAAATGGTAGTAATGGACATGTTTAATTCAGTTCTTGCTTAAAAACTTTCTTTGAAATTTCAGTGCAGCATTGGCACTCTCTTTGTTTTGTTCAGTTTATATGACTTGGCCTTGCTGCCATCGAGTCAAAACCCAAGTGTGTTTTGCTAGCTTTATAAATGTGGCATTTTCAGAATGTGACTTAAAATCCAACTTTACCTTTATAGATGGTTTTAATTTACAATTTCTTAGCCATCAAACATGAACTTTCAACCTGCTCCTATACAAAAGTTATCATTTATTAAATACAATAGGATAAACCAATGTTATCTTATAGGATAGGTAGGCATCACAGGAATGTAGCATGCTACAACGCATGCTTTTACATTGCATTCCATTACAACACGGTCGTTGGAACGACCGCGTTGTTAGAACGCGGTAACTTTTCAACCCAAGTCATTAGATCGATTTGCTCTAGATGGCGCTCCAACCTTAGGAATAGTATAATTTACTATTCCAACTCCACCCTGCGCAACAGTAGGGAAGGTGTTGGAATAGTAAATCATACTATTCCTTAGGTTGGAGTGCTATCTAGAGCAAGTCGATCTAATGACTTGCGATGTAAAGTCATCGCATTGTAAACACCGCGGTTGTTGTAACGACCGCATTCTAAAGGTAACGCGATTAAATAACCGCATTGTAAAGGCTGTTTCCTGCCTCACAGTAGTGAAAAACACATTTGTGGGGCTTTCTACTATGATGCCATCCAAAGCCTACTACTATTCAGCACCTGCCCTGGCACTGTAGATGGAACTTAATGGACCCCCCAGGGTCAATGTAGCTAGAAGGTTCATCACAAAGAAAGACTGGGTTAGTGAGGCACACCAGAGAGATACCATAAGCAGACCACTTGTTAAGGCTCAGTGCATAGGGTCAACACACTGTGTATTAGTGGTCTTACGTATCATGCTGCAACAGAGACAATGGATGCTGTGCAGCACATAGAAGTGTTTTTGTTCTTCCTTGGCTGATGGTGAGTAAGGATGGTTTGTGGAAAGGGAGTGGTATAACCCTATGCTGGTTCATCTTGCCATACTACTGCAGTAACTGCCAAATCTATGCAGACATTATGGCCTGAAAATGGTCATTCATGATAACTTCCGTAGCATTAACAGCAGTAACAGTGATAGTAGCCACTTTCTTGCCTTTGTGGAGCTGTCTTGCAGACTGAGGCATATATAGATCCCACAATGTCCACAAATTGACTACACACTTGTAGAGACATTTTGATTTGATCATAGAAAACAATATGAAATTATATACCAGGTAGTAGTGTTCCCAAAATGGGTGAAGAACCGCACATCAAATATACACATGTCATGTAAAACCAGTCAATGGCGTATTTACATTCCCAAATGCTATTAGTATAACAGGGTGCTGATATGACTGTAAGCACTCACTACCAAAAAGTGCCATTGGCAAGTTGAAAGATCAACTCAACCGTACAATTATCAAAAAGAGAGACCAGCTAATAACGCACACCCTTATTTAAAGTACAATAGGCCTAGACACACCACAATGTAAGAGGACCAGTATTTCTAATAAATAAATAAACAGTTCAAAAAGAGTTCTTGGAGGATTCAAAATATTTCACAGTTCCACCGGATAGGATGAAATAATCGTCAAAGCTTCAGACAGATGTTCTTTTTATTGGTTTTGAAACCCATATTCAATATCCAAAATAGCCATCCAATATCCAAAGCAGCCAACACGTGTTTCGTCCGTGCTTAATATGCACAATGACTTTCTCAAGGCTAATAGTTGGTTTATTGCTTCCAGACTTCAAAACTTGATATCCACATTGAGATATCAGGCCAATAAGACCTCTCCACAGTGTATAATAAAATTCTCATGAAATCGTATAGTCTATTTCACGTATCACAGCCCACGCCTGATAACGCTGTTTGGGAGTAGCAAACGTTTTGGAAGCAATAAACCAACTTTTAGCCTTGAGAAAGTCATTGTGCATATTAAGCACAGACGAAACACGTGTTAGCTGCTTTGGATATTGGATGGCTATTTTGGATATTGAATATGGGTTTCAAAACCAATAAAAAGAACATCTGTCTGAAGCTTTGACGATTATTTCATCCTATCCGGTGGAACTGTGAAATATTTTGAATCCTCCAAGAACTCTTTTTGAACTGTTTATTTATGCATTAGAAATACTGGTCTTCTTACAATGTGGTGTGTCTAGACCTATTGTACTTTAAATAAGGGTGTGCGTTATTAGCTGGTCTCTCTTTTTGATAATAGAAAACAATATGCACCACACTCCTTTGGACCCCATTCTGCTAGCCATGATGCTTGCATTTGTCACAGAGAAGCATGCAATTGAAGTTGAAACCGAGGAGAAGAGGTATAAAGCTGCGCGTCCACTTGGGCAAAAGTGTAGTTGTTAATGCTAAAGGTCATATCAAACTATCTCTGTCAACAAGCTCAAGTACACAGGGACCAGTATGAGTGGCAAGAAAACAAAGTCTCATATTGCTTTTAAATAAATAGTTCAAGCACTCTAGTGACCCGACTCTGTGACTCAAGACATTTGCAGACATTTCCCAGCAAACCCTAAAAGAGACCTTTAAGTCACAGGAATGAGCTCAAGATATCAATTACAATTCATACTACCAGAAACCAGAATAATATTGCACCAAAAGAGACACACAATAGCAAACACGCATATAATTAAATCCAAAGCAGAAGAACGAGAGAAGGAAAATCTAAAAAATCAGAAATTAGCATTTGGCTAGAAGCCATTAATTTCGACATAAAAAAGGATGACAATTGTTTGTTGATTGTAATTGTCAACATCTAGCACCTGACTGGCGAGCTGAGTATAATTCATTAAAAAATTTCCCTAGTGTAGAGATGGAAGTGAAACCAACAGAGATACCTTCACAGTCAGCAAAGTGCAAGAATCCACGAACAACTAGACACTTAACAAGGTAAATAAAATAAACCAGGGAGCTATGTGAATACCAAGGCCAATATGCACCACATATTGAAGGACACATGCATGAAATGTGAGCTGCGAAAATGGCTTTGAAGGAGGCACAATGTCAACATGAATCTATTTCCAACTAACCAAGGAAGAGACCAAGGGGCATATTTACAAGCTGGCGATAAAAAATTATCGCCGCTTTTGCGGCCCTTTTCGGCCGAAAAGCGGCGATAATTTTATCGCCTAATTAGCAAGGCCACGCTAACGCGTGAAACCTTGGTTTAACGTCGGGATTCCTAACGCCCAGCTTTGCATCTCTAATGAGATGCAAAGGGGGCGTTCCTGACCTAACATGACAGGAGAAATGTCGCTAAGCGACATTTCTCCTATTATCAAGCCCCACGCTATGAAGCATAGCGTCAGGAAAAGTAGCGATAACCCTTGTTATCGCTACTTTCCTTATGCCTGCTTCAGGACTGACTTAGCCATGATATCCTATGGAAGGTGGATATCATGGCTAAGTTTGTGAGTCCCTATCAGCAAGCTAACTCCACACTACGTGAGATTATCGCTGGATTTCCAGCGATAATCTCACGTTAGGCAGTTAGCGTGAGGATTTTTATCGCTGAGGAAATAAGCGTTGCTAATAGCACGCTATCTCAGTCATAAAAATCCACGTTACCCGGCGATAATTATCCTCACGCTAAGAGCGCTGTGCGATAACTATCGCCGGTTGTTGCTGATAGGCCCCCAAATGATTAATCAATGTAAACAAGCCAACTAAAATAATTTGGTAGGCGACTAAGGAAAACTAGTCGGAGGCTTCAATGATTTTGAGACAAATGAAAGTATCAATGGCTGCACGCAAAAAAGGTTCCTTAGACCTGAACCAAAATATTCAATAAAAAAAAAAAATCTTTGGATATAAATAATATATAGCCACTTATTAATATTTTTTTCTACCTATTACCACTTTAAAAAAAGTGGTAAGCGGTATTGAAAAAATATCAAACATAATATTTACCTACAATACAAGGTGTTTTGCAGAACACAGGGAAACTCGAGGTGAAAACATGATGTCTGCCATTAACTTTTGCAAAGGCAATCATTAGCCAATCAGCTAATGACTTGGCACTGATATGTACCACAGGAGTACAGCGGTAATAATCCAGCCACAGATATAGGTAAATGAAAAACCCCTAAAACATATGAAATACTTCCAATTTACCTGCAGTTCCCCACAGAATCATCTGCGTACCATATTATATAAACCTTCCAAATGTAGTCAACATTGGACTAATGTTTTGAGAGCTATGCAAAATAAAAAGGTATATGTAAAAGGCATTCAATTTTATGCCTATTTTGGGACTCCCCTTTTTTCTGTGCCCCCTTTTAGCCAAATGTAGCAAAACCTTCACTACTCCGTGAATTAAACGGGGGCAGTGGTCTGCAAAGTTTCACAGACATTCGTAGAACAGATGGAATGGTATTAAGGGACAAATATTCTAAAAATCCTTTTCTCTGGTGACTCTAACTATGATTGCA
Organism: Triturus cristatus; assembly: GCF_964204655.1. Classification (NCBI taxonomy): domain Eukaryota; kingdom Metazoa; phylum Chordata; class Amphibia; order Caudata; family Salamandridae; genus Triturus; species Triturus cristatus. The sequence goes on along the minus strand of NC_140595.1, from coordinate 694,493,567 downwards.
GAGTGGCTACCACCACTCTGTAATATATATATATTACCTAATGGTGGTCGCCTGTAGCTAGTTATAGTTAGGACCTAGTTTCCATCGGGAAACATTTTTTGTTTTGCTAATACTTTGGCGCTGTTTGAGGAATCTGAACAAATTCTTCAAAACTAGTGTACACCTCATTTCAGCCACTGACTAGAAAGTTTAAGGGTGATTCAACAAGAAGGGGCCGAGAAGAACGGGGGGTCTGAAGAAGCTTTTTTTCCAATGCAATTTCCAATAGGGATTTTTAACGACTACAGCCCAAACTGGTAAACGGAATTTAACCAAATTTTGCAGAGAACTAGCTCTTGATCCAGAAAGAGTCCTTTTTAGGTCAAGCCTAGTGCAGCGCATGCGCTGTTTCATGCGTGACATTTAGTAAGTGGCTTTTCAAAGTGCTGCCAAAGGCTTTTCCCGGCCACAGCGGGCGGTTATGCGCGTCGTGAACGTGCACAGGAGCCCTTTGGCTTTTGTAATGGCTCATTAAGCCTTACAGCGCCTGAACCATGCTCCTCCACCCCGTCTCTCTTGAGTTCCCTCTACCATTCTCGGCAAACAACAGAAACAAATTCAGGAAGCACGCAGTAGCTGCACACGCAGAAAACCACTTAACACTTATTCGAGCTTCCGCCTTGTTAGATTTCTATCTCGTGCTTTTATTCCATCTGCCCCTTCTATCTTCCCCTCCTTCTCTCTGCTCCTTACTCCAATTGTATTTCTCTTTATCTTGCCCACTATATATGTACTTATTTCTTGTTTTTTGCGTCCTCTCTTGTCACTGACTTCTCTCTCTTTCTTCTCTAGATCATTCTCCTCTGTGTTCTCTGTCTCTATCTCACTTTCTCTGTTTCCTTCTCTCAACCTCTTTCATTCTCTCTCTTTCTCCCCGTTTGTGGTTGCCCTCTCTTTCAATTCAATCTCTTCTCCTCTCATTCATATACTTGTATTGAATTTCAGATTCTGCAGATTATATAAAGATCTCAGCGAAAGGTGCATTAATTCGCCATTCATTTTAGTACAACCGACCAGTGGCTTAGGTCCACCTGCTGAAGCAGTTAGCTGGGGTGACCCTGCAGTACCGACCAGGCACTGGCGAACAATTCGAATTTCGTACTTTAAAATGAGATTGTTTTAATCAAAGTGATTTTAGAACTCGTTCCGCGTTCAATAACCTCTGTCGCTGATACGGTCATGCCACTGGAAAGATCTTTGCCCAAATGGTCACTAGAGGGATATTTACAGATTGCTTGGAGTTTTCCAGACCCAGCACACAGCATGCACCAATGTAATCACTCTCTTTTGAAAACAATGGCATAACTCACATGACCCAACTCACTCATTACTCAGCCTCTCTCTCAATCAAAGCAATCAGTCCTTTTTTTAATTAAAAGATAAATCGTCGCATTGCATCTGTTGGTCTCACGTGTCTGATGTATTTAGTGGTTTAAAAGATGCATGGACTGCTTCATATTGACCGGACCGTTAAATCTGTTTCTCGCACACTCCCACCAGATAACAAGTGTGCTATGTTTCCATTGTCTGTCAATCTCAGTAGAGGTGTACGTGCCGTATATTCAACACTCCTCTCCCCTCAAGCATGCAAACAAGTCGCCACAAAATGCGGTTTGATGATACTGTCGATCAAATACCTGTGTTACTTAAATATACACATCGCATTAACAAAGCACTCTGGTAGTGGCATAGCGCACTGAAATGTCGAACAATTATCAGTGAGTGTCTGTTGGTGAGCAAGCTCATGCACAGCTGGCTATCTTTAAGTTTCAGCACAGACCCATGCTGTATTGTCTCATCTGCTTGCCTCCCGCCCAGTTCAGCTGGTAAGAGCTGAAATGCTGTGCCATATTTATACACAGTGAGAGGCATGGCTTTGCATGATTGACGTACACTCTTGTGGTGACGCTGCTTTTGGGCGGCATTTCTCTTCCACCTTGTCTTTTTCTTTTTTAATGGTGTGCCTCGAAAGCGCAGCTGTTGCACGTCAATTATGCCATCATCACCAGGAGAGGGGGTTTGGCTCTGCCCACTCGTTTGGGGGAAGCTGTGTCTTCCACGAAACAAGCATTGGCATTGCTAATAGGTCTCGCCTTTGGGACCTTATAAGTGTTTAGTTATCCAGCACAATATCCTTGGTGCAGCAACATCAACTGTTGCATGGCTAAACACTTATAAAGTCCCAAAGGCGAGACCTATTGGCTTTGCCAATGCTTGTTGTACTTTGGTGTAAATCCATTCAGTAGTTTTGGAGTTATTAAAGGAAAAAAAGAAATATAAATATCTAGAGACACAGACCCTCCACGGATCCGACAGATCTCATGCTGAGATCGGATTGGATGCCAACACTTTAACCAGGAAGTGCTGGCAGCCATCCTGAGACTCAGACTCAGTCGAGTTCCAAGAAAAAAGTTTTAAAAAACTCAGGAGGGGTGAGGATAGGAATGCCCTGATCCCCTAGGCCTGGTGGTGGGGGACCCGCCAGGGCCAAAAAGCATATTTTTTTTGCTGCATACATCATTGATGATCCATGAGTCTCTGTCAAAATTTTCAAAGTGCTTGTTTAAACTTTGGCCCCTGAGTGGCCAGGACCCAGAAGCAAACTGTAATAACTATATTGGAGAGGAGAGCACACGTGCCCCCCCCCCCTCCCCATGGCCAATCTTGGCTCCAGGGACCGATAATTGCCCGGGACGGGGCAAAGTTTATTAAGCGAAAGGGGGCTGGTCCCATTACAGCCCCAGGGTCCAACAGCACTCCCGGGGCCAGCCATTAATTTAAAGTGAGAGGGGGGCAAAGCAACCCCACTACCCAGGTGATTTTCCGCCACGGGAGCACGCCTTCCCAGGGTGAACAGCCATGCACTTTAAAAGGCCATGGACTGATCGGCCCCCCTCTTGGAACAATTGATGGCCCTGGAGACCACCCTGTAATACCTATATTGGAGAGGAGGTTGCATGCGCCCACCCTCCCCATGGCCAATTTTGACCCTAGGGACTGCCACCTACACGGGGCAGCACAAATTGTAATAAGTGGAAGGGGCTCAGGTCACATTATAGCCCCAGGCTCCACCAGCCCCCCCCCCCCCGGTGCCAGGCCTTTAACTTAAAGTGAGAGAGGGGCAACGTGGTCCCACTCCCTGGGTGACTATCCTCCATGGGGCCACCCCCTCCCCGGGTGAGTAGCCATGCACTTTAAAAGAAGTTGGACTGTGAGGCCCCCCTCTTGGAACCATTGAAGGCCCTGGCGACTTCCCGGGAGCAAACTGTAATAACTATATTGGAGAGGAGGTCACATGCGGCCCCCCTCTCCATGGCCAATTTCGGCCCCAGGGACCGTCACCTACCAGGGGCAGGCCAAAGTTTAATAAATGGAAGGGGGATGGTCCCATTACGGCCCCAGGGTCCACCAGCTCTCTCCATCAACTGAAAGTGAGAGGGGCTCCCCCTCTTGAAACCATTAATGGCCCTGGGTACCTCCACTCGCTGGGGCCGGCTCTCTATGTCCTGAGGTGCCCACCCTCGGAACACAGATGTTTGCTTTCACTTGGCAGGAGCTTTGACAGCTCCTGCCAAGAGACAGCAAACAGTATGTCCACTTCCAGTGGGTGGGAGAAGGAAAGCTGCTACAGCCTGCTAGGAGCTGACTTTTCATCTGTTTCCCTGCCCGCTGTCAAGCAGACAGGAAAACAGATGAAAGAATTCTTCCTGCAAGCAGGGCAGTGCTTAATTTGAGCTGGAGCTTTCCGGTGCTGAGCACCGGCACTTAATTGATTTTCGGTGCTCGACACCGGCACCTTATTGTCAACACCACAAGTAGGGCAGTCTGCCACAAGGTGGCGTTGCTCATGTAATTTAGAGATGAGCAGTATAACAGTTGTTTTGGAAAACAATATACATAAAACAATTACTAATACCTGCCTCCCCAGCAATTTCGTAGCTTTGGGGACCTGGAATAATCTTAACTGTCACATTTACCTGCAAGAGAGATGGTTAGTAGTTGTTTTGGCAGGGATGACAGGGTGGATGGGTGGTGCAAGCTGCAGTGGCCTCCTGGTCAGAGCGCTGGCACTTAATATTTTACAAATTAAGCACTGAAGCAGGGAGCAGCATTTCCTGCTGCTCACTGCAGAAAAGGTAAAGAAAGAAATGCTCCTGCATACAGGAAGCAGTTTCTTCTACTCTATGCATGCAAGGGCAATGACGGGTCATGCTGGAAGCGGGGAGCTGTCAGGAACAATTGGGGCATTGATGTGGTCCCCAACAGAGCACACTGGGTGCCCTGGGTGGGGCCAGGGCACTCAACATCAAGTGGATGGGCCCAGAGGATGGGGGCCCTTAAGGCCTAAACCAACCCGAGGATGGGTGCCATGTGGCCCCTTCCCCCATTAATTCTTGGCCAATATCAGCTTAGTTCCTCCCCTCTTCTAAAGGGCAAAGGATCTTAACTTCTTGGGCTTAGAAAAGGCAAAGCAAGTGCGTTTTCTTAGGAATTCTACATTAAAAAACGATCTGAAATCCTTTTTGGAGGTGAATGCATCATTGATCTATTGGAGCCAATCAGTAGTGACTGTGACAAGTGAGTTCTTTCTTAGGGAGAGCAGAGTGCATGGTTCTCCCTTTAAATCACTACGAGTATGCAAGTGTGCAAAATCAACTAGAAGCTCTGCCTGTTTGGCCCCGCACCATCCACCTTAGAAGTACGAAAACGTCTTCCCACCTTTTGCCAGGATGATTGGCACCTTAATGAAAGGCCCTCCAGAACGTTTCTTGCCAATTTTGATTAAGCGTTCTTGATGCAAAGGAATATGAGGACATATTCACCAAACAAAGAGGCATTTACTTCAAATAGTTGAGAGGAAGTACCCTTGTTTGGTAGAGATTCACCACTTTGTATTCGTGTAATCTTCTCTGTAGGAGCTTTCATTTTATCACAGATTTTTGGAAAAGATGTTTGAGGAACAATCACATTTCCAAAATTAAATGCACAGAAGGTCGCTGGAGACATTTCCTCCTGGTCCATTATGCAGCTGTATTGCAAAATAGGCACTAGACATGTACACAACAAGTTAGCACTTACTAATTAACCAGTAGGAAGTACTCCAGTTGGGGAGGCATTTTGTGTAAAACTGGGGATTCTTTTTGGATAAAAGGGCAGGTAAGGTTCTGTTCTGGTGCAGTCACTCACACAACTAATGGGACACATACACAGAAACCTACTCACACACCCATTCAGCCACTCTCACATCTACTCACAGACCTACACAGCCACTCACACACCCATACAGTCACTCACACCACAACAAAAACACTCCCACATCCACTCACAGACCCATACAGCCACTCACACACCCACTTACAGACCTGTGCAGCCACTTACAAACCCACTCACACACCCACAAAATCATTCACACACACACACTCACCGACCCATACAGTCACTCACACACCCACTTGCAGACCCAACAGCCACTCACACATCCGCTCACAGACCCATACAGCCACTCACACACCCACTTCATTAGCTTGGCCTAAGTAGTAAGGTGACCTTTCACCTACATAACGGTTCTGTCGCTGACTGTATACGCAGTAATGAGCTGAATAAATGTTGTATTGTTTTCTTTGAAACCTTCCATCATTTATTATGAATGAATATTCTTAGTACCATATCTTAATCCCCTTCACACTCTGTATAATAACTCTGTACAAAAGTCACCACCATCGCCATCCTTGGACGACAGGCCTGCTGTGCACAGTTGCAATTATTGATCTAGGTTGATTTACATATTGCAACCATAACATATCAAACGAGGTAGAACTCCTGAGGGTAACTTTTTGGTATAAAAGACCCACACCACCACTGGGTTACCAGAGGAGACACTTCCACGCTGACACTGGGTCCTTCATGCTGAATCATCAACCCGCAGCGGTCTGACATCCCTTGTGGGGTGTCCAACTCAAGACCAAGATGGGGTCCTTCATTCCCTCCCATCAGGTAATGGGGTTGGCTCTTTTCTAGGGGATTCTTGGCTTCACACCCACACATCGGCCTTGCACCTCCATACATCTAGGTACTCTTAGATAGGGTTTGCATTAGTAGGAGTAGGCTGATATTACTATATTATATATGCCTGCATATATTCATTGCTTTAGCACTATGGTAGAAATCTATCGACTGTTTACTCTATTGGTGCTCGTAATCTTCTACATTTGCTTCTGTTTAATGGTTGGTGCAGCACATATGTTTTACACTGGAATGACACTGCTTCAATAAATGCTTATTGAAAAACGTCCCCATCTTTTATTCTGTGTATCTTTCTGAGACTAAGTGAGCATGAGGGACTGAGCAAAATGTACTGTACTGTTTCCTCGATCACCTGAGGAGTCAGGGTTGTCATGTTCAGTGGTTGCCAAAAACATTTTGCTCCTTGGTAATGTTTGGGAGCTTAGAGTAGCACTGTGAGCTAGCAGGACTATAGGATGACATATCCTGTGGGAGCTGTCCAGAATTAGTCTTTACAACAAGCCCTTAGTTTATCTTTTCCAACAAACGTGCTTGGGGGATGAAGTCCAGTTTAGTTATGAGGTCTGAAGTACACAAGGGGACCTCATCATCCCACCATCAGTGCGCCAAGAGGCATGTTTGCAGAGTGGTGGAAAAAGGGGCGTGGCCTCCTACCACCTCCAAGCAAACCAGCTGTGTAGGGCTTACTAGAGGTACCTGGTGGTGAGGACCCTCAGTAGTGACAGGGATCTCACTCCCCAACCAAGATTGCACCTGGAGGCGCCTTTGCAGAGTCGTGCAGGGAGGGGCATCCGGCGAGTTGCCGGTTTCTTTTTTTAAATTTTATTTTAGGAAGGGGGCTGTGTGGCCCCTATTCCCTTGACCCTTTTGGGCCCCATAGACCCCTTCCCTTGGGGCCTGAGTCATTAAAAAAATATATATAATAAAAATGGTGGGGATGCGTGGTCCCCCTCTTGAGGCCAATTACTGCCCCGAGGACCCCATCCCCCAAGGCTACAGGCCTTTCTTGGCCTGGCCATTTAAAAAAAAAATATAAGAAAAGAGGAGGGGGTGGAGTGGGCCCCCTCCCAGGCCATTTTTGTCCCGGAGACCCCTTCCCTTGGGGCTTGGCCATTTAAAAAAATAACTAAATAAAAGGGGAGGGGACGAGTCGCTCCCTCCAAGACCAATTTCATTGGGGACCGCAGGGGTAGCCCCAATGCCCCGCGGTCTCAGCCAGTTCCTCGCCTCCTGCGGGAGCCGGCATTACTTTTAGGCAAAGGGAGCTGCTGACATGGGGCCCCCCAGCCATCTGTCTGCTGCCCTGCGTAGGTGGTGGTCCCCGCAACAGACCCCCGCACTTTATTGATGTATGCCCTGGGGAGATGGTGGTTCTTGGGGCTCGGGGGGCTCATGAGGCCCCCCCACCCATTATTTAAAAAGCCATGGGGAAGTGGCGGTCCCTGGGGCAGGTGGGGGGCAGGAGCCCCTCCAGGCATTTTACTGTAAAAAAGCCCTGGGAAGGTGGTGGTCCCCGAGGCAGCGTGGGGGGAGGAGCCCACCACACAATTTTCTTTAAACGCCCGGGGAGGTGGCGGTCCCCAGGGCTTGGCGGTCCCTGGGGCAGGTGGGGGGCAGGAGGAACCAATGCATTTTACAGTAAAAAAGTCCTGAGGATGTGGCGGTCCCTGGCGCTGTGGGGGGCAGCGTGCCTCCCGCAGTTAAATGAGTATAGACCTTGTTAGTTTGAAGTGTTGACAGCCAATCAGAAGTCAGCTCATAAATGGAAGGGTTTGTGAATCCACTGGGGTAACCAGATACTAATTATTTTATATGTGTATTTCTCAGGAACTACTGAACGGATATACACCATTTATAAAAAAAAAAGTCATTTTCTGAATCAAGACCTACCTTTTTGCCAAATTTGGTGTAATTCTGTTCAGCAGTTCGGGCTGTAGCCTTGTCTAAAGTTTCCTATGAAAATTAACATGGAGAAAACACATTTTGGGATCCCCTTTTTTCTCAGCCCCTGATTGACAATTCACCCCAAACCTTTCAAGACAGGAGCTGACTGGAGCGCCCCATTAGTTTTGAAAATTCGCGAAGACTAGTCAACCAGCGCCAAAGATATTGGCAAACAAAAAACGCTTTTTGAATAGAAACAAGGTCCTAACTATAACTACTTACATGCGACCGCCAGGAGGTTATAAATATATATTTATATATGTATATGTATATATCTATATATATATATATATATATGTATATATTTATATATATATTCAGTGAAAAAACCATAGGTTTCACACATGTTATAGTTAGCTGGACATTTTACTCGTAAAAAACCAATGAAATTCCCCCGTTATAGTTAGTTCAGCTTACTATAACTCGCGCGCCCGCAATGCACTGCTGATGACGTCACATATTACATCACTCATGACATGGTCAGTGACATCACTCATGACATCACTGATGACATCTTACATGACATCACTGATGTCATCATCCAGTGAATGTGTGTTTTTCTGAAAATTAAATATGTTTTATATATGTATATCTCAAGGTCGATGGAAGAATAAATGGGTATATAAGTGTCTAAATGGATGATTTGTTTTTAAAAAATTGATTGTGTAACTGACTGATTAAGTGTATCATAGTGAATACATGGCTTAGTGAGTAATGTTTAAATATATAAATATCTGTATCAGTCTCTCACTTTGTGTATAAGTGGCTGCATGGGTTGGTGAGTAGCTACATGGGTGTCTATATAGGTTATTAGTTGGTTTTTGAGTATCAGTATGAGTGTTTGCATGGTTCGGTGGGGGGTATGACGTAGTGCATAGGTGCATGAATGAGTGACTCACTGTTTGTATGTGTTGAACAGAGCATGTGTGCAGGACTGCATAGGTGGATGAGTGTGTGTATGGGTGTGTTAGTGAGTGAATGACTGTCTCAATAGTGTCTTTATGAGTAACTACATATGTTTAAAACTAGTATATGTGACTATTGGTTTATATATGTGAGTATATGTGAGAGTGAGAGATTGAAAGAGTTCCTGTATGAATAAGTATGTATTTCTATAAGTGATTGTTTAAAAGACTAAGTATGTGTAAGTTTCCGTAGAAGTAAGTGTGGTGGTGTGTGTATAACTGTATATGCAAGTAAATGTATGTTTGATTCTTTATTAGCATGAGTGACTATGTGTGTGAGTAGCTCTATGGATGAGTGGCATTGTGTAACAGGATGTATAGGTGTATGAGTACATATGATAAGTGAGTACATGTATGAGTGACTGTATTGGACTGTTGGTGAATGAGTGGATGTGTATGTGGATCTTAGAATTACTGAAGAGGTTGTTGTAACTGTTATTGGTATGTCCATTGTTTTGTAAATTTTAGTCTCTATTTTTGAATGTGTGTATCAAAGGTTATATTAGGGGAAGAGGAGGTCTGCCACTCTATCACAAGGATGATGTCATCAGTGATGTCATCAGTGATGTCATTTGAGATGTCATCAGTGATGTCATGAGTGATGTCACTGACCATGTCATGAGTGATGTAATATGTGACGTCATCAGCAGTGCATTGCGGGCGCGCGAGTTATAGTTAGCTGAACTAACTATAACGGGGGAATTTCATTGGTTTTTTACGAGTAAAATGTCCAGCTAACTATAACATGTGTGAAACCTATGGTTTTTTCACTGAATTTCTAAGGTTTTTTAAATGCTAATTCCTAACTATAACGTGTGTGAAACCTATGGTTTTTTCACTGAATTTCTAAGGTTTTTTAAATGCTAATTCCTAACTATAACGTGTGTGAAACCCATGGTTTTTTCAGTGAATTTGCAAGGTTTTTTAAATGCTAATTTTTTTTTTTTTCTTCTATTTTTTTAAACACATTTTTATTTTAATTTTCTTACCTTTTATAAAGACTATGATTAAATTTTTAAAAATCTTTAATATGTTTTTTTTAATATATTTTTTAAAATAAACATGTAAAATTTATTTGCAGTACTTTTTTCCTATTTTTTTTATTATTTTTTTAGTACGCGTACCGTAAGCTTACGGTAAGCGTACGGTTTACGCAACGTCCGTAATTTATCTACGCTGCTTGCGTATAGTTACGCAATTTGCGTAGCCGCGCGTACTCCGCGTGGGACGCGTGCGCGCGTACGCTACACGCGCACGTTACGCGGAAGTGTTGGGGAGTGACTGTTATGCGCATGCGCGCGAGCGCGTGTCTTTTTTACGCGCATGCGCACTTTTGCCGTAAGCGTACCGTAAGCGTACCGTAAGCGTACGGTAGGTCATGTGATCATGAAACACAACTTTTGATTGGTTGAAACTACTTTCAGTTCTAGAACTCTCCTACACCACACCCATTCCTCTCATTTCTGCTTGTGATCCCTTAGGAGAAGGAGCTGGGTTGTCTTTGTGATACGATGGCAGAACAGCAGAGCTCTTCTGAGAGTGAGGCTAGCACTAGCAGCACTGTTTTGAGGCAGAGAGCGAGGAAACAAAAGCCCTCTTATGTATGGGATTATTTTACTTTTCCTGAAGGCCAGCAAAAGGTGAATGCACCCTTAGTAACTTGCAAGCTGTGTCAGCGTGTACTTTCTAGAGGTAATCCTGACAGGAAGTATTCCTTTGGGAATCATACCATGAAGAGACACCTCAAGGATGTACACAGAAGGACACATGGTCATCTTTTTGGAGGTAACTCTTCAGAAAGACAAGCAAGTACATCCACAGCAGCTCAGCCTGGACCATCATCTGCAGAGCTGACTCCTTCTTCTGCAGGTCAGGTGAGCCCTTCATCTGTGGGGGGAGCATCTCCTTTTGCTGGCCCTCTGGAAATGAACCCTCGATTTCGAAGGGTTGATATTCGATGCACCTTTTGTCAAGATCTAATTTGCCATAGGGAGACCAGTGTTTCCCTAGTGAACAACAAAATAGATCAGCACATTTGTCGCTTTGAATAATTTTCCCATTCTTTCTTTCCTCTGTCCCTGCATGAACACAACGGTTCTTTTAAGAGCCAACCTTATCTTTCATCTTTCTTTTACATATGTTTTTAAAAACTTTTTTTTTTTTTTTTTACCGTACGCGTACGGTGCGCGTACTTTTTTTTTTTTTTTTTTTTAAAACCACTAAAAATCAATTATCACATTACAAGGTCCTTGAGAGACTACAATTATTATTATTGACTTACCATACCCACTCAAAAAATATTTATTCATTTGTTTTTTTAAAAAATAGCTTTAAAAATGGTTTTAGTTTTCGAAATTTTTCTATATCAATCTGAAAAAAAAGAAAAAAGTATTAATATTTTTAAAACATTTTATAATACAGTACACATATTTACATATTTTTCAAAAAATATTTTTGCCTTATTTTTGCTGTTTTCAGAATATATTGCATTTCACTATAAATTGTGAAAGCAATTGCATTCATCATTTTACAGCGGGCAAAAAAAAATAACAATCACAAAGATTGTATTAAAAAAGCCCAGAATCTCTTTTTACTTAAACTTAACATTATAGAAATGCATAATATTCTAAAAAAATATCATCTAATACCAATACTTATTTCTTTAAAATACCGTCTGATATGTTTGTTTCAGAAGTATAATCACAATATTATATCTCAAATAACTCCACAATACATCTGATTCCATTTCCTTTAGGCCAAATAGTAATTTTAAAATTTTTTTGGGAATAAATTTCCAACGGTAATCCAATAAAATTCTAAAGTTTAATTTGTCCAGATCTCACCGATTCTCTGTAACATTTTGGTTCACGAAAATTTTTTGAATAATTTATTAAGTCCACAATAGAATTGGTTACTTTTCCGCATGGCCAAATAGTAATTTTTTAAATCATTTTTGAAAAAATTTCCAATGGCAGTCCAATAACATTCCAAAATTTAAATTGTGCAGATGTTACCGATTATCTCTAAATTATTGGTTTTTGAAAGTTTCATTAAAAATTGAAAAAGTCCACATTACAATTGGTTATCTTTCCATTAGGCCAAATGATAATTTAAAAAATCTTTTTTTTACAAAATTGCAATGGTAATCCAGTAAAATGGTAAAATTATTTTGTCCAGATCTTGCCAAATCTCTCTAAAATTTAGGTTTCAGGAAGATTAGATAGGAATTTGCTAAATCAAAAGGCAAACGTTGTTTGAAAATCAATTGGGAATCATTACACAGTGTCCAACCTTTTTCACATTTAAGATAAACTGTGTAATGTCCAGAAGTAACAGTAGGTCCATCATGGAAAATTATTGCAACAGTTACAAAAGTTTTTCCTGAAATTGATAATTGCTGTCCTGTAAACTTCTTTATTAAAGTATCCAATTTTGAACCATCAGCTCTACATCGTTGCATCATTAAAATTACATACTGTCCGTATTCCTTTAAAATTAATGTTGAAAACATGTCAGATTTACACTCACCACATTTCATGCTATGATTAGCATCTTTAACTAATTTTGCAAAAGTGACTGTTTTACTCTCTGGCAATGTCAAATAAATAAACCTTTCATTATCAACATTAGAGCCACATATATTATAACAATTTTCACAACTATGTTCCCATTTATAAGAGAGACCAAAAAAAATTTCAATGGGAACTCCTTCTTCTTCCACTACCTGAAGAAAATACATCAAGAATTCCTGTGCGTCTTGCTGTACATTTTGAGAAAACTGTGTTCGTCCTGAACATACATCTAAAAGTTTTCTAATTTCAGTAGCACTTTCTATTTGAGTTTTATCTTTACTCAGCTTTTGAAAAAGGAGACTCAGCTCTGAACAGAATCTTTTTCCCTGATTTACTATTATCTGCTCTTGCAAACTTTCCAGATAAAATGCAACACTCAGCACTACATTTGCGTAGCAGTTGACACCAGAGCTATTTTCAAAATGACATCCTACAACCTGTTCTTCATTTTCCTTTTTCTTTTTGCTTGCAATTACATCACTCCTCTTTTTTTTCCTCTTCTCTACATCTTCATTACAGATATTCTCATTTTTTCTTTTACGAGAAACTACACGTTTCTCCAACACAGGATACTGACCTAAATGAGGAGCATAGCTTCTTCTTAATCTATTATACTCCTTTACACAGTTTGTATCAGCACTAACTTTTGAATCATCAAAGTCTATCATGAATAAACCTGATAATGTTTTCACTCGTGACAAAGCCACATATGCCATACCTTCTTTGAACACAGTTGAACCAATGTTCACAAATGCACAATCTACAGTCAATCCTTGAGACTTGTGAATAGTTACAGCATATGCTAGAGAAAACGGAAACTGCTTCCTACGTACATATAAGTCTTTCACAAGCATGAAACGAACTGAACAACGACAAATATCTTTAACTTCTTCTATCTGATCAAATTTTATTTTTAAACATTCAATTCCTTCTTTTTTCTGATAATTAATAAAACCCACAACTCTTCCCATAGCTCCATTAACTAAACCTTTTTCAACATCCAAATTTCTTCTTAAAAATACTCTACAGTTCATGCAAACATATAGATTTTTTTCTAATCCAGCTGTTTTGGAGATGTTCTTCTCTAGTGAGTCCAATTTATTTTTCAGTTTGCCTGTTACTGTGACAGTAATTCTTCCATCCTCAATTTTGTCCACTGCTTCCAATTTCCTGATCTCTTCCTTTTCCAATTTCAAAAGCTCCTCATTAAATATTGAGCATTCACGTAGAGTTGGCATTAAGCAGATGACACTTTTGTTTTCTGCAATATTCTTGTATATCTTCTCTGCAACTATTTCTTCCTTTGGAAATAAATTATGTAGCAGCCGACTCTGTAATGCTTTTTTGCCAACTTCTGTGAGTAGTCCAATTCTGATATCTTTCAGAATACTTCCATATTCTTCATCGCTTGCTTGCCTCATATTAGTAGTAAGTTCCTTGTACTCAAAGAAGGACCAAATATTTGTATTTCCGATGCTTCCCAATGACTTCTTCGTGTCTTCATGTGTGACAGTATTAAATACTGGTTGTCCTTTAACTGGAATAAGTTGCAAAAGATCTCCAAAAACTATGACGTGTTTTCCACCAAATAACATGTCATAGTCTGTCTTCAAAATTTGCTGCATTCTTAAATGCACAAAGGCAAGCATTAAGTTTGATACCATGCTCACCTCATCAATAATGAGAACTTGCATCTTCTTCAATACTCTTGAAACTTCCAAGGATGCTTCTCCAGTTAGCTTGTTGTATTGTATTTTGTTCTCATGCTCCACTGGTAACATTAGCAAACGATGTAAAGTGATTCCTTTTATGTTATATGCTGCTAACCCAGTTGGAGCAGTAACCACACAAGACAAAGTAGAATCCGTTTTTTGCTGTAGGTAGCTTCTGATGACTTTTATTATGAAACTTTTTCCAGTTCCAGCTTGTCCGCTTACATACATCCTGATTGGATGAAATGATGTGCATGAGCACTCTTTTTTTTCATGTAGAAATCCGTGATCAATTTTGTTTTTGATCTCTTCATAAATTTGTTGCTGCTCTTGATTCAGTTGTCTTTCCAAATTTTGTAAGTCTATAAATTCTTCTTGAGCTTGATTCATAGCCGTTTCCACTTCATTCATGGCTATTGATGCTTCATTTTCAACGATTGGTTGTCCTAGGGGCTCTTGACTGAGTGTTCCTGAACTTTGGCTGTCCTGAGAACTGTCTCTAGCTATTTCTGCTGCAATTGTAGTTTCCTGTTCAATTTCTTCATTTAACATTTGCAGATAAGTTGAGAATGTACTGCATTGTATGCTGTCTTTGCAAGCATTAAAAGAATCTTCATAGCATTGAAATTCTCCCAGTAGTTCATCCTCTGTACGCCATGGTTTAAACAACTGTAAAAGACCCAAGTAGTAAAATTCCTTCTTGTCAGTAGTGTCACAACTCAGCTTCCGGTGATTTATCAAACTTCCTTTTGTTTGCTTCACCAAACATCCTTCTTCACCAACGACTTTATATTTTCCATTGTTGATGTCTTCTGCGGCTTTCCGTGAATAAATGTAGTTCTGCAACACTTCATAGAGACACATGTTCTCCAGATGATGACTTCTCTTGGGATAATAAGTGTCCAACATGTTTGATTTCAAAATATCTGTACTTTCTGGGTCATTCTCGGCCAAATATTCAATTTCTCCTACAGATTTCAGTACCCGATTTCTCATTGCTGCAAGGCCTAAACTTGCCCAAATTATTCTTCTTGACTTCGAGTAGAGACTTGCAGAAGATAACCTATCTGAACATTCGTAGGATCCAATTTCTCGATGCGATAACATCTTCAAACTGAAACTGTACAGCTTCTTACTGACAGTCTTCTCGTGAGAAATCTCTTCCCACATTTCCTTCAATTCTGTTTTTTCTGATTTTGTAGTGTAAGACGTTACATATCGAGCAACAGCAATGGAATTGTCAGCAACATACTGTATATCCATGTTAGCGTTCCACATGGATAAAATGACTGGGTTGTAGTCATTTATATTTTTTGATTCTTCTTTTCTTTTTAGGTTGTAGGTATTCTTAGGTGATTTTCTTGTGATAGTATGTCTCACAGCTGACATAAAACTGTTGACTCTTCCATTTGAAAGAACAGGTCTTGGAAATCCAAATCGACATTTAGTGTAGTATTTATCTTTGCTCTTGTATTTCCGTCGACAGTATTTTCCACACCGATGACTTTGGAAACGTAAAACTTGCTCCTTTAACTTTTTCTCTTCTGTGCTTTTTGGTATAGCACATGTTGCATATTCTTCAATATAAGATAACACTGCTTCATCAGTATCTGTTCCAAACTTTGGGGCATCCTTGATCCACAACAGCATATGAATATGAGGAGCACCTCTTGCCTGGTACTCTTTTCTCCAAAAGAAATCCTCTACTTCTCCAAGAGGTGGATTTTTTTTATTGCAGATGAAGGACATCATAGCCTCAAATCTATGATTGAAATATCTGCAAACATTAACCGGATCCAATGAGCACAGTTCTCCTGGTGTCTTGTATTCGATGTTTTTAATGTTTGAATTTGCCTCTCGTAGAAAATCCAGTAAATCATCCCAAGCGTACTCGGCACAGCTTAGGGTAAGGAACCATGTTGGTGTTCCTAAATTCCGTAACATGCATTTTAGTTCACCATGGCGTCGGTACCAATATTCATTAGTCCCACGCTGACAAGCCATCAGATTGATCAGTTGTGTTTCCAAATGATCATCTCGGTGCTGCACTTTCTCCATAAAATCCTTAGCAGACACATTTTGTAAATGTACTCCACTTTTTAAAATGTGATTTACTGCATAAGACAGTGCAGACAAGTCGCTTTCAAATAAAAGATGAAACAAATAAGGAATACTTTGTCGAAATCTGGGATCTTCAGCATATAGTCTTGTAGTCCGATACTCAGAAGCTGGAATCTGTTCTGGACGTTCATCGTATCGTCCTCCTTTTCCTTTAGGAAACAGCTGGGGAAAACATCGAGCTTCCAAGCTCTCCTCCCATACACTCACGGGAGTTCCTTTTGCTTTCTTCATCTGAAAGAGATCAATATTGTCTCCCATAACTTCTTTTGAATGAAGAGGATGTATGCTAAAATGTTCATAAATTTCTTCTTCCTTTGACTTGTCCACTTTTTCAATTTGTCCAGTTGGTGTTTCTGTGTCTTCTTGAAAATCTTCTTCTTCTTCTTCTTCTATATAAATTGATTCATACCATTTGTTATTCCTTTTCAAATACAAATTTGCTTTTTGTACTTTCCGTACATCTACCAGCTCCTGGCAAATCTTCTTATTCTTTGTAGGTACACCATTAACCAGAATAATTAATGGTTCAGTTTCCAAAGTATCCGCATCAATAGTTTCCATATTTTTTTTCAAATCCAAGGGCAAATACACCACTCTACCTTTTAAACCTCTCAGTAAATCTGAAGGAGGTAATTTACCAGTTTTGGGCTCCATACGTACTATGGTCTGGAATGGATGAACACATTGAATGAGTATAGACTCATATGTATTTAATTCAGAAAGTTCAGCAGGAATAGCATCCAATTCTAAATTATTATGTACAGCTCTGGTCGGCATTCTATTTTCCTCTAACTTGTTGTAACAGTATTTACAAATAGGCTGATCTTCACCCAATTCAAAACAATTTTCTAGAAATATATATGTGGCAAAATCCTTCCACTTATAATTATCTTCATTTTCACTCTTTCTGTAGAGATCAACATTCCTAGTTTGTTTTCTATAATGAGTTCTGCGGCAACAAATACAAGTAAAATTTGGTCTTTCATTAGAGACAATTGCAAATTTTGTTATGTGATCATTAAATGTGTAACTTACAGAGGGTTCTACATTCTCTTCCACTTCTTCCTCATTTAGTGTATCCTTCTCTGCACTGTTTTGTTCAGGACCAAAGTAACAAAACTGAATTTCATCAACAACCTTCTCTACATCTGATACCGTTCCTCGGAACAGAGCCCTATTCAATTCATTTAACTTTATTGCTGGACTTTTGGCAAAATACAACCGTCTCACAAACTTTCTCATTTCAGTATGATGAACAGCCAGCATCCTAAAATGATGGAAAACACTATTGCACACTTTTCTAGATAGACAAGCCAGAGAATGACCCTGCAAACCAGTATTCTCTCTCACTCTGCATGGATCCAGACTTTGAAGCACCTTAATCTTCTGTTTTATACTTTTTTTACTATATTCTCTTAGAAACTCTCGAAATTTGTCAATAGATTCCTGACGCACAGTGCAAATACTACTACAATTCCAAGTGTACACTGGGGCTTTAGGACGTCTCCCCATTGCCTCATCTGCCATCACTTGTACCTCATCTCTTGGAACCATTATCTCCTTCTCCATTATGCAACCATTTTTTACTTCGTATGAACGACCTCTGGTGTCAACTGCATGCAGCAAACTATTACTTTGAAAATAGCTCTCTTCATTAAAAAAAGGTTCACTACTTGAACTATGCATCCACTTTCCTAAAAACACTTTACAAAAGTTTGTTCTGTTCACTACTCTTTTCCTTTTGCTATGTGATTTCAGTACATTAACCATTTTGTCTAATGTACGCATCCTATTCAAAATTAATATGAATAGTTTCCTTTTTAATTCTAATGCCTTTGCTGCAATGGCTTCAATTTCTTTTTTTCTCTTATAAAACTTTGCCTTTTGCTTATATTTCTTCACATCTTTTATCAAATTGGACATAACTCTCCTCTGAAACATTTTTCTACGTATCTCTTTAAACGCTGTTTTTCTGTTTAAGTTTATCTTTTTAGTTGCAGAAGGTATATTTGCATTAACTAAATTCTCAATTTTTTCCTGTCCTTTTCGATTGAAATCATTCTTTCCAGTACAGACATTTTGTACATTTTTCCTTTTTTTGAATATGTTCCTTAGAAAATCTTTTGTTTGCTTACCAGAAGATTTTTTCTTCCTCCCAACATCAGCATCTTCTACTAACTTTGATCCTCTAGTTTTCTTCAAATATAGTTTTTTTTTTAGCGTTTTTTGAACTCTGGATTTTGTAGGCATCTTAAATTTTGTTCACTGCTCTTCAGCAATACCTGAAAAAAACTAAAAAAAAATGTACTTTATTTTTTTAAAATATATTACTACATTTCTTTTCACAATAGTCACAAAACGAAATTTCTTTGCCAATTTGAAAGCACACTTACTGCTCTTTTTTTTGGGAAGTGAAAATCACTTTTACAGACTGACACATTATGAAACCACTTTTCAGATTTTTTAAAAAGCCCATGTCCAGACTGCTACACTCCAGCAAGGGCAACCAGCCTTAGTGATGCTGAATGTATTTGCATTACAGACTGAAACCTCAAAACCCCACTCGCTTCTAAATACTGTGCATGATTATACATGGAAAGGAGCTGGGTGTGTGCTAAGAGTCTGCTTCTTCCCCAAAAAAATCGCTCCCCCTTTTTCCTACTAATGCAACTGTGAAATCACCAGAGCAAAACGCAATAAATCTCTGCCTGTAATTCCTATTTCCACACAGAGTCATGTTTTCACATTAGTCCCAAAACGAAATTTCTTTGCCAATTTGAATGCACACTTGCTGCTCTTTTTTTTTGGCAAGTTAAAATCACTTTTACAGACTGACACATTATGAAACCACTTTTCAGTTTTTTTAAAAAGCCCATGACCAGACTGCTTTTTCAGACCACCACCATGTGTATCCTCAGTGACTGCCTACACTCCTTCAAGGGCAACCAGCCTTAGTGATGCTGAATGTATTTGCATTACAGACTGAAACCTGAAAACCCCACTCGCTTGTAAATACTGTGCATGATTATACATAGAAAGGAGCAGGGTGTGTGCTAAGAGTCTGCTTCTTCCCCCAAAAAATCGCTCCCCCTTTTTCCTACTAATGCCACTGTGAAATCACCAGAAAAAAACGCAATAAATCTCTGCCTGTAATTCCTATTTCCACACAGAGTCATGTTTTCACATTAGTCCCAAAACGAAATTTCTTTGCCAATTTGAAAGCACACTTACTGCTCTTTTTTTTTGGCAAGTGAAAATCACTTTTACAGACTGACACATTATGAAACCACTTTTTTGATTTTTTTAAATGCACATGTCCAAACTGCTTTTTCAGACCACCACCATGTGTAACCTGGGTGGCTGCCTACATTCCAGCAAGGGCAACCAGCCTTAGTGATGCTGAATGTACTTGCATTACAGACTGAAACCTGAAAACCCCACTCGCTTGTAAATACTGTGCATGATTATACATGGCAAGCAGATGGGTGTGTGCTAAGAGTCTGCTTCTTCCCCCCAAAAATCGCTCCCCCTTTTTCCTACTAATGCAACTGTGAAATCACCAGAAAAATACGCAATAAATCTCTGCCTGTAATTCCTATTTCCACACAGAGTCATGTTTTCACATTAGTCCCAAAACGAAATTTCTTTGCCAATTTGAAAGCACACTTACTGCTCTTTTTTTTTGGCAAGTGAAAATCACTTTTACAGACTGACACATTATGAAACCACTTTTTTGATTTTTTTAAATGCACATGTCCAAACTGCTTTTTCAGACCACCACCATGTGTAACCTGGGTGGCTGCCTACATTCCAGCAAGGGCAACCAGCCTTAGTGATGCTGAATGTACTTGCATTACAGACTGAAACCTGAAAACCCCACTCGCTTGTAAATACTGTGCATGATTATACATGGCAAGCAGATGGGTGTGTGCTAAGAGTCTGCTTCTTCCCCCAAAAAATCGCTCCCCCTTTTTCCTACTAATGAAACTGTGAAATCACCAGAAAAAAACGCAATAAATCTCTGCCTGTAATTCCTATTTCCACACAGAGTCATGTTTTCACATTAGTCCCAAAACGAAATTTCTTTGCCAATTTGAATGCACACTTACTGCTCTTTTTTTTTGGCAAGTGAAAATCACTTTTACAGACTGACACATTATGAAACCACTTTTTTGATTTTTTTAAATGCACATGTCCAAACTGCTTTTTCAGACCACCACCATGTGTAACCTGGGTGGCTGCCTACATTCCAGCAAGGGCAACCAGCCTTAGTGATGCTGAATGTACTTGCATTACAGACTGAAACCTGAAAACCCCACTCGCTTGTAAATACTGTGCATGATTATACATGGCAAGCAGATGGGTGTGTGCTAAGAGTCTGCTTCTTCCCCCAAAAAATCGCTCCCCCTTTTTCCTACTAATGAAACTGTGAAATCACCAGAAAAAAACGCAATAAATCTCTGCCTGTAATTCCTATTTCCACACAGAGTCATGTTTTCACATTAGTCCCAAAACGAAATTTCTTTGCCAATTTGAAAGCACACTTACTGCTCTTTTTTTTTGGCAAGTGAAAATCACTTTTACAGACTGACACATTATGAAACCACTTTTTTGATTTTTTTAAATGCACATGTCCAAACTGCTTTTTCAGACTACCACCATGTGTAACCTGGGTGGCTGCCTACATTCCAGCAAGGGCAACCAGCCTTAGTGATGCTGAATGTACTTGCATTACAGACTGAAACCTGAAAACCCCACTCGCTTGTAAATACTGTGCATGATTATACATGGCAAGCAGATGGGTGTGTGCTAAGAGTCTGCTTCTTCCCCCAAAAAATCGCTCCCCCTTTTTCCTACTAATGCAACTGTGAAATCACCAGAAAAAAACGCAATAAATCTCTGCCTGTAATTCCTATTTCCACACAGAGTCATGTTTTCACATTAGTCCCAAAACGAAATTTCTTTGCCAATTTGAATGCACACTTGCTGCTCTTTTTTTTTGGCAAGTTAAAATCACTTTTACAGACTGACACATTATGAAACCACTTTTTTGATTTTTTTAAATGCACATGTCCAAACTGCTTTTTCAGACCACCACCATGTGTAACCTGGGTGGCTGCCTACATTCCAGCAAGGGCAACCAGCCTTAGTGATGCTGAATGTATTTGCATTACTGAGTCCAACCTCAAACCCTTAAACTTTTCTTTTTTTTTCCAGTACACCTTAATTTATCGTGAAAACATAGTCCATATTATTTTACATGTTCCTCACATTTAAATTTCTCCCAAAACAGAAAATGATAAACGCAACTTCAACAAAAAGAATTTCCATTTCTATTATTCATTTCTTAATTTACCATATACATCTCCTCTCAAACTCTAACCTCACCTTTAAAATTAGTTAGTTGTGAAAGACATGTGGCACTCAAACAGCAGATTATCAGAGCCAGGATCTCTGTTCTGTTCACCTCTCTCCTCTCAGCAGAACCAGATAATGGCAAACTTTCCCTCTATTTTTCCACACATATACATGTAAGTTTCAAATCTCAGTGCTTCCCCCTTTTTTTCAAATGTAATCACACATTTCTATTGGTTGAAAACCAACCCTTTTCCAAAAGTACCCTTCCCCCAACTTGACTTCTGCCTAGTACCCTTCCCCCAACTTGACTTCTGCCTGCTACCATAGCAACTGCTCATGGAGCACTGCTGTGTGGAGTTAGGTCAGAAGTTCGCCACACAATGTTTCAATTCCACAGAGCAAGAGTGCTTGACTTTTCAAACCTAACAGCAAATCCATAGTACTGTTCTTTGGTAACACATTTTTTTGTACCAATACAAAACATGCTTCTATTAATTTACACATACAGCCTAGTTTTTATTCTAGAATGGTATGAAACAGCCAATCAGTTCTTTTTGTTTTGAAAAAAATATGTATGCCTCCATTTCCAAACTGTCTTTCTTTTCATATTGCCATTCTACTGAAAGACACCTCCTCAGTGCATCCAGTTCTCCTTTGAAGATGTTCACAGTGTGGATTGTAGGGCACAGCTATGTCTTCTGGAGTGAAAAGTTTGCAGAGAAAACAGATATGGTGAGAGACCTTGCTTTGCCAAATGTAGACATTAAATGGATTGGTCAGAGAGGGTTAAAGTGGCACCAATTGATGCCATTGGTGAAATCCTTCATGCAAATCCAACACCCTGACCTCATAATAGTGCACTGTGGTGGCAATAACCTAGGCACTTTGACTGGGGTAGGTCTGGAAATGCTTATGAAGGACACCTTTGCACAACTGTTTTCACTTTTCCCTAAAACTGCCTTTGTGTTTTCCAACATATGCCAAAGGCAAAAATGGAACTGGTCAAATCATTTCTGTCCGCAGATTGACAAAGGAAGAAAGCACGTCAACAAATCTGTTTCTGCTTTCCTACGTGACTATGGTATGGGATCCATTTACCACAACAACTTGCGTTATGACATGCAAGACATTTATAGAGGAGATGGTGTGCACTTCAATGATGAAGGGAACAGAGTCTTCCTCTTGAACCTTAGACTCTGCATCGGTACTTACTTGTAGGTACCACTAAAAAAATGACTTCATAAACACAACGGCTCTTTTTAGAGCCCCCTAATATCTAAACTCTTAAATCTGCATTTCATTTCTTTTATTTATTTTTTTTTACCGTACGCTTACCGTAAGCTTACCGTACGCGTACCCCGTGATTTTTTTAAAAATCAATAAATGTTTTCTTTGTACTTTACAGTCCTTCTTTGACCCCCTCACAAATGTAAGGGGGTCTGTAACTCTCCTCATTGCCCCCTTTTCTTGTTTTCACTCTTTTTTTTCTGAGTGAAACACACAAAATGGCGGCCGCCGCTTCCTGGTTTCGTCCGATTCGAATGTTTACTAAGATCTAACAGCCAATCAGAATCGCGCTCGCGCACGCCACCGTACGCGTACGGTAAGCGTACGGTAAGCGTACCGTAAGCGGGCTCAGATATATATATTGATTTAAAGGCTATTTTCTCAGAATCTACTGAACAGATTTACACCAAACCTACAAAAGGCACTTCCTTGACCTAGGGACTACCTCTCTGCCAAATTTCAAGTAATTCTGTTCAGCCGTTCGGGCTGTAGCTCATTCTAAAGGTCCTATGGAAAAATGCATGGGAAAAACGCGTTTCGGGACCCCCCTTTTATCTCAGCCCCTGCTTGACGAATCCCCCCGAGACTTTCAGGGTAGGAGCGGAGCGTAGCGCCCCACCTATTTTGAGAAATTCGCGAGGATTCGTCGACCGGCGCCAAAGTTATTCAAAATAGAATGTTGAGGTTTTCCTATGGAAACGTGGTCCTAACTATAACTACCTACTGGCGACCGCCAGTAGGTAATATAGGTATATAGTTATTCTGTATTTATCTAAAATTTCTCTATATTTGTATACTTTCTGTCAAATATTTGAAGTTAATGTTAATTGGGGTATTCATGCTGGCTACAACACTAAGAAGACGTGAAATGAAACTCAAAATAAAGTTATGACCTTAACCTTAACTTTCACCTGCCACACACTTTTTAGAACACTTTATACACTATCACACATGCATAACTACATTAAATGGTCTATCGTAGCTCTAATTACATGGGGAAAGTGGGAATCTCATAGGGGGACTACCTTAATTAGTGAATTTCATAAATTTTGAGGGTTTGTTCTTACAACTTAAATGCCTTTTAACTTTAGCTTTTGCATGGAATTGTATAGGTGGTTACACATTTATTGCGCTCATGATGGTTAAGGCAAACATAATTTTGACTTTTTATGTTTATTACTTATTTTCAAAGACAACAGAGTGTGTTTGATGAATGCATGTAATGCAGCCTAGATGCATACGGATTTGCCATCGTAAAATATTAACTGGTGATTGTGAAAATGCATGGACATATAAAGCATTGATACATTGAACAATAACATCCTCATTTAGAGGCCAGGGTTGACCTGCTGGAGCCCAAAGATTGGCAGAGGTCGGGCTTCCACACCTTCTACACAGAACTAGAATCTTTCAAAATGCTCTCATCCAAATACACAAATGATTTTCCATTGCAAGTGAGGCAGGGAATGTTGCAAGCCCAGAGTGGTGCTCTCAATGAGAACAGGGTCCTTAAATTGACCTAAAGAGGACATTTATTCATAGTGGCATTCTGGCTATCACAGGCATGATAGACTCCCAACTTTGACATATAGGGGACATTCATGGTGATATTCTTGAAAGCAAAAAACATTAAAGATTCCTAACTCTGTCAGACCATTGGCACTCATGTTGAAATATAGCACAAATGTATTTTCTAAAAATACAGCATTTTTTATGAAACTGACACTCTTTGTCTAGAAGGAAGTGAAAATATTGGTGCAGTTCAAAATGTTGTATTTCATGGTGAAATGTGAATTTCCATAAGCTGACAAGCTGCTTTTTCAGACAAAAGTATTTATTTTATAAAATATATTTAAAGTTTAATTAAAGTCTATGCTTGGGGATCATCTATGCTGGGTTTAGGAAGCTGTAAGAAAGTGGGCTATCAGTTGCAAAGGAAGAGGGTCCTTCCAAAGAAATAAGTCCACAATCTCCCATTCACTGGCAATCAAGTACGACATTGTAGATTTTGACTCTCTTAGGTTACTGATGCAGATCAATCCAAGTGCTACACAGGGGAGGTGGTGTCTGCTAGTACCCCAGACCGCAAGAATGCAATAAACAAAACCCAATAAATCACTGTCCAGCAAATGCAAAAGAAAAATGCTGGGGTCGCACATTAATAAAAGTAGAAATGTGTAAGTGTTGGACTTAAGGGTCACCCCAAATGTTGCTCTTTTTCTGACCTTCTTTTTGTTGGCTTTAGGGAGGGGCAGGGAAAGGAAGAACTCACCCCTGACTCCTGTCCAGCGCAAGGGTACAGACCCTGGGTTGGAGGACCAGTTGCAGGATACCACCCCTGAACTGGTGGGAGGTGGAGTGGGGAAAGAATGAAAGGTACCCTGGGGCTACAGCCCCTACTCCGAGAACCCACAGAGAACCCTGGATGGCCTGGGGCCTGGCTCCTGGTTGCTGTCCTTATGGACAGAGTTTTACTTGGGTTGGGGACAGAAGTGAGACCCATGGGGTGGAATCGGCCTACCTAGATGCATCTGTGAGCAAGTTAAGTGCTGCACAGATGGGTTCCACAGGTAAGGAGAAGGATTCCCAATGGGTTAGCTCAGTGGACCCTGAGAGCATAGACAGAGGGATCCAATTGGATTCAGTGGCGTAGAACTGGCAAGTGCCCCTGCAGTAATAAACCAATGTCTATGTTCTATCACCCTAAGCAGGGAAGTCCATCAAGGTGTTGATTAGTCCATGCCAGCTTTAGGCTGGGGGGAGCGACATGTTGAAAAATTGCCCTTTCTTTTTCTGACATTTGTTTTGTTGGCTATAGATCTCCAGGCAATTTACCACTCCTGACCAGTGCTAAAGTACATGTGCTCTCTCCTCTAAACATGGGATATTTGGTTTACACCTGTTTAGCATTTTTGATTTACTTATAAGTCCCTTGTAAAGCGGTATACCATAAGCCCAGGGCATGTATTTCAAATGCTACTAGTGGGCCTGCAGCACTGATTATGTCACCCGAGAAGTAGCCTTTCAAACCTGTCTCAGGCCTGCCACTGCAGGGCCTGTGTGTGCAATTTACTTGGCATTTAAAACTACTTGCCAGGCTTTAAACTCCCCTTTAATTACATTTTAACTACCCCTAAGATAGGCCATAAGTGCAGAGTGCTATGTGAGTAAAAGGTAGGACATGTACGTTTATGTTTTTCATGTCCTGGTAGTGACAAACAGCCTATTTCATTTTTCACTATTGCGAGGCCTACTCCTCTCATAGGCCAGCATTGGGAATTCCTTAATACACTTTTAAGCTGTAATTCTTGATCAGAGTGAAGTAGCTTTTTCATGTTTCATATGCTTGAAATGGTAATGATAAATCCTCCTCACTGGTGAAGTTGGTGTTCACATTACTGTTTTAGAAAGTACACTTTTAGAAAGTGGACATTTCTCTGTGCTTACGGCTCCTTGTGCCTTACAGCCTGTCTCCAATACACACCTGGGTTGGGTAAAAGCTATAGTTTGTGCTGTTCTTCTAGACAGCCACAAACACAGGAAAGAGAGGCTCAACTGCATTTTGAGCACTCTTCTATATTCATCTGCATTCTGATGGATCTTCCTGGGCAGGAAGGAATGGGACGGGCTGACCCTTACACTTCACTAGGTAGTGTCCTGTCCATGCGCAAAACACTGATTTACCCCACACAGATAGCCTGGCAGACAAGACTGGGTTGAAAAGGGTCTCTGTGCACTTAAGAGAGATGCTCTGAAGTCACTCGAATGACAAACAAAGACACTTTGGGTGAATGTTCTGGGTCTTTGACTCCCTAAAATCAGACACTTCTTGATCTTGAACTGAACCTCTGTCAGAAGGACTTCTGTGCTGCTTAAAGGTCTCAACTGGACTGATTTTCTGAAAGGACTGTTTTTCTACTAGTTGCCTGCTGTCTCCTGCTCCCTGACTCTGCTGAAGGAGAGCTGGACTCTACCTTCCCTCAAAGTGATCTTCAACGCCTTGCTGGGTTGCCTCTTGTTTTCGGATGTTTCAGGGACACAACAGACTTTCTACAATCCTGCTAGTGCTGCTGAACTCTGCCATCTGTGAGTCCTATGCTTGTGTCAGGTACTCTCTCCACGCTTTTGACCTCAGAAGTGGGTTCTGCAGCGGTTTTGCAAAGAAACCGACGCATCATCACCACTGTACCCGTTAGAACCGAAGCATCACTCTTCGATGCCGACACATAGGCTGTTCGATGACTGTGGTTCAACAGTCTGCGCAGCCCAACGATAGCGTTCTGCATGGCCCGACCGCAATGCATTGTTTTCACCTCAGCAAAGCTCAACGAAGCAGAAACCCGACTGCATGAAAAAGATCGACACATTGTGCCCTCAGAGTCGATGCTTTGCTCCATCCAAGGTACTTTCTCTGAGGGCCTTGCGTGGGTCCTGTAGCTGGCCTGCCCTCCATTGCGGTCGGCCTGAAGTTTGAATTGGCACCGGTCCCTCATGACATAAAGTAACCTTTTGACAGCTAGTGACTTCTAAGCACTGTTTTTGCAGTTAATATTCAAAAACTTAGATCTCGACTTCTACTGATTGGACTTTTGTCGTTTTGGTCTTATTTTGCTCAGATAAGTATACTCTTTTTTTCTAAACATGTGTGAAGTCTTTTGTGGTGTATTCATTGTGTTAGTCTGTGTATGTGTGTGGCACAAATACTTTCCACATTGCCTCTTTAGATAAGCCTGATTGCTCTGTGCTAAGATACCAGTGGCTGAGCACAGGTTATCTTTTAGTGTGTATCCAGCTTACCCTGACTAGAGTGGTGGTTTCTGCCTGGGTGCATACCTCAGCCAACCAGGAATCTCATTTACCACAGTCATGATAAAACAATGAAAAAACATTAACATCACTAATTAATTAATCATCTGATTTGGAAAGTTGCATTTTGCTCCTTGTGGTGGCGTTCCTGGTGGTGCACTCTAGCCAGCATGAGTAGTTTCTTCCGCCCTCCTGGAATCTTATTTTTTCAATTCTTGAGAAGCATGACTTTTCACTCCTCCCTCTCCTCTCACAGGGTCTGCCCCCTGTTTTGGCATCAGGCACTTCTCCTGACCCTGTGCCTTGCTCACCAGCACCCCATGAACCCCAAAGCAGAGTTTCTTCTCATATTGTAAGGACATAAGCAGGTCAGCATCAGTCCCTGAAGGGAACCTTCTGCAACAGTCTACTTGTGCTCAGATACTGGGCTGAGATAGACAGTTGTCTCACAGGCTCAGACCACACAAGTATGTATACAAGTGTGCACACTTGTGTGCACATGTGTTTATATGTGACCAGCCAAGCCAGAGCCTCCTACCCTAGCTGCACAGCAGTGGACCTTATCTTAGAAGGTGTATACTGTCAATAATCACTCCCTGTCCATTATAACAGAGAGTAGAGTGAGTGTATCTCAGGTAGTGAGACTCCCTTGTGGCAGAAGCCCTTAAACTAGGTAGTCCAAAAAGTGAACAATACAGGTGGACTAAAAGGCGGGGAGCCCATTTCTCGCATAATCCTATTGTTCTTTCTGGCTTCTTGGTAGGAGCAGGTGCTTACTGTTACGTCTGTTATTTAATAACTTGTTTTTGAGGCATTTAAATTATCTAGATTGTTCAAAACTTGTATGAAATTACTACCAAAGGATTTCCTGATAAACCTGTAGGGGTTTTGTAGCCCTATGCCAGTGGCCTGTGACTGTGAGATTAGTATCACTTTTATTTTCCAGATGCTTATTGTATCCCGACAGATCATTGCAAATCTGCTTGGGTGAGGCTGGATAGAAAAATGAAGTGAATAAAGACGGTACTTACATTTTGAAAGATGATAGATCATGTGATTTAACTTTGCCAGATTCTTTTAACATTCTGTAATTCATATATCCCTTCAAGTAATATTTAAGGAGATAATACTGGAAAATACAAGGTTTTTCTACCATCGTTTGAAAGTTTTCTTGTGCAGAATTATCCTCAATCCCTCAGGAGAGTGTAAGACTTGCCCAGAACACCATAAAAGTATTGGGATATTTAATTTCCCTGTAAGGCACTCTGGCTTTTTAGCTATTTTGTGTGATACTTGCATTGTAAAGTGCACCATTTAGCTCTTTAATTCAATGTTTCCTGGGGCAGAACCCAACTGAAAAAGAATATTAAAGTGAAGTTAAGGTTAATTGTGGGAAGAGTGTTAAGAGGGACAGTTAATAATGGTTATATAACATAACACAATACACAAACCTATATTGGGACGGGTCCCTAGTTAGGTTAGGGGGCCGAGAGGAACTCAATGAGGGAGTACACCCTCCCGTGGTTTAACACTAAATCACTATAGGTACTCCCAAAATGGACCAGTCAGAAAAAAGAAAAGAAAACTCTGCTGTCAGCTCAGGTGTTGGTATGCCCTATTAGAAGTAAATAACACCACCTAGGCGTGGGGAAGGAAGCAAGTCCTTTTGTTATTATTTTCCCTCACACACCCTAGTGGTGTCATGCTTCATCATTGGGACACCCCGACGCCTAAAAGTCAGGGTGGGCTCGACCAATATTTCAGGGAGCACTTGATGAGATGTTTTTTGGCCAGGGGGTATAAAGATTAAAAATCGGCGTCAAACCCCAGTTTCCCTTTATTTTTGGGTTTGGCACTGATGTTAAAATATGATAAGTATAAGGGTTTGCTAGGGATATAATGGTCCTAGGACCCATTTTGGGAGTACCTATAGTGATTTAGTATATAACATAACACCCAGAGAGGTACACATGTAAAGGTATTAAGGTGCTACCTTAGCCGTATCTTCCACACTGTCAGGTACACGGATATAGGCACCCACTGTTTAAAAAATACCACAAAGTGTAGCATCCTCTGGCAAATGTGTAGAGTACACAGTAGCTTCAAGGTCAATGGAAATGACATTAACAATATTTATATTCAGTTGACTGTCTTGCACTAGCAAATGTTTCAAACAGAAGTTGTCCTATTTGAAATTTAAATAAAGACATTTAACTTCTTTAAAATGAATCCCAATTAAAACTGTTTGAGGGTCATTTGGAGATGTGAGTAACACATACCTTGAAATAACTGAGGAATGCCACACCCATTCAACCCATCAATTGGAGCAGTTTTGCCCAGTAGCTCTGTTAGACTTGGCATCCTTGCCATAGCTTTTTGTCTAAAACTTTTTCCCTTCAGATCTCCTGCTTTGCTGACATTGTTTTTGCTTTGCTTGAAAGTGTGAAATTGCTTGTGCTCACTCCTTAAAACATGATAGAATTGGCTTCTACCAAACTTGGATATCATAATTTACTTTAAGACAGGCTACAACGTTCTTAAGACCCTAGTAAAGTGGCACTACATGTGTTCACGTCCTGTAAAATATATTCTGCTATTGAGCCTTCAGCACTGATTGTGCCACTCAGTTAAGTAGCCCTTTTAAACAAGTCTCAGGCCTGTTCAGGCTCGACAATGAGGCTAGAATTCACACTGCAGGCTGCCAGCTACACGGAACCAAACATATTGTCCCAACTGCTCAACACATCCTCGGCGCCGGTCTTCGTATCACAACGCTCATCAACGAGATCTTTGATGAAGACGCAAAACATTGCACCGCAGCCTCACCTCCGTGCACCTCTCAACCAATGCGGAAACGGAAAGATTTCCAGTGGCAGAAGATACAGCTAAGGGAAAGACCGATCAGAAAGCGGGAGAAGCAGTCGAGGAAAAACCGAAAATAAGACGAGTTGGTTCTCACGAGTGAATGAATAAATAAGGGATTCCAACAGCCCAAAGCAAGAAGGGATCAGAACCATATTCCAGTTTCCCCTTCCCCATCGAACTAAGCCAATAGGCAAAAGAAGATGCTAGTAATCTACAACTGGTAGTACGAGAAAGATGTACATTCGGAACCACATATGAGCCCTGATGAAGACCTCTTGAATAAAACACAGGTCCACTTTAACCACAGGTCGAAACGCGTCGGCCAGCAGATAACGAGACTTACTTGGGATAGCAATCAGACACCTTCGTCCCCAGGAGAACAAAAGCAATACATCTAGTCAATGCCCTGCATAACTGACTTTGAATACTGCTCTTTGACCCTGCATAGGACCAGAAAGTAATTTACGTAGAGGCATCAACAAGTTTGAGTTCCCGCGCTTTACAAAAAAAAGAGGGATATCTGAGTGCTGTAGAGATATAATTTCCTCATGTTTTGTCTATATTTGTAGATTTGTCATTTAGTTAATGTATTATATGTAAAGTAATCTTTCAATGTTTGCATAAAGTTTTGTGTATGTTTTATGTAAAGGACATGTACTTGACACAGTGAAGAAGTGTTCTTTTCGCTTCAAAGAATTTAAGATTTGTACAAAAGAGATAATACTCGCAGTCAATAAATAGGCTTGCTGAGATAAGTAAAAAGTGTGATCAATGGTATCAGAGGTTTTCGCTTTACAAAACAGTATTACATGATTCTGGCCTCTGATAACCTCATAGAATCCCCCCCTTAGTTTTATATCCCCCTCTCAACCAATGCATCGCTTCCCTTGCACAACACATCTTAGGCACGGACCCTCGAAACGCTCCACAAACCCTGATTTAAGGTACTTTGTTTAGCAGCCCCAATCTGGGTCACCATAGATAGCCAGCGCTCCATCACAGTCGCCATGAACTTGTGACTTTGCCCCAGTCTGGTGCAACTTTGTGATCTTTGGGGCTATTTTCACTAAAACATTTAAATTGCACATCTTCGATTCTACCAATTAGAATTTTTTTGTTTTGGTTGTGTTTTATTTATTAAAAATTACTTTATTTTTCTAACTTAGTGTGGGATTCTTTTTATGTGGTGTGTTCACTTTATTACTGTTTGAAGTATTGCACACATACTTTACACGTTGCCTCTAAGTTAAGCCTGACTGCTCTGTAACAAGCAACCAGAGGATTGAGCAAAGATTAACTTTGGATTTGCTAATGTCTCACCCAGAAAAGAATGTTGGTTGCAGCTTTACCAGGGCTCAGTGGCGGTGAGTCCATTGGGGCATTGGGGCGTTGCCCCACTAATGCCACATGGCCACAGCATGAACAGCATGGCCACAGACTCATTACACAACTTACACTTCACCTCACCAGTCCTGACTTGAAATCGGGTCTGCCGTTCGAGTCAGTCAGGACGCGATCGCGAAGGGGGTGGGGCAGCACTGCAGGTTTTTTTGTTGATTGACACTGACAGACTTAGTAGCGCAGTAGCAATAGTGCGAATGTTCGCGTTTGGGCTGGTCATTTTTCCAACCAGCCTGAACATGCGAACTGTACTAGCCTGCAGTGCCCCCTGCACATTAGGAGAGTGAGGGCGATGGTTGCTACTGGCCAGTGGCCGCAGCCCCCGGTCTCCTATGGGCAGGGACAGTCCCTGCTCAAGCCAATCCTGGCGCAGCTGGAGCAGCGTCAGTATTGGCTGAGAGCGGGGTTGCCGCAGTGACGCGGCTGTTCCTATTCGTTCAGTTGAAGAAGAGCGCCAACGCGGCGGGACCCGGCGGTCAGGTAAGTTTTCTTTTAATTTTAACCTCCCCCGGCCCCCACCCCCGCACGGGTATTGAGACTCGAGCCGCAACTGCGTCCTTTGGCGTCGAAATCAGTCTTCTGCATTGCGTAACTTAGCCCACGCTAGAACCCCCTCCTGCCCCCAGAAACGAGAGAAAGAGCATGACCCCCTCTATACCTAAAAGCCGCACTTCTGTCTTGACAAGGGTGGCACTGGGATAATAGAGCCTGTGTACCTTGAGCCTTCAGTATTACGGAGACCGGCGGTGCAGAGATATAAGTTGTATAGTTTGTGATGTCATTCGGTACTATAGACCTAACAGCACAGGGATGCATTGGTAAACTAACAAAGCTGCAAATGGCATAGCCTGACCCTCATAGGCTTCTCACTGCTTGTGTGTGTGGCGAGTGGATGTGGCCACTGTTGAAGTCATTTTATGTGGCATCTATTGTGACACTTGCTGTTGAGTGAAGGCTCTTTTCAAGCTCCACAGCACAAGGCATGCAGTGCCACATAATGTACAGGTGTCTGTCCGGAATAAGGAATGTGCGTACTCGTAACATGGGGCACACTCATAACGTCTGAGGCATCATCATATCCGCAATGCCGGCTACTACAGATGACTCTCTTTATGCGGTCTATGCAATGTAACTTCTGTTGACTTTCAGAACATCATTAAAATAACATAATTTACTAGTAAGGACGCAACCATGCTAGGATTGCACTACCCAAAAATGTTGTTTTTCTTTCACTCTATGTGCCTCGTCCCAATGCCAACACTGTTGCCATAGAACCGGATTTCATACCCTGCTAAAGTTTACATGGATGTAAGGCATCCATAAGCGGCATATTTCAGTGACACTAAACTTCTGCTCTCTGACCCTGGCCATGTATTCAGCATGTGCAAGGCACGAGGAATCCTGCATGGCGTACTAGCTATCCCATCACAATCGGGGTTCACTCTTTGGCCCTGTCCATCTTGAACGGAGCAGAAAGCGCCTTCTGTACTAGATCATAGCATTAAAGGGTCATTCCAGAAAGATCAAGATGTCCATACCGACCTACTTGTGTATTTAGACTTGCATGTTGTTTATCACATTATGAAT
Organism: Triturus cristatus; assembly: GCF_964204655.1. Taxonomy (NCBI): domain Eukaryota; kingdom Metazoa; phylum Chordata; class Amphibia; order Caudata; family Salamandridae; genus Triturus; species Triturus cristatus. The sequence goes on along the minus strand of NC_140595.1, from coordinate 694,459,886 downwards.
AGTCACATACATTCCCTAGTGACTTGTGAAAAACATACACATGTGATATGTTAACACAGATCTGTCTGGTATTGTTCAATATTCCTAGCTTATTTTCATTACCTCACATTTGCAATGCGTACACCATGCAAGTCAAGGGTTAGTCAAATTGTGGTATCATTTCTTTACAGCATCTTCCCTGTTTATAGGCTGTTTTTACACACACAAAACCTCTTCCTACAATCAGTCAGCATTAACTAGAGAGATTGAGCATGTTCCCACGATTTCTGCACCACTTATGACTGAATTATTCCGGTTTAAGTTAAGTCTACAAGTTTGAGAGTGCATTCCTCAGGCTTTGTGAATGGACAAAATGTACTAACTTTTGGTGTCTGTCTAATTTGCACCACACACCTCTTCCTGTTCTGTGACACTTTCCTTTGAACAGGTATTCTGTTAATGACAGTCCAAAGGTTTCAGGCCATAATATTTTCATTTGTCGTGTAACTGATCATCAGCCAGACACATGCCTTGAACAACTTTATGAACTGGGCCATTAAACCTACTAAGGGGGGCTTGTAATGCATCTGTTGCACATTCCTGCACTCTTCCGCCCACACAGGCAATCCCTGCACATGGCACACGCACATGTGTGTGTCCGTCCTGGCGTCCACGCACACCGTCATGGTTCACTATCTGAACCCTGTGAGTGTACTGTGGCGACAGGCACCTGGCCCGTCATGGCTCCAAAGTATTTGTACAAACATGTGTTTCTGTGGTCGAGCCTGCTACTCTCTGAGGTATATGGGTGGGCCACAAAGTGTACAGTAGGAGCCAGGCAGGCGGCAGCTGTCTCTTCCTGCTTTCTCAAATTTGCTTGAAATTGCACCATTTGCCCACTCTTTTTCAAAATTGTCTCGGGGGTAGCATCGCCCCCAAGCACCCCTTAGGCGGTTCGGGCTCGCTCGCTACGCTCGCTCACCACAGTGCGGTACAACAATTGTTTTACGCCTCACCACTTTCAAATGTCACCATCCGCCACTGCCAGGGCTGACACTACAGTCATCCAATAACCCAAACTCGTATCCTCTGCTACACTGGCTGTTTTGCGGCACATCCACCAAATTCCAAAACATGTAATTTGCATGATTCATTAGAAAGTTCTTTTATGTACCTTGTAGTTTCAAATAGTTGGCCCTGTACAAATTTTACAACTCTTACAGTGAGAAATTGTGGTGTTAGTGAACTTAATTAAACTTTATCTGTGGGGTGAAGTTTCTAACAAAAAAACGCTTTCAAGAAAATCCTTTTGCCAAAAAGTAGAATTTGTAAGATTTACCTCCTACAAAGCTTGCTTCGACATGCTTTTCATCAGATGTTTTTTGACCTCCACAAACTTTGGGGCATATCAACAACAACCGGTGATAATTATCGCTCAGCGCTCTTAGCGTGAGGATAATTATCGCCGGCTAGCGTGAATTTTTATCGCTGAGATAGCGTTATCTCAATAGCGATAAAAATCTACACGCTAACAGGCTAACGTGAGATTATCGCTGGAAACCCAGCGATAATCTCACGTTACCTTGTTGATAGGGACAGGCAAACTTAGCCATGATATCCTCCTTCCATAGGATATCATGGCTAAGTCTGAAAATTAGCAGACGTAAAAAAGCAGCGTTAACCGCGGTTAGCGCTGCTTTTTTTGTCTCTAACAGGGTTAGCGACATTCTTGATAATAGGAGAAATGTCGCTTAGCGACATTTCTCCTATTATTTTACTCTGGAACGCCCCCTTTGCATCTCATTAGAGATGCAAGGGGAAGCGTAGAGTAAAAGGGTGCTAACATGCAAATTTGCGTGTTAGCACCCTGTTGTTGATAGGGTGCTAGTTTTATCTCTGCTTTTTTGGCTTTTAAAGCCAAAAAAGCAGAGATAAATCCCTTGTTGATATGCCCCTTTGTTGTTATAGTTTTAATTTTTGTTCACATAAATCCAAAAGCGAAAGCTCACAATTCCATATTCCCCTACAAAGTAGGAGAGCCTTTTCAATATGGGTCTTAAAAAATAAATTGGGCAGGCTGCAGAAAGCATTGCACAACTGAGACCAGACTGTACTGAACCTTCCAAGGAATCCACAATAATCCATATGCTACATGGCCAGTGTCATGCTTTACACCTTTCTAATGGCTAATGCTAAAATTAAAGTATATAGACGGCTTTAACTTCCCAATAATGTTACCAGTCCCAAGGGTGACAGTGAAGGTAGTGCAGGCAGGGTGTATTCTTACCTTATTTTGAGGATTTCCACGTCTTGAAAACCTGGGACATTTTTATAGGCCTTCACCATCTAGGAGAGACATTGACAAAGTTATAAATCCATTCAGTAACTTTTTTAGCAGCGCTCTGAATTCCAGAAAGAATATTTCCAATACATTACACGTAAATTTACCTCTGAGTCTGAAGCATATAGAGACTAGCACATGATTATTTCTTAAAGACCTTAGTAATGAGTAATGTGTGCAACTAATGGACCAGGGCTAAAAAACATGGCAGTCCTGGCAATGTAAAAAAAAATGTACTTGGTCCTAATGAGACGTTCATGATGCTGTCAGCTTTGACAATGCAGTTCCCAATACATTACACGTAAATTTACCTCTGAGTCTGAAGCATATAGAGACTAGCACATGATTATTTCTTAAAGACCTTAGTAATGAGTAATGTGTGCAACTAATGGACCAGGGCTAAAAAACATGGCAGTCCTGGCAATGTAAAAAAAAATGTACTTGGTCCTAATGAGACGTTCATGATGCTGTCAGCTTTGACAATGCAGTTCCAGCTTTCTTAATTTTTTCTACTTTCAGTGCTAGTACACTGCGGGGCAGATTTATAAGAAACTGACGCATTTGTATAGATGCACCAGTTTCCCTGCGCCTGCGTGAAAAACCCTTGCGCCACCATAGATGCGCCGTATTTACAATACGGTGCACTATGGTGCAATGATTGACAGATGCGTCAGAAATTCTGATGCATCTGTTTGCGGAAAAGTCACGCATTGCTGGAGTCGTGTCGCAAGCACAACGCAACTCCAGCAATGTGTGTTGCAGCCTCTTCCTAATACACTGCGTCATGCGTAAGGTTTTGAAGCAGTGGCGTCCTAAATGTCACGCAGTGAAATCTTGTAGATTTCACTGCGTCACCTTTACGAGGCTCTCCTGCGTGGGAACGCCTACCCTGCATACATCATACCTGACGCAGGTATAATGTCACGCAGGGCTTTACAAGATGACTCATCTCTCTAGATGCGTCACGTTCTAAATTTTCTGCATCTTTACGCCACCGTTCCGTCCCAAAAGTGACGCAAGGGGCTTTTAAATCTGCCCCTGGGTCTTTTTCATTCCTAGGCCCTGATTACAAGAAAGGAGCTAATTCCATTTTGATTGCAAATTCCCATTTGCTCCTGAAACTGGATTCCAATTTGGTGGTATCGACGCAAGTGCTAATTGTGCGTGTACTCTTTGTGAATGTGCACATTACGTACCCCTAGGTATTTCCTACATGTTTTTGGCAGGTAATACTTGGCAAGAATCCTATCTATAAATAGTGTGACATGACCTATCAACGTTGTTCTCAAACTCACCCAATATGTTTTATTTTAGAGATAAGTTCTTATTTAATGCTAAACTCTTCTGCCAGATGTGACATACTTTAAAATGACGATGAGTTCTAGTTATTTTAGGTTTGTCTTTATTAACCTCACACATTCTAATGCAAGGGTTGCAGTCTGGAAAATCAAGTAGGGAATATCGAGTTGTCAGAATATCATAGTCAAAATACAGAGGGCGAAAATAGTAAGGTGGTAAGTGCATATGTTATGTTATTTTCATTTATACAGCGCACAGCTACTCGGAAGTGTCCCGGCGCTATAGACCGCTGGGGAACCCGTCCTGGCTATCCCTGTGAGATGGTCCCTTTCTGGGTATCTCCAAGGTGAAACCAGGCATCCTCGGCATCTGTGGGGGGCTGTTGTAGAGATGAGGCAAGCTTAATGCCCAGAGTTGCTGAGTGTGTTCCTGGTTAGAGTAGGTACCGAGGGGAGAATTATCGAGTCTGTTTTGACCCTGGTCCACGACCCTGCTGCGTTGGGAATTGAACCCTGGTCCCTGGCCGATTCTCTGCTTACGGATCTGCCACCTCTAACCAGTGAGCCACACCTCTCCACTAAGAGTGAGAGTTATAATTAATTATTGTAGTGATCTATGGAGTCAAAACCGATAAATTAATAATGTTACACTTATAAATATTTGGCTACCTTGTCTAGAAGTGTTATCACTTATGTGAAGTAGGTGTGCTACATCCTTGTGTGAGATGCCATTTATTTAACAATTGATGCTTTTTCAGATGTTTCTCCTGCTCCTGCTCATCCCCCTCTCCAAATCAGTGACCTCTGAGTATGAGTGTCTGAAGACTGATCTTTGTTGTGTTCCAAGCTGTTCGGAGATGCGATTATGATCCTGGGTTCCATTGGTGGGCTGGTTTCTCTTGTGTTCAAGTATTGTTCATATTTCAAAACCCATTTGAAGTTGTTCTGTATTGAAACAGAATTGAGTTAGTTACTGGATTTGTCAAAAATCTGAGACCTTGAGATATTAATTACTTTGTCTGCATTGTGGTGTGTAGGGCGACAAACCACTTACATTTTTATGAGGACTTTGTATTAACAGTTTTTCTTAACAGGTTTGAGAGTTTAAATTGCATTATTGTGCTTGCCCTGAGTGCACGGGATGCAATACGTTGAATCGGAGGTAGAATTCTTCAACTCAAAGTTTGCCAAGCAAGAACTTTGTAGCCCGTCTGTTATCCAATCTTATTTACTGATAATGTTTTTCTCGTCTTTGCTGAAATCGAGTTGCTAACTTAACTACTGAGTTTTCAAAATTGTGAGTGAATTGTCTTAAATGCTAATTTTATTTCCTTTCTAAAGTATACTGTGTCACACGCCATTCTGATTAACAGACTTGAAACCTCTGGCATTTCCGGCACAGTGTTGGAATGGATCAAAAACTTCCTGAGTGACAGGAGACAAGTAGTTACTCTCGGAGAATTTCGCTCCAAGGAAAAATTGATAAAGATGGGCGTCCCACAGGGCTCAAGCCTCAGCCCAACGCTGTTTAATGTCTACACCGCCCCTTTAATTAAACTAATATCGTCATTTGGAATTGATGTAGTCGCCTATGCTGACGATACTCAATTGATATTGGTTTTGGACAAAGACACACAGGAATGGGAAGAAAAACTTAAAAACTGCCTCACGGCAACCTTTGATTGGATGAAAGTCAATCATCTAAAATGCAACACAGGCAAGACAGAAATCGTGCCAATGGGCCCAAATAACAACTTCACGCCCAAAACCTGGTGGCCAGAAAAGGCAGAAATCCCACCGAACACAACCCAATCGGCACGAAACCTAGGGATTACATTTGACAGCAACCTCTCGTTCAAGCAGCAAGCCTTGAAAGTGGCAGGAAACTGCTTTGCCATTATTAAAGGACTCAGGAAGTTTTTCGACCTCCTTCCTCTTGAGGCTAGGAAGACGGTAACAGTTGCTTTGGTGACGTCGCGGATAGACTATTGTAATAGTCTATATGCAGGTACTACAAAAACCACCACACATAAACTTCAAATGGTGCAGAATGCCGCAGCTAGGTTAGTCCTTAAATGGCCGAAGAAATCTTCTGCATCATCTGCACTAAATACTCTACATTGGCTCCCAATTAACAAGAGAGTCCTCTTCAAAATACTGATTATCACCTTTAGAGCCACCCATGCTCTGGGACCAAAATACCTACAGCAGAGATTCGCCAGATACCATCCCTCTCGCAATCTCCGTTCATCTAGCTCTAATCTCCTGTCAGTACCTAGGTTCAAGCTCAGCACAAGAGGTGGCAAATCCCTTCCAGTACTTGGGGCAAAAGCATGGAACACTCTTCCCCCCGACCTTCGTGCCCTAGACAAGGAAAAAGATTTCAGAAAGGGACTGAAAACCTGGATTTTCAAGCTACAGGACTCCCGCGTTAGAGCACTAGTGTAACAGTTGGGTGAGTTCCATCCACTCCCTACCTGTTTCCTTCATCACTAAATCAGTATCTGGCGCCTTGATGCTCCCTGGAGTGACTGCAGCGCGGTACAAATGCTATTTTACATTACATTACAAAGAGGTTTTTTTTTATTTAAATGTGTAATGTGGTTCTGTGGTTGTTTTCCTGTTCACAGAGAAATCATACTGTGATTGGTTGCTCGGCTAGGGAGCGTACTGGGATTGATGTGACATGTCACTAGGCTGCGCTCTGATTGGTTATTTGCCAGTATAGTTGCGCTGTGATAGGTTGACCTTTGACAGAGCTGCACTGCTGTTGGCTTTTGTATGCTAAATTCATATACTTGATTCTTTGGATTATTTTGAGTTTGAGTTTGAAACATGGGTGGAGAATTTATGAAACCCAAGCCTAAGGATGATTGATCTAGAGAGGACAAATAGTTACAGAGTAAAGGCATGCCAGCTTATGAAATGATGATAAAATTATACTTGTGTCATGATCTCTGAATAGAATAAATATACAGCCCATAATGAGGCATTACAATTTCCAATGGAAGGTATTTTTAGTATTCAATAATTAGACTTTCTGAATCACCTAATGTATAACATGAGACCAATGCCTAGAACTATGCAGTTTGAGACACTTAATGAATGGAACTGCCTGGCAACCGAGAAAGAGAGCAGTAAGAAAGACAGGACTATGAAAAAATACTATTGGAGCTGGTTGGAAGGTAAATTAGAATGCCAAGAGAGGTGCGATATTCTGGAATGTATTGAAACATTTCCTGCTATAGTCAAGGGAATACGCAAACAAAGAGAAAGACAAAAAAGAGAATGGGGAGCCTGAGGATGACGATGAAAAATTCATAAATGAACTGTTGATTTTAAGACCTCCTCTGTATTCAGATAGACCAGGGGAATCAATGCAGACTACTGTAGGGGTTGACAGAAAATGGACGTGGTGACACCACAGTGGTGCAAGCTTCTACTGGAGCTGTGCCAAGATCTCAGTCAGACGTTTCAGTCACAGTGGCAATCCCTGGAATCAGTGGGACCAAAGCACAAGTGAAACTGGCACAGGTTATCTCTGAAAGAACAGTGGTGGTATAGTCACCTCCTCAGGACGTCTGTACCGGAATTTTTAAAAAACTTGGAGAGATGCTTCAGGGAAATGTGGATTTGAAGAGATTATTAACATATAATGCTGAGGAAATTAGGTATATGGTAAAAGAAGCATCAAGATGTGCTGATGAAGAACATGATAAATTAGTAGAATTGGCTGACAAATTAGAAGTTGACATTAGTAAAATGAAGAATGTAAAACAAAATCACAAAATGGATTTGACGCATGAGGACATCAAAGAGATGGGTCTAATAATTACTTTGAGGGCCCTGTTAGACCTGGCACCTTGGAATGGTATTCCCACTAACATTTTGCCTTCAATCCTCCTGTGTTGCTGACTTCGTTTTTGCTGGCTTTAGGACTGTATGTACTTTACCACTGCTAACCAGTGCTAAAGTGCTTGTGCTCTTTCCTTAAAACCTGGTACAATAGGCTTATACTCAATTAGTATATTTAATTTACTTATACGTCCCTAATAAAGTCACACTACCTGTGAACAGGGCCTGTAAATTAAATGCTATTAGTGGGTCTGAATCACCGATTGTGCCAGCCACTTTAGTAGCCCTTTTTTATTATTTGCAGCCTTTATTTATATTTTATCACGCAAACAGGTAGGTGAGTAAGTGAATAAAGGGAACCCTCAGCTAGACATATCATGCCATGTACAGTTAAGCTTCCAAGGGAGGTGGCACAGGGAGGAGGAGTAGAGCAATCCAGCCCATGTGGCTGCCCACAGACAACATCCTCATCGGTGTGCATGATCACAAGATGAATTGCCATCACCTGGCTTTAGCCAGATTATGAGGGTCAGATCCCTATAGGAGTATGAAAATCACCTAGTCTAACCAAGTAACAGTTTCTAACTTGTGGAGGGGATGTAAAAAGGACAGGGTTACGGGAGGTGGAGAAAAGTGGGGGGAGCTGGTCGCGAGAGGGCTAAGGTGAAAGGGGTGGATGACCTGTTGCTCAGCCCCTGGTTCAATTTAATAATTTGTAATTCTCTTGCTCCCTGCTGGTTCCCACCACTGCTGCCCCTGCAGCCCCTCCCACCGACACAGCCTCCGCTACCGCCTCCCTACCTCGAGTCCCGCCTCCCTCCCCTACTTAATGGTGGCCGCTGCTTGGTTGCTCAGAGGGCGCGCTGCTGGCGTGCCAAAGGCACGCCTAAGGCAAGCCCGTCTGCCCCCGTCCGCGACCCGAACACGGCCAGTGCCAGGGACCCTGGATCTCCGGAACCCCGCCGATACAACTCTGCCGCCCTCCACACACTCAACCCCGTAAGACACAACGACTGCCAAATAGCAACACTGAACACCACACAAGGACAGTTCTCCTGCAGACACTGCCGACGATCCTTCACCATCAACAGCACTCCCATGGCCGCCAAAGACTTGCTGAACCCCCGCAAAACCGAAACTCTGACTTACATACTCCTCAACATAAGCTCTCTGCATAGACAAGCCATCGAGATCTGGGACCTGCTCGACACCTTCTCGCCTGACGTCGCCTTCCTCACGGAAACCTGGACTAATGTCTCCTCCGGCCCTGACATCGCCAACGCCATCCCGATGGATACAAGATCCAGAAAAGGGACCACCTCACTGCCCAGGAAGAGGAAATGCCGTTGCACATCACACACAAGACCTCACTCTGACTCTCCACCTCCAACACGAGTGACCCCCACCACAACACAGAACACCTCCACTTCCAGATCCAGACCCACCCAATCCGCCTCAACCATCGCCGACCTCGTCGCTCTCCACGCCATCACCTCTACGGACTACATCCTATTTGGAGACCTTAACTTCCACCTCGACAACCGCCGCGACCCTGACTCCATCACCCTCCTAGATAACCTCTTCAGCCTCAGAATGAAGCAGCTCGTCACCACCTCCACACACATAGCAGGACACTCCCTTAGTGCCATTTTTGCAGAAATAACAAACATCCACTTCAGCCACACCTAGCAGCCCCTCTGGACGGACTACCACTGCGTACACTTCACCTTCAACACCCCCACCAGACCCAGAACCCCCCCGGGCCCACCTCGAAGGAACAGGAGCAAGATCACAGAGGAGCACCTCAACACCAACCTCCTCCTAGACCCACCCTGCACCATGACCAACGCCAACTCCGCAGGAATTTCACTGCTGAATTTCCAGCTGCGCCGACAAACTCGTACCCCTACGCCACCCTGGCAAACAACGCCCCCCAAAAGCTGCCTGGTTCACGACCGAATTCCAAGAAGCCAGATGCTCCTGCAGACACCTCGGGAAAACCTGGTGAAACCGGAAAACCATGGAAGACCTAAACAGCTACAGGAGTGCCCTGAAGGAATATCACCAGTACATAAGAGACACCAAGCGGACTTTCATCAAGAAAAAAATCCACACCAGCGCTACCAACGCTAAAGAACTCTTCAACACCATACAGCAATTCACCAAACCCACCAGTGAAGCCTCGGACGTCACATCTTCCCAGGAACTCTGCTCTTACTTCCATCTGAAAATCAATGCTCACTACGACAACTTCAGCCAACAGACTCTGGACGCCACCCCCCTTGCCACCACCACCGACAAGGAGCCGTCCATCACAACCTGGAATCCTACCACCGTCAAACACACCACAGTGACCATGAAAAACACCCACTCAGGAGCCCCCACAGACCCCTGCCCACCGGATATCTACCACAGGGCCCCCGTCGCCATCGCACCTGAACTAGGACGTACCATCAACGCCTCTTTCGTATCTGGTATCTTCCCAGACGACTGGAAACGGGCGGAGGTTAAACCCCTCCTGAAGAAGCCCACGGCCGACCCAACAGACCTGAAAAACTACCGGCCCATCTCTCTCCTCCCCTCTGCCACCAAAGTCACAGAGAGACTCGTAAACACCCAGCTGACTGCCTTCATCGAAGATAACTTTATCCTAGATGCCTCCCAGTCTGGATTCTGCAGCAACCACAGCACCGAGTCGCCCTCCTCACTGCCACCTACTCAACCAGGGACACACCGCAGCCCTCACCCTACTAGACCTCTCCACAGCCTTCGACACCGTCTCACATCACACTCTCACAGCCAGACTACACAACACTGGAATACGAGGAACCGCCCTCTCATGGGTCTGATCTTTTCTCTCCGGAAGAACACAGAGGATCCCTCCTTTTCTCTCCGAACCCACAGAGATCCACTGCGGAGTGCTCCAGGGATCATCGCTCAGCCCCACGCTCTTCAACATCTACATGCCCCCCTCGCTGCCATCGTCAGACACCATGGGCTCAGCATAGTATCATACGGTCCCAGGATGCTTGTTTCCGGTCCATGGAAGACATAGCTTGGCAGTTCGCGCTGGACTGTTCCCATGAGGCACAGGGTCAGACTGATTTGCATATGGACATGTCTGATCTGGGGTGGCGGAGTGAGCTAAAGAATGATGATGGATTAAACCCAGATCAGTTGACTGGGGGTGAGGGCTTGCAATGTTCAACACTCCGTCCATCATCCCCTTTGGTTTTGCTTTGTTCACTCTAAGTTGGCAGGGGATGCCCAGACGTGGGTCCCTTGCTCACTTTGCCACTGGATTCAAGATAGCCTTGCTGATGAGGGTTATGAACCCGAAACCGGTCCCAGGATGCATGTTTCTGGTCCAGGGAAGACATGGCTTGGCAGTTCGGGCTGGACTGTTCCCATGAGGCACAGGGTCAGACTGATTTGCATATGGCCATGTCTGAACTGGGGTGGCGGAGTGAGCTAAATAATGATGATGGATTAAACCCAGATCAGTTGACTGGGGGTGAGTGCTTGCAATGTTCAACACTCCGTCCATCATCCCCTTTGGTTTTTCTATGCTTCATCATAGGACAGCTCCTCGTTGGGTCAGCACTGCAATGCCCAACGGGCCCCACAGGGGGGCTCTGTGCCATATATCTTCTCTGGCTGCCATCGTGAAGCTAAAAGATAATAGTAGGGCGTATGTGTAGCGAGTAGAGGTGGGAGAACGTGAGTGTGGTTTAAAAATTGCTACAGGATTCTCCCAAAAATATTTATTCGCTGGGATTCTGTGCTATGAGTAAAAATCGACTAGGAAGTCGTGGCTGAGGAGGGAGATTTGTACCTACTTCAGCTCAGGATGATGTGTAAAATGTGCAGAGGTTGACATGTTTCATACCCTATGTTGTCCAGGCGGATCTAGGCATTTCATTAGGACCAGGGGAATCCTCATCTACTCTAAGGGGACGGAATTGGTGTATGTGAAAGGAGTTCACATTCCCTATAGTCTGGACTCATGCTGTAGTCCTGTTTCAAGGTGAAAAAATGATTAAACCGATGTAAAATGGTCTACATCTTCTGGAAAACATCTGGAGGAGAGAAAGCACAGGTACAAGATGGTTCCACAACCACAGTTATAAGTAGTTAGGAAACACAAGTGCCCGTGGTGGGTAGGGACAAGGGAAGGGCAGCTGTGCAGGACATAGTATAAAAACATTTGTTATTATAATTATTAATATTGGAGCTTGTAGAGCGCGCAGCTACCTCCAACGGAAGTGTCCCGGCACTAGCAGCGCATCCAACCTGTAAAGAATGAACCGGACTGGACAGTGAGTACTATGGCAGGCCGAAGAGCCAAGTTTTCAAAGCTTTCCTAAATAAGGTTTCCATAATGTAGCGGTTTTCACCGTAAAAGCACGGCCGCCGATCCTAGCCTTTGCAAAACGAGGAATCACCAGTAGATTCTGGTTGTTTGATCTGAGTACTCTGGCCTGGCTGTATTTCTGAAGTCTCCGCTTCAGGTATTGGGGACCGATACCTCTGACTGCTCTGTGTGCCAAGGTCAGTACCTTATACTCTAGTCTTCTTTTTACCAGAAGACAGTGTAAACTGCACAAATAGGGGGGTAATGTGATGTCGCAGTGGCACATTCCTAATTAGCCTGGCTGCCGCGTTTTGAATAATCTGTAGCCTCCTGAGTAAATACTCAGGAAGACCAAGGTGGAGGCTGTTAGCATAGTCAAGTTTGGAGGTGACTAATGCATGCTACACTGTCTTCCTACAGTCCATTGGCAGGAAGTGAAGGAATCTCCGCAGAGCCTTCAACTTCCAGGAACACAGTGTGGAGAAATAAGCAATTTGCGCCTTGCCCGTAAGTTGAGAATCAAACTTAAACCCCAGGTTCCTGGCAGAGGCAACTGGCAGAGGGGGTGGATTTAGCTCAGTCGGCCACCAGAGTCCCGAACGAGGGGGAGGAGGTTGATTAAATAACAGGTCCTCCATTTTGTCAGTGTTTCATTTTAAGCAACTATCCGTCATCCAAGACAAGATATTTAAAAGACACTGCTTAAAATTGGTGAAATCTGTCTCATTGTGTTCCCTGAAGGAGAACACTAATTGTGTGTCGTCGGCATACGAGACAAGTTTCACCCCACACTGCTCAACAACTGCCGTGAGGGGACAAAGATTTACATTAAAAAGCGTTGGGCTTAGAGCTGGGCCCTGAGGGACACCACACATGAGGGGACTGGAACTGGAGACATGGGGGTGAAGGATCACTTGTTGAGAGCGACCCTCAAGAAATGAGCGGAACCATGCCAGGACAGTTCCTGTCACTCCTAAATGATTAAGCCTATGTAGGAGAATCCTGTGTGACACCGTATCAAAGTCTGCGGAAAAGTCCAAAAGCACCAGCATCACACAGCTGCCCTGATCTAAGGTTTCACTAATTGACTCCGCGACCTCAAGCAAGGCTGTCTCCGTACTGTAGCCCGATCTAAATCCAGACTGGGAGTCATGCAGAAGGTTGTTCAACTCCAGGAAGTCCAAAAGTTGTCTCTGGACTTCCTTTTCCAGACTTTTAGCCGGGAGGGGCAGAAGAGATATTGGTCTAAAATTGTCTTGCTCTGTTGGGTCAGCGTCCTCTTTCTTCAGGATTGACCGAACAAATGCTTTTTTCCAGCTGGTAGGGTAGACCCCAGTCTCTAACGAGGCATTCCAGATAGAGTTCAATATAGGATTGAACCAGGGGGCTAGCAGCTTAAAAAATCTGTCCAGGCAGGGGTCCAACGGAGAGGCTGATTTTGTTTTGTTTTGTTCCACCAAGGACGCTTCCGGGCAAAAAGGGCGGAAAACTGACCACAGGCTCAGATATTGTGGGGTATGTGTTACCAAATCAAATGGTCCCATGGAAGAAAAAGAGGAATAGATAGCTAAAATTTAGTTCTGGAAGGTGGGATAGTGCTCTTCTGGGCTTGTGGTTTAAGAAACCCTTGGACTATCTTAAAAACTTCTTTTACAGAATTGTCAGAGGATTTAATCTACTTAGAGACATAGTCCCTGATGATCTTACATTTTAGACTGTGAAATTTCCTCAGTGCTGCTTTGTTTGCGTGCTTGGCCAGTGGCTCATAATTTTTCTGCAAAACGTGCTCCAGCTTCTTACATAGGCTTTTCTCCATGCGAAGCTCCATAGTAAACCAAGGGGTTGAACGTTTATTCCTGGCCAATTTCATAGTCTTAATTGGGGCTATTTTGTCAAGGGCTGATTTTACCCAACCGTTGAAGACTGAAACATCTTGGCTCGGATCAACTGTAAGCTTAGGGTGGGGGTGTTTTGAAACTCACAACCCATAGATTCAGGTGAAATCTTCCCCCAATTTCACCTGTCCTCAAATGTTGATCAGACCTGATTATTACAGGCACCCCAAGTCAGTTGGAAAGGGACCAGCCAGGGATCCGACCAGGTCACAGGTAAGGGCTCCTCTACATGTAATGTGTGATCATTAGTAAAAAGTAGATGAAGTGTGTGGCCAGCCACATGTGTATACAGTAATACTTTTTGAAACAGGTTTAGCCCTTTTAGGGTATCAGCTAGTTGAACCACTAAGGGGCAGTTCTCAGTCCATATGGACATTAAAATCACCGAGAACTGTGAAATTAGTATGTCTCAGTGAGAGGTCAGCAATGGTGTCATACAACTTTTGCCAGTGGGCAGTCAGTGCATTCGGGGGTCTATAGACCAGAAGTCCAGCCATAGAGGAGATCGTAGAGAATTTAGTACAGAAGGACATGGCCTCAATCAGTCCTGTATCTTCGATTCTCTTGTACGAGATCTCACAGCCTTCTCTCATAATCACGGCAAGGCCGCCGCCTAGTCTATTACCAACCCCATCGACCTTGGTTAATCTATATCCTGCATTTGTGCAAATTAAAAACCAGACAGACCATCCAAGTGCATGCAACTCCACACATCAAGCAGTTGTGCATCGGTAATGTAGTGGACCACATATCTATATGTCCAGTAATGGTGGGCCCTCCAGCGGGGTAGGGTGGTGGCATTCCACCACAGGAGTGTACAACAACATGTGCCCCTTTCAAGCCAACCCATGGCAAGAGGGGGAGGGTATGAGTTGACTCACCTAGAAGGGGGGGCTATTTGCCCCAACCGTGACGTCCAGGTTACTCATTGAATGGCGAGTGGAGCAGTGCCTGCAACATAATAGAGTGGAAAAATAGTGACGCAATGCAGTGGGGGGATGGTGTGGGTTGAAGGGGACACATGCGACCCGGTGGTAGGGGATGGGTAGGGAGGGGAGGAGGCACCGGGGCCTGTTGGGAGACCACCAGCGGTCACCCTGCTTCTAGCAAGACATTCTGATGCACCACCCTCAGGGATGAAGACTGAACTTCCCCCACCCCAATCAGCTTCATCATGGATTGCACAACCTTGGCTCTCAAGGGGAACTACTTTCAATCAAGGAACAGATATACCACCAAACGCAGGGCACCTCGATGGGTAGTACCTTTGTGCCTAGCCTGGCCTGCCTCTATATGGCCGATTTCGAGAAAAAGTACACCCAGAGCAAGAACGACCCCTAAAAAACCAACATCCTGATCTGCCGGAGGTATATCAATGATATACTGATTCTGTTGCCAGGTGTACTAGACACCTGTTCAGAGTTCTGTGAATGGGTCAATACACTTGATCGTTTTCCTAGATTAAGCAAGAACCTTTAAACTACAGAAATACCTTTCCTTGACCTATCAAACTCACTAAATGAAGGTAGGCTCACTACCAAGACATGCAAAAAATCCACAGACAGCAATAGCTTGCTCAGATACGACAGCCACCACCCTAAGCACCTGCGAGACAACCTCCCCTTTGGGCATACATGTAAGTCACCCCTAGGGTAGGCCCCAGACAGCCCAGACAGCAGGTTGTAGTGTATTTTAAAAATTGGACATACGCTTTTAAGTTTTACATGTCCTGCCTTGTTGTGAATCATTCTTAAATCCATTTTCACTACTTTAAGGCCCGCCTCTTCTATAGGATAACATTGGAGTTACCATATTAATTTAATAAGTTGTAACTTCCAATAGGAGCCAGGTAGATACGTTGAGTATGGTGTCTAAACAATTGTAATTAAAAGCCTTCTTTAATCGTAAATTCAGATTTTTAATCAGAATTCTGAAAATGCATTGCCAACCGACACTGCATAATGCATCCTCAGCATATGCCCTCGCATCACAAATTCCTCATCGATGGCAGCCTTGACGGCGATGACCTGGTTCCATGACAGCCATGCAACTCCTTTGAACTGATGCATTGCCCTGACTGCATGACAGATCTTCAGTGTTGGACTTCACATCAGAAGCCCCTCATTGACTGAATCCTCGACGATGACGCATGACCTCGCCTTGCAGTCTCGCATCCCCTCGGACCTACGCTTTGCTGTGGCTGCACAAAAAATCTTTGACGTTGGACCTCACAACGCTCCACAACCAGGATTTAACATACTCTTGTTCAGGAGCCCTAACTGGGTCCCTGTAGCTGGCCACCACTCCACCTTGGTCAGCCTGAACTTGTGACCTGGTCCGGGTCCAGCACAAGCAGATATCCAGAGTCGCGCTTTGTGCTTTTTGGCACTATTGTCACTAAAATCTTTAAAACTGCATATCTCAGGTTCTATTGATTTGAATTTTGATGTTTTTATCTTGTTTTATTTATTACATTTTACTTTATTTTCTATTCTAATGTGGGATCTTTTGTGTGTGATTTGTTATTTTATTACTGTTTAAATTGCTGGATAAGTGCTTTATGTCTATAAGTTAAGCCTGACTCCTCTGTGCCAAGCTACCGGAGGGTTGTGCACATTTTAATTTGGAGTTTGCTTGTGCCTCACCCTGACAAGGATTGTGGTTACTGAATGAGTAAGGTTTCACACCCCCCACCCAGTAACCCAATTTCTTGCAGGCCCATTTTGAAGATCTAATTAAAAAAACACAAGATTGGTATGATTTGAAGAAATATCAAGAATCATGGAAAAAAGAGGCAACAAATAAAAAGAAAACCAAAGGCAATGAGGGAAGGTTGGCAAGTAATATAGCAAGTGATTTGGAAGAGGGACACATTCACTGGCTGAAATTTCTTTAAGGGAAGTTACCGGGGAGGATTTAGTGCATGTCCCATGGACAAGGGTAGATTTGTAAGCTTTTATACATAACTTTCCAAAGTTGAGAGAAGATCCAGCAAAGTGGTATGATGAGATCCATAGTTGATACACATTTCCCTGTTGTTGAATGATGTAAACACATGATGTAGCCCAGATTTAACCTAGATTTAGGCATTGCTCTGTTTTGTGTTTCAGACATAAACTGCTTATTTTTTAAAAAAATGGTACGCAGAATTTTGGTGCAAGTGAATACACATGAATGCGGCCTGGTCAAAATGCTTTTCGTCTGAAGTGCTTTCATGTAAAACCATGCTGAATTAATTAATCATGCTTGTTTAATTGTGATTATTCCAGATCTAACCTCACTATAGAATGTACATTTTTAATTTAGAAATGAATTTTGAACTCTCAAAGTAGCATATATTTGTGGTGAATTAACACGCATTTCACAGTGTAGAAAGGCTGAATATGCTTGGGCTGGCTCAGCTAACTGCAAGCCTTTAGCCTTGAAGATAAGAATGGAATGTGTGCTCTTTCCCTCCCAGCTTTCATGAAAGAACTTTTCTTACAATTTACGCCTTTGTTTAAGTCTCTTCATGAGAGAGACCTTTGCATACTTTTATCTCCATGCTGTTGTTTGTACAATACATTATTCACTACATCATGTAGAAAGAAAACTTCAAAGCACACATTTTTCTTTTTGATTAATATAATATGTATTCTCTGTTTCCGCATGATTAGTACTTTTTGCTGCAGAAAATGTACTTGTTTTCGGGATGTGAAGTAATCTGACTCAAATGTGTTGAAAGAACTCACCTGATTGATGACGTGTCCAGTCAGCCTATGGGGTGTCGATGTGTTCTGAAGCTCCTATTGGACAAGTCACATGTATTTTTGATAGAAATATTGTATGCTATGAGAGGTGCAGGGCAGGCTCATATTTCTTTTAGCAGGCCCGAGGCAGGACACACAGTTTTTTAAGGGTCTGTGAAGCCAGAGAGGAAGGTGGGGACATGGGCAGCTCCTGACACAGAAGGTAGAGATGCACAGCGCTGAGCCAGAGAGAAACCAGCTGAAAAACAGGACAGGTTTAGATTCTAAAACTTTAAATTTCATGCCTTGACTAACTGCCTTGCAAAGACTTAATTTATCCTATGCATTTTATTTCTCTTTATGGGAGATTGTTGCCAATTATTAATTATTGATTAGCCTTGCAAAACTCTCTCTAGAATTATATTTTCTTAAACTCTTTAAGAGATTCTGACTGACATTTTATGCCTCATTTTCTTCCTTTATGGAATGCCTTGTATGCAATCTACAATATCTTGTATGTTAATTCTAATATTTTTCCTATTTTTCAATTCTGTAACCTGATTGATATTTCACTAATGAATAAAGATTCAGAGAACTCCGGGGCATATTAGCAAGAACCTCGTTAAAATTATCACCGTTTTAACGGCAGGAAACTGCCGCTAAAATGGCGATAATGGGCTTGCTAATATGCGTTATAGAATTTCAATAGAAGCCCAGGTTAGATGTCCTGCACATCTAACCTGGGCTTCTATTGGAATTCGATAACGCATATTATCATGCCCATTACAGCCGTTTTAGCGGCAGTTATTTTAACGAGGTTCTTGCTAATATGCCTCTTTGACTTTTGATTAGAAAATAAAACCCTTTAAAACTACTCACAACTCTCATTATTGCATTACATATTTAATTGCACTTGATTTTCATGTTTATGCAAAGTCTCCTGATAGTGATAACACAGTGGCAAAGGTCCAGCCTCTTTAAGCGGTAAACATTTTGCATTGAGAAATTACCGTGAAATTACCACTGGATCACACATTATTTGAGATTGTTGTCCCTAGACATTTTTGGTTGGAATATAAGGCAATTTTTGGATGGCCAGTACAAGAACCAGCTAAACTTGGTCCTTACAATGCACCTGCAGCAGATGTAGCTGAAAAATACAAGGCTGTAATTGAGTATTTGAAGAAATGAACTCCAGAGAAGGATTTAAATTGGGAAAAGATTATAAGAGCAACACAGAAGCCCAAAGAGTCAGTGCATTCTTATTATGAGAAAATAATGCAGGTATTTGGGAAACACAGCGGAGTTGAAAATCCAGAGAAAAATTCTGTTGGTGATTTTGTTTTTGCGTTTGTGAAAGGTTTTAAATTAGCAATCAAATTCAAAACAGTGCATTGTGCTGGTCGACAAAGGGCATTAGTGATATCTTGCAATTGACAAAAAACAATAGTGAGTATTTTGAGAAAAGGCTTAACAAGTTGAAGGAAAAGTTAATGATTGCTCAAAATAAAACAATTTTTTAAAAGATCGAAGAATCAAATGGGTTTGAGTATGAATTTTGTGTGAAATTTTATTAATGGGATGAATCAAATGATGCAAGGGGGTAGAGGAAAAGGAATGATTGGAAATGTTGAAGGGTTGTAAAAGAATACAGCTTGCCATTTTTGTGGTCAAATCGGGTACTTGGAAAGGCAATGTAGGCAGAATCCTGATATGATTCAAGAGAACTCTGATCAAATTCAATAGGTACAGAAGGCAATGTAGAATTTTGGACAGAACATGCAGAATAAAAAAACATTTTGAATGTCAATGCCTACAGCCTCAGCAATGCAAGACATCATGAGAAGTAAAATGCCATATAATCCAGGTTATCAACAGATTGCTATGATACTGACTGATGACATGGCAGGAAGAAGTTAACAATGACAGTGCCTGAGTATTGATGATTTGCTGATACTTGATACGATTGCATTGTTCAATCATTTGGCTGAAATTTGACATCTACTCTCCCCAACCAAAATGCAGTACTGTGAAAGAGAGGTTGTTTATCTCCGATACCATATTGAAAAGGAAGTGCGAAAATTCTATAAAGAACGTGTTTCGGTAATTGAAATTGCGTCCTCCAACCATTCATAGGTAGGTTCGGATGTTTCTTGGAATTATTGAGTGTTGTTGGAGACAGGAAATTTCCAGACTTGTCCCTGATTGCAAAACCTTTAGTGAGGCTTACTTTAATGATGCACATGATCTGCTACCATTTGATCATGAATGCCTTGAAGCATTTAAGAAACTGAAAGAGAGTTTCTGTAATGCGCTCCCACTCTGGATGCCAGATTACAATATGATGTTTTACTTATTCTGTCATGAAAAAGATGGATGTGTGCTTTTGATATACGTCCAGTGGCGTATCTTTCAGGAGTGCTGGATCCAGTTGCTGTAAGTGTTCCTGGATGTTGGAAATTGGGTTGTACGTTGACTGGGGTATGAGCCCTAGTCTAGCAGCAACCACAGTCCTAGTCAGGATAAGAGGCAGGCGTACCCTAAATTAACCTGTGCTTACCCAATTGTATCTGTTTACAGAGCAGTCAGTCATAACTTTAGAATCAATGTGTAAAGTATTTGTGCACCACTTCAAACAGTGAACAGGAAAATCACCAAGCAAAAAGATTTAACACCAGGTTAGCAATATTGCACTTAATTTAATAAACCAACATGACAAAAATCCAATAAGTAGAACTTGGGATATACATTTTTAAAGAATAAGCTGTAGAATTGGGCTTAGAAGCAATAAGTACCTACTTGTGATATCTGGTAGCGCCAGACCAGGACAAAGTCAAAAGTTCACGCCGACCGCGATGGAGCATAGGCCAGATACAGGGATCCAGTGAGGCCTGTTGAACAAAAGTACCAAGATCCTGCCTGCGTCAATGTCAAAGTTGTGGGTCTCAGCTGAAGCTTTGCATTAGTGTTGATCCAAGCACTGTGGGCAATGCGCCGGTTCTGATCCGCTCAGTAGTGATGATGAACCGTCTCCAATCAGTGAAGAGTTAAAATGCAGAGATTCAGCATCATCATCGAGGATGCCATCGACGTATATGTGGTGACCTTGTGCAGTGGGGGTTCCCAAGACGTTGCATGGGGGCAATCCACTCAGTGAGGGCGGTGCACCGGTTCTGGTCATGCAGCTAGAGTGATGCACTAGTCCCAATTCAAGCAAGCACCATAGGTCTCACTTTCAAGGGTCCAGGACTGTGGTGGCACCACTAGGCAGGGCAGACTCACAGATGGCAGAGTTCAGGTGCAAAAGCAGGTAAGTAGGAAGTCTTTTATGTCCCTGAGACTTCACATCAGGAGGCCTGCCAGTTAGCCCTTGGAATCACTCTGAGTTCAAGTGATGCAGGACCAGTGCATCTCACCCAGGCAGGGAACAGCAGACAGTAGGGCCGCACAGCAGGCCAGAAGTCCAGCAAAGCAGCCATCCAACAGAGTGAGCGACAGTCCTTCAGCAACACATCAGTCCTTCTTCCAGGCAGAGTCTTCACCGGTCCAGAAGTGTACTGAAGTGGTGTTGTCAGAGGTCCAGTACTTCTACCAAGTTGTGCCTTTGAATTTGGTAGGAACTTCAAATACATGCCTTTGAAGTGCACAGAGGTCCTCCCATCCTGCCCTGGATCCAGACTCACTACAGGGGGATATACAGTCCATTATGTGGGGACAGGACACATCCTATTCAGGTGTAAGTGAGGCTGGGTCCAGCTTCTTACTCCCATCCTGCTAGGATGGCCCATCAAGTCCCATTGTATGTGGCCCTATAGGGGCAATACACAAAGTTCAACTGTCACCGACCCCAGACGTGATCAGAGACAGGCAGCACACCAAATATCTGTAGTAAAAAAATGTCCACTTTCTAAAAGTGGCATTTTCAGAATTGTAGTTTAAAATCCGACTTCACTATAAATTAGGATTTTAAATTAGGATTCTAGAGACATAAGACTTGGGGGTATTGACTTCACTATAAATTAGGATTTTAAAATTAGGCTTCTAGAGACATAAGACTTTGGGGTCTTATCTTTTCCCAATTGGAAATGGAACTTATGAAATGTAATTGGGTAATCCAAATGTTATTTGGAGAGATAGACCTTGTGGAAGAGGAAATCGACTTTGGGATTTTATGCACTATCAGGACATGTAAAACGTAAAAGTACATGTCCTGTCTTTTAAATAAATTGCAACTTGCCCTAAGGGGTGTCCAGAGTCTACCTTAGTGGTGACTTATATGTTTAAAAAGTGAAGGTTTGGGATGTTTATTTTGCCAGGTCAACATGGTAGTGTAAACTGCACGCAAAGGCTCTGCAATGGCTGGCCTGTAACATGGTTAGAGGTCTACTTAAGTGTGTGGCACAACATGTTCTACAAGCCCACTAGTAGCATTTACTTTACAGCCCTTGGGCACATGCAGTGCACTTTGCTAGGGACTTTTAAGTAAATGTATTATGCTGATTAGGTTTGAGCCAATGTTACAATTTTCTGAGGATAGAGCACATTAGCATTGGTTAGCAGTAGTAAAGTGCTCAGAATCCTAAGAACAACTTAAATAAGTTTAGACAAAGTGGAGGAGGAAGGCAAAAGGTTTGGGAGTGACCCTGCAGAGAGGGCCATTTCCCAACACTGGAGGTTTGAAATCGATTGCAGCTATTTGTTTGGCAATTGAATAACGTGAAAATATTGTGCTGGGTCATACTTTAATTGTCTCTGTCCCACATTTGGCTGAGATTCATTTCACAAGATCAAGACACAACACATAACAAACATTAGGTTGGAATAGTAAGGATAAATAATTCTTGCACCAGAGAATATTGCCATTCAGATGTGTAATGTCCTGAACTCAACAACACTGCTTCTAATCTCAGACAAATGTAAAGACAGGGAGAGTGAAATTGATGACATATTGAAGTGTGAATGTATTGAAATGACTGAATTATGAACAAAACCAAGACCAGGCATAAAAGAACTTCCAGTGGAACAGGCATTGATTTGACATTGTTAGTTGATGGTTCTTGTTTGACAGACCAGGATAGAAGATTAAGAGCTACTTATGCAGTGTGCTCTATTACAGAGACACTGAAAGCATCTATCTTGCCAAATGTACCATCAGCACAAGAGCGTGTTACTTATTAGAAAATCTGAGTGGTGACAATCTATACCAATAGCCTGTATGATTTTGATGTTGTTCATGATTATGGGCAACGACAGGCGCAAAGAGGATTATGACATCCTCAAGTGCTCCAATTAAAAAGTGTATGTACATATTAGATTTGTTGGATGCAATCCAGAAGCAAAAGGAAGTGGCATTTGTGAAGTGCATAGCGCATAAGGCTGGCAAACGTGGTTACATTGCGAAAATGTATGCTAACCAAACAGCAAGGTATTGTGCCTTGCAAGTAGAGTCAGCAGTCCAAGAGAATGGAAAGAAGAATCTGACAGATGATATTACACAAGGCTCAAACAATGGAAACTACTTGTTTATGGACTTAATACAGACCACATCAAGTAAGCTAAGAAACCTGCAGGAAGATGCTCCTGAAAATGAGAAAAAGAAATTGGAAACATTAGGCTATAAAAATAATGACCAATATTTGTATGTAAATTCAAAACAAAAACATATCCTACCAGACTCAATGATGCAACCTGTGTGTAAATATTTGCATAATCAAACTCATACGGGAAGAGATAGTTTGGTTCAGATATTTCAGAAATATTGGGAAAACACAGGGTTCAACACGTTGTAGAAGATGTATGTAGCCATTGTCTGATGTCATTTAAATAATCTGGGTTAGAAAACTGTTACAATCATGTATTACATTGGCAAATCAGAAGTCCTGACTACAGGCAGATTTTAGTGAGATGCCACACTGCAATGGTCTGAAGTATATCTTAGTAATTGTCTGTCTTTTCTCAAAATGAGTGGTAGGTTTTTCTACCAGGAAAGCAGATAACTTTACAGTTGCCATATTTATGCAGAGGGAATGGATCCCAAGATTCGGCCTCCCAAGGTCTATTGAGAGTGATCGTGGCGTATACTTCAAGAATGAAGTGTAACAGATAATCTGCACAGCTATTGAAATCAAGTAAAGATTCCATTGTAATTGTTGACCACAACCCCCAGGAGTAGTAGAGGTAGCAAATGGCACAGTCAAGAATAAACTGGCAACATTATGTGCTTCAACAGGTCTGGAATAGCCTGACACACTTCACTGTGGTTTGATGAAGATGGGAAGTACTCCAAACAGAAAGGCAGGCCTTTCACACCACAGGGTGATGATTGGCAGATCAATGAGACTTGCACATGTACATTCAGCTGCATTAGTTTCAATACCTGATTATATCATTGTGGATTATTGCATAGCCTGGCTAATGTGGTGAAATCTGTCTCTGACAACCTGAATGTGGCCAGAGAAGATTACAAGGATACACCCTGCGATGGTTTGAATGCTGATGATTAGGTGGTTATCCAGAAACATGTCCTTAAGGGCTGCATTGATGAACACTGGAGAGACCATTTCAAGTCATGTTAACAATGGTTTTTGCAGTCAAGTGCACTGGAGTGCTTCAGAGGATCCACTCTGCTCATACAAAGAGAGTGAGAGTAGCTGAAGCAGAGGAGGATACAGATAACCATGATATATCGTCTGCTGATCAAGGTCATAGCCAATTCCAACATTGCAGCGTAAATCCAAAGGGGTGGGGTTGAAGGTTTTTCTGAACCTGTTGATGATCTAGTGCAGAGTTGGGAACAAAGGTTTCAAGTGAGCGAAAGGTCAGATGAAGAACCTGAAACCTCGTAAGTCCAATTGCTGAGTAGTCTGAGGGAAGAGCTGTTGCAATGCAAAAGAGCAAAGCATGAGTGGCAGCAGGAAGAAGGAGTCTTTCATCAAAACAACAGCAAGTTGCAATTAAAAATCAGAGTAGAAAATACACCCTTCAGAAGCAGATGGGAGAGAGTCTGAGCAAAGTGTACGCTCATGTTTTAGCTGGTGGTACTACTAGCATTATTAATATTAGATAGCCTATTCGTGTGCTCATTTGCATCTGTGGGAAATATTTCAGATCATACTAATGATGTTGCAATTACAACTAATCATAAAGAATGTAAGCAAATGATACCAGTACATGAATAACATTTGGTTAGTGGTATTAGAGATCATGTGTATACTAAAATGATTAAAGAATACATTGAGATAGTAAAAAGTTAGCAGGTGCTACGTCAGCATTTTCCTTCCTACATCAGCTGGGGAGGGATCTACCTATGTTCAGTTAGAACTTTCGTATTTGCTTTCTTGCAGTGTCTGTACAGTGATCTTAAAGAAAAAAATGTTTGCTGGGTAGGGAAGAGCATGCTTTTATTAGACAATATTATGAAATAGGTAAAAATATTAAGGAATTTGAAACAACAGAAGGTTGGTTTGGAGGAAACCAAAGAAGAAGAAGAATTTAGGTTTTCAGATTTACATACGAAGTTGAAGACATAATGGGAAAGGAATGGTGACATGTGTATGGTAAGGCATAGTCCTATGAAAGGCAAGAGTGTAGATTTTGTAGATGAAAGTGATCTTTTGGCTGGAGGTGAACCTATTCTGAGGGTAATTCATTATGTTTGTGGAAAGACTGAACATTTTCATTTGTAAAATAAGTAGGTGGGTTCATGTTAGCTGGCGTAAGTATTCCCTAGAAATTATCATGTGGAAGAGTTGGAGGAGGAACATACTTTATGGAGAGAGAAGAGAAGTCTTGGGCAGGTGGTTTTGGATATTTTGGGAGTTATTATTCCTCCAATAGTAACAGATATTAATTATGAGAAGATTAGATGGTTGTCCATAGTTGTAGATAGACTTGTGGATACAGGAGGGTCTTTAAAAGAAAGTATTAAATGTAGAGAAGCTAGCAATCAGAGCAATGGTGATGCAAAACAGTCTCATCCTAGACATTCTTCTAGTGAAAGAGGGCAGAGTCTGTAAGGCAATGAAGGCAGACAACTGATGTACCTACACTCAGGATTATAGAGGAGCAATTGATTCTTACACTACTAACATAACTAATTTGACACATGTGACTAGATAATTTGAAGAACTAGGTTAATGGCAAGCTGTGGGATCCTTGATAAGAGCGATAGGGAGTGGTTTTTAGAAAAGTGGGTGAAAATTTGAGTAGTATTGGTGTTGGGGTTCTGCAGTCCATTCTAACGTCTATAATAATAATAATGATTTGTGCAGTTTCTCTATTTCTCTTATTAAAGTTGTTAGAAAGTCTGATCAGTATATATAATAGTTAGAGGAAAAGTAATGAGAGGAAAAGGAAGAGGCCCATGGATTTTGAGCTATACAATTACAGGGATTGAGTGTTCCAACAGCTGAAATGGATGGAGGAGCTTGTCCAACTAACCAAAAAAATGAAGGCTTCAAAGAACTAATGGCTGATGAATAAAGTTACTAATGGGGTTTTAATAAAGTTACTAATGGAGTTTTCAGTGATTATTTAAAAATAATCAGAAGGGCGTTTGTGAGAGTTTTTTATCAATGTGTGAAAATGTAAAATTATTTTGAGAAAATTATTTGTGAGAATTAATGATTTTAATGGGAACCGATGAATTGATGATGTTGCATTTGAAACTATTTGACTACCTTGCCTGGAAGTGTAATTTATGATGTATAGTAGTCATAACACATTTTCGTGTGAGACACCATTTATTTTAAAATTGATGCAGTTTTGATGTTCTGCTCATCTGGCACCTACTCAATCCCTCTGCCAATCAGTGACCCGCTGCAAGTCATCTCTCCCCTCATTTCTACGGAACACCAAGTGAAAAGACATCAAAAGCGGACAACTGTGTTAAAAGCATGTATTCTGAATGAAGCTTCAATCGTGTACCTAAAGTATCATTCATTTTCAAGGACTTCTACTGGAAGTTCTGATGCACGCATGCTAGAGAATATGATTCTATGAGCCATTGTTAAGAAATATTTCATTTTGTGTTGTGCATCTCCGGACTGAGTTTGCTGAGGAAGTAGCTGGAAATATTTATCTTACCTTAAGTAATGGGTTAGCGTTAAAGCTGTAAAGAATGATGTAGCTGCTTCTGATTTGCAAATGCGAACCAACTATAATCATACCATGCTGAATTTGCAGCTTCTATCAATAACTATTTGTGAATTGTGTATAAAATCCTCTGGGTTTTGGGGTCTGTGGGTGACTTTCCATTTTCCTCCGAAGACTATGCCCATTTTGTTTTAGACTTTTCTTATTGAGATGCTGACAGTAGTCTTTATGAGTTTGACTATTAGAATATGCCTTGACTTGCCTAAATAGGGATTTTACTAAGTTTTGTGATTCTATATTTTTGCGTCTGTGCCTTCATAGCGCTTTATACATTTTTCTCTGTACCACACTTATTAACAATTCTGTAATAAATCTAGTTTCCCTATTTTTGATCTATAACTCAGTTATGAGTACTTCCATATTTTATTCTGTGTTATCTGTTAAATGTCTGTGAATTTGAAGACAAGTGTAGTGTCTAACTGCAAGATCAACTGGAAACCATTGAGAAAAATTAATTAGGTTAAAAATCAGGGGGCCATATTCACAAGGATATATCGCCGACTTAATGGCACTTTATCGCAGCCAATCACAAGATGGTGTTAACATCCCACAGCACCAGTTTACCCGCGATAGCAGCCGCAAAAAACATCGCCACGGATGACCCCCGCAACTATCGCTAATGAGATGCAGAGTAGGCATTCCCGTGACAAAAGCCGTGACAACACCACTCCACAACATCCCCAACGAACAGCCAGAACTGCGATAAGAACACAAAACAGGCGATAAGGCGCGTTAGCAGCAGGAAAATAACACCTGCTCTGACCTGGTTCTAAGTTGGACCACAGCCTGCACCACAAAAGGGAGCCCAGCTCACAGGCACATCGGAAGGGCAGCAGATGCCATGGAGCCACTGGTCATGCGGCCTGGTCACCCAAGAGGGCCACAACACCCACCGCCACCACCCCAGGACCCCATACAGCACCCGGAACACCCCCCCGGACCACCACAGAGGCAGCGCAGACAAAGACAGCGGACCCCCAGGAAACTCACAGACCCAACACCTGACAATGTCATTGCCCACTACAGGCTCAAAAGGACAACCATCACACGCATCATGACCAACAACGCCCAACAGGCTGACGGCACCAACACAGCGGACAACCAACATCCCACACATAGAAAGCTACTGGCTGTGCTGCACCTGTTGGCCCTTGGTAACCCCCAACCAACACCCGCCAGAGTTGGAGGAGTCACACAGCTAGCCACATCCCAGTCACTCACACCTGTCCTGGACATCACCATCAGCCTGGTACCCCAGTCCCCATACATCCAACATAATGTGCAGGATCCGCAGGAGACCTAGCAAGGACCATACGCCATAGCTGGATGCACGCACATGTTGGGGGCAATCCACAGCACACATGTCCTACCTGTGCCCCCTAGTGACACAGCACACAAACACCGCAACAGAAAGCACACGTCTCACATCAATGTGCAGGCAACAACCAAACACCATGGAACCTCCACCAATGTTGCCTCCAAATTCCCCGCCAGTGTGCATGATACCTTCATCCTCCGACAGTCCATCAGCACCCAGCATTCCCAGGATGGCAACAAGGGAAATGCACAGTCTCTTGGCAAGTAGAAAATGAACACCCCACTCACCTCAACTCCACAACCATGCAACTCACAACACTGGCAATGCACACAGCACAAAATCACAACCAACATGCAAAACAACATGCCCACCCACCAGACACGACAGAACAACTCACAACAGTAACCTTGGCAAGCTGTGAACATGAGCCATCAACAGCATGGTACCTCAGCCACACAATGGCTGAATGTGGGGAGAGGTGGCAACCAGGCATGTGTGAAGGAGGCAGGAGAACCATGATTGGGATAGTACACAATGTCAAGAGTGGCGGAGATGTGCTGGACAGACTGCAGCATGCAGAACACACCCATATGCATGGCAACATACACCGCTGGTGTATGGAGTGTACTGGACAGTGGACGCAACCATGTCACCCCAGCCAGTGGAGGAGTTTGTGGCAATGTTGCCTGTTACGTCCCCTCCGTAAGCGTGAGCGGAGTGGGATGGCCCGGCATATGCCAGGTCAGCGTAGGGGTGTGAATTAAAAGCACGTAGCCCTGGGCTTGGGCATCTTCCTGAAAGACCAACATCTCTGCCAGGGCGTCGACTCTCACCACGCCACGAGGCCGACACCGTCCTCGTGAGCGGAGTTGCCTGTGATCCTGTGCGCCTGCCGTACCCCGGCCCGCTGGACCCTGAAGACGTCAGGCCACACTGATCACCTTCCGAGACCGGCGTGTGTCAAGGATGGCCCACCACGTGCCTGCGCAAGCTCCAAGCCTGAGGACTGCGTCCTTAGCAGCCTCTCAGACCATCACGGCCTCCACGACACAGTCCCGCTGGAGTCCTTTCACGTTGACGTACTCTACTGCCGCCTCCGGCCTACACCACGGTCATGCAGGTCACACATTTGGGACTGAGTCTTGATTACACGATGGCAGAGTACATATGTTCATTGCAGAGTTTACATCAGTGTTCTCCCTTCGACATGGTGCCACCAACTCTGTGCAAAGCATCAAAACCACACGTGTCTGTGGGTCCACGTGGACTATTGCCCTCGGTCTACGCTGCGCACAAGTAGGTCACAGAATTGGAACTGAACATCGATTTTTCAAAGGCAGATTACATATTTTCGCATGGAAGGAGAGGCGTGAGAGGATGACGTGTTGTAGTCCAGAGGGAATAGGATCATTGTTACAGAGGTGATCGAACACTACCAACAACTGCCCTGTTGCCACTAACTCTGTGTATCGCAAGCCAACGACAGGTGTGTGGTCCCCTACTGACTACTGCCTTCGGCCTACACTACGGACAAGTAGGTCACACATTTGGAACTGACTCTTGATCATACATTGTCAGTGAAAGCATGAAAATGAAGATTCCACTTCACTGTACTCCCTTTGGTCAGGTGGCAGCAACCATGTGCATAGCATCCCAACGACAGGTGGCTGTGGGCCCTTGCTGACCGCTGCCCCTGGCCTACACTGCGGTCAAATAGGTCACACACACCTTCAAATTCAGCCTCGATTTATTTATGGAAGACTTTATGTCTTTGTACAGGCCTCATCGCAGACTGCATCCCCTTTCAGCCCCGGTGCCAATATGTCTTTTCCCCGAGAAAGATGGTCAATTTCTGGTTGGTCTTTGGGGGCGACTGACTCCATGGACTTGGGGTTGCCGTCGCCATCATGGCGGTGATACTGACTTTGTGGCGAAAATGGGGTTGTGGCATTCCACTCCACCATTTGCTGATTCCGGATAACATCAGACATTTCACCTCATGCCCTGAAGGACACCTTCAACTGTCCTCCGCAACATACACTTTGGACATTGATGAGGACCCGCTCAGGTGGCATGGCCCATCTGAATGCACCGCAAGTCACCATCCCGTGGCAGGGTGCCTGTGCCAGCCGCTGTGCATCTGGGGCCACTAACTCTGTGCTGGTCATGTCCGGGACCCCTTCTTTTGTGGTGTTGGCTGGCCTCTGAGGCGATGGCCTTAGTGTCATCAATGCCATGTGTCTGTGGCCTCTGCGCTATCCGCTGCCTCCGACCTCAACTGCGGTCCACCAGAGCTCACACAAGAAATCGACTCCTGACTGGCCTGGACGTCACATCACCGCAGGAGGCACACACCACCTCCGCCAGGACAACCTCCAACCGCCATCTGCCAGAGTCGAAACGGTGGTCCTGATAAACCTACGGAGTTGCAAAACGCCAGTCGTGGATGCCATCATCAGACTGATACCCTGCTCAGCACACCAGGTGCCATTAACTCAGTGCACCGCAAGCCATCATCTGTTACTGATTATGTTTTGTGCTGTGGAGAGGTTGCGCAACAACAACAGTTGATGGACAGAATGCAGAAGGTGGAGAGGCTGCGCAGCAATGTCATCTCAAGCAGTGTGGGAGACCTGGGACATTGTTGCGGAAGCTGATGGAGGTCTAACACACCCCACTGCATCTACATCTGGAATAGCTCGAAGGGACACAATCCGAGACTTTGTCTTCACATGAGCACGCTCATCTCTAGTGCCCCAACCACAGTGCACTGCAACTCACGGACACTTCTGTTTGCATGTTGTGTGTCCTCTTGACTTTCTCCAGCTCCCTCCATGTTGCTCAACAGTTGACTCTGTTATGCAGGTGTTTTCAGTTCCTGTTGCACTGGTGTCCACTGTTCAAGTGGTTGCCAGCACCAAACACTCCGTGCGTGCTGGCTTACATTCACCCCACACCAGCAGAGGCGTCACTGTACATGTGGCCCTGCCAATAAAGGGGCCGGGCGCACGTGCCCATAACCAGTTCAACATGATATCTGCATGTGTCCTTGTGGTCTTGTTGTATGCATGAGTGCCCCGGGTCATACGACATTACATGGTGCCATGTACTGCGGATGCAGACATGTCAACACAGGCAGCTGGTTGGAGCTTGGACAATATGTTTTGTCGTCAGCCACTCAATTCCTAAGGGGAGTGGGCTGGGCCATCGTAGGCAGAGTCAACGTGTGTGTGTGACTGCTATTTGCCTGCCCCTGGGCGTGGTTCTTTACTGTGAATGTGCATCTGCATGTGTCTCTATGGCTGTGTGGGTCTCCTGTGTGGGTGGTCCCTGAAGTGTAATGGACACCAACGTATGTGATCTAGTTCGCCTTCCATGAGTTCGGACCCCACCCACGTCTGTTCAGCCACCTCCTTTTGGCGTGCTGACACTTGGCAATGGGGTGCCATGTGTGGGTGGGTGAAGTGTCGTGAGCCAGCTGTGCTTGCAGGTGCTTCCTGCTGTGTGGTCTCTTGTAGGCTCTGTGTCAACCTCTGAGTAGCTTGGCTGCCCGGGCCCTGGTGGTGGGTTGCGTGGGATGTCCATGGTCTGTTGTAGGGCGTAGGTGTCGAAGGTGTGGTGGTCCTCTCCGGCATCACAGATGTGTTGTCTTCTGTGCTCTCCTGGAGGTGTTGTGTGCCCCTCTGCAAAAGTGAAGGGGAGATGCATGTTGACATTGTCTTGACATGTATGTTTGCGCATTGTTCTGGTCTTCATGTACATTGTGACTGTTTGTGAGGTGCTGAATTTTGCTGCAGGACAGTGTACTTTTGGACTACATGATAGATGTGAGGTCGTACGCATACATTTCCATTTCACAGTTTCCTGCTCTTTCAGATGTAGTAGGCATGTTTCTGTGCATACGCGGAGCCAGTTGTGTCCTCTGTTCTGCAGTGTCAGCTATGCGCATTGTACCACGTTGTCGTCAATGTGGGTGTGCTGTTTTTGCTATGCGGGTGTGCTGCAGTGTGCCAAGGGGATCAGGGACATGATGCTGTGTAATTGTGGGTGTGCTACGCCTCGTTGTGCATGTGTCATTGTGGCCATCTCCCCCGTCCCCCCGTCCCTGTTAGTTGCTCTCCCTGATGATGTTGTGTTAGGTCCTCTCGAGCTGTGTCTGTACTACCTACTCCTTGCACCGTCTCCACACTGATGACTGTGGCCTCGGTTTCCTCCAGCTCCTCCTGTGGCGCAGGACTGCCACCTCCTGTCGCTGTTGCTGCCTTCCTGTTGGCATCGGGTTTGTGCCTGGTTTAGGTTGTCACGTCATGCCGGCGCCTCTTGGCCTCCCGGATTGGCCTCCTCGGTACTCCGATTGCATTCCAGGTGGTCTGCTTGTGGGCCAGTTGCTGGTAGTATTCTGTCACCTCCGTGACGCTGGTCTTGTTTTCCTGCGGTCTGCACACCGTCTTCCTCTCCCTCTTCTCCTTGGCCTTCCCCAACCCCGTTGTTCCTTGCTGGTGGTCTGTGGGGGTTTGTGGGGTTCACGTTGGCCTCTGCGCTGGGTCAGGGTGCATCCATGTTGCTACATGCTTTGACTTTTTTCTGGTGTATTATTTCTGTGGTTTTTATGGTGCATTTTTCTGCCAGACACGTGGTATTTGCAGGCCTGTGGCTGGTGTGCGCTCCTTTTTGTACCGCGATTGGCCTCATCGCATGTTTTTTTGCGTTCGAGTTTTGCATTTTTATCTGGCATGCTACTACCACGTTGTGAATACTTGTTTGGCACAGCGTAATTTTACCGCGATGGGGTGCGATGTTGAGACTTGCGTTAGGCTACTCTTTCGGTAGTTATCACGCGTTCTTGTGAATATACCCCAGTGTGTTTAAAATATTGGCGTTCAGATGATTATTGGGGTTTGGCTCCCACATAATAACAGGTTTACTTTTCTTAACTGCACATTTATGTACCTTGAAGATACACATGTTATCAAGATACATATATGCGATGTTATGTACAGTAAATCTATACTTACCTATATACAATTATGTCAATATTTTAGTCCTTAACATTTGGCTAAATTATTCTGGTAGCTCGATATTTCCTGCTTGATGTTCTGCACCTTCTCTAACGGAGGTAATATTTAAAATGGGCTGTTCATCAAGACTGACCACGCAGTTGGTTGAGCTACCATCTTCATGCTTCAGAAATTGAGCTTGCTTGTGGTGTTCGTAAGCAGTATTAGTTGTTAGGTAGTTTATCTCTGATAGAAAGTGAGTTTTATATTCACAGGAACCATTTTGACAGCAGGTATGTCCTATAATGTGCAACCATCATAAACATTAATGCTCTTGCCTCATCAGCAGTTCCACCGCTAAGAGGTAAAACTTGATGACAAATTGACACATATGCCGAAAGCAGGCACGTTTCATTATAGAGATTTATTGCATGTTTTCATTCTGATAAATAAAAAGGTTAGGCATGCTGAAGATGGCAGCCATGCAACAAACTTGCAAGCGCTTCAGAGGAACTGCCAAGATGGTAGTACCTCTGAAGACAAAGAAATCACCACTGGAAGTAATCTCCTCTGTAGCTTGATGGAGGGCAGGCTGCCCACCAATCGAAAAATCTGGCCCTTAGTCACCATTACAATTTGATTATCAAAATTACCATTATCACCCATCATCATGCTTAAGTTTCTCACAATGGGTTCCAAATCTGAACAACTACCAATAGGCCCTGCCCATTGCAAAGCTTTCAGAGATTTACTTTTCTGCTTGTAAGCAGAATCTCCACTTTGGAAGAGATCAACTTGAAATCCTCATCCAGATTAAGGTTGTTTGTTCACAGTGGAGACGGGAGACCAAGCTCAGAGGTATGCTGATTTTGCTGTAAGTTAAATACCAGCTGTGTATCATCAGCAGACATATATCGATTGCCCAAAAGTGGTGTAGTTCACTGGCTAGAGATGTAAGTGTAAATTCAAAGAAGTGGGGTTAAGCTGAATCCGTGGAGCAGAACAATGTAAATGAAAGAGTTTGGGATGGAAAGAAGTACAGATTTTGGCCTTTTTGAGTTCTGTCCTGAAGAAAAGATGCCATTCAAAGCAGTGCCATGCATTTTATCACACCACTGGATAGACAATGTGTGAGTCTGTGATGGTCAATGGCAGCAAAAGTGGCTGATAGATCTGATAATAAAACTGCCCCTAACTGTCCCCTTATCAACTATTATTCGTAAGTCATCAATTACTAGCATCACTACTTGTTCAATGGCCTGCTCTGCTCGGAGTCCATCTTGTGCATCGTCCAACAACAAATTATTATTTAATTCCACAAACCTTCGAAGCTGAGAAGTAAATGCCCTACCCAACAATTTTGAAAGCTATGGTAGTGGCGAGACATGTCTAAAGTTTGATGGCCCTTCAGTGCATAGGAACGGTTTCTTTGACAGTGGGAGTATAAAAGCCACTTTAAACTCTCTAAGTAGTAGATCAAAACTCAGACATTAATTCATAATTTGCACTATGCACACTTCTACAACACAGTTGATGGATTTCTCAAAATGGGCAGAACACACATCTAAGCGGGACCAAGTCTGACAAGTTGCTATATGCTGGTCTCACCATGTCAATGGACAGAAGCTTTAATGCTTTGATTTAGACACTCTATCACCCAATAGGTCTCTGAAACCACCACTGCTTCCTCCCCCCACATCACTAGCCAGTTCACCTCTGATGTTACCACTTTTTTCATAAATATATGCTTAAATAATCTTTCACCACTCTTAATGGGTACTATTTTGTTGGCAATGGCTACTGGAGTATTTAGGGCATCACTGTTCTTAAAAATCCCTTTTGGAACATTGTCAACCGCCAACATTTTGTTGAATGTAAGCCTTCTTTTGCTAACCTAACCATGCAATTGTATTTTCATAACTGTTTTATGAAATGCTGTCTGTCCATTTGATTGTAATATTTACATCATGTGATTACAACGTTTGTAGTAGTCTTTTAAATTAGCAGAATTCTTATAATTTTCAATTATTCTGTCCATCTCAATATCTGTCAAGACCTTCAATGAGTTCTGGCTTTTATGCCAACAGGAATGTTTAAATTGAGGCTTTGAGATTTTCTTTTTCCATTCTAGGTAAAGTTTATAGCCCATTGGCTTAAAAGTGTCAACAAAAAAAAATACTAGGAGGTGGACATAACTTGCATAATTCCATGTACTGCAAACATGTGGAATTACCTAAGAATTTCATGAGAATACGCTCAAATTACATGAGAGAGCAATTCTACATTTAGCACTTTTCTCAGCATAAAAATCCCCCCTTGAGTACAAAATGTATGGGATATAGTACTAAATGCAACAGTGCCGGAATAGTGAGCACAAATAGGCACTCAAGCTCACTAAATGTGTTCTTGGGGTAGGATTTTTCACAATTTACTACCGTTATTTAGCACTATTTTCTTAGCACAAAGAGCTCCCTCTCATCCAAAATGGATGCAAGAATATATTTTGTACTAAGAAACCGCTAAATGCAGCAGATCATGAATAGTGAAATGTGCTCTCGCTTCAGGATCGTTCCCGCAAATTACATGAAGGGGAATACTTGAATTATTATGCGTAATTCTGTCTGAAAGAGTAATGCAGAATTACTAAAAGTACTCCGATTTCTC
The DNA here is from genome assembly GCF_964204655.1 of Triturus cristatus. Classification (NCBI taxonomy): domain Eukaryota; kingdom Metazoa; phylum Chordata; class Amphibia; order Caudata; family Salamandridae; genus Triturus; species Triturus cristatus. The sequence goes on along the minus strand of NC_140595.1, from coordinate 694,424,304 downwards.
CCACCTAAAAAAATACTACGGTTCAAAAGTCCAGGGCTGGAAAAAGGTGTAGCACATGACAAGTCGCATAACAACATGTTTCCACACTTGTGCATCGCCCTATGCCACCTAATGCACATCATGGTATGCCCCAATAATGTGTACACTTCCGTGCCTATGCACCGTACTTCATCCATTGTCTCTCAGTAGTATAGGATTCAATGCTCATTTCATTTGCAACATCCAGTGCCCACCGGATGTACTGTACCTATTACTTCCATGCACGTCACACACTGCTCCCATGAGTGTGTCATCCGATGCTCTCCGGAGGCACATTGTCCAATGATTCCCTGAGGCACATTGCTCACTGCTCTGCTGGGGCACATCCGCCAATGCTTCTGTGGTGCACACCATTTTGCACTTTCCTGATGTACATCACTAAGGGGCATATCATCAAGGACATGCGATAATTATCGCTCAGCGCTCTTAGCGCAAGATTAATTATCGCCGGCCAACTCTGAATTTTATTGCGGAGATAGCGTGCTATCAGCAACGCTTAACTCCAAAGCCATAAAATTCAGAGCGCAAGCTGCCAATTGTGCGATTATCGCTGGAAATACAGCGATAATCGCACAAGGTTTGGCGAAAGCTTGCTGATAGGGCAAGGCATACTTAGCCATGATATTCACCTTACATCGGATATCATGGCTAAGTCAGTTTTGAAGCAGGCGTAAGGAAAGCAGAGGTTATCGCTACTTTGCTTGTCGCTCTGCAGGTTAGCGTGCCCATTGATAATTGGAGAAATATCGCTTAGCGACATTTCTCCAGTTATGTCAGGGCAGGAACGCCCACTTTGCATCTCATTAGAGATGCAAAGATGTGCGTTGGGGGAAAGGGTGATAATGCAAGGATTCACGCGATAGCGTGACCTTGCTGATTAGGCGATAAAATTATCGCCGCTTTCCGTCTGAAAACCGACGCTAAAGCGGCGATAATTTTATCTCCGGGGCTTGATGATATGCCCCTAAGTCTTTCATACAGCACATCATTCTGTGCTCCGCTGATGCGCAGCGCTCTATGCCCCGTGCTCTACAGGGTTGATGTGCATGTGTGCCACTGCCTACGTTTCTGCTGGTCTACGAAAATGGCGTCTGTCGGCCTGCCGGTCTATGCGCATGTGGGCGTGCTCCATGTGTGCCAGTGTGATGTGTGCCTCTGTGTGCATGAATTGTATAAAAATCAATACTATTATCGTAGTGAACGCTTATTAATCTAGCACGTTTACAGAAATAAAAAATCACCTCTGCAAAATGCCTGTAATGTTCCCCAATGAACTGTTGCCCACATGGCACTATGCGCATTTGTTAACGAGCTTTTCGATTTGTTTGTCAATCTGCTCTTGTGAAAGGTGGGAAATCGAAAAGAACCCCTCTGTATCAGAGAGCCTTCGTTAAAAGACTGTGGCTAATATTATTTGGCCCTTTTATCAGTTTGTTTCGCAACTGAACTAAAAACAAACTTTTAAACAGGAGCATAACACATTTCGATGGTTCTTCTGGCAGCCCTCCTCTCACACATGCTCTTGTCTTACCTCAGCTCTGAAGTTGTCCGCAAAGGCTTTATATTCCTCGCTGTTACTATCCGTCAGCTCTTTGCTGAACTCTTGGTTGGTGATCTTTACCTCGACGGCCACTTCTGCACTGACGGTGGCTGAAAGAAAGAGACTTCTAATGAGAGACTAAACCAGGGTGAAACAACCCTTTAACCAGTGGCAGCTGGTGACATTTGAAACTGATGAGGCATACAAGTGTGTGATGAGCGCCTTGTGGCGAACATGAGTAGTGAGTGAGCCCGACTGGCATAAGGGAGTTAGGGGGAGGGGAGGGGGGGGGGAGGGGGGGGACGGATGAGCCGGTGTGGTTGTCTCCCTGAGAAAAGTTTGGAAAAAAGAGTGGGAATATGGTGCATTTTCAAGCAATTTTGAGAGAGCAAGAAGGTTAATAAAGCAATAGTGAAAGTGTTGTTATGATGTTGTGACATCGATAAAGAGATTTCATATAATGATGACGTAGGTATCTGCTTATGCAGTATAACCACAGAACGTCATAAGAGACATTGAGATAACAATACCTAAGGGGAGCTCTTTTCCCTGCTGTGTTTCACAGTGCACTCCCCCCCCCCCTCCCTCCCCCGCAGCAGACGCTGCTGAAGCACTGCTGAGACACTTGAGTGCTGCAGGGCTAGGCAAACTACACTGCCCATGCTGCGGGTCTGCCCCCGACAGTTGGATGCGATGGGGTATTTTTCCTACAGTATAACATAACACGCTTCCCCTCCGCCAGTGGTGCGGGACACTGCTAAAGTTTGCTGAGACTGTTGGGGGCACAGGGCTGAGAAGACTACACATAACGATTCTCCCTTGCACAGAAGCACAAGAAGAATCCTATACCGGCACTCTAACATGCTGAGGAGGCAAGGAAGGCCGAATGTCAAGGTTGTCCAGTATTGATGACATCCAGGGCAAAGGTCCGACCACCGGAGTACGATACCGGCAGTCAGAACGTAGACGGTGGGGAGGAAGACCGCCACCTCCGACTGGCTCAAGGAGCCCGTCGGGGTGGGGGTCACACAATAATCCCTACAATGAAGGTGGGGCCTGCACAGGTACAGCCTAAGGTTATGATGTACATTTCAACAGCCTTTTCATGGTGGTCCCACCGCCATGAAAAGGCTGTCAGAATTGGACTTTGGGGCCCCGTCCCCTGTGGGCCACTGCTTTGTGTCCAGGGGGGCACATGTTGTGCCCCCCAAACATCCATGCACACTGTGCATGGATGTTTGCAAACATGCTTTTTCAAGCTGCAGCCCTTTTCTGGGCAGCAGCACAAGCCACAATAGAAAAAGGCATGTTTCTGACTGCCTACCCAGCAGTCTCATCATAATATAGAGGGTGGAATCGTCGACTACTTGTCAGGTGGTCTCCATCCCGCTGCGATGGCGGTCGATCGTAATGAGGCCCATAATGTGAATCCTGCTGATGTAATACCCTGCGGAATGGGTAGCGTTTGTCCAGTGCTAGGAGTGAAATACACCTTAGCACTAGGCACTAGAGTTCTGATATTATCACCACGGCTTAGAGATCTTGAAAAGCGCTCAGGTTTGAATGGCAAGCAAGGGGGTAGAGATGAAAGTACTCAGTCTGGATACAGCTCTAGGTCGGGCCACCCCTTTACCCACTTTACCTCCAACGGTAGAATAAAAGCTTCTATTTCCAAGAATAGGACTGTGTTCACAACAAAGGTGTCAACTGAAAAATATCCGTAAAAAGCAGCCACTCAACTAGCTAGGACCTCATCACCAAGCACATTGATTGGAGCTCCTTAAAAGTGTCCCTCCTTCATTCAACGTGACTCAGTTGTGTTCCAACACTTGTCTTTGGGTGATGTGTTCTAGCAGTAATGCATGGTTTAATCTCTGGCCAGTTTCAGATGGCTGACATTGGGCCTGCTGGAACGAAATACACAACTCGACCATCCATATCATGAAAGCACAGACTACTATTTATGTTTAGTCCTAGTTAAGGGGAAAGTTACGAGAGGAAATAGTTCAACTTGGCAGGCGTAATCTGATTTGGCAGTAAATCTGAGCTACAGGTATCGTCTATTTATCATCAAAAGTCAGTAACTTATGCATGTAACAATAGGTAGTGGAAACAATATACAACCACCGAACCCAACCCAACTCAACATCGTCATTATCCCCACCACCCACTAAACCCTTGCCTTCGCTGGGCCCTTCCTTTCCCCAGTTCCATATTGTGCCACCTACTTCTGCCTAAAGTGGCTTACTGGCTATCTTAGTGTTGTTGTGACCACTGCCCATTCGAGTCCACTGAGGGATCTTAGCGGTAACACAGGCTCAAAGGAGTCAGTCAGGACAGACTCTAGTCTGGCCTCAGCAGCACGAGGTCAGGTGTGCTCTGGCCCATCTCGCTTGCTGATGCCGGCTGTGGGAAGGAACAGACAGGCTGGCTGAGCAGCCCTGGCCAGCACCTGCAGTAATGGCCAATCACTGCATGGCCTCACAGTAAACCATTACAGTGATTGGTTATGCTCTGTGAGCAGAGCCTCCAACCCCCGCGGTGCTTCTCACATGCACAAACTGCACTCAGCCAATCAGACGCTGCATGAAAGCAGTGCCAGGATTGGCTTGAGCAGGCAAACTCACTGCTCATTAGGAGACCGAAGGTTGCGGCTTTGATCAACCCCCGCTCCCCGAATGTGCAGGTGGAGAGAAGCCTCTCCTGCGCATGTCGGGCTGGCCAGAGAAAGGCAGCCGGCAAACCAGACATGTGCACTTTGTGCCATAAGCTCGCTTCCCCTGGTATGCTGCTAATATGTAAATTGAAGCCCCACCTCCTTCAGAGCAGCCGATGCCAGACACTATGGCTGAAGGCTGAGAGCTGCAGGTGCGAGCTGAATAACAAATTGAGAGTTGCATGTGTATTAATATATATTTACTTACATGTAATAGGCGGGCCAGGGGGGCCAATTTATGAGTGGGGAAATGCCCCAACGTCCTAATGGAGGCACTGCCCCTGCTTTGAACGCGGTCATTACAACGCAATACCATTACCATGCAACCATTACCATGCATATGCCTTTACCACACATGTCTTTAAAATGAAAATGTAAATATTGAACCAGGCATCTCAGAAAGTGTGCTTGGAGCATTTGCTGTCAGTTTAAATCTTCATGAAGCCGAGGGGTGGGAGTGATTTCTGCATGGACTGGTCATCATTGAGTGGTACCTTGTCCCTGCACATTACTTTTTATTGTATTGTAGAAGATGGGCGGCACCCTTGCATTACGGATGATGAAAATTGCTGGAAGTGAGGTTCGCGCCCAGCCTTCATGCATCTTTTTATGCCTACCTCGGTAATGCGCATATAAACAAATTGGTACTGTTTAAACCATTCGGACTGGCAGCCTACCTCTGTACAGTGCAGACGTAGGGCTTTGGACTGACAGCTGCCCTCTGAACAGTGCAGACGTAGGGCTTTGTCTGGCAGCCTACCTCTGTACAGTGCAGACGTAGGGCTTTGGACTGATAGCTGCCCTCTGAACAGTGCAGACGTAGGGTTTGTCTGGCAGCCTACCTCTGTACAGTGCATATGCGGGGAGTTGGACTTACAGCTTGGCTCTGTCTAGTCCAGACACAGTGGTTTAATCTGACAGCATCCCCCTGATGATTGCAGATACAGGCGTGTGGCCTGACAGCTTATCCATGAACAATGCAGATGCAGGAGGTTCGACTGACAGCTGTTTGTTTGCAGTGCGGACAGAGAGGTTTTGGACTGACAGATTACACCCATACAGTGCATGTGCAGGGAATTGGACAGACAACCTGCCCTGTACTCTACAGATCCATGGGGTTGGTCTCACAGCTTACCCATATACAGTACAGATGCAGGAGGTTGGACTGAGAGTTTGCCTCTGCCCACCACAGAGACAGGGGTTTGAAAAGGCAAATAGCCACTGCACAGCAAAGGCATACAACTTTTCCTGAAGTTTTTCTCTGCACACTGGAGACATGGTTTGGATTGTCTGCTTGGCTCTCTACCAAGCAGACTCCAAGCCAGTCTGTGTACAGAACATGCCTCAGACAGTTCCATGTACAGACAGGAGCCATATATAACTAGTGCTTCTGTATGTGAGCAATGGTGTGACCTCCTCACACCACATAATTAAGGGTATTATCTCCACTCCTGCACTTTTCACCTGCAGTCATTGATTTCAGGCGTTTTGGTGTAATTAGTTAAATGGAAGCACAACAAAGCTACAACACCCTAACATAGCCTATCACACCAAAGAGCAGCATTGGAAAGAGTGTCTCTAATAATGTGGATGGAGGTGGTCACCCTAGTGAGCATCGCGCTGTTTTTGCTTGGAGCTGGTTGCAGTGTAATCAAATATCAATCCTGATAATTGTTCTAAGTGACCTGACTGATGTGATGGGGACATTCACTTCCTTGAACACCAGAAGTCTTTTGTAATTATACTTTGTTCAAAGGATATGCAGCATTTGTATACCATTAGTTCACTGGTAGTGTATTTCGAAGTATAAGCCCAAATCACCTTACATCTAGAGGGTGTGTGTAAAGCACAATCTGTGATTAATATCTGTCATGCATTGGGAACTTCTTTGTGAGGTCCTAATTAATGCAGGGCACAGAAACAGTAGGATACTCCTGTACTTGAAAGGTGAGTTTAGCATAGTTACTTGGTCGCCTGGGAGCTCCAACCCAGAGCCCAAATGGTCTTTAAAGAGTGTGTGTGTTGTAACTAGGAGCGTGCAAAGGTTCACAGTATCATGGACATTAAAATCGAGTGTTACAAATATCGTGTCACAAATATCGTTGGCAAAAATAAAAACTGTATACAAATTTAAAAAAGATTATTAACTTAACTAAATTAACTTAACTAATATAGTAAATTTAAAATATTAGTCGAGCATAGCCTCTTTGCCATCCTTCTTATTTTTCCACTGTCCACATTCAGAGAACTACTTTTTTCTTTTTCCTTCAGCATTCCATGAGTACATGTGTGTTTTAGATCTGACCCTCACATGCTTTTTCCACCTCCAAAGACCCACCTCAACAAACTCTCAGAGTTGCTCTTTACCCTCTCCCATCTAGTCTGTAACAGAAAAGCAACAAAAATATTTTTGCAGGGCAATCAAATGTGGACAAGTGGACTTTGGGTAGGCAGTAAAGCAGAGAAAACAGATTACCTATGTGGGAGAGTCAATTATTATTTATTTTGGGTAGATGGTAGTCAATCACAAGTAATAACACCACTATCTTGTTACATCGAGTTAAAGGTTTTAGTAATTTAAACCTGAGCTCAACCCCTGGTGGCTAGGACATAGAGCAGAGAGGTTTAACATAGGAAAAGATGTAAAGCATTTAGAAGTATTAAAACAATAAATAAAATTCAAAACCATAGCTCAGTAAAAATCCTACTCCAATTTAATAAACTAGAGACTAATTTAATGAACAAAAGGACACCAAAATGATAAACATCCATTAAGAGGAACTGAGATATGAATTTTAGATGATTCAAGTAACATCAGCACCAAACATCACAAAGCACCCATGATAAGCTGTGGCCGCAGTAGACCTGAAACTAGGTGCAATTTCAGGCCGGAAACAATAGAGGATTGTGTGTAAGATATACCAACCAGGTTTAACCCAGTCGTAGGTTTCACACTGGGACTTAAGGGCTGATTACAATGGCATAGGTTGGACTGGCCACAGCCCGTCATAGGCAGTCTGACCACCAACAGCCTGCAGTCTGACTGCCGTATTACAATACTGGCAGTCAGACCTACAGCTGTTGGGCACCATACCGCTGCCTCTGCCAGGATCATAGGTACCGATGGTGCGGCAGTCAGAAAAAGCATCCAGGAATGGCTGCACTGCCGAGGCAGGCTACGCCGGCTGGATTATGATATCCTTTTCTTACAGCCTTTTCATGGTGGGAACCCTGCCATGAAAAGGTTACCAGAAAGGGATCTGGGGGGCCCTGGAAAAGTGTCCCTGGGGTCACATGTAATGCCCCCCTTCCACGGCACCTTACCTCTGTGCACCTTGTGCGATGCACGACATGGTGCATGGCACACAGTGCACTGACGTTCAGGAGATTAGGCATGGCCTATGCTGAACCATGCCCCCAACAAGTTTCCAACCGCCAGCCTGGCAGTTGCATCGATTACAGCAGTCCGACCGACCGACATCGTAATAATGCCCTTAGTCTCTGAAATGGAAATGAAAATCCTTCGAAGGGGTAAGACTGCAGGCTGTATCCAAAGAAGTCTTCAAATAGCCAGATAGGCATTAGATGAGGTCATGATGAACCTGTTGGTTTAGGCAGGAACATTCAGGACAGGAAAACACATAATTCATGCTCAGGGAAGTTCTCTTGCTGGATTGATACTTTTGCCACTTTTCCCGGTCACGTATTTTTATTTCTGACTTGGGGCCTGATTTAGATCTCTGCAGACTGGTTGCTCCATCACAACGGTGACATGTATCACGTCCACCGGAATTTAAATCCCTTTATATCCTATGAGATTTATATTTTAGCAGAGGGTATGTCCATCACCATTGTGACAGAATAACCCATCCACCGAGATCTAAATCTCTGTGAGAGTTTGGAATTTTCCAGCAGGGCAAATTTACAGGTTGTATGTGATGGTAGGTTCCACAAGGTCAGGTACCTCTTCATCGATGGCCTACAGAACCAGATATTCTGCTGCTGACAAGCTCCAAGAAGGAGAAACCTCTTTTTTTCAGCCCAGAGGTTGTGTCTTGCATGGATCATATTATAAGGTTTCTCCCAGTTCTCTGAAGGTCTTGAAGCTCATAATGTTTCTGCGTCCCAGTTTTTCAAAGGTGATTTGTAAAAGCATAATAAGACACATCCAAGAATCCACATCCAGGACCTCAGGAATAGCACTTGTGGGGTCAAGATTCACTACAGCAGAGGCCACCAGCAGGGTCTAGGTCAGGTTCAGTTGGTATTTGGGCAATATATTGAGTTGTAAATATCGGGAGACAGAAATGTCTGAAAAATAATATTGTGATGCAGGAATATAGTTGTCAAGAATATCATTTTTTTAGGTAAGTAATATGTTTGTTGAGAATATTGTGTTGTTATTATTGTTTTCCATAATATAGTTGTGGGGATAATACATTTAGCCCCTCTGAAGTCCTACAGTGTCTCTACTGTTGCATAAACTAGAGTGGGAATAGTATATCTATTATTCCCAGACTCCAATACTTTTCCTAATACTGTTCAAGTAAATCTATTATCAAAGTTTGTTTAGAATTTTTTATTAGTTGTTTACATTTTAATTTGTTTTAAAAAAATGTAAATGTATTTCATACATTTTTTTAAATATTATTAATCTGGTTATTAATGTAATGTTTTGGAATCGTTACTATAAGTTGTGTGCCATGTAAAAAAGTATATATAGTGTGCTTTTTACAGTAGTAAATTAAAAACATTGAACAAAAAATAAAGTAAAATATATATTTGTAATAATTGTGTTACATTATAGATATATACATAAACATACACACACACATATATATGCATATGTGTTTACATAAGTATATATTTACAGTATTAAATATTAGTGAGGTGTATTTAATTAACATTATAATAGTGGTATATATTAAAATATTTATTTAGAATTCATTCTTTTAAAAATAATTATATATATTTATATATATGTAAACCAAGATCCTCCTTTCGTATCCTCAATCTATTACAGGGTGGCGCGAGACCGGCGGAGCAAAACCGGCACTTCAATATTTGTGAAAACGGAGTCCCACTCGCGCTCTCGGATGGCAATTGGCAAATAAACAACGAACTTCAATCCAAACAAAGGGAGTTTATTCACTTCATAAACTCGCCGTGACGCGTTTCGCCACTGTCGTGGCTTGTTCACACAACGATACACCGTGAAAGGCACCATTACATACTTTCGCCTACCATAAACAAAGAAAGAGGACTGTAACCTCTCAACATCGCTGGGAAACTCATGAACAAAACGGTCGCCATTTTAGCAAGTGCAAATTGCAATGTTACAAACAAAATATAAATGTTAGATGGCACCATTGTTTACATAGCAAGGGGCATTTTGACATAGAAACAATTGTCAATAAAGTTCTATACTCATTTCGATATGATACATAGATTATCCGTACATAAGAAATACTTTGTGTCACAAAGTTGGGAATAGTTTGTTTGTTTGTTTTGTGATCAATCTTATTATTACGAACAAACTTCACATTATTTTAATAAGATTATCAGTATTTAGATCGACATTGCAACATTCCTGTCTGGTTTATATATATGCCTTTTGCCCTTAATGACAAAGAGCCCCTTGTTCCACATGGTATTGCAAAATTCTTGCTCACATAGGTTCTCAGTCACATTGTAATTCAACCCTTGTTAGTGGGTGATTGAAAAAATTATGGTTTTCTGATGTATGTAAGGCTATCAAAGCATGGTGTCTTAATCCCTTATATCACCCGTATATTAAAATTAAGAACCATATGGTCTTATCTCACACAGAGGGAACCGTCGGATGATCTGAGGAGAAGGGGCAGAGATCTCAATCTGGGTCAGCCATACCACCCTTTCTTCCTTCCTGTTAAGAAGATAATGCATACAAATGTAAATAAGTCATAGGGAAAATTATGACATCAAATTTAAAACAATAAACATTCATTCATTTTGAAGATGTATTGCCATTTCTTCATCAAGATTATGGCCGTTCGGAAATAGGGTACACATGCCTATTATGTGTTTCGACTCCCGTTGTCTAAGTCTTAGAACCCTGTTACCCCCTCTGACTTTGGGTGTGATCTGTTCAATGGCATAGTATGTAAGTTTTGAGAGATCTGAAAAATGATGGCTTGCGAAATGGCGGGCAATGGGATATTGTCTATCCTGGTTGGTAATCGCACGCATATGTTCAAGCACTCGTTTTTTTGCCATATGCGTGGTGCTACCCACATATCGAAGCTTGCAAGGGCACTCCAACACATAGATGACAAAAGTGCTGGTGCATGTCAGAAATTGTGAGATATTCATCATAGTTCCCGTGCTGGTGTTAAAATATGTTTTGACCATTTTGCTATTCCCACAGGCCTTGCAATGGCCACACGGGTAAAAACCTGGTAAATCAATGCCTCTATTCTCAAGATTGGAATTGAGATCGCTGTGAACTAGAGCGTCCCTGAAGCTACGTCCTCTCCTGTACGTAATCATAGGATATGTTGGTAAAGTTTTGCCTATGACGGAATCACTTTTTAATATTTCCCAATGTCGTTGTACAATCTTGCGGACTTGGGTAGAGTGTCCATTGTATGTCATGATCAGCCTAGCTGTTCCCTCCTCTTCCCTTTGTGTTGTAATCATTTCTGGAGGTGCTAAAGTACTGGATCTTTCAACTGATTTGACTCTTTCTGTGGCTTTTTTGAGAACCCATGATGGATACCCTCTTGCTTTGAATCTTTCAATCATTATTTTATTTTATTTATTTATTTATTTTTTTCTTCCTTTTGGTAGTCTGATGGTAAGCTGCAGTTCCTTTTAGCTCTGAGTAATTCCCCGTAAGGGATGCTCCACTTTAAACTGTCAGGATGACTACTCAAAGCATGGAGCAAGGTGTTCCCAGCTGTACATTTACGATATAAAATCGTATGTACAATGTTATTCTTCACTTGGACACATGTATCGAGATATTCCACTTTTTCTCTGCTAATCGTGCTGGTAAGGATGATGTTCTTGTTATTGTGGTTTAGTTTATCGACGAAAAGTACAGCTTCTTTCTCTTCTCCTTGCCATACCAAAAATATATCGTCGATATACCTAAGCCACAATATGACCCTGGTAAAATCATGTTGTAGATCTGCCCTGGCCTTGGTCTCTTTCTCCCATGCCCCCATGAATAGATTCGCGTAACTAGGCGCGAAGCACGTACCCATCGCGGTCCCGTGTTCTTGTTTATAGATCCTGCCATTGAACATAAAAAAATTGTTCATAAGACAGAATCTAATCATGTCTAAAACCATGCCTGTGTGTTCCAGTAAGTCCAGACTCCTACGTTTCAGAAATTCAGCACATGATTGAATCCCTTGTTCATGGTCTATTATCGTGTATAGTGAGTTTACATCCAAAGTTATAAGGATGTAATCTTCCTGCCATACAAGATCTGAGATTCTATTAAGAAAATCTTTTGTATCTTTTACGTAGGAGGGGAGGGTGAAGACAAATTCTCGTAAAAAATGGTCTACATATCGTGAGATATTTTCAAGGGCACTCCCTCTTGATGAGATGATCGGCCTACCTGGGGGATTGTTCCTATTCTTGTGAACCTTCTCATCAAGGTTCACAAGAATAGGAACAATCCCCCAGGTAGGCCGATCATCTCATCAAGAGGGAGTGCCCTTGAAAATATCTCACGATATGTAGACCATTTTTTACGAGAATTTGTCTTCACCCTCCCCTCCTACGTAAAAGATACAAAAGATTTTCTTAATAGAATCTCAGATCTTGTATGGCAGGAAGATTACATCCTTATAACTTTGGATGTAAACTCACTATACACGATAATAGACCATGAACAAGGGATTCAATCATGTGCTGAATTTCTGAAACGTAGGAGTCTGGACTTACTGGAACACACAGGCATGGTTTTAGACATGATTAGATTCTGTCTTATGAACAATTTTTTTATGTTCAATGGCAGGATCTATAAACAAGAACACGGGACCGCGATGGGTACGTGCTTCGCGCCTAGTTACGCGAATCTATTCATGGGGGCATGGGAGAAAGAGACCAAGGCCAGGGCAGATCTACAACATGATTTTACCAGGGTCATATTGTGGCTTAGGTATATCGACGATATATTTTTGGTATGGCAAGGAGAAGAGAAAGAAGCTGTACTTTTCGTCGATAAACTAAACCACAATAACAAGAACATCATCCTTACCAGCACGATTAGCAGAGAAAAAGTGGAATATCTCGATACATGTGTCCAAGTGAAGAATAACATTGTACATACGATTTTATATCGTAAATGTACAGCTGGGAACACCTTGCTCCATGCTTTGAGTAGTCATCCTGACAGTTTAAAGTGGAGCATCCCTTACGGGGAATTACTCAGAGCTAAAAGGAACTGCAGCTTACCATCAGACTACCAAAAGGAAGAAAAAATAATGATTGAAAGATTCAAAGCAAGAGGGTATCCATCATGGGTTCTCAAAAAAGCCACAGAAAGAGTCAAATCAGTTGAAAGATCCAGTACTTTAGCACCTCCAGAAATGATTACAACACAAAGGGAAGAGGAGGGAACAGCTAGGCTGATCATGACATACAATGGACACTCTACCCAAGTCCGCAAGATTGTACAACGACATTGGGAAATATTAAAAAGTGATTCCGTCATAGGCAAAACTTTACCAACATATCCTATGATTACGTACAGGAGAGGACGTAGCTTCAGGGACGCTCTAGTTCACAGCGATCTCAATTCCAATCTTGAGAATAGAGGCATTGATTTACCAGGTTTTTACCCGTGTGGCCATTGCAAGGCCTGTGGGAATAGCAAAATGGTCAAAACATATTTTAACACCAGCACGGGAACTATGATGAATATCTCACAATTTCTGACATGCACCAGCACTTTTGTCATCTATGTGTTGGAGTGCCCTTGCAAGCTTTGATATGTGGGTAGCACCACGCATATGGCAAAAAAACGAGTGCTTGAACATATGCGTGCGATTACCAACCAGGATAGACAATATCCCATTGCCCGCCATTTCGCAAGCCATCATTTTTCAGATCCCTCAAAACTTACATACTATGCCATTGAAAAGATCACACCCAAAGTCAGAGGGGGTAACAGGGTTCTAAGACTTAGACAACGGGAGTCGAAACACATAATAGGCATGTGTACCCTATTTCCGAACGGCCATAATCCTGATGAAGAAATGGCAATACATCTTCAAAATGAATGAATGTTTATTGTTTTAAATTTGATGTCATAATTTTCCCTATGACTTATTTACATTTGTATGCATTATCTTCTTAACAGGAAGGAAGAAAGGGTGGTATGGCTGACCCAGATTGAGATCTCTGCCCCTTCTCCTCAGATCATCCGACGGTTCCCTCTGTGTGAGATAAGACCATATGGTTCTTAATTTTAATATACGGGTGATATAAGGGATTAAGACACCATGCTTTGATAGCCTTACATACATCAGAAAACCATAATTTTTTCAATCACCCACTAACAAGGGTTGAATTACAATGTGACTGAGAACCTATGTGAGCAAGAATTTTGCAATATCATGTGGAACAAGGGGCTCTTTGTCATTAAGGGCAAAAGGCATATATATATAAACCAGACAGGAATGTTGCAATGTCGATCTAAATACTGATAATCTTATTAAAATAATGTGAAGTTTGTTCGTAATAATAAGATTGATCACAAAACAGACGAACGAACTATTCCCAACTTTGTGACACAAAGTATTTCTTATGTACGGATAATCTATGTATCATATCGAAATGAGTATAGAACTTTATTGACAATTGTTTCTATGTCAAAATGCCCCTTGCTATGTAAACAATGGTGCCATCTAACATTTATATTTTGTTTGTAACATTGCAATTTGCACTGGCTAAAATGGCGACCGTTTTGTTCATGAGTTTCCCAGCGATGTTGAGAGGTTACAGTCCTCTTTCTTTGTTTATGGTAGGCGAAAGTATGTAATGGTGCCTTTCACGGTGTATCGTTGTGTGAACAAGCCACGACAGTGGCGAAACGCGACGCGGTGAGTTTATGAAGTGAATAAACTCCCTTTGTTTGGATTGAAGTTCGTTGTTTATTTGCCAATTGCCATCCGAGAGCGCGAGTGGGACTCCGTTTTCACAAATATATTTATATATATATAGACACTATTTTTATATGTTTTTTAACAATATAAGTGTGAAACAAAATGTTTTCTGATATGTTTGTACTATACCATTATAAGGATAGGGACACGATAATTTGGTAAACAATATTTTTGACAGAATATTTGTATATTTGTGTTGAACAGTGTTGTTGAATTTGATACTGTGTCAGTGATCTGTCCAGTTGTTACTGGTCAGCTGTGCACTTCAGGGAAAGGCCTCTTGCAGCTTTTTGTGCCCCTGTAGGTTAAATAGGAGGTCAGCCAATGGACTCTTAGAGTGGAAGTCTATGTACTGGGCACAAGCGGGTTCAGGTCCAGTCCTTCAGGTCTCAAAACAGGTCACAAACAGCAGGTGCAGTCCTTCTTGTTTTTCCACATGTCCAGTGTATTCTGAAGAAGGGGCCTTGGGGTGCCATGCATGTGCAATATGCATGGCACCAGATAGTGAGCAAGGAGATCTCCTGGCCTGTCCCTAAACAAAGGGACAAAAGTTCCCAGTGGTAATCCTACCCACTTTTGCAGCTGTTCCTGTATGAACTACTGCAAAATAATCCCTCATTGCCCCTCACTCTTAAAATCCAAGATGGGGAAACCCTTCTATCCTTGTGCAGAGCCTGTGTGCACACAGGTGTGGCTAGGGTAGTGAGAATCCTCTCCATCCTGGTTACTACAAACCAGTCCTGGGGCACCTCTTCCTTTCCTGGGTTTGGTGTCTGACAGACTGGGAGGACAAAAGCTGGGGCTGCTCAGTTGTCATTAAACATTTGCTTGTGATGTGAATGCCCCTTTGAAGTAAATTAAGTTCCTGGGTAAAACTGGTCTTCTTGCCAGAGAACAAAGGCACCTCCCCCACACCCAGGTGTCTCTGCTCTAGGAGCAGTTTTCACACCTCATCAGGGATAATCAATCACTGGTCTACATCTGAAGAGCTAATACAAATTAGGCTCCAGGAGCTTCAGGCAGGGGAAGGTAACTTTCTAAAAAAAGAATAATTAAATTATTTTTCTAGCTTGTCCCTAGCCTAAGATAGCTGAATCAATATTTAATATTGATCCACCATGTTTCTCCATGGGCCAGCCAGCCATCCGACATTAAAAATAGCTTTTGGTTATAAGTCAACTTTAAGGACATTTTAACTCAAATTTGTACATGTCTTACTGTTAAATATCATGCATTCAGCATCGCGAGCTACAAAGATCACATTGGGGTGACTTATTAACATTTAAAAGGGAAGTTTTAACCAGTCAAACATTTTTATTTTCAGAGGTCGGACTGAAGGGGTAAACAGCAGCAACCAGACTACAGTAGTAGTAGGCCTGGAGTCATGTTTGTCTTGTCACTCTTATGGATGGCACAGTAGTGCCGGTGTTCGTAAATGAAATTTAACTTTACATGCAATGAGTATACTTTAGGCACCATATGCCATGGCCTTATAGGAAAATTAAATATGCCAATTGTGGATTATACAATTTTGATATGTTTTAGGGGTCAGAGTGCATACACTGGGCATCAGGGCTTAAGAGTGCAGAGTCTACAAACCAGCAACAAAATTCAGCCGGTATTGGAAGTCACTATTTAAAAAGGGGCATTTTTCACATACATGTAGAGGGGCTTTTGGTAAGCACAATTCACCCAGTGTTCAGTAAACTGTCATTCACGTTTTGCTTGTGCCCACCCCATCAAGTAATGTAAGTGCACAAATCTAGTGCACATTGTTTACATCCACCTATCTAGTTCCTTACTCCTATGTGACAATACAGGACCAGACTGTGCTTTTTTATTTATTTATTAACTTTTAATTTAACATTCAATACTGGCTATTTATTTTGCCTGCACCTCAGCTGCCCAATTAGATGGGGATATATTTTCCATCCGCTTTTTGTAACTTGTTTTTATAAAGTGTTTAAGTAACATTGTAACATTGTAACTCCCTGTGATTTGAGTTTCTGGTTAGACTGTAATCCATTATTGTTTGGTAACACAGACATATCACTGAATGATGTTTGAATTTTTTTTTTTATTGCAAAGAGTTGGCAGTCACGTTTAAGTAACATATTAGGAAACATATTTTTGTTATTTTTTTTTTTTTTGGCACATGATTTCAATATTTGTTTTGAAACACAGAGAAAGCTTTGTTAAAACTCTGTGACCTTTGTCTTGCTTTGTGAAAACAGTGAATTATTCTCAAGTTGCCCCACGGACCTCACACTATTTAGGTGTAAGGTAAAATACGTTTTTTTGATGAGAAGGCGCTGTCATTTTTAGTCCATTGAAATGGATTGTAGTGTGCGTCTGGTTGTAAGGCTCACAAAAAAACAAATATAAAGGGAGATAATAAATTTTCGTCACAATATAATCAATATAAATCATTTGTTGGTGGCATCTTACTAAAGTTAGGAATTGCAGTACTTTATAGGGTGATTTTACACTGAAAATGCTCATCTTCTGCTGGAACATTAAGAATCGTGTTTAAAAGAATCTAGGTTCTTCTCATGATTTTTTCATAGAAGGTTTGGAAGGTGGTCCAGAAGCTAATATGCGACCCATTTTTAATAAATTCACAAATATTTTAAGACATGTGAGATAAAAATGTATGAGATGCTGATAAAAACGTGCTTCCAACAGCAGCATCAGTCTGTCAGTGTATTGCCTATTATTCCACTACAGCTTTAACAGAGAGTTCTAATGAACAACTAGAGTGCTGACATTCTGTATACATGACAAATGTAAGCCACATCGAACTCCATGCTGGCGGAATCAGAGATTTAGTATTGAAAGCATTTCCTACGGAGGAGGCGGCGGCAGTAAATTAACAAACAGATGGGTTTCTAGGCATCATAGAAATTTTGGTTAGTGCTCTAGAAAACTAACATTCTATAAATTCAATAAATTGTCCATTAATAATTATAATGATGCACAAAATGATACCTAACTCTACAAACTCTCGAATACCTTTGTCATCCATACTAGAAAAAATGTCTGAAATACTGGGTGAACAATGTACTTCAAACACCAGCAGCACTCAGTAGACTTCCCAGCGTTCTGCTACAGTTTCACCACAGAAGCCTAACATTCTCTATTCAAGATAAACATGAGGCACTCTCGAACGCCATTTTATTGGAATTTGAACTGCTGAATATAAAGCCTTTCTAGTGTTGTGGGCTGAAGTAAATATGCATTGTGATGGATTTAGGTCATTAAAGGCTTGTTATATATTTTCAAAGGGTCCAAAAGTAATTAACGAGAGAGATCCATGCCAGTCCATCAGCCCCTTTCCACATCTGTGTACTCAAACTTCCAATACTCACTGCTATTTAAAAGCTCCATCATTTTAAAATAATATCATTTTGGCAAATATCAAAGTTTTTTTCTAATCTTCCACTTAAATGTTTGAGTAGATTTTTTTTAAAGTGCAAAAAAGGTATTTACTAATAGATCTCATATTTAAAAATAATACATTTGTACTCCAAAGGGAAGATAACTTTTTCATTATCAGGTTTTTGATTATTGGATCGACAACGGTAAAACGGGGATGATGAACTGGAATGATGTAGAAGTCAACCCTGGTGGCTGGGAAGGATCCTGTTAGAAACTTGGGTATCACAATTATTTAAAAATTGAGAAGTTATTTGCGGATATAATTCAAGGTTTTAATAGCCAATCTAACTCAGAATTTTATCTCCTTGTTTCATTATAAGTTTAAAAAATATGGCACTCAAACTGACCTCACTCTGAACTATCATTTTCTTTTATGTATTAGGTATCCCAGGTGAGAGGTTTTGCACATATTTGTTTTTGTTACTTGGGGGCATATCAACAAGCAGGCGATAAAAAATTATCGCCGCTTTTGCGGCCGTTTTCGGCCGAAAAGCGGCGATAATTTTAGCGTCAGGATTCCTAACGCCAAGCTTTGCATCTCTAATGAGATGCAAAGTGGGCGTTCCTGACCTGGCATGACAGGAGAAATGTCGCTAAGCGACATTTCTCCTATCAGTAAGCCTAACGCTATGAAGCATAGCGTCAGGAAAAGTAGCGATAACCCCTGTTATCGCTACTTTCCTTACGCCTGCTTCAAGACTGACTTAGCCATGATATCCTATGGAAGGTGGATATCATGGCTAAGTTTGTGAGTCCCTATCAACTAGCTAAGGTGAGATTATCGCTGGGTTTCCAGCGATAATCTCACGTTAGCCAGTTAGCGCTAGGATTTTTATCACTGATGAGATAAGCGTTGCTAATAGCACGCTATCTCAGCGATAAAAATCGGCGCTAGCCAGCGATAATTATCCGAGCGCTAAGTGCACTCAGCGATAATTATCGCCGGTTTTGTTGATATGCCCCTTGATTAGATGGCTCAAGCATTTGGGTTTCCTGGAATATCAAGTAGGATAACTTTCAGGACAGCATATTGCTGTTAGCTTCAGACTACTAAGCATCTTCAGAGGCGGAGAAATGCACCTCTATTTTGACCTTGAAACCGCACCTGAATCACTTGGATTCACAGATTCCCTAACTGGCTTTACATGTTAGAGCTGGTCACTGTGTTTTTACAAATAAACATGGGTGTCTGGCCATATATCTGGGCTACTGATCGCTTTGCCGAGGATGAATTTTAATCCAGCTGTTTCTTAATTGAATTATGTCTGCCAGCGATGTATTCTATTATGTCAAATTTCTTTAATTTGGTGGATGAGTCTGAGACTCTGGAGAATAAGGATGGACATTTTTATTTACTGCTCCCTAAATCTGAAACTTTTCTTAGTTTGTTCAACCAGTGACACTTCCTTATGCATCCATAGCCTTCTTTAGTTTGCAGTTCTAGATGGCCTCTTTTGATGCATTTATCATGAGTGTCACCAATGTTTGCCTTTAAATAATAAATAAATATTTATTGGCAAATGTGCCAAAGATTTATTAAAACTATATTGAAAAATGTGCGAGTATATTTTAGTTGGACCCAAGCATTCCCTGTCATTGTTTTGGGGCAAGATTGATGTAAATATTCCTTATTAGAGCACCCCCATTTCCTTTCAAGGTTTTAACAAATTTTACTAGTATAGCCAGTGAAAATGGGAGAGGAAGGGTGATTTTTGTTACTTTAAGGCTGTGGACAACTAAAAAGTACTGCACCACACCTCCAGACATTTTTAACTGTTGGTGTATAGTTAAGTGCTGACCCAGCAAAGGTCTCAAAGCCAGGTAATGTGAGAGCATTTATACACCAAGGATCCGATTACGATGTTGGTCGGAAAGCCTCTGACTGCCAGTCGGAAGCTTTCCAACCACGTCAGAGGCTTTCCGACCTGATCTGACCTCCGAATTATGATGTCAGCCGTTGGAGCGAAATCCGTCTTTCTGACGCGGTTCCGACCGGCTCTCGGAGTCTCACAGTCAGTCGGAACCACACCGTAACGCCCTATGGATGACATTTACGACCAAGGGATTACAATGTCGGTTCCCGACAGCCTTTCCATGCCGGTCTTTCCAACATGGAAAGTGACTATGGGGGCCCCTAGCAGAGCCCCCTTGCCTCCATGACCTATGGTCTGTGGTCGAGGGGGTACCTAGGGTACCCCCTGTTAATCCCAGCACTCTGTGGCGGGCACCATGGGATGCCTGCCTCAGGGTGCAGGGTTTTCTACACAATCCAATTTCTCTATGGGAGCCTGTATTACAGCCAGTGTATGGCTGTAACACAAGCTCCCATAGAGAAAAAGGAGAATGGGAGCAAACCCTGTTAGGTCACATCGTAATTAGGCGGTCGGAACCGCCAACCGGAGGTTGGTCGGTCCCGAGACTGCGATCGTGTCGGTCAGAGGTTTTCGGACCGACAGCGTAATAAGCCCCTAAGTTTCTTAGTGGCATGCAATATCATGACAGAAAACCAAGGAATCAACCTCACTTTAATTCAATAATCTTTCCCAAAGTCCAACATTTCACACACACAAAAATTAGGTGTAGTATTTTCAAGTACAGGAGTTTTGTAACAAGCGCTTCCTTTCTATTAAGAAATATCCCAGCAAGGGGTTACTTTTAGAATTATAGGTGGATTTTAAATGCAGTCCAAGATTTTTTTCTTCAGCAGTCCAAAAGGAATAATACTATATTTGTGATTTAACTAAACATGTCCATAAATTGATATGTAAATGTTTTTCCCCTTGACGCTCCTTGGAATCCATTTTATACTTATTACTAGACAAGACGTCTGCTTAATTAGCAGGTTCCTTCATGTTATATACAATTGATGTGGGAATTCTGGAACATTTATCCATATCGTTAGCTCAACCTAAGGTATTTGAAGACTTCTGGGCAAAAACACTAGAGACGGTGTCCTAAATATTGGACACATAAATTGTGCCAGATATTTTTGTTAATGTCTTTGGCGATAACTCCAGCAGGGCAATATTTTTGGGGCACAATATTTTTGTCAATCCATATATCTATCACTCCCACCATTCCCAATAACAACTGAACGCCTCATGAGGGGTAGTAAGCATATACAAATACAATTACACATTAAACCACAATATCCCGGTGCCTTAGCAGCGAGCAAAAGGTGCAATAATCGGAGTCTCTGCTTGCTCTATAGGGTCAAATGACTGGCAAATGCCAAATTGGGTGCAAACACAAGTTGCGCCTATTTTGACTTTCCAGCCTGTGGACAAATTTCACACCAAATTGGGGAATCATGATGCGCAAAGTCCTCTACGTGTAACTCCAATGTCGAGCGTTGTGTATGTATCACGGGCATTATTTCAGTGCCGGGAGATAAAATAGTTTGTGGTACATAGTACATCAAATGTCAATTCCATTGATGTATGAATGTGATTTCTATAATTATTATGAATATGATTGGAACTATCATTATTTTTATGATTAATATTATGATTGGTGTTACTATTGCTATTAATTTTGTTATGTTGTTAGCGTTAGTATTACTCAAAGCAGAGCGTTCTCAGTTATTGCACATGACTCAAGGCAGCTCCACAGAGAGCAGGGACATGTGTCTGTTCAAGCAGCCCTTCTGTTCATGCTCGTGTATCCCTCAAGCTCGGACAGTCCTTTAGTAATGAATTTATAGCCATGCTTACCGACTCCTATCTCATCCTCGGGATACTGGCACACGTCCCCGTAGAACTGTGGGGTACAGAGACATTTATATGGATCCAAGGTCCCGCCGTTCTGGCACTCTTTCAGGGGTACTTCACAAGTTTTTCCACCATAACTAGGCGGGCAGATGCATTTATTGCCAGAGCTAGATAAAGACGCTCCATTCTGGCAATTCAAAGCGGCTGCAACAAAAAAAATCACAGTGTTTTACGTACAGTCTTATAAAGCGGGCGAGATATATATGCTCTTCAAGACATGACACATACCCCCCCACCCCCCACACCCACACCCATCTGTTCCGTTCTTGAAATCATTGATTCTGTGAAAAGAAGTCTGAAATATTCCAAGCTCTGACCCCGATTTTCGTTTGAGGAACTGTATTCCGGAGCAGCCTGTATGCTGGAGGATCAGGGGGGCAGGCGGGCAGAAGAGGGGCACTAGGGGTCGTGGGGGGGGGGGGAATACAAAAAAAAGCTTACCTGCAGCAGTCCACGTCCCACTCTTCTTCACCTCTTCAGGAAGGCACAGGCTCCCATGATGCCCTGCGGCCATTCCTGATGCTGCTCTCATGCAGAGAGATCTTCAGGATCAGCCTGAGCGCTCTCAGTTCGCGCCCTAGCACAGACTGTGAGTCTGTGCCTGCTCTGTCCAACCAGCTGCGTTGCTGGGTTGGAGAGAGCTTTCACTGCGCATGGTCATTTGGCCGGCCTGAGACGGCTGGCCAAAACATCATGCGCAGCGATGGGAGCCCACTACCACTCCACTCAGTGCCTGTCACTACCAGGCCCCACCCAAGGACTCAGCAGGCACGGAAAAATAAAACAAGTGCCATTTTATTTATTTTTTCAGCTGTTTTGTGGGGGGGGGGGGCGACGCTCCTCCGCCATAGCTTCCTGGCTGCATGTGAATGTAAATATTAGGGCAGCAGTTGCCTTTTAACGTCTAGACAATAATATATGATTTGGAAATAACTAACTCGCAGCGTGTTCATTTTTTCAGAGCTACTAGAGTAATGCAATTTTGCAAGCGCTGCATTTTCCACGTAAGTATAGATTTGCTGCATTTGCCGCATAATCCATCTTCTGCTGAATAATCGGCAGATTTTGCCAAAAATCAAATTAGTTTCTAGCTCACACAGATCAAAAGTTACTAAAAACATGACAAAATATGTTTGTTCCTTTACAGGGAATGGCCCTTGTCAAAGGTTGATTGGTCAACCTTCAGCTGCTTATTACTGTATTTGAGGGTTAAATTGGTACTAATAAGGTGAGCACTTTCCTCAGGCAGTGTTACCATCTGTAAAAATTCCAAAACAATGACGACATACTCAGGGCTTTTAATGGGATGAAAAAACTGGGGGGTCTCTCAAAGGGGCGTGGCCACTGTATTTAAGGGTGTGGCTTAAACATGTAAGCCAAAAATCTGTGCTTAGCACAGTGTGCCAGACGACTGGTATTTTGCTGCTTCTGTCATTGCATCCAGATGTATAATACAACAAGTAACATTACACCTACAGCAAGCCAAAACTATTGGCTTTGTCAATGGTTGTTAGTTGCATAAGCAGCAACGATGACTTCATTGAATATAATATTACAATGCTTCAGTTCTGAAAAGATGAGACTGTGAAAGAACTTTAACGAATCTCTTCGAAGTTACCCTAAAGACAGTGAAGGGTGGTACTGTTGTTGAGTTAAGATTTTTTTCTCTCCTTGAGGGTGAGGGCAAAAATTAAGAGCCAGATAGGGAACCATCTCGCCACCTGCTTTTTAGAACTGCTGGTGCTCAGCATCGGCACTACCTGGCCCACTTAAAGCCCTGGTCATTCTCTAAAAAATGTCACAATATGCCGCATAAATTGCCTTTTCTTGCTGCATAAAATAGTCAAGCCTGCCCCGTACGCTGGCTCGCCCCTGCTGCATAATTCCAGTGGCCCTGGCTTTTTTATTTTGTGTTCTCGGCTGTGCCATCCTCCTCCCCAACAATGCATCCTTCCCAACTACTGTGCCGTAGCAGCATCAAATTAATGAATAGAAGTTATGTAGGTGCCCAACAGTGATACATAATCACAGCGATATACTCGACACCTTCCAATCCGAGGAAGCACACTTAAAACTGCCTGGGATCCAAGTAGATTGGGGAAGGGAAGAACCACTAGAAAAATGTTTATAAATGCTTCCTCTAACCCTCAATTTACATCTTGGCAGAAACGAAATGCGTTGGATGGAAAGATGTCATCTGCATTTGTTTATTATAGCCTTATAGCCTGTCATAGCGGGCATACAGGCCATTAAAGGCCCGGTTCAGCAGTAAAGGCCCGAGCCGAAGGCAGAGAGAGCCTTTAACAAGGGAGAAGGATTTTAATGCCGGTATACAAAGGGCTATAAGGCTATTAGAACATTCTGCCACTAGAGGGCAGAATGTTCTAACAAATAAAACAAAAGCCTCACAGAGTCGGGGAAATCCCCTCGGGCTCTGTGAGGCCTTTGCTCACAATAACAGCTGTGAAGGACAACATTGGAATTTCAGAGCTCTGGGCTTCTACCAGCCATTAGCACTCCATTGTCTTCAATGGAGCTCCGAACATTCCAATGTTCTAATAAAGATTGAAAGGAAACAAGATTACTGGACTACCATTTGCTCTTCTTTGGGTGGCGATATATGCACTTTAAAGTTTTATGATTTGGTCATCAATGCATATCTTTTATAAGTGCTGTCCAATATTTATCGTGTTCCAAATGCTAATGAAAACATAAAGCAACACAAAAAAAACGCACACAAAAAACGCACTATAAAAGACCTTTTTATTGCCATGTATCATTGGTCTAGTTAGATAATTGTAGTGCTCTCAAATTCATTAATAAATCATTTATTAGATCCTGTCTCATGAACTCAAGAGAGATCATGATTTAATAACTCACCTACATACAGAGGATAGCTCAAAATTTCACTTCTGAGTGTTCTCATACTCAACTGTAAACAATCAACTTTTTGTAATTTACTTACATTAATGTATCGCCAATTAAGTTAACTACAGAATTTAGAGTGCGGATTGGAAACTCCGTCAAAACGTGCCAGATATCATGTCTGCCATATTACAAGTGCCACGGGGCGTAATCCACTTACAGTAAGGTAGATGGGACATCTGCCAAGACTTGGACAGAGTACCAGTTCGCCAACCTCTAAATAAGACCCTTATTGCTGGACACCCTTCGATTCCTTTTAAGCCTTCTAGAAATTCTTGTTTGAGACCTTTGTCAAGGGATGTTGCATGTTAAGTGATGCTGCATTCCTTTGGAAGGGAAACTTCTTTTCATTTTGGACCCAGTGTTGACATCTGGAGTTCTTTTCACGTCTCCCAGAAGACCACCTGGTGCAGGAGTTTACAGAAAAGCCTCTGCAGCTGACCTAGAAGCTCCCACAAACCAGCCTTAACTTTATACAGAAATTCTACTCAACATTCTCGACTAGAGGATTAGCCTAAATCTTGCATTATTTAAACTGGTTGTTAAAAGGATTTCAGGATTATCCAGGCCTACAGTCTGACTACAACTCCTAGTTGTTTAAAGTTGTTCTTACCTCTGCTTGGAAATGCTCCCTATTGGATTCGGTTTTATTAATGGTCTTTTTTCTTTTTGTGAAATTGACAGGCCCTGTAATTGCTGTACTTTATCCTACTTGGGACCACCCAGGCCCTTTAGATTCAGAAAATTTTTTCCTTCCCTCTCATACGGTCGATTTATTGAAGCTGTTCATGGTGGGCTAAAAATCTCCCAGGTAATAAAGGCACATGCATTATTTGCCTTTTCCAGCCATAATTTACTTTCTGGTTTGGTATTTAACCCAATGTTCACATATATTTCAGCAAATCTAGTCACGTTTGGTATCTGCAAAGTGGTTTCCCTTACCCACTTAGGACAATCCCGATTGACCTGACCACCAATTTAGTGGTGTGTGAACAGATCTAGTGCCAATATAAGCATTATCATCGTTGTCTATTAACACAATGCGGGTATTTTAGCTGCAGAGCTCTTCACCTTGAATTGGTACTCTATCCAAAGGAAGAAAGAGAGGACAACAACACTCAATAAGATAAAGGGGCCAAAGGTAATCACTGGGTTGGTGTACACTATTTACACCGCTATAGAGCGGATGCATATACAAATAACAGATTTACACTTTGGTTTGACTGTACCACAAATAAATGGAGGAATGATAGAATGAAAGGGTGTTTGATAGAATATTTGAGAGTGATGACATATAATTGTTGAAGGTTGAGAGGATTATAATTGTTTTATCATGAGTTGTTTTTCTAAAAATGCACACTTAAAACAGAAATGAAAAAGTTAAAAGGAAAATGAATGTAAATCAACATTAAATAAACATAAAAAAAACGAATATAAATATAAATAAATTTGAGGAAGTCTTTAATGCATTAAAAGTCTACTGTGGCCAATATATACTGTTGACTCCATTGTAAAGAATTATTTGGAAGTGCGTTTTTGTTTTTTTGTTTTTTCTTTCCCCTATCCCACTCCAATATCAGTGTCTCTTAGATGGGAAGTGCTTTCTAGGCATCACTTTACCACTGTTACTCGTGCTAAATTGAGTGTGCTCTCTCCCTAACACATTGTAACATTGGCTTCAACCCAATAGGCACATTTAATTAACTTCTACCTGGCGCCTGTAAATTAAATGCTTCTCATTGTGGCACCCACTTAAATAGCCTTTTAAACTTCCCTCAGGTCTGCCATTGCTGTCTGTGTGTGCAGTTCTAAACTGCCATTTCTACCAGTCAAAATAAACCTTTTGCCAGACCTAAACCTTCCTTTTTAATTCATGTATGCCACTCCTATAATAGGCCCTAAACAGCTCTTAAGGTAGGGTGCAGTGTATTTAAAGAGTTGGACATGTACTATTAAAATGTACTTGTCCTGGTAATGAAAAACTCTAAACATTATAATTCACTACTGCAAGGCTCCTCTCCAATAGGTGAACAACATTGGGTTACCTTATTACATTTAATAAGGATAACTTTTAATTAGTAGCAGGTAGGAAAATCATGTTCGGTGTCTAAAGAATTGTTATTTAAAACCTACTTTAATTGAAATGCCAGAATTTAAGTCATAATTCTGAAAATACCACTTTTAGAAAGTTGGCATGTTCTTGTCCCAACAATTTGATGCCTGCAGTCTGTATCATGGGTCACATGACTAAGTGTATCTAGCAGTTAATCTTTGTGTGTTGCTCCCATGCAGTGAGACAAAGGGGGAACAGGTGTATTGAAGAGAGGCATTCTCACACTTAATAGGGTGGGAAAGATCCAACCTGCAACACTTGCACATCACAAATATACTGCCACTGCAAACTCACAAAGGGTTCACCCTAGTCTTTTGTGCCCCTATACAAGCTGGAGTCAGGGCACGTAGGAAGGACATTTCTCACACCTCTGGGGGTGGAACCCTCTAGAAACGTCTACTTCAGAGCTGAAAGCAAGTATGAATAGTGGCCCTCAGACACAAATCTTCAGTACATGTCTAGACATGTGAAATACTGCTTGACTGCTCTTCCTCAAGAAGGACTGCTACTCTGCTACCCTGCTGCCTGAGTGAGACGGACTGGAACTGCATTGAACTCAGTACTATGAGAGTGATTCCAAGGGCTAGATGACTGGTATCCTGGTCAGAACATCAGGGACAGAAAAGGCTCCAACCACCATGAACTCTGTACCTGGAATATGCCTGCGTGAGTCTTGTCCCCAAGTGGTGCCAGCACAGTCCTGGACCATTGGAAGTGGGACTGAAGGTTCTCTGTCAGCCCAGCCCCTGTCATTTGGGTTGAACACATGCAGCACACCTCATCCTCTTGCGGTTCCCCATTTGAACCACTGCTCAATGCAGGACCTTGCATCACTGCTCCACAACTCCACGGAATCGCAGCTGTGGATGAATCCTCAACGCAGTACCTAATGTCACACCCCATTGCTCATGGTAACCAATGCTGAGCGATGCATCCTCAAAGCAGGAGCTTGCAACGCTCCGCAACTAGGACTTAAACTACTTTGTTAAGCAATCCTAGCTTGGTTCCTGTATCATACCCATGCTCCATCATGGTTTGCTTGAACTTGTGACTTTGTCCTGGCCGGGTGCAAAAAGATAACCACAGTTAGCTTTTTGTGCTCTTAAGCAGTACGTTTTACCTAAATCTTTAAAATTGCAAATCTCTGGTTCTACTGATTGGATATTTGTTGCTTTGGTGTCAAATAATTTAATACATTTTAATCTATTTTTCTAAAGTGTTGTGGGATTTTTCTTGTCTTGTGTTTTTCTTTTATTACTGTTTGTGTGCTGCCTAAATACTTTACACTTTGCCTCAAAGTTAAGCATGGATGCTTTTGTGCCATGCTATCTGTGTTAAGCACAGGTTAATTTGGGGTTTGATTGTGTTTCACCCTGACAAGAACTGTGATTGCTGGTTGAGTAGCGTTTCACCCCCCTCAACCAGTAATTAAAGTTCATACATGGACTGGCTTCTCTTTAAAAAGAAGGATGCCTAGAAGATGTTTTTTGCCACTGTGTCTTGTCAGTAGTATGGCACAAGCTCAAAATGTTCCCTCATTTGCATGGAGGCAATCCCCAGGGTCATCTATATTGTAAAAGGGGTTGCACAAGCTCCTGTGACCTCTTTGCTACATCTACAGTACTTAGTGCCCAGGGGACGTAACAATCACAGCTGGCTAGTGTAGTTTTTGCACAGATTGGAGTGCAAATTGGGAGTAAATCCACCTATCTGCCTCCTAGGGGGGACAAAAGTCTGTTGGAGCTTTTGGGTTTTTGAGTATGCCCAACAGGACACGTCACCCCCACACCTCTTATTTTCTGATCTACCACTGGTATCTAGTGATCTAGGGGGTGAGAATCCACCTCAAATAATAATCACAATGCTTGTCAGAGTGAACCACTAAAATCACTAAATAAATCTCTGCCTAACCCACTGGTAAAACTTGACACAAAGCAGTCAGGCTGAACTTAGAGGCAATGTGTAAAGTATTAATGCAGCACTCAAACAGAAATAAAGAGGAATACACAGTACAAGAAGAATCGCAAACCAATTTACAAAAATAGAGTACATTTTACTACATAAAATGACATAAAAACCACAAAACTCCAATCCGTGGAATCGGAGATGTGCATTTTTAAAGTCTGAATTAGAAATAGCGCCAAAAAGCACGAGGGGCCAACAGCTGTTATCTGGTTCCACTAGACTGGGCCAAATTCAAACGTTAGGGCTGACACCAATGAATAGCCATTTGGGTACAAGGAAAAGGTTTCTTCCCTGTGAAAAATTGACTTTTGGGCTTAAACATTTTTATGGAGAAAAAGTGGTTGTAGACGAGGCAAGCTGCAAGCTGGATCCGATGAGGAGCTTGGTGGCACCAGGTTACTAAACAGTGTGGTCCTGGTGCAGATGTTGAGGAAGGCAGAAATGGGCCTGTGCCCAGTCAGGCCTCAGCATTACAAGGTTGCTATTTAGTGTTGGTACAGATAAAGCACTCTGAATTTCACTTTGAATCTTTTCTGGAAGTTATATCTCCTTCACAAGGGCCACCAGCAATTTGAGGCCCGCCGGCGATTCAATGTCTCTGACTGTGGCATTGACTGCATCAGTTCTCCAGAGAGAAAGTTATCAAAAAGTTCTACATCCTAGCTTTTGCAGTTTAGACAGGAGGGGTACATTCTAACACCAGCGAAGGGTGCAGTACCTGGGGGTTGCAATTGGGAGTTAAGACTCACTCCAACAAAGACTAGGAGCAGGATCCAGAGCTGATCCAGTTGGTCCAGGTCAGCTGTACAGTTGCAGGGAAGGGCCTTTTGGAAGCTTGTTGTGTCCTGGAGCTCAAATATGAGTTCAGCCAACCTACCCTTGTCGTCACTTTTGGAACCCTGGGTTCAGAAAAAGCAGGCCCAGTCTTCCTTCAGGTTTCAGACAGCAGGATAATCCTTCTTCTGATCTTCACAGGTCAAGAAATGTTCTGAGGAGGGGTCGGTGGGGTCGACCTTTATGTCCAGTACTAGCCTATGGGTGGAGGGCAAGCCTTTGTCCAACCATCAAACCAGTTCTGGTGTGGTCTTCTACCGTCTCTTGGTTTGGTGTCAGTCTCACTAGAGAGACAAAGGGGAGACAGGTTTGGTGTGAGCTCCATCTGCACATGACAAGGTAGACATTCCTTAAATCTCAGGAAAGGGCTGGGCACAGTTCTCTAGGCCAGGAGTCACCCTCCACATTCCCAGGGTCCTGTGTCTACTGTCTGGTAGCAATACACATCTCACCACAGGGGAGCCATCAGGGGTTAGGTGCCAGCTGGACACTGGCAGGAAAGCCTTTCAGTTTTAGGCAGGAAAGTTACAAATTCCTAAAAGTGTTATTTCCAAAACAGTCATCTAAAATCTGACTTGATGATTAAGTGATATTTTATATTACTGTTAAAGTAACTCCTTGAAACATTGTTCTATCTACTCAGAAAACTAAATTTAGCACTTATTGAAGGTAATAAAGTAAACCAGTGGTGAACTGTTGGAGAGCCAGTCTTGTCACAGTGAACAAAGACTTTGTAGATTTTTCACTGACAGGACATGTAAAACACAAATTATACGTCTTACGTTTTAAATATCATGCACCCTGCCCTATGGGATATTATGGCCTGCCTTAGAAGTGCATTATAAGTAGGTTAAGACTGGTTAAAATTTTGTTTTGCCAGGTTAAAATGGCAGTTTTTAAAACTGTCCATGTGGGCTGGAACAGCAGGTCTGGATATGTTTTACAGTGCTACTTTAGCAGGTGGCACAATGAGAGCTGCAGCCCACTAGTAGCATTCAATTTACAGGCCATATAACAGGGACATATTAGTAAATTAAATATGTCACTTAGGTATATGCCAATCTTACCATGTTTAAAAGGGAAATCACAAGTACTTTACCAGTGAAGCACAGGTGTAAAGTGCATAGAAACCCATGGTCAACAAAGACAGGTTCAGAAAATAAGGCAACTTTCTGGGGGAATGCCACACAAAAGATGGTATTTTCCAACTCTGACCCCCAGGGGACATACTGTGGGTGAATCACCGAATTCCCACCCAGGTGACAGAAACACTCTGCAGGCTTTAGAAGTGGGGTTAGGGCCCAATGTCTTGGTCTAGTTTTTTAACATAAAAGATATCTGTGACTTCCAGTGGGGTTTCTGCTCCCAAGAGGGGTAGAAAGTCTTTTAAAGCTCTACTAATAAGGGGTATTTTCAGAAGGCAGGTCAAGCAAGCCCCCACCCCATGTTGTTTATAATAGATAAACAGCCCTGGAGTGTAGTTTGCTTTCTGCCACCTTGGGGTGGGCAGATTGGGGGTTCACCCAACCATTCTGCCCAAGGTGGCCTGTAATATTTTTGAGGCCGTTCGTGGGTAAGCGGGACAGCTGGCAATGCTTGGGAAGGGGACACTCGCCCAGCTTTCACAGCCTAGGTGATCAAGTAAGCTTTCTGTCCTTCAAAGGGAGGACAGAATCGGGATAAACTCCACAATCTAGTGGTGGGGGAGGGAAAACATGGACTGATGTTATGATAGGCCAACCAACAACCATTTATTTTTTAATTACCAATCCTTGGTGTCTAATTTGATTCCTGCCCCTACCCCTGATATAGTGCAGATTCATTAATGCCTAATCTGCCCTACCTGAGGGGTGGTCGAAAGAATTTTGAGGTTTTTGGTGGATAAAGGGAGCAATTTCCCAAGCCTGAGGTGCCACTCACCACATTTTAGAGCCACTGTGGACTAATAGGATTTATAACAACCCCCACAGGAGGACAGATTTGGGATAAGTCTGCAGTTGCCCCCCAGGAGGCAGAAAGTCTGTTGAGGGGTGCAGTGCGGTGTCATGGTGAGATGGCCCCACCCTATTAGGACAAAGTCAGAGAAAAAAAAATCTTCCCTACCATGGTACAGGTAGACTGTTGGTGCCTTGTGGGGGGTGGGAGAGCTGGCAGTGCTTAATTCGAGCCACCTGCACTTATGACAGTCTTCCACATGGAGGCACTGTTTGTCTGAATTGGACATGAACTCAACAGTGGTTTATTAACTTAATATACATCAAACATGACTAATTTGCCACCCACGCCATTACTATAGATTTGGGGCCCTGGAATTGTCTAAATTGTCACACTTGTAGGGTGTAGTGGTTAGTAGTTGTGTGTGTTCGGTCAGTCAGGGCGCTGGCAGGGGCAAGAGGTAGTGTAAGCTGTAGTGGCCTACCGACGAGGGCCCTGACACTTCCTTCCACAAATTAAGTTTAGGAGGGTGGCCTGTAAGTGGCCATTTCCTAGAAGGCCGTCCCTTCATCAAAGTCATCTCTTGTGGCTACTGGGTGGATTCCAAACTCGAAGCACGCTCCTGCAGCGCTCCCCAAGCAGGCATCTATTAGGGAGAGGTACCAATGGGAAGGTGATATTCTACTCTTTCCAACAGTACCTCTCCCATCGTGATCGGTGCTCAGGGTTGCTGAGATAGGCCCCGAGAACTGATCACACTGTAAGCAGTTGGAGACTGCAGTTTCTAAAGCAGTGGTGAGCTGAGTCACTGCTTATAAAAAAACACCTCGGGCTGCAACTTGAGTTGAAAAGGTTATGAAGGAGATCCTTTGGTGCAGGAACAAAAGGGATTTCCTCCCTTTAGGTGGAGGGAAAGGGTGGCTTTTGCATCCTCTGCACTGGGAGTGGAGAACGTCTTGTCTTCCACACTTAGGAGGCTAAAGAGGTTAAAGTGGCTGCTGAGCACATTGTTCCAGCAAGTGCCCCAGCCTCTCTTTGGGGCATTTACGCATTGCAGGGAAGGGTCATTGCACGGCTCCTCTGTTGCCTGCATGATCACCAGAGACTCACCGATGACCTTGGCATGCTCTTACTCCAAGATGGGTTGGAAAGCCCATTATCTCCTCCGTACCCACAACTGCACTGGTCTGAGGAGATCCTCTCCCTCACAGGGCACATCTGGAAGGCATGTCTGCGCCCCTGGCAATTAGGATCTTCTCTTGCAATTTCTCCAATCCCTACTTGAAATGAGTTCCAGGGTAACACTTCTGATGGGGCCGACTTCCTGTCTGGTCCCCCTGGGGGACCCAAATGTCCACAAGCTCCTCTGTGGTGAAACCAAGATCAGCAGCAGGAATAAAAGTAGATATCTCTGTCCCCGAAGAGGCTTTTTAAGAGACTTTTTAAAGGGGTCTTTGGATTTTCTGCTCCTTGTGATGTGATCCACCTGCCAGTGCTACACACCTGTTAATTCATTCTGGAGGTGCCGTAGTGATGTGGACCTAGTCAATCCCCTTTCTGCCATTTAGGAGACAGTGGTCTAATGAGATGGTGTTATCTGGTAGGATGCTATCAATAGTTTTGGTTTGAAAGAAAGGGAAAAAATGCAAGAATCAGCACAGGAACACTGACTGCTGCTAGTTATTCCCTCAATTCTTATAATCCCCCTTATTTCCTCATCCCCAAAATGACCGGCAACCTTGGTAATGGTACTTCCAAGAGGGTACAATTTTAAGGATTGTAACAGTTCACTCATAATGAGGGCCTTAATGTGCAAAATCTTGAATTGTCTTTGATGCTCTTCATTGATGCACATCATCCTTTGCTTTTATGACAGATTTGCAGTGTATAAATATCAGTGGACACAAGCAAGTTGCAGTGGATGATATTGCATAAAGCTGCCAGTATTTCTGTGAATTCAACTCAAAATAAGAAGCTGCCCACTATCAAAAGGATTTCTTTCTCAGCAACCTCCTCATTTGTACCATAAAGTGATCTGAACTGAATTGGACTGAGATCCCACGCACTGGCCTGGATTGACTGTTAAGTGGTGAGCCATGTGCAGGCTTCATCTTTCTTGTTTTTGTCTATATTTTACCTTTAAGTGTAAAGTACCACAGAACCCTTTCAAATCCCCACTCTTTTCAACTTTTAGGTGTTACCTAAGGACATCCTGTTTCACCCATTTGGATGTGTGTTTCATTCATGTACCTATGATATCCATGCTACCAGATGTTTGGATGGCAATGAGGATGATACCGCTCAATGTTTCCATCGGTGCATTCCAGTCTGAATGTAGCCAAATACACCTGACCAAACGTAGGTTCTCAATGACCACTTCTTTCTAGTCATCAAAAAAGGCCCTCATTAAAAGGTGGCAGATAATCTCCTGTTCCTGCACAGAGCGAAATGATAGATTTTGTGATAAAAATGACATCACGCAACGAATTTCAGCAGATCAAACTGCCAATATTCATAGGTAGAAACATTGATGGTAAACACTGGGATATTTGGAGTTTGAATCCGTAAGATATTCTCCATTTTAAGAGATAAACTTCTAATTGGATATTTATGGCTCCCAATATGTAACGGCAATATTGAAAAATGACATCTAACACCACACAGTTTATAATGAGGGCCATGGGGCCACAGCTATTAGATCCCTTTTCCATAACCAGGGCCACTGGAATAATGTGATTCTGTGGGTGCAACATTTTTTGCGTATTTTGGAATTTCTCTAATTTGCCAAATAATCCATAATTTGCTGTATTATCTCCAGATTTTAACAAAAAAAATTGTTACTAGCACAAATGAAGCAAAAGTTACTAAACAGATGGCAATGTGTTCACACGCAATGGAAGGCAGTTAGACCTGTCGTCCTTTGGGTGCTCTTCCCCCAAACGTTTTGCATTTGACGTCAACATTTTGCTGAATCTTTTTGTTGGCCTTAGGACTCTTGTAAAGTGATATACCATATTTCAAGGGCCTAAAAGTTAAATGTTACTAGTGGACTTGCAGCAATAATTGTGCCACCCTCAGTAGGAGCCTTTCAAACCTGTCCCAGGCCTCCTATTGTAGTGCTTATGTCTGCAGTTTACTACCACTTCGACTTGGAATTTACAATGACTTGGCAAGCCTTAGCTCCCCTTTTACTACATATAAGTCACCTCTAAGGTAGGCACTAGTTAGCCCTAAGTGCAGGACACTATGCAAGAAAAAGGTAGCAAATGTGCTTTTATGTTTTGCATGTCCTGGAACTGACAAACAGCTAAATTTATGTTTCACTACTGTGAGGCCTACTCCTCTCATGAGTTAGCATTGGGAATTCTGCTATACACTTTTAAGTGGTAATTCCTGATCAGAAAGGAGTAGCTACTTCATGTTTTATAACTTTTGGAATGGTAATGATAAATCCTCCTAGAAAGTGCACATACCTATGAACTTACTGCTCTGTATGCCATGCAGCTTGTCTTCAGTACACTTTTGGGATGGGTGACAGCCTCACTTTGTGCATTTTCCCTAGACAGCCACAAACACAGTAATATGTTGGACTTGGCCCCTTTTGGCTAAAGTTCCCTAAACCTTTTGATTTCCCCTAGACCTTTTTTCTGACATGGTGTTGCCAACTTAGATGCTTTGGGCACTTTGCCACTGCTGATCAGTATCAAAGTGCAAGTGGTCCCTGTATTAGGTGTAATGGTAATTGATTGTCCATGATTGGTATGTCTGCCTTACTAGTAAAGTGCCCTATGTGTGCCAGGGCTGGTAATGCAAATGCTACTAGTGGGCCTGCAGCACTAATTGTGCACCCACACCAGTAACCTTAAAGAGGGAACTCAGGCCTGCCATTGCAGCCCCTGTGCGCAGTTTGTTAACCTGCCATGTTGTTCTGACAAGTGCACCCACTTGCCAGACCTTACCCTTCCCTTTCTATGCACATCAGACACCCTTATGGTAGGTCCAAGGTACCGCCTGGGCAGGGTGCAGTAAATGTTAAAGGTAGCACATGTACTACGGTGTGTACCATGTCCTGACAGTGAAATAATCTCCATTTTGTTTTTCACTGTGGAAAGGCCATCTTGCCCATAGGAAGAAATGGGGAGGCTGTGTAATATGTTTTCCAGCCTATCTTCCCAAATGCTTACGAAAGAGAGGTGAAGTTTAGTGTGCCTGAACTCACAATGTAATGACACATCTTTTTATGAAGGAGGTTTTTCCATTGTGGGTTTAGAAGCCACTCTTTCAGAAGTGGCTGGGTTTTTGTGCTCCAACATTTCTGTGTGTCTCTGCCTGGTTATAGATTGACTGTCTGGATTTGAAAGCGATAGGATCTGAGGAATGTTTTGACCCAGGGGAGGAGGTGAGACAGCATCAGACTGACCTGCATCTTGAGTGTAGGGGGAGGAGTAGCCTTAGAGGTGAAGAGGCCTGGGTTGCTGTCATACAACAATTGTCCCATCTCCTGCTGAGTGATTGAGAATCCAGACCCCCACTAATCAAAGGAAGAAGGTGTCACTGGCAGAGAGGCACCCAGAACTAGTTTGAACAGGTGTCAGTGCCCCCCTGAACACAAAGACTTCGTGAGGATGGCCTCATGTCATCAATCCAAGTGAGTCTCAGCTACGCTGTGTGCGTGTGCTTCGTGCAGCCTGAGACCTTCGTGAGGAGTGCCCTGTGATCGTGCATCCAGAGCTCAAGAGAGTCTCAGCGACGCTGTGTGCGTCTACCCTGTGGCAGCCTGAGATCTTCGTAGTGTCAGCGGCCCAGACCGGCAGCCCCAGAGGAGCTGAGCTGCCGGCCTGAGCCCGCCGTTGCCAGAGCAGGTCCTCGAGCCAACCTTGTCGAGGGAGGACCCAAGTCCCACTGCCCAGAATTCACAAAGATTGCATCGGAGGCCCAAGTCGCTGAAAGCAGAGATGAGAGGGGGCTGCACCCCCCAGGCAACATGTGTCGGCGCCTGGGGCGGGGTGCGGGCTCGGAGGGAGACACTCTCGGCCTCTCTCATTCCGGCAGCGCGAGCCTCTGCTTCGGCTCGTATCGGGGCCCGTACTTGCCATGGGGGTGGCAGTACCGGGGCCGGAGTGCAGGGCTGCACTTTTTGTTACACCATACCTGTGTTGGGGGCAACTGTTGACAGAGGTTGACTGTGAGTCAGCACGAGTGGCGGAGAGACTGCCTAAGGCACTGTGATAGGTGCCGCAGTGTATTACGCATTACATCATTTCTGCATAACGGAGTACCTGATTGCCGTATTACACATTGCATCTTTTCTGCATAACGAACTACCTGTGTATTACGCATTGCATTATTCCTGCAGAACAAACTACATGATTAGTGTATTACGCATGGCATTATTTCAGCATAACAAACTACCTGATTGTCGTATGATGCGTTGCTTTGTTTCTGCATAACAAACTACCTGATTAGTGTATTACGCATTGCATTATACCTGCATAACGAACTACCTGATTAGTGTATTACGCATTGCATTATTTCTGCATAACGAAGTACCTGGTTGTTGCGTTAAGCATTGCATTATTTTTACATTGCAAAGTACCTGGTTGTTGCGTTACGCATTGCATTATTTTTACATTGCACAGTGCCTGATTGTTGTGTTACGTGTTGCATTACTTTTCCATTGCAAAGTGCCTCATTCTAGCATTATGAATTGCATAACATTGTATTAGGACTACAGTGGAACGTTTAGAAGTGCTCTTTAATATCGTCAGAGCTTACAAGGGCTGGTTGGACTAACAACCGGCCAGAAGGAATATTACAAATACGCATATGTTGGATTTATATAATTTGGTCTTATCTTATATCTTTTTATATAAATTTACACTTGTTTTTATGAAACTCGTGTGAAGTCCATTTGTGGTGTCATCAT
This sequence comes from Triturus cristatus, assembly GCF_964204655.1. Classification (NCBI taxonomy): domain Eukaryota; kingdom Metazoa; phylum Chordata; class Amphibia; order Caudata; family Salamandridae; genus Triturus; species Triturus cristatus. The sequence continues at coordinate 694,386,940 of NC_140595.1, read as the reverse complement.
TGGTTTGCTGTGAGCGTGACTGCAAATACTTTACACATTTGCCTTGAAGATAAGCCTGGCTGCTCGTGCCAAGCTACCAATGGGGTGAGCGGCGGCTATCTGAGAAGGTGTCCTTCCTTTCCCAGACGTGGAAACGATGGTCCCTATTTGGCCTAAGGTACCTACCTCAGCCAACCAGGGATCCCGGGTCTAACAATATACATCTGCATTCTGATGGCCCTGCCACAGCAGGATGGAAGGAAGGGTCCGACACTTAACTGAATAGGTAGTGTCTTGTTGCCACACAAAGGGTTGATTTACCCCCCCTCCCCGCCCCCATGGATAGCCTGGCAGACAGGGCTGGATTGAAAGTAGGACCTGTGCACTTCAAGGAGCTGCTTTGAAGTCACCCTCACATCAAAGTCACTTTGTGTATAAATAGTGGGTCTCTGATCCCCTAAATTCAGACACTACTGGACTTGTAACTGAAGCTCTGCCAGAAGAACTGCTGTGCTGCTTAAAGGCTCTACACTGGACTGCTGGTCTGGAAAGTCTGCGTTTCTGCTTGTTGCCCTGCTGCCTGCTGCTCTCTGACTTTGCTGAAGGAGAGATGGACTCTGCTGTCACTCCAAGTATGTTCCAAGGACTTGCTGGATTGCCTCCTGTTTCTTGAAACTTAGTGATATCAAAGTCCCTACCCTTGCTCCTGGGCCTGGCTCACTGGAAGTGGCCCAGATACTTCCAACACCAACTTCAATGCATCTCCTGTCTGTGTGTAGTAGGACCGGAGCATTTACCTGGTTGCAAGAGCAAAATCAGTGCATCACATTGGAACCAGCACTTTGCCTCCCAAGATCGATGCACCGGACAAAGTTCATCACTGATGCAGCTAGGAGAGATTGACGCATCCCTTCAAGAAACCCAGTCCATTGCTCGATGCCTCTCGACGCCGGCACCCATCTACTGAACCGATGCATCGCCGTCAGCACTTGAAAAAAATCAATGCATCCTCGATGTACGGGACCCTCATTAATGCATCTCGCTGTTGCAGCTAGTAAAGGTACTTTGTTCACCAGGGTCTGCAAGGGACCTGTAGCCAGATTGTGCTCCATCGTGGTCAGCCTGGACACTGACGTTTGCCCTGTCCAGCATAACCTCAAATAACCTCTAAAGTGCTATTTGCTTCTAAGTGCTATTTCACTTATACATTTGAAATTCAATATCTCAACTTCTATGCATTGAAGTTTTGTTGTTTTGGTCTTGCTGTGTACATAATATAATAATCTATTTTCTAAACTTGTATGGAGTATTTTTGTGGTGTATTCATTGTGTTACTGTGTGTCGGTGTTGCACATATATTTTAATCATTGCCTCTTTAGATAGGCCTGACTGGTCTGTGCTAGGCTATCAGAGGTTGAGCACAGGCTATCTTTTTGTGTGTACTTAGCTTACCCTTACTAGATCGGTGATTGCTGCCTGGCCTGGGCGCATACCTCAGCCAACCAGGAATTCCAACAAAGGCCCTTTGTAAAGGTTAACTGGTCACTCTTCAGTTGCTTATTTCTGTATTTGGTTATTAAACGGGTACTATTGAGCTGAAATATTTGCCCAGTTTACTATGTGAAAAAATGACAAAATGATAAAGTAATACTATCAAAAAAAGTGCCGCATTATGGCACATATTTCGCCTTTTTCTCCTGCATACTTTGGTGCTACCTGCCACATACTTCCAGAGACCCTACCCTTAACCCACATCCAAGGTACATTTTTTACGCTTTTTGTTTGAGGAGTTGCTCTGTTATAAGTTAACAGAGAAACCTTGTCTTCATTAATGTTTTACTAAGAGGAAAAGAGTCTCCCTTCATCCCAGTTAGGGAAGGAAACCTATGGTCCATGTCATTCTTTCTCATTTACTAACCATGGAAATATCCTTTATTTGGCACTTGATTACTAGACTCTAGGTCATACAGACTGTGGCTGCATATTTGTCGCGTCACTTTGCTTCAACCGAATTTCCCCTTTTCCTAGCACCACACACTTTAATTGCTTCTTGTCAACCAGCTTATTGACTTTGAAGCTCTCTTCCTCTGTTGTCATTCAATCTATAGAATGAATCCATCCTTGAATATTTATATTCACTCTCCAGCGTGGAAGTCATCTGCAGGGTCCTTACTGGGGGTGAGCAGAACTCACAGAGTTTCAATCTGCGGAATTCCGTGGAATTCCGCAAACGGGCAGAAATCGTCAGGTTGCGCTGCTCGTGCTGATTTTTTAGTTCCAGGAGCTTGTTCCATGCTGGTTTAACAGTGTGAACAGCACCATATGGCATGCAAGAGGGTGCTGCTTCTTTGCTGCCACTTAAGAAGATTTCCTACTCCAGCTGCAATTTGCTCGCTACAAACAGTTGCTACCACCCGGGTGGAGAAAGTCTCATTGTGTGCCCTCCTAGCACCTAAAAATGGCACTACGGGACGTCAATTCTCATTCATACTCTCCAACTTACCGTTGGCGAGCCACGGGCAAGAAAAAACTCTGCCACTCAGAAGTTGGCAGAGTTTGGCCAGAACTCCACATTACAAGCATGCCGCGGACTGGCCAAAAGTCTGTGAACTCTGTCGGCGGAGTGCAATTTATAGTCCTTACTTCAAATATCTAGATAATTGCCAGGCACGTATTGGCGGTTGTGTCTTTACTTGCCTTCCTCAGTGACTTTAGAAAAACTGCCCAGCCATATTCAGTGGCAGCTTTTAGGATACAATTTTTTAAAACTGATTTTAACAATGTAATCATAAACTGAACCTTTAAGTCAATCTAGTCTCTACTAAAAAAAACTAGTAAAGGTAACTGCGGGTTTTCTAAACTATTTCAGTTATAAACTGTTTAATTCGTCCATTCAAACTACATCAAATATTTTAAATACTCCAAACATTTTAGTGTACAGCGGAATTGCCTGCCTCATCCTCAGGTGTAAAAGTGGTTGTACCTTTTATTGTGCTCTCGACAATCCAAGTGTGTAGCACAATCCTTCAAGATTGAACGGCCACCCTCCTGCGAGCTGAAAATATTTCAAATCTGCCGCCTTTTGAGTTTGGCACTCGAATGAGGAGACTCCATCTTGGGGAATTCTTTGATCAAATACCTTTTAAAGAGCCAACATCGACAGCTAAGAGGCACATCTTCGAATCTTCGTGATATCAGTCCGAAACATTTTTTTCAGGGTTGAGAGCAACGTTTCACTGTAAACTCAAATGATCTTATGAAGTGATTATAACTGCACGTACTAATTTAAACATTTTTGACTGGCGCAATGCTATGTCCTCGGTTCATATTTACAGTGAGGCCATGCTTGCTCTGAACACATTTTACGTATAAAAACAGGATTCTGGAGGTGAGCCAAGAACGTTTGTTCACATTTGTTGTGTAGCACTGTGTTGTGGTGGTGATGCGTTTTTTTGTTGCTGCAATATTTCAATGTGAATTTGTTGTTTTGGACTCTAGCTGTTTTGATGCTTTGACTATTTTTTTGTGAAGTGCCCTGTTATGTTTCAATTGTGTGGATACATAGGAGCATACCAGCAAGGGCCGGCGATAATTCGCTAAGCGCACTTAGCGCTAGGATAATTATCGCCGGCTATCGTGGAATTTTATCGCTGAGATAGCGTGCTATCAGCAACGCTTATCTCAAAAGCGATAAAATTACTTGCGCTAACAGCCAAAAGTGAGATTATCGCTGGAAATCCAGCGATAATCTCACACATTTTTGTGTTAGCTTGCTGATAAGGCAGGGCATACTTAGCCATTATATCCACCCTACATTGGATATAATGGCTAAATCAGGGTGAAAGCAGGCGTAAGGAAAGTAGCGTTAACTGTGGTTAACGTTACTTTTCTTATCGCTATGCCTGTTAGCGATTCCCTTGATAATTGGAGAAATGTCGGTTAGCGACATTTTTCCAGTTATTTTGTGACGGAACGCCTACTTTGCATCTCATTAGAGATGCAAGGTGGGCGTTATGGGAAAGGGCGATAAAGCAAGGAATCACGCGTTAGCGTGACCTTGATGATTAAGCGATAAAATTATCGCCGCTTTTCGTCCAAAAACGGACGCTTAAGCGGCGATAATTTGTCATCGCTAGCTTGCTGATATGCCCCATAGTTTTATCAACATAGTTGTAGTAAGCAACAGATCACAACAAAACAATATACACAAAACAATATAACAAAATTATTGAAAAATAACATGGTGCGATACAACAAAACGGTTGAAGCAGAATATTATATCACGATACTAATACAACACAGTGGCATCAGATTGCAATAAGTTAGCACAAACACATCAGCCCAAAATGCAACAGAGGACATTACCACAACAAAAAGCCACATAATGGACCCGATTCCCAAAGGAAAAGTGAGACGAAAGTCTAACTATATGTCTTTTGGTATTCACAACGGGCCTTTACTACTCGTAAATGACATTTGTGGATACAAAAAGTTGAACTTTACGATTATCGGTATTCACAAAGGGCATTTACGAGTAGTAAATGCTCTTTCTGAATACCGAAAGTCGTAAACATAGACTTTCGTCTCACTTTACCTTTGTTATTGGGTCCAAGAATTGTACATTAACATGCTTGTCGCAAATTACTACTTCCAGAATCCAACTTTCATAATATTGAGAATATTGTGTGAAAAGGTAATTCCACCAAGCATTGTTTTCACTTCACAACAAAGACGTAGAATAGGAGCAGTCAAAAATATTTTTGTCATCCAACCCAAACTATTTGAAACTGTGCTGCTACAATGTCTTAATGTATTTAATTTTCCTCCATTATTATTTTTATCCATTCCTTGCCTTATTAAGTCAGTTGTATTTTATGTTTTTCAAGCTACTAGCAACATTGTATTTTTGTTCTTCGATTCAAACATGTCCAGTATTTTATTGGTTTGAATTTTAACATTTTTAGGTTGCTTTCTTTTTGTGAAAAGACTTGGCTAGGCCATGCTCCTGGGAAGTGATCAGTTTTTTCTCTTTAGGTGATTAATATGCTACTATAGAAGTCAGTTGTTTCAGGTCGTAGAAGAGGAGGCTTGACCACCAAGCCTCATGTCCTCACATATGAAGCAAATGTACATATAACAGTGTCTAATTTGACAAAGAATGTGAAATACATGAAACAATTGGCACCTAAAAAATATATATATATATGTATTTATTTTTGGGTGCCAATTGTTTCATATATTTCACATCCTTTGCAAAATTAGACACTGTTATATGCACATTTGCTTCATATGTACATATAGGTATACAAATATATATACGTATAAATTAGACCTAAATTCAACATAAATACAAAACACAATATTTTAAAACACACACAATATTTAAAAAAATAATTTTTTAAGGGACGTACCTGTCGTTGTTTTGGCCGATGTAGTACTGGTAGTTGAAGGCGCAAATGTAGTGGACGTGGATGCAGGAGTAGAACTGGTGGTAGTTGAACGGATAGTAGTGGTGGGCATACTTGTAAGGGCAGAAGTGATAGTTGTGGGGGTACTAGTGATGGAGACAGTTGTAGGGGTGGAGGCTGTGGTTTTATGTGTGGTAGTTGTGAAGGCTGTTTTAGAGGCAGAAGTGATGGTAGTTGGAGCAGAAGGAGGCACACTAGCTTTAGAAGTGGTCAGGGAGGTGGTAAATGAAGGGGCAGAGGTGATAGTAGTTCTAGGCGTCAAAGCTGCAGTGGTAACATTGATGGTACTAATGACAGGAGAAGTGGGATTTGAAATATGGACAGTGGAAGTTGACTCAGCTATAGTAACAGTGGAAGTTATAATTGGAAGAGAGACAGTGGCAGTTGACTGTGCAGGAGTTTCACTGGAGACTGGCTTTGCAGAAGTGGAAGTAGTACTTTTGGTGGTGAGAGTGGACGTTGTCTCCTCAGTAGCTTTTATGCCTGTAGTAGTGGCAGTGAAAAGTGAATTTGTAGTAGTGATAATGGAGGTCGGCACTGCTGTAGTGACAACAGATGATGCATTTGTTGTAGTGAATGCAGAGGATAATTGTGTCAAAGTGACAGAGGAGGTTGTCTTTATAGTAGTGGTTGTTGAGTTTAGCAGACTTGGCGTGACAGTAGAGGCGGGTTCTGCAGTAGCAACAGAGGTTGCTGCTATTGTTAAGACAGTGGAGGATGCCCCTGCAGTAGTGACAGCAGAGGTTGTTGCTCTAGTAGTGATCGTGGAAGTTGCTCCTTCGATAGAGGCAGTGGAGAACATCCCTACAGTAGTAATATTCACTTCTGTGGCTGCTGATGTACTAGCAGAGGCTGTCTGTAGTGAAGTAGCACTAGAGGTGGGCTGTGCACTCTTGACAGTTGAGGATGTCTCTGCAATAGTGCCAGTCAAGGAAGGAAATGTAGTAGAGGAAAATGAAATTGGTTCTGCTGTAGTGACACTTGAGGTTTTCTCTGCTGTAGGACCTTCAGATGTCGGCTTTCCAGTAGTGCCAATCGGAGTATTGTCTTTAGTACTGACAGTATAGGTTAGGTTTGCCGTAGTTGCAATCGAGGATTTCTCTGCAGTAGTGATAGGGTAAATTGGCTCTGAAGTTATGGCAGTTTGGCTTAAGTCAACAGAGGTTGTCTTTGCTGTAGTAACCGAGGAGGCTGATACGTTTGTAAAGAAAATAGAGGATGTTTTTGCAGTAGTGACAGTGGAGGTTTCCTTTGCAGAAGTTGTCATCAAGATTGGATCTGTAGTATTAAAAGTGGAGGCTGGTTCTGCAGTAGTGACTGGCAATGGTGATTCTGTACTAGTGACATTGTTGATTGACCCTGCTGTAGCTGCAGATGATGTTGGATTTCCAGTAGTGGTAGAAGGAGTCTTGTCTGCAGTAGTTACTGTTGAGGTTGTCTCTTCATTGGGAATAGAAGTGGCTGATTCTGCAGTAGTGACAGTTGAGGTTTCCTTTGCAGAAGTTGTCATCAAGATTGGATCTGTAGTATTAACAGTGGAGGCTGGTTCTGCAGTAGTGAAAGTCGATGATGATTCTTGGTTAGTGACAGTGATGATTGACTCTACTGTAGCAACAGAGGATGTTGGATTTACAGTAGTGCTAATAGGGGTATAGTCTGCAGTAGTTACAGTCGAGGTTGACTCTTCATTGGTAATAGAAGGGGCTGATTCTGCAGTAGTGACAGTGGATGTTTCCATTCTAGTAGTAGTGGTCAAGATTGGCTCTGTAGTATTAAAAGTGGAGGTTGCTTCTGCAGTAGTGACTGGCAATGGTGATTCTGTACTAGTGACATTGTTGATTGACTCTGCTGTAGCTACAGAGGATGTTGGATTTCCAGAAGTGCTAATAGGACGATTGTCTACAGTAGTTACAGTCGAAGTTGGCTCTTCATTGGTAATAGAAGGGGCTGATTCTGCAGTAGTGACGGTCGAGGATGCATTTGTTGTAGTGAATGCAGAGGATAATTGTGTCAAAGTGACAAGGGAGGTTGTCTTTACAGTAGTGGTTGAGAATTCAGGTACCATATTAGTTGTTGTGTTTTCTTTCGTGCTATCAGAGGTCACAGCCCCAGTACTAGTATGTGTGTTTGAGTCTGGACTAGTATCTGTGCCTGAATCAGAGGTAGTGGTAACAGTGTCCTCAGAGGTTGACACTGCAGTGTTTTTATCAGAAGATTGATCTTTAACAGTAGTATCAGTGGTAGTAGCAAATTCAGTTGTAGCAATTGGGACTGAAGTAGAGTTATTAACGGTTGTGGCACCAAATGTGGCATTGGAGGTTATGGCTGTGGTAGCAGTATCTGTGGTTGAGATTGGAGGAGATGTAGCAGTGGCTGGGTACATGGTAGTGGAAACAGAAGCTTGATCTTCAGTAGTGTCATCGTAGGTGCTTATGATAGTAGTGGTAGCGGAGGTTTGAGTTATAACAGAGGTATCTGTGGTAGGAAGAGCTCCAGTAATTGTAGCCGTGGTTGGAACTGCAGTAGAGGAATCTGTCATTGTGTCTCCAGTCATGATACTAGAGATCAGAGCTGTAGCAGTAGTAGGTGCTGTTGAAGTTGGAGAAGACATAGTACTGGGGGGATGATCACCCGTAGTGTCCTTAGAGGTTATCCCTACGCTAGTTGTATCAGAGGTTTGTTCTTTATTAGTGGTGAGAGTGGAAGGAGTTGCTGAAGAAATGGTGTCAGTGGTTGGGCCTGTAATTATCGTATCAGAATTTAGGGCTGTGGTAGCATTATTTTTGAGTGTGGTTAGAAGAGTAGTATCACTCTCTTGTTGTGAGGGAGTGGTATCATTGTCTTCAGTAGTGAGAACTGCAGTAGCTGTTTCAGAGGGCAGGTGTTTAATGGTGGTTTCTGGGGTGGGAGCAAATACAGTAGTCACAGTGTTAGAGGCATCAGATGGGATGGCTGTGGTAGCAATTTCTGTGGTTGAGATTGGAGGAGATGTTACAGTGGCTGGGTATGTGGTAGTGGAAACAGAGGTTTGATATTCAGTAGCATCATCATAGGTGCTCATTATAGAAGTGGTACCAGAGGTTTGATTTATAAAAGAGTTGTCTGTGGTAGGAAGAGTTCCAGTAATTGTAGCTGTGGTTGGCACTGCAGTAGAGGTATCTGTGATTTTGTCTCCATTGGTGATACTAGATGTCAGGGCAGTGGTAGTAATATTTGTTGTTGAAGGTGAAGTAGAAGTATCAGTTGTTGCGTTTGAGTTAGTAGGCTGATCATCAGTAGTGTACTTAGTGGTTAGCTCAACATTAGTTGTATCAGAGGTTTGTTTATTATTAGTGGTGTGAGTGGTAGGAGGACCTGAAGAAAGGGTATTAGTGGTTGTGCCTGTAATCATGGTATCAGAATATAGGGCTGTGGTAGGAGTATTTGTGGATGAAGTTGGAAGTGTAGTAACAGTGACTTGATGTGAAGGAGTGGTATCAGTGTCACCAGTGGTGAGATCTGTAGTAGGTTTATCAGAGTATTGATCTGTAATGCTGGTTTCTGTGGTGGGAGCAAATACAGGAGTCACAGTATTAGTGACATCAGAGGTTATGGCTGTGGTAGCAGTATCTCTGGTTGAGACTGGAGGAGATGTAGCAGTGGTTGGGTATATGGTAGTGGAAACAGGGGTTAGATCTTCAGTAGCGTCATCATAGGTGCTCATTATAGTAGTGGTACCAGAAGTTTGATTTATAAAAGAATTGTCTGTGGTAGGAACAGAGGCAGTAATTGTAGCAGTGGTTGGCACTGCAGTAAAGGGGTCTGTGATTGTTTCTCCAGTCGTTATACCAGATGTCAGGGCTGTGGTGGTAGGATGTGCTATTGAGGTTGAAGTAGAAGTATCAGTGGTTGGGTTTGAGTTAGTAGTACTGGAGGGATGGTCATCCGTAGTGTCCTTAGTGGATCGCTGTACATTAGTTGTATCAGAAGTTTGTTCATTATTAGTAGTGTGAGTGGTCGGAGGACCTGAAGAAATGGTATCAGAGGTTGTGCCTGTAATCGTGGTATCTTCATTCAGGACTGTGGTAGCAGTATTTGTGGGTGAAGTTGGAAGTGTACTATCAGTGACTTTTTGTGAAGGAGTAGTATCAGTATCATCAGTGGTTTCTGTGGTGGGAGCAAATACAGGAGTCGCAGTATTAGTGGCATCAGAGGTTATGGCTGTGGTAGCAGTATTTGTGGTTGAGATTGGAGGAGATGTCGCAGTAGCTGGGAACATGGTAGTGGAAATAAAGGTTTGATCATCAGTAGTGTCATCATAGGTGCTCATTATAGTAGTGGTACCAGAAGTTTGATTAATAAAAGAGTTGCCTGTGGTAGGAAGAGTTGCAGTAACTGTAGCCATGGTTGGCACTGCAGTAAAGGAGTCTGTGATTGTTTCTTCAGTCGTTATACCAGATGTCAGGGCTGTGGTGGTAAGATATGCTGTCGAGGTTGGAGTAGAAGTATCAGTGGTTGGGTTTGAGTTAGTAGTACTGGAGGGATGATCATCCGTAGTGTCCTTAGTGGATAGCTCTACATTAGTTGTATCAGAGGTTTGTTCATCATTAGTAGTGTGAGTTGTCAGAGGACCTGAAGAAATGGTATCAGAGGTTGTGCCTGTAATCGTGGTATCTTCATTTAGGACTGTGGTAGCTGTATTAGTGGGTGAAGTTGCAAGTGTAGTGTCAGTGACTTGTTGTGAAGGAGTAGTATCAGTATCATCAGTGGTGAGAACTGTAGTAGTTGTATCAGAGGACTGATCTGTAATGGTGGTTTCTGTGGTGGGAGCAAATACAGGAGTCGCAGTATTAGTGGCATCAGAGGTTATGGCTGTGGTAGCAGTATTTGTGCTTGAGATTGGAGGAGATGTCGCAGTAGCTGGGTACATGGTAGTGGAAATAAGGGTTTGATCATCAGTAGTGTCATCATAGGTGCTCATTATAGTAGTGGTACCAGAAGTTTGATTAATAAAAGAGTTGCCTGTGGTAGGGAGAGTGGCAGTAATTGTAGCCGTGGTTGACACTGCAGTAAAGGGTTCTGTGATTGCTTCTCCAGTCATTATACCAGATGTCAGGGCTGTGGTGGTAGGATGTGCTATTGAGGTTGAAGTAGAAGTATCAGTGGTTGGGTTTGAGTTAGTAGTACTGGAGGGATGATCATCCGTAGCATTCTTAGTGGTTTGCTCTACATTAGTTGTATCAGAAGTTTGTTCATTATTAGTAGTGTGAGTGGTCGGAGGACCTGAAGAAATGGTATCAGAGGTTGTGCCTGTAATCGTGGTATCTTCATTCAGGACTGTGGTAGCAGTATTTGTGGGTGAAGTTGGAAGTGTACTATCAGTGACTTGTTGTGAAGGAGTAGTATCAGTATCATCAGTGGTTTCTGTGGTGGGAGCAAATACAGGAGTCGCAGTATTAGTGGCATCAGAGGTTATGGCTGTGGTAGCAGTATTTGTGGTTGAGATTGGAGGAGATGTCGCAGTAGCTGGGAACATGGTAGTGGAAATAAAGGTTTGATCATCAGTAGTGTCATCATAGGTGCTCAATATAGTAGTGGTACCAGAAGTTTGATTAATAAAAGAGTTGCCTGTGGTAGGAAGAGTTGCAGTAACTGTAGCCGTGGTTGGCTCTGCAGTAAAGGGGTCTGTGATTGTTTCTCCAGTCGTTATACCAGATGTCAGGGCTGTGGTGGTAAGATATGCTGTCGAGGTTGGAGTAGAAGTATCAGTGGTTGGGTTTGAGTTAGTAGTACTGGAGGGATGATCATCCGTAGTGTCCTTAGTGGATAGCTCTACATTAGTTGTATCAGAGGTTTGTTCATCATTAGTAGTGTGAGTGGTCAGAGGACCTGAAGAAATGGTATCAGAGGTTGTGCCTGTAATCGTGGTATCTTCATTTAGGACTGTGGTAGCTGTATTAGTGGGTGAAGTTGCAAGTGTAGTGTCAGTGACTTGTTGTGAAGGAGTAGTATTAGTATCATCAGTGGTGAGAACTGTAGTAGTTGTATCAGAGGACTGATCTGTAATGGTGGTTTCTGTGGTGGGAGCAAATACAGGAGTCGCAGTATTAGTGGCATCAGAGGTTATGGCTGTGGTAGCAGTATTTGTGCTTGAGATTGGAGGAGATGTCGCAGTAGCTGGGTACATGGCAGTGGAAATAAAGGTTTGATCATCAGTAGTGTCATCATAGGTGCTCATTATAGTAGTGGTACCAGAAGTTTGATTAATAAAAGAGTTGCCTGTGGTAGGGAGAGTGGCAGTAATTGTAGCCGTGGTTGGCACTGCAGTAAAGGGTTCTGTGATTGCTTCTCCAGTCATTATACCAGATGTCAGGGCTGTGGTGGTAGGATGTGCTATTGAGGTTGAAGTAGAAGTATCAGTGGTTGGGTTTGAGTTAGTAGTACTGGAGGGATGATCATCCGTAGCATTCTTAGTGGTTTGCTCTACATTAGTTGTATCAGAAGTTTGTTCATTATTAGTAGTGTGAGTGGTCGGAGGACCTGAAGAAATGGTATCAGAGGTTGTGCCTGTAATCGTGGTATCTTCATTCAGGACTGTGGTAGCAGTATTTGTGGGTGAAGTTGGAAGTGTACTATCAGTGACTTGTTGTGAAGGAGTAGTATCAGTATCATCAGTGGTTTCTGTGGTGGGAGCAAATACAGGAGTCGCAGTATTAGTGGCATCAGAGGTTATGGCTGTGGTAGCAGTATTTGTGGTTGAGATTGGAGGAGATGTCGCAGTAGCTGGGAACATGGTAGTGGAAATAAAGGTTTGATCATCAGTAGTGTCATCATAGGTGCTCATTATAGTAGCGGTACCAGAAGTATGATTAATAAAAGAGTTGCCTGTGGTAGGAAGAGTTGCAGTAACTGTAGCCGTGGTTGGCACTGCAGTAAAGGGTTCTGTGATTGTTTCTCCAGTCATTATACCAGATGTCAGGGCTGTGGTGGTAGGATGTGCTGTCGAGGTTGGAGTAGAAGTATCAGTGGTTGGGTTTGAGTTAGTAGTACTGGAGGGATGATCATCCGTAGTGTCCTTAGTGGATAGCTCTACATTAGTTGTATCAGAGGTTTGTTCATTATTAGTAGTGTGAGTGGTCAGAGGACCTGAAGAAATGGTATCAGAGGTTGTGCCTGTAATCGTGGTATCTTCATTTAGGAGTGTGGTAGCTGTATTAGTGGGTGAAGTTGCAAGTGTAGTGTCAGTGACTTGTTGTGAAGGAGTAGTATCAGTATCATCAGTGGTGAGAACTGTAGTAGTTGTATCAGAGGACTGATCTGTAATGGTGGTTTCTGTGGTGGGAGCAAATACAGGAGTCGCAGTATTAGTGGCATCAGAGGTTAGGGCTATGGTAGAGGTATCTGTGGTTGTGCCTTTAGTATCAATATGAGTGTAGTATTGAGTTGTAATGTATGTGGTTGTGTCTGCAATATCAGTAGTACTGTCTTCAGTTGTATTGTCTGTAGTTGTGTCTGTAGTATCAGTGCGAGTGTAATCTTCAGTTGTGGTGTATGTAGTTGTGCCTGTAGTATCAGTAGTGAGGTCTTTAGTTGTGTTTTCTGTGGTTGTGCCTGCAGTATCAGTAGTGTGGGCTTCAGATGTGTTGTCTGTGGTTGTGCCTGCAGTATCAGTAGTGCGGTCTTCAGTTGTGTTGTCTGTGGTTGTGTCTGTAGTATAAGTGGTGTGGTCTTCAGTTGTGTTTTCTGTGGTTGTGTCTGTAGTATCAGTAGTGTGGTCTTCAGTTGTGTTGTCTGTGGGTGTGTCTGCAGTATCAGTAGTATCGTCCTCAGTTGTATTGTCTGTGTTTGTTTCAGTAGTATCATAAGTGTAGTCTTGAGTTGTTGTGTCATCAGTTGTGTCAGTGGCATCATTAGTTGAGTCTTGAATTGTGGTGTCTGCCTTTGTATCTGTAGTGTCACTTGTGTCTTCAGTGGTGATATCAGAGGTCTGTTCCATATCAGTGGTTGGAGAGTCTGGATTTGCTGTACTGCTACCCGAGACAGCCCCCCTCATTCTTGCATCAGAGTTTGCATCTGCAGTTGTGGTAGATGCTGTTGTCCTTTGGGGTGTCATTTCAGAGGCTGTGTGTGCAGCTTTGACGGTGGGCTCTGCTGCACTCCAGTATTCACCCAGCGCTGCTCTCCGATGGAGGATGTGTGCATCTCCAGGGTCTTTTCTGTGGCTGGTAGGTCTCTGAAGGGACTTTTGATTTACAGGCGATGACTCTATTTCTGCTACATCCTCCGATCCCCATCTCCATGTGTGGGCTTTATAGAAAAAAACAAAGAAATAAACTTACATGTGGCCCTTTTGTACTTATTTTAATCTGTTTGCTCATTTTGCCACCATCTTACATAGCACACAACATTTGAGAAATAAATCGCAAATCTAAAAAGCAAGACCAAGAGCCCGCACATTACTGCATCAGTCCCTCTAATATGCCCAGCTTCCCCGAATATGACTTCTTTTTTCATCTTTATCGGTCAAAAATGAGTTGCTAACACTCATTCTTTTTATAACAACATATCTCGTGCGATTGTAAAGCAAAGGTTCTCTCATTAGGGCGTCTTGGCACTGAATGATAGTTGTTTCTTGTCATCCAAAACAATGGTTCTCATGTTAACGAGCTCAGACATCAGAGAGGCTGAGTTTACCGACTAAAAAAGCGCTATTCCGCTTCAGCATGAACTAGCAGTGCGTGTTGCGTAAACTCGCCGTTGAACGTTGAGGGGCCACTGGTACTGGATGGGCAGAGGAGGACTCAAAGGGGAGACTGGGTAGCTTCCGTACATCATCTACCCAATCAGCCAGTTGACGGATGTATCCTCCATATAAACTAGCATGCCAATGTAAATATCTTGGACACACACTTCGGGGGTATATACTCTTCATCATAAAGTTTTACGAAATTTCATAAAAATCTTAGGAAATTGAACGACCCCAGTAGAATATGTGTGTATCTCGTGTGACCAGGGCTTAATTTGTTAAAAAAAAATATTTCAGGAGCGGGCAATTGGCACCACGGGCACCGGCTTTGCCCTGTGGCAACTGCCCTCTGTTTTTGGTGTTACCATCAGACTCGTTTTTAGGCAGTGACGGCTTCAAAGGGGTGTAGAGTAGCTCCCTCCAATAGAACTACGTGGGGGAGCAATGGGGAAAAAACCCGACTTTAAAAAAAATGATTTTTAGGGGCCTCGCCCTCGAAAAAAGTTCAGACAAAATCAGTGACAGATGGTGATTTTTAGAGGGCATAAGTGTGCTTAAAATTTTCGAAAAAAAACGACATTCAAAACAATCTAATTATGAAAAACCAAATTACCTACATTTTATTAAAATGTAGATAGCCTCATTCTTCACTATATGTTTGCACTATATCTCTTCAAAGTAGATTCTGGGACGCTGCTTGTAAAGGACGGGGGGTGGGATCAAATATTTTACAAATATCAGAATTGAACCCTTTAGACAGAAGTGCTAGACAAATGCTACAGACTCACAGAGCAATGCCGCTGTTCAATTCCATAAAGTTTGCAGGATTAGAGAGCAGACAGATTACAAGTTCTGGCTCCAGACAACCATAATGATCAGAAATTTGTTTAAAAAAACTGAAATAAGATTTAGGTCCAAACATTTCTGAGGGGATCATCAGCGCTATCTACATGTTGTGCATGCAATCCCTTTTATTCCATCCCTTTATGTGATATAGGGCCTAATTTAGAGGATGGCAGTTTTACCTCTGTTTGTCAAGGTGCCAGAGGACACTACGTCTGCCACCCTGACCAATAGAGGACCGCCAAATTTGGAGCACATCGCTGCCTCAGCAGTGATCTCTGTGGTCATAGGAGCCACTTCTAAGGAGGCTCCTGAGCAGGCCTGGGCGTAGTTCGTGGAGTTTCGATACGCAGAACTCCGCGTAGTGACAAAAAAAACACTGCGGAGTTCCGCAAGTGGCGGAGTGCTGTGCGAACTACTGTTCTCACTGGTTTGCCTGCCGCTCGGGTAGAAATTCTATTCTACCCGTGCAGCAGCTCACACTTGCGAATTTACCGTGTGTGAGCGGGGAAAAACTCCACTGCACTACGCAGAGCAGAGTTTTCTGCACTCTACGAGCTTCGCGGATTGCAGAAAACTCTGCAAATTCCGCGAACGGAGCAGATTTCACTACACAGGTCTACTCCTGAGAAGGAACTGGAAGTCTGGGGTACCACAGCCATGTTATGGGCAGCAACAATCTCCCAAACAGGGAGTTTATCTATGAAAAACAAGATTCGAATGTCGCCTATCCTCTGGGAGTTTTCTCCCACAGTTTGGGGGACATAATGTTTTTTCTGCTGGTGACCATCCCGGTTTACCTGTGCTAATGGAAAGGAAAAAGAGACTACATATAACACAGAACTCCTGAAAGAATTATTTTGCAATACTTTTAATTCTATACAATTGAGGTTGGTAAAAAAAAAATACAACCTATATTAACGTTGATTAAAAAAATGGGGTTTTATTTTGACAGATGTAAATGAATAAATCAATCAATCAATTAAAAATTCATTCGGCCACGTTCTGGCCATACAAGTACACTTTACATAAAAAACACTTACGTTGTAGATTAAAATACACAAAGTTAAAATAAGTCAATAAATCGGCGTCCTACGTATTTTGATTAGGGTTCAAATAGAGTTATGTTTAAAAGTTCATCAATCTTTGCAGCATAAACACAATGTAGAAAGTAGATAAAACAATTGCAATTATATATAGTTTTTTTGGGTACATGAGTTCAAATATACCTTTAATGACACAAAGACCAGCTGATATAGTTTAACAAGTGACCCTATTTTGACATTCCACCCACATCAGTCTTTAGAAATGATGTATACTTGTATATACTCTTAATCTAGAACTTCCTGTACCTCAGGTTGAATAATGTTTTACACCAAATATTGTCACTTATTAAGCTGTATCAACTGGTCTTTGCATCCTTATAGGTGCATTTGAACTCATGTAACCCCGAAAACAACTATATCTGCCTGGATTTTATTATTTAGTTTCTACCTTGTATTTTATGCTACAAAGATTTGTAAACTCGGAAATATATCTCTATATGTACCTTAATCAAAGCACAGAGTATGCCTATGTATTTGTTCATTTACTTCTGTCAAAGTTAAACCCCCTTTTTTTGAATTAGCATTACTATAGTTTGTATCTTTATTGACCAACCTTAATTATCTAGAATTTGAATTATTAAAAGATAATTCCTTCAGGCGTTCAGTGTTATGTAAATTTATTCTCCAATCTCTTGTGGGAAGACTGGGTTGCATTAATGATTTTATATGGGAAAAAAGGACATCAGACTGTCCGCTCTAAACAGGGATAATGTACTGACAGCCCCTAATCTGCCAGGGCATTGGAGCACATTTTGCAAAGGCAATGTCAGACTGAGCAAATAGACAGAGGTGTTGCTGGACAGGGTACATTCACGGCAGAGTACCCATGTCCACCAAACTCTAAATCAGGCACATAGTTCTTATGTAAGCCCTATTGCAACATAAAGAGCTCCATTGATCCCCAACTAGGTTATAAAGCTCTCTGAAAAATAAAAGTGCAAACATTGCATTTTGAAATTTGTTTCAAAGTAGCAGAATTGATCATTTATTCAAATTGAACTGATTCCAGTTTGTTCCATCTCTGCTCTCAACAACAGCGCCAGTGCTATTTTGCTTTTGCACTGTGGGATTTGCAGCCTTCATTTGGAACAGAAGACAAACTCAAATTACCATGTTTACATTACAAACATGATTTAATATGTTAACTGACGGTCACGGTTCAAATGAGAAGCTTTTTGCTTTGTCTGGATGTCTAATTCTGACAAAGACAGATTTACCAGCTCCATCACTGAAGGATTCAGTGGACAGGAAGAAGAACACCTGCCCGCCCTACCTGGGGCATGGCAAGTGCAAGTTCTGGACACCACTACTCATTATCAAAGTGTTATTTTTTTGTTATTATTATGATTACTTTTTGTAGGAAGTTATGCTTACGGGGAGGCGATGCGGCCTGGCAGCCACAGCTGCCTACTATGGAACTGGGAAGCCAGGTTTGAGTCCCAGAATCATTCAACATCATGCTACATTAGAGAAATCCCTTAATCTGGCCTTGTGTAATGTAATCTGGTGCTCATGTAAAGCGCTACAATGCCCTTGGGCCGAATTTGTGCCATGAAAAATGGTAGAAAATAAAATGGACATTTCAACCCACCCCAGACAGGTTACCTGATCCTACCAAGCATTTGAATGTCCCTCCCCTCCACACGCCCTTCTTTCCATAAGAGTCAGAGCCCCCTGGGTGGAGGTAAAGGTCGTAGATTATTAACATTAAGTCAGAAATCGTGAGATGGCCATAAATCATCAAGACAGTAATCAATCATTGATATACACCATAAATGCCTCAAAAACATCATAAATTAATCAACAGCCTTGAATAATTGATCCCAAGCCTTAAGCCAATGTGGCACCACTGTACCATCTCTGATAGCACCATCCGACATAAATTCCTGTTCATGCTGTGGATGTGAAGCCCTCTCGGCTTGCGGGCAGCAGCTTCTAGGCTTCCCTTCCTACTGACGTGCGGCATCTGAGGCCCTTTCCAGCGATGCCTGGGCTGCAAGTTCCATGTCTGCTTTGTGGCTATCCTCTCAGGCTCTCTCCATTGCCCCCAGTAGTGTTCCAGCAATCAGGCATTCCAAGGACCACTGTTATGGCAACTCTTTCATTTCTGATGGCATACTAGTCATCCCTATGGGTAATTGATGCAGTTTAACTGTGCTATTTCCGCCCCAGTGTCACACCTGTCAGGCTTTCCAAGGACCACTCTTGTGGCAAATCTCCTTTTGCCAGCCTACCGGCTGTCCTTATCCACTACCAACACAGTTCTTTCTTGCTGGATATTGCGGATCCCTTTCTCCCATTGAAAGCAGTGGCTGTGACACCCGCTGTCCTGGTAGGTGTGGGTGGGCGGAACAAAATTTGTGCTAAGCAACTGACCGCAGACCGCAGTCTTTGTGTATTAGGCTCCCGGAGGGGGGTCTTGCCCTTCTCCCAGTATTGAATCTATTAAAGGACCTTGGTCAATCTTGAGCATACGTTTTCCCACGTCAAGGTACGGCTACCTACATATGTCAAAGGGGAGGGGGCGATTGCGTATGCGCTCTGCTTCAATGCCCCCCTGTCCCCATGCTTCCCTTACTACTCATTCTCACTGCCCATACATCCTGGTGCCCCCGGCGTGTTTGCCGCAGTCCCCTCCAGCTATGGCTTTGCCTCCTCATCCCGTTCTTCTACTCTTTGATCTGATTAGTCGTGTAGGTTTCACTCGCCTCCATCTCTAAATGACAGCTTTTTCTCTTTGGCTGGTTCTCACACATGTGCACGCAGGTGAGGTGGTCTCTTTGTTTTCATAGGCCACACAAGCCTTGACAGTGGTAAACGCTGCTGCATGCTGCTAGGCTCTGGCATTGGACGGATAGCCCCAGGATGGATTTAGACTAGAGACTCATGGAAGGAAACAGACACGGGGTCAGTCTGAGCAGAGAAAGACATCTTGAGCAACCTGCTTGAACAACCAAAACCTAGAAATGATCTGGTACATCTCATGGGAGGTACAGGCTTGCCAGCACGGTGGCTGATGCACTCTTTCCTCACTGACAGGGAAGAGTCTCAGCCCTTGAAATAATTGTTGTTGGTCCCCTAATTATGAAATCAACTTGCCTTTTGCCACAATTGTCCACAAGCACAACAGATGAGAAGCATTTTGGCTCCCCACATGCATCAAGATGAGCACAATCAGACTACAGCTTCAGTCCCACAGCACTGAACTTCAACAAGGACAGAGCCCAGGGGTCGAGAGCTGCCTGGAGAGTGCAATTTAACCTGGGCACAGGGCTTTAAGGAGGATCAAAAAAGTGGGGGTGCTCTAAAAGAGGTGTGGCCTATTTAAATTATAGCATGGATTAAAAATAAACAAAATGTCACTGATTCCAATTGCTTGCCACCCAACCGGTGTGTTGGCTCCTCTCTGTGCTTCCAGGTGCACAACACAAATGACATATATCTAAAACCAGATAGAACTATTGGCTTTGTCAATGGTTGTTAGATGTTTAAGATAAATGAGTAACAACAATTATTCTTGTAAATAATTAATATTGTAAATGTTTCAATTCTGAAACTGTGAGACTGTGAATTAAACATTACTCATGCCTGTGAAAG
The DNA here is from genome assembly GCF_964204655.1 of Triturus cristatus. Classification (NCBI taxonomy): domain Eukaryota; kingdom Metazoa; phylum Chordata; class Amphibia; order Caudata; family Salamandridae; genus Triturus; species Triturus cristatus. The sequence continues at coordinate 694,367,222 of NC_140595.1, read as the reverse complement.
GGGCATTGGTCTTTAGAATGTCTTAATCTCTTCTGTTATGTTTTCTCTGTTAGACATATACGCCCTTTTTCTCTCCACTTCTGGTCGATCTCCATATCTGACACCTCATCCCTCCTCATCAGTACCCTTTTTTTCGCTCTCTGATGTGCTTTCTCACATTTTCGTCACCACACCCAAAAAGCACCCACTCACCTGTTAGCATTGCGTTTTCTTTTACTTTCACATTGTCAGTAGTTTGATAACTGTGTACCTCCTTCACACACATTTGCAACAGGACTACGTGACCATTGCTCTGTGTACTCTGCAGAGAGGCTAACAATTGGAAAGCTATGTTTTCGGCACATCTTTCCGACACACTGAGCGGCACTGTGAGAAACTCACAATGCCTTCAGCCTCAACTCCAGAGACCTCAATCATGGCCTGCTATAAACACATGAATGTGAGTCTGTTCAAAGTATACACTATACAAGAGTAATATGCAGTGCAGAAATTACAGGAACATTCGTCCTGGAAATAGCTAAATGTTCAAGAAGGAATCAGACACGTAGAAGTACCAAGGAGGTAAGTTTATTTCTGCTTCTTCAAAGATAGGGTTCCCAGACTACTGCCTCCAGCAACAGCCACTCCAAGAATGACCCAACCACCTGGAACACTAGAAGTTTTCCAAGTGTGACAGGCCAGCCTCGCGCAGCAGGAAGCACAAAGACAGCAAGTATAACATCATAACACATCTTCTTCCCTTACAGCAAACAAAGAGATAAAGAATGTAAAGATAAAACAATGCTAAAAAGTATGACAAATATACCATAACATAAAAGACGTAAGTAATGTAGAAAGCTCTTGTTACAGAATAAAAACATGAAACAGCAAAGATCAATATAATATGAAATCACCATATTTTCTCGGAACATGAGTTTCCTGTAACCCCAGAACAACTTTTGACGGAATTTGGTTGTTGCAGAACTGCATTACCATCAAGTGATCGAATATCCCCCTTGGAATAAAGAGCAATCCTCCTAAAATTCCACTTCTGCCCATTCTCTAATACAACATGCCACCTATGCACTTCTTTGACTTTCAAATTCTCAGAGAATTTGTTCATGCCTTGCTCTCTTCTGCCCAATTTCATCTTAACAAGTTCACCCACTTCGACTTTACTACTCTTACTAGGATGAACAACAGGAGAAATAGACATGCTCTCTTCCTGCATCCATTGAGGAGTAAGATTAGTTTTAGGTACTCTTCCTCGCATTTTTACAAATGGAACTTCGTTAGTGACACTATGGGCAGTGGTATTGTAGGACCATAGCAAATCATCCACACATCTTTAAATATCACGAGCGCCTTGAACAGCCAATTGAATGGTACCTTTGACCACTCTGTACATGCGCTCAACCATGCCGTTGCTTTGAGGGTTATATAGTGAGGTATACATATGCCTGATTGCATTACCTGAAAGAAAACTGCGCATGGCAAACGAAGTAAGTTGAGTACCATTATCTGTAACTAGCACACGGGGAAAACCTTCCCTCAAGAAAATGGACCTCAAATGTTTGATCACGTTACTGGTGGTAATAAAATTTCAACAGCAACCCACCTTAAAGACACATCAACTAGAACCATGGCAAAGCGATACGCAAAAGAAAGAAAATCCATAGGACCAATAAAGTCTAAACAAACCTCTTCCCATGGCAAGCCAGCTTGACATGAAATAGAACCTGAAACCTGTGAATTGATCTTTAATCTTTTCTCACTCTCCTTGCATAATGTACAATTTTCAATCCATATTTAATCCAAGAGTGCGGGGAGTTGAAAGGAGCTATGACCCATTCAGCTTCCTTACAGTAGTCAAAATCAAAGGGAGAATGGATCACTTGAACCTGCAACCAGGGTCCGGGTATTGTAAGCGTCAGTTTAAAAAGAAAAAACTCATTCACGTAAACAGGTCGTATCGGCGGTATATCTTGATTTTCTGCCTGTGTCAAGTACGTGACAGCATCATCATTGAGTCTCTTATTGCATGCTTCCTCCACCAGGAGGGAACCACTGGTCAAAGTAGTGATCAGTGATAGGTGACAGGTGTTGGTGCTCTAGTGTGGTGAGTACTTTAAAACATGGTCCTCGTACTACCTGAACTGGAGCTTTATTCAGTTCGGTGTGTGAGGAGAGAATAAAAAAGGTGTTGTGCAAAAGGGACCTAGTTATTAGTCCATTGCATTCAATCAAATGGTCGACATGTTTCAGCTCTTAATGGTGCTCATATGGGGTCAAGGGGGCTTTCTTCAGGACCTAGAGATATAAGTTGGAGGTGTTGGGCTCCTGCAATATGAGTTCAGAAAATATATTTATCTGAATGTGAGGTCAGTAGTACCTGTGATGGAAAAGAGACAGATATGGAGACAAAACATGCAGTGATAATGAATGTGAGTTACAAATACAAAAACTTAATAGCAGTTAAAAAACAGGTCTCAAGATGATGGTAATATTGTTCAACTTGAACATGTCATCAAGCAATATAAGCAAAAGAAAAATGGCAATTCTTATCACTGTACATACTACAACAGAGGTGTTGTTTAGTAATTCTTTCAATTTCATATCAAACAAGGTCCACAATATCCAGTAAAATCCCTGGCATGCATAGATGTGAAATATTATTATAATACAAATGGCGTGGTTGAGGCTGACTAGTACATGGGCAGGCAGAGTATATTGACGATGAGTTCCTGTTGTCTACAGTGGAATTGGACACACGACTTAGGACGCGTCAACTTCAATGATTAAGCTTGGCTCGATGCCATGACAAGAGGCTAGTACTGTACTAGGTAGGTTGTGATTTGCAGGGTCTGAGCGAGGGACATATGTGCGAGAGCTCTGGTAAAGCACGTTTGTGCCGCGGAGATGTTTTTAAACAATAGGATGTGTGATGTCAGTGCCCAGTTTGTAGTGCCGGTTTTAGTGATTAGTTGAGCACTCGTATGGATGTTGAAGATCTGTTTACACATTAGCGCAAGTTGTAAAAAAGCAAATAGCAGAACGGGCTTTGTTCGTGTAAAGGTAAAGGGGTAATGAGTTTAAATGCCGTAATTAACATATATAGAAGTACGCGCGGTTTCTGTTTTTGTAATGCGCGCTCCTTATCATTGGCAGAGCTACGGACCTAAGATGTAAAAAAGGTACGGGTAATGTGAATCGGCGGAAAATCTAGTGCACGATGGCATACCGTCATGACAGACGTAAAGGAGAGGTGCATGTAGAGGTTTAAAGAGCGCATGACCGTAATATGCCTACCTCACAAAATCCTATTTAGGACTTCATCGGTAATGCTGAGTGTGTGACGCCTTGCTGAAATAAACGGGGGGTTGAAAGTTAAAGTCAGAGTTTCTACCAGCTAGGTACATTACGTGTGCTGCTATGGCAGGCCAGTTCCTCTTCTCTCCATACCTTGTCCAGCAGGCTGCACAACTTGTGCTGACGCTTCTTTCAGATTCCCGGGTGGCTCGAGAGTTTGTAAAGAGCTGTTCTTATGTCTCAGATAAACCAATCAGTAGTAAAGAAAGACTAACATGAAGTGTAAAAATGTAGAAAAAACAGAATATATGGTTTGTGTAATAAAGGTTAAAACTAATCAAAAAATTCTAAATACCAGATGTCTTGTTTAAATTTTTAGGAGATAATCATGTGTACTATAATCAAAATTAAATGACATGGTGTGTGGTCTCTGGGTGGATTAGGAGAATTATTTAATGCAAAGGCAAGGAATATTGTCATTTAATCCAGCGGAGTCTGTCTTCAAATGGTATACCCATCTCTGCTCTTTCTCGAAGAGTATTTTTTCTGCGTTTTGAGTGGTACTTGTCAGTGTTTTGATGACAACCCATTTGAGATCGTCTATAGAGTGTCCTCGTTCGATATAGTTGGCGCTCATTTGAGCTGTTCCACGTTTGCACTTTACGTTGCTTCTGTGTTCACAGATCCTCTGTTTTACTTTGCGTCAGGTCATGCCGATGTACATGAGCTTGCATGAACACAAGATCATATAGACTACATGCGTAGAATTACAGTTAGTGTGTTGTCTAATAGTCCATTTTAGTTCTGGTGTTAGTTGGATGTCTTTTGTGATAATGGTCAGTTTGCATACTGAGCAGTATCCACAAGCGTAGTGGCCAGTGACTGGTTGTGTGTTCCAAAGAGCGTTGGCTGTTTCAGTGATTTTTGGTTTCTGAGGTCGTGTGTGTACCAAGATGCCTTCGATATTCCTCGTTCTGCTGTTAGCGAATATTGGTTTTGGCCAGTTTAACGAGCCATATATTATTACTGTTCGCCAGTTCTTATTTATTATCTTCTTGACAGCATTGCTCGCTATACTGTACGTTATGACGCAGGTCAGTGTGTCTTGTGCAGGGGGCTTGGATGTTGTTTCGAGGAGAGTTTCTCTTGGCCAACAACGCCATACACCCAACACATAGCGCAACCCACAATACGGAGAACAACCACCATCTCCTTTTAAACCCTTCACACCGAGCTACCATGGCTGGATGAACCCGTATACCCCAGGACCACCACCAATGGGTCCATTTATGGGACCATACATGCAACAGCTGCCTTTTTTAGGGAGAGGCTAACCGAACCAAAGGGGACGAAGAAAAGGATTCACATGGACAGACCAGGAGAGACAAGTACTGACCAGAAGCATGTCAGGCATGATGAAAGAAAAACCAGGAACAAGCACGACCCACTTATGATCAACCTTACGGACGTAACCCTGAGCGAAAACGTACTAAACAAAGGTCTAGGTTTCGTGCCAACACCAACACTTGATGTCTTCAAAATATACTGCGAAATTGCAGAATTCGGTAGAAAAATGAAACTCATGGCCTTTTTCAGTGACAAAGAAAATACCACCACCGATGGCGACACATCACTACGACCAAAATCCAACTTCTGCACATTGAACCACCAGATTCCAATAGAAATCCAAACCTTTGAACAGGCAGTTATGAAGGAGGTGGGAGACATCAAAAAACAAACTAAGAAACAATTCATGAATACTACCAAGGCCGAAAAACAAGCCTTAGAAGAACTCAGACTACACAAGGACCTCATAATCAAACCAGCCGACAAAGGTGGAGGGATTGTCCTCCTAACCAAGGACGGCTATGGCCAACAATGCCTGGAACTTCTTTCAGATGACAAATTTTACAGAATTATAAAGGCAGACCCCACTCCCAGACTACAGCAGACGATTGGAATGATGGTAGAAGAAGCAGAGATCAACAGATGGATCTCTAAGAATGAGGCAGACTTCCTGAGGACAAATTCACTAAGAATACCATACTTCTATTCCCTCCCAATACTACACAAAGCAAGAAGACCACCACCAGACCGCCCGATCGTGTCGGGTATAGTGTCGGTTCTTGAACCAATCTCCCAATTTGCCGACCAGTACCTTAAACTCCTGGTACAGAAGACACCAACTTACCTGAAAGACACGCGTGATCTACTCAATCTCTTGAAGGATTAGACTTTTTCCAATGACACCATGCTCCTAGTTGGGCTAGACGTAGAGAGCCTGTCCACCAGCTTGCCCCACCAGGAAACAATGGAAACACTGGAGGAACTGCTCTTTGAAAAAAACTGGCCTCACCAAACACCGACACATTATGTCCTAGAGTGCTGCAGATTCGCGCTCAGAGAGAATTATTTTGAGTACAACGGAACACTATACCAACAATGCCACAGAACTTCCATGGGAAGCACATTCACCCCAAGTGTGGCCGGACTATACGTCAGTAACTTTGAAAAAACATATATACAGAACATGTAACCCATACCTATCAAAGATCCGAATCTGGAAGCGGTATATAGACTATGTCATTGTGATCTGGGAAGGCAATGAAGACAGTCTCCACGACTTTCACAACTGGATTAACACACAAGATCAATGCCTCAAGTTCACGTACAATGCTGACAGAAAACGATTGGACTTCTTGGACCTAACCCTCTATGTGGAAGACAACATCATCAGAACCAAAACTTTCTTTAAACCTACTGCAAAGAACTGCCTCCTTTCTTACAATAGCTTCCACCCACATCCCTTAAGAGACAATCTACCATACAGCCAGTTTCTTCGCCTCACACGAAATTGTAGCAACCTATCTGATTACAAAATACAAGCAAATGATCTCTCTTCAAAACTCGCAAAACGCGACTAACCAGCTAAAACAGTGGCGAAGTGCCAAAAGAGGGCCAGGAACCAACCAAGAAAAAGTCTCCTCGAAACAACATCCAAGCCCTCTGCACAAGACACACTGACCTGCGTCACAATGTACAGAATAGCGAGCAATGTGGTCAAGAAGATAATAAATAAGAACTGGCGCATAGTAACATCTTGCTCGCTAAACTGGCCAAAACTAAGATTCGCTAACAGGAGAATGAGGAATATCAAAGATATCTTGGTACACACGACCTCAGAAACCAAAAATCATTGAAACAGCCAACACTCTTTGGAACACGCAACCAGTCACTGGCCACTACCCACTACCCTTGTGGATACTGCTCAGTATGCAAACTTACCACTGTCACAAAAGACATCCAACTAACACAGGAACTAAAATGGACTATTAGACAACACACTAACTGCAATTCTACGCATGTAGTCTATATGATCATGTGTCCATGCAAGCTCATGTATATCGGCATGACCTGTCACAAAGTAAAACAGAGGATCTGTGAACACAGAAGCAACGTAAATTGCAAACGTGGAAAAACTAAAATGAGCACCCACTATATCGAACAAGGACACTCTATAGAGACCTCAAATGGGTCGTCATAGAAACACTGACAAGTAGCACTTAAAATGCAGAAAAAATACTCTTCGAGAAAGAGCACAGATGGGTACACCGTTTGAAGGCACACTCCGCTGGATTAAATGACAATATTCCTTGGTTTAGAATAAAATAATTCTCCTAATCCACCCAGAGACCACACACCATGTCATTTAACTTTGATTATAGTACTCATGATTATCTCCGAACAATTTAAACCATACATCTGGTATTTAGAATTCTTTGATTTGTTTTCATATTTATTACACAAACCATATAGTCTGTGTTTTCTACATTTTTAGACTTCATGTTATTCTTTCTTTACTACTGATTGGTTAATCTGAGACATAAGAACAGCTTTTTACAAACTCTCGAGCCACCCGGGAATCTGAAAGAAGCGTCAGCACAAGTTGTGCAGCCTGCTGGCCGAGGTATGGAGAGAAGAGGAACTGGCCTGCCATAGCAGCACACGTAATGTACCTATCTGGTAGAAACTCTAACTTTAACTTTCAACCCCCCCTTTATTTCAGCAATGCGTCACGCACTCAGCATTACCGATGAAGTCCTAAAAAGGATTTTGTGAGGTAGGCATATTACGGTCATGCGCTCTTTAAAACTCTACATGCACCTCTCCTTTACGTCCGTCATAGCTTTATGCCATTGTGCACTAGATTTCCCGCCGATTCACATTACCCGTACCTTTTTTACATCTTAGGTCGGTAGCTCTGCCAATGATACAGAGCGCACAGCACGAAAACAGAAACCGCGCGTACTTCTATATATGTTATTTACGGCATTTAAACTTGTTACCCCTTTGCCTCTACACGAACAAAGCCCATTCTTCTACTTGCTTTTTTACAACTTGCGCTAATGTGTAAACAGATCTTCAACATCCATACGATTGCTCAACTAATCACTAAAACAGGCACTAAAAACCGCACACTGACATCACACATCCTATTGTTTAAAAACCTCTCCGCGGCACAAACATGCTCTACCAGAGCTATAGCACATATGTCCCTCGCTCAGACCCTTTAAATCACACCCTACCTAGTACAGTACTTGCCTCTCGTCATGGCATCGAGCCAAGCTTAATCATTGAAGTTGACACGTCCTAAGTCCTGTGTCCAATTCCACTGTAGACAACAGGAACTCATCATCAATGTACTCTGCCTGCCCATGTACTATTCAGCCTCAACGATCCCATTTGTATTATAATATTTCACATCTATGCATGCCAGGGATTTTACTGGATATTGTGGACCTCCGTTTATATGAAAATGAAAGAATTACTAAACAACACCTCTGTTGTAGTATGTACAGTGATAAGAATTGCCATTTTTCTTGTTTGCTTATATTGCTTGATGACATGTTCAAGTTGAACAATATTACCATCATCTTGAGACCAGTTTTTTAACCGCTTTTAAGTTTTTGTATTTGTAACTCACATTCATTATCACTGCATGTTTTGTCTCCATATCTGTCTCTTTTCCATCACAGGTACTACTGACCTCACATTCAGATAAATATATTTTCTGAACTCATATTGCAGGAGCCCAACACCTCCTACTTATATCTCTAGGTCCTGAAGGAAGCCCCCTTGACCCCATATGAGCACCATTAAGGGCTGAAACATGTCGACCATTTGATTGAATGCAATGGACTCATAACTAGGTCTCTTCTGCACACCATCTTTTTTATTCTCTCCTCACACACCAAACTGAATAAAGCTCCAGTTCAGGTGGTACGAGGACCATGTTTTAACATACTCACCCCACTTGAGCACCAACACCTGTCACCTATCACTGATTACTACTTTAACCAGTGGTTCCCTCCTGGTGGAGGTAGCATACAATAAGAGACCCAATGATGATGCTGTCACGTACTTGACACAGGCGGAAAATCAAGATATACCACCGATACGACCTGTTTACGTGAATGAGGTTTTTTTTTTAAACTGACGGTTACAATACCCGGACCCTGGTTGCAGGTACAAGTGATCCATTCCCCCATTGATTTTGAACAATTTTCAACCCAACTACAAACTTCATCATCAATACATTGCCACCAAAAATTGCACTTGAGACGTTTAGCGGTAATAGTTTGTCCAAGTTGACCTTGGTGGGCTAAAAGGAAAAGGTTCTTTCTGAGTGCCTCTCATAACCAAGTCATCAGTAATTCTCAATACTGAGTTCCTCTTGTAGTTTGACAAAACTCCGTAGTGATGGCTTAACATCACCTTCATGCTTCCAACCATGCTGAATAGAACTAATCAACTCAACAAAATCGGGATCATCAATGACTGCCTGATGCCACTCATCCTTGGATATAGATTTAAACTCCTCAGAACATGCATCCTCACCATCGCTACAACGCACAGTACTTCATCATCAAAATCAGAACATTGTTCCATCTCAAGGGGTAACCGAGATAAACAATCTGCTTGGACATTCTTCCAACCAGAAATATACTCAAGATCATACATAAACTCTTGCAACCTAGCAGCAAATCTCATTAACCGAGGAGAGCCATTGTTCGCACCACCTGGACATAACATCCTTATGAAGGGTTTGTGGTCGGTCCTAAGAGTAAAATGTGTGCCCCACATAGGTGCGAAAATGCAGCACACCCCATGCAGCAGCTAATGCTTCATGTTCGATCACTGCAGAATTACGTTCAGAACTACTGAGTGTATGTGAAGCAAAGGCAACAGTTTTTTCCATCCCATTTTTTGTCTGAGAAAGAACGGCACCAATGCCATGGGCACTTGCATCAACTGTGATACAGGTATCTTTCCCAGGTTCAGAGGTAGTAAGAATACCAGCATTAATAATCTCATCTTTGATATTGTTAAAAAGCTTCATTTTGTGGTGCCCCCCAAGAAAAATGTGTACCCTTTCTGAGTAACACACGTAATGCTTCAGTTTTATGAGCAAAATTACTGACAAATTTGGAGTAGTATTCAATTAACTCCATGAACGATTTAAGTTTGTCCTTGGTAGAAGGAGTAGCTGCTAACTTAATGGCTTTTAACAAATCTTCCTTTGGTTTAACACCACTCTGGGAAATAGTGTAGCCAAGATAATTTACTTCGGTCATTAAGAATTTACACTTATCTTTTCTCAAGGCAAGACCAGCATTAAATAATATTTGTAACACTTTGGCTAAATTACAGTTATGCTCAAATTCATCTTCGCCAGTGACAAGTATGTCATCTTGAAAATAATGTATGTGTCTTAAACCTTTCAACAAAGAATGCATCATGCGTTGGAAGACGCTAGCAGCTGAGGCTAACCCGAAAGGAAGTCTCTTAAATTGAAACACCCCTTCCATAGTCAAAAATGCTGTTAGCTTGCGAGAATAGAGATGTAAAACTACTTGATGATAGGCTGATCTAAGATCAAGTTTGATGAAAAATTTCGCCTTATCCATCAAGAGTACCATCTCAGAGATGTTAGGGAGAGGAAAATTATCAACATTAATGTTCTGATTAACAGACCTGAGGACCACACAGAAGCGGAGTTTACCATCTTTCTTTTTAGTAACTACCACCGGAGTAAGCCATTCCAAGGCTTCGACCGGTTCAATAATATCCTGCTTCTGCATGTCCTGCAGGATTTAATAATTCTTTAAAGGTAAATCATCAACATTGATTCTAATATTTAATAATATTGTGTAGGACCTATTGTTTCTGTACCTACTGATACCCAGGTCCTTTGATTTAGATAAATGGTCTGCATGTCCCCAAGCATTTCCTTGACTTCTTGACGAATGGAAATGGGAATTTTCTAAGTGGGTGTTTAACAGGACGAGCATGGTCCTTTAACTTTATTTCATGAACATACCCAATTAGTTTTCCAAGATCTGTACGGAATACATCTTTATATCATGATAATACCGAATCAATATTGAGCCCAACCAAGTATAGCAGACCCATAATTTGAGATATAAACTTTACCTAAAGAAGATCTACCTTTAAATTAAAATTTGGATTGCATGACACCGTTAAAGTTAATGATCTCACCACCATAATCTTTAGGTGTAATATCACTACTCAAAAGAGTGTCATTGGGCCAACACTCCTTAAAAATGTGAAAAGGAACGATAGTGAACATTGAACCAGGATCAACCAAAAGTGTTATGGGAATGTTATTCAACACAAAAGTAGCTTTGGGTCACTGCAAAAGACCAGGACAATTGTCTTCAACACACAGAGAAATGTCAGGAGAGACAGAATCTTCATCAATAAAAGCAACTCTATTCTTGGATGGATTTCTACAAACTTTGCTTACCTGACCTCTCTTCCCACATTTCTTACAAGTTTTATCTCTAGCAAAACACCCAGAAAAAACAGCAGCATGACCCATACTTCCACAACGATAACAGCCACCAAATTTGCTTTAGTTATCAGAAGAAACTTTAGACTTACATTTAGAAGTAGATGGCCGCCGTGGTGAAGGCTGTGTAACAGCTCGACTCCCTGTCCTCCCCCGACTGCTGGTTCAGGTTCTGACCGATATGGCTATTGGTGATTTCGATCGGTAATAACCCGTAATTAGAACTCTGAATGCTTGGTGGGGTCCTCATTCCCCGACTTATCGCCAGGATACTTAACGGCTGGAGGGCGGTAACCGGACAGAGTCGAAGCCAGAACCGGAGCTGGGGAGCGGCTCAGACTCGCTTACCTCTTATCGGCGTTCGGCGTGTCCTTCAGAACGCGGCGGTCAAGCGCAGGAATATTCGGTGCATGATGCCGCCGAAAGCAGTAACGCGCAGCACTAAGACCCATGCAGCTCCTTTGGAGAACGCTACGGCTACGGCTACGACCAACGAATCATCAGAAGGAGCGTCCAACGCCAACGGTAATACCGGCTTCATCCAGCACTCCAGCAGCGCGTTCCAAAAGAAAGGGGATCGAGGTGGAAAGGAGAAACTTCGCGCAGGGAAGCACGGAGCGGTAACCCTCCCAGAGTTGTTTGGAAAGCAGGTAACAAAAAGAGATACTCTGTTGCAACTCGAAAGGGAGGGGGAGCCCTGCTCAATTTCATCGTGCAACAGTGACATTGTAGCTGGCAATCTTTTAACTTTTGATGAAAGCGTTAATCTGTCTCTATCTAAGTCTCTAAAAAGTATTATAATAGAAGAACAGCTAATAGATAGAAACCAGTTGCTTCCCAAGCCTGGAGAGGGAATTCTGGGAGATGTAGTACAAGAAATTCCTGTGTCTGACGGTGTAATTGCACAAACAGAGGTACCGGGACTTGAGGTACCAGGGCTCGACAAAGGAGCTTTGCCACAGGCAAGTGCAGGGTCTCAAGAAACTACAGATAATTTTTATTCCTTGTCCGATTTTTCGTCAGACGAAAGTAGCAAGGATTGGTCCGACAATGAAGCAGAAAATTATACTGAAAATGAAGCCGATTTAAGTAAGGTTTCCCCGATGACAACAGTGAAAAAGACCAAAAAAGGAAAAGAACGTCTTGCTAATGGGGACGCGTCAGCAGGGCCTCGGAAGACAGGACCAATATCGGAAAAACAGTGTGACACAGTAAATGATCCTGCTACACAATTATCAGATCATGAAATTACATTATCCACAATCTATAATACTATGATGGAGCACAGAGCCGAGATCAAACTAGAAAATGTTCGTATGCAAGCTACATGTCGGAAAGTTCAAAATTCTGTGCGTAGGGTTATAAAAATCTGTTCTGATACGGCAATTAGAGTGACTGAAGCAGAGGCTAGAATCTCTACATTAGAAGACACCGTAGCAGCCCAAAAAATGGAAATAAGTTCTATTCGTGAACATAGGGATGATGTTGTGTCTAAATTGGCGGAATTGGAAAATCAGGCCAGGAGAAAGAACCTTCGTATCTTTGATATTCCGGAAAAAGCAGAAGGAACTGATGTTCGCAAATTTATTTGTGATTTATTCGCTGAAGCTTTTCCGGAACTGACTTTATGGGACTGGTCTGTTGAGATTCAAAGGGCTCACAGGATTCCTTTTAATGTTAGGAAAACCAGATTGGGAGAAGAAGAGAAACCTCGTGCCATTTTGATTCGATTTAATAATTTTCTGGCTAGAGAAGCTGTGTTTGGTTTGGCACGACCCGATAAGAAGAGAGCTGCAAAAGGTTGTAATTTTTTTGTTAGACCTGATTTTTGTAAGGAAACAGTTTCTAGAAGATGGCATTTACGACAATTAATATCTGGTTTCCAAGAGAAAGGTGCTGTTGTATATTTGCAGAATCCCGCCAAGCTCAAAGTCATGTTTAAAGGTCACACTAGATTTTTTTCTTCTGAGATTCTAGCCAGAGGATTTCTAGACTCCTTATAGACTCCTTATAGATCTTTTATAGATTCTTATAGTATGTGATTAGAATTATAGGGGATGTCTTTCTTTATAGCCTAACTGTGTCTGCAGTTGGGGGAAGGGGGGAGCGCGGCTGACCATCTCTATTAGGGCCTGTTTGTCCCTATGCCTCATTTGGTGGTTTGGGTGGGTTGGGTGGTTTGGGTGGGGTTGGGTGGTGTGCAGGGGGTTTTTGGGTGTGGGGTAAGGGGAGTGTGGGGGGTGTTGGGTTGTGTGGGGGGGGATAAAAAACATCGGCAGTCTGGACTTAAGAGGTTACTTGATTGTACTGATTTGAAAAGTATTGAATTTTATGACAAAACCATATTAGTGTGTATTCAAAATGTCATTTCGATAATTCTTGCTGTCTCTATCAAGATGGTGGTCCGTTATGTGTTCCTTTTTTGTTATATATTATGGCCAGGAAATTAAAAATTTGCACGCTTAATATCTGTGGGCTAAATGATGTGAAAAAAAGGGAAGTTTTTGCGAAGTTCATACAGATCATAAATGTTGATCTACTCTGCCTTCAAGAAACTCATGTTGCTTGGGCCAGAAGGGGCTGCTTGAGGAAACTTGGATTAGAACTGGTTGCCTGCTCTAAACAGACAGGGGTGAAGAGAGGGGTCGCAATTTTAATGAAACGTGGCTTAGGTGCATGTATCAAGTCAGCTGTAGATAAATGGGGGCGATGGACGATTAGTTTATTTCAGATTGGACTATCTAGATTCACGGTTTGTAATGTATATGGACCTAATCTGGATGATACAGAGCTTATTCATTTCCTCAATGTTGAGTTAGCCCAATGGCCACAACCTCTAGTTTTATGTGGCGATTTGAACATTCATCTGGATGCTAATCTAGATGTTAGGATGTCTATCTCATATAAGGGTAGAAAACCCCGTTTACATACAGCATTAAGAAATCTGATTATAGATCATGGGCTATTTGACACCTGGAACGCAATTCATGGGGATGATTTAGGATATACTTTTTACTCTGCTCCGCACAAGAAATTTGTGAGATTAGACTATTTTTTTATGTCTTTACAATATTTAGGAAAAGTGGAATTAGAGATTTTGCCAAAACTCATATCTGACCATAATCCTTTAGTTCTCGAGTTCTCAATTGAATCACAAATAAAAGCAGGGAATCAATCATGGTCTTTCGAGCGGAGCCTCCTCTTAGAAATTGAATATCGTGAATTTATGCTTAAAGTTATACAGGAGTTCTTCTCTTTTAATAAAGGGACAGCATCTATTCAAACTACGTGGGATGCATTTAAAGCCACAGTTCGCGGGGAGACCCTCAGCTTCTCATTATCTCGTCGTAAAAGAATGTTGATAGAATACAAGAAGGATTTTCAGCTGGTTATGTTAGCTGAACATAAATTAGCCGAGGTAATTAGGTCTGGTGGGGACCCAGGATTGGCTCAAAGAGAACTCACTGTTAATAGGGCAAGAGTATATTCTAGCATTGCGGATAAAATAGCCGTAAAATATAAACAACATAAAGAGCAAGCGTATGAATTCGGCGAAAAAACTGGGAAAATTTTGGCTCAAAGATTAAGGCAAAAAGCGGCATATAATGATATTATTAAAATTATGGATGTCAATGGTGTTATTCAAGAAACAAGAGAGGGGGTCTTGGAGGCTTTTCAGAACTTTTATCAATCACTCTACAGTGCCCCGGGTACCGAGACTCATGGTCATGACGGGGGGGGGTATATGCTGGGGGACCCGACAACAGAACTCTCTGAATTACAGAAAACTTTTCTATCGGCCCCTATAACGTGGGATGAAGTTGAAGAAGCTATTTTAGCATTAGCTATGGATAAAGCAATGGGTCCGGATCAGATTCCCTTGGAGTTTTATCGTACCTTTAGAAATATGTTGAAAAATGAATTACTGGAGGTGTTCCAACATTCCTTTTTGGGTAGACCCCCGGATTCATGGTCGGAGGCCATCATAGCAATTTTCCTAAAAAAAGGAAAACCAGAAGTAGATATGGGATCTTATAGACCCATATCTCTTCTTAACGTAGATAGTAAAATCTATTCAAAAATTATAGCAAATAGGTTAAATAATTTTATGCCGTTGTTGGTATCTAAGCGACAGCATGGATTTATTCTACAGCGCGATACAATGGACCACGTTAAAAGAATTATTTCCATACTGGATTGGGCACAGGCCTCTAACTCTCCGGTTGCAGTGGCTCTGTTGGACGCTGAAAAAGCGTTTGACCGGGTCAGCTGGCAGTTTTTATGGTCAACTTTAGCCTGGAAAGGCTTTCCTGCTGAATTTATTATAGCTATTCGGGCTCTTTATAAAGATCCAAAAGTAACCCTGCGTATTGCAGGTCGGTTCTCTGGTAAGATAATGATCACAAGGGGTACAAGGCAGG
Organism: Triturus cristatus; assembly: GCF_964204655.1. Classification (NCBI taxonomy): domain Eukaryota; kingdom Metazoa; phylum Chordata; class Amphibia; order Caudata; family Salamandridae; genus Triturus; species Triturus cristatus. The sequence continues at coordinate 694,351,640 of NC_140595.1, read as the reverse complement.
GCTGCCCTACATCGCCCCTGCTGTTCGCTCTGTACATCGAGCCCTTTTTAAATAGCTTGGACAATAATGCTGGAATTAATCCGGTTATGATATATGACATAGCTTATAAGGTGTTTGCATACGCAGACGATATTGCGATAGTCACAACAGATATTAGGACTGCCCTCCCTAAAATAATAGAAGCGGCGGGAAAATTTGGTCAATACTCTGGATATAAGCTTAATGTCGCTAAGACTCAACTACTCCACTCTGAAGCTGGACGTCCACAAGATATGCATTTTGAGGCAGAGGCTACATACTTGGGAATAAAAATATCTGCTGACCTAGATAGAATTGTTTGTCTAAATACTGATGCGGTAATTGCTTCTGCCAATAAAACTTTGGAGGGGCTTGATAATCTTCGTTTGTCGTTATATGGCCGCAGCAATGTTTTAAAAATGCTCATTTTTCCTAAGTTTTTGTATTTATTTCGAACTATACCTCTGCTTTTTTCCATATCAATTTTTAACCGAATTGAGAGAATGTCGTCCAGGTTTCTATGGAGCTATCACAGGTCTAGAAGAGCCTTAAAAAAACTTACCCTACCAAGAGAGAGAGGAGGCCTGGCAATTCCTAATTTTCAATTATACTTTTGGTCTATTTTTCTACAGAATATGGGTGTCCTATTGGTCAATGAAACATATTTGGATGAGTCAGTTAGGCCATCTATATATGAGATGGTTTTAGGACAGGAAGCACGTCAATGTTTAGTTCGTATTATCGAGCCGAGTTACTATAAAAAAACCAAATTTAAAATTATATCAACTGTGTTTGTGATTTGGAAAAAAATAAAGAAAAGACTAGGTTTCAGCTCTAACTTTAATTATTACACACCTCTAATTAATTGCCCTTTGTTACCGGATATATTCAAAGACCCAATAATGCACAGATGGCACCGAGCCGGAATTAGTCAACTGGGGGATTTATTCGTTGGCCAACAGATGGCCTCTTTTTTGTCTCTACAACAGCAATATGGTCTTCCTTATGTAGAATTTTTCAAGTTTTTACAGATTCGTAGCTTTCTTGATAAAAAACGTCTTGAGAATCAAATTGTGCTTCAAAAAATTAAAATTATCGAAGTACTTCGGAAAAGGTCAAGAATTGGTACTATTTATCAATTAATGCTTGCCAATTATCAGGATGACTTATTAATAGTAGCCGACAAATGGCAAAAGAAATTTGATGTAGACGGAATTGACATGAACAGAGTCATTGAAATATCTAGTAAAACGTTGTATAATGGTTCATTAATAAGTCAACACTTCATGTCCGTTTACGACTTATATTATACACCGGCTAAAATTGTTAGATGGGCACAGGTCAGAGTGAATAAATGTAATCGATGCGATTTAATAGCAGCAGATACTATACATATGTTCTTTCTGTGCCCAAAACTCAGTCAATTTATCAAAGACATCGAGAATTTCTTATCGATTTATTTAGGGGTCTCAATACAAATTACTGCTGAGTTGGTGATTCTGGGGGTACAAACTAGCAGCAATGGTATAAGAACGGATATGGAGGATAGATTTATATTTATATGTATGTCAATCCTTCGATGGTGTATTACTACTCAATGGCTAGATATTGAACCACCTGTCTTTAATAATTGGCAAGCAAGACTGCTCTCTGTATATCACCTGGAAATGGCTGTTTATAAAACTAAGGGCAAGAGAAGGAGAGCAGATGGTCTGAAACTCTGGTCTCCACTTATTAATTGGTTATGAAGTGATGTAGTATTTTCATGTATGTATTTTTGGGACATGTCTTCTCACAAGTGATGCTTTTTTTTTTTCTGTGTTAATTTATCGGTATCTCTCGATCTTTGTCCTGACTGCCTGATGTTATAAAAAATTCAATAAAGAAATTGTAAAAAAAAAAAGAAGTAGATGGCTTGTATTTCGAGTCACTGTTTTTAAAATCATTGTCTGGTGAAGAGTCTTTCTCATTTTTATTAACAATATTGACAGTGTCTTCTTTTTTTTTACTCGACCGAATGCATTTCCTGCATACACTTGTCAGATTCTTCAACCACTTTGACGATGGAGATAGCTTTGAGAAGCGTGGGATTCTTGCCGGCCGAAAGCTTTTCTTGCATCCTTTTATTTTTACATTGAACTATCAACTGATCTCTAATGAGTTGGTCAGTCATGGGACCGAAATCACACTTGATGGCAAGCTCTCTAAAAAGAGTAACCATTTGGTCAACAGTCTCTCTGTCCTTTTGAGGCACCGTGTAAAATTTATGTTGTTGCATAACAAGATTAAGTTGCTTCCCAAAGTACTTAGAAAGCCTATGTTTTGCCTCAATATAGGGATTGTCGATAGATTCGCCATCAGCCCCTAAAAATTCTGGTAAAAACTTAAAAACATGTTGGCCAGCTTTTCCTAGTGAATTCAATAAAACGGCTTTCTTTCTTGAAGCTTGGAACCTAAGACCATCAATAGCCTCAAGAAAGTTTTCAAAAATTCCAATCCACTCCTCCCATTCAACCGAAGGAGTGTCCCCTTCAATAAGAAAAGCTGGAGGAGGTGCTATCATCTGACTGGCAGCCATGGCGAAAGTGAGGAAATAACTAGGGGTGGGCGGAATTTGCGAAATCCACTTTCGCAAATTATCGCGAAAATGTTAAAAATTATCGCAAACACGCGGAAATATCGCGAAGATGCGGACGTTTTTTTCCCGCATGTTCGCGAGATTTTCTGCATGGTTGCGGCTCGCCAACTTACCCATGTGGTTGCTCACGCGCGCGGGCATCTTGTTTTCAGTTGTCTCGCGGTGCATGATCGCGAGAAGAAAGACGTGATCGCGCGACGCATGACGTCACTGCAGGCGCGAACTGTCGCGAGACAGCGCAAATGGCTAAAAACAATACAACATCTCATGGAGAACGCGACCGGATCAAGAAAACTTGTCGGCGAACGCAGGGATTCAGGTAAGGTGATTGCGCGCGCGCGAGAATGTATTATTTTACAGCGCGAGCAAGAAACAAATTATCGCCAAGCTGCGGAATGCGGAAATTGTTACATTTTCGCGCTTTCCACAGAACGCGAAAATGTCAAATTATCGCAATTTCCGCGAACGGACCGAAATTTTAGCCCAGGCCTAGAAATAACAAAATGAAATGCAAAGTGCTAGCCAATGAGTAATTTTGAAAAGGTGTGCAGATCACCGTAGAATCTGTTTGATGGAATGGTGAGTAGGTCACCGCAGATCTGCTACAGTATGAACAACTTAAAACAAGAAAGGCAAACACAAAATTTTCCTCCAAATGCAAGTCACCATAGGATCCGACAGTACAAATGGTGTCAAGATCACTGTAAAATTTGCAGATCCCAGTAGGACCTGACTGTAGAAGTAATATGTAGAAGACAAAAAAAATCTGCGAATAATCTTAGAATATTGCAGTGGTGTGCAGATCACCGTAGAATCTGCTTAATAAGGTGAAGTCTTGATGGAGATGTTGGGCGATAACAGGCTGGAGAGAAAATTAACAAAAAACAGCTGTGCACTGTGAAGGTAGACGTTAAAATAAGCTGCTCGTCTGGATACGAAGGTGTAGTTGGCAATGGTTGGCAAAGTTGAAAAAAAGGGAGCTAAAATGGCCGCACGCTGAGTGAGAGGTATGGGCGTGATGACGCTGTGGTTGGCAGGGAAGTGGAACACTGAATGGTTGGCAGGGAAGTGGAACACTGAATGGTTGGCAAACTGAGCATGCGCGTTATGGTTGCTTAGCAACGATGTGCCAAGGGGTCAGAGAGCGATCCGGATGAATAAAATGTTTTTAAAAAAACAGTACCTTCACACACACTTGCCAGCAAACCACAGAGAGATCCAGCAGGACGACGTATGGGACGATCCAGAAGGACACAACAGCAACTCTTGACTTGAGCAGGACAGAAAGGATGGATTCCTTCCCCGCCGATGAAGAGCTTCAACAGGAGATCGTCGCCAAAATGTTCAAGGAGGAATCGGATACGTAGAAGTACCAAAGAGGTAAGTTTATTTCTGCTTCTTCAAAGACAGGGTTCCCAGACTCCTGCCTCCAGCAACCGCCACTCCAGGAATGACCCAACCACCTAGAACACTAGAAGTGTTCCAAGTGTGACAGGCCAGCCTCGCACAGCAGGACGCACAAAGACAGCAAGTATAACATCATAACACAAACACTCTCAGGCAATGGAAGGTTAAGGGCCTGATTATGAGTTTGACGATCCGACCGTCATATTACGGGTTGGGCAGTCGGATCGCCATGGGACTGCGGCTACCGCCAGGGGTCAGCGATCTCTGGCAGCCTTGCAGTGGTCTGACTCTGAAGCCTGCAATATGCTGGCGGTGCAGATGTGGCACCGCCTGGCATATTACGAGTTTTCTCACTGCCACAGTTTTCATGGCGGTGAACCCGCCATGAAAACTGTAGCAGTGAGGAAACTAAGGGGGCCCCACAGGGCACCCTGTTGCTTCAGGGCCTTGGAATGCATGCAGGGGGACACAGGCCATGCAGGAAAGGGCTTTGGTGTTCCCATTGTGAATCCTTTCTAAGGCTCACAACCTGGGACCAGCAACGACCGCAGGCCAGACCACGAATGTACTCGTAATTTGGTGGTCACTGTGCGGATGAGTTTGGCGGTGTGGGAGCGGGGCGCTGGCATGGTGGCCCGCTTATACACTGCCAAACTCATAATCAGGCCCTAAATAAAATGTAAAATACAAACAGGAATCAAGTCACTGACATGGGTTATCTTAAAGTTTTTTTACATTCATTGTTCAGAAATCAAAATGACTATAGGGCCGGATAGGGACCTGTTTCAAAGTCTGTTTTTAATTACTACCAGGTCTGAGACCTGGAGGGACCCAATCCACTTAAAGCCATGACTGGACAGTGATCTTTTGCAATGTAAGGCATCCTGGGCAACAAAGTGTACCCAGGGGGTGAAACATAGTATGTAATGCTTTACAAACACCATACATAAAGAAATAAGTGTCCAGAGCAACTGGAAAGTTAATTTTCTTACTTGACTGCACATGTTTTGTTTTTTCATTTCCTTTGGATATACTTCCTCTTCTCTCATAACTTCCTCTTTCCCAAACTATTTCACTTCCTCTACCACCTTTCATTCCTTCTCTTGATTCCTTTGTATTGCTTCTTTTTTTATTTCTTTTCTCCTTTATCCATATTTTGCTCCATTTCATTTTTTCTTGGGCATGCTTTCCTACAATGTTGTCTTTCATTTCTGCACGTCCCACTTTTCTTCTATCAACCTTCTAATTATTCCTTTTCAACTTCCCTCAGATCTTTCTTTATCCTTCATCCCTCATTTCCCAAACTTTACTTCTTTCGTGGACACTTCATTCTACTGCTGAATATTTTTCCTTTGTGCACTGGTACATTCCAACTCTCTACTCTTATTAAGCGCCTTGCCTCGCTCGTTACCTCCTCATCTGTATTCCTCATCCTAGTTCTTACTAATGAGGCCTCTGCCTTAGAATTTAAACCTTGTGAACTCTTTGAAAATGAACATTTAAAATACTCAAGAGATTATGGTGCTACATGTACGAAAGGCTTTTTGTGTTTGCATTTGGTCCGTTTAGAGTGCAAAAATGCCTTTGGCTATGTACATAGCACCAATTATGATTCAATAATGTTACCAAATCACAATTTGGGTTTGTGACCCAATTCTGATTCAGTATCTGAAATGGGCGTCTTACGGCATCCCTTCCAAATACAGATTTGGAATGGTATGTTTTTTGCGACCGAAATCCAGTCACAAAACATGAATATTTTACAAACTAAAATCGCAGAGTTAACCCAATCACAAACAAGAAAGAGTCCCCAAGGTACCCCTTCTCCTTTGAAAAGGATGAAAAAAGCAAAGAGTAGGCATTAATACCATGGACCACTGCCTACTCCTAAAAAAATTCCTTTAGCTTTTCATTTGTTTTTTTAAATGCATCCTGTTTTCCTTTAGTGTAAAAATAGGTTGCATCAAAAAGATATATGGTGGCCTGCTGACCTCAGCAGGCCACCACCCCTGTGATGGCTGCAATTCTTAGTGGGTCGGACAATGCCACCTTCCTCATTGATATTCATGAGGTAGGTTGATTAGCGACCCACTAGGAATCCGTATTTCCAAAACAACCTAGTAGTACATAGGTAAGTTTGCAAAAATATTGCACTGGTCACAAAAATACTGGTTGCAACTTGAGAACATTCGGTCTATGGTTACTTCAACACTTCCTCCATGTCATTAATATAAATAATAGACTTAACTTCACTTAGGGCCTGATTATGCTGTCGGTCAGTCGGACTGCCACCAACCGACTGACGGCCCTTAGGTCCAACCGACGCATTATAATGCAGGCGGTTGGACCCTCATCAGTTGGGGCGAAGACCACCACCTACAACAGTTTCTGAGATCCAGTCGGGGGGCGGTCAGAATCATATCGCTTGAATGGCGGCTGTGCCGAGGCAGGCACCACTGTCAGGATAACTATGCCCCTTTCTGAGCAGCAACATGCAGGCAGGGAGGAGACTTATCAGGTTTCAGCTGAGCCCATTACAGAGGCCAAAGTTAAGGGGTCATCAGAGCTCGTTTTGTTGGAGTATCCTGGCAGGGAGCTTTCAGGAGTCCCCACCTAAATGCAATGGGAGGAAAACAAAGGCACACAAATTATTACTTCACAGGTTCTTAAAAGAGGCATGCTTTTGATTTGGTTCAGTCCTTGTATATAAAATATGAATGTTATGTAAGAATGTATAATTTCTGTTATAGCGCTGTAGGGCTACTCATCCCATTGCAGGGTGTCAGACCGCTTTACATCACACATACACATTATACATCGACAATAAATCATGTGTGCAATTAATGTGTAGGATGTGTTACATAATACATTGAGGGTTACAAGGTGTAGGAGCCACATGTCCTGCATAGCTCACTGTGTTTTATTAGAAGGATTACAATTCATGAACTGCAAGTAACAAAAGGATCTCTGTATTAAAAGCTGTAACCCACCTACCCATTTCTATAAAATACAAATCTGTCATCTGCTTGTAATATAATGTGCTTTGCAGGAAACATAGGAATCCTCCTTGCTACTTTGATTCAAAACTGGGACTAGGCAAAACACAGATCTCTATCGCAAATGCATTAACATCTAGAGTTATCTTACCATTATTGTTATTCTCTGATATTTACTAGGCATATACAGATCTCTGCATGAGGTGACTTAACCCCATAAGATATTTTAAACAAAAGACTTTGCAGCCAATTTAGCAGAACAGATTTACTGCCACGTTTCTCCTTGTTCCTAATTTCTTTGTGGCAGGGTTTTAAAAAAATATATATATGTTAAGGCCCAGATTTTGCTTCAGGGTTGGATAAATTATTTGGCACAACCCTGACGCAAAATCTCTTTTGTTAAATATTGTAATGCACTCAAATGTAATCATGATAGACCTGCTAAACATATGTATTAGGTCTTAAAGTCTTATTTCACTTCTTGTCATTTGACTTCCTTTGAGGTCATGGGTTGTGATGCCACTTCCTGTGATGCCAAGTACGATGTCATGTGCCATGATGTCATTTGCATACTGCCTAACTTGGTTAGTGCCACACTTCTTTTTTTAGGGTTTGTGCCCTGGTTATTCGGCCATGTCTCTGACGTCAGCTCTGAGTCAGGGATCATCAGAAGGCTTCAAATGTGCAGATAACTCACTGCAACCAAAATTGTTACCTGTCAACCAGTGTTAAAGCTATGCATCGATGCACCAGCTGTTAACCATGACTGTTTCAGAAATTATGAAACCTCTGCGATGTTTCCATCTCCCTTTGAAGTTCCATGGAAATGATGATGTGTTGCAGTGAGTTCCCAGCCTAAATCGAGATATGAGGTCCTATGACTGTAAGAGTGGCTATCTTTATGTGCGCTTTTCTAGAATTGAGGCACATTACTTTTTTAGGCCGTCTCAAAAACAAAGCTCCTTTATTAACTTGTGATGACATATGCACAATGCATGATCTATGGGATATGCACTGATATACTGGCGAATGTGCATTTAATAAGGTCTTCTAGCTTTGTTATAATGAATGAATATTGCATTTCTAAAGTGCAGCTGTCACTCCAGAAGAAGCATCCTGGGGCTAAATAGAAAATTCAGGGTTCATAATGGGGAGAGAATCATAGGATCACTGAATAAGTGAGTGACACAGTGACTCACAGGCCATAAAGATCCAAGTTTTCAGATGTTTCCTGAAAAAAGACTCAGAATCAATGAATCTCAGATGTCAGGGGAGTTGATTCCAGGCCTTAGTCTCCAGGACAGCAATTAATTTGACACCTTTAGTCTTACACCTAAAGGTAGGGAGTTTTCAAAGATTGGCAGATGAGGATCTCAGGGTCCGAGCAGTGGTCTAATGGGTGAATCTAGACACTAAGGGGCAGATTTACTAGCCCCTTGCGCCACTTTGCGTCACTTTTCCCATGTTAAAAGTGACGCAAAAGTGGCGCAGGGGGCTTGTAAATCTGCCCCTAGATATTTTGTTCCTAATGCTCTGTAAGCTCTAAAGGTGAGCAAGAGGATTTTAAACAAAACCCTTTCATGTATTGGTAACTAATGAAGGACTTAAAACGCAGCTGAGGCTTAGGAACAACATGACAATATCAGCACAAGCCTAGCAGCTGATGCTACATCTGTTTAGTGGCACCTGCATATAGACTGTTACATAGTCCAATCAGGACGTAATTATTGCAAAGACCACTGTCTTTTTTTCTGCAAAGGGAAGATAGTCAAAAAGAAATGTCACTGATTTTATTAAATTAAAACATACTCCTGCCACCTCAAGAGCTTGCGGGCGAAAACATAAATTGGCGTCAAATTTCACGTTGAGGTTTTTTACTACCTTAACTGTGTTAGGTGGGGGAGTTGCAGAGTCCATCCGCCAAAACACTGGATCGAAGGAGTAAGACTTCCATAAAAGCATGATTTCCATCTTATCGGTATTGCATTTAAGGTGGTTGGCTTGCATACACTGGATAACCTCCATTAAGTAGTGTTTGAAGTTAAGCTCTGAGCCAGTGGATAATTTATCCAAAGCCAAAATAAGCTGTGTGTCGTCAGCATATGATGTGGTTTCAGTTCTGAAAGAGGACATCAACGTGATCAGTGGGGCCATGTATGTTTTAAGAGTGCAGGGCTAAGAGATGAGCCCTGCGGTACACACAACCTGATGGTTTTTCTGATGATAGTAAAGGTCTTAATACCACTGTTTGCCTGAGGTCTGAGAGGAAGGATTTCAACCAGGCCAAAGCGAGATGGGAAATACCACAATTTTTAATACACTGCAATAAGATGTTATTAGAGATGGTATCAAATGTGGTTGATATATCTAAAAAGATCAGCACTGTGTTCTTTCCAGGGTCTAGGGTTAACTTTAGGGTATTTGCAACTTCCAGCAGTGCTGACTCTGTAGAGTATTTGGGACGGAAGCCAGACTGCCGAGGGTGAAGAATGTTGGCCTCTTTCATAAACATCATCAATTGGCTATTTACCAGTTTTTCAGCGGTTTTCTAAAGAGCAGGAAGTAATGAACCTAGCCTGTGCTTTTCAATCTGCTCAAATTAACCCCATCACCAATAAAGTTTTCCAAAAAAGTAAACCAAACTTTAACCCATTCCAAGACATTTTAAGGGATGGGCAAAGTGGGCTCTGGCCCAGGGCCCAGGCTTTCAGGGGGGGGGCCCTGATGGAGCCAGCTCTGTTCTGCTGAGAGTGGTGCCCTGAAGACCTTGAATAAATCTTAAACATATTGTTTTAAATACCTTTTTCCTTTAATTTTGTTTTAATGCGGGTGATGTGTGGGGAGTCTATTACAGACATTTTGAAGAGAAGTATTTTGTTGATGTTCCATGCAACATTCATAAAAACTTCTTTTAAATAAAAAAAACAGGACATCACATTTGAGAAATGGAAGCCGTCACAAAGATTATGTGCAGATGGGTTCCTGCTGTGTTACAATATTGAAACCTTATGCCACTATCATTGAATAATATATGTTAACACATTTAGAATTGTAGAGGTATGTGCCTGTGCACTGTCGGTGACCTGGCCCAAGAGGGCATGAAAGAGCTTAAATTGGATCATAAATTCAAAGCTATTCGGAACAGGAGTCCCCAAAATAAGTTTGGCCCAGGACCCCCAAAATTCTTAAGATGTCCCTGGGACCAAGCTTCTTTTCAAGGACTAGTTACTGTGGCCTATTGTGATGAAGTGAGAAACAAGGGAGTTCACCTTCTCCAAGGGGTTTCTTGAAATCGTGTTGGATGCTGAGAACATGGAATGCGTCAATTGTTTCAATTTGTACTTCAATACATTTTTATTAACATGTGTTTATAGAGCTAGAGCTGTCCCGTCCCCTCTCATCTCTACTCTCTTTCTGAAATTCCTAGAATTACCTCTCTTCAGGGAAGATCTCCATTCAAGCCTTTTTCCCATTCATGAGATGTCTACTGATTTATAGCTGATCATACTTTAGAGCTTAAGAATTTCTTTATTGCTTAAGTTCAAAGGATTCATGCATATGCATTTTATTGTCTCTTTATTGGGTTTCCAAACTGACACATTTGATCTCCTTAGCTTAATTATGAAATTGCTAACCAAATCCTTAATTCAGATGAGGGAAATTCTTTTATGGAACATGCTTGCTGTATTATGTCTATTTTATTTCTAATCTCCACTAATTTGGTATTTTGCATTGTTTTGAAATACCGACTAATGGATCATTCGAAGTTGTTATGATGATGGCTAAAGACTAACAATTACTGATAAAACAAATATTATTAGAATTGTTAAAGAAGTCCTTTAACTCACACCAACTCTCTTTATTGATTAGTGTAGAGCCCCAAATGGATTCCATTGTTCATGGTGTTTGATGTATAAGATTGATCCTTTTCATTTCTCCTTATCAATGAACAAAGGTCCATACAAACAGGGTTATTTAATGATTACACCCGAAGACTGAGATACAAAGATCCCCGGGTCTTCACACTCTTAACATCAGAAATTAGCTTTCATTATTGTAGGCATTGTGAGAAGTTGGCCTGATATATAGTGCTCACTATTCTAGTGAACACTGTGTATCATTCCAAACGACCCTTATTGATGATTGGTTGTAAGTCAACCTTTTAGACCAGCTATCCTAGTAGCGTGGATACGAGCAGTCTTAGGCTAAACTCTAGAGGGCGTGTTAAGCCAGCTGTTTACCATCACATATACCCCTTGAACACCAAGTGAAAGGACACCACACAAGTTGTTATGAAAATAAAAGGATATTTATTTATAACAAGACTACCCTGGCTCTTTATGAGTCAGGGAGCTAAGCACACTACAAAACTCTTAGGAAAATACTTCAGTTGCACAATTTACACAAATGCCCGAGGGGCACGAGAAACCACCTACACTAACAGTGAAATGCGGATGGTTAGAGTCTGGAGATACTGATCCCGGAGTGATCCGATCAGTGGGACTAAACGAAAAAGGAACTGGACACTTGTAGAGCGAACCTGCGATGGAGCACCGAGATGCTCGAGTTACCTAGCCCGGAGGCTGCGGCTGCGTGAAGTTCGTCAAGATGTCGGGAGTCCTCGTGTAGTCTCAGGAGCCTGAAAGAAGAAGTTGCTGGCAGGCGACCAGTGACGATGTTCAGAGCGATCCAAGCCTGGATCGGGGGTGAAGGAAAACCTGAAAGCGGAGGGGACTCAGTTCTCAACCGCTAGCCAGCGATCGTGTGGGTACCAGGAGGGTACCGGCTGAAGTCACCTCGACCAGGTGAGTGGATGACGTCGGACTCGGCTGTTCCTCGGACCAGGAGGCGCGGCGGCGACCAGGATGGAGGGCGAGCTGTCCCACGAAGGTGTCTGCTGTCGATGATGCTGGGCCCAGGAAGGGGCAGCGGATCTTGGCAGTGGCCACCCAAGCGGGGGAGTCAAGATGGCGTCGGGAGTGGACCAGGAGGGTCCGGGGTACTCCTCTGTTGACGGGGAGCAAGAGCCAGTCTGGAGCAACCAGACTAGTGATGAAACAAAACGTGGTGCGTCGTGAAGCGGGCCACAAGCCGGTCGGCAAGTGGTCGGACAACGCGGTGAACAGCAAGGAGCGGAAGGGCCCCCCACGCAGATCTCATGGATGCTGGGGAGACAGACTTCGATGCTGGAGCTGCTCAGGGTTTAGGGCTTCTCAAACCCTAGGTGCACTCACTCGAGGGTCCCTCGGTGGGCGTGCTAGATAAGCGTCGTGCAGGTCCTGAAGATAGCCGGTCCCGCAGGTCTCGTCACACCTACGACTCTCAGCTGAGCTGATGAGGGAGGTAAAAGGTCAGAGATGGCAGGGAACTCGGGTCTCGACGAGCTGGGCAGTCTTGATCCGTAGGAGAGACTTACAGCAAACCGCAAGCGCTTAGGTGGTGCCTGCGGGTGCAGGGTGGCTACTCCTTAGCCACAAGGGAGAGTCTTCAGAAATAGTCAAGAGTTCCTTTCGTGGAAAGTGGTTCGTGATTCGGAGGTATCCGATTATCTGATTATCCAATTTGGGAAGGGGACTCGCTCCTACCTTTATTCTAAGAAAATGGGCTGGCCCGTGACTAGGTTCTACCTATGGGTGGAGCCAGGAGGGGGGTGGTTACACCCCTATCCTTTGTCCGGCTTCGCGCCAGCTCAGGGGCCGGTGTGCCCCCGAAACTGGTTTGAGCCGGGCTATGCACAGTGAGCACCGGGGTGCCACTTGCAGTCACCTTCCTTTCAGCCCTGCCCACCTGGGATACACAAACCCTGTCTGGGACGGTGCTAACACCGCCCTCGACAGGAAACCCTTTGTCCAAGCTCCCTTTGCTGGAAGGTCCCCCAGCAGCGGGAGGTCAGACTTGTGTCTGGTGGCAGCATCCATTTTGTGATGCTGAGGCTTGAGTCAACTTTAACCGGGGTTCAAGGTTACTTCCATGTCGTGTCCCTCTAAAAGGGGGGGAATGCCAACCCCATCACCAGGACTGGCGAGGGGTTCGTATTCCCATTCGTATGACACCTTACTCGACATGTGTAGGTGATGTGAGGCCAAAGTTAGCAAATAACCGCTAGGATTATAAGGCATTAAAAGTAGTTGGCCCGCGTCACCATGGAACGGCTATTAGGACTTGGTTCCACAAGCCGTCGACGGGCTCAGCTCGCGCCAGAGCACCGTCCCACATGATCCCCTGCACTCTGCCTTCAGGATTGATAAGGCCTGCCATAGGAGTGACTGATAGGAACCCATGTGTCCATGTTAGGGTTTAGGTGTAGGAATACTACACCTACAGCAACGGGTGATTACACCACGTGGCCCCAGCTGTCGTGCAGCCAGTTGTGTCAGATTTGGGCGGCCATTCCAGGGGTGGCATAATACATGCTTCAGCCCCTGGTAGGCCCTGGGTACACCGATGCCCTGGATACCTGTGGTATGCTGAGACAGGGACTGACAAGGCGGCCCAGTTCCAATTAGTGGATGCACCTAACGTACATGTGTGTTAATTTCGAGAGAGAACAGCTAGGCTGTGGGTCTGATTGGCAGGCCCACAGCCGGAGAAAGTCGTAAACCAATGAAGCAAAAGCAAAAAATCTGGGTGATCATAGGATTGCAGACCCTACTCTCCTACATGACCCCCCCCCCAAACTTTGGGACAATAAGCTAACCTTGACCAGGTGAGTCTTCTTGCTCTAAGTGGAAATACCTGGAGAGCCCATCTGCATTGCCATGATCAGTGCCAGGTCTATGCTCCACTGTGAAGTCCATCCCCTGTAGGGAAATGGACCACCTAAGTAGTTTGGGGTTTTCACCCTTCATTTGATTTAGCCACAAGAGGGGCTTATGGTCGGTCTGAATCTTGAAGTGAGTGCCAAACAAGTATGGCCTCAACTTCTTCAGGGCCCAAACCACAGCAAAGGCCTCCCTCTCAATAGCTGACCAATTCTTCTCTCTGGGGGTCAGCCTCCTGCTAATAAAAGCTATGGGCTGGTCATGACCATCAAAATTCAGTTGCGATAGAACAGCTCCCACACCCAGCTCCGAAGCGTCTGTTTGGACAATGAATGGTTTGGAGTAGTCTGGACTCTTTAGGATAGGTGCGGTGCACATGGCCTGCTTTAGGTCATCGAATGCCTTCTGACAGCTTGCTGTCCACTGAACTTTTTTTGGCATCTTTTTACTTGTCAGGTCGTTTAGCGGGGTCACAATGGATCCATAATTTCTGACAAATTTCCGGTAATAACCAGTCAGGCCCAAGAAAGCTCGAACCTGAGTCTGGGTGGTTGGAGGAGCCCAGTCCTGGATGGCCTGTATTTTGCTCTCCAATGGTTGAACCTGGCCTCCACCTACAAGGTGGCCCAGGTATACAACCTGTGTCTGCCCTATCTGGCACTTGGTGGCCTTGATAGTGAGGCCTGCCTTCTGCAGGGCCTCTAACACTTTCCTCAGGTGGACCAGGTGATCCTCCCAGGTGGAGCTAAAGACAGCGATATCGTCCAGATACGCCGCACAGAAGTCGTCCAACCCAGTGAGAACTCGATTCACCAGCCTTTGGAAGGTGGCAGGTGCATTTTTCAACCCAAAGGGCATTACCACGAACTGATAGTGCCCACCCGGGGTAGAAAATGCTGTTTTGGGCTTGGCCTCCTCAGCTAACCTGATTTGCCAATACCCAGCTGTCAGGTCAAACGTACTTAAGTAGCTGGCCGAGGCCAACCGGTCGATAAGTTCGTCTGCTCTTGGTATCGGGTGGGCGTCAGTCTTAGTGACTGCATTGAGACCTCTGTAGTCCACGCAGAACCTCATCTCTTTCTTACCGCCCTGGGTGTGAGGTTTCGGCACGAGCACTACGGGACTAGCCCAGGGGCTGTCCGAGGGTTCAATGACTCCCAGCTCCAACATTTTCTGCACCTCTGTCTTGATGCAGTCTCTGACATGATCAGGTTGCCGATAGATTTTACTCTTGACGGGCAGACTGTCCCCAGTGTCGACCTCATGGGTACACCACTTGGTCTGACTGGGTGTCAGAGAGAACATATGTCGAAAGGATTGAAGAACCTGTTTACAATCCTCTTGTTGATGTCCAGAGAGGCTGCCACAAAAGACAACACCATCTACTGATCCATCGTCAGGGTTCTGAGAGAGCAGGTCTGGGAGAGGGTCACTCTCCTCCTCCTGTCCCTCATCTGTGGCCATGAGCAAGCCCATGCCCTCCCTGTCGACATATGCCTTGAGCCTGTTTACATGGAGCACCCTGTGGGGGCTCCGAGGAGTTCCCAGGTCTACCAAGTAGGTGACCTCTCCCTTTTGCTCAATGATCGTGTGGGGCCCAGACCATTTGTCTTTGAGTGCTGCTGGGGCCACTGGCTCCAGCACCCACACCTTCTGTCCAGGCTGGTACACAGTCAGGACAGCCTTTTGGTCGTGCCAAGCTTTCTGTAATTCTTGGCTCGCCTCCAGGTTTTTAGACGCCTTTTCCATGTACTCCGCCATCCGCGAGCGGAGACCGAGCACATAGTCCACAATGTTTGATGCCGGCTTTCTGAGAGGTCTCTCCCATCCTTCCTTGACCAAACAAAGGGGTCCCCTTACAGGATGTCCGAACAGAAGCTCGAAAGGGCTGTAGCCAACCCCCTTCTGCGGGACCTCTCTGTAGGCGAACAAGAGGCAGGGTATCAGGACATCCCATCTCCGCCGAAGCTCTTCAGGTAGTCCGTGAATCATCCCTTTTAGGGTCCGGTTGAATCTCTCAACCAGCCCATTGCATTGTGGGTGATAGGGTGTGGTGAACTTGTAGTTGACACCACATTCCTTCCACATAGCAGTCAGATATCCCGACATGAAGTTTGCACCTCTGTCTGAGACGACCTCCTTAGGGAAGCCCACTCTGGAGAACACTCCAAGTAGGGCCCGTGCCACCACAGGTGCTGTAGTGGTCCTAAGGGGAATAGCTTCAGGATACCTGGTGGCGTGGTCCACCACCACCAGTATGAACTTGTGCCCTGATGCTGTCTGGGGTTCCATTGGTCCGACAATGTCGATCCCCACTCGTTCAAAGGGTACCCCCACCACTGGCAGTGGTATGAGGGGGGCCTTTGTCGTGCCACCTGACTTACCACTGGCTTGGCAAGTGGCACAGGAGCGGCAAAACTCCTTCGTATCTTCGGACATGTGGGGCCAGTGAAAGTGTGGAACAATTCTGTCCCAAGTCTTATTCTGGCCTAAGTGACCTGCAAGGGGAATCTCGTGGGCCAAGGTGAGAAGGAAACCTCTCAGAGACAAGGGGATGACCAACCTCCTGGTCGCACCAGGTTTGGGGTCTCTTGCCTCGGAGTACAGGAGTCCATCGTCCCAGTACACTTTGTGGGTACCTGTGGCGTTCCCTGCAGCCTCAGCAGCGGCCAGCTGTCTGAGGGGTTCAAGGGAGGGGCAGTCTAACTGTGCCTTCCCCAGGTCTTCCCTGGAGGGTCCCCCTGAGCCCAGAAACTCAACCTGACCAGGTTCAAGCTCTTGCGGCTCAGTTTCCCTCAGTTCTTTAAGGTCAGCCTCCTCGGAGACTTGATCCACGACCTGGGGCAAGGGGGAAGGCGAAGCCTTACCCTTACTGCTCCTTTTCTTGGAAGGTGCCTGGTCCGTTCTTCCAGGATCCAGCACCTGTTCAGTGGGGCATCTTTTGGCCTGTGACCTGGTCACAGCAAGGACATGTGCTGGCAAGCCTAACATCTCCATGTGAGTCCTCTGCTCCACCTCTGACCATTGTGACGTTTCCAAATCATTGCCCAACAGACATTCTACGGGGAGGTCTGAACTAACCACAACCTTTTTCGGGCCACTTACCCCTCCCCAGGAGAAATCAACAACTGCCATACTGTGATTGGTAGTGACGTTGCTGGCATTGGTCACTAGGTAACTGGTACCTAGCATGATCTGTCCAGGGTCCACGAAGTTAGGCGTCACCATGGTGACACTGGCACACGTGTCCCTGTAGGCCTGAGCCACTCTTCCATTTATCAAAGGTGTCTGTCTGTATTTGCCCAAAGTATTGGGACTGGCGTCAGGGGACATATCCATATCCCCTGTACAGACAAGGACGGCCTGAGTGAGCGTGCCGACTAAGTCGTCACTCCCCTCGGTTCCCAAGGTTAACCCAACTAATGCCTTGGGAGGCGCACTACCATTGCTGACTGTACTAGGGGGTGCAGGTGCCTTAGGGGCTGCAGTGGCAGGAGTGAGCCCTCCTTTCTTGGTGCACTCACTAAACCAGTGAGTCTTACTTTTACAGTATTGGCACCACCTTTTTGACTGGCCTTCTTGAGTCTTCTTCTTCTGCGAAGCCTGACCCCCACCCTCTTTGGTTTGTTGGGGACCTGTCGAAGACTTCTGGTCATTTTGTTCGTTCTTGTTACCCTTCTGGTCTGCTTTCTTCTGACCACCCTGGTTCTGATTCTGGTTCTGCTTGACCCTTGTTCTGACCCATCTGTCCGCCTTCTTTCCCAATTCTTGGGGAGAGGTCAGATCCGAGTCGACAAGGTGCTGATGCAACAATTGGTTCTGACAGTTGTTTAAAATCTGTTCTCGCATGATAAGATTGTACAATCCTGTGTAATCAGTAACCTTGCTACCCAGCAACCAGCCTTCCAAAGCCTTAGTGGCACAATCGACAAAGTCAGCCCAATCCTGAGACTGAATTTTCTGGGTGTCCCGGAACAGCACCCGGTACTGTTCCGTGGTTAAGCCGAACCCATCAATCAGTGTGTTCTTCAGGACCTGGTAGTTGTTAGCATCCTCAGCTCTTGTAGTGAGGAGCTTGTCCCTTCCTTTACCTTCAAAGGAAAGCCACAGTATAGCTGCCCACTGACTTGGGGGGACGCACTGGACAGTGCAGGCCCTCTCCAAGGCAGTTATCCACTTGTGGATGTCGTCCCCTTGTTTAAAGGGGGGCACGATTTTACTCAGGTGTCTAGTGTCTATACCCCTGTCTTTCTCTCTAAGGAGAATGCTGCCACCAGTGGGATCTAACCCACTTAATTTCTGTTCTCGGGCCAAGGCAAGTCTTTCTTTGGCGAGGGCAAGTTCTTCCCGCTCGATCCTCAGATTGACCTCCCGCATCTTCGCTTCATGCTCCCTCCTCTGAGGGGAAGTCATTCCTCTCTGAGAGGATGCCTGAGAGACATGTGTATGAACCGATCTGCCAGAGCCTCTGGAGAGAGACCTAGCTCGTCCGTTCCCAAGGTTAAGCCTGCTTGAGCGTGGGCCCGGGGCTCCCCCAGTTCCATTTTCATGCCTGCTTAAGTTGGTCCTTGTAAGCCTGCCGACTACCGCTGGACCTTTGTCTGCCTCGTCTCCCGATAACTCGTCCTCGTCCTCCTCCTCTGTGTGAGGGTCGAGGTCCGGGTCACCGAGGGTTCCCTCTAAGGGCGGCATGTTCCCATCTGCACTGGGGGGACCTGTGTTAGAGGACCTCCTAGCATCGTACGCCTCTAAGAGACCTATCAGTATTGCGATGGTAGGGTTAGAACCCTGGTTTAGCTTCCTGGAGGCACACAGTTGTCGCATCTCCTTGAAGCTAAGAGTTGCATATCGTGACACGACCTGTGGAGGGTCACTGACCACTAAGGGAGTCTGCGAAGACTCTCCGTGGATCGACATGCTTTTCTAGTGAGGTGTAAGTGTTGCACCTACCTACACTATGGGTTTACCTACTGATTCCTTGCTAGGAGTTGTAGTCAGGGTGTGCTAAGCCCTGTTACACTACAACAGCCGGTTCAGTAGAACTCGGAGTATTCTAAGTTAAGTTATATGTACCTGGGTACTTATGTGATCTTTCACTGCGATATTCTTAGGATACGTGTGTGGTAAAACAACAGCAAGCTCAAATCCCAACCGCTGCTCACCAATGTGAGAAGTTGGCCTGATATATAGTGCTCACTATTCTAGTGATCACTGTGTATCATTCCAAACGACCCTTATTGATGATTGGTTGTAAGTCAACCTTTTAGACCAGCTATCCTAGTAGCGTGGATACGAGCAGTCTTAGGCTAAACTCTAGAGGGCGTGTTAAGCCAGCTGTTTACCATCACATATACCCCTTGAACACCAAGTGAAAGGACACCACACAAGTTGTTATGAAAATAAAAGGATATTTATTTATAACAAGACTACCCTGGCTCTTTATGAGTCAGGGAGCTAAGCACACTACAAAACTCTTAGGAAAATACTTCAGTTGCACAATTTACACAAATGCCCGAGGGGCACGAGAAACCACCTACACTAACAGTGAAATGCGGATGGTTAGAGTCTGGAGATACTGATCCCGGAGTGATCCGATCAGTGGGACTAAACGAAAAAGGAACTGGACACTTGTAGAGCGAACCTGCGATGGAGCACCGAGATGCTCGAGTTACCTAGCCCGGAGGCTGCGGCTGCGTGAAGTTCATCAAGATGTCGGGAGTCCTCGTGTAGTCTCAGGAGCCTGAAAGAGGAAGTTGCTGGCAGGCGACCAGTGACGATGTTCAGAGCGATCCAAGCCTGGATCGGGGGTGAAGGAAAACCTGAAAGCGGAGGGGACTCAGTTCTCAACCGCTAGCCAGCGATCGTGTGGGTACCAGGAGGGTACCGGCTGAAGTCACCTCGACCAGGTGAGTGGATGACGTCGGACTCGGCTGTTCCTCGGACCAGGAGGCGCGGCGGCGACCAGGATGGAGGGCGAGCTGTCCCACGAAGGTGTCTGCTGTCGATGATGCTGGGCCCAGGAAGGGGCAGCGGATCTTGGCAGTGGCCACCCAAGCGGGGGAGTCAAGATGGCGTCGGGAGTGGACCAGGAGGGTCCGGGGTACTCCTCTGTTGACGGGGAGCAAGAGCCAGTCTGGAGCAACCAGACTAGTGATGAAACAAAACGTGGTGCGTCGTGAAGCGGGCCACAAGCCGGTCGGCAAGTGGTCGGACAACGCGGTGAACAGCAAGGAGCGGAAGGGCCCCCCACGCAGATCTCGTGGATGCTGGGGAGACAGACTTCGATGCTGGAGCTGCTCAGGGTTTAGGGCTTCTCAAACCCTAGGTGCACTCACTCGAGGGTCCCTCGGTGGGCGTGCTAGATAAGCGTCGTGCAGGTCCTGAAGATAGCCGGTCCCGCAGGTCTCGTCACACCTACGACTCTCAGCTGAGCTGATGAGGGAGGTAAAAGGTCAGAGATGGCAGGGAACTCGGGTCTCGACGAGCTGGGCAGTCTTGATCCGTAGGAGAGACTTACAGCAAACCGCAAGCGCTTAGGTGGTGCCTGCGGGTGCAGGGTGGCTACTCCTTAGCCACAAGGGAGAGTCTTCAGAAATAGTCAAGAGTTCCTTTCGTGGAAAGTGGTTCGTGATTCGGAGGTATCCGATTATCTGATTATCCAATTTGGGAAGGGGACTCGCTCCTACCTTTATTCTAAGAAAAGGGGCTGGCCCGTGACTAGGTTCTACCTATGGGTGGAGCCAGGAGGGGGGTGGTTACACCCCTATCCTTTGTCCGGCTTCGCGCCAGCTCAGGGGCCGGTGTGCCCCCGAAACTGGTTTGAGCCGGGCTATGCACAGTGAGCACCGGGGTGCCACTTGCAGTCACCTTCCTTTCAGCCCTGCCCACCTGGGATACACAAACCCTGTCTGGGACGGTGCTAACACCGCCCTCGACAGGAAACCCTTTGTCCAAGCTCCCTTTGCTGGAAGGTCCCCCAGCAGCGGGAGGTCAGACTTGTGTCTGGTGGCAGCATCCATTTTGTGATGCTGAGGCTTGAGTCAACTTTAACCGGGGTTCAAGGTTACTTCCATGTCGTGTCCCTCTAAAAGGGGGGGAATGCCAACCCCATCACCAGGACTGGCGAGGGGTTCGTATTCCCATTCGTATGACACCTTACTCGACATGTGTAGGTGATGCGAGGCCAAAGTTAGCAAATAACCGCTAGGATTATAAGGCATTAAAAGTAGTTGGCCCGCGTCACCATGGAACGGCTATTAGGACTTGGTTCCACAAGCCGTCGACGGGCTCAGCTCGCGCCAGAGCACCGTCCCACATGATCCCCTGCACTCTGCCTTCAGGATTGATAAGGCCTGCCATAGGAGTGACTGATAGGAACCCATGTGTCCATGTTAGGGTTTAGGTGTAGGAATACTACACCTACAGCAACGGGTGATTACACCACGTGGCCCCAGCTGTCGTGCAGCCAGTTGTGTCAGATTTGGGCGGCCATTCCAGGGGTGGCATAATACATGCTTCAGCCCCTGGTAGGCCCTGGGTACACCGATGCCCTGGATACCTGTGGTATGCTGAGACAGGGACTGACAAGGCGGCCCAGTTCCAATTAGTGGATGCACCTAACGTACATGTGTGTTAATTTCGAGAGAGAACAGCTAGGCTGTGGGTCTGATTGGCAGGCCCACAGCCGGAGAAAGTCGTAAACCAATGAAGCAAAAGCAAAAAATCTGGGTGATCATAGGATTGCAGACCCTACTCTCCTACAGGCATGACCCTCTTTAAATGAAATTTTCCACACTGGAACACTCTAAAGAAAAATAGAGAATTCTGTAAAAAGTTTTCAACAACAAAACAGCACTGGAAAAGCCAATTAGTCTCACTTTGACAGTGCAGTGCAAGCATTGACAAAGTCAATAGCATGCAATTTTGTTATATTTCTGAGATGAATGTTATGTTGTGTGTAAGTGCAACGTGGTGGCCATCTTAACAATACTGAAGTAGCATTATTAGTTGGCCACCACATTGATATTAGCTTTGCTAATATTTGTAAAATTGCTTAAAAAGCACTGGCAAAAGCAAACGCAGCAGGCAGCCATCTTCGAGCATTTTTTTTGGACAAAGCGAATATGTTTGATGTAGCACTACATGCTTATGACCTTGGCAACTTTTGTTTGTTTGCTGGGGAAGTAAATTCAGTGCTTACTTTCCAAGCGCTGCCCAGCTTCATAACCAACATTACCATACAACACTGCGATCCAAGCTTGAGGCTTTACTGGAGCAGCAGTATCATTCCAAACAGATGGAGTTAGTTTGTCAGAAAATTAGACCATGCTGTCAATTTATAATGATCCCTTAATGGGTCCAGGACCTTTACACTATCGACAAACCCTCCTTTCCATGTAATTTACTTTTTTTCATCTATTTACTGATCATGTACATTGGAATACTCTCCATGGAAAAAAGATAAACTTATTTGAATGCCTAATGCATGCAAAAAAGGTAGGTATCCTCCCTTGAAAAGACTTTGAAATTGGAAAAGTATGAGAAAGCAAAGACATGAATAGGAAGTAATCAATTAGGACATCCCAAAGCTATTTACATGCACGTCTTGATGTTGTGTTGTCATGCTTGAAGTGTATCTTGAGCCATTCATTTGAGTCTCACTTAAAATCTTTGATGCCTAATCGCAAAGGTAAACGTACATGTGAGTATATCACATGTAAATTTACTTTTTCATTTTTTGGTAAATTTACTACTTTGGTTTATTCATCATGTATTTTACTTACATGTCCTGAAACAGGGGACAGAATTACTCCTGTAGAGTTACCACAGCCAGGAGTAAATCCAGCAATAGTCATGAACAACCGCCTGTACTGCAACACCCTCCCATAGAAAATAAAGCAGACACAGAATGAAAATAGAACCCCATTGCAATAATAAAAATAAATTAATTTGAATGAAATATATATAAAATTTATATAAATGATAAAGTATAAATAAATATTGATATTATTTTACAGTAAAATATTTTAATTAAAGAAATATATAAATATTTTTAAATAATTACATTAATTTAAATTAATTATATACAAAAATTAGGCTATTAGTGCAAATTTTCTACTATTAATTATTAACATATTGACAAAGGACAAGGTACTCCCTATGGGAAAATATAGGAAAATGTAAAATGTTTAGCAAACTGTAAAAACATGGTAAACATATATGTATCAAAAATCTTGATGTCCGGGTCGTGGCTTCAGCACCACTCAAGATGGCTGCCTGAAGATGGGGGTCCACCGCATCACGGACGAGTCGTGACATTGGGGCACTTCACGGTGCCATCTCAAGGGCCCAAATTATAGGCACCTCAACAGGAACGCACAGGGGTGCAGACAAGCTTTTTTTTTAGCCGAAGGGCTGTGCGTTTCTTCGTGCTCTCTTGCCGCCATGGCAGGCTGCTCAGGAGCAGGCCGCCATTTTGGATTCCTGTTTTCTGCTCTCATGGATTCGCGCCTCACAAAGTAAAAATTATCTATGCAGCAGGTCGAAATGCAGTTTCTAACAACCTTATTCAGTGACTTCGCCAATGTTTTCTCTGAATAACTTTTAAGAATCTCACTATCACTTTTTTTCCCTAATGCGGTTTATCTTTCTAGATTATTCTTTGAAATCTTTGCTCTACTGAGATTTTTTGAGGTAAATCTATGCGGTACTTCCTTGATGCAAGCCCAGCTGGAAAGGGCTGAGCCTGACAAGTACATGTAGCATATGGAAGTTCACCAATGCCCTTATAATGAGATTCAACGATACTAAATGTTAAATGCAGTTTTACGTGCCTTTTTGTTTGGAAATTTTGTGTACTACTGGCAGTCTGAGGTACTCTGAAGTGGCATTTCTTGGTGCAGGTTCTGCTGGAGGAACACTTGCGTAGTCATTGTCCTGGCATTGGTCCACTTTGCATGGGGAAATTATGGAAACCGCAATTTATTTTTACATCCAAATGATGCCCCTTGGCAGAGTGGAATAATGTCTCCACATCTCTTTCATCAACAGAAAGCCAGTCTCTTGCTACTAGAGAAATAACTCTGCCTCTGTTCACAGCTCCTTGACAATCTCTGGCGTCAATAAGGTTTTGCCATTCTCCTCTACATCAAAAGGGTTGAAACAAGATCCACCTTCACCTGACAAATCAGGACCCTCTTTCTCCTTAGAGTTGTTGCTGTAGGAAATCCAGGCATTACGCCCTTTTGTGGAGGAAACTAATAATAAAATACAGCACCTAGATGACAAATGGTCATCAATGGAAAGTTGTGTATCGGTAATGGAGCAACACCTTCTGGTGCTTCAGGATGAAACTCATAAAATTTACTCCTTGGAAAAAGAGGTGCGCAAGCTTCAACAACATACAGAGGATTTGGAAAACAGGAATAGGAGGAACAATCTACATAATTATGGCCTGCCAGGAGATTTGGAGGGAGAGGACCCGGTCTCCTTTTTCACTTATTTTTTGCCTAAACTACAGGATATGCCCTCCTCAACCTCGCTCAATATTCAGAGAGTCCATAGACTTGGTCCTCGTCCTTCACTTTCTACATCTTTGGACAAACCCAGAGGAGTCATTATTCTATTTCTCAAGTTTATTGACTTGCTTTCGGTTCTTACTGCCTCCAGGGCTAAGTGTCAAGCATGTTGGGTAGGTCAAAGGGTGTTTCTTTCTCAGGATGTCTCCAATGCCACCGCAACCAGAAGAAAATAATTTTCCAATCTTTGAGCTCCTCTTTGCTCACTAGGGTCAAGATAAGGTTTGTTTCACCTTTGCATTTTTAAAGTAACTCTCCGTAATAACACGACGTCATTTGAGGAACTTAAGAAGTTTATTCAATCTCATACTTTGAATAGTAGGGATACTGCTGATCCATCTCTTGGTTGATTCCTGTGTAATTGTTTGCTTTGGTTCTCATTATTTGATCTTTTTCTTTGCCCGAGAAATGAATTGAATTTTTTCTTTGCCTTTATTTAATATTTCTCAGACTGTAATTTTTAATATGTTATATTGTATTTAACATGTCTTATGTTGTTTCTCTTTCTTTTTTTCTTGTCTTATTCTCTCGCTTGCAGGTTAGTCTGAGGTAATTCCGTATGTTTGGTCCATTTTCCTCAGTGTTCTTGGTCCTGGTGTGGCTGGGCCTTCCCTTCTTTGGGCGTGTCATCGTCTTATGTGTCGTCACCATCCCTGCTCTATTCGTTCCTGTTTTTTTGTTTTTTTGTTGCAGGTATGTGTTTTTGGTCGTCCATTATGGATTTGTACTATCTCTTCCTTTGGTACTTTTTTCTTTTCTTTTTGCATTTCCTTTTTCTGTTTCTTGCCCTTTTTGATCTTTTTCTTTTCCTATCTGTCTCATTTCTGTATTGCTCCCTCTCTTCCTTGTATTCTATAATGAAATTTGTCTCACTACTTTCCAATAATATTTTTTCTCTTGTTGTATATAATTCAAAGTTATCTCATGGAATATTAAGGTAAAATATATATAAAATATAAAGATTTAGGTAAATCTAATCCGGATCAAGTTCTTCTTCAATAAACCCATTTTACACAGTCTGAGGCCCTGATATATAAATGAGCCTGGGTGAGCTGTGTGTTTGTATACCCATCGGTGGATGAAAAGAATGGAGTGGTGATATTGGTTAGAAAGTCCCTTAAAGTTAATTTGGTGTCTCAACAAATGGATGATATGGGTAGGTGGATTAAAGTAAGCCTTAGTATAGATAATGTCCTCCTTACCATTATGAATTTTAATGCCCCGATACAACCTGATAATGTTTTCTGGCCCTCCATTGCACAAAAATGTACACAATATGATGACTCGTACTTTATTCTTGAGGGCACTGCAATCAAATAATGGACCTATTTTTAGATAGACAATCTACAGTTCGCTTTTTGTCCCATAAAATGCATAAACAGTTTCAATCTGTTCCTAAAAAAGCCTTGGTAGACTCTTGAAGACTGTCTAATCCTACTCCCCGTAAACTTTCTTTTTACTCTGCCTCTCTGGTTTCACTTTCATGATTGGACCATATTTTTCTTTCAAAATCCCTCGCACAATTTATCAGTCAAATATCTCTCCAATTGTACTTTCTGATCATGCTATGGTCATTAAAGACTTGGATTTGGTCCCCCCTCATCCTTCCTTGCATAGATGGAAATGTGATAATTACTTACTACAATATGCTCAATTCTCCAATTCATTTACTGTTTTTGTCTCTGATTTTTTTTCCTTCAACGACAATCCGGAAATTTCCCCTTCCTTGCTCGGGGATACTTTCAAGGCAGCAGCAAGAGACTTCATTTCAAATTATTTCTCTAGACAAAAGAAGACACGACTAAAGCAACATGCTAATCTTCTCTCATCAATTAAATCTTTAGAAAATAAATATTTTTCCACTGAACTGCCCTACTTAAGGCCAAACTGCAATTTAATTCTATTTCCACTGAAGAAGTCTCTGTTGTGCTTCTTCAGAAGAATGCGCGTTACTATGAGGGGGGGGAACAAGGCTAGCCAATTATTAGCGAACGATCTCAAGGTAAGAAAGTAGCGGCACATTATTGATTCAATTTCTGCAGTATCTGGAAAGTCTATTACTAGTCATCAGGCTTTTTTTGAAGAATGTCTTATGTTTTATAAGTCCCTTAACACACCTGAATCAACTCCATCTTATCCTGCAATTGCGGATTATTTGCATCATACCCCTCGCCCTGTTGTTCCTGATTTGGACTTTGGATCTTTAGAGAATGACCTTTTTACTGAAGAAATTGTGGCAGCCTTGCAAGCACTTAAATTTAGGAAAACGCCTGGTCCAGACCAGTTGAGAGTGGGATTCTACCTTCATCTCTCCATTATCCTTCTCCCTTATCTATATTGCCTATTTAATCACTTTATTGCATCTTCCTCTACTTCTGGTACTTTTCAGGAGGCTATAATACGTCTTATTCATAAGGATGGGAAAGACCCGTGTGAATGTAAACATTATAGGCCTATTTCATTATTGAACGTCAATTATAACATTTTTGCTAAGCTCTTAGCTCTTCGGTTAGAATCCTTTCTTCCGCAACTTAGAGGTAAAGAACAGTCAGAATTTATCAGAGGTAGGCTTTTATCGGATAATGCGAGATTGTTTCTGAACGTTCTTAGTAAGGCTTCTTCTTTTAAATCTTCCCTCGCTGCTAAAACAGTCGACACTGAGGACCTCCTATTTCACTCTTTAAAATGGCATCGGTTTGGACCAAAAATGATAGCTCTCATTTCCCTTTTATATCACGCGCCCTAAGCATCACTAATGGTTAATGGCATGATATCTTTGTATTTTCATCTCAATAGGAGGGTTAGACAGGGTTGCCCAGTTTCTCCTTTATTATTTGTTTTAGCTCTTGAGCCTTTTCTTTCTCAGGGTTAGACAGGGTAGCCCTGTTTCTCCTTTATTATTTGTTTTAGCTCTTGAGCCTTTTTTTTCTCAGATCCGTCTTAACTCATCTATCTATGGCATTCCGCATGAAGATTGTCACTTAAAAGATTCTGCATATGCAGACAATATTCTATTCTTTATTTCTTCTCCTAAGGACTCGATACCTGCTTTATCGCATGAAATGTCTCTATTTTCCACTCTCTCTGGAAATAAAATCAATTTGGATAAAACGGAAATTCTCCCACTTACTAAATACACATTTAGTAATTCTTACTCCCTTACTGGTTACCAATAGTCCACTTCTGCAAGAATTAAATATTTGGGGAGTATGGTTTACAAAGTTCATTCATGAACAGTTAAAATCAACTTTACAGAACTTAGTATCAGAATTGTGTGATTCTTTCCTCCTGGAATCCCCTATTTGTATCATGGTGGGGTTATTTGAACTCTATTAAAATGATGATCTCTCCCTTACTGTTATACCTTCTTTCTATGCTGTCAAGTCATATTCCCAAGCAGTTTTTCAAGAAAATCAACACACTACTCCTTACATTTCTTTGGAAAAAATAAAAAGTCAAGAGTAGCATTAACCACTTTACAATATCTGAAATTAGTGTGAGTGGTTAATTTTCCCTAGTTTTATGTTTTTTATAGATCTTTTGCTTTGCGTCAAGCGGCTCTTTGGACTAAGGATCTAGCCTCGTTCTTTTCTCCATTATGACTAGATATTGAATGTGTTTCTCGTCTTCCCTTTAACTTCATAGAAGCCTTATCGCTGACTGCTAAGACGTCACTTCTCTATTCGCCTATTTTACAAAACACAGTATCGCTGCTCAAATTGACTTTTCTTTCACTCACTCTGGATACAACCTTGTTTTTAAAAATGCCAATATGGTACAATTCCTTTCTCAAGATAAAGAACAGGCCCTTTTCTGGCATACTTGGAAGGATAAGGGCATAATGTGGGAATCTCAACTATTTTATAATGATTCCCCTATTTACTTCCCTCAATTTGGCTTATTTATCACTGCCCTGAGTCTTTTTATACTCATTTTTTAAAACGAATGAATGTGGTCCTTGATGTTTATTTCTCCTTACAAAACTCTTTGAAGTCGGTTCCCTTCTCTTCTGGCATTACTGAATTTCTGGAAACGGGTCCTAGGGCTTCAGCTATTTATAAATAGCTCTACCTCCCTGACCCATCTAGAGAAAAATCCAAATTTGAGCTTTTGTGGAAAAGAGATCTAGGAATTTCTTGGTCGTCACTTTTTGGAATAAGTAATGGGCAGGTATATATAAAATCTTGCAGTCTGCTGGTATTACACAGTCTTTATTTTTTATTTATCACCATTTTTATTTTACCCCCTTGCAGTGCTCCAAATTCTCCCAGGCTACTCCTGCTAACTATTGGTCTTGTGACTCTCCTAATGCAGATTTATTTAATATCTTTTTCAATAGTCCTAATACCAGTCATTTCTGCTCACTCCTCCATAGCCCACACAATGATGCAGACCAAGGAGGAATTGGTCAATGGGCAACTACCTTTGTCTCCTCTTTACAATTAGGAAAATGATTCAGAGGTGAAAAGGTGCCAAATTCTCCATTATTCCATGACCTGCAAGACTGGGTATAAGTAAGGCAGCTGACAATTGCACCTTCACCCTGACTAAAATTGTGAAAAGAGAATAGACGTGAGTGGCAGTTGAACAACTCCTTAATGTCCTAGAGTACAGTAGGGGCAACAGATTTGCTGGCCAGCTTATACCCACCTCTGGCTCTGTTTTTGATTGGGAAAATTCACATGAGTGGAGACCAATAGACCTGTATTTGCATGTCTGACACCTGTCCCTGCCTCCTGTGTTCAATACTGAACACCATGCAGGAGTGATTATTCTGCTCATCTATGGCTCACACAGTGCTGTGGTCCACAAAGGGGCTGGTCATCTGCCACTGAACCCTGTTTGCAAACCAGGTATAGGGACAGGAGTGACTTCATCTACTACTTCATACTTTCTTTAGATTCCTCTCACCTCGGGCAAGGAGAGGGCAGATGTGGAAACATACTATACCTCCCTTGGGCAAGGGCAGCAGCTCCCCCTGCCCTTGTGCAAAGTTGTCAAGGACTCTGTACAGTGAGTCTGAGGATGTGAAGGCCAATCTCTCTGTATTCCTCAAGAGGTCGACTGACCCCTTTGGATTAGATGAAGGACAGTAAAGAGGACCCAGAGTGAGCAGAAAATGGGGTGAAGAGATGCAGGATGACAGAGAGACATTCCTGAAGTTTGGTATTTGGAAGGTCTAGACTAACCCTGGGCGAGACACTACGCTTCGCCCACGTAGTGTACGTAGCGCTGGCTGCTTCGCAGTTTTCGGAGTAGGCGAAGCAGGCTAGCGCTACGCACACCCAGGGCGAAGCGTAGCTGCCTACTGCAGCCACCCGCCTCCCGCCCGCCCTCCTTTTAAATCAAACCCCCGCATTTACAATAAATACATAAGTAAAGAAACTTACCTGAAGCGCGGCGTCTCCGGGGCTCCCTCTTCCATTTTCAACTTCTTCTGACAAATGCGCATGCGCGGACGCCCGCGCATGCGCATTTCTTGCTAGTATCACTAAGCAGTCACACATCGATCCCAGTGGCAGGTTACCCCCTCATGCCCCACCGCCCTTTCTCTCTCCTGGCGATCACCTATGCACGATACCGCCAAACACACCACTATCTTAAGTGGAGTCTAGGCTCTTGCCCTCCATGGATTCTATCCAATCCATTCCGTCCCACCACCCTTCACCCACCTCCTATCCTTTACATCTAGCTCACCTCACCACCCCTCCATCCCCCTATCCTCTCGCCACGTGAACTGGTACCACACAAGACTTCATTGAATCAAAGGCTCCCCCTGTCCTCTCCATGACCGCCTTTGACCTACCAGATCTCCCTAAAGATACCACATCTCTGGCGGAACTATCCACACAACCACTATCCATTAGCCAACACCTAGACCTGGCTGCACACCGTTAAGAGATCTCTCTCCACCTGCACCTACTCACGGATGAATTTCATGAACTGAAAGCCCTCTCTATCGATCATCTCCTCCTGCTCAGAGTGCTATGCGCACTAGGGAATCTACCCTTGAGCCTCACTAGTGCAGTCCCTGTCTCAGACATGCGTCCCTCTCACCTTACTTTGAAAACTTTACCCCTCTCCAATGCCCCCTTCCACCCCAGAAGAATGAAGACCGAGCTGTCAAATAAGGATATTCATGTTCTTCTCCTCTCTTATGCCCTCTCACTAAACACTGACAAGACACCTCTGGACTCATGCAAGGCCCCTATGGGCTTAATCCAAACCATCCATGCCTACCTGAACAGGGAACCCTCCAACAACCTCAGAGTTATAAACAATTAAAACCTCAAACGAGTGAACATCATGCAGACTCTGACCGCCCACACACCTCCCCAATTGAAATGCGTACTACTCAGTTGCAAATCAGCGAGTAAACACGCAGCCGATATCTTTGTCCTCATTCAAAACAATGAGCTTGATATCATCATCCTCATGGAAACCTGGCTAACAGGCTCTTCCATCCCATTCTTGATCTTCTAGTCCCACCTAACCATGACATATTTTGATTAGACAGATCTATAAAACAGGGTGGAGGATTAGCCTACATACACCGAAAAGCACTCTTAGTCTCACATTCTGATCCCTCCACTCTAACCTCCAGTGAGTACCTATGCATCAACATCTATAGCAATCACTGCCCAGTATGCAAATTACACACATTCTACAACCTCCCTCGGGACAATCGTTCCTTCATTGAAACGTTAATGGAAATCATCTCCTCCAATGATGACACCCTAGTTTCCCAAATATTCCTGGGAGATTTCAACCTTCACTGGTCTAACCTAAATGATCAATCTGTAAACTGTCTAAAATTCTTCCTATTTTAGCACGAGCTGACACAATATTGTGAGAGTCCAACCCATTAAAAAACGTGAAACTCTGGACCTCATCATCTCCAAAGGAAAAACCATGTCAATAGAGGCCATTATCCCTTGCAATTGGTCTGACCATTACAGCATCTTCTTTCTAATTAAGAAGGAGGTGTCACTGAAAAGGGTTCATCCCAAGAAAACGAAGCATTGGAAAAGGAACCTTAATAATATTAACTCCATGGATCTAGCAACCCGCTGGAGAAAGGCCTCCCCAATCCAACATGTCTTGATGTTCATGTCCTCACGGATTTCTATAATACCACCATCGCTGGCATCCTGGACGAAATAGCCCCTCTACAACAAAAAAGTGCCTCCATTGAAATCTCCAAACCTTGGATCAACGACAACCTAAACTCTGAACGCTGCAACCTAAGGTTAGCTGAAAGAACCTAGAGAGCAGTACCCTCCACTGAACATCTGATTACACCTGATTCACCTTAGATTGGTCAGGAACACTTTTAACAAAAAAATCAAAACTGCAAAGCCTGACTTCTTCAGAACCCAACTCAATAAAGCCAAAACCGCCCCAGAAAACTGTTTGAAATTGTTAAACAACAATCAGGCAAGACACCCAACAGCTCTGACTTTGGCAATCGCCTTCCATCATGAGAGGAGGTGGCGGCCTTCTTCCTGAGAAAACGAAAAGCATCAGTATTAACCCGGAAGCAAAGAGGGCTATTATCCCATGCTCAGGGAGTGCTGCTCCAGCTCACCATGGGCGACTCAGTCCATCCAGTGTTGGCACCAAGAATGACGCGTCTTATATGCCCTTTCTCAGTGAAAGAGTGAAAGAGATATTTACAACACTCTGTGGGTGATCAACCCATATAGTCATTTCACCGACCCGCTACCTCCACCGATCTTCAAAGATATCAAGGATACCATCCTCTCTCTATGGACAAAGATTGTCAATGCCTTGCTATCGCAAGGCACGATCCCCAACTGCTTAAAAGTAGCGCAGGTCTCCCCATTCTAAAAAAAACTAATGCAGACAGATCTGATCTCAATAACTTCCAGCCTATCTCCACCATCCCCACAATGGCTAAACTGCTGGACACAATGCGTGCAGATGCAACTTTGTACACACTGCATATTTCCAACTTTTGGACCAACCGCAATCCGGATTTCAAAGAGGCTACAGCACGGAATCTGCTCTCACTCATATTATGGATGACATCTTGATAATGCTAGACCACAACGAAGCATGCATCCTGATCTTCTTGACCATTCTTCAGCCTTTGACCACGACAATCTCTTATCCATCCTTAAACACAGGTCCGGTATTGCGATGGTTTACTTCCTTCCTCCATAATAGATCACAAAAAGTCAAGATTAAGCAATCCCTATCCCAGCCCTCTTCAGCTACTATGGGGGTTCCACAGGGGTCAGCACTATTACCGATAATCTTGAATTTATTCCTAGAACCTCTGGCAAATGCTCTGATCTCTGCGAACATCCTCTTCTATATGTATGCGGATGACACTCAACTTTATCTGAAAATCACCTCCCCTGAAGACTTCATCTACCCTTTTGGATACTCAAAACTGGGTAACTGACAACCACCTCATGCTCAACACCTCCAAAACAGAGTTCCTTCTCATTGCTTTGCATAATCACACCCCAGATTCGGCCACTGGCTGAAATATCTTACGGCCTTCAACTGCAATACCCGCATTATCGACTCTGCGAAATCCCTTGGAATCCCACTTGATAAGCACTTGAACATGCAGAATCATATTAGAAATTTAAGCAAGGATGCTAAATACCAGATGAACACCTAAAACCTATCCTTCCACAAGAGGACTTCAAGATGGCGGTGCAAGCTCTGGTTCTGCCAAGCTCTGGTACTGCCTAGGCTAGACTATGGTAGCACTATGCTCTGTGGACTTCCCAAATATAACTTGGCCCCACTAAAAACGTCCATTAATGCAGCAGATAGACTGATCACTGGTTCAAAAAGAAATTAGTACATCTCCACAGCCCTCAAATCCCTAAACTGGCTGCCCTTGAGGCTAGAATACAGCTAAAGATAGCCTGCATGACTCACAAAGCCCTACATCTCAAGACTCCCACGTATCTGGCTCAAAAACTAGAACTATATGGAGGTTGCAGACAGTCAAGAAGTGCAAGTTCATGGCTCTTAAAACCACAGATCTTCCACAATATGAGAACGAGTCACAGAGCCTTCTCAGGTGCTGCTCCAAAAATTTGGAACTCTCTTCCACCGGAAGTCCGACAAATTTCTTCCACTACTACCTTTAAAAAGGAAGTTAAAAAAATCCTAATGGCTATGTTTTTGCCATAAAATGGCTCTAGCACCACTGCTCATTGAATTCCCCCTGATTTACTATTAGTTGTTGGACACCTTTGAATCCCAGCATTTGCCTGCCATGCTAATTTATGTAGTAAATATTATCGAATATTCGTCTCCATGGTCTGTATCCGCCGTACCTTAACTGTGTTGCACGACTATCTTGTTGTTTTAAGCATATTCATGTAATACCTTTCCAAATTGTAAAGCGTTCTGATACCCGCCTAGGTCACGTTCACGCTATATAAAACTTTCAAAATAAAGAAAGAAACTGCCAGTGTATCCCAAAACCAACTCAAGAGCCAAAGATGTAGACAAATGCAGCACTGGGAGAGAGGAAGTCTTAAAGGAGAAGACAGCCTAACAAAATGGTAACAAGGAAGGTAACAAATCACAACAGGTGATGAATTAGGAGGAGGCTCAGAAACCAGACAGGGAAAATACAAGAAAAGTAAATGAATAGATCAATCTAAGTGCAAACTAAAGGGAATATGGGGCATCATAATGTACTATATTTAACGCTGTTCTCAATTAGGAATGTTTCTCAACATACTTCTGAAATCAATGGTTTCCAATCAATCCCTACTATAGGTTCTGGAAACCATTTGCATTGATTAGATAAACATTGTTTCTCATTAAACGTTTGATCCATGAAGCACCTTAAACCCCAAAAGCAATGAGAGCTAAAACAGTAAAGGGGCAGTGAATAGTGAGACTCTCTATGGAATTACAAGTACATGTATTACACACAAAGCTCTACACTACAAAACACCACTTTACCATGCCCAGAAAATTACGATTTCTGGAGGCCTTAGATCTTTGAGGGGGGCCGCTGATTTCCTACTGAAACCAGCAATTTTCCGTAAGAAGAGAACATACGACAGAGCGTTCTCGGGAGCTTCGCCAAGAATTTGGAATGCGTTGCCTCCGAACCTCAGTCTCGAGATTCAAAACAGAGGCTAAGTCCTTTCTCATGAGTAAATTCCTACCTTAACTGACTAGGGTGCTCTTTCGGCTCCTTTGAGACCTTTAGTCATTCCTGAAGATACTATTTTAAGTTGTGCTAATAGATGAAGATAATCAGTATGATTGTACTGCTATTATCTGAATAATGACTCCGGAGATAGCACAAGTCAGGGGGCTTTTATTGAGTCTCACATATGGTCCTCAGTCAGACCTGGTAGGATATCCAAGTCCATACGCAAAATTTAGGGACAATGGCTAATGAAGGTACCTCTATCAAGCCACATGGTTCTGGGTCTGGTCTTGTAACTGTCTTCATGTTGTGACTCCATGCTTTCTTTAGGGATGATATTACATTTTATATGCAAGAATTTCATGTCATGTACTACTATAACCCGAGTGGTCACCTAGTAAGACTTAATATGTATATTATTGTAAATGTGTAAACTGTGAACAAAACTGATTGCTCTTGATTTGTAAAGCACTCTGACACCCAGGATTGGGTCATGTTCGTGCTATAGAAAACACTAAGTAAATAAAATAAATAAAAAAAATGAAATTGTTTTCTACTATATTCTCTTGAGTTGAAAGTGTGCACAATTTTCTTTCACTTTCCTTTGCACGTGTTTTCTCAACCCTTTTCCTCACCTTTTGACCACAGTATTGATTGCTTGTTTGGTAGTACCTAGATTCATTTCGTTTTTTGCATTCTAGGAATTTCCCCTGATGAAGGCCGGGTCCCGAATGCATTCGAAGTCTCTTATGACGCATCCCGTTACGGTGAAAACTTTCCCTATCAACCAGGATGGAATTTTCCCTGATGAAGGGCCGGTCCCGAAAAGCATTGGGTTATGTCAACATGAATATATGATAAATAACTACTTAAAATAGTGTGATTGTACAACGCTGTACTTATTGAAGAAACTCTACAATAATAAATGAAGATTGGATTTACTATCTGATGAAATTGTGTTTATTACAAAAGAATACCATTCAAGAAATCTTAATGGAGTGACATATGGGGATGTTTCTCGTCCTTAGGAAGACAATTTTTCTCTGACTCATAGGCCTACTGATTAGAAGGCGATACCCACTTGCACCCTTCAAAGTGTTTACAAGGATTACTACTACTTAAAACTTAGGTGTGCGTGTCGCTCTATTACCATTCACTGCATTGACCTGTGTGCCATCTCTACTATGTTTGCTGTTTCTTTGTTCTCTTGCGCCTAACTGTGACCTGACAAAGGTGGAGATAGTTCACCTATGAAAACCCTAAACCCCCTAAAACGTGGGAAAAGTGAAGGTTGAAAAGCTCAATGGGGCGGTATAATAATCCCCAGTCCTGCAATCTTTTTTTTGAACCTCTCTCAATTTTCAAGAACTCTAGCAGAAATAACTGCCCCACCAAACCCTGTGCTCATTTTATATTTGAAATCGCTCCTCATGTTCATCAACCTGGATAGAGATTAAAAAACCTCCACACCTCCCAAGTGGCATTAGAGTCTTCTACCTCCACTCTTCCTTGCCAAATGGTAGGCAAATTGAATTATTCCCTCACCTAGCATGCATAAGAGCACGGGATGGATGTATTCAGCCAAAATCTGCCTGCCCTCTATAAAGCAATAATGGAGAAACTTACAGCTGATCCAGTGCATACTCTCTTTCATCCACATTAGCAAAATGCAAGAGGTTAATGTCCTCTAAACCCTGGATGTAAGACTCTGTACCCAGATCTTAAGGGAAAAAGAGTTTCCACACTTAAGCATTGAACTTCTTTGACCTATGTACCGTACAGTACAGATTGCAGCAGACGAGCGTTGACACAGGCAAGGTACATTCAGTCACATTGGCAGGTTTCTTGAATTGGATAGGCACATGGCCAGGTACAAACAGCTGATCTGTAGCTGCCTGAGTAATCAGTAAGACAAAATACTCCCACACAAAATTTCCATTACTGTAAATGAATATGCTAGGTTCATTCCAACATTTGCTTTTCTACATGTTGCTCAGTCAATGCACATGCATTACTCTGCACAAACTGGTATTCCAATGATCTTCCATAAAGTTACATTGCACTCATTTGGTTTCATTGACAGACTGCAGTACAAAAGCCATGTTTTGTTTCTTGCTGTCTCAGTGGACCCAGAGTTGCAGCCACAAAATGTACAGGTGTTCTCAATAAAACAGTGACAGGGATTTGAGACTCTAAGCAACAAATCTTCATATACATTCCCACATAAAAATATACATTGTTTAAACTGTAAATCGAAACTATATACATTACTACTTAAACATCATTTAGAAAAAAACACATATAAAATTACAATCTGTACCTCCCCAGAAGACATGCTTAATTCTTCACTAATAAAGGAATGTCATTGTTTATGTTAATATGAGGTTTATACACATTACGATAAACAATTGACAATGCCTGAATTAAATAAAAAGCAATAATTGCTCAAAAACATGGCAAAAATCTGAATAATTGATAAGCAAAATGTTCATAAGTATTGTAAAGAGAAAAATAATCACTGCCTGTCCAGATCTTATCCTGGTCTCTTAGAATCGTGGTCTTGTATATACCCAGCACTCTATGCGCAATCTCCAGCAAACAAACAGAACATGTGTGAAGTACCGGATACCCTTTTTATAAAAATGCGTATGATTGATCATTGGCCTATTAAGTGACCCTCTGCCGTTCTCTAAAAAGATCATCTAATCAATATACATTACATAGCTCTAGATACTCTGAACGTTGAATGGTATTCCACCTGAATATCGACTACTAAATATCTTGGGGCCAAAATATTGTGGTTCAAAGTATAATGAAGCTAAGTATATATGGTTAAATATAGGCTTACTATACATATCCTTGCATATATGGACTTTGACAATATATGTATATGTTCAAGGTATGTGGATTTAAAGATAGTACATCACTACTTTAACTGTATGCATATACCTTACAAACATTTAGGTTCTTCATATTTAAGCCTCAATATCTCCACAATATTTCTGTTTTCGATATTCTGTCATAAAACAATTTAAGTCGAAGTGGTTGAAGCAGCTCAGTGAACAACTTCTTTGGAAAGCCTGATAAGGACACGTTTCCTGCACATTCAGATAAAGGCATTATCAGTACTATAGGCCAGGCACACTTATTCATTTAAATGAATGTCACTAAGTGAGGATGATGCTGATTACACTGTTTTATCAGGTTGAAAGTGAGGTTTGTTTTAGATAGATTAATCAACAACTTTAATGTTTGTGCTCCGTTTTACACTTTCTTTCAATGTGCATTGGCACATTTGGCTGCATATTATTACATGTATTGTCATGGAAATAACATTTTTACATATATTGGAACTGGTATGCCTGAGATTCCATGGGTACAAGTAAAGCGCTATATTTAAACCTGTAGGCATTAGCATTAGTTTCACATTGTCTCGTCTACATTTAAGGAACAGAAAGTCGGATTTAAATTAGGCAATAAGAGAGCAAGTCTCTAACTCTAAAATGACATTTAAATATTTTCACAGTCATGCTGTGAAATCTGTTGAATCATTTCACAACATACTTAAGAATAAGACCAGGATGTCCGTTTCACACTACACAAGCAGACTACAAAACAGAAACCACAGAAGTAAATATAGCTAAGTATGCTAATGATGTGATCTTTTTCCTCAAAGACTAAGAACATTGTAAAATAAAACAATCAAAAACTAAATTAGAAAACAGTGAACACTCTGGATATGCCCTAATCAAAAGCAAATCCAGGACCATGCCATTGGAGAAGCGGTATTATTTTATTCAATGTGAAAAGTAGGATTGAAGAGGCAATGTGGCCAAATTTAATATGTGAACAGAGTGTTTTGTCAAACAAAAATAGACACAAAAGAAATCAAGAAATACATAGCACCATAAAAATATTCAAGAACTCTCAAAGGGTTGGTCTTCCAAACCACTGAACATGGTGGAGGTAGATGGAATGTATACAAATGAAGATATCCATGATTATCGACCTTTGCCTAGCCTTACTCCTCCTGTACATTCAATGGACAGAGGAAGAAAATAATAAATACTTTCCAAAGGGATAGGAAAAATAAGTGGGCTTAAAAAGGATCAAATAGCTGAAGAATAAACCAGGTACAAATGTACATCATTATAGACTGTCACAATACATTCTTACTGCGGAGTCCAAGGTGGTGGTGACATGGTTTTGGAGATGTAACTAATGTAACAAGCAGGCTGGCAATTAAAAAGTCTATGTCCATTCATGATTGCCCAGTATAGGACCTTCAACCCCTCAAACAACCTACATTGCTAAAAATTTAGGGACATATTCAGACAGGATGCTATGCCGCAAATGTTTCAGATTTCCAGTATGCCGTAGTACCAGTGAATTCTAGCCCATGGCACTTAGATTTATTTCAGACAGACACCAGCCCACTGGTATGGCAGCTAGTAGATGTGGTGACTAGGTCTTGTAGTGTTGCTCAGGCCATTTTGTGTCATGTGCAGTGTGCTAAAAAATTGGGAAGGAGTGCAGACCTTTCATTAACTGTGTGGATCTTCACATATCGGAGG
The DNA here is from genome assembly GCF_964204655.1 of Triturus cristatus. Lineage (NCBI taxonomy): Eukaryota > Metazoa > Chordata > Amphibia > Caudata > Salamandridae > Triturus > Triturus cristatus. The sequence goes on along the minus strand of NC_140595.1, from coordinate 694,312,507 downwards.
ACCTGTGATATGTGATGGGTTAGGTACCCCAATGTACTTTGTAGGGATATTGCAGGTCACTGAAGAATTCTGTGACCATGTTGAGGAATGCAGCCGAAAGGCATGTTCCTATGTGGGGTCATGGATCTCTGAGTTGGCTTGTGGTGTTCCTTATGTTGGGAGGTAGCCGGTATCTTATTCCCTATAATACATAATCACAACATCACCTTTCCCTCAAGCCACCCAAATGCTTGGTGTGGTGCACTTTTATATGAAAGACGTACAATGTTTGTAAATATAACATTTTAAACGCTACTGCAAAATTAAAAATGGTAAAAAAAGCTGTTTTATATTTGTCGCAAAAGATTGGTATCAGTTTAATACAAGTCAGATGTTATTAAAAAGCTGTAGCTCAGAATGTGTAGAATATAGAGAGAAATTATCTTTGCTATGATTACCTAAAGAGTGTAAAACATAAATATGTTGTCATAAGTATCTCCTTTTTCCTTAGCAAATCAGAGCAGAAGAAGAAAAAGGCACATTTTGTTTTAGGGTCTGATTACGAGTTTGGTGGTCCCAAGACTGCCTAACCAGCCGTGGCGGTCCGACCACCCCGATTTCGGTGGTCCAACCGGTGTTATACGAGTCCGTTGCTCGGACGGCAACCAGCCCGATACAAGACCGCAGCCACCGCCAGAATCCTGGATCCCGCGGCGGTGTGTAAAGCAGCAAGGTATGGAGGCGGTGCTAATCTCGGCACCACCGTGCATATGACGAGTTGCTTTTACGACAGCCATTTCATGCCCGGGGTTTCCGCCGTGAAAAGGGTAGCTGAAAGGCAAGGAGGGGACCCCAAACAGGACCCCCATACGTTTTTGCCCTTTTGGCATTGTGGTTGGCGGCACATGTTGCGACCCCCCCTTATGCCTCCATTGTCGTGCGAGCACTGTATGTCACGCACAACATGGTGCATGGTAACAGTGTGCACACAACAGTGGAGGAACTGCATTGCAAAGTATGCCACCGTCGCAAGACCACCACTGGCACACTGCCAGCACGACGGTCAACTCAGAATACGGCAGCCAGGAAACCATAGCCTCGGACTGCCAATGCCATAATCAGGCCCTTAGTATTTTTAAAGTACTATTAATTATGTTCTGTAACCTGCCTTCCCCTGCTGGCATAAGAAATGGTGACGGCAGAACTCAACTATAATAAGTTATTACAGTTAAAAAGCAAAGTCATTGATTTATTACAGTTGACAAGAAAGGTCACGATATGCCTGTAATTAGGAAACTATACATAGGCTTGTATACAGGGATGTAATCTATTGTGTTCTTATATATATTGACTATCATGGTACAAAATATCGTGGACAAAATATTGAAGACAAAAATATCGATAGGTATGTTCACATAGAGGAAGTATACATTTACTATAACAAACTCCACATCTATGGATTTTGAAGATGTATGTATCATCAAGGTACTTATATGTGTGGTTAGTGATAGAAACCTACCATATTCATTCACGGTAATAGACATTTCGGGCCTCATTGCGATGTCAGTCGAAAAGGCTCCAAACGGCATTCGGAATTCCCTTACCTGTGTTGGAACCCATATTTCAGACCAACTCCAGAAACATTTCCGACCAAACGATTATGATAGATGGTAACCGGTCGTTCTTTCCGACTCAGTTCCAACTAGCAATCGGGGACTCCGAGTCGGTCTGAGCCGAATCGTACAGGTCTATGGACCGCGTTTCTGATCGACATATTACAATGTCGGATTTGGACAGCCTTTCTGAATTTTTTCTGTCCGGTATGAAATGGCTGTCGGAAACTGACTTTGGGGGCCTGTAGCAGGCCCCCCTTCACCCAGACACCTCTGGTTGGGGCCTGTGGGGGTCCCCATGAGACCATGAGACCCTGAGACCCTTCGGTATAACCATGCACAGTGTGGCAGGCACCATGGAGTACCCGCCACAGGGTGTGAGGTTTTCCGCAACCACCCCTTTTTTCAATGGGAGCATGTGTTGTCGGTCTGAAACAGGATCCCATTGGCGTCAATGGGAGTCCAATCGAATCGGTGTTCAGAAACACCGTAATCGGTCGGTCGGACTCCTCCAACCCGAGTCGGTAGAAACTATTCCGACAAGGAGTGGGTCAGAATGCTTTCCGATTAACATCGTAATGAGGCCCTTTGTGTGGAAGTATTTTGACTTACTGATTACTCAGGCAGCTGATCAGCTGTTTGTACCAGGCCATCTGCCTATCCAATTCAAAAATCCTCCCAGTGTGACTAAATGTCCCTTGCTTGTATCAAGGCCCGTCTGCTGGAACGATATATGGGACATACAATTCCAATGCTAAAGAGTGAAAACTTATTTTTCCCCTTAAGATCTACAATATTTTGTCTGTACCTCTCTTGATATTGTGGCTTTGATATTCAGGGTGTAAACCTATACTATATCCAAATACACACACACACAAACACACACGCAAACACACACACACACACATCTACATAGGGGCATTAAGACTATTTAGCATTGCAGCAAAAACGATGTGAGGCCAGACTTAAATTCGGAAAAAGGTATAAAATGACCAAATCAGAAACTAAGGACTATTTAGAAAAAGAAATCAAATTTGATGTCAGAATATTTATATGCGACTTTAGCTTTGCAGGGAAACTTTGGGGCACTGCACAGATACAAGTATTGGATCCCACCTTTGAACACCAATGTAAGAAATTGGGTTATTGGTTGAGAGGGATGGAAGCCCCACATAAATGAGAACTACAATCTTTTTCAGGGTGAACAAGAAAGTCACTAAATTTACCTGTGCACTCTAGTAGCATGGCACAAAATCAGTTGGACTTAACTTTGAAGCAATGTGTAAAGTATTTATGCAGCGCACAAACAGTAATAGAGTGAAAACACAATTAAAACAAAATCCCAAACCAATGTAGAAAGATAGAATACATTTTAATAAAGGAAATTATACCAGAAAAATTAATATCCAAGCAGTAGCACAAGCTATAATGAATTTTTAAAGATGATAAAGATGTTTTTTTAAATATCGCTTAAAGAACAAAGTGCCACATGCAGTCCTCTGGTCACAATAGACATGAATAATAATAATAATAATACAGAATTTTATTGAGCGCGAACAGCTACCTCGCACGGAGGTGTCCCGGCGCTAGACACAGGCAGAGAATACATGACCGAAATTCAAGTCATTAGCAAGGTTGAGTAAAGAGCCAAGTCTTCAACAAATCTTTAAAACGGGGTTCAGAAGGAGCCTGCTGAAGCTCAGGGGGTAGTGAATTCCATAACATCGTTACATTTGCCGAGAACGTTCTGCCTCCCAGACGGGCCTTATTTATTCGAGGCACTGCTAGCTGGGTCCAGCAGTTGGAACGAAGAGAACGGGACTGTGTGTATCTTGGCAACCGATCTTTCAGATATATTGGGCACGTGCCATACAAGGATCTAAAGGCTAACGTAAGGGCCTTAAATTTGATCCTGTTGGCTACTGGTAACCAGTGAAGTGATCGAAGAATGTCACAAGTGTAGTCTGACCACAATGGAGCATGGCTTGATTAAAGGGAAGGGGTTAGTCCCACTGAAGAATTACCTTCTCAAGTCTGGTGCAAAAAGGTACTGTTTGCATTGGAGGAGGCCACAAAGAGGAGGCTTTTGGCGTAAAGAACAGGTCAGACATCGCAGAAGGTTGTAGTTGTAGCACAAAGGTCCAGTCATCACTGAAGCTTCACATTGGTTGGTCGTCGCAGAGGGTTGCTGCTGCCGCGAAGTGTAGGTCTCGTGCTGCCCATTGTCATGGTCCGTGGTTGTCAGTATGAAGAAAAAGTGAAAGGACCTATTTGGGGTCGCAAGGAGGTCAAACTGCAGGCTTTTCTCTTCTTCTTTAGGAGGAGCTCTCACTGATATCAGCAAAGGGCCCAGGACCTGGAAGGAGCCTCATGGGGGATCAGGAGTTATTCCAGCAAAGGCCAGCAGCAGGGGACAGGCAGGTCCATGCAGGGCCAGGCAGGTTCACTCGCAGCTGGTCAGCTGGATAGTTGCATGGAAGCCTCAGAAACGTGTTGTGTCCCTGTAGGTTACACAGAGGCCAGCCCACTGAAGCTTGGAGTCACTAAGGGTTTAAGGCACGGAGGCCCGGCATTCCTTCGTCAGACAGCAATGCAGTTTTTTAAAGCAGCAGAGCAGTCCTTCAAGCAGCAGGGTGGTCCTTCTTATGAATCTTCCAAAGGTTCATGAGTGTTCTGATGAGTGGTTCTGAGGATCTTCCCTTCATACCAGGTGCCAGGCTCTGTGTGAGGGAATTCCCTGACCTACCACCAAAACAGGTTCTGATCGTCAGTTCCTCCCCTTCCCCTGGTCCATGCTCCAAACTGTCTAGGTTAACAGCAGGCAGGCCAGGCCTAGTGTCAGATTCTATCTGTGTGCTGCATGCAAAGTCCTTTGAAATGAAAGTGGGTCGGGTCACTGACACAACATCGATGTAATAAATATCGATGTAAAAAGTATCAAGTAAAAAATATAGACGACAACAATATCAACATCTATACTTAAACAGGTAAGTACAAAAATATAGACTAAAAAATGTTGATGTAAAAATATAGATGTATAAAATATTAACTTTTATATAAACATAAATAAAATAATATATATTAAATTTTATTTTAACAAAATAAAATATGTTTAATATACATTTTAATAAAATATAACAAACTAAATAAAAAAACTTGAACACACAAACATAGTTATGTATACATATATATTTACTTTAAAAGAATTAATAAACTATTATTTTTAATTTATGGTAAAAGTTCAAAATGATATAAAAAAAATATAGATATCAATTATTTAAAATATAAAAAAACAAAAGAAATCTACAATAAATTAAAACATTGAACTATTAAAAAATATTTAAACTTACATTTCACAATGCAGTCAGTGCAACAGTAGGGAAAGTGTTGGCCAGCAGAGGGGTAAAAATAACTATTCCCACTCCAGTGAGTGCAACAGTAGGGAAAGTGTTGGACAGCAGAGGGGTAACAATTGCTATTCTCACTCCATTGGGAGCAACAATAGGGAAAGTGTTGGATAGCGGAGGGGCAAAAATTACTATTCCCACTCCAAAGAGTGCAACAGTAGGGAAAGTGTTAGATAGCGGAGGGGTAAAAATTACTATTCCCACTCCACTGAGTGCAACAGTAAGATAAGTGTAGGATAGTGGAGAGGTAAAATTTACTATTCCCACTCCAGTGAGTGCAGCTATAGTAGCTTTGCTAAAGTTGTGAAACAGAGAAAAAATATTAAGTAGATCAGAATGTTCAAGATTATGAGGGTCACCAGTCAAACAACTAGTAGAAAGGCTGGCTGCTTGGCTACTCTCTGGTTGTGGGCATGCAGCTTAAATACCCACCTTTACCAATATAGAAATGTGCTAGCACACAGCAGAAACCAAAATGCCCACTGTTCATGTTCAACTTCTACAAAATGCCAGACCATGGTGTATTTTTATATGTGTGAACGCCGATTTGTAAAAACCTACAGTATAGCTATATTTCATAGTGTTTTAAATAGTAAATCACAAAGTGGAGACAGCAGACAGACAGATTATAGTGCATCTGCCATAAAGCTTATCTGAGCATTGTTGTATTGAAAATATACTGTATATGTGGCTTTTTAAAATCATTGTCAAAACATCTTTCAACCATTTCCGGTTAACTTGTCATGTTAGGCAAGCTTGATGTTATAAGTATGCCTCAATTTGACTTCCTGGAATCTCTATACGACACAGATAAAGGAAATATAAGCTGTTGTTAATATTTCTTGCTTTACTGCTTAATTCGAGTGAACCTTCTCATGTCAGAAAAGAACAAGCAATGTGAGGGGAACCAAGCTGAAAAAAGAATTGTACTGTCTGTCTAGCAAGTTTATGGTGTTTAGGTAATGGAACAGTCTTTGAGTTGTAAACGTAACATGATCTTATCGTGGCAGCAAAGTAAAATAAATCAAACAGCAGAGGAGAGAAGTGGTTGACTATCTAGTAGCTCTCAGTTAAAAGCTACAGGTCCTATCCCATTTTTACTATAACAAAAGGACTACTAACCCCATCAGAAAAAGCAAAGTGGACCCCAAAGGCACAATATAACCTTCCTCAAAATGCCATGGCCTTCACAGACATGGAATCAAGCAATTGCAAAGCATGAAACACGGGTGGCTGAAGGGGGAGTGGATTCAAAGCCCAATTTCTCTATGTTTAACATCTTATTGTATTTTTAAAAGAACTGATACCATGAGTAATTCAAGACAGAAAGAAATGAATGTAAGGTGTACAAAGTGGGCAGGGAGAGTGAATTGCTGACAGCAGTGGTTAATTTGTAAAAAAAAAAATAAGTGCCGGGGCTCTGGTCAAGAGGCAACTTGCACCAGCCCATTTCTCCTGGTAGCGCCTCCTAAAACAAAAGAGGACGTAGTGTAATGGCCAGAGCTGCCGACTTCGCAGCTAGGGAACTAGGTTTGAGTATCAGCATTGGCTCAACACCCTGTGATTCTGGGCAAATAATTAAATTTCCCTGAAAATGAATGTGTCCTTAACGGCTACTCATGAAAACCACTTGTGTTGATCATTAAGGGCCGGTGCTTAGCACCAGAAACCACTGGCTCAAAAAAACACTGGATGATAGAGGAGTGAAGAGACAGAGTGAGGGAAGCAAGAAGGTTGAAATTAAGATTAAACTATAATACTGTGAAAAAAAACAGTATAGATTTAACGTGAGAGAGCAGAGAAATTAGAGACTTAGGGGCTCATTATGATGGCGGAAGGACCCCCATCGCCGGGCCGGCGGTGGTGGTCTTACCTCCATCACATAGTGATTTGCCCACCGCCAAATTAGGATGGCGGTGGGTAGTGCGGCGGACGGGAAGTTCATCTGCCGCTTCACCGCCATAGGCAATCGCACCGATTGCCTGGCGGGCGGAGCAGGGCCACTAATATGGTGGCGGTGCCTAGCAGGCACCATCCTCCACATTAGGATGTGGGTTTGGAGAGGCCTTTCCATGGTGGCGATGCTGCCATGGAAAGGCTGGAGCGGATTGGGTTGCAGGCCCCCCTTGGTGGGAGGAGGGGTGTCGCTGCACTGTGCATTTCCATGCACCAAGTGGCAGGCACCATGTGGTGCCTGCCACGCAGTGCAGGGAAATGGAGTGCAAGCACTTTTAACAGTGTGGACAGTGTTGCAGCCAACAGCACCGCCCCCAATGTTAAAAGCCCAGGATGCGCTAACCAGTATGGTGGGAGCATCCTAATCGCAGTGGTGGGACCGCCACATGTATGGCAGGCAGTCCCAAACACCGCTACGGTAGCGGGCGGACCAAGTCCTTTCGCCATCGTAATCAGCCCCTTAGCGTTAAAAGAACAGAGTGACAGCCTAGAACTCCACCAAATCTTTAAAGAAGTGAGACTGCACTCACATGGAGTTATCCCATACCAGAAAATGTTCCACACTGAGGTCTGTACCTTTCTAAAAGCCCTCATCATATGCTCTTGCTGCACTGACATAAATGTTGCTTGAAACAAAAAGAAGGGCTGTCTTGTGGCCCATGTCTCCTGGCAGCTTATTTCCTCTGAGCAAGACACTTATCAATCCTTATTCTCTAAATATGACAGCTAAGAACAAATGGGAAGCCAATGTATCCAGGTCGGTTCCCTGGACCCTTCTGTTACTGAACACTGCATATGACAGGCTTTTGTCCCAGTCTGACTTTGATTAAAGACCACTAGTCATGGGACTTGGTCAGACTTCCAGCGTTTTGTCATTAACAAAGCTCAAAATGCAAATGATTTATAAAATGTGTATTGTTTTACGTATCATCGGGTGGCCCCACCACTTTGAGGCTTCCCTGAAATTCAGTGGTTTCCCATTTTTGAGTTTTAGCATCACTGTAGATAATTAAATGGTTGGAATTCATACAAAGAAAATGTTATGACTAATTAATGTAAACCTTTTAATATGAACTAGTTAGATAGTAGGTAACACACAGTGAATGTTTCCTAACAGCTAATTCTTTCTTCACTGTTAGATGCATACTTTCCAGGCATGTTGCATCCCCCAGAAAACTTGTTTTCATTCGGGCACCCAATGACACTTGGAGCACTCCTAATGGGAACTTGCCTAAATTCACTTACTGAGACTGAGCATCTAGAGTTTGCTTTTCTAATAATCATTTCAATCTAGAATACTACTCATTAGTCCAACGTGATGGTGTACAAGCGCATGTCTCTCTGTTGCCTATTTGGCCAGCTTGATAACCACTGCAGAGCAGAGCATTTCTGTTCCAATTGCATATGTTCTTTAATCCCATATTTCAGATTATTTGGAGTTCTTTAATCCACACAAACAAATGTCACTTGTATTATTATGGTCTTTGGTTGTTAAAAATGTCTTTACAGTCATCTTTCACTTTGTATGAGGGCTTACTCTCTACTGGTCTGAGAGCATACTATCCCTCTATCAGAGGAGGGATTCACTGGAATATAGTTTGCATTAATGGATTTTGTGTCACACATATAGTGTTAGCTAATTAGTATTACATATAATTTTAGCACTTTTGAAGTCATAGGGCTTAGTAGTCGCATGATGAAACACACGTTGACTGGAAGTCTCCTATGATTGAATAATTGATTGAATCACTGTATTCATTTAGACTCAGTGCACTGTTGTGAAACTTGACATTAACAATGCCTACCAGAAGATGACACATCTCAGGACCTCAGGACATCTCAGGACCTCCATTTAACCCAAAAGAGACTGGAGTGCGGGTACAAGTTGGACAATTTTTTTAACTCTGTGTTCCAATTAGGAGACCATTTGATTGAGTACTCTTCCTCTCACCACCAAGCTACCACATTGCTGCAGACAAATATATCAAATGTATTGATGCAAAGCTTGCAAAATTTGCTGTTGTGCGCTGCTCAGGCGCAATCCTACCCAATTTTAGATCAACTTCACTCATCAGAGGTGATTACCCCCAGTAAAAAGATCTGTGTGCGAGGCCAGTAAACTTTCATTATACTGCCTATTTACTATTTGAAGAGCCCATTACTTTTTGACTTGAGACCTTTCGGATACACACTCAGGCGATTCTTGATGGGTGTAAGAAATTGGGGTTTTTGTTGAGGGGGTGTTAACCCATCTCAAGGGACAACCACGGTACCTTTCAGGGTGAACCATAAAAGTCACCAAACTGACCTATGCTTAACCGTCTGGTAGATTTGCGCAAAATTAGTCAGGCTTAACTTCGAGACAAGGTGTAAAGTATTTATGCTGCCCTCAAACAGTAATGAAGTGAAAATACCACACAATAAAAATTTCACACCAATTTAGAAAAATAGAGTACATTTTAATAAATAAAATTATACCAGACTGACAAAATCCAATCAGTAAAACTGGAGGTATGCAATTTCAAAGTTTCAGGTGGAGGTATCACCAAAAGCTCAAAGTGCCAAATGGGGTTATCCGGTCGCATCGGTGACAAAGCCACAAGTTCAAGCTTCCCACAATAGAGTGTGGTCATGGTGTCGACTGAGTTCGGCCTACTGGTCAATGTACCAGGTCGTATTTGAACTGAAAAGCAAGGCCCTGTGTCTTGCTCTGCAAAGTTGTGCCAGTTTTAATGAGGCTCCCAACCAGAAGCTAAAAGGTGCTGCATTAAATTATGTCATGCTGCATTGGTTCCAATGAGGTTGCCAATCATAACATTACATAACACTTGTATTTGTAAAGCACACTTATCACCCATGGGTCTCAAGGCGCTGAATAATAGATGTTTAGTGTTACCCAACTCAATGGTACTCATTTTATCAACCTCAGATGGATGAAAGGCTGAGTGGACGCGCCGGGATTTGAACATGTGACCATGAGGTCGAACACAAGCTCCTGCAGTGGATCCATTAGTCCACTAAGCCACCAGACCTGGCATAATCAGGAACTGAGAGATGCTGCAGTGAGAGGTCCTACATTGGGATGCATCATGCGGCATTAGTTCAGATGAGGCTGTAGACCAGGAGCAGTAAGGTGCTGCATCGAAATGCATCGTGATGCATCAGTTCCGATGATGCCAATGATCAGGAGCTACGAGATGCTGTGTTGAGGTGTCCTGCATCACACTGCATCGGTTCTGTGGGAACCTACAGCTGGGCCAGGAGATGTACACTCTGATGCCAGCCTAGGGTCTAAGACTTGCGGAGCACCTCTTTGGGATTAGGACTCACTCCAGTAGAGGCCAGCAGCAGGGCACAGACACATCCAGTTGAGTCTTGGCAGCTGGGCAGATGCTGGGCAGGACTCTGGAGTTTGTCCTTCCGGAAGCAGAGCAGCAGAGGAGTCCTTCTTCTGAGTCTTACACAGGTCCAGAGGTAATCTGAAGAGTTGGTCTGAGAGTCCAATATCTATATCTGGTGACAGCGCTGAATTGAGAGAAATATCTAGACTCTCCCCATATTTGGTTCTGTTATTTCCTTCCTTCCCCTGCCCTGGCTCCGACATGTCTGGGGTGACAATAGACTAGTATGATGCCCTTTGTGAGTGTGCTAAGGCAGCCCAATTGAAGTGCAGGTCTGTAGGTGACAGCTCTGCCTCTCCAATCCTGACAAGATGGCCTATCCAGACAACACCTGGTCCCGTTTTGCATCACTGCCTGAGAGGAATACACAAAGGCCAACAGCCTATGACACCTAGTCAAGTGACCTAGGATGCAGGGTGCAGGCACCAAATAGATATTACAAAAAAGGCACATTTCTTAAGGTGGCATTTTCAGAATTTTGACTTAAAACCTGATTTTAAAATTAAAGGGGATTAGGAATTTAAATGTCACACTCTTTGAGACCAAACTTGAGCTTCCTACCTGAATTCAATAAAAAATTATCACTTATTCAATGTAGTAAGTTAAGTTAATATTATCCAATGGGAGAATTAGGCCCTGCAGTAGTGAAAAACTAATGTAGGAGATTTTTCCTACCAGGTCATGTAAAACTTAAAAGTACATATCCACATTTTTAAATACACTACACCCTGCTCTATGGGCTGTTTAGAGCCTACCCTAGGGGTGACTTATCTGTATTAAAAAGGAAGATTCAGACCTGGCAAAAGTTGTATTTTGCCAGGCCAAATTAGCAGTTTAAAACTGCACACAGGCTGCAATGCTAGGCCTGAGACATGTTTAAAAGGGCTTCTTTGATTGGTGTCACAATAAGTGCTGCATGTTAAACAGTAGTTTTTAGTTTACAGGCCCTGGGTACATGTAGTACCACTTTGCGAACAACTTACAAGTAAATTAACTGTGGCACTTAAGTGTACGCACATTTTACCATGTTTAAAGGAGGAAGCACAAGCACTTTAGCACTGGTTAGCAATGATAAAGTGCATATTGTCCTAAAGCAAACAAAAACGAATTGTGGTTGCTGCTTGAGTAGGGGTACAACACCCTCAACCAGTAAACCAATTTCTTACAGGAAGAAAAAGGCATCAATGGTGGGAAGTGCAACCAGAATCAGTGCTGAAAATAAGACCACTTCATCTGGAGTAGTTTGTGGTGATGCTATCCCCACTTTCTCATCCACAGTACGTTATGAGGACCAAAGGCTAAACTGGGAATGCTATTCTCACTTTTTCTAAACTGAATTAACAGGAATTTCTGAAGGAAAGTTGATATATTATTCCATTACCTCAGTCTGCCTCAGAGCAACATTTTACCATAGTAGCAATGATGATTGCTCCTAAAGGAAAGTTGTGTGTCTGACACAAAATACCAAAGGCACACGAGGCAAATATCGGTGGCACTGGCACAGGAGAGAGCACTGCTTCTCTGATAAAGCACTCCTTAACGGATTGTAAGTGTAAATTCATCCAAAACCTCATGCCACAAGGCAGCCACATGTAGTAAATCCTGTGCCTTGACAAAGCACCTCCTTGGAAGAATAAAAGGCAATAGGTCAAATTATTGAATTACTTACAAGCCAGCAACTAGTGATGGCTCCAAGCAGCATTCCAGTCCATTGTTCTTTTAGTCACTGAACCATCACTGACCGGGATCCACCAATGGCAAACCAGTCTTGGCCACGCCTCATGAGGTAGAGTCAATCAATCAATCAAGGGTTTGTAATGCACGGCTACTCACCATTGAGGGTCTCAAGGCTCTGAGTCCTGCCCAAACTGCTAGGTCACATGTACTCTGATTGTGAACACAAGTAACTCCATGCATGATATAGTTTTATTCATCCTTCCCTGAGGGGCAGCTTGACTCTTATGGCACACCCGGCTACGGAGCTCTGGCACATTTGTCTTGGCATACCGTCCAACTTAGGGTTACTGAGAGACACACATGACCTACCAATTCAGGTTTATTCATAACAAAGCTCAGTTGTATCTGGTTTTTCCCTGCCTGTAGTGCCACAGTTACCAAAAACTGTAGCCTGATAAAGGCGCCACGGTCATGGATGTAATCCACACTGTGACTGGCATATAAAGTTCCATGTTTTACCATTATACACTTTGCTTACCAGCATGAAAAGATTAATTACTTAAGTTCCATTGCTGTACCTGTGCAGTAAGTCTTCTCCCCTGCCCACAGTCTGTAAAAGAATTAGACCTGGATAGATTATTTTGTTCTCATCTCTGCCCACAGTCAGGTACCCTCTCCATTCTCTCTATACCTTGCAACTTTCATCCCCCTGTGTAAGGGCAAGGCGTACTTTTGGGGGGAGAGTGGTTGGGGTATTACAACCCCCTAATAAATGTATTCTGTAGTAAATAGTTGGGTACAAGTGCTCCAAAGTGGGTATGGTGAAGTGCTTGTCAGATTTCACTTGGGATTTTTATAGACACATGCAGACAAAAACATACACACACACATACACACTAGTCCCTGTTAAAAAAGGTCTTAAAAATGGTTATTTTACAAAATGTTGAGTTTTAAGTACCTCTCTCAATCCGCACTCTTCCTTCCTACTGCTTCTTTATCCCCCCTCCCAACCACGTCCTGATTTTACTATAATGTATTTTAACCAGGGTGATTGCTAGCAAACATGAAGCTCACACCCGCCAATCTTACTGACCAAGCTACACCTCTGTGCAGCTCATTGGATGCAGTATTACAGAGCCCCGGCTGGACAGATGTGAGAATCTTTGGCCACCACCAATAGGGTGACTGTTTGACTCCAGGTTATTACAAACACTGCCCTGAAGTTTTTACTTGCAAATCATTGATTTCAGATGTGTTAGTCTAACTAGGCCAATGGGAAGCAAAACCAGACTACAACACCCATCATGCATTAGTGTATCACTCAAAAGTCCAGGATCGAAAGAAGTGTCCCACTTACACTGCTGGCCACACCCTCGCTTCTCCAAGATTTACTACCACAGGGAAGCCATACTATCGCCTCCACTAACAGTGGACCATTGTCGAAAGAGTGGAGAGGTATTGGAGTGGGTAGAGGTAGTGGGGCGGGTGGAGGGGGTGGAGGTAGTAGAGCGGATGGAGGTAGTGGAGCTCTAGAGGTAGTGGAGTGGGTCGAGGTAGTGGAGCGGGTAGAGATTGTTGAGTGGGTGGAGGTAGTGGAGCAGGTTGAGGTAGTGAAGCGGGTGGAGGTAGTGGAGCAGGTGGAGGTAGTGAAGCGGGTGGAGGTAGTGTAGTGGGTGGAGAAAGAAGCTGCTACCTATTGTGGTTGTTAACCTTATGAAGTACCTACAGTGTTATACAATTATTGGTCAATACGTATTTCCACAAACATGCTTAGTTAAAGAAGATATTTGTATTCACTTAAATGTCTGACATTGTTCCCTAAAATTATTACCTTTCAAGAAACAAATTTACCTCTTGCAATTACAACGCGTCTGTTAGTGAAGAGCAGAGACTTATATTGACCTTGATCTGTGGTTGGCATCAAACCGAATTTTTCAGATAAAGATTTCCTGCTATAGGGACCATAAAAGAATGCAATAGGGAAAAGAGGATGATGCAAAGAACTCAACACAATGCACTTCTATTGAAATATGACAATTAGACATTTGTACTTTGAAGTATTACTCTGTAAAGAGGTCCAGGTTCACATAACTAGTAAATCGAACTCTTAATTAAAATTTAAAATATTGGAACCATCTGTTATCCTTTGTTGAACTCAGAACAATTGTCCGCACTTTGCTGAGAACAGTTTAACTTTGGTATTTCGCTTACTTACCTAAAATCAGTTTTCCTTTCTTAAGGCATTACATTGCCCCGAACAGACAGAGCATGGAGCTTGAACACCCCATTCAACCTATAACCCAACTTCTGTCATTGGTGTTCAGTGGTGGGATCCTGTACTTGTGTTTGTGCAGTACCACACAGAGATTTTTGTAACACAAAACTTCCATATAAATAATTTTACACCAGAGTTAACCTCTCTTTGAATTCTTCTTAGTTTTCCATTTTTCATAATGTAAGTACCCTACCATCCTTTTTTGTACAATGGAGATGGAGCTGCTCAACATCAACAGCCTCACCACGGCAGAGCCGCCGAGCCTATGCAAGTAAAGGGGGCTGAATCCAAGCAAGAACCCAACAAGTTGGGCTGCCAAATAGCCCTCAGAGCCTATGAGGAAGTCCGGAGGTGGCAGTCCACCCCAGCGGAGGCTGATGAAGAGGAGGGTGTACACTTGGATGATGATAAGGAGGAAGACCCAAACGGGAGTCTGGAGCGGCAGGAGGAGCATAATTCGCCCCACCCTCCACTGAGGATGGCCAGGATGGGGCAGCAATCACTGTTTCTGCCTAGGTCTGTTCCCAGAGAAGCTGAAGGACAGAAAGGCAGAGAGGGAGCTCAAACACCAGCTGGCAAACATGAAGTTGCAAGGAGAGGAGAGGATAGGAGAGGTAGGCTAAGGCAGAGAGCGCATTGGCCACGGAAAAAGCTGAGGCAGAGAGAGAGTTAGGAATGGATAAAGTTGAGGCAGAAAGGGACATGGCTGAAATGAATCTTCTGTTGGCACGAGATGGGCCTGAAGAAGGTGGAGATAAAGCCAGGAAAACTTCAGAATCCAGCAGCAATGGTGGCAGCAAAACCAAGTGTCCATTGGAGAGAGAAGAGTCCACATCTAAAATGATCTGGTGCCTAACTTTGTTGTGGGAGAATATGTCTCAAAATCCCGCAGTCTTTTTGTCTGCAGGGAATCACAACACGGTCGTTATAACGACCGCATTTTGATTCCGCACACCATTACTCCGCAAGTCGTAACAACGACTTGCGGAGGGGGGCGCTGGATGTTGGAATAGTATAATTTACTATTCCAACTCCAGTCTGTGCGGACACAAGGGAAGGTGTTGGATTTTGAATCCAACACCTCCCCCCCCCCCTCCGCAAGTCGTTGTTTCGACTTGCGGAGTAATGGTATGCAGAATCCAACGCGGTCGTTGTAACGACCGCGTTGTGATTCCCTGCGGGCAAAAAGTTTCTTAGTAAACGTTGTTTACCTTTAGACAACTGGTTTGTGGCCTAGAGGTTTCCTTAGAGATGCACAGGATCCCTGAGTAAACCTGGGGGGTCACCATCTGTAGACAGATTTCCAATGATGGGGGGTGCCCCGGTTAGCCCTAGGGGAAGGGTTCAGGCTGAAGTACCCCCTCATGAAGGAGGCCCTGACTAGGAAATATGGGTTCACCCTAGAGAGAAGTTAAGGGACAACCAGAAGCTGGCCGAGCAGACATAGATGGATTGTGTGGATCATTTTCCAAGACACTGTATTGTTGGGTGAACGGCAGTGAAGTGAAAGATTAGAAGGGGCTGCACAATCTGATTGCTAGAGAGCACATATTTAGTCTTTGTTTTACAGAGCTGTGCCAACACCTTGTAGACCCCAGGTAGCAGCTTGCTAGGTACACAAGCAGATATCTGGGAGGGACTTCCAAAAGAGTGACCAGGCTTCCTACCAGAGGAAGGCGATGAGAGATAAGACTAGAAATGAGTTCTTTCACAACCTCTAATTCAGTCTTCCTACCTTTTCCTTGGTGTCAAATGTAAATTCACTATTCTGTCTTCTGCCCTTGGCTTTTAAATTTCCAGCCTGGTGCCTATCTTTAACTGTGCAGTGTGGTTTTATCTCACACAATGTGCTGGGAGTCATGTTAATTTCCCTGAACAATGCATTTCATATCCCTTCCTTTATAACAGTTATATGATTTAATGACGATACTTGACTTACTTAGACATAAATGGTTAATTAATACCTGTCCTTGCCACAGTGCCAAAACAATTTTCAATGCTTGTGTATGCCAGCAGTCTCACCTGCTATCTGGTTGCCATAGTCACAGGCACAAATATTTAATTAATGTTATAATTTACCAAAGCTCACAACACCGGTGACTTAAAGGTGTACAGCGACTGAACAATAAAAAATCAAGTACCCAGCAGAATGACGCATTTGACATAAGATCCAATAAAGTATACTCAAGATTACATCTGTGCCTACCAATCTACAATGTGCTGCCAAACACTGCCACTGGCTAAATATAACTCCATCCTCGAATGAAACGATCATACTTCAGGTCTCACATTAATCGAGTTGATCACAAAGTAGATTCCCCACTGCATAAGTTATTATTGCAATGATAATAATTATTCTGTGAGTGAACACATAGAAATAGAGGAGGTAAGGTTGTTTGCTCATCTTAATGAATTCTGTAAAATATCCACTGAACACAAAAGCAAAAAATAATCAACCAGAGCATCAATAATCCAAAATGTAAGAGACTCCAAAAACTGCTGGAACTCAAACAAGATACTGATTACTATAGTCCTTACTATAGTACTAAAACATTTCCACAACATAATAGAAGAAGAACAAAACCATAGAGTACAAATTGTTCAATATTCACCTAACAACACAGAAAAGAGAGATATGGACATGAATGGCATAAAATTAGCCTACAGGTGAAACTAATGTATTATGAGCAATATCCTGATGAGAAGATTATAAACAATGGAATGTCATACATATCCAAAAGGCAAACATTCAAATCAAAGTGAAAGAGACAAAATAGGGACCAGATACACCACAACACACAGATGACTTTCTTCCAGTCCTAAAACGAAACCGGTGTCTTCATACAACACTTCGTACAATACATAAATATTGAATCCTTGCCTCCCATAATAGCTTTCACATTTTTACCAAAGAAAAACTCAACAAGACAGTGAAAAACATGAATCATCAAAATGAAACATGAAATCATCAAACATTTATGCAAACACTAGTACCACACATGGAAGAAGCATTGAATGAATCCCTGCAACTGAAATCAACCGCCACCCTAATGACACAGGTACCTATAACATACTTCCTCCTAACATCCAGAGCAAACTTCAGAAACCCAGCAATCAACATATAGCAGACATTATGTGCATTATCAACATGGTAGTAAAAGAAGCAACCAAACTGTTACAGGATCATGTTATAACACTTCCAAACTGTTAAGAAGGGTCCAGGCCACCCAAAGAAAGCAAAAACAATCCTAACAAATGATTCCTTCGACTGGCACAACTCTGATAATGCCCAATTTCTCTGTGGCATATGACACTGTTGACCACCACACAGGCTTTTAGAACAACTTTGAGAAAATAAGTCTTGAGGTTTCACAAATGATCATTAGTTTGTTCCTCCAAGACCACAACCAACAAAATAGGATGACTCCATGTTGATTTCGAAATATAGGTTTTCCCCTTAAAACAAGTAATTGAATAAATAACCTTATTTTCGTGCCTGTGCAGATTATACCCAAACGTGTATTCACCTGAAAGCATGTGTAAACTATACCACTATTTCAAGACACATGAATCCCATCTTGCATAGGCTCAGGGAACATTGCTTTGTCTGAATGAAAGGAGGGGTGCTTATGACGGCCAGCATATCTAAAAATAGTACATTTTTCACCTAGCAAAAAATAATACAACTAGCACCAATACACAGTATAAATCTGAAGAATTTAGGATTAGTATTAATACCTAAAATCTCATTCAAAGCCCATGTGAATGTAGCAGTGAACAGCATCCACGTCCAATTCTACAAGTTATATAGAAAGAGGGGTGAAACCCGGAAACCGGTCCGAGGATGCTTGTTTCCATTCCGGGGAGGACCTGGCATGGCAGTTCGGGCTGGACTGTTCCCATTGGGCACAGGGTCAAGACTGATTTGCATATGGCTGGGTCCAAACTGGAATGGCATGGTGAGCAAAAAACTATGGATTTAGGCCCAGATCTCTGTACTGGGGTGAATGTATGACATTGTTCTGCATTCTGTCCATCAATAGTTCTTTTTGCATTTGTCACCCCGAGTGGGACGGGTATGCTCAGACGTGAGTCCCGTGCTCTCCATGCCACTGGAATCAAGCTCTCCTGGCTAAAGAGGGGTGAAACCCCGAAACCGGTCCTAGGATGCTTGTTTCCAGTCCAGGGAGGACCTGGCCTGGCAGTTCGGGCTGGACTGTTCCCATTGGGCACAGGGTCAAGACTGATTTGCATATGGCTGGGTCCAAACTGGAATGGCACGGTGAGCAAAAAAATGATGGATTTAGGCCCAGATCTCTGTACTGGGGTGAATGTATGACATTGTTCTGCATTCTGTCCATCAATAGTTCTTTTTGCATTTGTCACCCTGAGTGGGACGGGAATGCTCAGACGTGAATCCCGTGCTCTCGATACCACTGGAATCAAGCTATCCTGGCTGAAGAGGGGTGAAACCCCGAAACCGGTCCTAGGATGCTTGTTTCCAGTCCAGGGAGGACCTGGCCTGGCAGTTCGGGCTGGACTGTTCCCATTGGGCACAGGGTCAAGACTGATTTGCATATGGCTGGGTCCAAACTGAAATGGCATGGTGAGCAAAAAAACGATGGATGTAGGCCCAGATCTCTGTACTGGGGTGAATGTATGACATTGTTCTGCATTCTGTCCATCAATAGTTCTTTTTGCATTTGTCACCCCGAGTTGGATGGGTATGCTCAGACGTGAGTCCCGTGCTCTCCATGCCAATTTCACCATGTCTTATAGAAACCAGTTTGGTGTGTTACAGTGTCACTGTCACAGCATTTTACCATTTATGCATAGGTTGGCATGAAACGAAGCAGTGCCTTGAAACATTGGCGAGTTAGCCCATTAAAAACATTGAAGTTAACTGAACGAAGACAGAAGCACTGTGCCTCCCAAATGGAAGCCACAGAAAGCTGGCGAAGTTGACTCCCTTCACCAGGAACGAATTAGCCTGTTTCTGTGCTAACGCCTGATTCAACACACAATTTTAAGAAAAAGAGGGAACGTTGAGATAGTGGTCTCATATTGCAACACTAGAGTTCTGACACGATTTCTCATCTGTGTTCCTCGCAAACACAAACTATTACGCAAATCTCTGATTACCAGCAAAATTGGTCACGTGGGTTGTATGTCGGAACAATGAGTTCCTCTACAACGCCTACCTTTACAAAGCAGTCTTGACAATGACCGCACCTTAACCACGAATTGCTTAACCACTCATTCCTTTACCACAATTTTTTCTGGTAAAGTCATGCATGGTAAACAGCTATTCGTGGCTAAGCTTACCACCCCTTTCCTCTTCCCTTGAGCCCTAAATACACCCCACATGCTCCGAAAAATTACCCCGAACCCCCCACACCCTCTAAAAATTACTCCTAATCCCCCCTAAAAACTACCCTGAACGCCCCCACCCCCCAAAAATACCCCAAACCCCCACCCCCTAAAAACTACCCCAATCCCTGCCTACCTCCTAAAAACTACCCGAACCCCCCACCGCCAAAAAATGACCCCAACCTCCCATCCCCTAAAACCTACCCCACCCCATGAAAACTACCCCGAACACTCCACCCCCTAAAAACTAGCCCGATCACCCTTACCCCTAAAAACTACCTCGAACACCCCCCACCCCCTTAAAACTACCGCAAACGCCTCTTTCCTGTCCCACTCTCTTTCCGACACTCCTCTCTCCCTGCCCATCTGAACATTAGACAGACTTTGCCTTAACCACGCACATGTGTGGTTAAGGCAAAGTCGTTTGGCTTGCGGGCTTCCGGAACACCTGGCTCCGGCCTCGTTGTTCCGGATGTTCCCCATCAAGGGCTGACTTTGTCTGCTGCTGAGCGAAGTTCCTCCTCCAAGTATGACCTGTGGTACTTGTTAAATGCTGAGATGCAATCTTGTGTTTGAAAAAGGAGCACTAGATAAAGGTATGGCATAAGAGAGGAACGCTGACAGCGTGCCATGTCGCCGAAAGCCATACCATCGCCACACTGCCTTCAGTACCCATGCCTTTACTAATAATGTTATGTTATTTGGGTTGACCCCTGCCCCCTACACACACATGCTCCTCGCTTGTTGTAAACTGTTGACAATTTCTGGGTGATCATTTTTACAAGGGTGAGTAAGGAGACGGGACAACTCAAGGGTTGATGCATGGCAAACTGAAAATGGACATTTTAGGGGGCAATGTGAGTCTATATAAATACTACCTAAAGTTGTTCACCAAGAGTTTTTTCTTCTTTATTTTCTATTTATCCAGTCGTGCTCCTCTCATGACCCTGGGGAAGGAAGCTCTTCGGCCAGGATAGTGCACTGCAGCACCTCAGACGGAGCCGCAGGGATGGGGATAGACGTGTCCGGCTGAGCACAGCTAGCTTTCCGTTAGTTTTACTTTGACCAAAAGCCTCTCAGCGTCGGAGAGTCGCAGGTAACCAATGCACGCCCTGGATTGACATTCCTATATGTGCTTTTAGAACCTCACAGATTTTACAGAAAAACAGGTGCACTGGTCCAAGTGGGGACTTTTTTTTATTTATTTTTTTATTTCAGAATTTCTGAATTAAATGAGGTTGATGTTTACAATTAATGTATACTATTTCAAAGAAGTGGTAAATGTCGGCTGCTACACACACTAAAGAAATCATTATGTCAAGCTTTGCAATTTTACACTATTAAACATAGTGGGGCAGCACATACTATTCTCCAAAACAAGTCAATACTCTAATATTATTCTTTTGATAGTTGCACAAAGTATATTTTCAGTTGTAGTAGTGGTTTAACATTGCCGCACGTGTGGCAGAACTACAAAAATTACAAGTTTTCATGAGTTCTCGTTGATCAATGTTTACAAAGAATATGCAAATAACGCTTAAATAAGTTTAAAATGTCATATTTCAACCATATTCAAATGGTTCATCGGGTAGACACCTCTCCTTCACACACATTTTTTCAATTTTGGAGTTTTATATAGCGCGAACTCTAACTGAATTTATCAGAGCGCTATACATGGGCACCGGTTCGGTCACGCACACGTTCATCGTTAGGCCGGAGACATTAAGTGCCCAGAATCACAGGATGGTGCGCGCACCCTGCCGAGACTCGAACCCGCTTCCCCAGCATCAAGGCCCGCCGCTCTAGCCGTTAGGCCACATCCTTTCCCGCATGAATGTGCCATCGAAGTGGAAGATGAAGTGTTAGCTTTCAGGGTGGCTGGCCACATCATTCGCATGCGACAAGGAAAAATGTGCGCAATACAATAACTTTTCGTTCATGCAAGGAGAAAATAAATTATATGAATTATTGGTCGCAAATTAGTTTTAAGGAGATCCTATTTTTGTGCATAAGTAAGATGTAAGCCAAAAAATGCCTATTCAAATTAGGGCTTTATACCTGCATCTTTCACTAGTAAATAGCGCCGAAAAATGTGGCAAATGCCTTTACAAATAGTTTAAACATATGTTATCATATCTGCCTCCGTTTTCTCCGACAACACATTTCACACTTACCTTGAAATACATTCTTGTGTAAACTTGAGTAAACTATGTGTCAAGTGTTGCACACACGAACAGTTTACACCCCCGTATTCAAGAGATATACGCCTGTAATAACGCCTTTGTAAATCTATACACTCGTGTCAGTCCCACTCTTTTGCAGACAGAAGTCCGAGTTACGCCTGGGTAATTCTTCCTGGCTCGTGCCACAATCCCAGGCGCGCTGGGAGGTCGCTAACCGGAAGTCCCGGCATACATTGTTCTAACGGTTACTCTTTGGTACTTACCAGTTGTAGAAGCGGAGTATGAACATATGCAAAGTAGGACCAAGCATGCGGGCGCCCTCATTTAATCTTTTTGGGTCTTTGCCTTCAGTCCCTGTGCCATCAGCTGCAGAAGGCTCGCCGCCTCGTGAGAAGTGAGGGCTTGGCAGGCGGTGGGGTGATTTTTGACCGTTGCAGCCTCGTTTCTGTTCTCGATGTAGGAAATGAAACATTAGAATGTCATTGTACGCATTTAAGTAATTACTTGTTCCTCTGATAACCAGGCTGCAAAGTTCACTGATTGTTTTTGATAGGAGTCCATAAAAGAATGATGGAAACCCAGCGGGCACACCTCGGTAGCCTCAAAAAGACGGTGTTATAGAATGCATAGGGATGCCGTCTAAGGATTCGTAATCTCGCCTGGGCCTGCCCACTCATCACCAACACTATCTGATGAGCAGGCGCTTGCTTTTTTCATACTATACCATGTAATGTGATTACGTGTGTTAATGATAGCACTGCGAGACCTTGAGTACCCAGATACGCCCACATTATCACTTTCTGAAGGGACTCCTTGACATTTCCACGGAAGAAGTCTGATAATAGAACACGCTTAATTATTAATTCTGGAAAAGTGTTAACAGCCAGGAATTGAAAACAAAAACAGTTTCAATATACTATCAATAAAAAGAAAGTACAGAAACCAGGAATCAGGAACTTTGCAGCGTGAGATATAACTTTTATTACCAACATAAATTGGCATCAATCAGTGTATCAGGGAATTTTGCCATTCACCATTGACTCGGTTGGCGGAAGTGGATTAACTCACTTCCACCTGGACTGACAAAGAACATTCACTCTAATGCCCAGATTACCAGGAGGTCAGGGTTTTCCAATTCCTGCGTAAAACCCCTTTTTGAAATGCATTTAGAATTCCAGCTGGGTCATATTTAGGGTGTCCAGTAATTACCCCGTGCTCTAAATATCTCTCTCTTTGCTAAATTTCAGGCAGGTCAAATCTGTTGGAATTTACCAGAGGTAAAAGTGTGTCGTATTTACTGTACTATGTGGATTTTGGTTCAGTACGCACTAAAATATGCATGTTATTCACTATGAACCGATTCACAGAACTAATCTGAGATAAAATCCGAAATTTACTACTTTTGGTATTCACAGAAGGCATTTAGTAGCATTAAAGTTAGGAATCCTAACTTTACTACTTCTAAATGCCTTTTGTGAATACCGAAAGTCGTAAAGTTAGGATTTTGTCTCAGTTTAGTAGTAGTAAAGTTAGGAATACTAACTTTACTACTTCTAAATGCCTTTTGTGAATACCGAAAGTCGTAAAGTTAGGATTTTGTCTCAGTTTAGTAGTAAAGTTAGGAATACTAACTTTACTACTACTAAATGCATTCTGTGAATACCAAAAGTAGTACATTTAGGAGATTATCTCAGATTAATTCTGTGAATCGGCCCCAAGAAACTCAAAATAGGTAGCATTTATTGTACCTATAGCGTACCCCAGTATATTCTTACTTATCTGGTGTCATATGAAGCACCTGGATTCCAGCAAACTTGGAATCAGGGCCTATATATGTTTAGGACCATATCACACTGAATGTAAAAGAAGACGTTCACTTTCAACATTTCATGTCCAGATCAAATTAAATGTGTATTTCGTTCTGCATTACCATTTCTCTTCCCCTAATCTGTAGCATAATGAACTTGAGGTACATTCGAAACACCTCAAGCATATTTATTTTTTGTTTTGACGTTTTATAAAGTCCTATTAAGGCCTGTGTGCTAGAGTGCTTTAGAGCGTTTTACAATGACAAGTACAATTAGTACAAGACTAAGTCAGTCACAGACATAAAACAAGCATTGGCATAGCCAATAGGTCTCGCTTTTGGGACCTTATAAGTATTTAGTTATGCATCAGAATATCCTTGGTGCAATAACGTTACTGTTGCATGGCTAAAAGCGTATAAGCCAATTCTTTTTTTAGAGGGCTGGCATGCATTTTTAAATGTAGGCTAGTAAGAAAGGTGCCAAGCCAAGGGGCAAGGACTATATAGAAATAAGTTAGTAAGAGAGGTGAGTTATAATGAGATAGCACAAATAGAAAGGTGAAGCACAGAATGACAGGTGTTTTTAACCAAAGTAGCGAGGCAGAGAGGCAGGTAGAGCCAGTGGGATTAAAATTCGAAAGTTATGAGAAGTAGAGAGAAAAGAGGTGAAGATGACGTAGAGAGATGAGTGTAATACAGAGGATGGACGAGGGAGAAGTATAGAATGTAGAACTTGGTAGAGAGAGATAGAAGTAAGACCAATGTATTAAACGAGTGAGACGTAAGCAGAGATTGAATGGTAATAGTGAATGAGATAGAAAGAGAGATGAAAGCAATGGTCGTGATAGATGGAGTGTAAGAGGTAGAGAGAGTATTGTAGAGATAAACTAATAAAATAATGAGAAAGGTGACATTAATAATAAGCAAGACCTGGTAGGCCAATTGGTGTGGTAAATTGAGAGGCTAGATAGTGTCTGTGAGGTGGGGAAGATAGAGATGAGGCAGTGAGTTGAGAGGCAGAGAGAGAATTGAAAGAGAATGTTGATTTAGAAAGAGGCATGCAAGAGGTAGTTAAAGGTAATGTACAGATGTTAAAAATGTTTGTAATAAATGGTAGAAAGTGTAATAGAAAGAGAGATGAAATTAAGAGAGAGGTGAAGTAAATGTAAGAGAAATGATGTGGGATGAGATGCAGAGAGAGAGAGGAGAGAGGAGAGAGGAGAGAGTGGAGAGAGAGGAGAATAGAGAGAGGAGAGAGAGGAGAGAGAGAGGAGAGAGAGGAGAGAGAGGAGAAAGGATAGAGGAGAGAGGGGAGAGAGGGGAGAGAGAGAGGAGAGAGAGAGGAGAGATAGGAGAGCGAAGAGAGAGAAGAAGAGAGAGGGAAAGAGAGTGAGGGAAAGAGAGAAGGAAAGAGTGAGGGAAAGAGCGTGAGGGAAAGAGCGTGAGGGAAAGAGGGAGAGGGTGAGGGAGAGTGAAAGACAGCGATGGCCCGTGTAGGGCGTTTTACCGGGGCGGTGATGTGGCGCAGAGGAGGGGCAGGGTGGGGGGTTGCAAAATGCGGCATACGTCCGATTTCAGGTAAGTTACGAAAACAATTAATAAAACGAATTTCGTTGCGCGCGCTGCATCGCAAACTGTACAATGCTGAGATGAGCCCACCATATTCTCGTTAAAATTAGACCCAGCTAACAATACTGTTTAAGGTAGTTTTGCTTAAAAAGTAAATTTTTTCTATGGTTTGGTTTTATTGGAGTTGAGCGTAAAGTGACTCAGCTCAGAGGGGAAACAACAATTAAGGAGGATGTCTCTGTGTGCCTTGTGCTTGGCTGGCGCCTCGGGCATGTTTACTGCGAACACATGGGAATGCAAATGGAAAGGGAGGGAGGGGGTAAATGCAAGCAGAGGTGACAAGAAGGGCTGGGCGAGAAGGGTGGGGGAGGGGGAATGCGAGGAGCAGAGGAACCTGAATACAAGTGACAAAAAAAGAGGAGGAGAAAGAAGGAGGGCGATGCGAGCAGAGCATCAAAGGGCTGGGCGAGAAGGGAGGGGGGAATGCGGGGAGCAGCTCTGCACGTGCACGCCATCGTGCACTCAAGCTTGTAGCCAGCAAAACCATGTTGAAAACCCACCTACTAAATGTCTCGAAGAGACAGCATGCGCTGTCTCAGCGAGACCTAAAAAATAAATGAAAATTGCAAATACACAATAAGCTACTAGATACATTGAAGAGCTTATGAAGAGCGAAGCACATGACTGGAGCTTAGAAAAATGAACTATTTGAAAGGAATTGTTATCAAGCTTTGGTCTATTGGAAGAAGTGCATATTTACAAAGAGGGACCGCATTGACCACAATGCACTGAGAGGGCTGCTGAGTCTGGTTTCACTTGAAACTCAAAGCTGAAAGCTATTGGTGAGTGCCAATCCTGTTTAGAGTGTGGCTACGAGGAGGCAGTTTTGCCTATGATGGCTCCCTGGGCCAATGGCTCGAACCGGACTGGGATGGCCCTTGCAGTAACATGCTGTTTGTTGGACTATTAACAAGATACGGGTCTTTGAATGTTATGCTGCAAACGAGATACATGTGTCTTGGGCTTTGAAAAATGAAATGTTTGAAAGATTTAACAGTTATCAAGCTTTGCTGTTTCGGAAGGATGGAGGGTGCTGAGGCCACAGAGGGAAGATGAACAGTCAGTCACGAAATTCCGGGAGAAGCCACGAGGAGGGCATCAGTTCAAACGGACTATACAACATTGGGTGGAGCAGGGAAACGGCACCTGGTGGGAGGAGACATAAGGAGATTAGCTAATCAAAATATATCATAGGAATATTTTAAAATTACAATTATCTTTAGTAAGGGAGAATAAATCTTCAAGTAAAAGATGATCCTGCAAACTCCATGGAGTCTTCTCTTCAACCATCAAGAAATTGTTGTAGTATGGGCGTGGCAGAAGGAAAAGAGGGAAACGACACTATGCATTTTGTTGTTAACTTGCTGAGAGGTGCTTTCCCTGAATCAAAGTGGGAGTGGGAAAAAGAGATACAACGAGCCCACAGATTTCCTTTCTCTATTAGAAAAGTCCAAGGGCGCGAGGGGCAGACAGGTCAACAGGCATTCCCCAGAGCCATCTTGATATATGTTGGGAATTACTTGCTCAGAGAGGAAAGTATTGATAAGGCTAGACCAGACAGGAAAAGGTCCTTTGAGGGAAACACCTTTTTTGCCAGGCCAGATTTCTGCCACGTAACGGTAGAGAGAAGATGGAGACTCAGACAGCTTATCAAACCTTTTCAGGCTCTTGGGTCTGAGGCGTTTCTCTTATTTCCCGCAAGGCTTAAGGTAGTTACCAAGGGCAGAACGATCGTCTTCTTCTCTGAGATTAAGGCCCAACAGTTCCTAGAGGAGATTAAATCGCAGAAAGAGGCTGTGAAACCAGGGGGTTGAGAATCTAGAGGAATGTTTAATTCTTAAGGGCCTGGATCATGGTGAAAAGGGGTCTACACACTGACAGATGAAGTCTATAGTTATAGGTACACCGCCGGGTGGAGTATTGTTTAGGGGGTAGTACACATAAAAAGAGAATCAGTTAAGATAAAGACACTGTGGAGGGGTATGAATGATGTATGGGAAGATCAGGTGTAGGTATAGGGGGGAGAGGGAGGATCGAACCACGCACGCTTCTGCGGCTACACATAGGTCCTACGGACCTATTTGCCAGTAAAGGGGGGGAGGGGGGTCGAGGACAGAGGGTGGGGCAGGGGGGGCGAGGGGGTTAGGGGGAGGAAAGAGGGGTAAAAAGGGGAAAAAAGGTGGGGTAGGTTCTAAGAAGCAGCACAGGGGAGCACAGTCTGTCGCACAGGGAGTTCATAGTATACAATGCGCACTAGACACAAAGAAGAAGATACGCGAAATGTATCAGATACACCCTCACAGTAAAGGGATAGAGCAAGTAAGGTATGCAGAGTCGGATAAATTCTATGACGTATTTTAATGTCTTGTAGGATTGCTACTATCAACATCTGTGGGCTCAACGACTCGGGTAAAAGACTTAGGGTGGCGGAATTACTTAGGACATTTAAGCTGGACCTGGTTTGCCTCCAAGAAACACACGTTGAGGCTTCTAAGGGATATCTCCTGGACCACCTAGGGTTTGCTGTGTTAGCAAATACGAAGCAAGGGACGAAACACAGGGGGGTGGCTGTACTAGGAAGATCCACTGATGCGGAGGTGATAAGGAAAATGGAAGATCAATGGGGAAGGTGGGTAATTGTGGAAATAAATCTAAAGGGTGAAAAATGTACCATAGTTTCAGTGTATGGATCGACAGAGGACGACCCCGAACTATTTCAATTTTTAGACACCGAGTTGGCATTATGGCCCGAACCAATTATATGCTGCGGGGACTTCAATATTCACGACCCCAGTAGCTCATTTGTTCAGCCTCGGAAGATCTATGCAGGGAGGAAAAGGAGATCACACAGGGCATTGTCAGATATGGTGGCAAATAATTCCTTGGTGGATCCGTGGGTTAAGTTGAATCCCGGTATGGATGGTAGCACCTTCTATTCGGCCCCCCATAAGGTACTTGTAAGGCTGGACTACTTTTTGATTTCAATTCCCCTGTTGGCAGAGGCTCAAATAGAAAAACAACCTCGTATCGTTTCGGACCATAGCCCTTTGATTTTAACTATTAGAATGGGTCAGACACGGCGGAAAGATATACAGTGGACTTTTGATAGAGCCCTATTGAAGGATGATGGATATAGGGTCTGCATGACTGAGTGGATCAGGTCCTATTGGGAAATTAATAAAGGTACGGCTCCCCCAGGAGTAGTGTGGGACGCCTTTAAGGCCGGGGTCAGGGGCGAGACGATGAGCTATGTGTTTTTATCCCAGAAAAAGGCAAGACTTAAAATTAAGGAGGTTTATCAAAAGCTGTTGAAGACAGAGGAGGAACTGGCCCGGGATATAAGTGATAAGGCACCATTAGAAGATCATCTACTGAAAATAGTGGCTCTTAGGGTGGAGGCGACAGAATGCATCTCAAAAAAGCAGCAGAGAATTATTTAACAAAAAAGGAAGCGGCTTACGAACTAAGTGAGAAGGTAGGCCGCTTACTAGCAGTACGCACCAGACAGAGACTAGCAGCATCAGATATTGCAGAGATTACGGATCGGAATGGAATTAGGGTTACTGAAAAGACTGAAGTAAGAGAAGCGTTCAGGCAGTTTTATGAAGAGCTATATACCAGGGGCGGGGGAGGATCTATGAGTGAGGTTCAAAGCTATCTTAGTGCTATCACCCCTCCCCCTCCGGGTATATCTATGGAAGAAAAGGATAGGTTGGATTCCCCCTTTAGTCTCGAGGAATTCTTTACGGCATTAACTAGGCTACCAGCAGGTAAAGCAGCCGGCCCAGACCAGCTCCCAGTGGAGTTTTACAAAGTGTTTTATCAGGCCATGGGATTGGACATGTTTAATGTCATGATTGAAGCGCAGAAGGGGGTCAAGATCCCAGAAACATGGGGGGAAGCGGATATTATTGTTATTTTAAAAAAAGGAAAAAATCCGACACTCCCAGGGTCATACAGGCCTATTACACTGATGAACGCAGATACTAGGATCTACTCCAAGATACTAGCAACAAGACACGCAGAGGTAATAGAGGGATTAGTAAGCCATACTCAACATGGGTTCATTCCAGGCAAAAGTACTACACAACATGTTAGGCAGGTGATTACAGCATTTGATGCGGCTGGTGTCCTGGGAGACCCTATCGCGGCACTCTTCTTGGACGCCGAAAAGGCGTTCGATAGGGTCTCATGGGAATACTTATGGCATACACTAAAGTGGAACGGACTGGGGAATAGTTTTATAACCGCAATGCAGACTCTGTATAAGAACCTGACAGAAAGGATTAGAGTTAACAGGGGTAAATCGGCAGCAGTTAACATTGGGAGAGGGACTAGACAGGGCTGTCCATCTTCCCCATTACTATTTGCTCTTTATCTGGATCCACTAATAAGGAAAATAGAGGGTAACGTAATGATTCCTCCAATAAGGCTGAATGGATGTGAGGTAAAGTCCTTAGCTTATGCTGACGACGTGGCCATACTGACACCCATCCCCAGTATGGCCATAGGTGAAATCGAATCTGAAGCCCAAAGATTTGGACAAATATCGGGGTACAGCCTAAATAGCTCCAAAACGCAAATAATATGTAATCAATATACTGTGTTCAACGATCATAGAGTCACCGATTCAGCGACGTATCTGGGGGTTGCAATCACAGCGGATTTAGACTTACTAATACAGAAGAACCTGGCGCCCTTGATGGTAAAAGTTAAGACAGATCTGGATCGTATGAATAATATGCATTTGTCTCTTGTGGGCTGCACCAATGTTATAAAAATGTTAATATTACCAAAGTTCTTGTATTTTTATAGGACAATACCATTATGGTTTGAGGTAAAATGGTTTAAAGATCTCGACAATATTCTAAATAGATTTATTTGGGCCCATGGCAAGACCCGCAGGGCATATCGTTTTATGTCTCTGCCTAGAGAGAGAGGAGGTTGGGGAGCCCCAGATTTCAGACTGTATTACTGGGCATCTGCACTGCAATATATGCGTGGGCTGCTAGGCGGGGGCGGTCTGGACGATACAACACTAAATGACTCATCTAGGATATACTCAACTGTGTTTGGACCAGAAGCGTAGAATTCCTTTCTTAAATGTATTGACTTTGCATATTACAAAAGAACTAGGTTTAAGACGGTCCAAGCCGCAATTAAGATATGGAATGCAGTGAGGAAAAAAATTGGTTTGGGCCGGTATCACAGATACACTAGGTTGTATAAAAATGTCTCCCTACCAAGGCAGATTTTTTGGGACAACACTTTGGCGGGCTGGATGGAGAAGGGGGTAGGACAGATGGGGGACTTGAGGAATACGGAGAAGGTGTTTCAATTTACGGATTTAGTGAACAGGTTTGGCTTAGATAGGAGGGATTTTTTAAAATTTTTGCAGTTAAGAAGCTTTCTGGGTAATAAGCAGGGAGGGAGGATCGGGTTTGGCAAGGTAGAAATACTGGAGAAAATAAGATTAGGGGGGGATTGCTCTATTAGGAGTTTTTACGCAAATCTGGTAGCAGGAAAACCAGATGATATGGAGAAGTATAGTGAGAAGTGGGCAGATAAGCTGAGAGGTGAGGCTAGTTGGTTTAAAGAGTCACTGGATCTAGGGCGCACTCTCCTCTGCTCAGCGCTATTGCAATCACAGCAGTATAAAACCCTCTACTCGCTATATCTCACCCCAGCAAAGACAGCAAAATGGGGGGGTACGGCAGGTATCACTTGCCCAAGATGTAGTTCCCCTGATGCAGACCTAATTCATATATTTGCTGTTTGCCCGCAAATCCTTACAGTGTTAAAAGATATAGAGAAGTTTCTGGATGCCTCCCTGAATATCCAGATTATTTTAAATCCTCCCGAAATATTGTTAGGGATAGTCACAGATACCAACATTGTCCAGAAAGAGTTTATTTTTGTCGCAATGGCAGTCTTTAGACTTTGTATAGAAATAATCAAAGAGAGGGAGTGAAGAGGTATTAGGATAGAACCTACCTCCTATCTGATATTTAGTAAACAAAAGTGATTCTACCCTGTCATGGAGTGAAAAAAGTGATTATAAATTATTAATTTTTAATTTTGTAATGATAATTAAAGTGAGTTTTGGGTGATCCATGAAATGTCACGGAAAGCACTATGTGTTTTTAAAATACCCCTCACACACTATGAATCCCATAGTGTCATGCTTCATCATGGGGGTCACCCCGTCCCTCTACGGGGCGGGGCGTGCTACTACCTACGACTACGCGGGAGCACTGTTGTTATGATGGTAAGGCTTATGTGTAGTGCAAGGGATGTGAGTGTTTAGAAATATGTGTAAAATATAAAGATTAAAAGAACCCTGGCTAGTAGAAAAAACAATTTTATTCTGTTCTCTAGCTGGGAGCGTTAAAAATGGGGAAGAGAGTAGGAGATATCACGAGTTAGTGGCTACCTACTGGGTCAACATGTTTCGTAAGCAGTCCCCACTGCTTTACTCATCAGGACCAGTAAATTATCCCTTAAACACTAGAGGGATATTGTATCAAGATATGTATGCCTATTCGTATCTATTAACAGACTTAAATGAAAGCTGCGCATGAGGGTACACTGACCCCAATAAAAAATATGACCAAATTGGTATCTGAAAAGAAGAAGAAGAAAAAACACTAGTAATACAAGGCTGTTTCATCGTTGTGGGGTATAAACACATCACCATACTTTAAGTATATCTTGCTGAGAATTCAGTTGATATCGTTTTCGTGATATATTTTTCTAAATATATATAGTTTTCGTGATATATTTTTCGAAATATATATTTTTCATTCTATATCTGAGCGTGTAAGGTGAATTTTACTCATCACCCGAATTTTTCTTAGAACAACGAAAAAAAGAAAAAAAGAAAAAAGGAAAAAGGAAGCAGTTAGACACAGAGGGCAGACTATATGTGACATTACCACAGAAACAAACATATAGGTATTATACTATGTGTATTCGCTGGTTGTATACACATATATGGTATAATACGCATGATTGCCCACAGTCATTCACTACATGTAAAAAATCGTAATGTACATACTTTAATTAGGCGTAATGTTCAGGCTTCATAAGCACGCACTGGAGGGGAGGGCGCCTGGTTATAGTCACTATAGAATAGTAAATATCGTATTAGTGAGGGAAAAACGGCAGCCGCCGGTGGAAGGCGAGCCTACCAGACTCCTGACCTGGTTTAACGACTTGGCCGAGTCACAACTTACAGTTTAGAGGATCATTCCTCGCTTCCGTGTGCCTCCGTGCTGCTCCGTCGATGTAAACACTGGAGTGAGCATCTGTGTTTTTATTGGCAGAGGGCAGGCAAGAAAAGGACGCACAACTAGAGCGTAAAAGGGCTTCAAAATGGCCGCCCGACATGGACTGTTCGAGGCACCAATCCCTCACTTCCTGGTTACGGAACGTGTGGAAATAAAAAGTTGTAAAAAATCGTAATATGAAACAGAGCATAAGGTACCTATGATCAATCGATAATTCAATGTGAATCTTTAAAAATGTCAATATATCGAGCAAAGGGAAAGTAGATATTTGCGAGTATTGTAGCAGCCATATGTTAACACTCCGACAAGGAGCGAGGCACAAAAATCGGCCGAAATCAAAAAAGTTGACAACGATCAAAAAGGGAGGAAAAAAGAAATGGGTAATTCATGATTCATTCAAAATGATGTCCATTACTTAATAATTTTCCTCAGTGCTTAGTGAAGCAAAAGTAGACATATCGCCGTCATTGTGGCAGGAGAACACGGAAAGCAGACTGATCATTGGCACTTCATTGAACATCAGGAAAGCGGAGTGCTATAGTTCGTAAAGAGATGTCTGAATGTGTATTTCACCCATTGTCTTCAAGGGGGAGTTTGTAATGGGGTCTGTATATCGATCGGATCGACCTCAGACATTGTCTATCTTGTTTGGTAGACCAATCATGTACCCACCAAAATGTCATAAAAAAATTCTGGGTGGGTCAGCAAAAGAAGGAATCAGATTGACTTCAGGCATTAGAATTTGTTAATTTAGAGAAAAAGATTAAGGTTTTTAAGAGATTCATTAGTTGAAGTTAAACCTGGCTCCATGGAATATCGTCATTAAGGCCCATGATGTTGGTCTTAAGGCGGTGTACCCATCTTTGCTCTTTTTCAAACAGGTATTTGTCATTCGGTACTTGTTCTATGACTGTCCATGATATTTCTTCTGGTGTATGTGCAAAGTCAATGAAGTGGGTTGCCATTTTCGTTGCTCCTTTTTTGCACTTGATGTTGCTTTTATGCTCACCGATTCTTACTTTTACACATCGCGTGGTCATCCCTATGTATTCCAGTTGACACGGACATTTAATCAAATACACAACGTTGTTACTGTTGCAAGTGGTGAATTTTCTCTGTTCCCATTTGGTGCCGTCAAGAAAGGTGATGCTTGTAGTTTTTCTGGTAAGATTACAGTCAGTCAAAGGCTTTATTTCGATAAAAACATATCATAAAAGCATAACAGTTAAAAATGGAATAAGTTAATTTCATTAAAAAAGAAAAAAACCTATCTTTACAATAGAGAGCAAAACAGGTCATAAATAGTTGTTTAAGAGTGAATTAAACAATTTCCTTGAGCCTTTTACTTCTGATACGCCATGCCCAAGATAAGAATTTTGCAAGGGCACAAACGTATAATGGGCGAGCGTCTGACATTAAAATGCGGAGTGCCACAATATGGTGTCTAGTTCCCAAGGAGCGGCACAGTTGCTTAAGCCATCTTTTCCTTGGGAGGGCGTACTCATGGCATTCAAATAAAAAGTGAGCCACAGACTCACTCCTGGATGTGCAAAAGGGACAAAGATCAGAGGTCTGAGGAAAGGAATTCCATCGTGATGTAAAACTATAAAGTAGGAGGGTCCCGGTCCTAAACTTAAAATACAAAGCTCTATCAAAGGGGCTCTCGATGATGTCGAGATATAGTTCCCGGATTGGATGATCCTTAAAATTCAGGAAGTCCTCAGTAAGTCTCCCCAATGACGTGTTCGTGTTCCGTTGGGTCGCAATCCAGTTCCAATATAAGAGCTTAAGCGTGGCTTTCGGAGGGGAAGATCTATTTTCCCATGCTGCATTTAGCCCCAGATTATACAAAAGGGCTTTCATGTCACGCAACCATTTTATCCTATGCCATCCTGGGAGTGACATGATTTCCGAGAGACCTTTGGCATATTTGGCTAGTTCCGGGACCCGCCACAAACGAGCCCATAGCAATAGAGGGCGAAATTTCGCCAGATCACCGATGGGGCGACAACCAAGATCGAGCATTAATGGAATCGTGGGGGTACCTTGGGGAAGTGACATAATGACCCTGAAGAACTTCCTCTCTGCTCTTGATAAGTCACCAATATCACAAGAGCCCCAAAGCTCGGCTCCATAAAGGGCAGAGCTAACTCCTCTTGCTGCGTAAATATCAATAACGGGGGCTATCGGTCTTATAGCACAGGAGCGCTGCTCCTTCACAAGAGCCCCTGTAACTCTTTTGTGAGATAACAGCATCTTGCATAAATGGGGGCCCCACTGCATATTATGGGATAAACGAATCCCTAAGTAGTCAAACACATCCACCCTCCCCAAAGGTTCGTCATTCAATTTTGGGGGGCGTATAGATTTTTTAGGGGGATTTAACACAAGATACTTTGTTTTGTCTCTATTGATTACCAGGCCCCGCTCTGTACAGAAGAGCTGGAAGTTGTTTAAGAGTTTTTGGAGGCCCATTGGGGTTTTGGAGAGCAAGAGTGTGTCATCCGCGAAGAGGAGGGTGGGGATACGTTCCCCCGCCAGGGATGGTTCATCTGAGGGGTCTTTCAATAGATGCTCTACTACACCGTTAATATATAGAGAGAAAAGGGTGGGAGCTAGAACACATCCCTGGCGTACCCCTCTCTCTACCGGAATTCTGTTAGTTTTCTCGCCATTTCTCCCCCACCTAACCTGGGCAAAGGTGTTTACATGCAGCCTTACCAATAGCAGGAGTAAGTAGTTGGGCACCCCCATGGCAGCAAGGACTTTCCAAAGAGCCTCCCTAGGTACTAGGTCAAAGGCAGTCTTCAGGTCGATAAAGGCGAGGTAAAGACTGCCTTTGCCCAAGACCACCACCTTCCAATACACAAGCAACAATCTGAACGCTTGCTCGATTGTGCCGGTGCCTGCTCTGAAGCCAGCCTGGTAGTCGGAGAGGATGTCGTTTTCGTCGATCCATTGTAGTAATCTGACCAACAACACCTTCCCGACCACCTTTTGCGTTATATCTATCAGGCTTATGGGTCTGTAATTTGATGGGTCGTCCCTGGCCCCCTTTTTAAAGATGGGGACGACCTCCGCCCCTTTCCAGGATGCCGGGATTGGCGCTCCCCCGCTAATAGCATTAAGCAAGCAGTTAATAAATTTACCCATTTCGGGATATCTGCTCGCAGCAGATCCCCGGGTAAGCCGTCTGGGCCAGCTGCTTTTTGGGGCCTGATGGTAGTAATTGCATACTCCACTTCTTTAATCGAGAAAATGGAGTCTGCCACCCTGTTGTTTAATGGCAAAGCTGTACATAGCCTTCCAGTTGCTAGATCATCACTCCTTGTTGGCAAATCCGGAGTTGCTGGTGCCACCTCCCTTATATGTTTTTCATTAGAAATGTCCATGGAGAGGGCATTAGAGGTAGCACCTGATTGGCTTGCATATAATTTAGAGAAGTGGTTGACCCAAGCTTGGCTGGTGATATTGCATGTAATGAAGTCAGCGTCAGGTCTATTTTTGGCTCTAATTATGTCCCAAAACGCCTTGAGTCTTTCCCCAAACTTGCCTCTTTTAGAGAGCGCCAATGTTCGATTTCCCACTCCTTTTTAGCACTAGCCAGGGTTTTCTTATAATTTAGCCTAGCTCCCTGAATATCTCCTTGTGTTTTGCTTTTGACGGCCTTAATCAAAAGCGATTTGGCGTGCCTACAAGCAGGTGTGTACCAATCATGCTTTCCCTTAAGGAGCCCACTTGCCGCATTTTTGCCTACTTGATTCATTTTTAGGAATACATTCCCAATAGACTTGATGGTCTCCTCAAAAATAGGGGTAACCCGACCGGGATTTAGCTCACCCTTGTCTGAGCTATCCAGTTCCAATTCCAACTGTGCGTCTGTGAGTACTGAATTGATTGTATTTAATTTAGCTTCATCCTTCGCAACCATGTTCCATTTTAGGCGTTTCCCACACGAGGATACAGAAATTTTGTGGGCTGGGTTAAGGGATTTTGCGGTCTTTTCGTGAGGCCATGGATTCCTGAGGGACAGTGAAAGCGAGTTACGATCGCTTTCAACTGTGGGCAGGACTACCATGTCCTGAACAAAACTCCAGAGAATGAAATCTAGCATGATGTAATCGATCCTAGAGGTATGGTTGACTCTATTAAACGTGGCCGCACCCAAAGGATCAGAACGCGTGCGGCCATTAGCTGCTCTTAGCCCGAATTCCAGCGTTAGGGTATTGAGCTGAATAGCAGTTTTGGACCATTTTTTAATCGGAGGGATGGTTAAAATCGGGATACCCCATCTATCATCATCCTCACTTGGGTCATAAATGTCGTCCTGTATAAGGGGCTCATAGGTGCAGTTGAAATCACCCGCAACCAAAACTTGGGATCCAGCTAAATTTTCATTCAGTGCCATTTCGAGGATAGATACTGTCGGGGATGGAGAGCCATATTTGGTACCTCTGGCGTATACATTATATAAGTCAAGGATGGGTCCTCTTTGGGAGCCTCTCAAAGAGATTTTTAAAATATATGGAGAATTGATTAGCTTTGACTCAGTCTGAAGATTTAAGGCAATGCTTACCCAGGTGAGTAGGCCTCCCGAGGGACGGCCTGACCCATTTCTTGGAGGTACAGCAGGAACAAAGTGGGTAATATAGCCTACCCGATACACGGGTTCCAGGCTCCAAGTCTCTTGGAATAGGCAAATCGTATGTGCCTCTACTAGGGCATTCCACTCAGGCAGTTGAAGTTTCCTGTGGATGCCAGCTACATTCCAGCTTAGGATCTTTATAGTATCGCCCTGTTTAATACGAGTGTTTTTTTTTGGAATACTGGAGCATTCTGGTCGCGGCAGAAAAACATCATGGCTCACAGGCTCGATGCAGGGCACAAGTGGTGCCTTCCCAGACCCTGATACAAGGGTAGGACGTAGGCAGTGGGAGGGGGTCTGCAGAGCTTCTTGAGGAGTAGGGTTAAGGGAGGATATAGGCTGGATAGGAGTTAAGCAGTTATTGGGCAGAAAGCAGTCTACGAGTTGGACTGGGTTGGAGCTAGTGCATTCATTGTCCTCAGGGACAGATCCAGAACCCAATAATGGTCAGTCTACTTCTTCTAAGCAGCTGAATCTGTTAGCAAGAGGTATACCACTCCAGCCTTCAGAAAGAGCTGTATCTCTACCCTCATAGCCTGGCCAAGCCTCCCTCTCCCTTCTGTTGTTCCAAGGTCTTACTTCAGACGTACCCCTATCGGGAGTGTCGTCACAACAATTTATAGGTGGATAAAAGGAAGAGAGTCTCCTCACCTTTATTCCGTCAATTTTGGGCCATGTATTACGACGGCAGATATAATCAGCCGTTCGAGAATTATCAAAGTTGACAATAATACAATCTCCCTGGATCTTTTTCTTCTCACTACCTATCCAAGGAACCCTACGCACCATAAGGATCCTGCTACTACAAGAGTGAAGGAGTGGTCTATTAACATTGAGCCAATGCTGTACCTTATTTTTTAAGGACCACGTTGGTTCTTCTTTGTGTGGCCTTAGCTCAGGAATACCAGTCATGATCACAACATATGGGTCGCTTTCTGGAGGTAAGTGTATAGGATGACCAAACTCACCCCTGAATTTGTCATTTTGAACTACTGACCCCATGGGTTTAGGTAAATTATTTTGGTGAACTGGCCCCGGTGTTTTTGCTACGTTATTTTGGTGTACTGACCCCGGGCATTTAGGTAGCGTGTTTTCTAAGGTTACACCAGAGGTAGGGGGTTTGGAGGGTTCACCAGCTTTCCTAGATGCAGCTGGCAAAGATTTTGCTGTCAAAGATTTTGATGGCGGATTTAAATCAACCGAGGGAGCGCTCGCCACTACCCGCTCCATCCTCAAGGTCGAGGGAGTAGCCCGCAACTCCTGGTGGTTGGCCGATCCATCGCTCTTGAGTGCATCCAGAGATAAATTCATGGAGAGTAGGTGCTTTTCGATATTAGAAAGAGAAAGTACAATGGGTTGCACATATTCTCTAAAAAGTTCACCTAGTACACTTAAATGTTGGTTGTTAGCCTCACAAACTTTGCAACCCATGCCCAAAATGCTTGGATCACTAGGGGCCAGTGGAGTCGTAAGAGGGACTGCTGTATCTATTACTGCTTTATATAGGGCACTCTGGACAGGATTGCTTTTGTTTTTCCTTGCCGCCTGGGTAATCAGAGTTTTATTCGGAACTTTGGAGTTACATTTTTTCGAAACCCTAGGCTTCTTCCGTTTGGGGATGGCACCCTCCCTTGCCCCCCTTGGGTGATTTGAACTAAGCCCCTCCTGTCTTGGGCTTGAAAACAGGTTAGGCGTCCTCTCAAGATCTTTGCTTGAGTGCATATCTGAGAGGGCTAAAGAAGCTGACAGATCAACCGTATTAGGTACACCGTGTGTCTCGACCTGGACTTCAATGAGAGGCCTGATGGAGTTTGAGCTTATAGGTGTCTTAGCTAAAGCCATAGGGCCTAACGAGGAGCGTCTTGCTAATTCTAGATCTTGCGAAACTCTTCGCTCCAGGAGTGATATACCTTGATTAATGGCTTCATTTGCCCTAGTTATATATTGGTCAATCGGGCCAGATGTACGCGCTACCCCCTGAGCGTTTTTGCTCCTAGCACCCCTCGTCATCCTGACAGACATGTACTAATATGTGGGACCTTCACACAGTTTGCGCTGAGCAGTTGGCAATTAGCCAGAAGGATTTCGGGCTGTATGTGTCTAGGTAAAATAACTGCAATACCACATCAAGATATAAATGTCAATGGGGTGGCCCAGTCCAGTCTTACCCGGTCTTTAACGGGCTTAAATGGGCCCGCCCTTGGCCCGGGCTTCGCCCGGGCGCGGCCCGCGCGCGGTTCCCGCGAGGCGGTCGCCTAGCAGATCTTTTATGCGCCTCCAGGCGCGAGATTGTTAGAGGCGGCTTCCTCTTCCGCCGCACAGGATGCTGGGGGATGAAGTCCCCCTCCTAACGGCGGCCGCTTTGGAATGGCGGCGGCAGGAGGGAGACGAGCAGCGGACACAGACCCCAGAGGAGAGCACCACGAGTAGATGCAGGTAGGTTTCCTGGACAGAAGTCGCCCACTCGGCCAGTCACCAGCAGATCTTTTATGCGCCTCCAGGCGCGAGATTGTTAGAGGCGGCTTCCTCTTCCGCCGCACAGGATGCTGGGGGATGAAGTCCCCCTCCTAACGGCGGCCGCTTTAGAATGGCGGCGGCAGGAGGGAGACGAGCAGCGGACACAGACCCCAGAGGAGAGCACCACGAGTAGATGCAGGTAGGTTTCCTGGACAGAAGTCGCCCACTCGGCCAGTCACCAGCAGATCTTTTATGCGCCTCCAGGCGCGAGATTGTTAGAGGCGGCTTCCTCTTCCGCCGCACAGGATGCTGGGGGATGAAGTCCCCCTCCTAACGGCGGCCGCTTTAGAATGGCGGCGGCAGGAGGGAGACGAGCAGCGGACACAGACCCCAGAGGAGAGCACCACGAGTAGATGCAGGTAGGTTTCCTGGACAGAAAAAAGAAGGAGACTTTCTTATCCAAGACTCACCTAGAACACCTTATCTATATACTCTCCCTAAAATACACAAAAAACAAAAAGACCCTCCAGGTCGCCCGATTGTGTCTGGTATAGGTTCTATTTTAGAACCAGTTTCTAAATTCGCAGATGCATTCTTAAGACCCATGGTTCAAAAAACATCTACGTACCTGCGAGACACAAAAGATGTCCTCGTACTATTAGAAGACCTTCCTTTTGACCCAAGACACCAACTGCTTATTAGCTGTGATGTCGAGAGCCTGTACACTAGTTTACCACACACAGAGACTCTAAACATAATCGAGGAGGTTCTATTCAACACTGATTGGGTGTACCAAACACCTAGAAACATCATCATGGAATGCTGCAGCCTAGCATTGAGAGAAAATTTCTTTAGATACGAGGACACCATCTACCTTCAGAAGCACGGGACCAGCATGGGGAGCACCTTTGCTCCCAGTATACCTGGTCTCTATGTGCATCATCTAGAAACAACGAGGATTCTACATCCCAATAATCCTTTCCAGAGCAACATCAGTATCTGGAAAAGATACATTGATGACATCTTGATCATCTGGAACGGTGATGAAATCACTGCCAATCAATTTATGACCTGGCTCAACTACCAAGATGAATTTCTGAATTTCACCAGTACGATATCTAATAAGGAGCTGACTTTCCTTGACCTAAATATATCACCTAAAAATGGAAGACTTGTGACTACCACTCATTTCAAAACTACAGCAAAAAATTGCCTTCTACTATATCAGAGTTTTCACCCAAAACACCTACGCGATAACCTTCCCTATGGACAATTTTTGCGCCTACGACGCAATTGCACTGAAGTTGAAGACTTCAAAAGCCAATCGGAAGATCTTAACGCTAAATTAGCTAAAAGACAATACCCCAAACGAATTATTGAGAAAGCATACAAAAGAGCACGCAACAACTGCAGAGAAAGCCTTCTTGAACCAATTACACCGAAACCCAAAGAAGAACGGCCATTCTGCATCGCTACATATAACACTAATTCCAATAAAATTACCAAAATTGTGAACAAACATTGGCGCATTTTGAATAGTGGTGGACTTAACCTCCCGAAACCCATTTTTGCACACAGAAGAGGTAAAAGCATACGTGACATGTTGGTCCACACTAGACCTAGCAGCAATGAATCTACGGGCCTATCAACCTCCATGGCTAAAATCCAAGGACACCACCCGTGTGGAAGATGCAAAGTCTGTAATCTTACCAGAAAAACTAAAAGCATCACCTTTCTTGACGGCACCAAATGGGAACAGAGAAAATTCACCACTTGCAACAGTAACAACGTTGTGTATTTGATTAAATGTCCGTGTCAACTGGAATACATAGGGATGACCACGCGATGTGTAAAAGTAAGAATCGGTGAGCATAAAAGCAACATCAAGTGCAAAAAAGGAGCAACGAAAATGGCAACCCACTTCATTGACTTTGCACATACACCAGAAGAAATATCATGGACAGTCATAGAACAAGTACCGAATGACAAATACCTGTTTGAAAAAGAGCAAAGATGGGTACACCGCCTTAAGACCAACATCATGGGCCTTAATGACGATATTCCATGGAGCCAGGTTTAACTTCAACTAATGAATCTCTTAAAAACCTTAATCTTTTTTCTCTAAATTAACAAATTCTAAAGCCTGAAGTCAATCTGATTCCTTCTTTTGCTGACCCACCCAGAATTTTTTTATGACATTTTGGTGGGTACATGATTGGTCTACCAAACAAGATAGACAATGTCTGAGGTCGATCCGATCGATTTACAGACCCCATTACAAACTCCCCCTTGAAGACAATGGGTGAAATACACATTCAGACATCTCTTTACGAACTATAGCACTCCGCTTTCCCGATGTTCAATGAAGTGCCAATGATCAGTCTGCTTTCCGTGTTCTCCTGCCACAATGACGGCGATATGTCTACTTTTGCTTCACTAAGCACTGAGGAAAATTATTAAGTAATGGACATCATTTTGAATGAATCATGAATTACCCATTTCTTTTTTCCTCCCTTTTTGATCGTTGTCAACTTTTTTGATTTCGGCCGATTTTTGTGCCTCGCTCCTTGTCGGAGTGTTAACATGTGGCTGCTACAATACTCGCAAATATCTATTTTTCCCTTTGCTCGATATATTGACATTTTTAAAGATTCACATTGAATTATCGATTGATCATAGGTACCTTATGCTCTGTTTCATATTACGATTTTTTACAACTTTTTATTTCCACACGTTCCGTAACCAGGAAGTGAGGGATTGGTGCCTCGAACAGTCCATGTCGGGCGGCCATTTTGAAGCCAAGATATACTTAAAGTATGGTGATGTGTTTATACCCCACAACGATGAAACAGCCTTGTATTACTAGTGTTTTTTCTTCTTCTTCTTTTCAGATACCAATTTGGTCATATCTTTCATTGGGGTCAGTGTACCCTCATGCGCAGCTTTCATTTAAGTCTGTTAATAGATACGAATAGGCATACATATCTTGATACAATATCCCTCTAGTGTTTAAGGGATAATTTACTGGTCCTGATGAGTAAAGCAGTGGGGACTGCTTACGAAACATGTTGACCCAGTAGGTAGCCACTAACTCGTGATATCTCCTACTCTCTTCCCCATTTTTAACGCTCCCAGCTAGAGAACAGAATAAAATTGTTTTTTCTACTAGCCAGGGTTCTTTTAATCTTTATATTTTACACATATTTCTAAACACTCACATCCCTTGCACTACACATAAGCCTTACCATCATAACAACAGTGCTCCCGCGTAGTCGTAGGTAGTAGCACGCCCCGCCCCGTAGAGGGACGGGAAGACCCCCATGATGAAGCATGACACTATGGGA
This sequence comes from Triturus cristatus, assembly GCF_964204655.1. Lineage (NCBI taxonomy): Eukaryota > Metazoa > Chordata > Amphibia > Caudata > Salamandridae > Triturus > Triturus cristatus. The sequence continues at coordinate 694,269,475 of NC_140595.1, read as the reverse complement.
TTCATAGTGTGTGAGGGGTATTTTAAAAACAGATAGTGCTTTCCGTGACATTTCATGGATCACCCAAAACTCACTTTAATTATCATTACAAAATTAAAAATTAATAATTTATAATCACTTTTTTCACTCCATGACAGGGTAGAATCACTTTTGTTTACTAAATTTTAGACTTTGTATAGCCAGGGCATGGCTGGATAAAAATCCCCCAGGAATGCAAAGCTGGCTCGCTAACCTGTTATCTACCTATAATTTGGAAAAATATATATATGCTCGGAAAGGCAAAACAGGGAGAAAACTGGGGGTACGGATATGGGACCCCATCATAAAATGGAGAGAGGGCCTGGGTCTGAGAGGATAATATCAGGAGAGTTGAGACGAATTTGAGTTATCAGATGTTGAAACAATTTATCGATATATGTAGGATGTTTTGAAACGCTATGATATGTAATGGTTTATGAGAATTTAAATTTATCAATGGAGACTGTACGAAGATATGTGCTAACTGTGCAATGGTGTAATCAATAAAAAAAAAATAAAAAAAAAAAAGAAAGAAATTGTTGTAGTAAGCCTGGATCTTCGTATGTTGTTGTTTTATTCTTATAAGTCACCTTAAAGAGGCACGGGTAGAGTAGGCCAAATCTGGCATTCAAATTATGTGGAGCTGGACGCATGGCTAAGAAACCTTTCCTTTTGTCTGGCGTGACCTTCGCATAGTCCTGTGAAAAGAATAACTGGGATCCTTGCCATGAGATGCAACGTTTGATTTTGACTGCTTGTAGGACTTTCAACAAATCCGTATATTCTAAAAAATATAATATTACGCTTCTTGGATTGCAATGGATAAATGCATTCTGAGGAGAACGACCAAGTGTGCTCATTGTATGTTTAATGTTGGAGAGTCTCGAAATTACAGATCTGAGGCAAAAAAAAGATTGAAAAAAGGAAATGGGATTGGAGCCTTCCAATCCTTCAGCCAAACCATAAATACGTAGGTTGTTACGTCTATTCCGGTTTTCGAGATTTTCCACTTGCTTCTGCAGTTGTAAGATTTTTGTTTTCATAGGGTGAATTTGTTGAGAGGATATTTGTATAGATTTTAATTGGTGTTCCATTAAGTTAATTTTGTTATCCAGATAGGCCATTTATCCTCTAGAGCTTGTAGACGTATGTTTGTTTCCTCCATATAGGGTTTAGTTGCTCTGACCTCGTCCAGAAGCAATTCTAAGGAGGCTGGCGGAGGAGATGTGGTCGGAGAAGGAGGATCCTTTTAAATTCTCTTATTAGATGATAATACAGAAGAGGTAGGCATTTTAGATACATTTTTCCCATTTGGCGGTGAGAAGTGTGGAAGAGGAGTAGTAAACGAGGGCGAAGTGGTCGCTGTGTCTGTAAAATGGGAAGGTGCGACTTGTTCTGATTCCTCCATGTCGCTTTGTAATACCGAAAAGGGGTTTGAGGTATGTATTGTAGTGGATTTCGGATGCAGAGATTGGATGGATGTAGAAGCCGCACCTCTACCAGATTTATTTCCCCCCAAATACATGTGCGTCAGAATAGGGGAGAAGAGCTGTGTAAAGTTTACAAGGTAGTTGCACAGAAAACGTTGTTGCTTGAATAGCAGAGATGAAGAATCAAATACCGTTAAAGGATCATCTACTCTCAAAGAACTATAGCATTAACAATGTTTCCACAAATTGTCATATGGAGAATAGTGAAAAACATTAATGAAGTTAAAAAACAGATGACATTTGTAAATCCAGGATAAATGACATTTGCAGAGAAGAATAACTAAGGCATCAATGGCAGTAAGAATAATGGAACGAAAATCCACCGAAGAGTTAACCAGAGTTACAGCATGCCTCTGACAGGAGAAAAACGCAGCGGTACCTATACTGCGCTGAGTATGTCAGGAATGTAAAATGACGGCTGCAAATCCAGTCACGGAGACGAGCCGCACATTTTAACTAAACTGAAGTGTTATAAGGGCTTACTGCAGCTGCAAGAAGTGTCACAGAGGTCCAGAGGCACTCAAGAGAAGAGTCCTTATGTTGTGGTAGGTGACAGGGCGCTGTCTCTGCCCGTCAACCTTAAAAGTCCTCGAGTCCTGGAGCGGAGTGGCATTAACCAGCCGCCATCTTTTCTGGGGCCAGACCATACCCCTGGCCCTGAATACTTCTAAATGTGGCTCTGGCACTTTTTAGGATGAAAGTTAGTTTGTTTTTGCTTACATTTATCGGTTACATGGAAGGCAGACATACAGCAAGTTACAGAGATTAATTAAGATTATGACTAGTATTACTTGTATAGGAGTCATCAATCTGATCGCCACCACTGCACATGTACAAACCGTACTGTAGGTTGGAAGGAAGCCACTGAAGGCAGCACTCTGAGTTGGAGAAGCGGACAGGTTGCATGCTGTGTAAAAAAAGAATATCACAAGGATGTAAAAAAAAATGTGTTTATAATATAATTCAATTTCTTTTCAGTGGCTAATTGATCCAGCATGTGGCGCTGGCGCTGCCTAGGTTTTAAAGTCTGTAGTACCAGCAGTAGGTAGCTCAGGCATGGGTCCTTGTATTTCCTTCCTTCCATTTACTTAGTCCGATTCACGTTACTGGTAGTACTAGCTTTTGATTATGATCACCTCAGCGCCGACCGCATTAGTCTGGAGTTTCAGTGTCTGGGAACATCTACATGCAACCTGATGCTGTCTAAATTATTTAGACTAAATGGTTAGCAATGGTTTACTAATAGGTCTTCAGCACCTCCCTGCCATGTCTTTCACACGCAGCCTTTCACAGAACAAAACACTAATCAACACTCCAGGTCGCAGGGACAAGGCTGGGCAGTGGTGTGGCAGCAGTGCTGGACTGGGAACCGAAACCAGCCCTGGCAAACTGCGCGGCCAGCCCCCCTGGGGTGTGCTGCCATGCTGTTTCCCAATTGTGTTACAGGGGGCCGATATTGCCAGCCTCTGGTAACAAAAAACAGCCCTCAGGGGCCCAAAACCGGCCCCCACCCTGGCAGCCCACCGGGGAAATACCCAGGAGCCCTCTACAGCCAGTCCAGCCCTGTGTGGCAGCCTGCCTTTGATGCCTGTAATACGTTTGTTTTACCACACTCTTGTTGGAGATAAAAATAACAGCTTTACCTGCAGCTAATGAAAGCCATACCGCCTGCAAGTAGGCACTTTATCAGCCAGGGAGGAGGAAACACTAAAAAGTAAAAGGAAGAGAACCAGTCCCTAGTAGTAGCCACACAAGCACGAGGAGAAAGGCTGGTATTAATGATTATGGGGAATGTTTTATGTTGAGCCCCACGTGACGACATTATGTGGAGAACAGAGCATTCACAGCCAGACTCAGGCAGTGCAACACAAATATTATGCACCCACTACACTTGCAAGCGCACACACACTCCTCTAGTGCTCTGTACTCAGGACCAGAGACAAACACGTTCCCATCTGACAGTCATGATTGTACGCTCGTCCAGCACTGAAGAGCATAGGCATGCACTGTAGGCTCAGGAAAAAGTGCACTCAGTAAGAAACATATATGCACTACATGGTGTATGCACTAGTACAGCAAGGAGCACATGCATTCATCCAACACTTGGGAACCCAGGCACACACTAGCACGCTCAGGAGAAGGTGAACTCAGGATGGCATGCACTAGCACCCATCTAGCACGCGGCCACAGCGCAGTGTACATTTGATATTATTTATAATGAGGCAAAACATGTTTTGGATTTTGTTCTGTAGGTGGCTGATTGTGTTGAACTTCTAGCATGTGTCGCTGATCGAGTGAAAAAGTCAGTAAATCTGTAGTGGTTCAGGAAATAGTACAGGCCCCACTCATTTAACATGAATGTGGTAAGAGTGCAGTATTGTTGTTGGTGGTGCATTTGGGCCACACTGTCACAAATATTGTACTAACGGATGGTGCAGTAGCATAGCACACTGTCATTAACATATAGCACATTTCCATTATTCATAGCAATAGCCCCAACATTTGTACAATCATGCAGTTACCTCTAAGTCATTATCATATGAAATCTCTTTATTGATGTCATAGCTTCAGTTTCACAATTGGTTCATTAATCTTCTTGCTTTTTCAAATTTACATGAAAATGCACCATTTGCCGACTCTCTTTTCAAAATTTTCAGGGGGGAGAAACCCCCTATACCCTCACCCAAACCCCCTTTTCACGGTTGGACTCGCTCGATACACTCACTTGCCACATGAGACTTATTGCAAAAATGTACGCCTCACCACTTTCAAATGTCATCAGCCACCACTGGAGACAAGAGAGGATATTCAAAGTCAGGCTGACCATTTTTGACCAAACAGAGATAGAGCTATAAGACAAATACAGGCTAAGTAGCACTGTCACATTGGAGTTAATTTCCCTTTTAAAGTCACACCTAGAAAGCAGTACTCTGTGCAGCAATTCCATCCCCACCCAGGTCCAGGCGTTCTGCTTGTTACACCTATTAGCCACTTGCAGTTACCAGAGTGTGGTAGCTGCTGCAGGTGGGGTGCTGCAAAAAGCGCTTCCGTGTTTCTTCTGCTCACTCCCCAATACCCTGCTTCTCAACATCCACCAACACATATTCATGCCCAGGAATGATGCGGAAATGCTTATTACCAAATTGCAATTTTACAGGATGGCAACATTTCCCCAGGTCATAGGGTGTATAGATGGGACACATATGACCATATGTCCTCCCTCCAATCTTGAATACCTTTTTAGGAACAGGAAAAATATGTTGTCCCTTAATATACAATTGGTTTGCAATGCCCACAGCATAATAACTGACATTGCCTCACAATATCCAGGGAGCACCCATGCCTCCTTCATGTTTAGGCACAGCGGAACATCCAGACGACTGGAAAGTGGGGAGTTTAATGATGGATACTTATTACGTACTGAGATTGAATGTAAATGCTTATATGTAAGTGCTCAATAGTCACAATATTTATGGTATCTCACACTAATCTATGTGTTTCAGGTGATAGTGCATATGCCCTATGCCCCAGGAGCCTTACACCCTACCTTTCTCCCACCACCCAAATGAAAGGTAAAGGTGATACAACACTGCACATCGTCGCACCAGGACTTCGATAGAGTGGACATTTCGACTACTCAAATCACGTTTTCACTGCCTCCATAAGAGTGGGAGTGCCTTACAATATATATATATATATATATATACATACCAGACACCGCTTGTAAGATTGTAGAAACATGTGCCATCCTTCACAATATTGCCTTCATGAGAGGCTTACACATTGCGGTGTCTGCCTCTGATTTGGAGGAGGAGTATCCTGGCCCACTAGTTCCGCAGCCACCAGAGGAGAGCAGAGCAGTGAATGGGAGAAGGCGAGGGACCACATTGCTACACATTACGTCTCAAGGTAAGACATTTTCATATCGACAACACTGTAAAAAAATGGCACCACACTTGATTGATTGCTTAAAGTAAAGATACCTTTAATGTCAGCTGTTACTAAACAGTTGACAAACAAGTGGTCATTCTCATGAATTTTGATCCCATGTAGAAATCATGTATGTCAGTTACAGCTGAACAACAAATGAAAACAAGCATTTGCAATGCAATAGGTCTCGCATTTATGGGAGTTTAAGCTATTGGCATTGCAAAAGACAAAGCATTTTATTTATGTTTTCAAAACGAAAACAAAAATAAAAGGTATTGTTATTTGCAATGTCAATAGCTCAAACACGCATAAATGCGAGACCTATTGCTTTGCAAAGGCTTGTTTCAGGTACACATGGTCAATAAAGGCGAACCACTACAAACTGAAAACATGATTATATTAACTAAACCCCAGCACTGGAGGGCCGAGTCCCCAGTGATATGGGGTGATCTGGTAAAATTATGCTACAGCAAATGGTTGAAGTTGTCAATTCGCAAATGTGACTTACCAGACTGCAGTAATGCAAATGTCAATTAGCTCGATAACCCCTGCCTAACAGCTACGTTCGGGGATGGCTCCCTAGTTAATCCCTTGAGTTTAGAAGGAAGCCTAGCGTATGAAACTTGCAGGGTTCCTACTCCTGAACGTCGCAAGGTATTGTGTAACAACAGCTAAAGGTACTTTACAGTCGGACAGTCCAGAATTCTCGGTAGGCGAAATGCGTGTTGCAAGAGTTATATGCAAATGACGGGGCTGCGCCCGCCGTCTTGCCTTTTCACTGACCTCTGCTCTGTCTTTGTAGGGTCACTGTCCAAAGATGAGTACCACGTCCCAGTACCCTCATGATTGCCGCCATGCTCTCCTTCTGCACTGATCCCCAAGTGAAGTACTGGGTGTTCTAGAAGAGGCTTAGCGTGCAGCGTTAGGGAGCGACGGGGCCATATTGGAATGAAGTCTATCTGATTTACTTAATTGACAAATGAACAGTTCACCTCGTTTTTTTTAAGTATACACGGGAAATTACTTGTTTTAATAGCATGTGTGGAGTCTTACTAATTAAATTTTGGGGTCACAGATCATAGTTTACATTTGTTTTTAATCGACATGAAGATGGTTTGTTGATGTAAAAGTTAAAGTTAACAAGCATTTGCAATGCAATAGGTTCAATTGCATTGCAAATGGTAAAGTTTAAAACTGAGAGCGGCGCCCTTCAAGGACACCGTGCTCGTTTTTTAAAAAACTTTAACACTGAGCGCGGTGTCCTTGAAGCGGCGCCGCGCTCAGTTTTAAAGTAAAAAAAAAAACAAGCTCCTGCGCTGTTCCAGCATTGCAGGAGCAAGAGAGGCTGGGTTTGAGGTTGTACAACACAAGGCAACTGTTTCTCCAAAATCACATATCATGTGTTGGGAACATGTTAGCTGGATGTCATAGATCAATAATTTCCTTTGCTTCACAAATATTAACAATTTTTAGCAGTTGAAGTGCGCCTCTGAAGAAGACACGATCTGCCGCCCTCTCTGATCGGAAGAGTTTACCATCCATGAGCAATCAGGAGCTACAAGAGTTCAGCATGTTAGCACAGTAAGGAGAGAGCCCATAGGAAATTGTATAATTTCTAGAAAAATATACATAACCAGAATATCACGTTGTCCAGATGAGCATATCAGTTCATTGTTTGCATTTAGTGCTTGGAGTGTGGAAAATAGGCCTCAGCTAGGCCTACCAGTGCAAGGGGTTCGCCTTTCTCTGCACAGAGTCCTCAGACTATTAGAAAGAAGTTGGCACAGAAACTGGAATAGAAAATACAGAGTTTAATAAACCTCATGAGGTGGAACCACATTCACCCAGCACCCTGTGGTGCTGAATGAAGGTAGCACACTGAACAGAAGGGCCATGGTCCTTTTATACCCACGCAGGGGCTAAAAGAAGACGGTACAAGTATACTTGAGAGGAGTTATACACATATATGGTCATAAAGAAACTGCACAGTCGACAAGTGGGAGAAGCTAGCAGTTGCTGACTCTGGTAGAAACAACCTGATAGTTACAGACTAATAACAGATGCATGGACAGTTAGATATTCCTGCGGAAGTGCAGGGTAGCAGAGTCTAATTATAACCAGTCCTTTAAACAGAGCACAAGGATAAACAACAGTGAAGAAGGAAACAGCTCTTGGTGAGCACATGGCAGACAAAATGGCTGCCAGAAATACAAAATGGATTCCACAACATGTACAAGATAGCCTCTAAATACCAGATGGATTCTGCTAACGCTAATTTAATCGCAGCCAATTTACGACAGGAGGACACTCCTGATGTCAGCACTTGCAATTTTTCCTCGAGTTGCTTCCACGGCTGTCAGACGGAGCTTTCGTTTAGCTAATGCTGCAGTTGTATTGTTTATCCACTGCTCATCTGTTGTTCAGTTAATGAGGCAAAATGTAAAACCCACGTCACAGTTGAATCCAGTCAAAAGCACTAGAGCTCGGGGAGAATTTAAAACAACCATTGGCCGCACGCGAGCGGCCGAAGACGCAATATGTGGTGGGGGAGGGGGAGAAGCGGGAGTTGTGTGTGCATGTGCGTCATCGTGATCGCGATCGCTCTGAAAGCGAAAGTGATCACGATCGCAATGACGAACGAGTTTTCAAAGTGCTGCTGGCGGCCGGCTGCGCGCATGCACGATTGCATGAACGCAAGCATTAGACCAGCCAGCAGCACTTTGAAAATCCTACATACAAAATGTCTCTCCGAGCCAGCACATGCGCTGGGCTCAGCGAGACCTAAAAACGAATATAGCCAATCATTGATTGGCGTCTCTCAATTATTTCTTTTGAATGCATCCAGTATGTGATGCGCCACCATGTTGAGGTGCAGGAGTGTGGCTGCTACTGCATTGCAGAACACATGCATCTGTGGCAGAGATGCTGCTGACGCTGGACAACACACTATCAGCAGCCTCTGCTCGAAACCACCCCCAATTTGTGCAGTTTGGATTGCCTCTATGTTGCAGTTATCTTTCCAAGGCCCCTCGAAACATCCCCACTGAAGGGGCCCATTTCCACCTGTAGCATCACAGTATGCTTCAATAGTGCAGTGATGTCCTGGACGAGCCTTCCAATGGACCTGGTCATGGCATACATGTGCACACCACTGCATCCATTTCTGCGCCGTTCAGTGCTTCTGTCCTCTAACATCTGAGTGCAGAGTTTCTCAAGGGCACTGTCAGTTTGTCCATTTCTGTGTCAATACTGGCCTGATTGTCTGCCAACTGGTTGGACACTTTGTTAAACACCACAGTAGTGGACAGTTGATTATCTGCAATTTTCTGTTGATCATTTTAATTTGTTTGTGCTACAGGTGCTGAACCTGCAGCGTTTACGTCTCAAGCCCACCATACACAGCCTGTAGTTCTGCAGTAGCCTCAGACCAAGGAGCCTGCAAAGTGTGACAGCACCTATGGGCATGCACAGAAGAGCGCTTCTTTTGGGACCAGACAACAGGCTGCAGGGTTGGAATGGGTAGCTGTATGGCATCCTCAGACTCTACGGATGGTGGCTGTGGGGAGAAGGACAGACTGCTGGAGTGGTCATGAGGTTTTGTGGGCAGACTCTCCAGCGCTACTTCTTCTTCCACCATTTGTGTCTGTTCTCACCCTCATCTATTGGAACTTTAATGTCTTCCCCAGATGCATCTGATTGGATAATGTAAATACCATTGAATTCTTTATGTGAGAAACACATTCTCTTTGGTTGCACAAATTTATTCAAACAATGCCTGACACTAACTACACTGTGTTTGTCTAAAATGATGAGTCCCATAAAGCACCATGAAGGCTAATTACGACATAGCATAACCCCATGCTGATAAGCCTGAGTAAGTTTCTTTTACATGCATTTGGAGACCAGTTTCAAGGTCAGAAATGTTACCATTAATAACGTTTTGCACTTACTTTGCAAAGGTATTGGCGCAGACGTATCCTGGCTGGCAAAACAAATGACAGCCTCTGGCTCAGGAGTGGACTCTACCATTGCCTCCAGTGTGGTGGGTAAGGGTGCAGTTGATGGTCCGCCTCTTGTGACATGACTCGTTCAGACATTTTGTGACCTTTTCCTCCGATCTTGAGCGGAGTTCATCCCACCTCGTGTGAATCTTTCCTGCAGAGCGCTGTGCCACACCTACCGCATTTATCTTCTGTTGCATCTCCTTTCATATCTTGCACTTCTGTGTCTCTGGCACAGTCATAGATGCCTGGCTAAACAGGAGGTCGTGCTTGTTGAAGCGCGCATTGGTGAGTAGTTCAATTTCCTGCTCCGAGAATTTTCATTTTTACTTTCTCCCCTCTTGCTCCTCGTGTTGAGTGTCTTTTGTTTGGGGTGCCTGTGCTCTGCCGCTATCCACTCTCTCTATGCATCCATTCCTGACTGCGGGGATCCGGCATGTCTTGTTTTAGGGGTCGTCTCCCTGAACCAGGAAGCAGATTTGCTATTTTATTTATACATTTGCAATTTGCAACCATATTCTAAATTTGCGACCTTTTTGGAGAAACGAAAGTTAGGCCTACCAAGTTTTCATCTAAGATAAGAACAGAGCGCACATTTAAAATACATGCCTATATGAACTAGTAATATACACATTTTATCGGAGCCTTCATAAAGATACGTTCATTAGTCATGAATATACTTCACACGTACATGGTTACCTAAATATGTACATTTACCACATTATTTCTTTGGTTACATGAAGGAAATCTCTAACACTTTGCTTCCACGTTATTACAATTCACGTTCCCATAGCATAGTATAAAAACGACAACAGATTATATGTGGATGCGAACTAACCATGAATATAACACACCCCTACAAATAAAAGAGCAAAGTTGGGCTCTATTAACCCCTTCGCCGCGGCGCGAATTCCGCCGCGGCGCTGGGGGGTGCGGGGTGAGTGCGGCGCTGCCATGCTCGTGATGGAACCACGCCGTCATGAGTCACGGGCGAGCTGTGCTCATGACGGCGTGGTTCCGTCACGACTCTGCCCACTCGTTATTTCGCCCGCACAGGCGGGGAATCAGTGACGCGTGGGCAGAGCGGCCGCAGCATGACGGAACCACGCCGTCATGAGCACACGCCGCCCGTGGTTCATGACGGCGTGGTTCCGTCATGTGCATGCAAGGGGTTAAAACCAAGCACTCTTAAAATGTACTTACTACTAGTACTGATACCTTTAGGTCCTCATCGTCTTATATAACATTTCCTTTACATTGATTTACACACCTATGCAATTCATTGTCTCTATATAATGTGTGTGTGATGTAAAGTGCTCTGATACTGTACATTGGTATGAGTAGCACTCTAAAATACATTGAATACATGTGAGGAAGGAGCTATGGAAAGACGAGGGACACCCCTTTAGTGTGGTAGTGAGGAAGCCTGTGCAGAAGGAAGTCATTGGGAGTCACCAACAAAGACCATTGCTCTGGGCTGCACGACCACAAAAGCAGGCCTCATGGTTCAAGGCATACTCAGCACTGCATAGTCCTTCCACGTATTTAATTACACTTTGACTCCGTATACCGGGAGCTTTCACAGCTGCTAGCAAACGGCTCATACTATCCCCAGTGTCCCCCATCATTTTCTTAATAGTACTCCCCAGCACCTGGCTCACTCAGTTCCTCCTGCTGCCCCTCCCCACCCACGCCGCGGCCTTCGCACTGCATGACTTTTGTTTTAAGCTCATGTTATGTTTCTTCAGATGTCATACATGCAAACAACTCAGGCAAGAGACTCCGGATTTTTTTAAGCCAAGAATCATTCATCAGAACTCTCATTTGGTGTTCCCATGAGGTGCCTTTAGATCACTGACACAATAGTGAAGCCAACAATATTGTGTAACAAAAATATTGTGTAAAAAATATAGGGGGTCATTACGATGGCAGACGGACTTAAGTCCGTTGCGGGGATTGGGACCGGCTGCCTGTAAGGCGGCGTACCCGCACATGATATTACAATGCGACCGCCACCGTAGTGGTCGCATCGTCTATCTTTAACATTGTGTCAGGTGCTGCTGGCTGCAGCACCCGTTCAATCTTTAAAATGCACTGTTTGCATTTCCCTGCACTACCCGGCAGGCACTACGCGGTGCCTGCCACCTGGTGCAGGGAAATGTAGGGAGGTAATATAGGTGCCAACCCAGTGCAAAGCCAAACTCCCCCAGCACAAGAGAGGCCCGCAACAGGCCCCCAAAGTACATCCCCATTAGCCTTTCCATGGTGGTTTCACTGCCATGGAAACACTTGCGGTGATGCAGTATCATAATATGGCGGATGGTGCCTGCTAGGCACCGCCACCTTTCTATTGATGCAAGGCGGTCCAACAGGCAATCATTATGATTGCTGCTGTCGGACCCGTGACAGATGGGCTTTCTGTACGCCACGCACACCGCCCGCCATCGCAATCTGTCGGTGGGGATTTGGCCGCACAATTGCGTTGAATCTGCCACTGGCAGGCTGCCGGTGGCAGATTCACCGCAATCGTAATCCCCCCCATAAAAATATTGTTTCCCTACCCTGAAAATGGTAAGTGGAAAATAACAGGAGAAAATAGTGTTTCACACTAATATCTTTAAAAAACATACAAAAATATAGTTTCTTAATATATATATATATAGTTTAAAGTTGTAAGTTTTAAATATTTTAATACATACAATCAATATAATGTTAGTTAAATAAATCACACTAATGTTTAATACTATACACAAATATAAACACACGTGATTATTTACAGGATGCATAAAGACAATTAAACAACCAAGAAAAATATTCTAAGTTACCATCTAATCCTAACAACCGGATGACAATAGAACTGGAGCATCAGCTGGATGAGTGGGAGAGTTTAAAAGTAATCATCTATTCCTACTGAAAAAACAACCTGTGATGCCAATAATATACTTCCTGACAAAAATTCACAAAACATTGACTAACCCCCCTGGAAGGCCAATTGTCTCATCTGCGAATCTATTTACGAGAATGTGTCAATATATGTGGATTCATACCTAGCCCCAATTGCACAGAGTCTCAGCTCTTACATCAAAGACACCAGAGACATTTTACGTACCTTTTCCAAAATAGACTGGAAAAACAACTACAAAATGGCAACAATTGACGTTGTGTCTCTGTATCCCTCAATCGAACGCAGAATAGGTCTGAAGGCGTGCAACTATGTCTTAAAACAAAGGAGCATAAGTGAACTAGAGCACTCAAACATGCTGTTGAAAATGATCGAATTGTGCCTGACCAATAACATATTCTTATTCAACCATGAAATATTTCATCAAAAATGTGGGACAGCCATGGGCATTTCATTTTCTCCAAACTATGCCAATATTACAATGGGATGGTGGGAGAAAGAAATTGGGGGGGTCCGGAAAATCATAAAGAACTTGATCAAATTGTACTATGGGTCAGATATACTGAACAACCTTTTTATAATATGGGATCGAAGTACAGAAGACTTTATGCAATACTTTAACAGACTCAATCAGAATAATATTGGACTATCATTTACCTGTACGATCAACCCATCCAAAATAGATTTCCTGGACACACATGTTTCTGTGGAAGAAGGCACACAATACACCACACTATTCAGAAAGAAGACATGCAACCAACAGCGTGCTTCATAGAGAAAGCTTCCATCCTAAGTCTCTTCTAAAGAGTATCCCGTACGGTGAACTAATAAGAATGCGTTGAAACTGCTCCAAAGACGAAGATGCAGAACAACAGTACAATGAAAAAATTGTAAGAAAGAAAAAAGAGGATAGAAGCAAAAAGAATTGAGCAAAAGCTTGGAAAAGTAAGAACAAAAACTTGTGATGAAACCCTGATTCCCAAAAAGAAAGCCACCAAAGGGGAGAATCAAGAAGCACCAAGATTAATTTTGACCTACGGCAAAGAGAGCCAAAAGATCATCAACGCAATACAGAAACACTGGCATCTGATCAACAAAAATCCAGATATAGGAAACATTTTGGGCACTCGCCCATCAGTGACGTACAAAAAAACTCAGTCACTAAAGACAAGCTGGTTCATCGTCATCTATAAATAACAACTACCATCAAGACTAACAACTGGCTAGTGGATGCAAGAAAGGGATTCACCAAATGCAACACCTGCAAAGCATGTTAGATCGGAGAGAAGAAGAAACAAATAAATGACAAAGATGGGAAAACCATATTGATTAAACACGGCATTAAATGCAAAACGACACATGGGGTATATCTAATCCAATGACACTGTGAACTACAAAACATTGGTAGAACGACATGTATGCTGAAAAAGAGGATACTAGAGCACATACGTCCTGTTAAGAACAAGGACACCAACTATGCAACAGCGAGACACATGAACCTATGCCAAAATGCGAATTGGAGATCTATGAGGTATTTTGGCTTTGACACAATTCCAATTAATAAACGTGGCGGCGATAGAACCAAGAAATTGAGACAGATGAAATCACGTTATATCATTAGACGTAAAACCAAAGACCTGACAGATCTCAACATGGATGAAGAGCTTTTTGTGCATTTATAAAATACTAGCTGTGGAACTGATCAACAGTACTGTGTCTCATAACTGAATTAATAAGTCAATTGTAAGATCTTGGTAATGTGCCATGTAAGTTACTAATACTAAATCTAACACATTAAACAATTCAGGTAGTAAGGAAGGTACTGAACTCAACTTAAAGCCAGTGAAAGAATGGACAAATGCAGGACATCTATTTAGAGTCTGTCCAGCAGTAATAAAGGTTAATATACCCATGGATGACGTACACAATAAGTAAACTGGGAAATAATTCCATCTTGCTGTCAAACTCAATGGTACACAACACACAAATGTAGATTTAATGCTCCTGTAGTACATTACACAATGAATTTATTTTAAAATGCTCTTTCACATCTTTCAACACAGTTTCACTATTTTCCTTCAGTAGCCAAGTTGAGAACCAGAAACATTGTTAGTGGAATTATGCTAATACCCCTTGAGACACTATGCACCTTACATGGCTCAAGAGACTGAGAAACACTTAGTCACTTGTTTAAGTTCTTTTCTTTAGGGGACAATGTGACACTTCACAAGCACATCATGTTGCAGTTAAATGACGATGGTGCATCCTGTTCATAGCTACATCCATGTATGTAAATGGGAGGGAAGCGTAGGTGTGTACATTTCTGAACAGACTCCCTCAGATCAAGGAGAGGATCTTGATAACTCTTGCCCCTTGTCACATACATGCTGAATTAACACAAATTAAAATATGAGCATACACTTTTTTCTGCACTGCCACAACCCTCACCTGTTTTCCCACTCAATTGACCTTCTGTCAGTATGGAAGGAGAATATCCTTAGCTTTGCATCCAACCAAATATACCCTTTTTGTTTTCATCAATTTCTATTGAGATTTTAAACATAATAAAGGCTTACAGAGTGCAAGTCAGTTAAGGATAACATCAACAGGGCGAGGCTCAATCGAACAGTATTAGTCGTACAGCGTAGAGTCCTCATATAAACTGGAAATGCTATAAGCTAGAGGCATATAAATACAAGTGCATGGGGAGCAGAGTAAGATAGACAGTAAGGTCTCCCTCAGGGGGGAGGTTCAGCTGATATTTCCACAGCTAGCATGTCAGAGTACAAAGAGAAAGTAAAGAGAGGACCGCAGAGAGAGGAAAACAGAGGGTGGGAGAGGAACTGGGGGAAGAGGATGAGGAGGGTATCTTGTAGTATTGACATGTCTGGCAGGACCGGTAGCTGAACAAATTTGGCAGTATCAATATCCAAAAGAGGGTTCTGGAGCATCCTACATGGCCTATGTGGATGCATTCTCTTTATGGTGGTTTGGACTTTTGTAAGTACCTATCAAAAGAGTCCCCTGGTTGCCTTGAGCTGGATGTATTATGTGTTTTTTTGTACATTATATTGTCTTCCTTTCTAGTGGAGCATTCCGTGTTCCACCATTTATTAAAGGGGACCTCAGACGCTGATTTTCAATCTAATAGTATCATCTTGACACACAATGTTAAGATGAGGTCCAATAATTGCAGATCATGTTCAGGGAGAGATAAGGGGGATGGGTTGGACGCGATACGCAATGTTACCATCAAGAAGTCAATCGTAAGCAGCATTTAAAAAATGTCTTCAATCATGTATGTGTTCTTGTCCACACCAGCTGGGTCATTTTAAATGAGAGGAACGTGTTCCAGGTATCCCTAACCCTCCCACACCGCCAACCGCTGTCCATTTTGGTGAAGCCTAATTTGTAGAGCTTGAATGGTGCCCAATAAGTCTTCTGTATGGACCAAAATTTGGACTGAGGTAAAGCCGGGGTGGTTTTTTCCGTAAAAGGCGATTGCCAAAATCTACTTCATGTTCCATCTGTGAAGCACGGGGATTGTGAAGATGGCTATGCGGGAGCCGAATCACTGACAACAATATCGACCTACCAGAATATCGTGTCAAGAAAATCGATGGACAGAATATCGACATTTTATCTTTAAAAAGGTAAGCACAAAAATATCGAAACCAAAATATCATTGTTTAAAATATTGTTGTATAAAATATCGTTTTTTTTAAATGTCTTAAAAATAATATTAAATTAACTAAATACTAAATATAATTAATAAAAACTGAGGGGTCCATTACGATCCGCCCGCCATCGCCATGGAGCCAGGGACCGACCGCCGAAGTGGCGGCGGTCCCGCCATGTGCATTAGGATGCACACGCCACATTGGCGGGCGCATCCTTGGCCATATACATTGCGGGTGGATCTGCTGGCTGCAGACCCACTCGCAATGTATGCAGACTGTGCACAGCATTGCCATGCACTACGTGGCAGGCACCACATGGTGCCTGCCACATAGTGCATGGCAAATGACGGGGGCACCATAGGTACCCCCGTGTGCACCCCCCAACACCCTGGGGGCCTGCAACTGGCCCCCATAAGCAGGAACCGCATGCCTCGACCGACGGACTCCACAGCCATACTAATATGGCGTGGGGTCAATCAGGCAAGGATGGCAGGCAGATCGCCCCCGCTGGGCCAGGGGTGGCTACTGCCGGTCCGGCGGGGGCAATCTGCCCGCGATCCACTACACCAAGTGTAACAGTAGGGAAAGTGTTAGATAGTGGGTGGGTAAAAATTACTATTCCCACTCCACCAAGTGTAACAGTAGGGAAAGTGTTGGATAGTGTAGGGGAATAATTTACTATTCCCACTCCAGCAAATACAATAGTAGGGAAAGTGTTGGATAGCGTGTGGGTAAATATTACTATTCCCACTCCAGCGAGTGCACCAGTAGGGAAATTGTTGGATAGCGGGGGTAAAAATTACTATTCCCACTCCAGTGAGTGCAACAGTAGGGAAAGTGTTGGATAGCGGATGGATAAAAATTACTATGCCCATCAAGTGCAATAGTAGGGAAAGTGTTGGATAGCGGGTTGGTAAAAATTACTATTCCCACTCCAGCGAGTGCAACAGTAGGAAAAGTGTTGGATAGCAGGGGGGGTAAAAATTACTATTCCCACTCCAGTTAGTGCAACAGTAGGGAAAGTGTTGGATAGCAGGGGGTTAAAAATTACTATTCCCACTCCAGTGAGTGCAACAGTAGGGAAAGGGTTGGATAGCGGGTGGGTAAAAATTACTATTCCCACTCCAAGGAGTGCACCAGTAGGGAAAGTGTTGGATAGCGGGGGTAAAAATTACTATTCCCACTCTAGTGTGTGCAACAGTAGGGAAAGTGTTAGATAGCGGGTGGATAAAAATTACTATGCACATCAAGTGCAACAGTAGGGAAAGTGTTGGATAGCAGGTGGGTAAAAACTACTATTCCCACTCCAGCAAGTGCAACAGTAAGAAAAGTGTTGGATAGCAGGGGGGGTAAAAATTACTAATCCCACTCCAGTGAGTGCAACAGTAGGGAAAGTGTTGGATAGCAGGGGGTTAAAAATTACTATTTCCACTCCTGTGCCTAAGGCAAGCCCGTCTGCGCCCGTCCGCGCCCGCCCGGGACCAGGGGCCATAACCCCTGTACCGTGCATATCAGCCCGTCGCACATATACCAGTACCGACTTTCACAATCTAAACTCTCTTTCTCGAATCAACTGTGAGTTTGTTTGCCCACAGGAGAATATCCCCAACAAATGCCCTTCATGTAGCCAAAACATCACCCCATATGGGCCAGGCAACCTCCAGGAAAGAACTGAGTTTAGAATTTTTCTTCTTAATTGTAGATCCCTTCCCAAACATACTACTGAGATAGGGATACTCCTCGGAGATCTAGACCCCGATGTGATTTTTCTTACAGAAACATGGCTCTCCCCCAACTCAGAGCCCGACATTATACAAACCCTTCCCCCGGGCTATATGCTACAAAGAGTCGACCGGCCCAATGGCCGAGGAGGTGGAATAGCTATTGCCCACAAAGATCAGTTTGTCTGTCGCTTCTTGGACAATCCGATTAAAGACTGTGAGAACGTCCTTTTCTCGATAGAATTTTCTCCTCTTCTTGTATTCACAGCATCTTAATCTACCGACCCCCCGGACCAATAGGATCATTCAACAGCTCCCTGCTTGAGGCTACTATAAAACTAGCGAGCACCTCAAGCAATTTTACAATTTTAGGAGACCTTAACCTCCATTTTGATGCGCCTCAGGCCTCTAACGCCGTTGAGCTCACAAATGACCTCTCTTCCCTTAAATTATCCCCCATAATTAATAAACCGACACACATAGGAGGACACATGATTGATCAAGTGTTCTCCAACCTACCTGATCTGAAGGCAAGTAAATCCACCCCGTTACCCTGGACAGACCACTTCCTTATAAAACTTCTTTGGTCTCCTCAGACAGTCAGGCCCAGATACAACCATCCTGGACATATGGACGCCGCTGGAATAAGCTTTCCATGGACAAATGGTCTCAGGAATTAGAAAGGGAAAAACCTACCATATCCCAATGTCCTGCCCAGGCTAATGAGGATTTTATTTGCTGGATAGAGGACTCACTTAATACGGTCCTTCCCAAAACTAGGATAAAGAAGCCAGCAGGGACACGAGACACACCATGGTTCACACCAGAACTACGTGTCCTCAAACAGCAATGTAAAGTAAAAGAAAGACAATGGAGAAAAGATTTTCTACCATTAAAGAAACAGGAATACAGACTTTCTATTTGTATCTACAAAAAAGAACTAAGGAAAGCCCAAGCCTTATACTACGAAAATAAAATCTTAGCAGCACCCAACTCTTCTAGAGAAAATTTAAGATTATAAAAAATCTCCTGAAAGCCCCGCCCCCCAGAGCGGCCCCCGATATTTCAGGCGAACAATGTAACAAACTCGCCGAATACTTTAGCAATAAAGTCCAGCGCATTGTGGAATCTCTTCCGACTAAGACAGAGGAAGACTCCCTCCCTCATACCCACTTGGATCCTCAAACAGATCTTATTCTGAAAGACCTCCCTTTGCTAACTCAGGAAACTTTTAACTCTCTATGGACCACGCTTAAAAGCGGTTTCCCAGCTGATCCAGCATCTATGAATATACTGAAGCTAGTCACTCCCATCATAGCCCCACACATAATAAGTCTGATTAATACCTCACTCACCACTGGAGTAGTTCCGCCTAGGTGGAAAGAGGCAAGAGTAAGAGCTCTCCTAAAGAAACCTAACCTGGATTCGACTGACTCAGGCAACTACCGCCCCATATCTCTTTTTCCAGCCATTAGTAAGATCACTGAAAAACTCGTAAATGGAGCTCTTTCAGGGTTTCTTGAGGAGCATGGTCTCCTCCATCCCTCCCAGACTGGCTTCCGCCCACGCCAAGGTACTGAGACAGCGCTTCTGACAGTGATGGAAGAAAGCAGAAAGATCTTGGAATCTGGAGTGTCAGCTGCCATTATACTCCTTGACCTGAGCGCCGCCTTTGATACGGTGAACCACCTTACATTGATCCAGCGGCTCAGGAACATTGGTATCAGGGGCACAGCACTCCACTGGCTATCTTCCTTTTTAGAGGATAGAACCTTCCAAGTTTTTCATGACAATGTGGTCTCTAAATCCATACACCTGCCGAACGGGGTGCCCCAGGACTCCTCTCTTAGCCCAACGTTGTTTAACATGTATATGTCTCCCCTGGCAACTAAGATAGAACCCTATGGCATCCGAATCATTACCTATGCTGATGATACCCAGCTAGTGGTCGGACTAACCCACACCAACCAAGAATTTCACACCATCCATTCCTGCTTGAAAGACATCTCAAGCTGGATGGACGATTCACAACTTAGGCTCAACGGTGAAAAAAACGAGATTATGATTTTGGGTAACTCCCTTCATTACACTCCCACCCATCTATGGCCACTATGCATGGGTCCAGCCCCTACTCCGAAATCAGAAATCAAGAGTTTGGGGTATGGCTGGATCAGGACCTCAGCCTAAAAACGCAAGCTAGGAAAACAGCAGTCCTCTGCTATGGCCTACTCAAAATGGCCCGGAAGGTTTTTTTTTTTTGAGTTTTTATTGATACTTTGGTATACAAAAAACCAACAAAGTAACATGCCATCCTTGGTATAAACCTACAAGATACATATTGGTCAATCAGCAGGGTGCCAAGCAAATGAAACCAGTATTGAAATATGAATATAGCCATATACAAAGAAATGGGACAAATCGGGCATTCGGAATGTCTCATGTAACATCATGTGCCAGCAAATAAGCAGTGAAAGGGGCCCATATGTCCCGCGGGCGGGACACACTTGGCAGTTCCTCAGCATAGCAGGTAAGTTGGTCCCGGCAGTAAGTGATGTCCTGTAGCCAACATGTCAGGCGCGGCGCGGGCCGCCCATCCCAATGGAGCGCGACTCTGCGCTTCGCCAATTGCAATGTCAGTGCCACAAATTTACGACTTGCAGGCTTAATATGAAGCACATTACCTAGTAGGCAAATTTTCATAATATATTCAATATTTTCACCAACCATTTTCGTCAATGCATCTGTGATCTCACCCCAAAATTTCGCCACCTTTAAACAAGACCATGCCAAGTGCAGAAAGTGTGCGTCATCAGCCCCACAGCTTTACAACAGTGCGAAGCACGTAATCCATACCTATACAGTTGCAGTGGTGTATAATACACCTGATGGAGATATTTATAATGGATATATTTAAGATTGCCATTCGCAGCGAACTGCCCCGTCATCCGACAACAAACCTCCGACTCTTTGTCTGTGAGCGGTTGCGGTAGAATAGCATTCCACCTGGCCAGTGAGCTCGACTCCGCAGGCCCCTCTTCTTTTTGTGAGGCACTATATAGTCTGGAACACAAACTTCGCACTGGTTTGTGTGGTGTATAACAATTGCAGGGCACCAAGTGCCAGCGGTTCGTCCGGGAAGCCGGGGTAATGTGAGTGCAATGCAGCCCGTAGTCTGCAGTAAATGAAAGTCAGCATGGAGAGACGCTCCCCACCCCCCGCAAAGTCCCGAAGGCAGATGAATCGCCCATCAGGGAAGACGTCGCCCATAGTGTGCGCACCAGCCGTACGCATCACTTTAAGGGAGCCGGCCTCCCCAGTCACTGAGATAGCCATGTGGTGAACCAATGGCATCGCCGGCGCATACAGCGGCAACCTCCCAGATCGGCGTCCGAGCTCCTGCCAGGCGAAATAGGTACATTTCACCGTGTCTATTTCACCCCGTTCAAGAACCGTGGTGCTCTTCACAATCATCGCCTGGAGAGGGATAGGGTGGGTTGCACCCGCTTCTACCGCAACATGCGGCGTGAATGTTGGAGCATTCAGCCAGTAGTATGCAAAGTGTGCCTGAGCACACAGATAATACAAGCGCATATCTGGTAAAGCAAAACCCCCCTTCTCATAAGGCTTCATGAGCGTTTCCCACCGTATCCTCGGCTTCCTACCTCCCCAAGCCAGCGTGATGAGTAAGGAGCGCAGCATGGCAAAAAAGTACTGCTGGAGGCAGATGGGGATATTCACGAAGAGATACAAAAATTTCGGTAGGACCACCATTTTAATGAGAGCAACCCTATCAGCATACGTAAGCGGCAGTCTGATCCACCGAGACACCTGATCTTCAAGCCGAGAGATTGCCGCACCATAATTGCTGCGAAGTACTACTTGAGGGTCCCTGTGCACCCAGATACCCAGATATTTAACAGGCTCATCTGTCCATTCTAAAGGGTAGTCAAGAGTGACCTGCGTGGTGCTAGCCGTGAGGGATACCACAACCGATTTGTTCCAGTTAATGGCGAGGCCCGAGTACCACTCAAACCTCACATATTCTCGGATCAGTCGTGCCAAGTGGGTCTCCGGTTCACGCACATACAGGACCATATCATCCGCATACATAGATACAGCTAACGGCCGCTGCAAAAAACGCAAAGCAGCCTCAGCATGTCGCTGCCGCAGGATACATGCCAATGGTTCCATCACCACCGCAAAAATCAGGGGCGACAGAGGGCAGCCCTGGCGCGTGCCGCGATGAATGGGTAGCGGGTCTGAAGTCCGCCCGTTAACCCGAATCCTGGCCACCGGGTCCGTGTATAGCAATTTAATCAAATTTGTAAATATGTACGGCACCCCCATCCGGTGCAACACCGCAAACATATAGCTCCAAGCGATGGAGTCAAACGCCTTCGCGGCATCCAGCAGGACTGCCGCAGCCGGCAATTTGGGCTCCAGAAGATGTATCACCGCAAACAATGTCCGCAGATTGTGCGCTGTGGAACGGGCTGGGATGAACCCAGATTGGTCGGGCAGCACCATCACCGAGATCAATAGACGCAGTCTGGTGGCCAGCACCTTTGCAAGTATCTTGACATCAGTATTCATCAGGGATAGGGGCCGGTAGGAGTCACAGCTGTCAGGCGGTTTCCCAGGCTTCAGGAGAGTTACTAGCAAGGCCTCTCGAAGTGAGTCTGGAAGCCGCTGGGCCTCATGTGCCTCCGCAAACATGGCTTGCAATTGGGGCACCAGTAAATCCACATACTCTTTATAAAACTCCGCAGGCAACCCATCTGTGCCAGTGGCTTTACCATTAGGCAATGCAGCGATTGCCTCCCTGATCTCATCAGACGTCAGCGGGTGCATAAGAAAATCCTGATGTCTCCGGGACAGCCATACCAATGCCACGTCGTCCAGATACTGATTGATCTCATCCTCCGCAGCCGTCTGACGACCACCATACAACTCCTTGTAATGCCTCACAAAAGCCGCAAGGATCCCAGGCGCGTCACAATGAGCTTCCCCACCTTCCACTATAGTGTGCACCGCACAACTCTTCACACACGGTTCTGTGCTGCGTCTGGCAAAAGCGCGCCCAGGTCGGCCCCCCTAACCATAGTATCTAGCTTGCCATCGCCAAGACATATGTCTCACCTCCCGATCTGCTAATTCGTTGTAAGCCGTAATGTTAGAGCGCAGGGTAGCCAAGATAGCAGGATCTTGGGACTCAGCATAATTTCGCTCCAGCTGCCCCAGCTCAAGTTCTAAACGGCGCATGGAATCCCGAAGCGACCGAAGCACACCAGCCTGGAGGCCTATACACACCCCCCTTATGGTCACCTTAAAGGCTTCCCACAGAACGCCGAACGTCTGCACAGACCCCACAAAATAGTGCTCAATTGCATCACGAACACCCTCCCGAAACACGGGGTCCAGCAATTCCGTCGACTGCAGACGCCATTGGAATTGAGGAGATATGTACGCGGGCATAGCCGTAGTGAAGCACACTGGGGAGTGATCAGACAGTGTGCGCAGGAGATGCATCACCCGTGTAGTCCAGGTGCTGACGTCAGTAGTTGCCAGCCAGTAGTCAAGCCGCGACCACATGTTGCGCGCATATGAGTGGCAAGTACCCTCTTGCACCGCTGGGTGCCGCAAGCGCCAAAGATCCAGGAGACCCAGAGTGTGCATACCGCTGCGAATCGCCCGCGCAGCCTTTTTAATGGCAGTGTCTGCGGTGGTGCGCCGATCCAGAGCAGGGTCTAGCACCGCATTAAAATCCCCTCCACAGATAATAGCAGCCGTAGGCAACTGATATACCTTGCTCCAAAGCTCCTCAAAGAAACCAGGGTCGTCCACATTAGGCCCATACACATTAACTATGGTGACCAACGTACCACACAGCTTACCTTGTATAATTATGTATCTGCCATTAACATCCGCATACTCATATGTATTCACAAACGGAACACCTTTCTTAATTAGAATCAGAACCCCTCGGGCATAGGATGAATAAGAGGAGGCAAACCGCGAGCCGGCCCACCTAGCGGCCACCGAAGAGGCGGCAGCCCCAGTGAGATGCGTCTCTTGCAACAATGCCACATGTACGGCATGACGATCAAGATACGCCAACACTTGCCGAGTCTTTTTTGGGTTATTGAGACCCCTGACATTCCATGTGATCCAATTCAGTGTGCCTTCAGCATGTGTCATCTATCCCAATATAAGTAATCTGTAACAGAAGTGCTGTATACTGATTGTATGCATAGGCTACCCGCCCGACCTGTATTCGACAATCAAACAATCGAGCATGTAACATTCCCCAGAACTCCCCCCCTACCCACCCCAGCATCCCAATCACACCAGAGACACCCATGTAACTGAACAGCAGAACAAACAACTTCCAACCAGTCATCCACAGGTGGCTAGCCCACCTGCAGCGACCACCGTCAGTCATCAACAGTGTGGGGCACACCCTTTGGCAGGACACCAGTTGCCCGAATTCCCCCTCAATGTAAAGAGGGGGGGTCAGGGCCCAAACAGAGCTCTCTCTATAATCCTTCCCAATAAAGCGAGCCCACAAGCATCGTCCACCTCCAGCTCAAACATATGAAACTCAGTCTTTAAGAACCTGCTTAGCCCCACCACATCGTGAACACAGGACAACAGCACTGTCCATCCATCTAGCACTGTGCACCCAGCGCATACTTTTAACGCCCCATCCAGCGCGAAAAGCCTCAGAGGGACTCAGCTGCACAGTATAAACCGGATCGTCAGTCACGCTCCCACTGATCTTATACCACCACAGCAACATGCCAGCCCAGCCAGACGCACAGGCGTGCGAAGGGGCAGAACAGTTCCCAACCACATAGGAAAATCATAGAACGTATATTACACGACATAATCAGCTGAGACATTAAACATTTCACAGATCTCACTAATCGTCCAGAGCCACATCATCTGCAGCCACTTTATCAGCTCCCCGTCTCTCGATCTGCTTTACAAACTGCATAGCGTCCTTTGGCGTTGCGAACAGTCTAGGCTTACTGCCCTGATGAACCCGAAGTTATGCTGGGTAAAGCATGGCGAATTGAATCTTCAGCGCCTGCAGCCTCTTTTTAATGGGCAGGAACTCCCGCCGAGCCTGCTGCACCGCCGCCGTAAAATCCGGGTATAGTTGGACCTCAACTCCCTGGTACTGTGCAGTGCCCCGCTCTCTAGCCAACCGGAGCGCCGTGTCCCGATCCCTATAGTTAAGGAGCTTAGCTATGATCGGGCGGGGTGGTGCCCCGGGGATCGGGCGCGGTGCAAGAGATCGGTGCGCTCTCTCGACCACCAACATACTGGAAAAATTCTCAGCTCCGAAGAGTGTCTTAAGCATATCCTCGATATACAGCTCCATTTTCCCAACATTTGTGGATTCGGGCACCCCAATAATGCGCAGGTTGTTGCGGCGGGACCGCGCCTCCAACTCCTCATTCTTCGCGGAGATCACAGAGAGCACCTTTTCCATTTGGGCGCAGGACGCCCCAAGTCGCTCAACCCTATCTTCCGTAGAGGAGATGCGCTGCTCCGTTTCCGCAATGTGCTCCCCATGTTTGTCCATCGTGGACGCCATGTTGTCCATACGGAGATTGAAAGCGTCAATCTTACTGTCTATGGCTTGTAGACTTTGCTGCATGGTGAGCATCATCTTTTCGAGTCTACTGGCGGCACCCGCCCCCACATCCATATCAATGTCCGAGTCTGTTTCCGCAGGCGGAGCAGTTTTCTTAACACGCTTAGTGTCAAAGGACAACTTAGACTGCATCTGTTTGTCCGTCTTCCCCATCGCAGTAAAAGGCCAGTCGCAACCCCACCGGCGATCCACATGCTGTCCCAGCAGACTAATACACAGCCCCGCAGGTGAAGTAGCCCACTCCCAGGAGCGACAGCCAGGGGCGATCAGGGCTTCTCGTGTCTGTCAGCCAGAGGAAGCACTCACTCACCTCAGTTCCTTGCACCCCGAGTATGCGCCACAGGATCCAATGTCACCACGCAGGGGTTGAGGGGTGCAGCACTACCCCCGCAGCAGTCGTCTGCAACGCCAGCAGACCTCAGTGGTATGGATATGCCTCCTCAAGCCGTTGCCACAGAGCACGCACCCAGGCAGTAAAATGGCGGATGGTTCACAGGCAGCAAGTCCGCCGATAGCACAACGCATAGCTCCTCAGCGGGAGTCCACAGCTGCAGTCAGGGCCCCACATGTATGGCTCACGAGGCCCGCCGCATTTCTGAAGACCAGTGCAGGCTCCCGTAGCAGCGGGAGCCAGCCCGCATCCAGCCGCGACTCCGGCAGCCCCCACCTCCGTCAGCCGGATCCCCGCAGCTCCAGGCACGCACCGCACCAGCAGCGGGCCGGATCGGCCCTTCACGGCGTAGTCCAGGTCGAGCTCCGATGCCAATGCGGGTCCGCCGCTGGCCAGGAACCGCCACCTCCAATAGCGCCAGCAGCGAGAGACACGCAGCGGAAAGCCGCGACAGCCACAGCAGCAATTACGCGTCCCGGGCCGCCATTTTCTCGCTCCGGACAGAGCACCAGCAACGCGGTATGGTCACCCCGGCAACAGCACACCGCCGGTCCCCGCCGTCAGCACAAGCCGGAGTCCGCAGGTAGGAGAAGCAGGTACACGCTATTTAGACATGAAGAATAGCGTAGAGAGGCAGGATAATCGACGGATGGTGGCCCTGACCAGCAGAGCTGCACTAGCGTGCGGCCATTTTGCCTCGGGCTCACTAGCGCCCCCCCATGGCCCGGAAGGTTTTACCTCTTCTCCCTTCTTTGGCTAAGAAAGTAATGATTCAGTCATTAATTCTTTCTAGGCTGGATTATGGGAATGCCCTGTACTTGGGCTCCCCCCTCTCAGCAATCAAAAAACTACAATCTGTACAGAATAGTGCAACAAGACTTTAATTAAGAGTTCCCAATAGACTGTCAGCAGAACCGGCTCTTCGCGCCCTTCATTGGCTTCCGGTTCAGGAACAAATCAAATTCAAGTCCCTATGTTTAGTGCACAAAACTTTGCAGGGACTTGGCCCTCCATCTATCTCTACCATGATTCGCCCTTACAAAGCCAAGCGTAGACTCAGATCAGATGATTTGCATCTGATTGAGGTCCCCAGGATTAAGAGAGCCAGAAGTGGTAGTAGGCTTTTCTCCTACAATGCTTCTAAACCTTGGAATGGTCTGCCTTTCCATCTGCGTACCACCTCTGATCACATGTCCTTTCGGAAACAAATAAAAACGTATCTCTTTCCTTAGCTCTGGTTTCCTCCCCTTACTGTCGGTACTAGCGCTGGGATGCTTCCGGGTAGCAAAGCGCTTTATAAATGTTTTTCCATTCCATTCCATTCCATTCCAGTGAGTGCAACAGTAGGGAACGGGTTGGATAGCGGGTGGGTAAAAATTACTATTCCCACTCCAGTGAGTGCACCAGTAGGGAAAGTGTTGGATAACGGGGGTAAAAATTACTATTCCCACTATAGTGAGTGCAACAGTAGGGAAAGTGTTAGATAGCAGGGGAGTAAATATTACTATTCCCACTCCAGTGACTGCAACAGTAGGGAACGTGTTGTATAGCGGGTGGGTAAAAATAAATATTCCCACTCCAGTGAATGCAACAGTAGGGAAAGTGTTGGATAGTGGGGGGTAAAAATTACTATTCCCACTCCAATGAGTGCAACAGTAGGGAATGTATTGGATAGCGAGTGACAAAAAATTACTTTTCCTACTCCAACGAATGGAACAGTAGGGAAAGTGTTGGATAGTTTAGGGGAATCATTTACTATTCCCACTCCAACAAATACAACAGTAGGGAAAAAGTTGGATAGTGGAGTGGAATAAATTATTATTCCCACTATTGAAAAATAATTAATATAAATGACCAAATAATGAGTTAATTTTAATAATTTACCTCCCACCATATTCCCCTATAAACAACACCACCAATATTGTTAAATATTACACAATTAACATATATAATTAACAATTAACTAATTTACCAATAACAATTAATAATCAATTAAAAAACCATCACAAATAAATTAGTTCACACAATTAACACAAAAAAAATAACTTTAAATAAATATTATATATAAAAAAATGAACATTTTATTAAAATTAAATTACTACCCACCCTACTCCCCTATCAACACACAACCCGCTCCTAAAAGAATTACACAATCAACATATTTACCAATTAATTATTTATAATTAACAGCCAATTATTAACTAATTAATAAAAAAAGAACACAATAAACAATATAAAATATTAATTACATAAAACATAATTAATAAAAATATTCATTATAGTTAAATTACTTCCCACCCTACTCCCCTACCAACCCACAACCCGCTCCTAAAACAATTACACAATTAACATATTTACCAAATAATTATTAATACCCAAATAATTAATAACAAATTAATTAATAAAATTAAGAATATAAAGTATTAAATACAAAAATAGTAATTAATAAAAACTTTAATTAATTAATTTCAATTAAATTACTTCGCACCCTATAAACCCACAACCCCCTACGGAACGAAAATACGCAAAAATTAATTAACATAAAATAAATTATTTCTAAAAAATTCAAACATACATCAAAAAATAAGCTATGCTTTTAACCCATACACTAACATAGAGAACACTAAAAAAAATTCGATATTATAAACAGCGATATTTTTACTAACGATATTACTAAATTCGATATTCTGTAAAACGATATTTCTTACCTGCATGTCGATATTCTTGTTGACGATATTCTTGCAGGTCGACTTTCTGTCATATCGAGATTTCAACATCGATATTTTGTTATATATCGATATTTGAAACTCGATATCATGACTGCATACCACGGGAGCTATTTCTTTATTAGCCCCTTAAACAAGTAATTCTTGGGGGGCGCGAGCAATTTATAGAGGTGGGATGCAGTGTCCTAGCTTTCTAAAGTTACACTCTAATCCTGGGAGATAGAGAGTATGAGATCGTAGCAGTTTCCGTATGGTACGCTTCAGTTTCAAGAAATTGTGAAGGCAGCTAAGGGTATGGGGTTAAGATATGTACCCAGATCCCCTATTGTATTTATGCCCTTGTTTGCCCATTGCTCCCAGAATATCGTTTTCCCATCCATTTTAATGTTGTGATTATGCCATAAGGAGGCCTGCATTGAGTCAGACACTGGCTTGTTTAGTAATTTATCTATTCGTAGTAAGAGATTGCATCTAATAGTATGGGTTTTGAGTGATCCAACTGCAGTTTTGCAACACCCCGTATAGAGATGGTAGAGTTAAGTGATAGAGGGTGAGTTAGGGGTAGCCATGGGGGAGAACGATTGTCTGATTCCCTAAGCCACCATGAGCCCTGGGCAGCCAGGAAAGCTTGTTGGTATCTTGGAAAGTCAGGGAGGATAAGGCCTACCCCGTTCTTATTCATTTTGAAAATATTTCCATAAATCCTGGCCTTTTCGCCCTTCTATAGAAACTTGGATATTTGTTTTTCTACATTTTTAACAGGAAGGGTTAGAGAGAAATGGACAGCATACTTGCAAGAAAGTTAACCAGTGGGGCTATCATTATTTGAGTATTCTGATTCGACCCCACCATGTGATGTTTTTGGGGGACCATGTGTTCGATAAATCTTTCATTTTGGTCAGTGTTTTGTTTCCATTAATCGCTAGAGAATTATTTAGATCTTTACCAAATCATATGCCCAGGTATCTGAGGGCCTCAGGTTGCCACTTCAGGCCTGAGTCCGCATAGTGCCGATATGCAGAGCTTAAGAGATTGGCTATCAGTTTTGTAAAGGTTTTGTTAAATTTGGATGTATATCCTTAGGGTCCAAGGGCTTTTCCAGCCCTGGTGCAGTGAATCGCTTTCAGAACCTCCTCTCTCTCAATGGGTGCATTAAGAGAGAGCTGGTCCTTTTGGAACACACGAGGAAGGACACATGTTTTTAGATAGCTGTTGCATGTATTGGGGTGCATTGACTTGTTAGGATAATACAGATCAGCGTAAAAAGTTTGAAACACATACAGGATGTCCTAGGATGATCTGGATATTTTCTTGCCGTTATTCCTGATAGCGCTTTCCAGGTTTGTTTCTAGATACCACCCTCTTGTCATCGGAGACCTCTACCAACTTCTGGGCCCTCTTACTCAGTATTCTTTTGTACTCATATTTTAAGTTGCGTACTTTCGATAAATCAGCAGAACCAATAGACTCATTTAGTGTTTTTATTTTAGGTTCTACATCAGTGAGTTGTTTGTTTAGGGACTTCTTTTTAATTGATGCGAGGTTTACCAGGGCCCCTCTGAGGGAGAACTTCAAGGCATCCCATCTGATAGTGTCAGAGGGTCTTCGGGGGTGTTACCACTTAAGAACTGGGCAATCACTATTGCGATCTTTCTCCTTGTGTCGTCATCCTTTAAAAGGTCATCATTAAGGTGTGAATGTTTGGAGGGTGGAGAGAAGGCTGGAAGTTCGAGGTCACGAGATTTGCAGGCATGGTCCAAGTCTATTATTGGTTCTATTTTAGGGATCTTGGACCATTGTGAGTACTTGTTGATTGACCAAGATATAGTCAATCCTGGAGAAAGAGTGGTGAGGTGGGGAGTAAAATGTACAGTCGCTGCCTGACGGCTTATACAACCTCCAAACATCCATCAAATTGTTATTTTTACAGCATATCTTTCTTTGTTTGTGAGATCTGCTGTGAGATCTGCTGCCAAGACGTTTATGTGCTGATATTCTATCTAGGTTCCTGTCTGTCAGGAGGTTAAAGTCCCCACCTAGGATGACTTCTAGATTATAACCGAGCTCTGATAATCGCTTGTCAAACTCTTTTCAGAATTCCAATGAGGTATAATTCGGAGCATATATGTTCACAATAAAATATTTTTTTGTCTTTTCTTTTAACCTTGGGGATAAGCCATAGACCTTGGTGATCATACGTATGGGATACTAGAGTGATTTCAGATTTTCTAGAGAACAAAGTGAGTGCTGGGAAGAGCACAGACTCACCCACCCAATAACAATAGAATTTCGCATCCCAGGTAGATTCAAGGTGTGTTTCTTGTAGTAGTATTTTGTCCCCTTTAAGCTTACTGCAATAGTCTGCAATCTTTTTAAATTTCACATGAGAATTTCGGCCCTTAGTATTTAGCGAAAGAATTTCAATTGGTGCGTCATTATGCTAATCATGAAGTCAAGTGGATGAGTGTAGTAGATGGAAGTAAAGCAGCTCAGCATGTTTATGTGTGTATGCCACTTTTATCTGCCCATGATCAAATGAGGTGAAGGGGTGCGGTCTTGCAGAGGCAGGCGGAGGGCCCGGAAGCCTTCCTGGCAGCCTCAGTTTCTTTAGAGTAGTCCTGCACAATGAATATTTTGGTTCCATTCCATTGATATGACGGGAAATCATACATTTTGCTCTTGAGCAAGGCAAACTTCCAGATGTGCTAAGAGTGAGCCATTTTTACTCTCTATTCAAACCTAATTGAACACTGTCCCTGACAGCCATGAAACTACAGATCCATTTCAGGCCTACCCTTCCTGGCTAGAGTCATCTAGAAATGTGTAGCTACCCGGTTGGAGAAACAACCAAAAATACGTTACTAGAACCTCATCAGTCTGGTTGTAGATCTGGTCACAGCACAGAAACCTCCAAGCTGTATGGAAATGTTTCAAATCCTAGTGTCTAAATAGTATGTAATGCATTCCATCCATCCCACTCCTGCTCCATGTGGAATGCCACAATGATGTATCCTAGCTCCTATTATTCAAATTATATGTTGAACCACTGGATGAGATATTCTCTAAGGCAGGTACTGGTTTGCACCAGTAAGAGGACAATGGGCAGGTGTACCTTTAGATTGATAGTTCAATGGATATTGACACCCTAGCCCAATGCCTGCCTGACAATAGCTCATGGCTGTCCATGATGAAGCTTATACAAACACTTTGAATTTCTCCTATTATCAACGAATATGCTCCCTCCTGACTTAATCACCAAACTACAGTTTCTAAACATCATCACCAGGATTGTGCAATCAGCCAAATCCTTAGGGGCCACCACGGGATAGCTATCTTTATAGCTCCCTGGATCTTCACTTATCTCTGTGTTCAGATGTGTGTTTGTCCATAATTCTGTCTTTGTTTGCGCAAATGTCACAGCTTGTGAGACCCTACCTGCAGAAGGTTCTGCAAGTGGGAGTGAGTCTTGATTGAGAGGTCTCCATTATGTATGCTCCATTATGCTCCATTGTGTGTGCTCCATAACACATTGCTCCACTGCCTTTTGGCCTGGATGTACCATATACATACATATGTATGATTCTAGGGCAATCAAATAATCTTTTGATTTCCTCTATCTCAATCAATCTGTCTAGTTTTGCCATAAACAATGACAAATATTATGGCTAATTCAAAAAAATCTAAAATGTACTTACCACCTTTTCGAAGTGGAGCATGGTCAGTAACAGCTAAATGTTTGCATCAGTATTGTTAGAGAAATCTGTTGAAATGTGCATTTTGTGATGTTTTAACTGATAAGGCCCATGTTTTCTGGCTACAATGATTTGGTGCACTTGCTTATGTCATAGGAAGCAAGGAACTATTTGGCTTGGGCCTTTTGATTAGCAAGGACAGAGGGAATTCCAAATGTATAAGATCTAGTGTGATGGTAGTAAGGATGGCTCACTCATCATTCCTATGACACCCATCATCTAGGTCCGTATTTTTCTAGTGGACATGTCACTTGCCCTGATCCAGTTCTTTAAGTGGTTTTGTTTGTCCTCAATAGCTGTCTCCAATGTGTCTTGTCTTTGAATGGAACAGACAGTATCTGTTTTATGTGAGTGGACTTCTGCTGAGGTTTTCATTGTGTTGGATTCTACCAGTTTGAATGACAACATTCTGTATGATAGTTCTGTTAGTAACGGTGCAAAGGAAACTTTGTTCTTTGTGTCAGATGGAAGCTTGTGTTGTTCATGCTTAGATTTTTCAGCCACTGCATCAGCATAGATTAACTGTTACACTGTTGCATTTTAGCACTGGTCAGTGTGGTTGAGTGTGAGTAATACTGCAACAGCCTTTATTTGTGGTCTGCTAATATCCTTGTGCACTAGGGCACAATGCTTAAAAAGTGATGCATGGATTACCAATCAAGTTACTTCTCAAGGATCCTGTGGTGAGGATGAACTGCAATTATCCAGTGATGATCTGTCATTTATATATATTTTGCAGATTTACTAGTTTACTATTTTTTCATGCAAAACAGCATTGCTGCCAAATTTGCTGCACTGCGTTGCAAAAGGTGGAAACAAACACACAGATCTCTATCTACTAAGATTGGCCTGCTGCTGCCTTGTGCAATGCACAGACCCTGATCATGGCGCGGAAGTGAGTTTGTGCTGTCTAGCATAGGTTTTGCACTGGAAGCATACCCTTCAAGTACACATTCCTATACATGGACAGCCTCAGAAAGATTCCAGATATTAAATTTGTGCTGTGCAATGTGTGGGTGTTTTGGAAAAATCAAAACATTTCCACTTGTTTGCTTCTAGGAGCTCTGGGAAAACATGAACATGTTCTTCAGTGCCTGTTTCTGCCTCAAGGGGACTCAAATCAAGATGGTGAAATGAGGACTCCTCAGCACAGAGGGCCAATTTACCCTCTATCTATGGCCTAATAATTCCCATCCCAAAAGAGGTAACAACATATTTCACTGGCTCTTATATTGCCAGGCTCATCTGTGTATGGATTAGTGCAAGGTGACCAAAGCTTTGGCACACACAGCTAGAATATCTGTGAGGTTCCTGCAGTAAGATCAAATGTAATTAGGCAAGCAGCTTTCAAATATCAATAGTGGTTGTGAAAAACAGGGACACACTGTGACTCACATCTCCTCCATAGTGATGGAAAACAGGTCTTATGAAGCCATGAAAATGTACCATATGGCTGGGTACCGTATCCTGACCTTCCTACAGTTTGCTGCACCGATGGCAAACTTATAAAAGTGCAGTCATTTTTATTCCTGTGAGAAAACAAAATAAAAAGCATGTTAACAGAAACACCTGGGCTGCAAGAGGTTGAAGCAGGATTGAAAACAGCAGACATGTAAATACCTATAGGCCCATTTATCAAAAAGTCACGCACTGCAGCAAGACAACTTTCTGCGCTGTGTTGCATGATAGTGAGAAAGCAGAAATGGCCATATCTCCTAACATTTGATGCATTCCTGCTCTCCCCTGTGCTGGTGCACTGAGTGCTACCTAGCGCCAAAGCAGGCGTCCTTGCACTAAGGTGAAAGAGCTCCTGCATTACAGGCAGGATGGCTTTTATGCAGGAAGAGGCACCGTTGTGTGCTGCAGAATGCATAGAAAGAGCAAAATATCGAGGAGCAATAAAGATATTTCTCCTCATTACACATCTGTTGGGAAGGCAGACAATTTCGAGGCAATACCAGGTTTACTGACCTTAGTAAATGTGTAATTTTGTCAAAAAGTTAAGGTAATCTTACCAGCCATCCTAAAGCAGATGGCTGAAACAAGACAAATGGAGAAGCTAAAAAGAGCACAAGAAAATGAATACTTGTACTACAAGTACTAAGGATTCCAAAATGTTCAAGTTTTTAAGATAGGCTTGTTGAAATTTCTACTTACAAAATCTCCTCTGAGGAGCACAAGCTAGGATATTGAGGTGCCGATTCCGATCCGGTAAACAATTTCCCCGTACGACTCGTATCCGGTATTTTTACCGTACGAATCGTACAAGTAGCGTACAAACTGCCAAGTACGATTTGTATGGGAAAAAGTACATATGAATCGCATTGGGAATAATTCCCCACACGTCCTCGGGTCGGAAAATGTGTCCGACACGTCCCCGGACGATTTACCGTACAAATGTGAAAAGTGAAGTCCGAACGCGCAAGTACGATCCGTCCCGTGCGTCCGATGTTACAACCGTATGGAAAAAACACCGCCCGCATCGAACTCCCATAGCAACCATGGAGACATGTGCCCACATACGCGCCGAACACCCCCAGCCCCCTTATGTGCGCGCCGAACCACCCCCCCAGACCCCGAATGTACACACCGAACCACCCCCCCAGCCCCCGTATGTACACGCCGAACCACCCCCCCAGACCTCGAATGTACGCGCCGAACCCCCACCCGCGAATGTATGGAGCGTACCCCCACCCCAACAGTGGATGTACGAACCGTACCCTCACCCGCGTATGTATGGAGCGCACCCCCACCCCAACAGTGTATGTACGCACCGTACCCCCACCCGCGAATGTATGGAGCGTACCCCCACCCCAACAGTGGATGTACCAACCGTACCCTCACCCGCGTATGTATGGAGCGCACCCCCACCCCAACAGTGTATGTACGCACCGTACCCCCACCCGTGTATGTCCGCCAGTGCATGTACGCACCGTACCCCCACCCGCGTATGCATGGAGCGCACCCCCACCCCAACAGTGGATGTACGCACCGTACCCCCACCCGTGTATGTCCACCAGTGTATGTATGCACCGTACCCCCACCCGTGTATGTCCACCAGTGTATGTACGTGCCGTACCCCCACCCGCGTATGCATGGAGAGTACCCCCACCCAACAGTGGATGTACGGACCGTACCCTCACCTGCGTATGTATGGAGCGCACCCCCACCCCAACAGTGTATGTATGCACCGTACCCCCACCCGCGAATGTATGGAGCGTACCCCCACCCCAACAGTGGATGTATGAACCGTACCCTCACCTGCGTATGTATGGAGCGCACCCCCACCCCAACAGTGTATGTACGCATCATACCCCCACCCATGTATGTCCACCAGTGTATGTACGCGCCGTACCCCCACCCGCGTATGCATGGAGCATACCCCCACCCCAACAGTGGATGTACGGACCGTACCCTCACCCGCGTATGTATGGAGCGCACCCCCACCCCAATAGTGTATGTACGCATCGTACCCCCACCCGTGTATGTCCACCAGTGCATGTACGCACCGTACCCCCACCCGCGAATGCATGGAGCGCACCCCCACCCCAACAGTGGATGTACGCACCATACCCCCACCCGTGTATGTCCACCAGTGTATGTACGCACCGTACCCCCACCCGTGTATGTCCACCAGTGTATGTACGCGCCGTACCCCCACCCGCGTATGCATGGAGCGTACCCCCACCCCAACAGTGGATGTACGGACCGTACCCTCACCCGCGTATGTATGGAGCGTACCCCCACCAGTCCAAGTACGGAGCGCACCCCAGGCCCCAACACCAGCACCCCCACCCAACATGGCGCATGTACGAGTCGTACCAAGCCAGAGACAAGGACAGCACTGTACAACAAAAAGGCCCATGTACGCACCTTACAGATGCTAAAAACACACGTACACAACCAGGACAAAGCAAAACAACACAAGAAGACACCATTCGAATCGCACAAAGCCACAAAACATGTCCAACAAGCACAAATACAACCTATTCACTGACCTGCAACTGCCAAACTCCCAAACAGAGGCCCAAAACACAACCACTCCTTATAACACACCCACCCAAAGTTCAAACACAGCCACACCCACCAATGGACCAATAAAAAGGCCCAACACACACAAACCATGATCCTTTGCAACAGACCCACTGCTGCCAGACCACACAGAGAAACAACTGCACCATACTACAAACTCCACTACACCTTACACCTGCACACCTACGCACAACCACCTTCACAAACACCCCCTCACCACATTCACACACACACCTGCACAACCACACCCACACACCCACAACCATCCACACCCACACCCCCCACAACCATCAACACCCACACCTCTCACCATGCCCACTAACAAGAATCCAAAGTTCACTAGCCGAGAGTTGGAGGTCCTCGTCGACAAAATCATCAGAGTCGAGCCACACCTCTTTGGAACATTGGTCAGAAACACCAGCATATCCGAAAAATCAGCCATGTGGCAGAGGATTGTCGATGCCGTGAATGCTGTTGGGGCCACCAGAAGGACCAGGCATGAATGCCAGGCCAGGTGGTACGATCTGCGGAGGAGGGTCCGAGCCAAAATGACCGAGGAACACACCCAGGCCAACACCACTGGAGGAAGGCCGCCCCGCAGACCCGTACAATACCGTCCCTGGGAGGAGAAGGTGATGGCCACGCTGCCGGTGGTGGGAGGGGAGGGAGTAGAAGGACTCCGAGAGCCTGGTGAGTACACAAACAACTCACATCACATGGGGGGAACGTCAGCCACAACCAAACTCACAATCATGCACGCAACCACCCCAAAGCTATCGCATGACCCAACCACACTCCAGAAACACGCACATGCTACTAGCGCCACCATGCCCCATGCACCCAGCTAGACAATGCCAAGTCACAGAAAACACCAACACAAGACACGGTAACCCGGATGGCTGGAGTGTGGGCCTCAAAAATCACACAGTGCAACTCAGAGGCAGACAACTATGCCCTCAGCCCATAGGGCCTAGGTCACAGCCAGACAAACAGTGTGTCCCCACACAGGAAAGACTTGCCTGCAAATGGCGGACGCCTTGCATGAAGACATGGGGGGAAGGAACCATTTGCACATGACAGCAGCTAATGAACAGCCAACACTGTGAAAGAGTGGCAGCACACACCACCACAGCAGCAGCGCTGACACAGACACTACACCCAATGGGTGCCTGGAGATCAGAAGCAAACTCACATGAACAAGCCAAGGGCCATTCAAAGACCTGCAAACTCTGTGTGCCTAGGAAGCTGGGCTGAGGTGACAGAGGGTGACAGACAGAGGGAGGGAGAGGGGGAAAGAGAGGGAGGGTGACACAGCGAGACAGACAGAGGGAGGAGGATGACACAAGGAGGGAGTGAGAGGGGGACACAGAGGGAGGGAGAAAGGGAGACACAGGGAGACCAATTCACCCCTGGGTGGCGTGGGAATGTCTGCCCGTCAGCAGGTGGACTGCGTGCATGTAGACAAGGGTGGCCTGTGCCTGAACCCCCCCTCTTCTACATGGCAAAACACTGGGCCATGTGTGTCAGGCTCTTCGTTTTCGCTCGGGAGCAGAATGTTCCCAACGCCCCTTCCCAGCTCTCTGGGCCACTCGCCGATTGATACAAGTAAGCCCAAGTGAACCGGTGGGGGGAAAGGGGAATTGGACAGAGAAGAGACAGTCACTACGTCTTTTTCTTTCTTGCGTGTTGTCGCTCTTCCTACCTTCCACTGCTGTGATTGAAGTGGATGTACTGTGAGGAAAAGAATAATCGTTAATTAAGCGCTCTACTCTACTCTCATTTCTACTCTGCCCTAAGTGACTTTTCCTAGGTTATACCCACCCTAACTTTTAGTGACCGATGCTCCTCTTCTGTTGTGTGGTGGTGGTGTCGCCTTGTGGTGTAGTTTTTTCTGCAATACAAATGATCTCTCTTAGTTACCCTACTCTCTCTCCCTCTACTAGGCTTTTATTTCTTGCTTCTACAGACTCGCTTACCCTAGATACCACTGACGGCGCCTCTAACTGGATTCTGGTTGGGGAGTTCTTCTTCTTCTTCTACTTATTGAATGCTGCTACCAAGTTTTTCTTTTCTCATTCCTCCTCGTGTCATTGCTCCTATTTCAACTCAACTGAAGGATTCCTAAGAGGCTTCTTGGGAGTCTCTTATCGCTACTAAAGAGGGAGTTCTGCCCCACTCCAATGATTCTATGCACTGTTCTCTTTATTCACTACCCTGAGGTAATATCAGTTCAAAATGGCAATTCACTGTGGGTTGAAAGTCGGGAACTTTTTCTGACTGCTGACTGGATTTTTTACTGAGGTACATAAGAAGTATATTTCTCGTTGTCACTGAAAATTCTCCTCACAAACTTCGTTACAGAAAAAGGTACTAATACTTATGACATATTATTCTAGGATGACGAGATACAACATGAGTTTTGTCTTCTTCCGCTAAGTTCGTTTTTGTAGGCAAGTAACTCTCACTAATATACTCCGAGGGGAGTTACGGAACAGTCTTACTTAGTGCTCTGGAAACTTGGACTGATTTCCTCTCAAAACTCGACGATGAATTCTCTTCTCTGACGCGTGGCACAAATAACGACTCTTTCTCCTCACGACTCCGGTGAAGTGCGCCTCTCCACCGGGCTGACACCTGGATCCTACTAATTGTCCTGGAACGCTAGAGCGCTAACTTGCTGCTCAAGCGTTCCAACAGCGGCGGCCATCTTAGATTCCAGTCTTACTCCTTTTAGCTTGGGGATCACTGTAGCGCCTGCTCTGCTGATCCTGACAGTACCCCCTCTCAAAGGGCGTCCTACCATCCTGGGCTTATTAGGAAATCTCCTGTGAAATTCCCTAATTAAACGAGGAGCATGGATGTTTGAAGAAACTTCCCACGCTCTTTCTTCGGGCCCATAACCTTTCCAATCCAATAAATAGTACATTTGGCCATTTCGTATCTTGGAGTCCAAGACTCGCTGTTCCTCAAATTCTTCCCCCAATTCAGTTTGGATTGGTTTTGGGGGTATTTTAACTCGTAGGTCTCTTGAAACCTTTTTCAATAAGGAAACATGAAAAACGGGATGCACCCGCAATCCTTTGGGTAACTTCAACTGATAGTTTACAGTACTTAGTTTTTTCTCAATCTCATAAGGCCCTACAAATCTGGGTTGAAACTTCCTAACCCCCTTGAGCCTAAGGTTTTTTGTGTTTAGCCAAACCTTCTCTCCAACTAGTAAATCAGGTTCCTTCCTTCTTCTTTTATCAGAATGGAATTTGTAAGTCGCCTTTGCCTTGGTTAAATTGTCTGTGGCTAGTGAATGCACTCTCGTCATGTGATCAACTAAATTTGTTACTGCTGGAACATCTACCTCTTGAAAATCTACAGCTTGATGGGGATGTCTTCCTGTATTTAAATAAAAGGGGGAATAACCTGTGGACATGTTTTTTGCATTATTGTGGGCAAACTCCGCTGCCCACAGATAATCCGGCCTATCTCCTTCCTGTTCTAATAAGCAGAGCCTTAGATACTGCTCTAACTCTTGGTTTGTGCGCTCCGTTTGGCCATCTGTCTCTGGGTGATAACTAGTCGTGTACCTAGAGTCAATACTTAATTTTTTAGTGAAGGCCTTCCAGAAATGGGATAAAAATTGGGATCCCCTATCGGATATCACCACCCTGGGTATGCCATGGGCTCGAACTATGTGTTGGCTAAAGGCATGCGCCAGAATTACTGCCGTGGGTACTCCCTTCAATGGTACAAAATGTGCCATCTTCGTAAATGCGTCTACACACACCAAAATAGTATCATAACCCTTACTGGATGGTAAATCTACTATTAAATCCAAGGTTATCGTGTGCCATGGGTGTGGTGGTGTAGGCAAAGGTTGAAGTAACCCTTGCGGAGCTTGCCTTTCCGGCTTTCCCCTAGCGCAAATGTCACAAGTGGCCACATATTGTCGCACATCCTTTGCCAAACTGGGCCACCAAAAGCGTCGCCTCACTAGATCTTCGGTCTTAGTTATTCCTTTATGGCCTGCCAACAGATCATCGTGACTTTCCTTCAAGGCCTGTTGCTGCATTTCTGTTGTCGGCAAGTAAAGGACCCCATGATGATATGGTAAACCTTCCCGCACCTCTCGACCAGAATCTTCTCTCACCCATTCTTCCAATTCCTCTTTGGTCATAGAGAATTGCTTCTTCTTGTCCTGTGATTCTCGTAAAACTGCTCCAATTATTTTCTCGGATGGGATGATGGTCTGATCCTTCACCTCCTCCAGGACTTCTTCAGTTCCTCTCCTAGATAGGGCATCCGCCTTACCATTCTGAGCCCCTGGACGGTAAGTAATTATGAAGTCATAGTCCGCAAAATATAATGACCATCTCAACTGTCTTGGTGTCAAAGTTCTCGCAGACTTCAAGAATTTTAGATTTCGGTGATCTGTGTAGACGGTTACCACATGTCTGGCCCCCATTAGGTAGTGTCTCCAGTCCTTGAAGGCATCCTTAATGGCCAACAACTCCTTCTCAGTGATGGTATAATTAACTTCTGGTGCCGTCAACTTCCTCGAACGATAGGCCACTGGGTGCAGTTGACCAGTTGATTTGTGTCTCTGTGATAGCACTCCTCCTAAGGCCCAATTGGAGGCATCTGTCTCTACAAAAAATGGCTCTGATGGATCTGGATGCAATAGAATTGGGGCGGAAGTAAAATCTCTTTTTAACTGTTTGAATGACTCTTCTGCCTCCTCTGACCACTCAAATTTGACACCTTTCCTTAGCAGCCTTGTCATTGGAATTAACTTCTGAGAGAAATTTTGAATGAACCTCCTGTAAAAATTGGCAAATCCGATAAAGCTTTGGATTTCCTTCACAGATTTCGGAGATTCCCACTCCAGAACTGCCTTGATTTTACTATCGTCCATAGTCACCCCACTGGGGGCGAGCACAAAACCCAAGAATTCCACGGATGATACTCCAAAGGCGCATTTTTCCAGCTTGACATAAAGACGGTGCTCTCGCAGTTTCCGCAACACCTTCTTGACATGCTCTTCATGTTCTTCCACATTGCTCGAATAAATGAGGATGTCATCTATATACACCAATGCATGCCGATCGATAAACTCCTTCAAGACATCATTGATGAAATGCTGAAAAGCTGCTGGGGCATTACATAGGCCATACGGCATCACTTGATATTCAAATAGACCATGTTTTGTCCGAAATGCCGTCTTCCACTCATCCCCTTCCCGAATTCGGACC
This sequence comes from Triturus cristatus, assembly GCF_964204655.1. Lineage (NCBI taxonomy): Eukaryota > Metazoa > Chordata > Amphibia > Caudata > Salamandridae > Triturus > Triturus cristatus. The sequence goes on along the minus strand of NC_140595.1, from coordinate 694,227,926 downwards.
AGGTGGTAGGCCCCTCTCAAGTCCAATTTTGTATAAATTTTTGCCTCCTTCACCTGATCCAGCAATACAGAAATCAAGGGCAAGGGATACCGATTCTTAACCGTTATTCTGTTTATTGCCCTGTAGTCAATGCAGGTTCTTAATTCCCCATTCTTTTTTGGAATAAAAAAAAGTGGCGATGACACGGGGGACTGCGACGGTCTTATGAAACCGTTCTCCAGATATTTGTGCAGATACTCCTTCAAGTGCTCATCCTCCTTCTCAGTTAGAGCATAGATTCTACTACATGGAAGATTGGATCCGGGTTCCAATTCTATCTTGCAATCGAAGTTTCGATGCGGAGGAAGTCTTTCCGCCTCCATTTCACTAAATACATCTTGGTACTCTTCATATTCCTCAGGTAGTTCTACGGTGTTGATCACACAGATTGTGGATTTTCCTTCGCTTAAAAGAAGGGCCTGGGTTTTTTCTGGATGTCCGAGACCTCCCAAATAACAGTGTTCCTTGCAATACTCTGAGTTCAAGGACACCGTTCGAGCTCCCCAGTCTATCGTTGGGTTGTGTTCGGTTAACCAAGGTAACCCCAGGATTAATTGGAACTGCGGAGCATCGATTAAATTGAATTGGATATCTTCTCGATGACCTTCTTCAGATTCCAACTCCACGATTTCAGTATGACTCACTATGGGTCCAGATGAAAGATTCGTGCCATCTACTGCTCGAACAGCCTCACTTCTTTCCTTTTTGATGGCCCTCATTCCAATTTTTTCCGCGAACTTCAGGTCACAGAAATTGCCTGTTGCTCCCGAATCTAACATCACTGCGACTCGCCGTAATGTTTGTTCCCGGTAACGCAGCGTCATCATTAAGATTAAGTGGGGAGCTGCAGACTGCAAGGTATTCGCCAGGGTATGAGCATTTGGAGCTGTTTCTTCATCTGCAACCACCAGTCCAACTCCGCTTACTGGTGGTGCAAGGCGTTTCCCGCCGGCTTCTGCTTGGGCTTCTTCTGGCAATCCCGAACAAAATGCCCAGATCCTCCACAATATAAACATTGCTTGTTCAGCCTCCTTCTTTCCTTCTCCTCCTTGGAAAGTGGACCTCGAATTGTCCCAATCTGCATGGGCTCTCCCCCACGGGCAACGTCACCTTCCTTACTGCCTTCTGTTCTCACCCGATCAAACCGAGGCACACTTGGACGATAATCTCGCCTCCTTTCTCCTCTTCTCTCTCCTTGACGGAAGTCAATTTCTAAAACTAGATCGATCAATGCTGATATCTCCGTGGGTCGATTGGGTACTTGTGCTAATGCGTCCTTCAACTCGTCCTTTAGGCCTCGATAAAACACAGCAGCTCTCTTGTTCTCTGGCCAGTCCGTTTCTACCACCAACTTATTAAATTGAGCCAAGTAAGCTACTAGGTCTCTGCTTCCCTGTCTAATTTCCAATAGTTCATTGTCTGTGGCCTGGGATACTCTTCTTCTGTCAAAAATGCGAAGGAATTCTTTCTTGAATTCATCCAGATCATATAACAATGGAGCGTTGCAGGTGACCAGAGGCATTGACCACGACGCCGCATCTCCACTTAAGTACGACAATATGAAGGCCACTCTAGACTGCGCATCGGGAAATAATGCCGGACGACACATAAAATGTAACGTGCATTGGGTCAAAAATACCTGTGCCTTCTGGGGATCTCCACTAAAACGCTCTGGGGGCGCCAAGGGGATTACAGGTGACAAGGAATGAATTACTTGTGTCGTAACTTTAGGCTGAGTGCCCGAAGACTCACTGGAAGCTCCTTCTGAATTAACTGGGTACCTAAAACTTGGGTCCGAGGCTATGCCACTCATTTTTAAGTTTAAATCTGTGGTTTCCTTTCGCAATTCCCTATTCTCCTCTCTAACGGAAATTAACTCTCTTTGGATTCCTTCTAAAACCTCTCCTAATTTTTTCAAGTCCAAACCTTCAGCCATTCTGCTCAAGAGCGAATAAAAAACGTGGGCACTTCTCTCTGTCAGGCTCTTCGTTTTCGCTCGGGAGCAGAATGTTCCCACCGCCCCTTCCCAGCTCTCTGGGCCACTCGCCGATTGATACAAGTAAGCCCAAGTGAACCGGTGGGGGGAAAGGGGAATTGGACAGAGAAGAGACAGTCACTACGTCTTTTTCTTTCTTGCGTGTTGTCGCTCTTCCTACCTTCCACTGCTGTGATTGAAGTGGATGTACTGTGAGGAAAAGAATAATCGTTAATTAAGCGCTCTACTCTACTCTCATTTCTACTCTGCCCTAAGTGACTTTTCCTAGGTTATACCCACCCTAACTTTTAGTGACCGATGCTCCTCTTCTGTTGTGTGGTGGTGGTGTCGCCTTGTGGTGTAGTTTTTTCTGCAATACAAATGATCTCTCTTAGTTACCCTACTCTCTCTCCCTCTACTAGGCTTTTATTTCTTGCTTCTACAGACTCGTTTACCCTAGATACCACTGACGGCGCCTCTAACTGGATTCTGGTTGGGGAGTTCTTCTTCTTCTTCTACTTATTGAATGCTGCTACCAAGTTTTTCTTTTCTCATTCCTCCTCGTGTCATTGCTCCTATTTCAACTCAACTGAAGGATTCCTAAGAGGCTTCTTGGGAGTCTCTTATCGCTACTAAAGAGGGAGTTCTGCCCCACTCCAATGATTCTATGCACTGTTCTCTTTATTCACTACCCTGAGGTAATATCAGTTCAAAATGGCAATTCACTGTGGGTTGAAAGTCGGGAACTTTCTCTGACTGCTGACTGGATTTTTTACTGAGGTACATAAGAAGTATATTTCTCGTTGTCACTGAAAATTCTCCTCACAAACTTCGTTACAGAAAAAGGTACTAATACTTATGACATATTATTCTAGGATGACGAGATACAACATGAGTTTTGTCTTCTTCCGCTAAGTTCGTTTTTGTAGGCAAGTAACTCTCACTAATATACTCCGAGGGGAGTTACGGAACAGTCTTACTTAGTGCTCTGGAAACTTGGACTGATTTCCTCTCAAAACTCGATGATGAATTCTCTTCTCTGACGCGTGGCACAAATAACGACTCTTTCTCCTCACGACTCCGGTGAAGTGCGCCTCTCCACCGGGCTGACACCTGGATCCTACTAATTGTCCTGGAACGCTAGAGCGCTAACTTGCTGTTCAAGCGTTCCAACAGCGGCGGCCATCTTAGATTCCAGTCTTACTCCTTTTAGCTTGGGGATCACTGTAGCGCCTGCTCTGCTGATCCTGACAATGTGTCAACCTGTGCACAAGCAAAACGCCAGCTACCTGCTCAATATAAGTGTGTGGAACAACTCCATTTGCCCACGTACAGTGCAACACGGAAGGCGCCAATGCAAGGCTCGCCACACCTGCCCACTCCACTGCTGACTGCAGTCACAATTGACGCAGCAAGTAAGACTGTGTCACACATAGGTAAAGTCTCAAAAGCTGTGGCCAAGGGACATACCCATGCACAAGTGCACCGTGAGTGGAATGCAAGACATATCCAAATACCCAGAGGAAATGTGCCAACTGTGAAAGGATTGAAACATGGATGTTGCATGGAACAAAAATAACATTGTCTCTCTCACACACAGGTCAATGTCGTGGATCACCCCCCAACACTGGGGGGGAAGACTCACAGGACCTGGCTCTGCGGGACGACGATCCCACCGGCAGTGACGACTCTCACCACTCTGTGGACGACCCCGACCAACCTGGCCCCTCTGGTGTCCAACCACCTGCAGCACCTGCGTCAGGTGCAACTGGGCCAACCACCACCCCCACTCCTGCCACATCCCAGGAGACACCCAGGATCCCTGCCCCACCACCACAACGCAGCCAGTCTGACCAGGAGGGACACGGTGTACCGGGCACCCAGGAGGAGGCAGGCGACAATGCAAATGCCACCCCTCAGGGGTCCCGGAGACCCGATGTGCCCACAAGGGCAGGCCAGGCGCAAGTGGGCAGGGGTGGTGGGAGTGGAGGACGGCAGAGGGGCGAGCCTGACCAGTGGGCTGCGGAACCGGTATATTCCCATGTCAGAAACATCCTGCACACATACCGGCAGGACACCACGGGCATGAGCCAGGTTGTGTCCACCCTCAACGAGATGAAGGGGACCCTCGAGGAGATCAAGACCCAGCAGGCCCAGCAACATGCGGAGCAACATGCCTGTCAACAGCGACACCAAGGACGGATGGAGGACAGACAGGCTGAGCTCGTGACGGTGCTCACGGGAATAAACCGTTCACTCCGCAGGATAGCCGACAACATGGGCAACCCTCCCTGTGCCACCAGGCGAAGAACATCACCACCCACAGGGAGGGATCAGGAGGAGGAGGATACATCCAACGGAGCATCCCAAGCATCATCACGGCCTGCTTCTGAGGGTTCCCGCAGGAGGGCGGGTCGTCCACGGAAAAGACCGTGAGGGTCGGCGCAACAGCACCATCTCCCAGGACACCTGGCTTGGCACCTGGCCCACTGGCCCAACAGCAGCACATCAGCAAATGACATTCTCTGCCACATGGACTTGCTGGTCACTGTCTGACCAATGTTGACAAAGACTGTGGCATGGACTCTGATGATTTCCAATGGCAAGGATACCAACTCCCCCAGTGAACTTTGGATTCTACACAACCGGAAAGCCCCTCTTGTCATACCCCCCCCACACACGTACCCCTAGACAAATAAAAACTGTCACAATCAAGAGATGATGCCTACATTTAGCATTATTACATCACATGTGTCTTGTAAAGTCTAACCATGCCTGAGTTCTCATATGAGTTCAACCATCCATATCCTGGAGCTTGAGTCTGGCACAGGACACACATGGGTCACAATGTATTAGCCAAGACAGGCATGGAGCACCATACACACCCGTGATGGTCCCGAACAGCTCAGGGGGTGGCCACACAACCGTGCCGACAGACAAATTGAGTACAGCAACAGTCATGCGCAGAGGTCAGGGATCATGTGGAGTGTCCTGGGGGGCACCCAGGTATGTGTAGACAGGTGGCAGAACCATGTCCTGCAAGCTTGAGTCAGGTGGATGCAGAGAATGGTGGCCTGGCCAACGTTGGGTGCATGGGGATGGCACATGTCACAATACCCACACAGTCATGGACATCATGCACAATACAGAGTCTAATCCCAGACAAACAGCTTGCATCTTGCTACTCTACACATAGACACATAGCCACCATCACTGAGAACCATGCCAGACATGCCGTATGCACCGTGGTAACACACCAGCATTGACTGAGTAGAGGCACCTTGGAGGCATAGGGACACCTTTATTAGTCATGTATTCCGGAATGCACAGGCAACTCGGAGTACACATACACAGGTCATGTGGAGTAACATGTGGGTCCAACACTGGCACCCCCCTTCTGCACCACTAATGCTTGATATCCATGGAACTGGCACACAAGTGTCGGGTAACAGCTAAACACCCCCCGCTGCTCACGGAGAGGCTGCCACACACCATTGATCCTCTGATGTGGAAGTCCCACACCATGTCAGGCCAATGCAAACCGTATGTGTCCGAGGGCAGTGTTACACACATTGATGCCTTCATCACAATCCACTATCCCATTACAGATGACTGTCAACAAGTCTGACCATCCAGTCAGGTGAATGCACCTACATGTCATGTGTCCCATGTTGATGCAACATGTCTGCAGAGGAACCAAACATCGACAGGGGCAGTGTGTACACATCGTAAACAACTGCCACACCCAATACACCCCTGATGCATCCCTTACCCTAAGGAGACTTCCAAACTTGTCCGTGCGTGTAACGCTGAGTCAGCACACGATGACGTGTCCATGAGGAATAGCAGTGCCACAACAATGCAACCAGCAGACGGCATGCGCAAGTACCTGGGGATGAGAGGCACACAAGTAGTCAGCCACAAAAAGCCTATCCACTTGCATGTGCATGTACTCGACACATATAAGGATGACAACATGCTAGGTCACATACACCAATCACTGGCCCCATCACTCGAGTGACACATCCACGCACACCTCTGACTGACGCGGCATACATGCAGATGGACACACACATAGCAACACATGCCACACAGGGACCAATGCGTGCACACTCAGACACTGGTACTCACCACTAAGCACAGAAGTCGCGTATGAGCTGACTCCGGATGTCCTGTTGCGGCTCCACATCCTCCACATCACTAGCCCCATCGCCAAGCCCTTCGTCCTCCACGGGTGGATGGTCCTGATCATCTTGATCCAGGATGAGTTGCACAGCTTTCTAAACTGCCATGTTGTGCAGCATGCAGCAGACCATGAAGATTTTGCAGACTTTCACCGGGAAATATGGGAGGTCTCCGCCGGTCTTGTGCAGGCACCTGAATCGGCTCCTCAGGAGGCCAAATGTCCTCTCCATCACTCGCCTTGTCCGGCCATGGGCGGTGTTGTAGCGAAGCTGGGCCGGCGTGCTGGGGTTGCAGAGAGGTGTGATCAGCCATGGCATGTTGGGATAGCCAGCGTCCCCTACATGGAAAACACATGGACAAAATTAGGACAGGAGAAGCAGTCGGGCAGGAAGTCTACGCCAAATACAGGACAGACAGATTGTACCCACCAACAACACATGCTCATTCGTTGCGCAGCTGCGTCATCATTTCAGGCACCCTGCTACGCCTCATGATGTAGGCATCGTGTGCTGATCCTGGAAAACGAGCACAGACATGAGAAATCACCATGTTGGACAGACACACCACAAGGGCATTGATGGAGTGGTAGTGCTTGCGATTACGGAAGGCTACCTCCTGTGCATGTGGTGGTACCAAAGCCACATGTGTCCCATCTATGGACCCAATGACATGGGGCATCCCTCCCAGGGCATAGAATCCACGCTTGACACCTGTCAACTGTTCAGGATTTGGGAACTTAATGAACTCATCCAGGTGAAGCAACATGGCCTCCAAAACATCATGCAGCACACGGCTGAACTATGGGTACGCATACGCGAGCAAACCCATAGTGATAGTGAGCGTACACGCGTGTGTACGGTCCGTATCACTATGGGTACGCATACGCGAGCAAACCCATAGTGATGGTGAGCGTACACGCGTGTGTATGGTCCGTACCACTATGGGTACGCATACGCAAGCAAACCCATAGTGATGGTGAGCGTACACGCGTGTGTACGGTCCGTATCACTATGGGTACGCATACGCGAGCAAACCCATAGTGATAGTGAGCGTACACGCGTGTGTACGGTCCGTATCACTATGGGTACGCATACGCGAGCAAACCCATAGTGATGGTGAGCGTACACGCGTGTGTATGGTCCGTACCACTATGGGTACTCATAAGGGAGCAAACCCATAGTGATATGGACCGTACACACGCGTGTGTACGGTCCGTATCACTATGGGTATGCATATGCGAGCAAACCCATAGTGATACGGACCGTACACACGCGTGTACGCTCACTATCACTATGGGTTTGCTCGTGTATGCGTACCCATAGTGATACGGACCGTACACACGCGTGTACGATCACTATCACTATGGGTTTGCTCGTGTATGCGTACCCATAGTGAAATGGACCGTACACACGCCTGTACGGCCCGTTGCCATGCATTTGGGGTGCCCTAGGGCCCAGGAACGCACCGTACCTGTGTGTGAATATCCTAATTACATAGGGGACACATGAGGGACAAGTATAAAGCCAGAGATGCATGCTGGTTGCCATGGAGACCGAGTTTTAAGTTTGAATTTTTTTAATCAGGTGGCCTGCAAAAGTCGGTTTGGAATAATCTACTATGTTGCAAAGTTGTTGTTGAAATGACATCAGGCTGAATTGTAAAAAAAATCTAACCCCCTCACTGTAGAAGGTTTAAAGGGATTGGAGGAAACATAGGATGCAAATGTGAGTGACCAATCACTCTGTACTCCTGTGCATGGAACAGGCCAGCGAGGCAGATATAAGGCAGCCAGGTCCCATGAGAGAGCACTTTCCTGCACATCTTTGGATTCTACTACACTGCTGCTGCTCGTGATTCCCTGGCACCATGTCAAGGTCTGTGGAGAGGTCCCAGCCTTTCACCCTGGAGGAGAATCTGGCATTGCTGGATGTGATCCTCCCACAGTACCCCATGCTGTATGGCCGGCCAGGGTATCAGGTGAGTGCTGAGTGCAGTAGCACAGACTGTGTCACTTTTTTGTGACTGTCACTCCTGGCATTGTGTCTAGGTGTGACACACATGCATAGTACTGTAGAGTGGGTCCCAGGGGGGGGAATGCCTGATGTCTCCCAGCCAGAACATGCTGTGGTGCATGACTGATGTCCTCACTTGCATTGTGTTCACAGTGACAATCACTGCATGGTGCATGCCACATTCTGGCTCTCTAATCCACCTGGGAATGTTGTTTCTGCAGTACTCATGTGATTCTGAGGTGACCCCAGTGTGACAGGTGACTGTACCCACAGATGTGTGTTTGTGTTGTGCAGCTGTGCTGAGAGTGTCCACATGATGTGTTCGTACCCTGGACACCGGTGTGTGTGTAAGTCCCCTGTCATGTGGGTGGGTGCATATGTGGAGTGTTGCACCACAGCTGCATGAGGGATGTGTATACCCTGGCCATCTGCTGTGAGCAGGGAACAGTGATGTGTGTCTGCCGTGATGAGCCATTCCCACATCTGTTACCCCACCCAGTCTAGTGGCACATGTGCAGAGTGAGGTTTGTAGCTGCAGTTGCCAATGGCAGGTGAATATCCTGTGCCTGTGTGTGTCTGTGTACTCTGCTAAGGTAGCGTCAGTGGCCTGTGGCATGTGCGTGCTTTGAGGTGCTGCACATAATCCTGGTGTAGCTTCTGATGCACAGTATGAGCCTGGATGATTGATTGTGTTGTTGCCCTCATTCCACCTGTGTCCTTTCAATGGCACGTAGTGCTATTGCCCTTCCCCAGAGGATGATGTCCCTATGACAAAGGTGCAATGCTTTGGCTGCATACGATGCCTTGTTGTAACCTGCAAAATTGTTCTAATATGTGTCTCTGTGACATGTGCCAGGTGTATTGATGTAGTGTCACTTGTTCATCCTCACAGGTAGGCGCCTCTGCCAAGAAGCAGATCTGGTTGAACGCCGTCAGTGCCGTGAGGAGGACGGAGGGTCGCAAGCGGCGCCTGTCCCAGATGAGGAAACGCTGGCAGGATATCCGGTGCTGCACGCGGAGGATCGCACGGGTCCTGCTGGGGGACTCACCTGAGACCCATAAGAACCGTGGGCGCCGCCGTCTGACCCACATCCACAAGCATGTGCTGGCGGTGGTTTTTCCAGACATGGACAGGCGCTTACGGGAGAAGCAGCAGCAGGAAGGGGGTAGGTACATGTGTGTTAGTTGTGTGTCACCAGCATTTGTAATTGCTAAGTTGCATGGATACACTGCCAGGGTTTAAATGTGCTGTGCAGATCCTGTTACCCACAGTATAGCGCTGCTCTCCTGCCTCCCTTCCCCTCCTTGCCATGTGTTCCCAGGTCTGTGTGTAGTCACTCTTTCACAAGGTTATCTAAGCTGGCAGTTCATGCACATGACCAATGCCTGTAGCATCATGTGTGGGGGTGGTGTGTAACAGGTTTTGGGACCTTGCCTGTGCCCTGTCCAGGTCAGTACTTGTGGGTTCCCTGTCAGTTGGCACTGATGCTGAGTCCAGAGATGGGAGTATGTCTCTCAAGTGTAATGCCTTACGGCACGCATTTCCTATGTTGTGGCCTGTGACATGATGTGCATGAGTGTGCGATACGCATAGTGCAGGGATGGTGGCGTGTGTTGCAGGCATACCCATTCTGGACCATGGAGTTGTGTGCCCACTGTCCCCGGTGGCATCTTTTCCTAGGTGTCATGTGTGTCATCACAAAATGTGGACACTCTCCGTGTCTACAGCATAGGTTGTGCCATTGTCCCCTGGCACCATGTATATTGACGTAAAATGCACTACAAGTGTCCACTGTACAGCTTGACCTGATTTCCCTTGTTCATAGTCACGGTGGCCAGTGCCTGTGTATCTTGTTACAGTCATCTGATGATGCCCATTTGTACATGATGGATTTGTGCAGCCGCACCTGGGGTTTCTTGTGTCCAATCTTGCTTTTTTGCAGTCCATGTGTATTTCACCCAGACTAAGAGATGTAAGTGCTTCCTGTGTCTCAACAAATTGTCTCATGTAGGGGGTGGTTGGTGCGGGCAAGGCCTACATGTCAATACCTGATATCTCCTTGCTAGGTCTGGCCAGTGTGTGATGTGTGTCTGGACATGCACTCAAGGTGCGGTGACCCAGTCATGGTGGGCATGTTTTTCAGTATTACCTATGCAGCATGTGCCTGTAGTTCATGGTTATGGTCCCTGCTCATCCCTATTTTCGGCTACGCTGTGTGGTGCAGATGCAGTGCTGGATTGTCCCCAGGGCCTGGCTCCTCTGTCAAAATCCATTTCATGTCATTTGCAATTGTGTCATGCTCTCCATAGTTTCTCAGTGGCATGGTGGGTCAACCAACTGTGTGTTGCAGAGCCTACATATGTACCTTGTATTGTAGATGTTACTCATCTTTCTCTTCAGGCTATGCACTGTAACCTATGTAGATTGGACTCATGTGACAGATGTATACAGGTGTATGATTAATTCCTGTCTCTTCACCTTGCCCACAGCATCGTCGGGGGACACGGATGGAGACATCAGCACAGACCGTGCGGAGGGACCGAGCACCAGTGCCAGCAGTGACATCTTGGATGGCACATCGAGTGGGACTGAGGCGGAGGGGAGTGAGGCGGAGGACCTGTCCAGTGCCACCACAGATTATGAAGCTGACGGGTCCGAGGATGAGCTCTCCGAGTGGGCGGAGGCTGCTCACACCCCACCAGACACAGGCACCACACCAGCAGGGAAGGACAAGCGCACACCTCCTGGCACGCACACACAGGGTGAAGTGGGCACACCCACTGGGTCGGGGGGCAAACGTAAGACACGCAGCCAGAGTGGGAGTCCGCATTCTGCAAAATCCACGCCCTCCAAATCCACTCCCCTCAGCTCTCCTGGCCACGAATCCAGCAAAGACTCCTTCATGGCCGCTCTGTCCCTGAGCCCCAAGGTGACACCACCCCGCAAGCGGTCAAAGGAATCCCCGGTCAGGGTAGTTGAGTGCCCCCCCCTGTCCACACCCTCCCCCAGGGGCGCTGCGACCCATCCCTCCGACCCCCCCCTCCTTGGGGCCTGTGGTTCCTTCGGGTGCAGGGAAGACGCTGGAGGACCTTGCAACCATGTGCAGCGCCATCCTCACCACCACCTTTAGCGCTGCCCCACCCCCTGTGGTGGAGTCCTCCATCCCTGCACCCATGACACCTACCCTTGCCCCTCCTGTCCCTGCGGTGCCTGGTCCTTCCCCCCACATGATGCCCCCCCCCCCTGTGGTAGACAAAGGAGTCTGACTGTGTAGGCAAGCTAGGGGACAGGTGTCCTAATGTGTCCCCCACCTGGATTGGAACTTTGGATTGCCCTATGGGCATTGTACATTTTGAACTTTCAAAGGACAAACATTTCTTTTGATGCTGAATAAAGCAATTTCTTTTTCCTTAGTACACTACTTTTTTTCTGGTATTGCTGTTGGTGGAACTGCTCCATGATTTTGGGTGGTGATAATGTGTTGGGTGTGTGGGGAATGTAGTCTTGTGCTGGTCATAGGGTGGACCCTGGTAACTGTGTGCCATCACAAGCTGTTGGCTACATTACTTTGTTCATGTAAGCAGTTACTGCATGGTGGCATCGTCCCAAGGTGTGTTCCTTCCTCTGTGTAACCTGACATCTTCCCTGCAGGGTGTTTCAAATATGTTGTGCTGAGCTGTGTCCACATTAGCTGGGTGTGTGACGGACTCGTTACACTTTGGCCATGCATGCTGGGTGATGTCTCCACCTGCATCATTCGTGGCATCCTTGGTGGTCACTGTACTTGTGTATGTAGACTGTTGACATGACTTCATGTGGACATGTTCTCTTTTAGGCACTATGCATGTGTGTACTCCCAGCCTCGCACACATGTGGTATATGTACTGCAGGGTATTTGTGCACCTGACTGACATTTGTGGCCATTGGATCTGTGGGTACTCCACACTTTTCTTTCCAGGGGCTCTGCTGGGAGTGTTAGGCACCCACCCCTCCTGTGTCTGGGCTCTGCTTGGAGGACTCTGCACCCACCCCTCCTGTGTCTGGGCTCTGCTGGGAGTGTTAGGCAGCCCACCCCTCCTGTGTCTGGGCTCTGCTGGGAGTGTTAGGCTCCCACCCCTCCTGTGTCTGGGCTCTGCTGGGAGGACTCTGCACCCACCCCTCCTGTGTCTGGGCACTGCTGGGAGGACTCTGCACCCACCCCTCCTGTGTCTGGGCTCTGCTGGGAGTGTTAGGCACCTACCCCTCCAGTGTCTGGGCACTGCTGGGAGGACTCTGCACCCACCCCTCCTGTGTCTGGGCTCTGCTGGGAGGACTCTGCACCCACCCCTCCTGTGTCTGGGCACTGCTGGGAGGACTCTGCACCCACCCCTCCTGTGTCTGGGCACTGCTGGGAGGACTCTGCACCCACCCCTCCTGTGTCTGGGCACTGCTGGGAGGACTCTGCACCCACCCCTCCTGTGTCTGGGCTGTGCTGGGAGGACTCTGCACCCACCCCTCCTGTGTCTGGGCACTGCTGGGAGGACTCTGCACCCACCCCTCCTGTGTCTGGGCACTGCTGGGAGGACTCTGCACCCACCTCTCCTGTGTCTGGGCACTGCTGTGTGGACTCTGCACCCACCCCTCCTGTGTCTGGGCTCTGCTGGGAGGACTCTGCACCCACCCCTCCTGTGTCTGGGCACTGCTGGGAGGACTCTGCACCCACCCCTCCTGTGTCTGGGCACTGCTGGGAGTGTTAGGCACCCACCCCTCCTGTGTCTGGGCTCTGCTGGGAGTGTAGGGCACCCACCCCTCCTGTGTCTGGGCACTGCTGGGAGTGTTAGGAACCCACCCCTCCTCTGTCTGGGCTCTGCTGGGAGTGTTAGGCACCCACCCCTCCTGTGTCTGGGCTCTGCTGGGAGTGTTAGGCACCCACCCCTCCTGTGTCTGGGCACTGCTGGGAGGACTCTGCAACCACCCCTCCTGTGTCTGGGCACTGCTGGGAGGACTCTACACCCACCCCTCCTGTGTCTGGGCTCTGCTGGGAGTGTTAGGCACCCACCCCTCCTGTGTCTGGGCACTGCTGGGAGGACTCTGCACCCACCCCTCCTGTGTCTGGGCTCTGCTGGGAGGACTCTGCACCCACCCCTCCTGTGTCTGGGCACTGCTGGGAGGACTCTGCACCCACCCCTCCTGTGTCTGGGCACTGCTGGGAGGACTCTGCACCCACCCCTCCTGTGTCTGGGCTCTGCTGGGAGTGTTATGCACCCACCCCTCCTGTGTCTGGGCACTGCTGGGAGGACTCTGCACCCACCCCTCCTGTGTCTGGGCACTGCTGGGAGGACTCTGCACCCACCCCTCCTGTGTCTGGGCTCTGCTGGGAGTGTTAGGCACCCACCCCTCCTGTGTCTGGGCACTGCTGGGAGGACTCTGCACCCACCCCTCCTGTGTCTGGGCACTGCTGGGAGGACTCTGCACCCACCCCTCCTGTGTCTGGGCACTGCTGGGAGGACTCTGCACCCACCCCTCCTGTGTCTGGGCACTGCTGGGAGTGTTAGGCACCCACCCCTCCTGTGTCTGGGCACTGCTGGGAGGACTCTGCACCCAACCCTCCTGTGTCTGGGCACTGCTGGGAGTGTTAGGCACCCACCCCTCCTGTGTCTGGGCACTGCTGGGAGGACTCTGCACCCACCCCTCCTGTGTCTGGGCACTGCTGGGAGGACTCTGCACCCACCCCTCCTGTGTCTGGGCACTGCTGGGAGGACTCTGCACCCACCCCTCCTGTGTTTGGGCACTGCTGGGAGTGTTAGGCACCCACCCCTCCTGTGTCTGGGCACTGCTGGGAGGACTCTGCACCCACCCCTCCTGTGTCTGGGCTCTGCTGGGAGGACTCTGCACCCACCCCTCCTGTGTCTGGGCACTGCTGGGAGGACTCTGCACCCACCCCTCCTGTGTCTGGGCACTACTGGGAGGACTCTGCACCCACCCCTCCTGTGTCTAGGCACTGCTGGGAGGACTCTGCACCCACCCCTCCTGTGTCTGGGCACTGCTGGGAGTGTTAGGCACCCACCCCTCCTGTGTCTGGGCACTGCTGGGAGGACTCTGCACCCACCCCTCCTGTGTCTGGGCTCTGCTGGAAGGACTCTGCACCCACCCCTCCTGTGTCTGGGCACAGCTGAGAGGACTCTGCACCCACCCCTCCTGTGCCTGGGCACTGCTGGGAGGACTCTGCACCCACCCCTCCTGTGTCTGGACACTGCTGGGAGGACTCTGCACCCACCCCTCCTGTGTCTGGGCATGGCTGGGAGGACTCTGCACCCACCCCTCCTGTGTCTGGGCACTGCTGGGAGTGTTAGGCACCCACCCCTCCTGTGTCTGGGCACTGCTGGGAGGACTCTGTACCCACCCCTCCTGTGTCTGGGCACTGCTGGGAGGACTCTGCACCCACCCCTCCTGTGCCTGGGCACTGCTGGGAGTGTTAGGCACCCACCCCTCCTGTGTCTGGGCACTGCTGGGAGGACTCTGCACCCAACCCTCCTATGCCTGGGCACTGCTGGGAGGACTCTGCACCCACCCCTCCTGTGTCTGGACACTGCTGGGAGGACTCTGCACCCACCCCTCCTGTGTCTGGGCATGGCTGGGAGGACTCTGCACCCACCCCTCCTGTGTCTGGGCACTGCTGGGAGTGTTAGGCACCCACCCCTCCTGTGTCTGGGCACTGCTGGGAGGACTCTGTACCCACCCCTCCTGTGTCTGGGCACTGCTGGGAGGACTCTGCACCCACCCCTCCTGTGCCTGGGCACTGCTGGGAGTGTTAGGCACCCACCCCTCCTGTGTCTGGGCACTGCTGGGAGGACTCTGCACCCAACCCTCCTATATCAGGATATGTACGGTTCGTACATACACGGGTGGGGGTTCGCTCCATACATACGCGGGTGGGGGTACGGTCCATACATACACTGTTGGGGTGGGGGTACTCTCCATACATACGGGGGTGGGTGTACGGTGCGTACATACGCTGTTGGGGTGGGGGTTCGCTCCATACATACGAGGGTGTGTGTACGGTGCGTACATATGCTGTTGGGGTGGGGGTACGCTCCATACATACGGGGGTGGGTGTACGGTTAGTACATACGCTGTTGGGGTGGGGGTACGCTCCATACATACGCGGGTGGGGGTACGGTGCGTACATATGCTGTTGGGGTGGGGGTACGCTCCATACATACACGGGTGGGGGTACGGTCCGTACATACGCTGCTGGGGTGGGGGTATGCTGCATACATATGCGGGTGGGGGTGCGGTGCGTACATACGCTGTTGGGGTGGGGGTTCGCTCCATACATACGGGGGTGTGTGTACGGTGCGTACATACGCTGTTGGGGTGGGGGTACGCTCCATACATACGGGGGTGGGTGTACGGTTGCGTACATACGCTGTTGGGGTGGGGGTACGCTCCATACATATGCGGGTGGGTGTACGGTGCGTACATACGCTGTTGGGGTGGGGGTACGCTCCATACATACACGGGTGGGGGTACGGTCCGTACGTACACTGTTGGGGGGGGGTACGCTCCATACATACGGGGGTGGCGGTACGGTCCGTACGTACACTGTTGGGGTGGGGGTACGCTCCATACATAGGGGGGTGGGGGTACGGTCCGTAGGTACACTGTTGGGGTGGTGGTACGCTCCATACATACGGGGTGGGGGTACGCTCCATACATACGGGGGTGGGGGTACGGTGCGTACATACGCTGTTGGGGTGGGGGTTCGCTCCATTCATACGCGGGTGGGGGTACGGTCCGTACATATCCGTACCCACGATGTCTAATGCTTGTGCGGCCCGTACCCAGGCCTTTGCCATGTGGGTACGAGCCGTCCCGCCATTGTTGTGGTGACGTAGGTGTGGGCGTGGTATGACTCGTACCCATGCTCTTAAGGCGTGGGTAAGGGACGTACCTGTATTGTTGTGTTGCCGGTTCGCGTCGTTGTGGGGGACGCTGGCTTTGCTGGACACGCGCACCCACCCCCTCGTAGTGACCAGGGCCTGGGGGTTAGGTATGTGCAGGGCATGTGTGCTGTGTGACTTGGGTGGGGGTTTAGTGGCCTGCCCCTGCCCCCACACCCCCTTTTTTGTTCTGACCTTCTGCGGCGTCTGCGTCGGAACCTGTAGAGGAGATCGACTGCTATGAGGGCCGGGATGACACGTAGGTTCGGGTCCATGTCTGTCCGTCGCGTGCAGGTACTCCTTGTTCGCGTCATCCTGATTTCCCGGCAGTTTTTGGCTGGCGGAAAATATTCTCCGTGCGGGATGACGTCGGTACGAATCGTACTTCCTGGTTCGTGAAAGGCAGGCTGCGTGCATCCCGACGTCACGTCGGCGCTTTCCCGGATCAGGTTTGTATGTATATTTTCGTCGGTCGGTGTTTTGTACGATTCGTACGGAAATGGTGTTTCCATACGAATCGTACTTACATGTTTGTATATTTTTCCGACCGGGTACGCGTCGGACGGAGAATATGCTCCGTCCGACGGTTCGTACAGGGTTTTCACCGGATCGGAATCGGCACCTGAATCTTTACTATAACGATAGGATGTAAAGTTCTAAACACGTTTTTGGACAGGTACATAAAAAAGTTGAAATAGTAAATCTGTATTAGCTTGCTTGATTATTTTGAAGAAAGTTACACTTTCCTCAAAAGTTCTTGACGTGGAATTACAATGGGAAATTAACTTTCCTCACAGCAAGAAGCGTAGGCTTTTGAGAGGATTTAATTGATAAAATATGCACGATAAAAATGAATTTTATTTCTTCGCTATAGGCGATTGTCAGATCTACTTTCATCACAAAGGAATTTGGTAGACTCATTGAGATCTATTGGAAATGGCTTAATTTAAACGTTAAACAGTAAGTGCCCTATCCTATGAAGTTTGGGAATCCACTGTATGTATTCCTGCTCCCGGATTTACCAATACAGCAAATATGTGGTACTTCTGCATGTCTTGTAATTTACAATTCACCCAGCTGAACTGAAATTTACACCAAATAGGCAATTAACCCTAAAATTACAAATTATATAGACACTCCTCTAGTCACCATGGCATCCGCCATGTCATCTCTTCCTTTGGAGACACAAAGCAACACCGACAGTAAATCACCTACTGTGGCTTTTAGCAGTTTTGGGTTGCTCATTAATGCATTGTTTTTGAAGCTGTTGTGCATTAAATTCTCCTATAGCTGTTGTACCTTCTTATTCTGGAGGTGATTTAAACTCGGAATACTTGGGGAGAAACAATTAACAATTGTTTTGTTCTTAGTGATGGAACAATGTGCTATTTCGCTTTGACTGAGAAGATACCATGGACTAGCTATGTTTTATATGATAATCCCTACTCGTTTAACTCTATTTTTGAAAAAAAATATTGTATGATGCTTTTATGATATTTGTTATCGAAATAAAGCAATTGACTGACTGACTTGGGGAGAAAGTTTAAAAAAGTTTACAAAACTTGACCTACAAGAAGGTTGCAACCTGTGATTTTCCAATTCACAAAACTTCACTTTCGGGAAAATACAAGTTTATTAATGAATAATTTCACACCTGTGAACAATTTTTTTGAGATAATGCTACACTAAAAGCCGGATTTTCTGAGGGCTTTTTTCTGCAGAATTAACATGTGTGCATTTTTATAACATTCTACTAAGCACCCTAGTCTTCGTGAGACATTGAAGCGTGTGGAGTTTGATTTTTTTTTTTTGCAGTGAAACAAAAATGCAACTTTGCACACTCCCAGCAACTAATGAAAAAAAAAAGGCAAGTTAATGGTCACACTTCTACTTGGAACGGTCTACACACAACAATCAAGGGTCACCTGTGAATTTTTGGTAGCATGTAATACCCACAATTTCACGAAGAAAATCATTACATTTCCCAACCAGAATCAAAATTAGATCTTTCATTGAGAAGTTTTATCATCATATCTTTCTTCTTTAGGAAGGTTCACTCTTGCTGATTGCATCATGTGGATGGAGATTTTCAGACAATATGAATCCCATTCTCCATGTCTTGCAGCCTAGAAGTGCTTGTATTTAAAGTGCTTCAACCGTAAAGTGCATATGGTTCCTTCTTAAATAACGAGACAATATTAAAGTCAGGGTCAGTGCACGAGAGATAATTACAGGCTCTAAGGGACTAAGGGGCATATCAACAAGGGGTGGCGATAATATTATCGCCACTTTAGAGCCCGTTTTTGGGCGAAAAGCAGCGATAATATTATCGCATTATCAAAAAGGGCACGCTAGCGCGTGTTTCCGTGCAATAGCGCCCCTTGTCAGCACGCCTCCCATCGCATCGCTAATAAGATGCAAAGGAGACATGCCTGACAAGACTCCCTTGGGAATATTGCTAACCCAGCTTCGTCATATTGACAACGAGGGTTAGTGATATTTTGTTGGGCCTCTGGAGCCCTGTTCCTTTAAAGGGATGGGGCCCTGATGCCGGTAAATAACTAAATGTTAAATGTTGGAGACTTGTAAAGCGCACAGCTACCCCAGCAACGGGGTGTCCCGGCGCTGTAGACCGCTGGGGAACCCGTCCTGGCTATCCCTGTGAGATGGTCCCTATCTGGGTATCTCCAGGGTGAAACCAGGCATCCCCGGCGTCTGTGGGGGGCCGTTGTAGAGATGAGGCAAGCTTAATGCCCAGAGTTGCCGAGTGTGTTCCTGGTTAGAGTAGGTACCGAGGCGAGAATTATCGAGTCCGTTTTGACCCTGGTCCACAACCCTGCCGCGTCGGGAATTGAACCCTGGTCCCTGGCCGTTTCTCAGCTTATGGGTCTGCCGCCTCTAACTAGTGAGCCACACCTCTCCTCTAAAGGGAATAGAGGCCTGTTGTCCCCTGCAGTCCTCCAACCTATTCGTCCTCTGCCGTTCAGAAAGACTAGCAGAAGTAATCATCTCTCATGAAATTAAATAAGACTGAGATTTCTCACTGCCACTCCGTGCTGTGGGTTAGACTATTTAACACACAGCAACCAGAATGGTCCAGATTGCCTCACAGACACTGTGCAAGCACTGTGCTGTCATGCGAACAAACATCTGATTCATCCACTAAATGTCTGCTCTAACTTAATGAATATGAATTACCCTAGATACTGGTGTATTTAATGTATTGTGCTGAATAGATAATTGGTGCTTATGTCATGCCACCATGATGGATTGCTTTTACTTCTCAACGTTGAAAAGGAAGTGGACTAACATAAGAGAATAAACTCCCACTGCTGGGAGTCCATGGTATCATCTGGTTGGAAAGCTGCTAGCACTGAGTGCATTATATTGCTTAAAACCTACTGCAGTTTGCTGTTTGAGGTGTTGTTTGACAGTGATAATATTCAATAGAATGTGTGGGTAAATTGTGCCATACTTTACTCCACCATATACTGGGGATATATATTGTTGAAGCCCCTGCTCATCTCAACTACAGCTGAGCCCTCAAAGGAATACATATGTAATTCTTTAATAACTCTCCAAGCCCCATTTCTTAACTCACCTTCCTTCACACCTTAATACCACATGCAGGTCATGATGCTATTGAATTGAACCCTGATAAAGCAGTATTGTAAAGGAGGCAGATTTTCACCTGTTTCCTGATAGATTTCAATGTCTGCCAGTTATTGCAGAAGCTGGACATAATGATAAGAAAACAATTGCACAGATCTCCATGATGCAGATGATTTAACGCAAAACTCATCCCTGATTATAAGAATTCCTAATAAGAATGAATGATATCTGTGATAGTGTGTCCCCATTTTAATCTGAAAAACTAGTTATTGTGAATGAGCATATGTAAAGTATCGATGTCCAGGCAGGCAGATGAAATTCCAATGTTTATTCATATAAGTGCAACGAGAGAGACACAGCGCATCTTGATACATGAAGAGTATATCTCAACCGCCCCTTCTGGAACATGGAACATAGGTCATACCATGCAGGCATATTGTTCCATGTTCCAGCAGGGAATACTACAGGATAAACAATATTAGCAATAGTTTTTACAGGGAAGGAATGTAACAGCATAAAGTCGCATTTCCATCTTCAGCAGACCTACACGCGTATCAGTTTCCACTTGTCATGCCCATATTATTGCTGTTGAGGGCAATGACAAACCCTTTCTGCCGTTGTGTCAGCTCATAATCACCAATTAACATACATTAATATTGAAGTTTCTGTGCATGTTGTGATTAGCCTTGGATGTGAACACCAACAGAAAGAAGAAAGTATCACTGCCATCCGATCTCGCAGCACGCAAGTCAGGTCACTCAACTTCCCAAACCATTCACCAATCAAGGTGGATGGAAAATGGAAAGGACATGGCCATGACTGAAGAGTTCATCTACCAAGGCAGTGTTTCTAAATCAAAAAATAAACAATCCACCGGGTAGGACCTGGTCCCTTTGTCTGACTGGTGTTCAACCGCAGTCAGCCTCATCTTTTGACATTGACCCGGTCTAGCATGACCAGATAACAGCAGTTAGCAGTTTACGCTGTGTGGCAATATTTTTATTAGAACCTTTAAAATTCATATGTCCAGTTTGACCAATTAGATTGTAGTCTTTTTGGTGTCATTTTGTTTATTAAATTTACTCTACTTTTCTGAATTGGCTTGAGATTTTTCTTACGTTGTGTTTTCACTTTATTACTGTTTAATCATTGGAGAAACACTTTACACAGTTCCTCTAACATAAGCCTGCTGTGCTATGCCATAGCTAACAGGGGATTTTGCTTGGATTTATTTATTAATTTTTGTGATTCAAACTGACAAGGAGTGTGATTATTACTTGAGGTGGACTCTTACCATCCTCAACTAATACTCCAATTTCTTACTGTGAACATTCCAAAAATGTAAACTGTCCTTCTCTTATAGCACCTCTTACATATAATCCATAGATGGGATCTACTGCGGGGAATTCATTTCCTGTGTCACAGCTTGTGAATAATGGTTGACTGTTGCAGTCAAGTTCTCACACCAGGTGAACTGTTTTGGGTCGCTATACAAGATTCGTATGTAGAATTATCCTACATCCCCGGGTGCAAAGAATCTGTATATTCCAGTGTCAATACATCTCACTGTTTGTGTTCAGATAGCTTTTGAATTGGAAGGAATCCACTTGGGATTTTTCTGTGGATTTCATTATTGAACTCTTTGTTAACATCTGAAAAGGTATCAGTTCAAATCACTTTCTCACTGAAGACTCTTCTAAAGAACTTTCATATAATGCCTTCATCCCTCCTCTGGTATACAATATGGTCCGATGTATTCCTTCGAATGTGAATTAAATTGCACAAAGTCATACGTCCAAGATATCTGTCAATCTTGAAAACCAAATATATTCTAGAAGGACTGTAATAACATTTATTTGTAATAATGGTATGGCTACAAGTAGTTTTCATAGATCCAGATCATGGCAGCTCAACAGTAAGAGAACAAAAGAATTTGGAAAGGCCATGGACAAAGGTCATCGAAAAGTTTCCCTTTCCCCAAAATCTAGGTTATTAATATTAGTAGTACCATTAGCTTTTTAATGTTCAAAACCTCGCTTTTAATGACACCTACAAGTAAGATATAATCAAGTGCCTCATGCAGCTTCACATGCTGCTAGTCCTCCCAAACACCCAGACCTAGACAGCCCAAACACTCTCGTATTATTCATACAACTCATAGACCCACTACCCACCACACAACCTCAAACTAGATAACACACATTAAAATTCATGCTTCCTAACACTCACTCTGCAGTACTTGATGCTCCAGACATCGCTACCTTATCACCTATTACAAGCTTGACACCCTCTTCATCACGGAAACATGGTTCACATCCTCGCTCATTCCAGACATCCATCATGTGGACCATTCTTTTAAGAAGGGAGGATGCTGGACTGTCATTAATAAGTCTTCATGGTCCTGCACCTTTTGCAAGCGAGTACATAATGCTGCTGACATGCCATTTCCTACTCTCTGCAAATCATACCACAACCTTCCATCTCATGTATGGGCTTTCAGGGCACAAGTACTTCATTTATGAATGCTCAGGTCTTCTTGCCACCTCATCCATCTGATGTGACCACATCACCCTCTTGGGTGACTTCGACCTCCAAAATAGCACAAGCTTAAAAAACAAGAGTTGCCCTCCTCAACCTCATCAACATTCTCAATATGGTAAGCTCATGTGGCGATGCTCTCTCAGCCCCTACTCACCATTGTCAATGACTCCCTTGCTCAAAGCATCTTTCCAGCAGCTCTCAAGACAGGCCAGATCCTTACACATCTAAACAAACCTACATTAGACCCTAATGACCTCACCAACTACCAGCCCATCACGCACCTATCATTCACTGACTAGATCATTGAATAAGCAATCTATGTTCAACTCCAAGATGGCATTAATGCTAATCAACTCTTGTACAGCTCCCAGTTTGGCTTCAGATGATGCTGCAACATGGACACCCCTACCTTACACATTGTTGACAAGGCTCTTTTGACCACAGATGACCTCTGCCCGATACCTCTCAACTGTCTTCAACAAAGTGTATGATCCCACCCTCATACTCAGCCTGGTGTCTTAAATAGGATTAACTGGCAATGTCCTTCACTGGTTCTCCTTCAACCTTTTCAACTAACAACACTTTGCTCACATGGACACCTCTTGATTCCAAAAGATTCCTATTGTCAGGAGAATCCCGCAGGGTTCCATACTGTACCCTAACATCTTCAAACTCTACATTGAGACTCTTGGTACTCAGCCTTCATTCAGAAAATGCAAATGCAAATGGGGATTTGTCCTCGTAAAGCAGTAGCGATTGAAGCATTGAAACAATAATTATACAGTAACTGTTAGAAATGGGTTCTCTAGTTGGCAGTGGTTTGCACCCAGTCCAAGTAGGGGCCCTCACTCTAGTCAGGGCAAGGGAGTCACACAGCTAAGATACCGCTGCTCACCCCCTTGGTAGCTTGGCACAAGGAAATGTGTCAACCATTTGTACATACACACACAGTAACACAGTGAAAACATTACAAAATGGGTCTACAACAGTTAAGAAATCAATAGTCAATATTTATCTGAATAAAACAAGACCAAAACGACAAAAATCCACCATACTCAAGTAAAGATATTACTTTTCAAAGGTTACATAAGTTAAGTCTATAGAAATCTATGGATGCGTTTCTTTTAGCACAAAGTACCTTGCATGGGCCAAAAGTCAAAGACGAAACAGTCGCAGGGGAGGTGAGCAGCCAAAAAAGAAAAGCAATGCGTCGGTTACTTACTACCAGGGGAGATGACGCGTCGGTTCTTTACTGCCAGGGGAGGTGATGAGTTGGTTCCTTACTGCTACGCAGGGAAGGTGATGTGTTGGTTGCTTACTGTCAGGGGAGGTGACACATCGGTTCCTTACTGGAAAGGGAAGGGATGTATCAATCTCCGGACACATTGCCTCAGTTCCCTACTGCTAGGTAACATTGATGAAGAGCCAGTGCAGAGGGACGATGCGCCAAAAATCCAGATGTGCTGCATCAATGCAAAGGTGGCGATACAGGCTCTGCGTTGATTTCACAGCTGCAAAGCAGGCGATACGTCAATTCTTCAGTGGCAAAGCAGGGACTGCGTCGGATTTGGAACAGGTGCCACGGATGACAGTGCTCAGGACTGGGGCTGTGCTTTTATTTCAGCTGCAAAGCAGGTGCTGCGTCTATTCTTTAGCCAGATGGCATCGTTGCATTGAAAAACCTGTCGCTCAGAGTCGATGCATGGAATTTCACACCAGGTTACACTTCCAATGATCCAGAACTGGATTTGTCACCACTTGACAAGTCAGGCCCCTCAGTGGAAGAGCCCAGGCACTGGTAGTTGAAGTCATTTATGGCCCTGAGACTTCTTAATAGGAGGCAAGCACGCACAAACCCTTGGAGAACCTTGGCAGCAGGATACAGAAAGCAAAGTCCATTCCTTTCACTCACAGGTCAGAAGCAGCAGGCCAACACAGAAAGCAACAGGCAGAGTGGCAGTCTCTTCTAGAGTAGACAACTCTTCTTCCTGGCAGAATGTCCTTAGTCCAAAAGTGTTATGGTTTTAGAGTGTCAGAGGTCCAATAGTTATACCTCTTTCTGCCTTTGAAGTAGTCAAACTTCAAAGGAAAGTCTCTGTAGTGCACAAGACTCAGCTTTTTTCAGACCTGGCTCCAGACATACTACAGGGGGTGGGGACAGCTTTGTGTGAGGACAGGCACAGCCCTATTCAGGTGTCAGTGACACCTCCTCTCACCACTCTAGAGCAGGAATGCCAATCTGCCTGGTGATGGCCCAGCAGGATATGCAGAGCATTCCTCAGCTCCCTTTGTGTGACCATCAAGAGTGAATGCACAGGAGCCCAACTGTCAGAAAAGTCCAGAAGGGTCTTCTACAGGCAGGCAGATGCACAGAATGGTTAAGCAAGAAATGCCCACTTCGAAAAGTGGCATTTTCAAACTCCCAATTTGAAAAACCAACTTCATCAAAAGATGTATTTTTAAATTGTGAGTTCAGAGACTCCAGATCTCTTTTTCTCCCAATGGGAAACTACACGTAAAAGATGTTTCAAGGCAATCCTCATGTTACCCTATGGGAGAGATAGTCCTTGCAATAGTGAAAAACGAAATTACCAGTATTCCACTATTGGGACATGTAAAACACAACAGTACATGTCTTACCTTTTAAATAAACTGCACCCTGCCCATGTGGCTGCCTTGGGCCTACCATAGGGGTGACTTACATGCAGTAAAAGGAAAGGTTTGGGTCTGTCAAGTGGGTACACTTACCAGGTCAAAATGGCAGTTTAAAACTGCACTCACAAACACTGCATTGGCAGGTCTGAGACATATTTGCAGGGCTACCCATGTGGGTGGCACACTAAGTGCTGCAGGCCCACCAGTAGTAATTGGTTTAGTCCCTGGGCATGCCTGGTGCACTTTACTAAGGGCTTACTAGTAAATCCAATATATGAATCATGGATAAACCAATCCCCAATACAATTTACACAGGGAGCATATGCACTTTAGCACTGATCAGCAGAGGTAAAGTGCACAGAGTCCTAAAATCAGCAAATACGACATCAGACAAATACAGGAGGCAGGCAAAACGTTTGGGAAAAACCCTGCAAAAAGGGGCAGGTCAAACAGTAACTAGCACCTCTCCTGCTCGCATTCAACACTACTACTCAAAACAGTGCTGAAAAATATATTGTTTTTAATGAGGCAATCATATATAAGCATGTTCAATTTGAATGATTGCACTCTTTTCAAACATAAGGAACATACCACCAATAATGTAGCACATATAACATGCATTGCACTTAGATATAATTCGTAAGTACATCTGTCAACAATACGTAAAATCTGATCAATATAATAAATGGTGAGAAACGAAGAAGAAAGGCGGGTCCTTCACTAATGAGGAAAAGTGAGTGAAACGTGAATTAGTAAAGTAAGAGTAAACAAATTTCCTCTAGGACATGAAAAAGGCTACTACATCTGTAAAGGTAGGTATAGGAAAGTGCCTCTTTTAACATAGTTGGCCCCCACCTTTTGCTAGAGGCCTGATGTGATTTTGAACTGTAAGTGCACTGGGTCTCTGATAACCGGGCTCCCCGTGCCAGATGTCTTTTCTAAAACTGTACCATGATTGGAACTACTTCAGTCGCCTCTATAAGTCCCTAGTAAATGGTACCCCTAGCACCTAGGGCATGGGTTCTGAAGAGGGTGCTCTGAGGCTGCAGCACCAATTGTGCCACCCCAGGAACACCTCACCAAGATCAGGCAGACTGGCATTGCAGGCTGTGTATCTTGCTGCAGAGAAAACCAAAAGAGTCGACATGTCACACAGTCCTATGTGCCATGCCCCCATATATAGGGAGAGAAAGCAAAAGATACACAATTGATGGGCGGAATGCAGAACAAATCAAAACATTCACCCCCAGTCAAGAGATCTGGGTTAAATCCATCATTCTTTTGCTCACCATGCCACCCCAGTTTAGACCTGGTCATATGCAAATCAGTCTTGAACCTGTGCCTCAAAGGAACAGTCCAGCCCGAACTGCCAAGCCAGGTCCTCCCTGGACCGGAAACAAGCATCCTAGGACCGGTTTCGGGGTTTCACTCCTCTTCAGCCAGGATAGCTTGATTCCAGTTGCACAGTGAGCTCAGGACCCACGTCTGGGCATACCTGGCGCACTGAGGGCGAGAAAGCAAAAGATACACAATTGATGGACGGAATGCAGAAAAAATCAAAACATTTACTCCCAGTCAAGAGATCTGGGTTAAATCCATCAATTTTGCTCACCATGCCACCCCAGTTTAGACCTGGTCATATGCAAATTAGTCTTGAACCTGTGCCTCGTGGGAACAGTCCACCCCGAACTGCCAAACCAGGCCCTCCCTGGACCGGAAACAAGCATCCTAGGACCAGTTTCGGGGTTTCACCCATCTTCGGCCAGGATAGCTTGATTGCAGTGGCACAGTAAGCCCAGGACCCACGTCTGGGCATACCTGGTGCACTTAGGGCGAGAAAGCAAAAGACACACAATGCATGGCATGAGGTAGAGATAAGTCACCCCTACTGCAGGCCTTATAGCCCTAAGGTAGGATGCAATATATCCCATGTGTCAACATATCTACATGAGTAGATGTGGCCCTATAATATCCAATCCATTCTTAAATATTTTAAGTACACAGGGAAGCCATAGAGAGCACATGGGAGGAATACTTGTCATTATGAGTTTCCTAGCTCCTGGATGGCTTCACTGTACCCTAAGATGTTTGGTACCAAACATCTCATCTTAATAAATCCTCAATGATGCCAGAGTTAGATGTATTAATAAATATACACAGGAGACCCTTTAGAGGGTCCCCTGAAGACGTACCAAGCACTGGTTTGTTCTCTGACTTGTCTTAGCAGCCTGCCACCACCAGACATGTTTCTGACCTATTGGGGTGAGAGCCAGCCCTCTCAGAGGCCAGAAACAAAGCCAGCTCTGGATGGCGGTGCGCCACACCTCCTCCAGGCTGGAATGGTATCTCAAGCCTGGAAGCCTTTGAAATCCAAGCCAAGGATCTCCAGAAAATGGAGGATGTCATTCCCCTTTCCTGCCCCACTTTTGGTGGGAGGAAAGGTGGTAAGATTACTTAGATGTGGAGGAGTGTCCACATTTAGTCAACATTACCCCTAAGATATGGCAAGCCATGTAGACACTACTTTTGCAAATCTACCATCTTGAGATGGTGGGAAATCTCCCAATCAGGGCTAGGGCAGTGCCCCTTCCCACAGAAAGTGTTCACTTAGAGGGTGTAGACACCCTAAAGGTAGGTAGCCCATTGGCTACTACCCGTCTCACCCTTCAACGTACCTAAATTTAGTGTATAGGT
Source organism: Triturus cristatus (assembly GCF_964204655.1). Taxonomy (NCBI): domain Eukaryota; kingdom Metazoa; phylum Chordata; class Amphibia; order Caudata; family Salamandridae; genus Triturus; species Triturus cristatus. The sequence continues at coordinate 694,200,290 of NC_140595.1, read as the reverse complement.
GACATCCCTGGACCTAGCATCTTGAATTTGACGGATCTAAGAAGAGGAAAGAACAAAGAAGAGCTTCTGACTCGAGAACCGAAGACCTGCTGCAGATAATTGGCACGAAACCCAGCTCGCTGCATCCTGGACTCAACAATCGTAGTGTGCTGTCTTGTACTGAAACTGTGAGGTCTCCAAGAACCCTGGAGCACTTCCGTCCTTCAACAAATTGCCTAGAACCTCCTTTGGAGTTGAGCAGCTACTCCACGCAGCCTGAAAGCACCAAACCATGAAGTCCGGTTTACCGGCCTGCTGCGCCCCGGCGACTCTGAAGCAGCAAGCAAGAAGAGGTACACCAGCTCCGAAGGGTAAGATCTGCCCCCCACCGAGTGAGAGAACACCAGGACCTACCAGAGCCGTGCCATGCCAATATCTGGGGTACCAGACCCACTGTATCAAAGAAAAAAGAGCCCAAGCCAGACTCCAACAATGCAGAACCCTGACCACGAGCACCATTTCAATGCACAACGATTTGCGGCCCTATCTGCTCTGCACCCAGCCCGCCTGGCCTGGGTAACACTGAACCATCTGTGCTCTCATGGTCCTAAGACCCTTGCAAACTGCTCCTTAGAGTGGGACCCCCTGGACTTACCTGTAAGTCCCTCTATGAAGCATGTTTTCAGGTGGCCCCCCTGTTTCACAGCACCTGCTATCAATGACCTCAGTGCCCTGCTTGCGGCCGAATCCGGAATGCTCCAGTTTTTCTGCTGCTGGAACATTGGACCTGGCGTTGCTACTTACCTAAATCCAGAAGGTAAATCTCAAGAACCCACTGTCTGATTTTTTATGCTTTTTCCCATTTTCCCCCATTGACTACTATTGTGCGGAGTTGTGTACAACTGTGATTTCTTTTGTGTACTGTGAAAATTCATAACTTAAAAAGTACTTACCTTGGAATGGAGTTCTTGGTCTGAAAAATGAGCATGACACTTTATCCTGCCCGCTTTTACAATGTGTGCCATTACCCTGCATTTTTTACTCCAGAAAATCTTTTACAACGCAGAGGCTTTTACAACGCAATCCATTACAACGCATTGTCCATTACAATGCAATTTACTATTCTAACTCCCCAGGGCGATGTAATGGGGAATGCGTTGTACTGGTTTGCGGTGTAAAGCCCTGCATTGTAAAATATTTTGTGGAGTAAAAAATGCCAGGTAATGGTATGCGTTGTAACACAGTGGTTGTAAAGGATGTTTACCCTGAAAAATTATTTAAATCATTATTATTCCTACAAATTGGTCTCGGATTTATTCTTGAGGGTGTCTCATTTATTGCCTCTGTGAGTACAATAAATGCTTAGCACTACAGTCTGATAAGCCCAACTGTTCACCCACACTATCACACAAAGATCACTAGTATTATCTACTTTAGCCTCTTTATACCAATAAGGGTTCCACTGGACTCTCTGCACAGTGAACTTCATTTTAGTACACTATATAGAGAGCCCACTTCCTACAGTAAGCTCTCTGTCATGAAGACAGCTGATCCTAATTCTTGGGGTTGCAGTAGCATACCTCCAATAGTGGCAAAATCGCTAGTTGAAAAATCCTTTGTCTTCAGGTTTATTGAAAATAGTGAAACAGATAAAGAATACACTTTTCTTCTAGTTAATGGATACCTTCCTGCACTCACTATTGAACTGTATGGCATTGTAAAGAAATGAACTTCCACTAGCTGAGCAATTCAGTCAAACTCAGGCAACCTATTTCCGTTATAGGTTATTTTAACACCTATAAAAAAAGGACCAAAAAATGCAATTATCTAATATACATACTAAATACATCAAATCTCTTGTCGGTGCATTGTAGGTTTTGATACCCGGGTACAAATATTGATTATACTACTGGTTATAGACCATCAGTCCAAGATTTTAGTTTTATCTGCGTATGAAATGTTTGATATGCACAAACATGTTTAGATCACCCAAAAGTGGGGCATGTTAATTTTCCCATGGCGCTGTTACTGTTTCTGTGGATGCTGCTTTTCTCTGCCTACTCAGAAGTTGATGAACTGGAAATTATACGAGCATTCAGAACCATGAGATGGCCCGAAAACCTGCCACATATAGGCAGGAGTGGTTCTGAAATACAGTGAGGCCCAACATCTACCTTCTCAAACAGCTAACTTAAATTTATCCCCAGTAGATAATGTCAACATTTGGAAACTATTTTGCATATTGACTATAACTGAGCTATCAACTACCCCCCACTGTTAAAGACTGCCTTCTTTTGAATGGTTTGACAAGGAAGCGTATAATGCCAATTGGCATCTACCATTAGAAATTTGTAAAATAAATTGAAAATCCGAAGTCCTAGATGTTAACTAACACAGTATGCTAAAATGCATCCAATACCCTACAGGAGTTGTACTGGCTTCCCCTGAAGCCAAGGATAGTTTTCAAAGCCATGTGCATTGTGTTCAATACACTACAGGGAAAAGGTCTGGTGCCTTTACAATGCACAGTAAAAGGATATACTCCTGGGAGACATCTTCATTCGAGCTCTGCAGACTTGGTTTGCATAAACACATTTCGGAAGTCAAGACAAGGACGTCAGGCCTTCTCAGTCAAAACGGCCTAGCTGTGGAATGAATTACCACCCCTACTACATATTACTGGCAGTATAGTACATATATGTAAGCTTAATACCAGGATACAATTTTGATGTCAGTCATGCTCTACAAATGCAATAAATGAATAAATAGTACCGCAATACTGACTTGTAAATATTTAATCTCGTTGTTATTCATTGCAAAGTAATAAATACGTCTGTTAAAATATATTCATGTTTTTTCTGTATGCATCAGATATTTTCCAGTGATTTGTTTTGAAATAATGAATAACGTCTTATAGAAGTTGATAACTTGACTTCTAGTTTAGTGTTTTAACCCAATAGGAAAGGTTTCATAGACCATAAGTGAGTGAAATGATGTCAGGACGTTTCTGTTAATTGTTTATTCTGAAAATGTTTAACAATGATCAGATACAATCCATAAACTAGGAACAGAGTATAGTGAGATAGAGAGGAACTTCACACCAGAGATTCGAAACAGAGGCCATTCAGAGCTGTAATCACCTTTCTTCACTGTAGGCTACAAGTAGACACTTATAGCCTGCCAAAGCAGATGAGAATATCAGGTGCTGTTACTTTGTTGAACATTGGTTCTCTTGTTCAGAAAAGTTATGCAGGTGTGAACCATCTCTGAAACTAGAATTGGGCCTAATTTTGGTACTAAGATTAGCCTAGTTAGCATAGAGAAATGTGGGTGTGGTTAGAGATATTAATATAAAGGAAGATTTATAATATCACCACAATGTTACAATATTTTTTATTTGTCTCCCCCCGATAAGTATTGTTGCTGCAATTTGTTGATTTTTAAGTCGAGCCTAGTGGCAGCGCACATGCCCTGCTCTCACTGCGAGGCATGCTGTAGTTGAGTATGCATTGGAAGCCTCGCACAGTCTCCTACCATATTTGTAATTGGCTTCTGTCATTGTCCTTCTTGCACGCTGGCTTCTGATTCATTAAGAGGCTTGTTAGTCCCGCCTTGGTACCGCCCTGTCTCCATTTGTTGCCCGCCCTTAAGGACTGGACCTTTTACTTCCCTCCTAACACACCATGCTATATCCAGGGGGTGAGCACTATTTACTTTATTGACAATGGCAGCTGCTTTTTTAGTTGTATGTGCATGCTGAACGCAGCGCCCGCTTTAGGGACACCAAGCCCAGTTTACATTTTATTTTTAAAAGTTTGAAGTTGAGAGCGGCCCCCGCTTCAGGGACACCGCGCTCTGGTTATTTTTGATTTTTTTAACTTTAATTTGAAGTGCGGTGCCCGCTTCAGGGACACCAAGCTCTGTTTGTTTATTTATTTATTTTTCCTTTAATTCAGAGCACGGGGCCCGCTTCAGGGACACCACACTCTTTGTTTATTTTTTTAATTTTACTTTAATTCAGAGCGCAGCGCCCACTTTAGGGACACCATGCTCTTTCGTTTTTTACAATGCCAGAGGTTAAAAACTTGCGAGACCTATAGCCTTGTAAATGCTTGGTTAGTCTTTGTGCATGGCCATCCATCTGATGTGACCACATCACCCTCTTGGGTGACTTCGACCTCCAAAATAGCACAAGCTTAAAAAACAAGAGTTGCCCTCCTCAACCTCATCAACATTCTCAATATGGTAAGCTCATGTGGCGATGCTCTCTCAGCCCCTACTCACCATTGTCAATGACTCCCTTGCTCAAAGCATCTTTCCAGCAGCTCTCAAGACAGGCCAGATCCTTACACATCTAAACAAACCTACAGTAGACCCTAATGACCTCACCAACTACCAGCCCATCACGCACCTATCATTCACTGACTAGATCATTGAATAAGCAATCTATGTTCAACTCCAAGATGGCATTAATGCTAATCAACTCTTGTACAGCTCCCAGTTTGGCTTCAGATGATGCTGCAACATGGACACCCCTACCTTACACATTGTTGACAAGGCTCTTTTGACCACAGATGACCTCTGCCCCGATACCTCTCAACTGTCTTCAACAAAGTGTATGATCCCACCCTCATACTCAGCCTGGAGTTTTAAATAGGATTAACTGGCAATGTCCTTCACTGGTTCTCCTTCAACCTTTTCAACTAACAACACTTTGCTCACATGGACACCTCTAGATTCCAAAAGATTCCTATTGTCAGGAGAATCCCGCAGGGTTCCATACTGTCCATATTGTTGAATTTTGTGAAAATCGTTGTCTGCAGGTGTGCCGGCGTGTTTGTATGTTCTCTGCGCGCATGCATTACACAAACGTCTAGCCATTTTGAGTTGGACCAGGCCATTCGCTCTTAAAATGGACATGACCAATAGGGGACCCTTTCATCAAAGCACCACAGTTTAACATCATAACGGTCCACCCTGGGATCTCGGAGTCGCTGAGGAAGGAGCGACCTTAGCAGGAAGGAGCGACCTTAGCAGGAAGGAGCTCTCCAACCCCCCTGGCAGCACACTGCAGCCATGGCAACCGAGCAGGGCTGTCCCAGACAGGGCCTGCTGTGCAAGAAGTATCGGTAGATGGACATGGTGCTGGTGGAGGGAGCTAGGGGGCGGGGTGCTGGGCACAGCCCTCAGGGGCCCTTCAGTGCCCTGAGACATGTGCACAAGGGGATGGCACAGTATAGCCTGAAAGCAGTATTACCCAGTGCCTCAGACCTGCTGTCTTCAAAACACTGCCGGTCCCTTGAGCCCGACGGTGCACCTTTCCTGGCTCTGTCTCCTTTGTGGAGCATCTTTATTCACTGAGCCGTGGCGGCAGTGAAGGGCCCTGCGGACTGCGACCCCAAAGCAACCCTGAGACAAATGTTCATACCACATCCATCAAGCAACCCTAGCACGCGAGTTGGACCCTCTGCGCAGATGGTTGGGGGTAGGCGGATGAGTGTTTCTTTAAAAAAAGGAAAGTGTAAAAACAAATGCACCAAAACATGGCATTTTTGCTCCAGGGTCTTGCAACGCACCGAAAGCACTATTCTTTCTCAGAAACACATTGTCCCCACTCGGCCTGAAGACCCTGGCAAAACCCATTCTGTACCCATTCTGTACCCCTGCTGTCCCCAGCGCTTGGAGCCTTGGGGGATATCTTATCATTTTCATTGTTTGGTCACGAGGGATTTCGCACACACTTGTGCTACTTTATGTGCTGCAAGATTGCTGTGGGAGCTGTGTGTGTATTTCATCAACTCCTGTGTGTTGCCCTTTACCTGTCTCTTTGTACACATCACAAAAGAGCTGACCATAAGTCATAGCAGCTTGTATATGCTGCATGTGAAGCTATCCCTAAACATTCTGCTTCACGCATGACACTGCTACCTACGCCTAGATGAAAGTACACTCAACACTACAGCCTTAGTTCATGCCATCAAGGATGAGCACCGTTTTCTAATTCACACACTGTTAATTTGGCAAATACCGACTCGACCAGCTGGAGAGCGCTTCGGGCGGATCCTCATCACCCAGCAGCCGCCAAGAAGCCTGCGGCCAGCAGGAGGGGACTCTGGCCGAACTCGCTCCCTTAAGCGATTAGTGTGTCCCACGGTGCAGGACGCGCCTAGGATGCGCCCGAGTATGGGATTGGGCTAAGAGCTGGTCCGTCTGTGCCCATCAGAACATGGAGGTGGCCAGACCGGGCCAATTCTCTTCTCCGGACTCCCTGATTTGGGCTTGAGCTGAGAGGATTTGTCTTTCCTGTTGCATATATTTTTGAAAGGTAAGATCTGGGTTTATTTCTTACATCCCAGTGGTCCGTTTTTAGCGGTCAGTGACGGCCCACATTAGTCTTTTGTGGTACTATCCAATGGCAGCTGGGCTCCCAAGTTACAATATGGGCAAGCAAAAGCTGGGAGTGTCCTAACACTGCCACAATCCGACATCTAACCAGAAACTCTAGACGGCTGCTTTATTGAACGAACAGTGGGTGTCATTGATAAAGAGATGCAGCCTGCAAAGAGAGGAGGATATCTCTTGTTTCCGACAGCCCTGTGTTGCCCTCATTTACCACCCACTTGGATTCACCTATACCCTCCTGTGAGCTACCAAGTAGCGGCAATGGAAACTCTAATACCATGATTCAACCCTCCCCTGACCGGGCTTTTATGACCACAACAATTCCACCCACAGTCGCCAGCTCCCCTCCTGTGAATCGCAAAAAGAAAGGCAAACAACCAAGATCAAGAGGAACCCAGATCCTTTGGCCCCACATGCTAGTGACCTCGCCTGCCCCTCACCTGCTTCATCTTTGGGTTTCGACATTAATGTAAACAATGCTTTGTCAATGGGGAATGCCTCTACATGGGTAATATATAACAGCAACCCACAAAATAGAAGAGACGAGGGATAGAACTGTCTCTGACTCCCTCATACACACTTAATCACACACAACAGAGACATAATATAACAGGAAAAGGCAAGTATAGCAGTCTAGGATGCTTGAAAGTGGGAAAATCAATAGATTTTATAATACTGCCCTCACACACCCGAGAGTGTCATGCTTCATCATTGGGCCGCATCACACACCAAGGTGCAGACCAACACCTTTGGTGGAGCGCAATTTTTTAGAATGACTGATGAAAGCAGGTGGTGAGGGTAAAGTATAAAGACAGAACAGTCAGAATATACACAAAATTGTGCTTCTGAAAGAAAAGGACAACAGATAGTCTCTCAAAATAAAGGGACCAAAAGAAGAGCAGAAAGAAATCTAAAACTGTCTAGGGGTTGACCCTCACACTTTTATTCTTGTCAACCTCTGGCAGGGTTAAAATAAAGGAAATGGGGTATCCAGGGCAGGTAACGACCCTACAATCCCCCTGCTAAAACCAACATGTTTCTGCCAGCTATCTACGTGCCCAGCGGGGTCACTCTGGCATTCATCAGGGTGTTGGTCCCTTTTATATGGTCTGCACCCCTTATCGGGTACTTATTACCTTATTCACTCGGGGCAGTATCCCCGCTTCACTCTTTTGAAATTTCCAGGAGGATGGACATATAAGAGTTTACGAGAAAATGCTCTAAACCCGGGACAGCGGGGGAGGGTGCTCTTGTCGTCACACTTACTCCAAAGAGGCACTCTATCCTCTCTCCCCTCGTCTGTCCTCCGCCGATATATTGATATACGCACATATCAATATGATAAGATTCTATATGTATAGGATTTTTCTGATCTAAATTCTTCTGTCTCAAAAAGCGAAAAGCAAAAATTGCGTATACTGACTCTATATATCAAGAAAAATAACAAAAGGAGAAAGGGAAAGAGAGGAAAAAACGGAAAAAGGAAAATGCCTCAGAGTCACAGGGGCAAATATTAATAAAATAGAATAGAATGAGAAAAAGAAATAAGAAAAGAACAAAGAACAGGTACATTTTATATATACCAAAAATAAAAATCTAATCCAAAAGCTATGACTGAATAAAGGCAAAAAAGTCAAAGAAAGGAAGGGGGGGGAGGGGGGGGGGTTGGCTCACCATGGAGTAGGTTACACGAAAATAATCTCATTCCATATTCGTTGAGTCAGGGAATACCCAGATCATAATGACGTATCGCACATTTGGTGTATAATAACACGTCTGAAACACAAATATAAGAAGCCCAATAGTATCATGGGCAGACAAGAAGCCGATGGCATCATGAATAAAACGTAACATACATGACAGAAGTATGTGAGTTAAAAGTCTGAGGTCACCTTACGGTACACTCACCTTCAAACTTAAAAGTGAAGGCAATATCACTTGATAATATTAAGTAGCGTATTGCAAACAATGTTCACTCATAGTGATAAGGAATCCATTGTTGGACCAAATAATCTAAAAAAGAACGAAAAGATATTCTCACCACATCTATATATCAATGTAATACACATTAAAATACATGATTTAAAACAAAGATCAAAGTATCATATCTTTTGATTTAAAAGGTGAATGTAAATGTGCATATTAACACATACCTACACCTACAGGCATTGCAGATGAGAAAATTAATCAATAAGAGGCAGAAAGTACCCGTTAAGCGATTGAGCAGTGTATGAATATTATATGCTAATTGACCATGTCAAAATGTCAAAATGAAAAGGGTCCTCATAAGAGTAAGCCTTCACCATTTTCCAAATAGGAGTCACTACATGAATTGGTGCCAAACGAGGGTCCGTATGTAGCGAACACACCCGTGCATATATATTAACAAACTCCACAGTACAAAGAGACCGTTACGGGAGAAAAACAAAAAAGAGCAGGAACAAGGCAAACCAAACAATCCCCATAACTCTTGATTCAGAGACAGTCATATTTGGTACAAACATGACGTTATCATACGGCGCAAATATCATTAAAAGCCACACCGCAGACCGCATATAACGAATATAAGTATTAGGAACCGCTGTTCGTCCGTCATCAAAAGTTAAAATGAACAGCGAAGGTATTGCAAATAAAAATGACTAAGACGGATCCCGACTTGTCCTAATCAAAGGACTAAAGCGTATAATTCAAAAACGCCCCCATTACCACAAATAGGACCCGTCTGACTGGACTCACCTTAGTATTCAGAAGATATCCGACGGCATGGTAACCGGCAAAAGAGCAACACAGCAAACGGACACACATTTTTAGGTCGGTTTAAAAATACCGGCCAAACGTGACCCTGCGTCGCCCTGCAGCAGTGACATCAAAATAGTAGATGGACAAAGCGGATATAACTAACGACGCGGCCATCTTGGAATATACATTCTTGGCCAAAAGTCCTATAGCAGTCTAACATAGTCCCTCCCTATAGCAACACATCGATGTCATGTGCGTGAGGGAAATCAAAGACATAATAATCAGAAACTCTAATATTGATTATAAAAGAAGAGAATGATGATTGTCATAGCGCAATTAATGCAACAAAAGATATATCATAGCGAACCGTGCGGCCATCTTGAAGTGGTGCTTACATAAACCACGGAATCATCCGTTGACTCAATTAGGAAAAACAGGAAAAATGTAAGAAGGACCATAAGTGTCTTGTTCTTTGATTTGTTTTTATTGTGGTAATTCTAGTCATTTTTACAGTGAGGTACCATTTTTATCAGGAGACCTGAGGGAACGCTGGGTGGAAGGAAATTTGTGGATCCATGCAGATTCCAGAACTTTCCCGCACAGAAATTTGAGAAAAAAGGGATTTTTTCAGCTAAATTTGAGGTTTGCAGGGGATTCTGGGTAGGAGAATGTTGGAGGACTCACGCAAACCATACCTCGCTGGACTCCCCAGGGTGTCTAGTTTCCAGAAATATGTGGGTTTGGTAGGTTTCCCTAGATGGCAGCCGAGCCCGGGGCCAAAAACTCATGGGACACCCCTTGCAAAACCAGGTTGGTTTGTGAGAGGTAATTTTGATGTCGCCTCAATAGGTTTTTGGCCCTTGCCTGTCGCGGGTACTTGACCCACCCATGCAAGTTAGGTACCATTTTTCTCAAAACACTTTGGGGAACGCAGGGTGGGTGGAATTTTGTGGATCCACGCAGATTCCAAAACTTTCCAACACAGAAATGTGAGGAAAATGAGTTTTTTTAACAATATTTTAGGTTTGCATGGGATTCTGGGTAACATAAGAGCCAGTCAAGTCACCCCATCCTGGATTACCCTTGGTGTCTAGTTTTCAAAAAGGTATTGGTTTGCTAGGTTTCCCTAGGTGCCGGCAGAGCTAGGGTTAAAAAACTACAGCTAGGCACTTTGCAAAAAAAGGGTAATTTTTCACTGTGAAAATGTGGTGTGTCCATGTTGCGTTTTGGCCCGTTTCCTGCCACGGGCACTAGGCCTAACCACACAAGTGAGGTACCATTGTTCTCAGAAGACTTTGGGGAACGCAGCGTGGATGCAATTCTGTGGATCCACACAGATTCCAGAACTTTCCACCACAGAAATGTGAGGAAAATGTGGTTTTTTTAACACTATTTTAGCTTTGTAAGGGATTCTGGGTAACAGAACCGGATGAGAGCCAGTCAAGTCACCCCCGCCTGGATTTCCCTGGGTGTCTAGTTTTAAAAAATGTATAGGTTTTCTAGGTTTCCCTAGGTTCCGGCAGAACTAGGGTTCAAAAACTACAGCTAGGCACTTTGCAAAAAAAAGGTGAATTTTTCACTGTGAAAATGAGATGTGTCCACGTTGCAATTTGCGCCGTTTCCTGTCACGGACACTAGGCCTACCCACACAAGTGAGGCACCATTTTTCTCAGAAGACTTTGCAGAACTTGGGGTAGGGCGAATTATGAGGATCCACACAGATTCCAGGACTTTCCACCACAGAAATGTGAGGAAAATGTGTTTTCTTTGACAATGTTTTAGGTTTGCAAGGTATTCTGGGTAACTGAACCTAGTGACAGCCAGTCAAGTCACCCCATCCTGGATTTGCCTTGGTGTCTAGTTTTCAAAAATGTATAGGTTTGCTAGGTTTCCCTAGGTGCCGGCAGAGCTAGGGTTAAAAAACTACAGCTAGGCACTTTGCAAAAAAAGGGTAATTTTTCAATGTGAAAATGTGGTGTGTCCACGTTGTGTTTTGAGCCATTTCCTGCCGCGGGCACTAAGCCTACCCACACAAGTGAGGTACCATTTTGATCGGGAGACTTAGGGTAACACAGAATTGTAGAGCAATTGTTATTACCTATTGACTTTCGATGCATTTCTGCCTTCCAAATGATAGACAATGTGTCAAAAAGAAGTCATTTTGAAAAATGACCTATAATTCGCATGCTAGCATGGGTACTCCCAATTTCGGAAATGTGCAAATATCTACTGTTTCTAAACTCTATATTTTGTTCCCAATTCAGAAATACATAGGTGTATTTCATACTGATTTTTCCATGTCTAATTTTTCCCAGAATAATTGCTATATACCCGGTACATAATACAAAACCATTGCAAGAAGCTGCTCAGTTATTGGCTCTGGCTTCGTCGGGTTCTTGGTGAACCTACAAGTCATATATATCCTCACAACCAGAAAGGTCCAGCGGATGTAACAGTATATTGCTTTCAAACAGCTGTCCTAATTAGAAGAAGTTACAGATGAAAACGTTGACACAAATGGCAGTTTTTTTCAACTAATTTTCAATTTTCCTATATTTAACAGTTAGTTTCTATAAAGAAACCTTGAAGGAACTACACAAACGACCTCTTGCTGAATTCAGAATTTTGTCTATGTTTCTAAAATGTATATTTGCAGGATCAATTATTGCTTTCGTACCCATTTCTACCATTAACTGGAAGAAGGTTGAAAGCACACAAAATAGTAAAAATAGGCTATGTCCCAGAAAAATGCCAAAACTGTGTAAAAAAGTTAGGTTTTCTGACAAAAGTCTGCTTGTTCCTGAAAGCTGGGAAGATGGTGATGTCATCACCACAACCCCTTTGTTGATACCATTTGCAGGGAAAAAACCAGAAGCTTCAACTTTAGTCCTTTTTTCCCATATTTCCCCAAAAAACTAAAATTTAGCTGTATTTTGGCTAATTTCTGGGTCCCCTCTAGGGAAATCCACAAACCCTGGGTACCTTTAGAATCCCCATGATGCTGGAAGAAAACGACGCAAATTTTGTGTGGATACCTTATGTGGTCAAAATGTTACAGGGGCTTAAGCGCAAACTACCCAAAATAGCCAAAAAAAAGCTTAGCACGGGGGGGGGGGAGGCCTAGCAGCAAAGTGGTTAAACCCTTTCGATGTGGATATAGATAACCGGGCATTGACAGGACATTGCTCCTTACGATCTATTTCTTGGTGATACAGGATAAGGTTAGGTGTGAAAAAATATTATTTAAGGGGCAAACCAGGTTTTTTCCTGGTACATCCGCATGTTATAAAGTAAAACACTTAATAAACTGGACCCAGACCCACTCCTGTTCAGTAAATAAATATCATTTTCTCAATTCACCATCCATACTAAGCTGGATTTTACATCATCTCAATGATTTTTTAAAGACAAGGAGGCAGAGTACATATTACCCACCCCCACAGGTTTCTATTAGGTGGTCTCTCTTAGGTCTCATGTTTTTTCTTCCCTGTTCTGACAGGCCTACGAACACCATTTACCACTGACTATGTGTTCCACTGGTGCAATGTACCCCTAAGTAAATGCACAATTCGTGGAGATCTCTTCTTGGACTGTTCTTCATTGATCTCTAATAGCCTCAACTTAACTTGAACCTCTATAGTTTTGTTGTTATTATCTGTTTTGGCATCTTTGTTCTTCACTTTGACCTTCAAACAATTGTCTAAAATGTAGTACCTTTGAGCCAGGCCTTTTTTTTCGTGGGATATCCTTTCTTCTTTATGAAGTCTCTTGCTGCTAATGGCTCCATCTAAGGATGAGATTGTCATATTACATCTGCATCCTTGTCTTTATTAAAATCTAGAGTTGTCACTGTCAAGGCTAGGTAAATCTCCACTATCTGTAAGGCATCACAACATTTCTGGTTCAGAAGTAATAGGAAGGGTTTTAGCTCAGTGATCAACCTAATGAAGAGATGACAGGTGAGGGATCACGATTTATTCTAAACCCATACATGTGGTTTACAACCCTAAGCAGAACCGAGATGTCAGGGGGGATAGTGGGGTGCCCAGGAGGGAGAAGTGACCACATCTGAGCTCAGGATTATAGCTTCCTGTCTTTCTTGGGACACTCCCATTCTCCTGAACAAGAAGGAAATTAAAAGTACACATCTTCCCCCCAATCCTTTGGTTCTTGATGGCCTGCAGGACCGTCCACACTCTTGTTATGAGAACTATGTAGTTGGAAGCAATGATATAAATCATAACTCATACAAGTTTTTATTAAAAATAAAGTAAAGAAATGTGAATATAATTTTTTTTTTAGAATATACTGTAGAGTAGCATAGTCCTTCAACTGTGTTCACGAAAAGTACTAAAAATGATAACACAAGAAAATGTAAATTATCCTAAAAAAGGAATTACAAATGCATAAGTAGTAATATTAGGAAATGTCAATGAGCATTCTATTTGTTCATGTTGGTCCTGTCAGATTTCATGAAGCGAAGCTTGGATCCATCAATATTTGTTGCTAGTTTGACTTTTTTCTTCCTCTGTTATAATTATTTACAGAAGAATGAGGTGGGGCTGGGTGCTGCGGTGACATTTCCTAGGAAACCTTCAGTATTTTTTCAGAACACAATAGCAAGTGCTCACAGTGTAGTGGATTATCGTAAGGGGTATTTTCTACTGCCATAATCACTAATGAAAGTATGACATTGTGATACGGATATATGGAACCAAAGCAAGACAAAACCCAGGAAATATTTCCTAATTGTAAGCCAACCCTTGGTATGATACTGGGCCCCTCACCCACCGCGGTGGCATGTTTCATCATCAGGCGCTGCTCCTCATTGGGAGGGTGTGCAATACCCAACGGGCATCCTTGCAGAGCTTTTGTTATAACATCTTTTTTCCTTAGTTCAACAAAGAGCAAATATTCCATTGAACTACACCCAAATGAGATGTTCTGTGGATGCAGAGGGCTTTGAGGTAAAGATTGGGCTGAGGCATTGGAGAAGGGTTAATGGGTTGCCTTATAATTAGGGCCTATTCCTTGGGTTTTGTGTTGTTGTGTTTGCCAAACAAACAAGCAGTGCTTCCTGCTCCAAGTATAGATATCAGAAGATCATACTTTAATGATAGGAATTATGGTTCTTCGACCCTTCTCACGTCCCTGCACACGCTTCCCCCGGGAGCCGCCAAGTACAGGACAGAAAAAATGAAATAGAAAATAGCCTCTCCTTAATAGAGGGAGCTATTACAAATAGCCCCTGCCCTGAGAACATCTTAGCAATAGGCACGACCCCCGGAAACATTTACAAACTGCACTCACCTGTAGGAATAAGCTGCCAGTACTCGATAGATATACACAGAGTAAATAATACTGATAGGGCAGACGTGTTAGTTCTTCCACAAGATGAAGTGCATAGCAGGATATCGCCGCCTAGTCTACACAGTCCCCCACATATTGATAATCAAACTCAGGGATCAGTTACCACAAATAGTATCATGGTACTCTTTTGGAATATTGCAGGACTATGGTCCAAACTGCATAATCAGCCATTTTGTGAGCAAATTTGACATACTTTGCCTGCAGGAAACTTGGTCCTTGAAAGAAAATCATATTGAAGGCTATAAAACTTTTAATACATCAGCCCTGCCATCGGCAAGTGGGAGGCCAAAGGGTGGACTGTGTATATATGTGTCAAATTTGCTAAAGATAACTAAAGTAGGGCTGTTTTTTTCAGAACCTAATTATCAAGTATTGGTTATGAAAATAGATAAGCGAAACACAGTCATTTTGGTAAATGTTTATAATAATGCACAAAGGGAACAAATAATTGATATGTTAAAACAGCTTAGAAATGCAATGTTGAATACTGTGAATGTCTACAGGGACAACGTATTACTAGTTTGGGGGGTGACTTTAACACTGCTTTATGTCTACACAGTGACGATGTATTATGTGGCCTAGCAGATGAAAGAGAATGTAACCTCCCTCATTTTTCCCATAGCTTACAGGGTGATGCTTAAACGAGATTTTATTTTTTCTAGATATCGGTTTTGCAAACGTGCTGACCTCGCTACCTACCCCGTTTACGCAGACGTTCCATGGAAGAGGGTGGAATACAATCATAGACTTCATAATAGCCCCGAACAGGTATGCTTCTAGGGTTCTAAGTTTTAAAACCCATAACAATGTTTTAAGTGATCACTTCCCCCAAAGCTTGGAGTTATCAGTTGCACCAAAAATAAGGAGAGTACACTTCGAAAGGATTCAACAACTACAGGGTCTAGTAATAAATAAAATAAATGGATACTCATTAAAATGGGCCCAGGTAGAACCATCTGTAATTATGAAAGTAGTGGTGGAAAACAGAATGGACGATATCTTGAAATGTCTAGATGAGACTACACCACATGAAGACATATTAGGGTCCTATATCTGTATAACAGACATTATAAGGAAGAGAATGAAAAGGGAAGTGAAAAATGGGAAAGAAAAGAAAGCTGGTTGGTTTGATAATAATTGTACGAGAGCATATACTACCTTAAAGCACGCCCTGCATAAAAAGGAACGGGATAGAGTAGAAATAGAGCGATACAGAAATGCATATGATCTAGCTTTAAAAACAAGAAAGAGGGAAATAAAAATGAACGCTTGGGTCGATTTACACAAGGCAAGTATAGAGGGGAACAGTATTACATTTTGGCGTGTGGTCAACTCTTCTTTCCTGAGACCTGAGACAACCCCAAGACTAGAAATCGCAATTGATGAAGGACAATGGGTAGACCACTTCTCCAAAATGTATGCCAAGAAAAAGGAGGCTAGCAATCGAACTGTCTGTCCCATATTTTCTAGCCCCACAAATAAGCCCTTCCCACTTAATATAGATTTCACTCTAGACGAAGTTCAACTTGCTTTGAAAGCTAGTAAGGGCGGAAAAGCACCGGGAGCAGATGGGGTACCTGTAGACATATTTAAACAAAATATGGAACTATGGGGCCCCATAATAAAGCAAGTCCTTGAAGCAGCTTGCAAGGTAGGACTTATGGGAACTTGGTCTGAGTCTTTAATGGTCCCAATTTTCAAGAAAGGTGATAGGCAAAACCCATCATGCTATCGGCCGATCGCCCTATTAGATTCGGTGGGAAAGGTGTTAGGTCGTATCATTTTAAACCGTCTCCAGGAATGGGCTGAAGATAATAATATTTTAACGGATCTACAATTTGGATTTAGGGAAGGTTCAGGAACAACAGAACAGGGCCTCAACTTAACAATTTTGATGGAAAAATATGTTAAGGCAAAAAAAGGGAAATTGTACTTAGCTTTCGTGGATCTCTCCACTGCGTTCGATTCTGTATGTCACAATAAATTGTGGAAGATCCTCGAAGCAATGGGAGTTGAACTTCCCTTAATTCAAGTTGTAAGAGAATTATATTCTGATGCCAGAGCCAAGGTACGGTACGGACCAAACGGGGAATACACAGCTCCATTTGCAGTAGAGAGGGGGCTTAGACAGGTCTGTTTTCCTGGCACCCTTCCTGTTTACCCTGTACACCAACGACCTCGATCGGGTGATGCTTGAGGGGTGTCAGGACTTACCACAAGTACAAAATCGACCCATACCCACCATACTCTACGCCGATGACGCGGTGATAATGGCCCAAACACCACTAGAGCTACAGCGGGCCCTAAACAAATATAATGATTACATGGAAAGCCTTGACCTAAACATTAACGCTACTAAAACATATATAATGAGCTGTGGGAAAGTTAGTAAGAAAGAAAGATCTATCTTTATTGGAAAAAATAAACATGAACACACAAAAACTTATCCATATCTAGGTATCCTCGTGGATAATAAGGGCACTTGGCAACAGGCCATAAGGGCAAAAAATCATCTGATATTTATGAAAACAACTAAAGCCCTTGTAAATTTTGCTCAGAAATTAGGTAAAAGGCCACCATTGAAATTGATTAAAATCTACCAAGCCAAGTGTGTCAGTGCAGTACTGTACGGGACTGGAATTTGGGGATAAAGTAACGTAGCAGACATACAGAAAGTGGGAAATGCTTTTATTCGTTATATATTAGCTGTCCCTCGCTCTACCTCAACCTTCGTCTGTCACACTGAGCTGGGGCTACAATACATTACGGATAAAATAAGGGTCCAGACAATTTTATTATGGCACCGAATCTGGACGTCAACAAAAACAACATTTAATCAAAGGGTCATAAAAGATTCTCTAAACCTGGACCAGGCCCTAGCTATTAGATGACTAAAGTACATTAAAGATTTTATGGGGGACTTAGGGCAGCCCGAATTTTTCCACAATCCAGCAAAGTTGATTAATATCTCCAGGAAAGATTTTAAAAAACAATGTATGTCACACCTGAAAGAACTCAGATACGCCAGTGAAGCCCACAAACCAACAGTTCAGCTAAATCAGATGATTCGTTCCTCCACTAAAATGCAACCCTATTTGACCTATTATGGAACTGGGTACGATAGATTCGTACTTATATGTTTTAGATTCAAATTTTTTATTGCTCAGTATCGTTCCCTACAATAAATGATTGGTCAAAAAACTTAGAAGCTTGCCCTTGCGATGGTGTTGCGTCCCAATCGACAATTCATATTGTCTTATTTTGTAAATATTATAGGGAATACAGAAAAAGGTGGATCCTTCCAATTTAAAAAAATTGGGGTTTGAGGCAATGTCGCCCTGCCTATCTTGCATTGCAATTATTGGAAAATGAATGTTATGCCAGAAATATTGCATTATTTTTAAAAGCAGTAGTTAAGTTCAGTAAACAACTGTAAATTTTAATGTATGTTTTATTTGTATAAACTGTTTTAACGAACCGAGCACTATACGGATACATGTTTTTACTTGGTAAATCTGAACATGGAAGCATAATGTGGTGTTTGGTACTCCTCAAATGAATTTAATTAGAGTGCTTAAAATGTATACATTTATATTTGTGTATTATGCTTTTATAGTTTCCGAATTCAAAATGAAAATCAAATAAAGCGAATTTGAATTTGAATTTGATTATGATTCTGAGAGGATGTATGAGAGACCGCCCAACCTCTCTTCCACTCCATTATTATTTTTATTTCTTTTATTTTTTTTACTGCTTCTAGACTGTTAATTTCATGGAAGATATTAAATATTATTGTTCTATAAATTGCCTGTGGATAGCTTATTCAGTTCCAAGTCATGTAAGATAACAATCGTCCTTAATGTTTGTGCTTTATCCTTTCACTACAGCCAACTAATAATGGACACATTTGCTGTAAACTTTAGTGGTTTGTTTGGACTTCCTTATTTTATGTGGTACTGCTCTGTTTAGAATGGTAGAGCATCTGTAGAGCACTGTTGTTCTCCTTTATAATGTTTCTCAAAATCTGAATCACAAAGCGATGGCAGAGGGGTGTGTGTGCCCGTGCATGAGTATATGTGTGTTTGTCTAATACGCAATTTTCAAGAGGTGACTGGAGAAGAATAACTAGTCAGACAAGATCTGTGGTTCGACCTGTATTTTCCTGTTTATAGTTCTATGTGTGAAAATTAAGTTCAGAGTGTGTCCCACTAAGTGAGAAAGTCCACTAATTTATATGGTGAATCTTATTCATATTTTTGATCATCTCTGATGCAGCCTCTTGTCAAGACAATCTCCTCACTTCTGGTGACAGGATTTGCAGAAGTTGAGAATATCTCCCAGGTACCTGTGATTGTAGTATAGTTGTTATGGAGTTGAAAGATGGCTATCTCCATCGGAATGTAATGTCACAATAGAGCAACCTTTCCTCATGCGCCTTCATTACTCAACACTGCATGATTTTAATGTGTCCAGGACAACCTCCTTGACAGTTCGGAATGTCTCATACTCTCTGTAGACTTTCTCCTTCATGTGTAAGGCTTCAGCCACCACCTTCTTAAAGGCGGTTGTAGTCTTTGTGCAGATGGCATCCTTTAAAGGCAAGGCCATCGGCACTGGTTCAAGCTCTGTTCATGCATTTGGCCACCCATACCATCAGGTCTCTTACCACGCAGAGACTCTCTTATGCTTCTCAGGAACTGGTGGAACTAGCAGGTACCGGTTCTTAAAAGTAATGTTCATTTCCTCCTACAGACGACCTTGCTATGACTTCTCCTTTAGCCAACTTCCTGTACACCCCAAAGATGACACGCCTTTTTAAGGATGGGCTTCTTAATTCATGCTCCCACCCCAAAAATTACTGGAAATTGCATCAGCTTCTCATGACTTTTGAGTTAGACTTCCTGTTTGTCATGGAGGTGTGGTTAATTGAAGCATCCAGCTAAGATCTCAACATTGCTTTTCTTGCTGACTTTAGAATTTTGCGGAATGATAGAGTTGCTAATCAAGAAGGTAGAATGGAGATTATTTTTAAATCTACCCTCAGTTTGCTCAGATGAGCATCCCTGGCGTGCACATTCCCCAAAAGCATTGTGTGGAAGATTTCCTTTCCTCACTCCAGGGGCATATGAACAAGAGACATAACGCCGCTTTTCTGGCACATAGCTCCGGAAAAGCGGCAAATATTTTAACTCATTATTAACAATGCGTCGCTAACATGCATTAGCGAATGTTAGCAGCCGTTTCATTAATGCCTCGCCTCGCTAATGAGATGCAAAGTAGGCGTTGCTTCCCAGAAACAACAGGGAAAAACTCGATAACCAGACATCGCGGTATTTGCAAGCCGGCCCCGGACAAGCAAAGCGATAATAAAAGCCACACTAACCGCGGTTATCACTGGCATCTAACGTCTGCTTTATTTCTGACTTAGCTATCTGTATTATGGGAGGTGGATCGCAAGGTTAAGTCCACATCTCTCTATTATCAATATTTTCATTAGCGCAGTTCTCTTATCGCAGTATTTCGCAAGCTAATGATCATTATCACTTTCTATCACCGGATTTCACATCGCCTGTTAGCAAAGCGTTGCAAATATGTCGCTAACACGGCGATGTAATCTGGCGATAGACGCCGATACTAAAAAATGAGCTAAATGCGTTTAGCGATAATTATTGCGTGTTATTGTTGACATGCCCCCGAGACTTCAGACACCTCGACAGAGTGGCCTCAGAAATTTGCCAAAATAGTGGGAGAATTAACATTATCCTCCTCCCCGATTATGGTCCTGGGCGATTTTAATTTCCATTCCGGAATGGAAATCAATTCCACCTTTCGAGGCTGGCAAATGGTCGCCTCCGCTAAGGGCTCGTCGGATCATCTCTGACTCCATTCATTCAGCGGGTCACAGGCTAGACCATATTTTTACTTTCAGAGTCTATGCTTAAGATGTTTATATATTGTTTTAGCTTGCTAATCAATATAAATCATTCAGTTAAATTAATTAAAATACAGTTAATACCTCCAAATTATTTCACACTGTTATCAAGTGGAAATGTAAGTCTATTTAGTAAATCAAAACGCAACAGTTACTCAAAACTAATTCATCCAATGTTCAAATAACACATGAGTTGCAAAAGTCCAGCTCTATTTATGTTCCAACCCAGGAATGCAGGAGGTAACAAGCAGGTAGATGGCATCAGAGCCCGTCCGACAACATAAGAACATTGCCTCGCTGCACAGTCTTGTGTTGTGCAGTTTAGAAATTGAAAGGAAAAGCTGCTTCCTTGTCTACAGAGTTTTGGTACATGAGAGGATGGAGTACACAGACAAACAGTTCTGTGCCCCAGTGAGGGGTTGGATGATGTTTGGATTTTTTTTTCTTTCCTAAGAAAAAGTCCAAACAGTGTCAGGCTTCTTTCTGTGACAGGCGGAGCCGGATGCTGTTTGGATTGTTTCTTACACAATTTAAAAAGCCAAACAGCACCTAGGTCCTTGCTGGAGATTCTTTCTTAGACTAACAACAAATCCAAACAGCATCTGGATTGTTGGACCTGGTGTCATCTGGCACCTAGGAAACCTACCAGCCCCAGATATTTCTTAACACTACCCACCTGCAGCGTTTGGGTAGTGTGGCTTACATGGATGGCACAATTTTTCTTACTCAGAATTATGACCCTGGTCCCAAATACTGCAGACATCTCCCATTACAAACATTCCCTGATGACTAGTGTGCGGATCTCTGCTCAAATCTACGGAAAACCTATTAGACAAAGCAAAAAGTGACGCTTGGGGGCTGGGTTCGGTGCTTTCAATGCAGGGACTGCACAGTGGTAGCTGGCTGTTTTTAGCTCCACTGTTAGCATTTTATTGTTTTAAAAAACGATAGCACTCTTTTAAATAAACTTGCTCTCCTTACCTGGGCGACTTGCTCTGTTGAGCTTTTCCGTCGCGCCTTGGGGTTTAGCGCTCTAGTGTTCGACCTGTGGCGCCTCTATCACGCTACACTGAAGCAACCGCGCAGGGGACGCGCGAAGCAGGCGCGCTGGTGGCGGACCTAAGGCGTGCCAAAGGCATGCCTGTCTGCGCCCGTCCGCGCACCGTCTGCGCACAGCGCCAGGCATTATGCCGATTTAGTCCACACGCCTGTAGACACCTTTAGATATTGTTACACTAGGGAACAGCTGTGTGATATAGGTAAGCAAAGTACTGTATCTGGTGTATCGGTTCTAAGTCATTTGGCGGGAACAGGTCTTGAAGCATTACATGTGGATGCCTTGAATTGTGGCCGCCTTAATGTAAGGTCACTCCCTAAACACGCTATTGAAATTCAATTGTTAATTGAAATGTACAATTTGGATGTTTTGTTCATGACAGAGACCTGGACTGAGTTGGGGCTGGACCTTGAGCTGGGGTTAGCATGCCCTGTGGGATTTAAAGCTTTTCATAAACTGAGATCCAGCGGCAGAGGGGGCGGAACCGGGATCATATATAAAGATTCTTGGGACTTCGCTCCTCTGGACATAGACGAGATCACGCATTTTGAAACCTTAGGTTTCTCTTTGAAAGACAGGTCAGGGCATATCCTGACTGGCATGGTCTGCTATCGACCCCCAGGTGCAGTGTGTGCTCAATCACAGCAGCAGTTAGTTGACGTGATCAGTAATTTGTCTCTCACTCACCGTAGACTGTTGATATTGGGAGATTTTAATCTCTAGCCTAATGAGAAGATGGCAACAGCTTATAATAATTTTATTCAATTCTGTGCTAACTTGAATCTGTCGCAATTGGTCGGGGAGGCAACTCACACTGCAGGACATGTATTAGATCTGGTATTTTCTGGGGATAACTTGGTCGACATGGACGGAATTCTACCAGTGGGATGGTCTGATCACCATCTGGTTAAATTCCAAGTGATTCATGTTCATAGAACTAGGCCTTCTCCCCGGGAGGAAAGGTGTGTTCTGGGTAGGGACTGGAAGGCCTTATTGAGGAAAGCTCAAATGGCTCCGCTCTTTGGTCTTGACTTTCTTTTTGATCCTAGGAAGTCTGTAGATGAGAATTATTTGGTTCTTTGTAGGCATTTGACGGATATAATTGATTTGCATGCCCCTTTGAAGAAGATTAGGAAACGGGGGAAACCCTCTGCCCTGTGGTACACGGAGGAATGAAGGAGTTGTGAGGCACAATGTAAACGCGCTGAAAGACAGTGGAGAAGGCATTACACGGACGACGATAAAGTTATTTGGAGGGATTGTTTAGCCAGGTATAAAAAAGCGATAGTGGCCACTAAGGCGACATATTTTGCGGATCTTATATTAAAAGCACCAAATAGTGTTAAATGTGTTTTTAATATTCTGAGAGATATTGCTAATCCGGATTGTGCTAGTAATAAGGTTACTCCGTCGCAAGAGTTATGTGACGGCCTAGCAGTTTTCTTTCAGGATAAGATTAAAGGAATTATCGAGGGCTTGAAACCAGATGCCGTGCTAGGTACTAGTGTAAGGGAAGAGCCAGTGCCAGACAACTCTTTACGAGGTAGGGTTACTGGGACGAAGCTATCGACGCTAGGGACTTCCCTTGATCACTGGGCCCTTCCTACAGAGGAAGAGTTCGTTAGGGTGGCGAAGGGAGTGTCTTCTGGTTCGCCTTTGGATCCCATTCCTCAGAAATTCTGGAAAGAGCTGGGTTTTGAGATCTTTCCACAGCTCTACCAGATGTGTAACCAATCTCTCAGTAGTGGAGTGGTTCCGTCCTGCTGGAAGGAAGCAATGGTTTCACCTCATTTAAAGAAATCTTCACTGGACCCTCCTTGTTACCGGAATTATAGACCTATTTCCCTCTTGCCATATCCAGTAAAGATAGTGGAGTGCTTGGTGAGCCAGGCGCTCTCTGGTTTCCTGGAAGGTAATAATAAGTTGGAGGAAGATCAATTTGGTTTCCGACCCGGTCATGGGACGGAGACCGCTTTGGTCACAGTGCTGGATGACCTTCGGATGCAAGCGGACGGGGGACAATCTGCCACGTTGATACTGTTAGATCTGTCCACCGCATTCGATGCGGTTAACCATGACATTTTGGTGCCGATTCCGATCCGGTGAAAACCCTGTACGAACCGTCGGACGGAGCATATTCTCCGTCCGACGCGTACCCGGTCGGAACAATATACAAACATGGAAGTACGATTCGTATGGAAACACCATTTCCGTACGAATCATACAAAACACCGGCCGACGAAAATATACATACAAACCTGATCCGGGAAAGCGCCGACGTGACGTCGGGACGCACGCAGCCTGCCTTTCACGAACCAGGAAGTACGATTCGTACCGACGTCATCCCGCACGGAGAATATTTTCCGCCAGCCAAAAACTGCCGGGAAATCAGGACGACGCGAACAAGGAGTACCTGCACGTGACGGACAGACATGGACCCGAACCTACGTGTCATCCCGGCCCTCATAGCAGTCGATCTCCTCTACAGGTTCTGACGCAGATGCCGCAGAAGGTCAGAACAACAAAGGGGGTGTGGGGGCAGGGGCAGGGCAGGCCACTAAACCCCACCCAAGTCACACATGCCCTGCACATACCTGACCCCCAGGCCCTGGTCACTACGAGGGGGTGGGTGCGCGTGTCCAGCAAAGCCAGCGTCCCCCACAACAAAGCGAACCGGCAACACAACAATACAGGTACGTCCCGTACCCACGCTTTAAGAGCGTGGGTACGAGTCGTACCACGCCCACACCTACGTCACCACAACAATGGCGGGACGGCTCGTACCCACGTGGCAAAGGCCTGGGTACGGGCCGCACAAGCATTAGACATCGTGGGTACGGATATGTACGGACCGTACCCCCACCCGCATATGAATGGAGCGAACCCCCACCCCAACAGCGTATGTACGCACCGTACCCCCACCCCATATGTATGGAGCGTACCCCCACCCCCGTATGTATGGAGCATACCCCCACCCCAACAGTGTACCTACGGACCGTACCCCCACCCCCGTATGTATGGAGCGTACCCTCACCCCAACAGTGTACGTACGGACCGTACCCCCACCCGCGTATGTATGGAGCGTACCCCCACCCCAACAGCATATGTACGCACCGTACACACACCCCTGTATGTATGGAGCGAACCCCCACCTCAACAGCGTATGTACGCACCGCACCCCCACCTGCATATGTATGGAGCGTACCCCCACCCCAACAGCGTATGTACGGACCGTACCCCCACCCCCGTATGTATGGAGCGTACCCCGACCCCAACAGCGTATGTTCACACCGTACCCCCACCCGCGTATGTATGGAGCGTTCCCCCACCCCAACAGCGTATGTACGCACCGTACACCCACCCCCGTACGTATGGAGCGTACCCCCACCCCAACAGCATATGTACGCACCGTACACACACCCCCGTATGTATGGAGCGAACCCCCACCCCAACAGCGTATGTACGCACCGTACCCCCACCCGCGTATGTATGGAGCGTACCCCCACCCTAACAGCGTATGTACGCACCGTACACCCACCCCCGTATGTATGGAGCATACCCCCACCCCAACAGTGTATATACGGACCGTACCCCCACCCGCGTATGTATGGAGCGAATCCCCACCCGTGTATGTACGAACCGTACATATCCTGATATAGGAGGGTTGGGTGCAGTGTCCTCCCAGCAGTGCCCAGACACAGGAGGGGTGGGTGCCTAACACTCCCAGCAGTGCCCAGACACAGGAGGGGTGGGTGCAGAGTCCTCCCAGCAGTGCCCAGACACAGGAGGGGTGGGTGCCTAACACTCCCAGCAGTGCCCAGACACAGGAGGGGTGGGTGCAGAGTCCTCCCAGCAGTGCCCAGATACAGGATGGGTGGGTGCAGAGTCCTCCCAGCAGTGCCCAGACACAGGAGGGGTGGGTGCAGAGTCCTCCCAGCAGTGTCCAGACACAGGAGGGGTGGGTGCAGAGTCCTCCCAGCAGTGCCCAGACACAGGAGGGGTGGGTGCAGAGTCCTCCCAGCAGTGCCCAGACACAGGAGGGGTGGGTGCAGAGTCCTCCCAGCAGAGCCCAGACACAGGAGGGGTGGGTGCAGAGTCCTCCCAGCAGTGCCCAGACACAGGAGGGGTGGGTGCCTAACACTCCCAGCAGTGCCCAGACACAGGAGGGGTGGGTGCAGAGTCCTCCCAGCAGTGCCCCGACACAGGAGGGGTGGGTGCAGAGTCCTCCCAGCAGTGCCCAGGCACAGGAGGGGTGGGTGCAGAGTCCTCCCAGTAGTGCCCAGACACAGGAGGGGTGGGTGCAGAGTCCTCCCAGCAGTGCCCAGACACAGGAGGGGTGGGTGCAGAGTCCTCCCAGCAGAGCCCAGACACAGGAGGGGTGGGTGCAGAGTCCTCCCAGCAGTGCCCAGACACAGGAGGGGTGGGTGCCTAACACTCCCAGCAGTGCCCAGACACAGGAGGGGTGGGTGCAGAGTCCTCCCAGCAGTGCCCAGACACAGGAGGGGTGGGTGCAGAGTCCTCCCAGCAGTGCCCAGACACAGGAGGGGTGGGTGCAGAGTCCTCCCAGCAGTGCCCATACACAGGAGGGGTGGGTGCCTAACACTCCCAGCAGTGCCCAGACACAGGAGGTGTGGGTGCAGAGTCCTCCCAGCAGTGCCCAGACACAGGAGGGGTGGGTGCAGAGTCCTCCCAGCAGTGCCCAGACACAGGAGGGGTGGGTGTAGAGTCCTCCCAGCAGTGCCCAGACACAGGAGGGGTGGGTGCAGAGTCCACCCAGCAGAGCCCAGACACAGGAGGGGTGGGTGCAGAGTCCTCCCAGCAGTGCCCAGACACAGGAGGGGTGGGTGCCTAACACTCCCAGCAGAGCCCCTGGAAAGAAAAGTGTGCAGTACCCACAGATCCAATGGCCACAAATGTCAGTCAGGTGCACAAATACCCTGCAGTACATGCACCACATGTGTGCGAGGCTGGGAGTACACACATGCATAGTGCCTAAAAGAGAACATGTCCACATGAAGTCATGTCAACAGTCTACATACACAAGTACAGTGACCACCAAGGATGCCACGAATGATGCAGGTGGAGACATCGCCCAGCATGCATGGCCAAAGTGTAACGAGTCCGTCACACACCCAGCTAATGTGGACACAGCTCAGCACAACATATTTGAAACACCCTGCAGGGAAGATGTCAGGTTACACAGAGGAAGGAACACACCTTGGGACGATGTCACCATGCAGTAACTGCTTACATGAACAAAGTAATGTAGCCAACAGCTTGTGATGGCACACAGATACCAGGGTCCACCCTATGACCAGCACAAGACTACATTCCCCACACACCCAACACATTATCACCACCCAAAATCATGGAGCAGTTCCACCAACAGCAATACCAGAAATACAGTAGTGTACTAAGGAAAAAGAAATTGCTTTATTCAGCATCAAAAGAAATGTTTGTCCTTTGAAAGTTCAAAATGTACAATGCCCATAGGGCAATCCAAAGTTCCAATCCAGGTGGGGGACACATTGGGACGTGTGTCCCCTAGCTTGCCTGCACAGTCAGACTCCTTTGTCTACCACAGGGGGGGGGGCATCATGTGGGGGGGAAGGACCAGGCACCGCAGGGACAGGAGGGGCAAGGGTAGGTGTCGTGGGTGCAGGGACGGAGGACTCCACCACAGGGGGTGGGGCAGCACCAAAGGTGGTGGTGAGGATGGCACTGCACACGGTTGCAAGGTCCTCCAGTGTCTTCCCTGCACCCGAAGGAACCACAGGCCCCAAGGAGGGGGGGGGGGTCGGAGGGATGGGTCGCAGCGCCACTGGGGGAGGGTGTGGACAGGGGGGGGGCACTCAACTACCCTGACCGGGGACTCCTTTGACCGCTTGCGGGGTGGTGTCACCTTGGGGCTCAGGGACAGAGCGGCCTTGAAGGAGTCTTTGCTGGATTCGTGGCCAGGAGAGCTGAGGGGAGTGGATTTGGAGGGCGTGGATTTTGCAGAATGCGGACTCCCACTCTGGCTGCGTGTCTTACGTTTGTCCCCCGCCCCAGTGGGTGTGCCTACTTCACCCTGTGTGTGCGTGCCAGGAGGTGTGCGCTTGTCCTTCCCTGCTGGTGTGGTGCCTGTGTCTGGTGGGGTGTGTGCATGCTGACGTCTGGGTGTACGTGGGACAGGCATGGGAGTGGGAAGTGTGGATGGGGCAGGGGTAGGGGGTGGGACGAAGCGCTGCAGGAGACCCACTGCTGCAGTCAGTGTTGAGTCAATGGACCTCAGCAAGTTGCGTTGGTCAGCCTGCGATGATGAAATGCCCTCCAAGTATGCCTCCATGTTGGCCAGCACGCGGCTGTGGCCATGGAGGACATTAAGCATCGCAGCCTGACCAACCTGCAACTGCCGCTGGATGTCCACAGACTCGGCATTGGCGGCAGCAGTGGAGACAGGGGCAGGGGGTGCGGTGCCTGGCAGGAAGGAGACATGTGGTGACCGAGCACGCTGGGAAGGGACACGAGCAAGTGGGAGGCGGCTGATGGCAATGGAGGGGGCGGGGAGAGATGTTGTGCCGCTCTCAGCTAGTGGAGCAGCCTCCGCCCACTCGGAGAGCTCAGCCTCGGACCCGTCAGCTTCATAATCTGTGGTGGCACTGGACAGGTCCTCCGCCTCACTCCCCTCCGCCTCAGTCCCACTCGATGTGCCAGCCAAGATGTCACTGCTGGCACTGGTGCTCGGTCCCTCCGCACGGTCTGTGCTGATGTCTCCATCCGTGTCCCCCGACGATGCTGTGGGCAAGGTGAAGAGACAGGAATTAATCATACACCTGTATACATATGTCACATGAGTCCAATCTACACAGGTTACAGTGCATAGCCTGAAGAGAAAGATGAGTAACATCTACAATACAAGGTGCATATGTAGGCTCTGCAACACACAGTTGGTTGACCCACCATGCCACTGAGAAACTATGGAGAGCATGACACAATTGCAAATGACATGAAATGGATTTTGACAGAGGAGCCAGGCCCTGGGGACAATCCAGCACTGCATCTGCACCACACAGCGTAGCCGAAAATAGGGATGAGCAGGGACCATAACCATGAACTAGAGGCACATGCTGCATAGGTAATACTGAAAAACATGCCCACCATGACTGGGTCACCGCACCTTGAGTGCATGTCCAGACACACATCACACACTGGCCAGACCTAGCAAGGAGATATCAGGTATTGACATGTAGGCCTTGCCCGCACCAACCACCCCCTACATGAGACAATTTGTTGAGACACAGGAAGCACTTACATCTCTTAGTCTGGGTGAAATACACATGGGCTGCAAAAAAGCAAGATTGGACACAAGAAACCCCAGGTGCGGCTGCACAAATCCATCATGTACAAATGGGCATCATCAGATGACTGTAGCAAGACACACAGGCACTGGCCACCGTGACTATGAACAAGGGAAATCAGGTCAGGCTGTACAGTGGACACTTGTAGTGCATTTTACGTCAATATACATGGTGCCAGGGGACAATGGCACAACCTATGCTGTAGACACGGAGAGTGTCCACATTTTGTGATGACACACATGACACCTAGGAAAAGATGCCACCGGGGACAGTAGTGGGCACACAACTCCATGGTCCAGAATGGGTATGCCTGCAACACACGCCACCATCCCTGCACTATGCGTATCGCACACTCATGCACATCATGTCACAGGCCACAACATAGGAAATGCGTGCCGTAAGGCATTACACTTGAGAGACATACTCCCATCTCTGGACTCAGCATCAGTGCCAACTGACATGGAACCCACAAGTACTGACCTGGACAGGGCACAGGCAAGGTCCCAAAACCTGTTACACACCACCCCCACACATGATGCTACAGGCATTGGTCACGTGCATGAACTGCCAGCTTAGATAACCTTGTGAAAGAGTGACTACACACAGACCTGGGAACACATGGCAAGGAGGGGAAGGGAGGCAGGAGAGCAGCGCTATACTGTGGGTAACAGGATCTGCACAGCATATTTAAACCCTGGCAGTGTATCCATGCAACTGCGCAATTACAAATGCTGGTGACACACAACTAACACACATGTACCTACCCCCTTCCTGCTGCTGCTCCTCCCGTAAGCGCCTGTCCATGTCTGGAAAAACCACCGGCAGCACACGCTTGTGGATGTGGGTCAGACGGCGGCGCCCACGGTTCTTATGGGTCTCAGGTGAGTCCCCCATCAGGACCCGTGCGATCCTCCACGTCCAGCACCGGATATCCTGCCAGCGTTTCCTCACCTGGGACAGGCGCCGCTTGCGACCCTCCGTCCTCCTCACGGCACTGACGGCGTTCAACCAGATCTGCTTCTTGGCAGAGGCGCCTACCTGTGAGGATGAACAAGTGACACTACATCAATACACCTGGCACATGTCACAGAGACACATATTAGAACAATTTTGCAGGTTACAACAAGGCATCGTATGCAGCCAAAGCATTGCACCTTTGTCATAGGGACATCATCCTCTGGGGAAGGGCAATAGCACTACGTGCCATTGAAAGGACACAGGTGGAATGAGGGCAACAACACAATCAATCATCCAGGCTCACACTGTGCATCAGAAGCTACACCAGGATTATGTGCAGCACCTCAAAGCACGCACATGCCACAGGCCACTGACGCTACCTTAGCAGAGTACACAGACACACACAGGCACAGGACATTCACCTGCCATTGGCAACTGCAGCTACAAACCTCACTCTGCACATGTGCCACTAGACTGGGTGGGGTAACAGATGTGGGAATGGCTCATCACGGCAGACACACATCACTGTTCCCTGCTCACAGCTGATGGCCAGGGTATACACATCCCTCATGCAGCTGTGGTGCAACACTCCACATATGCACCCACCCACATGACAGGGGACTTACACACACACCGGTGTCCAGGGTACGAACACATCATGTGGACACTCTCAGCACAGCTGCACAACACAAACACACATCTGTGGGTACAGTCACCTGTCACACTGGGGTCACCTCAGAATCACATGAGGACTGCAGAAACAACATTCCCAGGTGGATTAGAGAGGCAGAATGTGGCATGCACCATGCAGTGATTGTCACTGTGAACACAATGCAAGTGAGGACATCAGACATGCACCACAGCATGTTCTGACTGGGAGACATCAGGCATCCCCCCCTCCTGGGACCCACTCTACAGTACTATGCATGTGTGTCACACCTGGACACAATGCCAGGAGTGACAGTCACAAAAAAGGGACACAGTCTGTGCTACTGCACTCAGCACTCACCTGATACCCTGGCCGGCCATACAGCATGGGGTACTGTGGGAGGATCACATCCAGCAATGCCAGATTCTCCTCCAGGGTGAAAGGCTGGGACCTCTCCACAGACCTTGACATGGTGCCAGGAAATCACGAGCAGCAGCAGTGTAGTAGAATCCAAAGATGTGCAGGCAAGTGCTCTCTCATGGGACCTGGCTGCCTTATATCTGCCTCGCTGGCCTGTTCCATGCACAGGAGTACAGAGTGATTGGTCACTCACATTTGCATCCTATGTTTCCTCCAATCCCTTTAAACCTTCTACAGTGAGGGGGTTAGATTTTTTTACAATTCAGCCTGATGTCATTTCAACAACAACTTTGCAACATAGTAGATTATTCCAAACCGACTTTTGCAGGCCACCTGATTAAAAAAATTCAAACTTAAAACTCGGTCTCCATGGCAACCAGCATGCATCTCTGGCTTTATACTTGTCCCTCATGTGTCCCCTATGTAATTAGGATATTCACACACAGGTACGGTGCGTTCCTGGGCCCTAGGGCACCCCAAATGCATGGCAACGGGCCGTACAGGCGTGTGTACGGTCCGTTTCACTATGGGTACGCATACGCGAGCAAACCCATAGTGATAGTGAGCGTACACGCGTGCGTACGGTCCGTATCACTATGGGTACGCATACGCGAACAAACCCATAGTGATAGTGAGCGTACACGCGCGTGTACGGTCCGTATCACTATGGGTACGCATACGTGAGCAAACCCATAGTGATAGTGAGTGTACACGCGTGTGTACGGTCCGTATCACTATGGGTGCGCATACGCGAGCACTATGGGTAGGCCTATGGCAGCACCCCCATAGTGATAGTGAACACACACACGCCCTCAGAGCGACTGTACGGTGTATTTCACACATAACAGAGGTGACAGGCAGCACACAGACAGGAAGAGCTGACATACTTGTCCATGGATGGACATCAAGGCATTGTCTGTGCAGTACTACATGTGTGGGGCACAGGTGTGAAAGGCTGTGATGTGGAACATTACTCTTGTTTTGTGAAGGTAATAGATGTATGATGAGATGTGTACTGATGTCCTGTGTGAAGGTGCACAATGTGCCAGACATGCCCTTCACTCCCTTGACATGTGTGCATGTCGTACATAACACTTGAGATAAGCGTCACTAGCATGGCACAGTCAACAACACATGCAGGTGTCCCCTGATGCCCGCTTCAGGGGTTACCACACCTGACATGTGACTACCCACGTTGCACGATGTGACTATGTCATGTATGTGTGGTGTGTTCACATTAGCTTGCTGTTGGTGTTCCCTCACATGCATCTGCAGTTGCTGCAACCAACATGTGTCTGTGTGTAGATGGCCATGGCACACTGTTACCCACACCAGGCCACATGTGGTATCGGATGTAAGGTGTGTATGTATGCATGGGACACGGAGTAGCGTAACAAGGACCTGTCTGCATACTCTCAATGTATGTGTGATCAGTCATGACATGTACACCTTCATGGCAAGGTGTGTGTGCTGTCCTAGTGTTATGTCATGTGACTTGTGGCTCTAGTGTCCCGCTACCTGTCTCTGCAATCAACATCCTACATCTGCTGATGTGTTGATGTATGTCACTCCTGTATTGCGTCTGGCTGTTCACTTACACTGGGACCGAGCTAGTCCCATGCCATGGGATGTTAAGGTTCACAATCCACGTGTGTAGCTGGGTCTTGGTAGGAGTGTCACCTGGCAGCCAAACGTGTCCAGGGCATGTCGCACATTCCTGACTCCATATGTAGCATATGTGTATTGACAGATGAACATGTGCTCAGTACATAGAAATTGTTGTTGTGGTGACCTCACTCTTCCTTGTCACTTCCAAATTACTGCAGAGCGCCGCCTCTTCCCCGACCAATTCCGGACTTGGCTGACATGCGGGAGAATGACTGTATACGTTGCTACCGCTTCCCCCAACCGTTGATTGAGGAGTTGACGGCAAGGCTGGCACCACACCTGCAACCGCTGCACAGGTATCCTGGTGCACTGACACCCAAGCAGAAGGTAATGGCAGCCCTACATTTTTTTGCCACGGGTACCTTTCAAAATACCATAGCTCATGTTGGTGGCATGTCCCAGACCATGTTCAGCCGTGTGCTGCATGATGTTTTGGAGGCCATGTTGCTTCACCTGGATGAGTTCATTAAGTTCCCAAATCCTGAACAGTTGACAGGTGTCAAGCGTGGATTCTATGCCCTGGGAGGGATGCCCCATGTCATTGGGTCCATAGATGGGACACATGTGGCTTTGGTACCACCACATGCACAGGAGATAGCCTTCCGTAATCACAAGCACTACCACTCCATCAATGCCCTTGTGGTGTGTCTGTCCAACATGGTGATTTCACATGTCTGTGCTCGTTTTCCAGGATCAGCACACGATGCCTACATCATGAGGCGTAGCAGGGTGCCTGAAATGATGACGCAGCTGCGCAACGAACGAGCATGTGTTGTTGGTGGGTACAATCTGTCTGTCCTGTATTTAGCGTAGACTTCCTGCCCGACTGCTTCTCCTGTCCTAATTTTGTCCATGTGTTTTCCATGTAGGGGACGCTGGCTATCCCAACATGCCATGGCTGATCACAACTCTCCGCAACCCCAGCACGCCGGCCCAGCTCCGCTACAACACCGCCCATGGCCGGACAAGGCGAGTGAACTAGAGGACATTTGGCCTCCTGAAGAGCCGATTCAGGTGCCTGCACAAGACCGGCGGAGCCCTCCCATATGCCCCGGTGAAGGTCTGCAAAATCTTCATGGTCTGCTGCATGCTGCACAACATGGCAGTTGAGAAAGCTGTGCCACTCATCCTGGATCAAGATGATCAGGACCATCCACCCGTGGAGGACTAAGGGCTTGGCGATGGGGCTACTGATGTTGAGGATGTGGAGCCGCAACAGGACATCCGGAGTCAGCTCATACGTGACTTCTTTGCTTAGTGGTGAGTACCAGTGTCTGAGTGTGCACGCATTGGTCCCTGTGTGGCATGTGTTGCTATGTGTGTGTCCATCTGCATGTATGCCACGTGAGTCAGAGGTGTGCGTGGATGTGTCACTCGAGTGATGGGGCCAGTGATTGGTGTATGTGACCTAGCATGTTGTCATCCTTATATGTGTCGAGTACATGCACATGCAAGTGGATGGGCTTTTTGTGGCTGACTACTTGTGTGTCTCTCATCCCCAGGTACTTGCGCATGCCGTCTGCGGGTTGCATTGTTGTGGCACTGCTATTCCTCATGGACACGTCATCGTGTGCTGACTCAGCATTACACGCACGGACAAGTTTGGAAGTCTCCTTAGGGTAAGGGATGCATCAGGGGTGTATTGGGTGTGGCAGTTGTTTACGATGTGTACACACTGCCCCTGTCGATGTTTGGTTCCTCTGCAGACATGTCGCATCAACATGGGACACATGACATGTAGGTGCATTCACCTGACTGGATGGTCAGACTTGTTGACAGTCATCTGTAATGGGATAGTGGATTGTGATGAAGGCATCAATGTGTGTAACACTGCCCTCGGACACATACAGTTTGCATTGGCCTGACATGGTGTGGGACTTCCACATCAGAGGATCAATGGTGTGTGGCAGCCTCTCTGTGAGCAGCGGGGGGTGTTTAGCTGTTACCCGACACTTGTGTGGCAGTTCCATGGATATCAAGCATTAGTGGTGCAGAAGAGGGGTGCCAGTGTTGGACCCACATGTTACTCCACATGACCTGTGTATGTGTACTCCGAGTTGCCTGTGCATTCCGGAATACATGACTAATAAAGGTGTCCCTATGCCTCCAAGGTACCTCTACTCAGTCAATGCTGGTGTGTTACCACGGTGCATACGGCATGTCTGGCATGGTTCTCAGTGATAGTGGCTATGTGTCTATGTGTAGAGTAGCAAGATGTAAGCTGTTTGTCTGGGATTAGACTCTGTATTGTGCATGATGTCCATGACTGTGTGGGTATTGTGACATGTGCCATCCCCATGCACCCAACATTGGCCAGGCCACCATTCTCTGCATCCACCTGACTCAAGCTTGCAGGACATGGTTCTGCCACCTGTCTACACATACCTGGATGCCCCCCAGGACACTCCACATGATCCCTGACCTCTGCGCATGACTGTTGCTGTACTCAATTTGTCTGTCGGCACGGTTGTGCGGTCACCCCCTGAGCTGGTCGGGACCATCACGGGTGTGTATGGTGCTCCATGTCTGTCTTGGCTAATACATTGTGACCCATGTGTGTCCTGTGCCAGACTCAAGCCCCAGGATATGGATGGTTGAACTCATATGAGAACTCAGGCATGGTTAGACTTTACAAGACACATGTAATGTAATAATGCTAAATGTAGGCATCATCTCTTGATTGTGACAGTTTTTATTTGTCTAGGGGTACGTGTGTGGGGGGGGTATGACAAGAGGGGCTTTCCGGGTGTGTAGAATCCAAAGTTCACTGGGGGAGTTGGTATCCTTGCCATTGGAAATCATCAGAGTCCATGCCACAGTCTTTGTCAACATGTGACAGAGAATGTCATTTGCTGATGTGCTGCTGTTGGGCCAGTGGGCCAGGTGCCAGGCCAGGTATCCTGGGAGATGGTGCTGTTGCGCCGACCCTCACGGTCTTTTCCGTGGACGACCCGCCCTCCTGCGGGAACCCTCAGAAGCAGGCCGTGACAATGCTTGGGATGCTCCATCGGATGTATCCTCCGCCTTCTGATCCCTCCCTGTGGGTGGTGATGTTCTTCCCCTGGTGGCACAGGGAGGGTTGCCCATGTTGTCGGCTATCTGACGGAGTGAACGGTTTATTCCCGTGAGCCCCGTCACGAGCTCAGCCTGTCTGTCCTCCATCCGTCCTTGGTGTCGCTGTTGACAGGCATGTTGCTCCGCATGTTGCTGGGCCTGCTGGGTCTTGATCTCCTCGAGGGTCCCCTTCATCTCGTTGAGGGTGGACACAACCTGGCTCATGCCCGTGGTGTCCTGCCGGTATGTGTGCAGGATGTTTCTGACATGGGAATATACCGGTCCCACAGCCCACTGGTCAGGCTCGTGCCTCCGCCGTCCTCCACTCCCACCACCCCTGCCCACTTGCGCCTGGCCTGCCCTTGTGGGCACATCGGGTCTCCGGGACCCCTGAGGGGTGGCATTTGCGTTGTCGCCTGCCTCCTCCTGGGTGCCCGGTACACCGTGTCCCTCCTGGTCAGACTGGCTGCGTTGTGGTGGTGGGGCAGGGATCCTGGGTGTCTCCTGGGATGTGGCAGGAGTGGGGGTGGTGGTTGGCCCAGTTGTACCTGACGCAGGTGCTGCAGGTGGTTGGACACCAGAGGGGCCAGCTTGGTCGGGGTCGTCCACAGAGTGGTGAGAGTCGTCGCTGCCGGTGGGATCGTCGTCCCGCAGAGCCAGGTCCTGTGAGTCTTCCCCCCCAGTGTTGGGGGGTGATCCACGACGTTGACCTGTGTGTGAGAGAGACAATGTTATTTTTGTTCCATGCAACATCCATGTTTCATTCCTGTCACAGTTGGCACATTTCCTCTGGGTATTTGGATATGTCTTGCATTCCACTCACGGTGCACTTGTGCATGGGTATGTCCCTTGGCCACAGCTTTTGAGACTTTACCTATGTGTGACACAGTCTTACTTGCTGCGTCAATTGTGACTGCAGTCAGCAGTGGAGTGGGCAGGTGTGGCGAGCCATGCATTGGCGCCTTCCGTGTTGCACTGTACGTGGGCAAATGGAGTTGTTCCACACACTTATATTGAGCAGGTAGCTGGCGTTTTGCTTGTGCACAGGTTGACACATGGCCCAGTGTTTGGCCATGTAGAAGAGGGGGGGTTCAGGCACAGGCCACCCTTGTCTACATT
This sequence comes from Triturus cristatus, assembly GCF_964204655.1. NCBI lineage: Eukaryota > Metazoa > Chordata > Amphibia > Caudata > Salamandridae > Triturus > Triturus cristatus. The sequence goes on along the minus strand of NC_140595.1, from coordinate 694,163,604 downwards.
CACGCAGTCCACCTGCTGACGGGCAGACATTCCCACGCCACCCAGGGGTGAATTGGTCTCCCTGTGTCTCCCTTTCTCCCTCCCTTTGTGTCCCCCTCTCCCTCCCTCCTTGTGTCATCCTCCTCCCTCTGTCCGTCTCGCTGTGTCTCCCTCCCTCTCTTTCCCCCTCTCCCTCCCTCTGTCTGTCACCCTCTGTCACCTCAGCCCAGCTTCCTAGGCACACAGAGTTTGCAGGTCTTTGAATGGCCCTTGGCTTAGTCATGTGAGTTTGCTTCTGATCTCCAGGCACCCATTGGGTGTAGTGTCTGTGTCTGCGCTGCTGCTGTGGTGGTGTGTGCTGCCACTCTTTCACAGTGTTGGCTGTTCATTAGCTGCTGTCATGTGCAAAAGGTTCCTTCCCCCCATGTCTTCATGCAAGGCGTCCGCCATTTGCAGGCAAGTCTTTCCTGTGTGGGGACACACTGTTTGTCTGGCTTTGACCTAGGCCCTATGGGCTGAGGGCATAGTTGTCTGCCTCTGAGTTGCACTATGTGATTTTTGAGGCCCACACTCCCGCCATCCGTGTTACCGTGTCTTGTGTTGGTGTTTTCTGTGGCCTGTGACTTGGCATTGTCTAGCTGGGTGCATGGGGCATGGTGGTGCTAGTAGCATGTGCGTGTTTCTGGAGTGTGGTTGGGTCATGCGATAGCTTTGGGGTGGTTGCGTGCATGATTGTGAGTTTGGTTGTGGCTGACGTTCCCCCATGTGATGATAGTTGTTTGCGTACTCACCAGGCTCTCGGAGTCCTTCTACTCCCTCCACTCCCACCACCGGCAGCGTGGCCATCACCTTCTCTCCCAGGGATGGTATTGTACGGGTCTGCGGGGCGGCCCTCCTCCAGTGGTGTTGGCCTGGGTGTGTTCCTCGGTCATTTTGGCTCGGACCCTCCTCCGCAGATCGTACCACCTGGCTTGGCATTCATGCCTGGTCCTTCTGGTGGCCCCAACAGCATTCACGGCATCGACAATCCTCTGCCACATGGCTGATTTTTCGGATATGCTGGTGTTTCTGACCAATGTTCCAAAGAGGTGTGGCTCGACTCTGATGATTTCGTCGACGAGGACCTCCAACTCTCGGCTTGTGAACTTTGGATTCTTGTTAGTGGGCATGGTGAGGGGTGTGGGTGTTGATGGTTGTGGGGGGTGTGGGTGTGGATGGTTGTGGGTGTGTGGGTGTGGTTGTGCAGGTGTGTGTGTGAATGTGGTGAGGGGGTGTTTGTGAAGGTGGTTGTGTGTAGGTGTGCAGGTGTAAGGTGTAGTGGAGTTTGTAGTAAGGTGCAGTTGTTTCTCTGTGTGTTCTGGCAGCAGTGGGTCTGTTGCAAAGGATCATGGTTTGTGTGTGTTGGGCCTTTTTATTGGTCCATTGGTGGGTGTGGCTGTGTTTGAACTTTGGGTGGGTGTGTTATAAGGAGTGGTTGTGTTTTGGGCCTCTGTTTGGGAGTTTGGCAGTTGCAGGTCAGTGAATAGGTTGTATTTGTGCTTGTTGGACATGTTTTGTGGCTTTGTGCGATTCGAATGGTGTCTTCTTGTGTTGTTTTGCTTTGCCCTGGTTGTGTACGTGTGTTTTTAGCATCTGTACGGTGCGTACATGGGCCTTTTTGTTGTACAGTGCTGTCTTGTCTCTGGCTTGGTACGACTTGTACATGCGCCATGTTGAGTGGGGGTGCTGGTGTTGGGGCCTGGGGTGCGCTCCGTACTTGGACTGGTGGGGTGGGGGTACGCTCCATACATACGCGGGTGAGGGTACGGTCCGTACATCCACTGTTGGGGTGGGGGTGCGCTCCATGCATACGCGGGTGGGGGTACGGTGTGTACATGCACTGGTGGACATACACGGGTGGGGGTACGATGCGTACATACACTGTTGGGGTGGGGGTGCACTCCATACATGCGCGGGTGAGGGTACAGTCCGTACATCCACTGTTGGGGTGGGGGTACGCTCCATGCATACGCGGGTGGGGGTACAGTGCGTACATACACTGGTGGACATACACGGGTGGGGGTACGGTGCGTACATACACTGGTGGACATACACGGGTGGGGGTACGGTGCGTACATCCACTGTTGGGGTGGGGGTGGGCTCCATGCATACGCGGGTGGGGGTACGGTGAGTACATGCACTGGTGGACATACACGGGTGGGGGTACGGTGCGTACATACACTGTTGGGGTGGGGGTGCACTCCATACATACGCGGGTGCGGGTACGGTTCGTACATCCACTGTTGGGGTGGGGGTACGCTCCATACATTCGCGGGTGGGGGTACGGCGCGTACATACACTGGTGGACATACACGGGTGGGGGTACTGTGCGTACATACACTGGTGGACATACACGGGTGGGGGTACGGTGCGTACATACACTGTTGGGGTGGGGGTGCGCTCCATGCATACGCGGGTGGGGGTACGGTGCGTACATGCACTGGTGAACATACACGGGTGGGGGTACGGTGCGTACATACACTGTTGGGGTGGGGGTGCGCTCCATACATACGCGGGTGAGGGTACGGTTCGTACATCCACTGTTGGGGTGGGGGTACGCTCCATACATTCGCGGGTGGGGGTACGGTTCGTACATCCACTGTTGGGGTGGGGGTACGCTCCATACATTCGCAGGTGGGGGTTCGGCGCGTACATTCGAGGTCTGGGGGGTGGTTCGGCACGTACATACGGGGGCTGGGGGGGTGGTTCGGCGCATACATTTGTGGTCTGGGGGGGTGGTTCCGCGCACACATACGGGGGCTGGGGGTGTTCAGCGCGTATGTGGGCACATGTCTCCATGGTTGCTATGGGAGTTCGGTGCGGGCGGTGTTTTTTCCATACGGTTGTAACATCGGACGCACGGGACGGATCGTACTTGCGCGTTCGGACTTCACTTTTCACATTTGTACGGTAAATCATCCGGGGACGTGACGGACACATTTTCCGACCCGAGGACGTGTGGGGAATTATTCCCAATGCGATTCGTATGGACTTTTTCCCATACGAATCGTACTTGGCAGTTTGTACGCTACTTGTACGATTCATACGGTAAAAAGACCGTATACGAGTCGTACGGGAATTTTTTTTACCGGATCGGAATCGGCACCTTTATTGTTAAGGTTAGAGGAAGTGGGAGTGACAAATTTGGCTCTGCAATGGTTTCGCTCTTACCTGGCAGGTAGACGGCAGGCTGTGTTGCTGTCTCCGTTTCAATCAGCTTTTATTCTCAATGAGCATGGGGTCCCTCAGGGGTCCGCAATCAGCCCTATTTTATTTAATGTCTATATGCGGCCACTGGTGGAGATTATTAAAGCTAATAACATAAGTGTGGTTAACTATGCCGACGATACGCAACTGATTGTATCCTTGGAAGGTGACCATGCGGACTCCCAAGAAATATTTCATAAGTGTATGACTGAAATGGTGATTTGGTTGAGGAACAATGCTTTGCAATTTAATAGTGCCAAAACAGAGATTTTGCACTGTGGAGTGGGCAAAGTTCCCTACGGATGTACCTCTGGTACCCATGAAGACAGTGCGCAATTTGGGGGTTAGCTTTAATGAGAAGCTTAACTTGGAATCGCATGTAAATAAAGTAGTTACGAATTGCCACTTGATTATTAGAGGTCTACGTAGGGTGTTACCACTTTTACCCCCTAAGGTAAGAGGTACAGTGGTCAGGTGTGTTGTTCTCAGCCGCCTGGATTACTGCAATGCTTTGCTGCTTGAGTCTCCTGGCTACTTGGTTTCGCGGCTCCAGAGTATTCAGGCAGCAGCAGCAAAGCTTGTCTTAATGAGAACACGCAGATCATCAACCTCTCAGGCATTAGCGGAGCTGCATTGGCTCCCGGTGAGACAAAGGATACTGTTTAAGTCCTTGTGCACTGCTTTCAAAGCTCTCCACGGGCTGGGACCCAAACCGCTGCAACATAGGTTTAGCTGGTATGTACCTGCACGTACCCTGCGCTCTTCGGCAACTAATTTGGCAAGGATCCCAAAGATAAAAAGATCTACTATGGGTGGACGAGCGTTCAGCGTTGCAGCCGCGCGCCTGTGGAACAGTCTTCCACTGGAGTTGAGACAGATACAGGATTTGCTGCTGTTCTGTAAGCAAGTTAAGATCTGGCTATTCCCTAGAGCGTAACCAGCTGTCCGGCTTAGTTCGCAGTTGTGTTTAATCTTTCTGCTGTGTCTTAGCGCCAGGATGCCCGTAGGGTTACAGTGCGCTCTACAAATGTAAAATACATACATACATACATACATGTCTACGAAAAGACAGAAACCATAAAACATAATTTTGCTTGGAGATGTTTTCCAAATTTACAAAATGTGCTGCACCCTGTTTATTGCCCATGAGCTCCCTGAAGCTATAGACAATGTATACAAGTCTGGTATCCTCATGGTCAAGAAACCCAGGGGCCTATCATCAAGGGCCTTATCTCCGCTTTTTTGGCTTTAAAAGCCAGAAAAGCGGAGATAATGTTTTCGCCCTATTAATAAGCGGGTGCTAACATGCCTAAACGCATGTTAGCACCCTTTTTCCCTACGCCTCCTTTTGCATCTCTAATGAGATGCAAAGTGGGCGTTCTTTCCCAAAATTACTGGAGAAATGTCGCTAACCGACATTTCTCCAATTATCAATGGGCACGCTAATAAGCATAGCGATAAGAAAAGTAGCGCTAACCGCGGTTATCGCTACTTTCCTTACGCCTGCTTTTAGTTTGACTTAGGCATGGTATCAAATGCAAGGTGGATATCATGGTTAAGTATGCCTTGCCCTATCAACAACGCAGTGCCAAACGTTGTGCGATTATCACTGGAATCCCAGCGATAATTGCACATTTGGCAGCTAACTCGGTTATTTTCATCGCTCTGGAGATAAGCGTCGCTGATATCTCCGCGATAAAAACAAGCGATAGCCAGCGATAATTATCCTAGCGCTAAGTGCGCTTAGCGATAATTATCGCCGGTTGTTGATGATATGCCCCTAAGTGAGACAAAGCTGAAGGTCAAGACGTGGCAGGGATATGTTCCTCTGCAAGGAAGACTGGCATGGCATATCATGCTGTGGTAGCAAAGTGTGATAAATCTGACAAATGTTATGTTCAGTACGATTTCCTGGCCAGCCAATGAGGGAGAAGGAGATCGGACATCCAACAAAAGAAATCCTAGGACAAGCAAATGCAAAAACATATGTGCTTGTGGCATGTTTCCATGCAGCCCAGTGGTAATATTTGTGAGCAAAACAGATAGCCTAACATAGCATTTCACTTGCAGTGGCTTTCCAAATTTCCAAAATGATTTGCACACTGTTTTCCGCTTGTGGGCATGCTGACTTCATGAAACTAATAGATGTTGGGGATCCCAACACTCTAGAGACCCAGAGACAAAAAAGGAGGTCAGGCCTTGGCAGAGATATTTTCCTGCATGAGGGAGATTGGAGGAAATTACCATGTTGCGGAAAATAATGCAAAAAACTTGGAAACGTAATGGTTACTGTGTTCTACCTTTCAGCCGTTCAATGCAAGGAGTGTCCGGCTTCCACTAGTAGATTCCTTAGGTCATACAGATTTAGAAAATATATTTTGTGTTTATACTGTCATTAAAATCCTTATTTTGAGATCTGTTCATCTTGTGATTCTGTCCCAAGGTTGTAATTGTCACTAATGCTAGATAATTGATAGCAAATACTACATCTCCTAAGAAAATGCCATAAGTATTTGGCATTGCCAGATTACAAGGAGTCACTGCAACGTTACCTTGATCAAAATTATGGTATATTTGATTCTCCATTTGAGAAATGCAACAAAATATTGTCCAAATTTGTTAAAGTAAGGAAGATATCTCCACATGTTCATCATATTTGTAGGCTACAACAATATATTGATGCAAGGTATGCATCAATACATAGCCCCATATATGCTTAAGTAAATACATTGGGCCTGATCCTCACAGGTCCTCGCGTTTGCTCCCCCTTGCTGCCCCTTTGCTCTGCCTGGTATTGTGTCCCCTGTTTTCCTGGTTATTTGTCTTTGCCCATATTGCATTTGTTCTTGCCTTATTCTGCTTATTTTATGCATCTGATTGCTTCACATGCTATTGTTTTTTCTGTTATTTGCCCGTGCCCATATTACATTTGTTTTTGACATATTCTGCTATTCTGTGCCTCTTATTGCTGTCTGCTATTTCGTCCCCTGTATTTTCTGGCCTGCCTATGTTATTTCCACTTGCCTGATTCTTTTGTCTATTTACCGTGTTTGTTTCTCTCTGCTGCCTGCTCGCTTTCTGCCATTTTCATTTCCTCCCACCTCCCAGCGAACCTCCCACCTCCCAGGACCTACTTAATGGAGGTCCCAGCGAAACTACACCCGGACGAGGCACCGCTGCACCAAAGACAAGCCTGTCCATGCCCATCTGCACCTGTCTGCACCTGGACTGCGCCCAGCACCAGGAACCCTGGCCCTCCGGCCACTGACAGATAGTCCGCTGCAGAGCGCCACTCTCTAGACCCCAGACACCACAATAACAACTGCTGCATCGCATCTCCTCGACCTACAGTAGGGCCTTTTACCTGCATCGCTGCTTCTCCACCTGCAACTCAGGGCCTCCTGCCCTCACAGAAACCCTTGCCACACCCACCGCACTGACCAAAACCACCCTGGAATCACTCCACTGTCTTCTGCTCAGCACCTGATCACTCTACAAATACAATACACCACCGAAATCTGGAACACCATCACCAACCTCACCCTGACATACTCTTCAACACAGAGACCTGGCTCAAACCCTCCTCCATCCCCGTCATTGCCACCGTAATGCCCACTGGCTACTAGACGAGACACCGGGACCTCACCACGAACACGAAAAAGGCATCGCCATCATTCCACAAAGAGATTTTCCGTTGCACCACCACACAAAACAACACCACACCGATCATGGAATACCTCAACTTCCAACTCAAACTGATGGCAGAACAACCATCAGAAGAACCCTCACCTACAGACCCACAGGATCATGCCTTGGCTTCTGTGAACCCATCCCAGAAATCATCACGACACTAGTCATTGATTCCAAGCACTACGACTTCTTCGATGACCTCAACTTCCACCTTGATGACCCCGAAGACGTTTATTCCACCAACCTCCTGGAAAGCTTGAGCAAAATCGGCCTCTCCCATCTGGTCACCAACCCCACACACAGCACAGAACACACACTTGACCCTATCTTCACTATCGAAAAAGTAAAGTACAGTTATGCCACTGAACTCACTTGGACCAACCACACCATCATCCATTTCACCATCAGAGGATCCCCATGCACCTCCAGTGGCCCCCAGCTCCACCCACCACAGCTGGGACAAAGTGACAGAGACTTAATGGACTGACACCCTCAACACCACCCAGCTGACTTTGCAACCAACCTGGGACAGGACATCCAGAATTTCACCACCTGGATAACCAACTGCGCCCACAGAGTTGCCCCCATCAAATCAGCCAAGACCTGCAGATCCACCAAACAAACCAGCTAGTACACACCAGCACTCAGGACAATGAAACACAACTGCAAGCGGCTAGAAAGAAGACGGCGCACCAGCAGAGATTCCACAGACCAAGCCGCCTTCAAGTCAGCCCTCAACAAATACCACCAACACCTTAAAGACATGAAAAAGGCACCCTGGCAGAACGCATTGAAGGAATCCGACTTGATTGATTCACAAAGGTAAACTTACACTGTTCTGTAAGTTTGCGATTGTTTGCTGTTCACAACAGTATTTTAGTAGCAGTAGTTTTATGACTGCGGAGTCTTTACACATAAGATCTGTGGTGGGGGGTGACGCCTGAGTCCTACCTACCCAATGGGAAAAAAATTCCCAAGGGTAAACCTATCCACCTTTCCAGCAGTACTGTGTGCCCTACTGAAAACAAGCCCACTGTGCTCCTCTCTGCCACAACCCAACATGTTGAAACCCTTCTACCTTTGTACTGAGCCTGTGTGCCTACCCGAGGTGTGGCCAGGCAATGGAGCAATCACTTCTCCGTGGTCAATTTAAACCAGTTTTGGGGCAGCTCCACTGTCACTGGGATTGATTTCTGCCTGGCAGGCAGAACAAAAAAGGACACTGCCCAGGTGTAAGCTAACATTATCCTGTGACAAAGTTGGTCTCTGAAGTTAATCAAGCTCCTGGGCACATCCCAGATGGTCGTCCAGCCTAAGCAGCAGAGCACCCCCACGCCTAAGGAGTTTGTTCAGCTCTGGGAGCAGTTTCACACCTCATCATTCAGCTGCCATGTGATAGTTTGAGCTCATGTAAATAGAGAGGCTGCAAGCTTGGAAAAGGTAACTTTCTATAAGGACCTTTTCCAAAATATTTATTACAAATCCAACTCCATCAACGAATTGGGTTTGTAATAAATACTTCAAAAAGTCAAAGAATAACATTTGTAGGTGTTTCCTAGCTTGAGATAAGATTACTAAATTTAATAGAGTATCCCAAAGCTTTCCTATGGAACAGATAGCCCTGTTACAGTGAAATAGATTTTGAGCCTTTTTACTAAATTGCACGCACCCTGCCTTATGAGCAGTAAGGCTTAATTAGGAGTGGCTTATTAAAATTTAAAAGGAAAGTTTAAGCTTGGCAAAAGGGGTTATTTTGACAGGTCGAATTTGCAGTTTTAAAACTATACAGCCGGCTACAATGGAAGGCTTTTAGTCATATTTGCACTGTCACTATAGCTGGTGACACAATTAGTGCGGCAGTCCACTAGTGACATTTTCCTAATATGCCCTGTTTACACTTTCTACCATATACTACTGACTTATAGGTAAGTTAAATTTACCAATTAGGAGTATATGGAATTTTGAAATGTTTCAGGGGTCAGAGTACATGCTCTGGGGCCTGGTTAGCTGAGTCTCCGCGAACAGAGTAAAAAAACAGCAGCATCTTTTCAAAAATAAAAATGGAGGTGATCATAAAAATGGGAAATTTTCCTACAGTGATCAATTGCTGAAGACACAACCAATTCCGTGCTGGTGCCTGCACTAAATCTACCCTTATGATCATGAAGGATATGATTTGATTCTGTAAATTATATACCTTGATGGGCAAAAGTCTTCTCAATATTTTTCGAAATAAATGGCAAAAAGGATATGTGTCTGAAATGTTTAGGTTTCCAAGGATCCAAGTAGCGCTTTTTTAGAGGATGGACTATTACCTTCTTCAACTGTTCTAGATCAATTTATGGTAATAATAAGGAATTGATGATATAAGTTGGATAGGGTGTCAGTTGGTCTTTTCAACATTTCTGGATTGAACCAGGAATTGGGTCATCTGGGGCAGCAGATGGTCTGCTGTTCGCAAAAAGTAGGGAACAGTCTTCAACTTGGATTAGTTTGGAAGAGGAAAAGAAGTGGCCATTATTGGTAATATTAGTCACACCCACATCACCAGCGACATGCTCGATACAATGTTAATGGATTGAAGTTCCAGCTGAAGTGGCAATATATAAAGAATCTGCTATTGTTGAAGCAAACGCTGGAATTGGTTGGTTAGCAAGATTATTTTTAATGAAGTTGATTTTATCTGATATATAGTCAGAGGGTTTATGTACCAGTGCCTGGGTCTCTTATACATGAAGAAATAACTATTTCTCTTTAGGCACATTTTTAAGGTTCACAATTTCCCCAAGTACAGCGATCTCTTAGCTTTTGTGATCAAGAAACACAGGGCCTAATGTACAAGGAGCTTGGACCGCCGCTGCGTCACTTTATTTTGACGCAACAGCGGTGCAATCAGTGAGTCATACTGTTCCATATCTTCAAAGTGACGCTTTGGTACCCAATAGGTCAGTTTGTAGAGGCCTGCGTCACATTATACATGTGCCAGGTATAATGTATGCAGGGTAGGCATTCCCACACAAAAAGCCATGTACAACTGACGCAGTGAAATTTACAATATTTCACTGTGTCACACTAGGTCTTGACTGTGTCAAAATCCCTGCGCCTGCTCAGACCAGGCATGAGGATTAACGCAGGGCTTTTACAATGAGACTCCCCCATGTGTTCTGGTGCATTGCTGGAGTTGTGTCAGTCTTATGACGGAACTCCAGCAATGTGTCACTTTTGCGCCAACAGATGCATCAGATTTCTGATGCATATGTTAATCCTTTTACCAAGGAGCCCTATATTGTAATTGCAGTGCATTCATGCTGTTGCAAGGGCATTTGATGCCAGTGCAAGAAATCTGACGCATCAATGCGAATACATAGGTTTCTTGTAAATGAGGGAGTTGCCACTACTGCCACTATGGAGTGGCAGGGTGTCAGGGCAGCAGGAACATCGGACTGGGAGCAGGGTGGGGAAGTGGGGGCTTGAATTAAAAAAAGAACCGGTTTACTGTGGTGCTCCACCGCTTTGCTGCTCCCAGCAGTCCCTGGGGCAACAGACTCCCCATCCAATCCAGACGCTGCTCTCACACATTTGAGAGCAGCGTGTGGATTGGCTTGACCTGGCTGGTTTTAGATATGTGCACTTAGAAGTGCACAGCATTCCTCCTACCTCCTTCCATGGCCTGGCCCTGCCCCTCCCTACACACGCTGGCTCAGAGCCAGAAGCTGAAAACTAAAACAATAGTCAAATATTGTTTTATTTTTCAGCTGCTGGCTCTGAGCCAGTGGGGCGACACTCCTCTTCCACTGCAGAGGAGCCGCCGCTGAAAGGAGACCAACAATTTCCCCAGCTGTCTGCAGTAGGAGTGTTTGGTGACAGTCATAAAGATTGCAGCAGTTCTTTTTAGGTTTACATCAGGTAATCTTGTTTAAGTAGAGACGTGCGCCATTTACACAGGGTGTGTCCCAAGTTATTGTTTTGCGCCGGGGACAGTGTGATATGAATCAGCTAAAGAGTTTGCTATCGCAGCTACACTCTTAGAAGGTTATGTTTTTGTTTTAATTGTTAACTATGTGATTAGTAGATTTGAAGGAATTTAAATAAAACTCTGAAAACAGAGAAAACAGAATGAGGAAGTAGTCAGACTACGTTACTAAAGGCCAAGTATTAAAGTGAATCACACCGGGTGAAGAAAATAGTAGATATAAGTTGAAACCGGTGGCAAAATACCAGCAATGGATTGTTTCTCTGCATGCCTTTCACAGACTGCACATGGCATTCTTCAACTTTTTTTTCTTTATTCTGCCAGAGTATGACTCGAAACCTTTTGTATCCACTTGCTGGGTATTTCTTTGTACTTGTGCTTGTTTGCAAAAGTTATTTCCATGATCGTTTTCCATTTAATAATATACTGAATTTGGTGCCAATTACGATCCGGTAAAAAAAATTCCCGTACGACTCGTATCCGGTCTTTTTACCGTACGAATCGTACAAGTGCCGTACAAACTGGCAATCACGATTCGCATGGTAAAAAGTCCATACGAACCGCCTTGGGAATTATTCCCCACACGTCCTCGGGTCGGAAAATGTGTCCGACACGTCCTCGGACGATTTACCGTACAAACGTGAAAAGCGAAGTCCGACCGGGGAATCACGATCCGACCCGGGCGTACGAATGTACAACCGTATGGTTAAAAGACCGTCCGCACCGAACTCCAATAGCAACCATGGAGACGTCCAAACAGGTGCCCGGTACGCGCCGTACCCCCCCCAGCCCCCGCATGTATGCGCCGTACCCCCCGTGTATGTACACCCGAGTACGTGTCGAACCCCCCCGTGTATGTACACCCGTGTACGTTCGAGTCGTACCCCCACCCGTGTATGTACGGTGCGTACCCCCAATGCACCGTACATACACGGGTGGGGGTACGACTCGAACGTACACGGGTGTACATACACGGGGGGGTTCGACACGTACTCGGGTGTACATACACGGGGGGGTTCGACACGTACTCGGGTGTACATACACGGGGGGGTTCGACACGTACTCGGGTATACATACACGGGGGGGTTCGACACATACTCGGGTGTACATACACGGGGGGGTTCGACACGTACTCGAGTGTACATACACGGGGGGGGTACGACTCGAACGTACATGGGTGTACATACACGGGGGGTTCGACACGCACTCGGGTGTACATACACGGGGGTACGGTGCGTACATGCGGGGGCTGGGGGGGTACGGCGTGTACATGCGGGGGCTGGGGGGGAGTACGGCGCGTACATGCGGGGGCTGGGGGGGGTATGGCACATACATGCGGGGGCTGGGGGGGTACGGCACATACATGCGGGGGCTGGGGGGGTACGGCGCGTACATGCGGGGGCTGGGGGGGTACGGCGCGTACATGCGGGGGCTGTGGGGGGGTACGGCGCTTACCGGGCCACCTACTCTGGTCGTTTCGCGCCGTACTTCGCTTTTCCGGCACTTTTCGGGTGCCATAAAAATATTGCCGTCCGGACTGCTGTCGGTTCGAATCGTAATTCCTGGGTCGTGAAACGCGGCCTGAGAGCGTCCCGACGTCACGTCGGCGCATTCCCCGGATCCCATTTGTATGTATCTTTTCGTCGGTCGGTGTTTTGTACGACTCGTACGGAAATGGTGTTTCCGTGCGAATCGTACTTGCATGTTTGTAAAGTTTTACGACCGGGTACGAGTCGGACGGAAAAAAGCCTCCGTCCGACGGTTCGTACCCGGTTTTTGCTGGATCGTAATCGGCACCCTGGTGTTTAAAAAGGAGCCTTTTCTTTAGTTATTTCTTTATTTAAGGGTTTCCTTTCATAAGCCACTGGCCGCCTTTCACACCGTCCTCCTGGCTTCTGCGTAGGGTTTAATAGGCCTCCATTCTTACTTCCGTTCACTTATGTAGGCAATTGAACTAAAGATGGTATTAGTTTATGGTAGTGAGTGGCAATGGGTAGCACTGCTCTGTAGTCCTGGTGATTTGCTTTTTCAGATGGCCAACGCTTCACTGTGGTAGCCTTGAAGTAAATTCAATGAGATTTAAGCTTTCAAGTGAGAAAACTCACTGCTGGTTCTATGGTTTGCACTACGTTGCTGACAGTTTCATATTTCACTGTCAAAAAAGGCAGTGTGCATACTAGTGATTGACATGGTTTCTGTTATGGCAAGCGTTGAATGTCTGCTGTCCTCTCCCCCACCATCAGTCAACCAAGAAACGCGGTAATTCTGAGATCTAAGGGGCATATCTACAAGGCAGCGATAGAAAATTATCGCCGCTTTTGCGACCGTTTTCGGCAATAATTTTATCGCCTAATTAGCAAGGGCACGCTAACGGTAAACAGACATAATATCGAAAAAAAATTATCGAGTGGACAGAATATCGAGTTTTAAATATAGAATGGACAGAATATCGAAGTGCCAAAATATAGTGGTGAAGAATATCGAAAATCAGGTGAGAAATAAAATATCGATTTACATAATATAGAAGTAAGTAATATCGACAGTCATAATGTAGTTGTTAAGAATATCGAAATTTTTAATAGTGTTTTAAGTGTTAGTATATGTGTTAAAAGTATGTATTAATTATGGAATGTATGTTTGAATATTTTTAAAGTAATGAATTTTATGTTATTTAATATTTGTGTAATTTAATTCCGTAGCGGGTTGTGGGTTTATAGGGGATTAGGGTGGGAAGTAATTTAATTATAGTATATTAAATATTGATTTTTAGGAATTAATAATTATTTTTGATTTAATTTTGCGTTTTACTTCAGTAGCGGGTTGTGGGTTTATAGGGGAATAGGGTGGGAAGTAATTTAATTGTTATTAAGTAATTATTAATTGGTATTCATAATGAATGTACTGTAATTAATTAATGATTGGTAATTAATTTTTAACAATTGGTAATTTATTTATTTTAATTGGTAATTAATTTGTATTAATTGTTTAATTGATAATTATATTAATTGTACTCATTTATTATTTGGAGCGGGTTGTGGGTTTATAGGGTAATAGGGTGGGAAGTAATTTAATAATAATTAAGTGATTATTGAAAATATTTTTGTGTATTGATAATTAAATTACTGTTAATTATTAATTGGTATTTTTTATTAATTAACAATGTTTGGTATTGAAAATTAATTGGTTGTTGATTAATTATGAATTGGTAATAATGTGTATTAATTGGTAATTAATTTGTATTAATTGTTTCATTGATAATTATGTTAATTGTATTAATTTATTATTTGTAGTGGGTTGTGGGTTTATAGGGGAATATTGTGGGAAGTAATTTAATTGTAAATAAATAATTGTTGTAATTATTTTTGTATATACATAATTAATGTATTAATTAATTATTCATTGGTATTATCTGTATTTATTAATTTTTGGTATTGAAAAATAATTGGTTGTTAATTAATTATTAATAGGTAATTAATTTAAAATAATATTTATTGGTATTTGTGATTAATTAATTATTAAAGATTGTGTGATTGGTAATTAATTTTAATACTATTTTTATTAGTATTAATAATTAAATTATTTTTAATAAAATATTAAATTATTATTTTTCCTACTATTGCACTCACTGGAGTGGAAATAGTAATTGTTACCCCTACAGTATCCAACGCTTTCCCTACTATTGCACTCACTGTAGTGGGAATAGTAATTTTTAACCCCTATGCTATCCAACGCTTTCCCTACTTTTGCACTCTTTGGAGTGGGAATAGTAATTTTTACTCCTATGCTATCGAATGCTTTCCCTACTGTTGCACTCACTGGAGTGGGAATAGTAAATTTTACCCTCACGCTATCCAACGTTTTCCCTACTGTTGCACTCTCTGGAGTGGGAATAGTAATTTTTACCTCTACGCTATCCAACGCTTTCCATACTGTTGCACTCTCTGGAGTGAGAATAGTAATTTTTACCCCTACGCTATCCAACGCTTTCCCTACTGTTGCACTCTCTAGAGTGGGAATAGTAATTTTTACCCCTACTCTATCCAATGCTTTCCTTACTGTTGCACTCTTTGGAGTGGGTATAGTAATTTTTACCCCTACGCTATCCAACGCTTTCCCTACTGTTGCACTCACTGGAGTGGGAATAGTAAATTTTACCCTCACGCTATCCAACGCTTTCCCTACTGTTGCACTCTCTGGAGTGGGAATGGTAATTTTTACCCCTACGCTATCCAACGCTTTCCATACTGTTGCACTCTCTGGAGTGGGAATAGTAAGTTTTACCCTCCCGCTATCCAACGCTTTCCCTACTATTGCACTTACTGGAGTGGTAATAGTAAATTTTACCCGCCCGCTATCCTACGCAAAAAATATTGAATATTTTTCATTAATATTACGTTAATATATATCTATTAAAAAAATATATACGTTTATTGTTTTTTAACTTACATTATTTATTTATTTATTTTAAGGTTATTTAAGTATTTTTAGATATGTTTTAGTTAATTATATATATTATTTCATTATTTTTACATTACTTTTAAGACATTAACAAAAATTCGATATTTTGACTAACTATATTTTTAAACAACGATATTTTAGAATCAATATTTTTGTACTTACCTGTTTGAAGATAGGAATTCGATATTTTTGCATTCTATATTTTGGCATCGATATTTTTGTAAGGCTATATTTTGGTAGTCGATATTATTCAATTCAATTAAATTCAAATAGACTTTATTCGGATTTCAACAAACCATCCATAAAAGCACAAAGACAGACATTTTAAAATATACATTAAATACTACAATTTTGGGCCGTTGCTTAATTACATATAAGAATATAATTTATAAAAAACAGCAATGAAAACACAAATGACCTACTGGCTGGGCTGTGCAAAAGAGGCCATCGTACAACAGTATATAAGGTTATACATAAAAAATTTGCTCATAGATTTATGATGGTAAAACTAATATAATATATTAAATTTCAGCAAGACATGCTTTAAAGTGCAAAGTGAATGTCTAGGCAGAGCTAATCAATTTTCAACGACCTGCGTGAGCATACAATGGCTTTAAGAAAGCAACTAACTCTAAAAATTAATTCATCAGATCCTAGCATTAAAAAGTGTCTATAGGCAAGGTTATGGTTAGACAAGTCATATTTCTACAATATGGTATTAGATAATGTCTTGTAAATTTCATATAAAAACCACAGCCGAAGATAAAATGGGGCATACTCTGGGTTCCACCGCGGTCACAAGGACAATGTAATTTTTCCGGGTTTTTAATATAACCCAGTGGAAAGCAGATGAGGTTTATAATGCTCCTGTCCCTGAATCTAAATAATAAGATTCTGGTCCATCTACCCAGTTTTTTACATAAATAGGGCTGGGGGGACATCAGGGATTCAATGTGAGATTCCTGGATTGATAAATAATCAATTGTGGATTGTTTCACAAAAACTGCTCTATATTATGTCAGTGATCCCTGCGGTGGTTTTGGCACCTGATTCTGTGAGGTAACCACCTGCTGCTGTTGCTGCAGTTGACCACTCACCTCATTCTGCACCTGTGGATTCAATGATGGATTTTCATTATTAGTACTTGGAGGAAATTTATACTCGGATTTCCAATGCCCTAACCAACTGCAATTGTGGCATGGAAACTTCTTCTTAGCTTATTCTATATTAACTTTCCCTTTTCCTGGGCCAAATCTCGGTCCAGTTCCTGGTTTATTTTCTTATTCAACTAGCTGAGCTTCCTGCCTTTCAGCCAGTTTCACCTGTGCCCACATTGCCTTTTCTTTTAATTTTCGCTGTTTGGCCTCTATCTCATCACTGAAATATTTGGCATGTCTCAATACTTCATCTATTTTCTTATTTTGCCAATCAACCGTAAGTTGTTTTATCATGTCACTAATTTCTGGACGTAAACCATATACGAATCTGTATACGAAATGACTTAAATCCTTATCACTCAGGCTCTCATCTCCTCTGAACTGCTTAAAGGCTTGAATTAGCCTCTCATAATATGCGTGTACTGACTCTTTTCCTTCCTGATGTGTTCGGTCAATTTTGACCCAATCTGAACCTTTAGGGGCACTTTGTTTTTCAAAAATACCATAACCTGTTCATATTTCTTCATTACCTCTGGGTCAGGAGCTCCTGTTTTAGGATCCCTAGGGTATTCCTGATTTGGCCAATTTATCATTAATTTACATTCTGTCCACAAATCTGCTGGTTCTATTATGTCAAATTGACTATTCAAATCTATCCATAGTACTTTAGACAATTTTACAAATCTGTCTACCTGCCGGTACCACTCGACGGGCTTTTCGCATAGTCGAGGGAAATCATTCGTAAATGACAAAATGTCCTATCTTGTCCATGGGACGTGTACATATCCTCCTCCTGGAATCTCTCTCATGGGGTATTCAGTTACTCTCTTTTCTTTCTCTCTAACAGGGAACGCCGAAACTGTTTTTTCTGAAGCCTCATTACGCTTTCTATACCATTTCCTTCTCCATTTATCCACGTCTCCCCATTTTCTCAATAAAATGATTATGTCCTTAATCTGACCTATCTGTCCTGTGGTGTTCAGATTTTCAATGTTCTTTTCAGTGAAATCAACTCGATAGGGTTTCTGTAAGGTTTTTACCTTATCAATATCTATACCCATTTCATTCGCAACTTCTCCTAGTCTTTCATGTAGATTTTTCGCTTTCCATGTCACGCTTTTACACAGGAATAACAATTCCTCATCCTGATAATTGTTCAATTTTTCTACAGGTTTAGTTCCTACAATTAATTCTTCCAATACCATCCGTAACTTGGCCACATCTATTGACTGGGAATCTTTATCTTGTTTCTGTAACCCCCTTAACCATTCACTTAGTTCTTCCACAGAAGGTCCTACTGGGTTTTCTACGCTACCCTATTCCGGATTTCTCTGGGGTTCCAATAATGTTTCTAGTGTCGTTCTACCCCTTTCAGCATAATTCTGATTTATAAATGGATTATTTGAAACACTTGGTTCAAACATATTTATTGTCGGTCCCCATGGATTCTCAATTTGACTCCGCTCTGGACTCTCAACCAAATTATGGTTCCAGTAAGGTACCGTCAAGCAATGTTCGCTATCCTTTTGTTTTTCAAAAATGGGCACTACTAGACCTATGGTCACGGGAACTGTCACAGCTTCTAGATTCTTAGTTAATTCTCTTATTTTCTCTGTCAATTCTAGAGTTGTATTGGCCAATTCTGCTGAATTTTCACTACTTATTCTATTCTCTGACTTATTTTCTACTTCTCTAATGGAGTTCCTCCTTCCTAAATTTGGTGACATAGTCTCAGTCTTGATAATTCGTAATGTTTCTCTCATTGGGGCACTTGGTGTCAACGTTTCTGGTTCTGGTCGGTACGGTGGTGGATTTTTGTAAAACACATCATCCAGCACATCATCATCTGATTCATTTGCTCCATAACCTCTTGATACGACTATTATTCCTTTTCTCCTCACATTTTCTTCCTTCATTTTCTCCTACCGCTCTCACAGGAAACATACCCTCAGTCATACTTGCATTCTGCCATCTTTTCATTCGATCATCATGTGTTTCATGTCCGTATGATCTGCCAAACAGATATCTATAACTTCTACCATTTCTTTGTTTTTCTTGTTCATGCATTTCGTCTTCCCATTCCGTCAATGCCTCAAACTGTGTCGGTCTAGGTCTCGGTTCTAAATACATCATCTTCTCTCGTAAATTCCTTAAAACTGCCATGTTAAAGTAACCATGCTCTGGAAATGCCAGGACTCCATCGTCCTGGGTATATTTTACCCAATTTTCTAACCAAATACAAGTATGATACCTGTATTTCGCAATCATCAAAGGTGCAGGGGTTTTCGGCGGAGGAAGTAACTGTCCTTCCCTACTCTTGACCTGTTTGTCTTTCTTAAACCACTTTTTCATTTTACCAAACCACAACTTCTTCTTTTCTGGTGGTTGGTAATACATTTTCTTGATTTCTGTATATCGCTAGTCTCTCTACAACTGTACCGCTATTCTGTCCACTCACAGCACGACTCACACTAACGCACCAATCAGGAGCGTCTATGTCACTGTCACAGTCCTCAAATCCCAGCGCGACTCAAACTAACGCACCAATAAGGAGCGTCTACGTCACCCTGTTTCTTCTCCAATCCCAGTGCGGCGTACACTAACGCACCAATCCGGGGCGTTTCACAGTTATGACCAACTGTCCAATCCCAGCGCGGTCGTTCTGACGTCAGTAGCCGCTGCGGCAGCTCTGCTCCTGTCTACCCCTCCTTTACAAGTCCGCTCAGTGAACTTTTATTGCAACTTTTTACAATTCTATTAGTAACAACACAAAAACATCTCCATTGTCCGCTTCGCTAACCAAAGAATAGCAATAGACCTTTCTCACGAGAATTACGTCTTTCCCGAGAGCAGCGCTTACCTCTGCCCTACTACGGAATCGTTACTTCCGTTGATAAAGTAGCATATCCCTCTACCTTACCCTTCTAACAAACATCAGCTAACCGTTTCTCTAGTATTTAAGAAATGAAACCAGAGTTTCACAATTCACCCGAATGCTATTTCGTTCACGCACTTTCAAACAAGAAAATGTAGTACATTCGCACAGAATCCTGTCTTTCCCGAGAACAGCGAACAGTCTGTCCTACTACAGAATTTTTTTTTTATAATTCTGTTTATTAAACTTAAAACAGTGGTCATGCAATACAGATATGCGTTTCATACATTTCCATAATAGACTTTCTCTACAGGCATCGGTATACTACTTTCGTTATAGAATTTATATCTACAGTACATGCAGTAGATTTTACACCGTACAGTGTTCATCTAGGGAGGGGATAGAAGGGGGTTCACACAGCCCCCCCCGATATACATTCCATTTAGTCCAAATTGCTATCGATTTCTTAGGACTCCCCCGAGCTACATAAACTGTTTTCTCTCTCGCCATACACCAATCCATGTCCTCTTTCCATTTCTTCATTGTCGGTGGTGCAGCGGCCCCCCATAACTGCGCTATATTGTGCTTGGCAATCATCTGCCCGAGTGTAGCCCAGATCCTCCCTTTCACATTTAAGTCTGTGGGCTCCCAAATGTTTAACAGGCATCTCTTGGCTTCGTGCAGCAAAGTCACCCCCAAACCGTACTCATACATTTCAGGATTTTCTGCCAGAAGTCTTGGATTAGTGGGCACTCCCAGAGAACGTGTAGGAATGCACCCTCCATCCCACATCTCCTCCTGCACAGCCCGTCCCCACTTCTACCCATGAGCATTAGTTGCTTCCCTGAAAGGTAAACCCTGTGTAGAATCTTCAGTTGTACCAGTTTCAGTTTTGCCGATATGGCAACCTCCTTTGGCGAGGAGAGTGCTTCCTGCCACTCTTCGTCGTCAATTTCCAGACCATCCCTTACCCATTTCTCTCTAAGTGCAGTAAGGGGATCAGGGGTGTGATGGATGAGCTTTTTATATGTTAGGGATATGCATTTTTCTGGTAAATGCCCATCCAGCAATCTGTCCTCGAGTGGGGATGCCTCAGGCAGCACCGTACCAGTTGGGATGTTGGCCTGTAAAGAGTGTTTAATCTGTGCGTACCGAAAGTGTTCTGATTCAGCCATCTCGTATGTCTGTTGTAGTGTAATGAACGTCTCCACTCCATTCCGCCCCCGAAGGTCCCTTATGTGTTAGATACCTATGAGGTCCCATTTATCAAACCCTTTAGTTCGCCCCAAAGTTCCTAACCGTTCTGAATCCCACAGGGGGGTGGCCATCGTGAGCTTATTGGCCCATCCCAGAGCGCGATTGGCCACGTGCCATACCTGTACCGCGTGTTTCGTGGGGCCTGTGAGCATGAACCTAGTCGGTCTACAGTAAAGTGCTCTCGAGAAGTCACCACCAGGCAACAACCACCTATCCATTCCGTATGCTGGGTCATCCCCATTTCCGTATTGACATTGGTTAATTGCAGACAGCTGCGCTGCCCAATAGTACTTTCTGATGTCTGGTAGGGCAATACCTCCATCATACCATCCGAGCGTGAGTCTGCCGAGCGCTATGCGTGGTCTGCCGTCCCACAGCAGATCCCTCTGCAAGGACTCGACCTCCTTAAAGAATGTATGAGGCACCATGTCTGGGTAGTTCTGGAGGGCATATAAGAATCTAGGCAATGCCATCATTTTAAACAGCGCTGCTCTCCCAAGTAGGGACAGGGGCAACTTCTTCCAGACATCTTCATCTCTGCGAAGCCTCTGCAGGGGAGGAGCGAGATTTCGCTCATATCGAATCCTGGCATCGGCGGTGATAAATATGCCAAGATATTTAAATCCATCTACCACTACCTGTATCATGCAGTTTCTAGGTATGGAGGGAGTGTCTCCGTGGAGAACATAGAGCGTCGACTTGCTCCTACTACAGAATTATGACATTCGTTAACAAAGCAGCGCTTACCTCTACTTTGTCCTTCTAACAAGCTCAGAGAATACCTGCTACCTTTTCAGTGATAAGCGTTATCGGTATGCCATTTGGTTTCCTGGTATTTAAACACCAAAATTTCACAGGTAACCTTCGCTATCATACACACTTCTTTTACACAGAAAATATTTCTAGTGGCAACACACGACGATGCTACCGAATCGAACCCAAACAATGCGACGTGCAACTTCAATCATTACACGTTTCCCCTGTGTACCTACAGGGCAACAGCAATTCCGTCTTTCCCGAGAGCAGCGCTTACCTCTGCTCTACTACGGAACTGTTACAAACTTCCGACTTCCTACATCCCAGAAGCCGTGCAAACAACATGTAACTCAACACGACTCAACATAGAGTGTTAGTTCATAAAATAATATCAATCAATAATCAATAATCAATTAGCTATTTTACAAGCAATAATCACCAAACCAAAACAGTAGCGAACCATATCTCTGCTACCAGGAAAAACTGCTGCAGGGCGGAATGCAAAATCCCTCCCTTCGTCACTGTTCATAGATCGCACAGACACACTCAATCACTACACTCGCTGGTGTAGACCATAACACCAACATTCATCCTCTATTAATCTCTTTTCTAAGGAGGCAATTGTTCCATTCGCTGTAATGGAAGGAAGTACCAACTTATCCCCAATGAGCAATATACTGCCCTACCTTTCTCTATTCATTAAGGGCTAAGCTTCACTTTTTAGTACTCCTTCCATGGATAGGCCATGGATCAGCTAGCTGCTGGTTTAAGTGATAACTAAATCTATAATTTATTTACATAAATACACTTTTCATAATAACGACCCAACACAGTTCTTGTAATAAATTTTAAATCTTTATCTAATAATTGAAAATCGAATCATTTGTTAATTAAGCAGCTGACCATCATATTTACCTATTCTGGCTAAAGTCGTCCTCTAAGTCAAAATCTTGGTCATCAGTTCAATCTGTCAGAGTCTTTGGAAACAGCTGTCCTGCAGTGTCACCGTCCTCTCCGTCAGCATAACGTCAGGAAATTCAAAATGCGCCCTCGAGCGTGTCTACCCTCTCTATTCTATGCTGTTTTATAGTAAAATTACATTCCAAAAGTAACAAGTAATATTTTTGAAAGCTTTTGATTGGTTGACAAAATCTGTTCCACCACTTTCCCATACGGAAAATGTCTCTTTTAGATGTAGTTCTTATTCTCATGGTTACATGTATCTTTTATTTGTTCTTTCAGGGGAAGTTGGCTTGTTGCCTGGTGTGTCCTTGATAGGCACAGTCGGGTTAGGGTCACTGTAAGGCCACCGCTGCTGTTGGTGATGCATGCACACTTCACCCAGAGACCTTCTCAATGAAATCATCTCGTCAAAAAGGGATGTCAGCCATTTTGTGGCCACTCCAAATGGTCAACTTAAGCAAAGAGACACAAAAACATAATTAATACATGGAAATGACTATTAAAATGTTATCCCCTTACTAATACCCATATGTGTATGTATTTATCTAGCAAAGCAGCACTTAATGCGGGTTATACTCACATTAATAAAGCACAAATCACAAATACATCACAGAAGCAACATATAACATGTAGTATTCTACTTATCTATGATCAATCTGCGTACACGTTTTAGTTTACGTATTAATTAGGCCATGCAAATGCAATTCCCACGTGCATTCTTTATGTTAGTAAGGTTGATTAAATTCCACAACAATCCAGTTAATACGATTATTATTAATCAATTAATCTTATTAATTTAAACATGCAAAATGGAGGGGGTATACAAATTTCTAAACTGAAACCCGCTCCAGCAATATGACTGCATTGTAAAGGTAGTGCAATGTATTGACTGCGTTGTAAAGGTTGTTTCCCATATCATACACCCTTAGCAGAAGTTGCTGGGCTTACAGCTGGCCTACTACCCAGATTGGTGAAGGTGGAGAGGACAGATCCCACGCTGGGTGGTGCTCTCTAATAGTTTTGGACTACTAAAATAAGACCACAAAAGCAGTCCACGTTGCAAAGTGGCCTCCAAAAATAGCTGCAAATATGGCCCAAACTCCCATCCAGCATCAATAAAAGTCATGTTGCATGGCAGAAAATTTGATCTTCCCCAATCCCAGGTTGGCATAGACCCTACGGCGATTTAAAAATGGAAATTGCCAGACGGTAATTATCATTTCCAAGCCACAAAAGAGGACATACAGTTGCTCCTTTCTGAATTTTGGAAAGACATTACTTCACTGCGACAAGACTTTAATAAATTACTCTCAGAGTTGCAGCATTCATTGCAAAAAATTGAACTGCGTCTAGAGCAGTTGGAAAACAGTTTGGCAGAATGATCAGATGACCGAGATGAATACGCTCTCCGACTGACTTTCCTAAAGCAACAGCATCAAACATTTCTGGACAAATGTGATGACATTGGAAACCATTCCAGACATAACAATATATGCCTCAGAGGAATTAGCAAGAAAGTAGATAATAAAGGCTTAGGGCCAGATGTATCAAAGGGTTTTGCCCATTCTGTGTTTATGGGGAAATGCGTTGATACACATAGCCCTTAGAGGCCTATGTGTATTCTCTCTTGACCCACCTAGTCCACAAACCAGAAGATAAAATCATTCAAATAGAGTCTATGAACATAGTCTATTTGATGTTTCTGGAAGAGATTACCCTTTCACCAGATGTATTGACATGTTTCCATTTCCTCCACAAAAAAGAATGGGTCACTGAA
Source organism: Triturus cristatus (assembly GCF_964204655.1). NCBI lineage: Eukaryota > Metazoa > Chordata > Amphibia > Caudata > Salamandridae > Triturus > Triturus cristatus. The sequence goes on along the minus strand of NC_140595.1, from coordinate 694,139,473 downwards.
GGAACAAGAAAATAAGAATGCAGATGGTGCACCTATTAATCACATAAAGACTTCAAAGAGAGCAGCAAACTCTGTCAACAGCACAAAAAATGATCTGGTTCGCTCTTTTGCAGTTGAATGTTGAACAGCATATAAAAGCTTCTGAAGAATCACTGGTCCCTACATTTCAGATCAACAGGCATTGTCAAATTGGTGTGTTACAGGAAAGCTAACGGACTGAATTGTCAGGGTGAAGAGCAGAAGATTCTATAACATGGAACTGGCCCTTACCGTATCTCTGACACGAATTGGCCATGATGGCTCCTTGGACACCACTGGCTCAATGGTCTAAGATTCAATTATTTGACATGAAATGGTTTGCATTGTTGTAAATGACAACGTGTTTAAAATCGAAAGGCAAAAGTCTATTACAAAGAGAGGTGAAAGGTAACTCAGAATAATGACCTGACGATGTCCTCTGTCCAAAAATGGATCAAGACCGGCACCACTATCTATAGTTTCTTTAAACCAACAGTGCATTAATTCCTCTATTAAAGTTACAGTAATAATCCACTGGTTGAAACATAAGGCGGGTGACATAGCCCTCTACAGGATAATCTTCTCCTCAGCAAATATGTCCACAGCTATGGCCCTGTTGGTTCCTCTCACAATTTCATGGCAATGCAAAACCAAGACTAAGGGGGTGGCCATCCTGCTCTGTAGATGTTTAGATTCTACATCAAAAGGATTTAATGGCAAACTAGGAGGACAGCTATGTGGCACTAATCTGCAACTATTCTCCAATGAAGTTAAGAAGCAATTTTTCCTGGACTTTTTCCAAAAATATCCTGTTTCACAAACAGAAGCTTGATGATGGGAAAGCGATGGGCAAGCAATTTTAATACCATTCTTCATCCTGCCATAGACAGGTTCCCACTTTGATACTCTACCGGTGACACTCCATTTTCACTTACCCAAGAAAACGAGGACCTAAGCCACCTAGACATCTGCAGACATTATCATATTCACAAATGGATTTCTTCCTAATCACATGAGGTCCGCTACCCAACATCCTAGATTCTACTGCAGGAGTCAAAGAGTTGTAGGATCATGCCCTTATGTGGCAACAAATGGATTCCCTATCTCCACAACAGCCTTGCCCATGCCCTTAGATGGTGAATAAGATAGTCTCACGAGAACCCACAATAGCAGATGGTATTAAGGAAGTAACAGAGAGACATTTGTTTGAGACTGACAATTGTTAAGTGAACCAATCCATGATATGGGAGCCGGCAAAAGCAGTGATCCTGGGAGAACTAATATCCCTCACGTCTAATTTTGGACACAGCTTTGAGAAGTTGAACTATATGACCAACAGTATAGTTCACCATGTACATTCTGAACATTACACAGAATTAAGGGTGAATTAGATCAGCTTTGTATGAGGGACACAGCCAAAAAACTCTTATATATTAAGCAAAGCTACTTTGAAAGAGCGAATAATGCAGATAGGCTCGTGGCATATAAATATCAACAGCTTAAATCAAGAAAAACAAAGGAAATTCTTGATGACATGGGCAACATACTCACAACCACGACAGAAGCAATAGACATATTTGTATCGTTCTATTCCTCCATAGCTATATCCCACTGGTCTACAGACTTGGCAGCATTAGAACAGCACAAATCATGGCCGAAGAAGCTAAAGAAGCAATAAAAAACATGTCCAGTCATAAAGCCTCAAGACCAGATGGCTTCATAGCTTCATTCTACAAATCCTCTGTATTTATTTTAGCTGAACCACTCTAAAAACTATTTAAATATTGTTGGAAGACGGGCCTCGGGGGAGTCGGAGAGACCACCCAGAGGGGCCCCCACACTGCACGAAGTAGCCGAGCGCTGCTGAGAAGCCTCCGGGAGAGGTCCTTCTCCTATAACGTACCAGCACAGTAACACCACCACACAGGGCTCGAAGAGATTTAGCAAGACGAGCAGTTCTTCATCAGCACTTAGGAAGTTACGGTTACCAATATTTACAAGGGGGGATCGAGGGATCCACAAGAGTCTCAAAGTCCTTGGTAGGGACGGGGTAGCGGGACAGTCTTTAGCAGCAGCTTGGTACGAGGGTACCTGGGGCCCAGTTCTTATTCTCAAGCTGGAGGGCCTCCGGATCTCGGAGTGGTCGAGCCGCGACGGCGTCAGCAGGGCTCTGGTGTTCAGTCCGTGGAGTTCGAGCCGCGACCAGGTCAGCAGGGCTCCTACGGTGTCTTGGTTCAGCTCGAGCCGCGACGACGTCAGCAGGGCTCCGAGGGAGGTTTCAGCAAGGTTGGGCCGCGACAGCGTCAGCAGGGCCCCGAGGTTTCGTGATCTCAATAAGGTGGAGCCACGACGCAGTCAGCAGGGCTCGTGGTAGAGTCTCAAGCAAGAGTTCTTCTCCGTAGGGTCGGCCGCGATTCAATCAGCAGGGCTCTCGACTCCGGGATACAACTGCTGTCCCATTGCGGGGTTGCCCCAGATATAGGTCTGGAGCCCTTTGATGTCCGCACCCTTGCGCCTGGGGGGGCGGAGAGGCCGGGCTGGGAGAGGCCAGACGCCCAGCGGGGGAGGCGCCAGGCCCCGGGAGGCCGGAGGACGATCGCACCTAGGTGTCGGGGGACGGTGGGGGTCCCATCGAAACTCCCCTCCTCCGGGAGTGGTGAAGTGGTCCGGTGATGCCCCCTGGCCAGATCTTGGTGCCTCGATGTCGGGGCTTCGCTGGGGCCGGGGCCGGCGGGAGCCGGGCCGCGTGGCTGGGGTGTGAAGCAAGCATGATCCAAAAGGGGGGGACCCCGAAGGGGCGAGGGGTCCCTGTGCGGCCTGGAAAGGGGGCCGCGTAGGCTGGTGTAGGGAAACTGGTACAATCCAAGGGGGGACCTCGAAGAGGGGAGGGGTCCCTGGCAGCCCGAAGGGGCAGCCCGGGTAGGCCGGTGCGGGGAATGGGCACAATCCAAGGGGGTTAAGCCAACGCCACGAGGCCGGGTCCAACAGGCATCCCCCCCAGCCAAAGGCAGGGAGAGTCACCCATCTCCTTGGGGGTTCTCCTCGTCGAGGTGGCAGAAGCGGGATAGGCCGTCGGCGTTGACGTGGTCATTGCCGGGCCGGTGTTCGACGGAAAAGTCCATCCCTTGCAGCGAGATGGACCACCGCAGCAGCTTGGGGTTCTCGCCTCTCATTTGCATTAACCACCGCAAGGGCCGGTGGTCGGTTTGAACCCGGAAGTGGGTGCCGAAGAGATAGGGCCGGAGCTTCTTGAGGGCCCACACCACAGCGAAGGCCTCTCGCTCGATGGTGCTCCACCGCTGTTCCCGGGGCAACAGCCGTCGGCTGATGAAGGCCACGGGTCTGTCGAGTCCCTCCGCATCTGCCTGGGACAGGACGGCCCCAATTCCATATTCGGAGGCGTCCGTCTGCACAACGAACTCCTTGCTGTAGTCAGGGGCCTGTAGCACGGGGGCAGTGCACATCGCCGTCTTGAGAGTCTCGAAGGCCGACTGGCAGCGGGGTGTCCAGTGTACCTTCTTGGGCTGCTTCTTTGACGTGAGCTCTGTGAGGGGGCCAACAATGCTGCCATAGTCTTTGATGAATCGCCAGTAGTACCCGGTGAGGCCCAGGAAGGCCCGGACAGCTGTCTGGGTGGTGGGGGGTTCCCAGGCCTGGATGGCATCAACTTTTGGTTGGAGGGGAGCCACCTGACCGCTCCCCACCTGATGGCCCAGATAGGTCACCGATCCTTGGCCTATCTGGCACTTGCTGGCCTTGATCGTGAGCCCGGCCCTTTGGAGGGCGGCCAGGACTGCCTTGAGGTGCCCCAGGTGCTCAGCCCAGTGGTTGCTGTACACGGCAATGTCATCCAAATAAGCCGCGCTGAAGGCCTCTAGCCCGGCCAGAACCTTGTTCACCAGTCTCTGGAAGGTGGCCGGGGCATTCTTCATGCCGAAGGGCATCACCCGAAAGTGGTAGTGCCCATCAGGGGTGGAGAAAGCGGATCTCTCTTGGGCGCCGGGGGTGAGCTGGATCTGCCAGTACCCGGCGGTGAGGTCAAAAGTACTTAGGTAGCAGGCTGCTCCTAAACGGTCGATGAGCTCGTCGGGCCGGGGAAGGAGATGGGCATCGGTCTTGGTAACAGCATTCAGACCCCGGTAGTCCACACAAAATCGTAGCTCCGGGGGATTGCCTGGGGCGGCGGCCTTCGGCACCAGGACGACGGGACTGGCCCACGGGCTGTCGGAGGGCTCGATGACCCCGAGGGCCAGCATCTTTGCCACCTCGGCCTGGATGCAGGCCCGCACCCGGTCGGGTACTCTGTAGGCTCCGTGTCGCTCGGGGGGACTGTCCCCAGTGTCGACGTCGTGGACGCACCATGGGGTCACCCCCGGAGTGAGGGAGAAGAGGGCCGCAAAGGGCTGCAACAGCTGCTGACAGTCGTGGCGCTGTTCCGGGGTCAGGGAGGAGGCGAGTTGGACGCCTTCGATGGACCCGTCGTGGACGCTGATCCGCAGGAGGTCGGGTAGGGGCTCGGAGTCGTCTTCGCCCCCATCGTCGGTTGCCAGTAGCAGGCTCAGTTCGGTCTGGGCAAAGTGGGGTTTGAGCCGGTTAGCATGTAGGACCCGGAGGGGGTTCCGGGGGGACTCCAGGTCGATTAGGTAGGTGATGGGGCTCTTCTTCTCAACCACCTTGAAGGCCCGGTCCACTTGTCCTGGAGGGCGCAGGGGTCAACCGGTGCCATGACCCAGACTTGCTGGCCTGGCTCAAACTCAATGGTAGAGGCGTTCCGATCATACCATCGCTTCATGTCCTCCTGGCTGGCCTCGAGGTTGGCTTCGGCCAGGGCTCGGAACCTGCGGGTCTGGTTTCGTAGGGTCAGGAGGTATCGGTAGACGTCGGGAGGGGCATCTTGGGGCTTCGTCTCCCAGCCCTCCTTGACCAGGCTGAGGGGTCCGCGGACCGGATGCCCATACAACAGTTCGAAAGGGCTGAACCCCAGGGACTTCTGCGGGACCTCCCGATAGGCAAACAGGAGGCACGGCAGCAGGACATCCCATCTCCGCCTTAGGGGCTCTTCCAGGCCCTGGATCATTCCTTTTAAGGTTCTGTTGAACCGCTCGACCAGTCCGTTCCCCTGAGGGTGGTATGGGGTGGTGAATTTGTACGTGACCCCGCACTGCTGCCACAGGGACCGCATGTATTTAGAGATGAAGTTCGTACCCCGGTCGCTCACCACTTCTCGGGGGAATCCCACTCTCGAGAAGATACCCATTAAGGCCCGGCCCACCACGGGGGCCGTCACAGTTCGAAGTGGGATAGCCTCAGGGTACCTGGTTGCGTGGTCCATGAGGACCAGGATGAAGCGGTGACCCAGGGCGGTCCGGGGGTCCAGGGGCCCTACAATGTCTATCCCGACCCGTTCGAACGGGGTGTTGACTGCTGGGAAGGGCTGGAGGGGGGCTTTGACCCGTCCCCCCGCCTTCCCGCTGGCTTGGCAGGTCTGGCAGGACCGGCAGTGGTTGTCCCCGTCTCTCCGCATCCGGGGCCAGTAGAAGTGGGTCACCAGGCGGCTGTAGGTTTTGTCCTGCCCCAGGTGCCCGGCGAGGGGCACATCATGCGCCAGGTTAAGGAGGAACTCCCGGAATCGGAGGGGGACCACCAGCACTCGACTGGCCCCCAGTTCCACAATCTTCTGTTCGCTGTACAGTAGGCCCTCGGCCCAATAGACCCAGTGCGTTCCGGTCTGGTCACCGTTGGCCTGCGAGGACGCCTGCTGTCGGACCCCTTCGAGGGAGGGGCAGGTCTTCTGTTCCTGCTGGAACTGTTCTCGGGTGGGACCCCCGTCGTGGCGCCATTGGGCAAGCTCTGGGAGTGCGTCGAGAGAGGCGATTTCGTCTGGGGAGGGTTCGGTGGGTCTGGTATCAGTGTCCGCTTCTCCCTCGCTGGAGGCGGGTGGTGGCGAGGGCCCCTCGGGCCCGGTGGGGTCGGATGCCATGGACGAGCGGGGGGCCTGTGCGGCCATGGACCGGGTAGTGGCGCAGGCCCATTCGGGTAGTCCCAACATTCGGAGGTGCTCTCGCCGCTCCACTTGAGCCCAGGGAGAACTCTCTAGGTCGTTCCCCAGGAGGCAGTCCACCGGGGCGTCGTCACGGACAGTCACCTTTAGTTTGCCCGTCACCCCTCCCCATTCGAAGGGGACCTGGGCCATCTGGCACATGCTTTCGCTGTTGTCGGCCGTCCGGACGGGGCATAGCACATTTGGCAGGATCTGTTCGGGGGTCACCAGGTGGCAGCGGACAGCGGTGACACTGGCTCCGGTGTCACGGAGGGCTTCGGCCCGTCGTCCATTGAAAGTGACCCACTGTTGGTACTTCTGGGTGTTGCTCGGGATGGGTGTTCGGGGCACCATTTCTCGGCTGCCCAGGCAGACCAGGGACATGGCCGCCGGCTCCCACTGAGTGGTTCCTCTGTCGAGGGGTTCTTCCTCTTCCTCCCCTTCCCCCAGGGCGGCAGCCGCCAGCTGTCGGGGCGGGGGCCCGCCGGCCCCACTTCTTCGGTTCATGGGGCAGGCCGGGTCGCTGGCATAGTGTCCGGTTTGTTGGCAGCCGTAGCAGGTTATCGAGGGCCGGGGTCCGGCTCTGGCTGGTGCCGTCCCTCTTCGGGCTAGGCTCGGGGAGAGGGGTTGCTGAGGCGGCACTCGAGGCGGACTCCGGGGTGGCCCGGCGGGGGTGTCCCAATTCCGGTTCGACCCTCCTCCTCCGCCGCGCTGGCGGGGAGGTCCGGTGGTGTTTCTCTGGTACTCCCCCATCGAGTTCCGGGGGACTCGGGTGTTGACCCATCGATCGGCCTCGGCGGCGAGCTTCCGCGGCTCGGTCAGCTTGCTGTCGAGGAGGTGTTGTCTTAGCTCCACAAAGCAGTTGTTGGAGAGGTGTTCCCAAATAATGAGGTCGACCAGCTTCCCGTAGGTGGTGACCTTGCTACCCTTGATCCACCCTTCTAGGGCCCTGCTGAAGAAGTCCACATACTCTACCCACATGGTACCGGGGATTTTTTTGCAGTCTCTGAAACGCTGGCGGTACATTTCTGCGGTTAGTCCGTAGCGGTTGAGCAGGGCCTCCTTCATATGGTCGTAGGAGGTCATCACTTCTTCTGGTAGCTGGAGCAGGGTGTCTCGGCCCTCGCTAAGGAACCGACCCCACAGGCCGGCACCCCAATCCTTCCGGGGCACCCGATGGGAGGTCATGGCCACCTCGTATGCCTTGAACCACTGCTGGATGTCGTCGTTTTTATAGTACTCTTTCACGACATCTTTGGGAATATGCACCTTGGCTTCGGTGGGGGGTAGAGCGTCTCTATTATAAGGGGTGCCAGTCTCCCCCTTCTGGGCCTTGAGTTCGAGTTCTTTGAGGCCCCGCTCGTGTTCAAGGGTCAACCTTTTTTCTTCCAATTCTCGATGCCGCTTTTTCTCCTCTATCTCTTCCTGCAGCCGTAGCTGTTCTATGGCCATTTTCTTTTCGGCCAGCCGGAGTTCGCCGTCCAGCCGAAGTCGGGCGAGCTCTAGTTCGTGGGTCCGGACCTTCTCCCGCTCTCGTATTTCCTCCGCAGAGAGGCCGGTTTCCAGGCTGTCTCTCCCTCCGTTCGCCGGGGTCGGTGTGGGTGGTGTGGCTGCATTTAGGGGCAGGGGACCTTCGTTCTGGGAGGGGCCCGCCTCGGACTCTATCCAGGTTCTCAGGGCTTTCTGCATCTCTTCCTTGGTACCTAGGCCGGTGGTTGCAATGCCCTTGTCTTTGCAGAACTGTTTTAACTCTTTGTAAGTATACTCTTCCAACCGTTCTGGTTGGAACTCCATGGTCGCGGTGGTTTCCTGGTTGCTCATGGTTTCTGTTCGTCTGGATGGGTAGCGAGTGGGTTACTTGCTTGTACGCACTGCGTTCGGCTCGGATCCCGTCGCTGGCCACCAAATGTTGGAAGGCGGGCCTCGGGGGAGTCGGAGAGACCAACCAGAGGGGCCCCCACACTGCACGAAGTAGCCGAGCGCTGCTGAGAAGCCTCCGGGAGAGGTCCTTCTCCTAAAACGTACCAGCACAGTAACACCACCACACAGGACTCGAAGAGATTTAGCAAGACGAGCAGTTCTTCATCAGCACTTAGGAAGTTACGGTTACCAATATTTACAAGGGGGGATCGAGGGATCCACAAGAGTCTCAAAGTCTTTGGTAGGGACGGGGTAGCGGGACAGTCTTTAGCAGCAGCTTGGTACGAGGGTACCTGAGGCCCAGTTCTTATTCTCAAGCTGGAGGGCCTCTGGATCTCGGAGTGGTCGAGCCGCGACGGCGTCAGCAGGGCTCTGGTGTTCAGTCCTTGGAGTTCGAGCCGCGACCAGGTCAGCAGGGCTCTTACGGTGTCTTGGTTCAGCTTGAGCCGCGACAGCGTCAGCAGGGCCCCGATGTTCCGTGAGGTTTCGTGATCTCAATAAGGTGGAGCCGCGACGCAGTCAGCAGGGCTCGTGGTAGAGTCTCAAGCAAGAGTTCTTCTCCGTAGGGTCGGCCGCGATTCAATCAGCAGGGCTCTCGACTCCGGGATACAACTGCTGTCCCATTGCGGGGTTGCCCCAGATATAGGTCTGGAGCCCTTTGATGTCCGGACCCTTGTGCCTGGGGGGGCGGAGAGGCCGGGCTGGGAGAGGCCAGACGCCCAGCGGGGGAGGCGCCAGGCCCCGGGAGGCCGGAGGACGATCGCACCTAGGTGTCGGGGGACGGTGGGGGTCCCATCGAAACTCCCCTCCTCTGGGAGTGGTGAAGTGGTCCGGTGATGCCCCCTGGCCAGATCTTGGTGCCTCGATGTCGGGGCTTCGCTGGGGCCGGGGCCGGCGGGAGCCGGGCCTTGTGGCTGGGGTGTGGAGCAAGCATGATCCAAAAGGGGGGGACCCCGAAGGGGCGAGGGGTCCCTGTGCGGCCTGGAAAGGGGGCCGGGTAGGCTGGTGTAGGGAAACAGGTACAATCCAAGGGGGGACCTCAAAGAGGGGAGGGGTCCCTGGCGGCCCGAAGGGGCGGCCCGGGTAGGCCGGTGCGGGGAATGGGCACAATCCAAGGGGGTTAAGACCACGCCACGAGGCCGGGTCCAACAAATATATTCTGACAGTCAGCATTTTGTTGAGGCTCAACCCAACAGAGATCCAGCAATTTGTGGCTCCTGTTAATCCATCACACTTCTAACCTGCGATGTCAAAATATTTGCTTCCATCCTAGTAACAAGGCTTCATAATATATGGTTGAAATTGATCTCCACACAACAATCTAGCTGTATTTGAAACCAGATAGGAGACAATACAAGACTAGAAGTGGCCCTAATTGAAGCAGTGGAACAAAATAAACAGCCAATTGTTTTTCACATACTTGATTCAGAAAAGGCCTTCGACATGGTCTTAACTGATAAAAATGCTAGATAAAGTTCAAGTAGGCCCAATGATGACATACATCCTTCAATCCCACTATAAATGGACTTCTACAATGGTCAAATGAACACAGAGGTGCCGATTACGATCCGGTAAAAAACTTTCCCCGTGCGACTCGTATCCGGTCTTTTTACCGTACGAATCGTACAAGTGCCGTACGAACTGGCAATCACAATTCGCATGGTAAAAAGTCCATACGAACCGCATTGGGAATCATTCCCCACACGTCCTCGGGTCGGAAAATGTGTCCGACACGTCCTCGTACGATTTACCGTACAAATGTGAAAGGTGAAGTCCGACCGAGGAATCACGATCCATCCTGTGCGTCCGAGGTTACAACCGGATGGAAAAAACACCGTCCGCACCGAACTCCCATAGCAACCATGGAGACGTGCCCGCATACGCGCCGACCCCCCCCCAGCCCCCGTACGTACGCGCCGACCCCCCCCCAGCCCCCGTACGTACGCGCCGAACCCCCGTGTATGTACACCCGTGTACGTTCGAGTCGAACCCCCCCGTGTATGTACACCCGTGTACGTTCGAGTCGAACCCCCCCGTGTACGTTCGAGTCGAACCCCCCCGTGTACGTTCGAGTCGAACCCCCCCCGTGTACGTTCGAGTCGAACCCCCCGTGTACGTTCGAGTCGAACCCCCCCGTGTACGTTCGAGTCGAACCCCCCGTGTATGTACACTCGTGTACGTTCGAGTCGAACCCCCCCCGTGTACGTTCGAGTCGAACCCCCCGTGTACGTTCGAGTCGAACCCCCCCGTGGCAGGCGGTGCTCACAGCACCGCCCGCCACAATGCTGTGGCAGCACTGTGTGCAAACCATGTGCCCCCCCAACTCAGGAATCTGCATGTCTTTCCGTGGCAAAAGGCTGCTTCCCGCTGGCATACTAATATGGCTGGCGGTGTCTAGCAGACACCGCCACCATATGCAACCCTTTTCCGTCCGGTCGACCCGTCGACCGGACGGAAAAGCGGCAGATGGTCTTTCCATCCACCGTGGTCCCCCCGCCATCATAATATGGCAGGGGGAAAATGGGAGGCGGGCGGGGTATGATGTAGGCCGGATCTCCACTGCCATGTGATATATTGGACTGCAGTATAATGTGGTAAGTTCACGGTATAATGCTGTACATGACGATGACAAAAGAGGATATGACTGGTTAAGGAAAGACCATACAAAATTAAAAGGCAGCCATATTTTTTAGAGCACACTTTGGCTGTGTTGATTGTATGACATAATTTCGAAAGACAAAAATTCGACCTACAAAAATATCGCAACAAAAATATCGTGGTCAAGAATATCGACATCCTATCTACAACATGGTAAGTACAAAAATATCGATAATTTAATATCGATGTCAAAAATATCGTAATTCAAAAATATCGTTTTTTTTTAGTTTAAAAATATATGTAAAATAAACCAAATAATACTTATAAATCAAAGAAACATAATTAAATATATTTTATAATATGTAAAATTTATAATTAATATATGTAATTAAATGAAACTTTAATTAAACATATATATATAATATATAATATATACACTTACTTAATAATTACTTTTAATAATAATTTCTGTAACATATAAATTATTAAATATTTATTTAAATTACCAATACATCTATACACATAAAACAATAACATTAATAAATATTAAATAATTACATATAGCAAATAATAATCAATAATTTTAATTTGAATAATTTTTATTATTAATTATATATTACAATAGCTAAAATATAACAAAACATATTTAATATCAGACACAATAAAACTACTAGTCCAACTTCAACAAAAACAACAGTAAGGAAAATGTTGGATATCGTAGGGGTAAAAATAACTATTCCAACTCCCGAGAGTGCAACAGTAGGGAAAACATTGGATAGCACAGGGGTAAAAATTACTATTCCAACTCCAAAGAGTGCAACAGTAGGGAAAGCGTTGGATAGCGTGGGGGTAAAAATTACTATTCCAACTCCAGAGAGTGCAATAGTAGGGAAAGTGTTGGATAGCGTAATGGTAAAAATTACTATTCCCACTCCAGAGAGTGCAATAGTAGGGAAAGTGTTGGATAGCGTAAGGGTAAAAATTACTATTCCCACTCCAGACAGTGCAACAGTAGGGAAAACGTTGGATAGCGTAGGGGTACAAATAACTATTCCAACTCCAAAGAGTGCAACAGTAGGGAAAACGTTGGATAGCGTAGGGGTAAAAATTACTATTCCAACTCCAGAGAGTGCAATAGTAGGGAAAGTGTTGGATAGCGTAAGGGTAAAATTTACTATTCCCACTCCAGAGAGTGCAATAGTAGGGAAAGTGTTGGATAGCGTAAGGGTAAAAATTACTATTCCCACTCCAGACAGTGCAACAGTAGAGAAAACGTTGGATAGCGTAGGGGTAAAAATAACTATTCCAACTCCAAAGAGTGCAAGAGTAGAGAAAAGGTTGGATAGCGTAGGGGTAAAAATTACTATTCCAACTCCAAAGAGTGCAACAGTAGGGAAAGCGCTGGATAGCGTAGGGGTAAAAATTACTATTCCAACTCCAGAGAGTGCAACAGTAGGGAAAGCGCTGGATAGCGTAGGGGTAAAAATTACTATTCCCACTCCAGATAGTAAAACAGTTGTGAAAGCACTAGATAGCATAGTGATTCTATGAACATTATAACCAATTCAATAATTTCTTATAAAAAACATTGCATGTTAACAATGTTTTAAAACAAAAAATATTATTAAATACCAATTATGTTAAATAAATATTTAAATAAATAAATTTAAATTACATCCCACACTATTCCCCCTTTGACACACAACACACTACACATACAAAATACACAATAGATTTATAAATCAATTTCTCTCTTATTTGCAATTAATAATACATTCTTTATAATTAATATAGTTATTAATTGACTAATTAATACATATTAACTACGAAATTACAAATATTCACCTATTAATTATTAATTAACAATACATTAATTAGCAATAACAACAAATAAAATACAATAATACATTATTTATATTTACTATATTTAACTAACTAATAACAATTAATTAATATTAATTACAAATAAATAAAATATATCATTATTTATTTTATTTTAATTACATCCCACCCTATTCCCCTATAAACCCCCAACCCACTACACATAAAAATTCACATAATTAATTAAATTATGAATTATTCACTTAATAAAATTAAATCACCAATTAATTACTAATTAACAATTAATTAATTAACTATAACAATAAATAAATATTATTAATAAACTAATTAATATGTATATAATTAACCAAATAATAAAATAATTTTACAATTAATAATTAATTAACAATTAATTAACCTATTAATCACATTAATTACCAATTATTAATTAATTACCAATTAATTAATCATAAATACCAATTAAACAATACATATTAATTCATTAATTATAATTAAATTACTTCCCACCCTATTCCCCTATAAACCCACAACCCACTACACATAAAAATTCACATAATTAATTTAATTATCAATTAATCACTTAATAAAATTAAATCACCAATTAATTACTAATTAACAATTAATTAATTAACAATGACAATAAATAAATATTAATAATAAACTAATTATAATGTATATAATTAACCAATTAATAAAATATTTTTACAATTAATAATTATTTAACAATTAATGAATCAATTAATTACCAATTTTTAATTAATACCAATTAATTATTCATAAATACCAATTAAACAACACATATTAATTCATTAATTATAATTAAATTACGTACGCGCCGAACCCCCCGTGTATGTACACCCGTGTACGTTCGAGTCGAACCCCCCCGTGTATGTACACCCGTGTACGTTCGAGTCGAACCCCCCCGTGTACGTTCGAGTCGAACCCCCCCGTGTACGTTCGAGTCGAACCCCCCCGTGTACGTTCGAGTCGAACCCCCCGTGTACGTTCGAATCGAACCCCCCCGTGTACGTTCGAGTCGAACCCCCCCGTGTATGTACACTCGTGTACGTTCGAGTCGAACCCCCCCCGTGTACGTTCGAGTCGAACCCCCCCGTGTACGTTCGAGTCGAACCCCCCCGTGGCAGGCGGTGCTCACAGCACCGCCCGCCACAATGCTGTGGCAGCACTGTGTGCAAACCATGTGCCCCCCCAACTCAGGAATCTGCATGTCTTTCCGTGGCAAAAGGCTGCTTCCCGCTGGCATACTAATATGGCTGGCGGTGTCTAGCAGACACCGCCACCATATGCAACCCTTTTCCGTCCGGTCGACCCGTCGACCGGACGGAAAAGCGGCAGATGGTCTTTCCATCCACCGTGGTCCCCCCGCCATCATAATATGGCAGGGGGAAAATGGGAGGCGGGCGGGGTATGATGTAGGCCGGATCTCCACTGCCATGTGATATATTGGACTGCAGTATAATGTGGTAAGTTCACGGTATAATGCTGTACATGACGATGACAAAAGAGGATATGACTGGTTAAGGAAAGACCATACAAAATTAAAAGGCAGCCATATTTTTTAGAGCACACTTTGGCTGTGTTGATTGTATGACATAATTTCGAAAGACAAAAATTCGACCTACAAAAATATCGCAACAAAAATATCGTGGTCAAGAATATCGACATCCTATCTACAACATGGTAAGTACAAAAATATCGATAATTTAATATCGATGTCAAAAATATCGTAATTCAAAAATATCGTTTTTTTTTAGTTTAAAAATATATGTAAAATAAACCAAATAATACTTATAAATCAAAGAAACATAATTAAATATATTTTATAATATGTAAAATTTATAATAAATATATGTAATTAAATGAAACTTTAATTAAACATATATATATAATATATAATATATACACTTACTTAATAATTACTTTTAATAATAATTTCTGTAACATATAAATTATTAAATATTTATTTAAATTACCAATACATCTATACACATAAAACAATAACATTAATAAATATTAAATAATTACATATAGCAAATAATAATCAATAATTTTAATTTGAATAATTTTTATTATTAATTATATATTACAATAGCTAAAATATAACAAAACATATTTAATATCAGACACAATAAAACTACTAGTCCAACTTCAACAAAAACAACAGTAAGGAAAATGTTGGATATCGTAGGGGTAAAAATAACTATTCCAACTCCCGAGAGTGCAACAGTAGGGAAAACATTGGATAGCACAGGGGTAAAAATTACTATTCCAACTCCAAAGAGTGCAACAGTAGGGAAAGCGTTGGATAGCGTGGGGGTAAAATTTACTATTCCAACTCCAGAGAGTGCAATAGTAGGGAAAGTGTTGGATAGCGTAATGGTAAAAATTACTATTCCCACTCCAGAGAGTGCAATAGTAGGGAAAGTGTTGGATAGCGTAAGGGTAAAAATTACTATTCCCACTCCAGACAGTGCAACAGTAGGGAAAACGTTGGATAGCGTAGGGGTACAAATAACTATTCCAACTCCAAAGAGTGCAACAGTAGGGAAAACGTTGGATAGCGTAGGGGTAAAAATTACTATTCCAACTCCAGAGAGTGCAATAGTAGGGAAAGTGTTGGATAGCGTAAGGGTAAAATTTACTATTCCCACTCCAGAGAGTGCAATAGTAGGGAAAGTGTTGGATAGCGTAAGGGTAAAAATTACTATTCCCACTCCAGACAGTGCAACAGTAGAGAAAACGTTGGATAGCGTAGGGGTAAAAATAACTATTCCAACTCCAAAGAGTGCAAGAGTAGAGAAAAGGTTGGATAGCGTAGGGGTAAAAATTACTATTCCAACTCCAAAGAGTGCAACAGTAGGGAAAGCGCTGGATAGCGTAGGGGTAAAAATTACTATTCCAACTCCAGAGAGTGCAACAGTAGGGAAAGCGCTGGATAGCGTAGGGGTAAAAATTACTATTCCCACTCCAGATAGTAAAACAGTTGTGAAAGCACTAGATAGCATAGTGATTCTATGAACATTATAACCAATTCAATAATTTCTTATAAAAAACATTGCATGTTAACAATGTTTTAAAACAAAAAATATTATTAAATACCAATTATGTAAAATAAATATTTAAATAAATAAATTTAAATTACATCCCACACTATTCCCCCTTTGACACACAACACACTACACATACAAAATACACAATAGATTTATAAATCAATTTCTCTCTTATTTGCAATTAATAATACATTCTTTATAATTAATATAGTTATTAATTGACTAATTAATACATATTAACTACGAAATTACAAATATTCACCTATTAATTATTAATTAACAATACATTAATTAGCAATAACAACAAATAAAATACAATAATAAATTATTTATATTTACTATATTTAACTAACTAATAACAATTAATTAATATTAATTACAAATAAATAAAATATATCATTATTTATTTTATTTTAATTACATCCCACCCTATTCCCCTATAAACCCACAACCCACTACACATAAAAATTCACATAATTAATTAAATTATGAATTAATCACTTAATAAAATTAAATCACCAATTAATTACTAATTAACAATTAATTAATTAACTATAACAATAAATAAATATTATTAATAAACTAATTATTATGTATATAATTAACCAAATAATAAAATAATTTTACAATTAATAATTAATTAACAATTAATTAATCTATTAATCACATTAATTACCAATTATTAATTAATTACCAATTAATTAATCATAAATACCAATTAAACAATACATATTAATTCATTAATTATAATTAAATTACTTCCCACCCTATTCCCCTATAAACCCACAACCCACTACACATAAAAATTCACATAATTAATTTAATTATCAATTAATCACTTAATAAAATTAAATCACCAATTAATTACTAATTAACAATTAATTAATTAACAATAACAATAAATAAATATTAATAATAAACTAATTATAATGTATATAATTAACCAATTAATAAAATATTTTTACAATTAATAATTATTTAACAATTAATGAATCAATTAATTACCAATTATTAATTAATACCAATTAATTATTCATAAATACCAATTAAACAACACATATTAATTCATTAATTATAATTAAATTACGTACGCGCCGAACCCCCCGTGTATGTACACCCGTGTACGTTCGAGTCGAACCCCCCCGTGTATGTACACCCGTGTACGTTCGAGTCGAACCCCCCCGTGTACGTTCGAGTCGAACCCCCCCCGTGTACGTTCGAGTCGAACCCCCGTGTACGTTCGAGTCGAACCCCCCCGTGTACGTTCGAGTCGAACCCCCCCGTGTATGTACACTCGTGTACGTTCGAGTCGAACCCCCCCCGTGTACGTTCGAGTCGAACCCCCCCGTGTACGTTCGAGTCGAACCCCCCCGTGGCAGGCGGTGCTCACAGCACCGCCCGCCACAATGCTGTGGCAGCACTGTGTGCAAACCATGTGCCCCCCCAACTCAGGAATCTGCATGTCTTTCCGCGGCAAAAGGCTGCTTCCCGCTGGCATACTAATATGGCTGGCGGTGTCTAGCAGACACCGCCACCATATGCAACCCTTTTCCGTCCGGTCGACCCGTCGACCGGACGGAAAAGCGGCAGATGGTCTTTCCATCCACCGTGGTCCCCCCGCCATCATAATATGGCAGGGGGAAAATGGGAGGCGGGCGGGGTATGATGTAGGCCGGATCTCCACTGCCATGTGATATATTGGACTGCAGTATAATGTGGTAAGTTCACGGTATAATGCTGTACATGACGATGACAAAAGAGGATATGACTGGTTAAGGAAAGACCATACAAAATTAAAAGGCAGCCATATTCTTTAGAGCACACTTTGGCTGTGTTGATTGTATGACATAATTTCGAAAGACAAAAATTCGACCTACAAAAATATCGCAACAAAAATATCGTGGTCAAGAATATCGACATCCTATCTACAACATGGTAAGTACAAAAATATCGATAATTTAATATCGATGTCAAAAATATCGTAATTCAAAAATATCGTTTTTTTTTTGTTTAAAAATATATGTAAAATAAACCAAATAATACTTATAAATCAAAGAAACATAATTAAATATATTTTATAATATGTAAAATTTATAATAAATATATGTAATTAAATGAAACTTTAATTAAACATATATATATAATATATAATATATACACTTACTTAATAATTACTTTTAATAATAATTTCTGTAACATATAAATTATTAAATATTTATTTAAATTACCAATACATCTATACACATAAAACAATAACATTAATAAATATTAAATAATTACATATAGCAAATAATAATCAATAATTTTAATTTGAATAATTTTTATTATTAATTATATATTACAATAGCTAAAATATAACAAAACATATTTAATATCAGACACAATAAAACTACTAGTCCAACTTCAACAAAAACAACAGTAAGGAAAATGTTGGATATCGTAGGGGTAAAAATAACTATTCCAACTCCCGAGAGCGCAACAGTAGGGAAAACATTGGATAGCACAGGGGTAAAAATTACTATTCCAACTCCAAAGAGTGCAACAGTAGGGAAAGCGTTGGATAGCGTGGGGGTAAAAATTACTATTCCAACTCCAGAGAGTGCAATAGTAGGGAAAGTGTTGGATAGCGTAATGGTAAAAATTACTATTCCCACTCCAGAGAGTGCAATAGTAGGGAAAGTGTTGGATAGCGTAAGGGTAAAAATTACTATTCCCACTTCAGACAGTGCAACAGTAGGGAAAACGTTGGATAGCGTAGGGGTACAAATAACTATTCCAACTCCAAAGAGTGCAACAGTAGGGAAAACGTTGGATAGCGTAGGGGTAAAAATTACTATTCCAACTCCAGAGAGTGCAATAGTAGGGAAAGTGTTGGATAGCGTAAGGGTAAAATTTACTATTCCCACTCCAGAGAGTGCAATAGTAGGGAAAGTGTTGGATAGCGTAAGGGTAAAAATTACTATTCCCACTCCAGACAGTGCAACAGTAGAGAAAACGTTGGATAGCGTAGGGGTAAAAATAACTATTCCAACTCCAAAGAGTGCAAGAGTAGAGAAAAGGTTGGATAGCGTAGGGGTAAAAATTACTATTCCAACTCCAAAGAGTGCAACAGTAGGGAAAGCGCTGGATAGCGTAGGGGTAAAAATTACTATTCCAACTCCAGAGAGTGCAACAGTAGGGAAAGCGCTGGATAGCGTAGGGGTAAAAATTACTATTCCCACTCCAGATAGTAAAACAGTTGTGAAAGCACTAGATAGCATAGTGATTCTATGAACATTATAACCAATTCAATAATTTCTTATAAAAAACATTGCATGTTAACAATGTTTTAAAACAAAAAATATTATTAAATACCAATTATGTAAAATAAATATTTAAATAAATAAATTTAAATTACATCCCACACTATTCCCCCTTTGACACACAACACACTACACATACAAAATACACAATAGATTTATAAATCAATTTCTCTCTTATTTGCAATTAATAATACATTCTTTATAATTAATATAGTTATTAATTGACTAATTAATACATATTAACTACGAAATTACAAATATTCACCTATTAATTATTAATTAACAATACATTAATTAGCAATAACAACAAATAAAATACAATAATAAATTATTTATATTTACTATATTTAACTAACTAATAACAGTTAATTAATATTAATTACAAATAAATAAAATATATCATTATTTATTTTATTTTAATTACATCCCACCCTATTCCCCTATAAACCCACAACCCACTACACATAAAAATTCACATAATTAATTAAATTATGAATTAATCACTTAATAAAATTAAATCACCAATTAATTACTAATTAACAATTAATTAATTAACTATAACAATAAATAAATATTATTAATAAACTAATTATTATGTATATAATTAACCAAATAATAAAATAATTTTACAATTAATAATTAATTAACAATTAATTAATCTATTAATCACATTAATTACCAATTATTAATTAATTACCAATTAATTAATCATAAATACCAAATAAACAATACATATTAATTCATTAATTATAATTAAATTACTTCCCACCCTATTCCCCTATAAACCCACAACCCACTACACATAAAAATTCACATAATTAATGTAATTATCAATTAATCACTTAATAAAATTAAATCACCAATTAATTACTAATTAACAATTAATTAATTAACAATAACAATAAATAAATATTAATAATAAACTAATTATAATGTATATAATTAACCAATTAATAAAATATTTTTACAATTAATAATTATTTAACAATTAATGAATCAATTAATTACCAATTATTAATTAATACCAATTAATTATTCATAAATACCAATTAAACAACACATATTAATTCATTAATTATAATTAAATTACTTCCCACCCTATTCCCCTATAAACCCACAACCCGCTCTGATACTAAAACGATAAATTAAATTTAAAATAATTATTAATCTCTAAACATTTATTTTTAAATGTATTAAAATACATTACAATTATCTTTAACATACAAATAAAATACATATTAAATGACATTACACTAAATAAATATCGATATTATTGACATCGAAATTTTTACTTACGATATTACTTACATCGAAATTAATTACCTCGATATTATTAACTTCGATATTACTTACCTTGGGATCGATATTCTGTCCGTCGATATTCTTGACTTCGATATTCTGTACCTACGATATTAAAAACACGATATTATTGTAGGTCGAAATTTAAAACTCGATATTTTGGCTAAACACCGGCTGGGTTATGGTTTGTACATTAAATACAGGTTATTACTTTCTTCTTTCACCTATATGAAGAACTGAGGTACTTTAAAAAAGATTGAATAGTTAGGGAAACATATTTTTCTGTTGTATATATTTTTCAAAAAGGTACTGGAGTACTACCTTGGAAGAACCGCTGTACTTTTTCCAAATAAAAAAAAAAGTGATTTATAACAAACAATAAAACAATTACAAACAACAATGAAAAATATTGTTTTATTGTTTATCATAAATCCCTTTTTTATTTCAACAGGTACTGCAGTACTTCCTAGGTAGTACCGCAGTAACCCGTTATCGTTTTTAAAAATATAGAGCGAAAAAAAATATGTTTCCCTAACACATCACACTTTTGTTAAGTGCCTCATGTCTTCATGCTGGTGAAAAATCATAGTAATAATTTGCATCTAATGTAGAATCTGAGAACTCAGCCTTTTTTATCACTACGTCTGCCTAACAAGTCGATGTAAAACAAAAAAGATACTGCACAACATGCCACTCCATTCTACTGTACAAGACGCCACTCCCTGCAACTCCCTTCTACACCACTCTACTCTTCACCTTTCCACTCTATGCCACTAAACTCTACGCCACTACACTCTACACCACTACACTCTATGCTATTTTAATCTATGCCACTCCACTATATATCCATCCTATGTAAGACACTATACAACATGCAACTCTATGACACAACTCTCCACTCTACTGTATCACACGCCACTCCACTCTATGCCACTCCACTCTAAGCTATACACCACTCCACTCTATGCACTCCACTCTGTGTGCCAATCCAGTCTACGCCACTCCACTCTACACCAATCCACTCTATGCCTCTCCACTCTACGACCCTCCATTTTAAGACACTGTATGGCACGCCACTCTTTGACACAACACTCCACTCTTCTTTATGATACACCATTCCACTGTGCACCACTCCACTCTGGCTCTGGGATACCCACCTAATTGCTACGCAATTGCCGACTAATTGCTCTGCATTTGTTCTGCTTGTTTTCACTACTGAATTTAAACTGTTATGTAATTTGAATGTGACTTTGACTGATTCTGTTTTTGCTGCACGCTGCTCTTTATTTACGGACGAATAAGGGTCCCGTTTAAACTTGGGGTCATATGTACAAGGAAGTAGTGGAATGAGGCATTAGCTGTCATGGCTTAACGCCTCACTCCGCCACATCAAAAACGTAAGGCTGCACCTTATTTACAAGGATATGGTGCAGCCTTGCATTTCCGCCTGCGATGTCGCTACACTTAGTAGTGTAGGGCCAACGCAGGCACCCTTGCACCATAGTGCAAGCGTGTGTGTGTGCAGGGGAGGATTGTTTATGTGCAGGATGGTGACCCTTACTGCACATAAACAATCATATAATGCAATGTTGTCACTTCTATGTGTGCTGTTTAATGCAGCACACATGGAAGTTAAAAACTTTCATTTTTTTATGGATTGTTTATGTGCAGGAAGGGTCACCTTCCTACACAAACACAATCAAAGGAATTTTGCTTTTTCCACAAGGCAGCAAACATAAACAAAGCAAAAACGGGGAGAAATTAAGCATTTCTCCTTGTTTCGCCAACTAAAGACCAAGGTGCCGATCACGATCCGGTAAAAAATTACCCCGTGCGACTCGTATCCGGTCTTTTTACCGTACGAATCGTACAAGTGCCGTACGAACTGGCAATCACGATTCGCATGGTAAAAAGTCCATACGAACCGCATTGGGAATCATTCCCCACACGTCCTCGGGTCGGAAAATGTGTCCGACACGTCCTCGGACGATTTACCTTACAAACGTGAAAAGTCAAGTCCGACCGAGGAATCACGATCCATCCCGTGCGTCCGAGGTTACAACCGTATGCAAAAAAAACACCGTCCGCACCGAACTCCTATAGCAACCATGGAGACATGTGCCCGCATACGCGCCCAACACTCCCCCCAGCCCCCGTACGTCCGACACGTACCCCCCGTGTATGTACACCCCCACCCGTCTAGGTACACCCCAGTACGTTCGAGTCCTACCCCCACCCCTGTACGTGTCGCACCACCGTGTACCCACACCCCAGTACGTTCCAGTCGTACCCCCACCCCTGTACGTGTCATACCCCCGTGTACCTACACCCCAGTACGTTCGAGTCCTACCCCACCCCTGTACGTTCGAGTCGTACCCCCACCCCAGTACGTGTCGTACCACCGTCTATGTACACCCCAGTACGTTCGAGTCCTACCCCCACCCCTGTACGTGTCGCACCACCGTGTACCCAGTACGTTCCAGTCGTACCCCCACCCCTGTACGTGTCATACCCCCGTGTACCTACACCCCAGTACGTTTGAGTCCTACCCCCACCCCTGTACGTGTCGCACCACCGTCTATGTACACCCCAGTACATTCCAGTCGTACCCCCACCCCTGTACGTGTCATACCCCCGTGTACCTACACCCCAGTACGTTTGAGTCCTACCCCCACCCCTGTACGTTCGAGTCGTACCCCCACCCCAGTACGTGTCGTACCACCATCTATGTACACCCCAGTACGTTCGAGTCCTACCCCCACCCCTGTACGTGTCGCACCACCGTCTATGTACACCCCAGTACGTTCGAGTCGTACCCCCACCCCAGTACGTGTCGTACCACCGTCTATGTACACCCCAGTACGTTCGAGTCGTACCCCCACCCAGTACGTGTCGTACCACCGTCTATGTACACCCCAGTACGTTCGAGTCCTACCCCCACCCCTGTACGTGTCGCACCACCGTGTACCCAGTACGTTCCAGTCGTACCCCCACCCCTGTACGTGTCATACCCCCCGTGTACCTACACCCCAGTACGTTCGAGTCCTACCCCCACCCCTGTACGTGTCGCACCACCGTGTACCCAGTACGTTCCAGTCGTACCCCCACCCCTGTGCGTTTCATACCCCCCGTGTACCTACACCCCAGTACGTTCGAGTCGTACCCCCACCCCAGTACGTGTCGTACCACCGTCTATGTACACCCCAGTACGTTCGAGTCGAACCCCCACCCCTGTACGTGTCATACCCCCCGTGTACCTACACCCCAGTACGTTCGAGTCCTACCCCCACCCCTGTACGTGTCGCACCACCGTGTACCCAGTACGTTCCAGTCGTACCCCCACCCCTGTACGTGTCATACCCCCCGTGTACCTACACCCCAGTACGTTCGAGTCCTACCCCCACCCCTGTACGTGTCGCACCACCGTGTACCCAGTACGTTCCAGTCGTACCCCCACCCCTGTATGTCTCATACCCCCCGTGTACCTACACCCCAGTACGTTCGAGTCCTACCCCCTCCCCTGTACGTTCGAGTCGTACCCCCACCCCAGTACGTGTCGTACCACCGTCTATGTACACCCCAGTACGTTCCGGTCCTACCCCCAACACAACCTCCTAAGTATGGAGCGCACCCCAGGCCCCAACATCACAACCGCATGTACGAGTCGTACGAACCCACACACAAGGACAGCACCGTACAACCAAATGGCCCATGTACACACCGTACACACGCTCAAAACGCACGTACACAACCAGGACAAAACAAAACAACACAAGAATACACTATTCGAATGGCACAAAGCCACTAAACATGGCCAACAAACACTACAAATACACCTTCACTGACCTGCAACTGCCAAAGACAAACAGAGGCCCAAAACACCACCACTCCTTATAACACACCCACCCAAACTTCAAACACTGCCACACCCACCCATGGACCAATAAAAAGGGCCCACACACACAAACCATGAGCCTTTGCAACAGACTCACTGCTGCCAGACACCACAGAACCATACTACAAGCTACACCACACCTTACACTTGCACACCTTCACACAACCACCCTCACAAACACCCCCTCATCACATTCACACACACACACCCACAACCATCCACACACCCCCCCCAACATCCACACCCCCCCCACCATCCCACCCACACCCCTCACCATGCCCACTACCAAGAATCCAAAGTTCAGTAACCGAGAGTTGGAGGTCCTTGTTGATCAAATCCTCAGAGTCGAGCCACAGATCTTTGGAACATTGGTCAGAAACACCAGCCTGGCAGCAAAAACAGCCATGTGGCAGACCATCGTCGATGCTGTGAATGCTGTTGCGGACACCAGAAGGACCAGGCAGGAATGCCAGAACAGGTGGTACGATCTGCGGAGGAGGGTCAGAGCCAAGAGGCAGGAGGAACACGACCAGGCCAACGCCACCGGAGGAGAGCCCTCCTGCAGACCCGTACAGTACCATCCCTGGGAGGAGAGGGTGATGGCCATACTGCCGGTGGAGGCAGTCGAAGGATTAGAAGGACTCCGAGACCCGGGTGAGTACACAAACAACGCACCTCACATGGGGGGAACGGCATCCACAACCAAAATCACTAACAGGCACGCAACCACCACAAGCCATCGCATGACTCAACCACACTCCATGAGCACGCACATGCCACTGCTGCCACCATGCCCCATGCACCCAGCTGGACAATGTCAAGTCACAGGCCACAGAAGACAACAACACATGACACGGTAACCCGGATGGCGGGAGGCTGGGCCCCAAAAATCACATAGTGCGACTCCGAAGCAGACAACAATGCACTCTGCCCAAATGGCCTAGGTCACAGCCAGACAAACAGTGTGTCCCAACACAGGAATGACTTGCCAGCAAATGGCGGACGCCTTGCATCAACACATAGGGGTGAAGGCACTGTTTTGCACATGACAGCAGCTAATGAACAGCCAACATTGTGAAAGAGTGGCAGCACACACCACCACAGCAGCAGCGCAGAGACACACATCACACCCAATGGGTGCCTGGAGATCAGAAACAAACTCACATCAACAAGCCAAGGGCCACTCAAAGATCTGCTAACAGTGTGTGCCCAGGAAGCTGGGCTGAGGTGACAGAGGGTGACACACAGAGGGAGGGAGAGGGGGACAGAGAGGGAGGGAGAGGGGGACAGAGAGGGAGGGAGACACAGGGAGACGGACAGAGGGAGGAGGCTGACACACAGAGGGAGGGAGAGGGGTCAGAGAGGGAGGGAGAGGGGGACAGAGAGGGAGGGAGACACAGGGAGAGCAAATCAGCCGTGTGGTGTGTGGGAATGTCTGCTCGTCAGCAGGTAGACTGCGTGCATGTAGCCAAGGGTGGCCCGTGCCAGAACCCCCCCTCTTCTCCATGGCAAAACACAGGGCCATGTCACAACCTGTGCACGAGCACAATGACAGCTACCTGCATCATATAAGTGTGTGGAACAACTCCATGTGCACATGTACAGTGCTACACGGAAGGCGCCAATGCATGGCTCGCAACACCTGCCCACTCCACTGCTGACTGCAGTCACACTTGACGCAGCAAGTAAGACTGTGCCACACATAGTTAAAGGGGCCAAAGTGGTGCCCAAGGGACACACCCATGCACAAGTGCACTGTGAGTGGAATGCAAGACAGATCCTAATTCCAAGAGGAAATGTGCCAACTTTGAAAATGATGAAACATGGATGTTGCATGGACCAAAATTAACATTGTCTCTCTCACACACAGGTCAACGTCGTGGTGCACCCCCCAACACTGGGGGGGAAGACTCACAGGACCTCGATCTGCAGGAGCCCGATCCCACCGGCAGCGACCACTCTCACCACTCTGTGGACGACCCCGACCGACCTGGCCCCTCTGGTGTCCAAGCACCTGCAGCACCTGCGTCAGGTACAACTGTGCCAACCACCACCCCCACTCCTGCCACATCCCAGGAGACACCCAGGATCCCTGCCCCAACACCACAATGCAGCCAGGCTCGCCAGGAGGGACACGGTGTCCCGGGCACCCAGGAGGAGGCAGGCGACAACGCCAATGCCACCCCTCAGGGGTCCCGGAGACCCGATGTGCCCACAAGGGCAGGCCAGGCGCAAGTGGGCAGGGGTGGTGGGAGTGGAGGACGGCGGAGGCGCGAGCCTGACCAGTTGGCTGGGGATCCGGTATTTTCCCATGTCCGTAACATCCTGGACTTATACCGGCAGGACACCACGGGCATGGCCCAGGTTGTGTCCACCCTCAATGAGATCAAGGGGAGCCTCGATGAGATAAAGACCCAGCAGGCCCAGCAACATGCGGAGCTACATGCCT
The DNA here is from genome assembly GCF_964204655.1 of Triturus cristatus. NCBI lineage: Eukaryota > Metazoa > Chordata > Amphibia > Caudata > Salamandridae > Triturus > Triturus cristatus. The sequence goes on along the minus strand of NC_140595.1, from coordinate 694,113,039 downwards.
GTCTACTGGTACACCAACGGAGGATGGAGGACAGACAGGCTGAGCAAGTGACGGCATTCCAGGGGATTCACGCTACACTCCGTCGGATGGCCGACAACATGGCCGACCCTCCCTGTGCCAGAAGGCGGAGAACATCACCACCCACAGGGAGGGATCAGGAGGAGGAGGAGGAAACATCCGACGGAGCATCCCAGATGTCGTCACGGCCTGCTGCTGAGGTTCCCCGCAGGAGGCCGGGTCGTCCACGGAAAGGACCGTGAGGGTCGGCGCTACATCACCATCTCCCAGGACACCTGGCCTGGCACCTGGCCCACTGGAGCAACAGCATCACAGCATCAAGAGACATTCTCTGCCACATGGCCCTGCTGGTCACTGGCTGACCAATGTTGACAAAGACTGTGGCATGGACTCTGAGGACATCCAATGGCAAGGACACCAACTCCCCTACTGAACTTTGGATTCCAAATTCCCGGAAAGACACTCACTTTTTTGCCCCCCCCCCCCCCCAATAATAAATCACACTATGAAGAGTAGATGCCTGCTGGTAGCATTATTACCTAACATGTGTCTTGTAAAGTCAAAACATGCCTGAGTCATCTTTTGTCTTCAACCACCCACACCCTGGGGCCTGAGTCTGGCACAGGACACATGGGTCACAGTGTATTAGGCAAGACAGACATGGAGCACCATACACACCCGTGATGGGCCCAACCAGCTGAGGGGGTTACCGAACAAGCGTGCTGACACACACATTGAGTACAGCAACAGTCATGCGCAGAGGTCAGGGATCCAGTCCAGTGTCCTGGGGGGCACCCAGGTATGTGTAGACAGGTGGCAGAAACATGTCCTGCAAGCTTGAGTCCGGTGGATGCAGAGAATGGGGGCCTGGCCAACGTTGGATGCATGGGGATGGCACATGTCACTATACCCACACAGTCATGGACATCATGCCCAATACACAGTCTCAGCCCACACACACAGCTTGCATCTTGCCACTCGACACATTGACACATAGCCACAATCAGGGAATACCATGCCAGACAAGCAGGATGCACCGTGGCAACACACCAGCATTGACTGAGAAGAGGCACCTTGGAGGCATAGGGACACCTTTATTAGTCATGTATTCGGGATTGCAGAGGCAACTCGAAGTACACATGAACACATCATGTGGAGTAACATGTGGGTCCAACACTGGCACCCCCCTTCAGCAGCACACATGCGTGTTCGCGTGGAACTGGCACACAAGCGTCGGCTAACAGCTAAATACCCACAGCTGCACACGGAGAGCCTGCCATACACCATAGATCCGCCGATGTCGAAGTCCCACACCATGTCAAGCCAATGCTAACCGAATGTGTCCGAGGGCAGTGTCACACACATTGATGCCATCATCACAATCCCCTATCCCATCACTGATGACTGTCAACCAGGCAGACCATCTATTCAGGTGTACACAGCTGCATGTCGTGTCCCATGGGGATGCGACATGGCTGCAGAGGAACCAAACACCGACAGGGGCAGTGTGCACACATCGTGAACAACTGCCACACCCAATACACCCCAGATGCATCCCTTACCCCATGGAGACTTCCAAACGTGTCCGTGCCTGTAACGCTGAGTCAGCCCACGATGTCATGTCCATGAGGAATAGCAGTGCCACAACAATGCAACCAGCAGACGGCATGCGCAGGTACCTGGGAAAGAGAGACACACAAGAAGTCAGCCACAAAAAGCACAGCCACTTGCATGTGCATTTACTCGACACATGTATGGATGACAACATGCTAGGTCACAATTATGACTGAGGAAGTACAACCATCACTGGCACCATCACTCCAGTGACACACCCACACACACCTCTGACTCACGTGCCATACATGCAGGTGGAGACACACATCACAACGCATGCCACACGGGGACCAATGCGTGCACACTCAGACACTGGTACTCACCACTATGCAAAGAAGTCGCGTATGAGCCGAGTCCGGATGTCCTCTTGCGGCTCCACATCCTCCACATCACTAGCCCCATTGCCAAGCCCTTCGTCCTCCACGGGTGGATGGTCCTCGTCATGTTGATTCAGGATGAGTGGCACTGCTCTTTCAACTGCCATGTTGTGCAGCATGCAGCAGACCATGAAGATCTTGCAGACCTTCGCCGGGGCATATGGGAGTGCACCGCCGGTCTTGTGGAGGCACCTGAATCGGCTCTTCAGCATGCCAAACGTCCTCTCTATCACTCGCCTTGTCCGGCCATGGGCGGTGTTGTAGCGGAGCTGGGCCGGCGTGATGGGGTTGCGGAGAGGTGTGAGCAGCCAAGGCATGTTGGGATAGCCAGCGTCCCCTACATGGAAAGCACATGGTCATCGTTAGAAGTGGTGAAGCGGTCGTGCTGGTAGGCTATACTGAATACAGGACAGACAGACTGTACCCACCAACAACACATGCCCGTTCGTTGCGCAGCTGCATCATCATATCAGGCATCCCGCTACGCCTCATGATGTAGGCATCGTGTGCTGATCCTGGAAAACGAGCACAGACATGTGAAATCACCATGTTGGACAGACACACCACAAGGGCATTGATGGAGTGGTAGTGCTTCCGATTGTGGTACGCCACCTCCCGTGCGTGTGGTGGTACCAAAGCTACATGTGTCCCATCTATGGACCCAATGACATGGGGCATCCCTCCCAGGGCATAGAATCCACGCTTGACCTCAGTCATCAGTTCAGGGGTTGGGAACTTGATGAAGTCATCCAGGTGAATCAACATGGCCTCTAAGAAATCATGCAGCACACCACTGAACGTGCTCTGGGACATGCCACCAACATGAGCTATGGTATTTTGAAAGGTACCCGTGGCAAGAAAATGTAGGGCAGCCATTACCTTCAGCTGGGGTGTCAGTGCCGTGGGATACCTGTGCTGCGGTTGCAGGTGTGGTGCCAGTCTCGCCGTCAACTCCAGAATCAACGGTTGGGTGAAGCGGTAGAGCCGGATGCTGTCATTCTCCTGCATGGCAGCCAAGTCTGGAATTCTTCGGGCAAGAGGCGGCGCTCTGCAGTAATTTGGAAGTGACAAGGAAGAGTGAGTGCACTACGACAACAACTCATGTGTACTGAGCACATGTTAATCTGGCAATACACACATGCTACATAGGGAGTCAGGTATGTGCTACATGGTCAGGACACGTATGGATGCAAGGTGACACTCCTTCAAAGACCCAGCTACACACGGAGATTGAGAACCTCCCCATGCCACGCCATGGGAATAGCTGTGTCCCAGTGCAAGTGAACAGCCAGACGCAACACAGGAGTGACATACGCCACATACAGCAGCAGTAGGATGCCGATTGCAGAGATTGGTAGCGGAACACTGGAGCCACAGGTCACATGACATTACACTAGGCCAGCCCACACACCTTGCCATGAAGGTGCACATGTCATGACTCACCACACATACCTTGTGAGGATGCTGACATGTCCTTGTCACGCTACTCCGTGTCCCATGCATACATGTGCACCTCACATCCGATACCACATGTGGCATGGTGTGCGGAACAGTGTGCAATGACAATCTACACACAGACACATGTTGGTTGCTGCAATGGCTGCAGCTTTTGAGGGTGCTCCAACATCAACCTGATGGGAAGCCCCCACACATACATGACATAGTCACATTGTGCACCGTGCGTAGTGACAAGTCAGGTGTCATAACCCCTGTACCGGGCATCAGGGGACACTTCCGTGTGTTGGTGTCCGTGCCATGCCAGTGACGCTCACCCCAAGTGCGCAGTACGACATGCACACATGTCAAAGGAGTCAAGGGCATGCCTGGCACACATCGCACCATCACACAGTACATCTGTAGACATCTCATCATACATCTGGTGCCTTCTCGACTCAGGAGTAATGTTCCACATCACAGGCCGTCACACCTGTGCCCCACACATGTAGTGATGCACAGACGATGCCTCGATGTCAATTAATGGACTAGTATGTCCGCCCTATCCCTACCTGTGTGCCGCCTGTCACCACTGTGATGTGTGAAAACCGCTGTACTGCTGCCAAGAGGGCCTGTGTACGTCCCCATATCACTATGGGAGTGCTGCCGTATATGTACCCATCGTGATGGCGAGCGTACAGGCATGTGTACGGCCCGTACCACTACGAGTACGCATACGCGAGACCACCCATAGTGGTACGGGCCGTACACACGCCTGTACGCTCCCTATCAGTATGGGTGGCCTCGCGTATGCGTACTCGTAGTGGTACGGGCCGTACACACGCCTGTACGCTCCCTATCAGTATGGGTGGCCTCGCGTATGCGTACTCGTAGTGAAAGGGAGCGTACAGGCGTGTGTACGGCCCGTACCACTATGAGTACGCATACGCGAGGCCACCCATACTGATAGGGAGCGTACAGGCGTGTGTACGGCCGTACCACTATGGGTGGCCTCGCGTATGCGTACTCGTAGTGATAGGGAGCGTACAGGCGTGTGTACGGCCCGTACCACTACGAGTACGCATACGCGAGGCCACCCATACTGATAGTGAACGTAGTCACGCGTGTACGGGCCGTTGCAATGCATTTGGGGTGCCCTAGGGCCCCGGAACGCACCGTACCTGTGTGTGAAGCTCAAAATTACATAGGGGACACATGAGGGACAAGTATTAAGGCCTACATGCATGCTGGTTGTCATGGAGACCAAGTTCAAAATTCGAATTTCTTCTGGAAGGTGAACAGCAGTAGTCAGTTGGAATTAAAATACTTTGTTGCAATGTGTTTGTGGAGCTGACATCATGCAGGAGAATGAAACCGATAGAGTACACACAGACTGCTAGGTTTGAAGGGATTGGTGGAAACATAGGATGCAAATGTGAGTGACCAATCACTCTGTACTCCTGTGCATGAGACAGGGCAGAAAGGCACATATAAGGCAGCCAGGTCCCATGAGGGAGTACTTGCCTGCACATCTTTGAATTCGTCGACCCAGCTGCTGCTACTGATTCCCTGGAACCATGTCAAGGGCTTTGGAGAGGTCACAGCAATTCACCCTGGAGGAGAACATGGCATTGCTGGATGTGATCCTCCCACAGTACCCCATGCTGTATGGGCGACCAGGGTATCAGGTGAGTGCATAGGCCACTGGCACAGACTGTCCCTATGTTGTGACTGTGACTTCTGGCATTGTGTCCTGGTGTGACACACATGCCATGTACTGTTGGGGGGGTCCCAGGGGGGGGGGATGTATTGATGTCTCCCAGCAGTGCCCTGAGACAGGAGGGGTGTGTGCCTATCACTAACAGCAGTGCCCTGAGACAGGAGGGGTGTGTGCCTATCACTAACAGCAGTGCCCTGAGACAGGAGGGGTGTGTGCCTCTCACTAACAGCAGTGCCCTGAGACAGGAGGGGTCTAACAGCAGTGCCCTGAGACAGGAGGGGTGTGTGCCTATCACTAACAGCAGTGCCCTGAGACAGGAGGGGTGTGTGCCTCTCACTAACAGCAGTGCCCTGAGACAGGAGGGGTGTGTGCCTCTCACTAACAGCAGTGCCCTGAGACAGGAGGGGTGTGTGCCTATCACTAACAGCAGTGCCCTGAGACAGGAGGGGTGTGTGCCTCTCACTAACAGCAGTGCCCTGAGACAGGAGGGGTGTGTGCCTATCACTAACAGCAGTGCCCTGAGACAGGAGGGGTGTGTGTGGAGTCCTCACAGCAGTGCCCTGAGACAGGAGGGGTGTGTGCCTATCACTAACAGCAGTGCCCTGAGACAGGAGGGGTGTGTGTGGAGTCCTCACAGCAGTGCCCTGAGACAGGAGAGGTGTGTGCCTATCACTAACAGCAGTGCCCTGAGACAGGAGGGGTGTGTGTGGAGTCCTCACAGCAGTGCCCTGAGACAGGAGGGGTGTGTGCCTATCACTAACAGCAGTGCCCTGAGACAGGAGGGGTGTGTGTGGAGTCCTCACAGCAGTGCCCTGAGACAGGAGGGGTGTGTGCCTATCACTAACAGCAGTGCCCTGAGACAGGAGGGGTGTGTGTGGAGTCCTCACAGCAGTGCCCTGAGACAGGAGGGGTGTGTGCCTATCACTAACAGAAGTGCCCTGAGACAGGAGGGGTGTGTGTGGAGTCCTCACAGCAGTGCCCTGAGACAGGAGGGGTGTGTGCCTATCACTAACAGCAGTGCCCTGAGACAGGAGGGGTGTGTGTGGAGTCCTCACAGCAGTGCCCTGAGACAGGAGGGGTGTGTGCCTATCACTAACAGCAGTGCCCTGAGACAGGAGGGGTGTGTGTGGAGTCCTCACAGCAGTGCCCTGAGACAGGAGGGGTGTGTGCCTATCACTAACAGCAGTGCCCTGAGACAGGAGGGGTGTGTGTGGAGTCCTCACAGCAGTGCCCTGAGACAGGAGGGGTGTGTGCCTATCACTAACAGCAGTGCCCTGAGACAGGAGGGGTGTGTGTGATGCACAGTGTGAGCCTTGATAATTGATTGTGACATTGCCATCATTCCACCTGTGTACCCACTATGGCACGTACTGCTTTTTCCCTCACCAGAGGATCATGTCCCTATGACAAAGGTGCAATGCGTTGGCTGCATGACATGCCTTGTTGTTACCAGCTAATTTGTTATCAAATGTCTCTCTGTGACATGTGGCTGGTGTATTGATGTGGTGTCACTTGTTCTTCCTCACAGGTAGGCGCCACTGCCAAGGAGCAGATTTGGCTGACCGCCGTCAGTGCCGTGAGGGGTGTGGATGGTCGGAGGCGGAGCCTGTCCCAGGTGAGGAAACGCTGGCAGGATATCCGGTGCTGGACGCGGAGGATTGCACGGGTCCTGCTGGGGGACTCACCTGTGAGCCACAAGAACTGCGGCCGCCGCCGTCTGAACCACCTCCACAGGCGTGTGCTGCCGGTGGTCTTTCCAGACTTGGATAGGCGCTTACAGGCGACGCAGCAGCCGGAAGGGGGTAGGTACATGTGTGTTTGTTGTGTGTCACCGGCATTTGTAAGGGCACAGTAGCATGAATTCACTGCCAGGGTTTAAAGGTGCTGTGCAGATCCAGTTTGCCCCAGTATAGCGCTGCGCCCCTGCCACCCTTCCCCTCCTTGCAATGTGTTCCCTGGTCTGTGTGTAGTCACTCCTTCACAAGGTAATGTAGGCTGGCGCTTTGTCCACGAGAACTATGCCTGTAGCATCATGTGTGGGGGTGGTGTGTAACAGGTTTTGGGACCTTGGCTGTGCCCTGTCAAGTTCACTGCATGTGGGTTCCATGTCAGTTGGCACTGATGCTGAGTCCAGACATGGGAGTTGGTCTCTCATGTGTCATGCCTTACAGCGCGCATGTCCTATGTAGTGGCCTGTGACATGATGTGCATGAGTGTGCGATACGCATAGTGCAGGGATGGTGGCGTGTGTTGCAGTCATTACCATTCAGGAGCATGGAGTTGCGTGGCCACTACTGTCCCCTCGGGCACCTTTTCATCGGTGTTGTATGTGTCATCATAAACGTGGACACTCTCAGTGTCTACAGCGTAGGTTGTGCTCTGTGCCATTGTCCCCTGGCACCATGTATATAGACGTGCTATTTTGTACAGGTGTCCACTGTGCAGCCTGACCTGAATGTCCTTCTTCATACTCACAGTTGCTAGTGCCTGTGTGTCTTGTTATACTCATCTGAGGATGGGCAATGGTACCTCATTATTTGTACAGGCGCACCTTGGCTGTTTGGCGTCCAATCTTGCATTTTGCCTGCCCCTGTGTTTATCACCCAGACTATGAGATGTTGGTGCCACCTGTGTCTCAACTATTTGCCTCGTGTAGGGGGTGGCTGGGGCGGGCAAAGCCTATATGTCAAATCCTGATTTCTACTTGCTGGGTCTGGCCAGTGTGTGATGTTTGTCTGGACACACACGCAAGGTGCAGTGACCGAGTCATGTTGGGCATGTTTTCAGCATGACCTATGCAGCATGTGTCTCAATTTCATGGATATGGTCCCTGGTCATCGGTATTTTCGCCAACGCTGTGTGGTGCAGATGCAGTGCTGGATTGTCCCCAGGGCCTGGGTGCTATGTCAGACTCCGTTTCCTGTCTTTAGCTATTGTCTCATGCTCTCCATGGTATTTCAGTGGCATGGTGGCTCAACCAACTGTGTGTTTCATGCCCTACATCGGTACCTTGTTTAGTAGATGTTAGTGATCTTCCTTTTCAGGCTATGCAATGTTACCTATGTAGATTGGACTCATGTGACAGATGTGTACAGGTGTCTGATTAATTTCTGTCTCTCCACCCTGCCCACAGCATCGTCGGGGGACACAGAGGGAGACATGGACACAGACAAGGCGGAGGGACCGAGCACCAGTGCCAGCCGTGACATCGGGGCTGGCACATCGAGTGGGACAGAGGTGGAGGATAGTGCGGCCGAGGACCTGTCGACTGGCACGTCAGAATACGAAGCTGACAGGTCCGAGGAGGATGTCTCCGAGTGGGCGGTGGTTGCACCAGCAGCTGACAGCGGAACAACACCTCGCACCGCCCCCTCAGTTCCCATCAGCCGCCTCCCACTTGCTCGTGTCCCTTCCCAGCGTGCCCGGTCACCGCATGTCTCCTTCATGCCAGGCACCGCACCCCCTGCCCCTGTCTCCACTGCTGCCGCCAATGCTGAGTCTGTGGACATCCAGCGGCAACTGCAGGTTGGTCAGGCTGCGATCCTTAATGTCCTCCATGCCCACGGCCAAACCCTCAACAACATCGAGGCATACTTGGAGGGCATTCATTCATCGCAGGCTGACCAACGCAACTTGCTGAGGTCCATAGACTCCACACTGACTGCAGCAGTGGGTCTCCTGCAGCGCGACCTCCCCCCACCTACCCCTGCCCCATCCACACTTCCCACTTCCATGCCTGTCCCACGTACACCCAGACGTCGGCATGCACCCACATCAACAGACACAGGCACCACACCAGCAGGGAAGGTCCACCGCACTCCTCCTGACACGCACACACAGGGTGAGGTAGGCACACCCACTGGGTCGGGGGGCAAACGTGTGACACGCAGCCATAGTGGGAGTCCGCATTCCACCCAGTCCATTCCCTCCAAATCCCCTCCCCTCAGCTCTCCTGGCCACATCTCCCCCAAGGACTCCTTCATGGCCACTCTGTCCCTGAGCCCCACAGTGACACCACCACGCAAGCGGTCAAGGAAGTCCTCGGTCAGGGTGGTTGATTCTCCCCCCCTGTCTACACCCTCCCCCGGTGGCGCTGCGACCCATCCCTCTGACCCCCCCCCCCCCTCCTTGGGGCCTGTGGATCCTTCGGGTGCAGGGGAATCCCTGGAGGACCTTGCAAAGGTGTGTAGTGCCATCCTGGCCTCCGCCTTTGGCCCTGCCCCACCCCCTGTGGTGGAGTCCTCCATCCCTGCACCCACAACGCCTCCCCTTTGCCCTGATGTCCCTGCGGTGCCTGTTGCTTCCCCCCCCCATGATGCCCTCACCCCTGTGGAAGACGATGGCATGTAACTGTGCAGGCAAGGTAGGGGACACGCATCCCACTGTGTCCCCCATCCAGCTGAGACTCATTGACTGCCCTATGGGCTTTGTGAATATTGAACTGCCTGCGATCCACGGACATTGTGCTCATGCTGAATAAAGCTTAATTTTTGTTTCATTATAACACTACTGCTATGCTGGTATTGGTGTTGGTGGGGCTGCTACATGGTTTTGGGTGGTGTTTATGTGTTGGGTGTGTGGGATATGTAGTAGTGTGCTGCTCATTTGGGGGACCCTGGGATCTGTGTGCCATCACAAGGTGTTAGCTAAGTTTCTTTGTTCATGTAAGCAGTTAATGCATGGTGCAATTGTCCCAGGGTGTATTCCTTCCTCTGTGTACCCTGATATCTTCCCTGCAGGGTGTTCCCAATGTTTAGCGCAGAGCTGTGTCTACATGAGTTTTGTGTGTGATGGAGCCCTTCTACTTTGGCCATGCATGCAGGGCCATGTCTCCACCTGCAACATTCGTGGCATCCTTGGTGATCACTGTACTTGTGTGTGGAGTCTGTTGACATGAGTTCATGGGGACATGTTCCCTTGTAGGCAGTATGCATGTGGGTACTTCCAGCCTCACACACATGTGTTGCACCCCTCCTGTCTCAGGGCACTGCTGGGAGCACTCTGTACCCACCCCTCCTGTCTCAGGGCACTGCTGTGAGGACTCCACACCCACCCCTCCTGTCTCAGGGCACTGCTGGGAGTGATAGGCACACACCCCTCCTGTCTCAGGGCACTGCTGGGAGGACTCCACACCCACCCCTCCTGTCTCAGGGCACTGCTGGGAGCACTCTGTAACCACCCCTCCTGTCTCAGGGCACTGCTGGGAGCACTCTGTACCCACCCCTCCTGTCTCAGGGCACTGCTGTGAGGACTCCACACCCACCCCTCCTGTCTCAGGGCACTGCTGGGAGTGATAGGCACACACCCCTCCTGTCTCAGGGCACTGCTGGGAGGACTCCACACCCACCCCTCCTGTCTCAGGGCACTGCTGGGAGCACTCTGTAACCACCCCTCCTGTCTCAGGGCACTGCTGGGAGCACTCTGTACCCACCCCTCCTGTCTCAGGGCACTGCTGTGAGGACTCCACACCCACCCCTCCTGTCTCAGGGCACTGCTGGGAGTGATAGGCACACACCCCTCCTGTCTCAGGGCACTGCTGGGAGGACTCCACACCCACCCCTCCTGTCTCAGAGCACTGCTGGGAGGACTCTGCACACACACCTCCTATTTCTGGATATGTACGCTTGGAACATACACGGTGGGGGTAGGCTCCATGCATACGCGGGTGAGGGTACGAGTCGTACTTACACTGTTGGGGTGGGGGTAGGCTCCATGCATATGCGGGTGAGGGTACGAGTCGTACTTACTCTGTTGGGGTGGGGGTAGGCTCCATGCATACGCGGGTGAGGGTACGAGTCGTACTTACACTGTTGGGGTGGGGGTAGGCTCCATGCATACGCGGGTGAGGGTACGAGTCGTACTTACACTGGTGTGGTGGGGGTACGGTCCGTACGTCCGCGGGTGAGGGTACGAGTCGTACTTACACTGTTGGGGTGGGGGTAGGCTCCATGCATACGCGGGTGAGGGTACGAGTCGTACTTACACTGTTGGGGTGGGGGTAGGCTCCATGCATACGCGGGTGAGGGTACGAGTCGTACTTACACTGTTGGGGTGGGGGTAGGCTCCATGCATACGCGGGTGAGGGTACGAGTCGTACTTACACTGGTGTGGTGGGGGTACGGTCCGTACGTCCGCGGCTGAGGGTACGAGTCGTACTTACACTGTTGGGGTGGGGGTAGGCTCCATGCATACGCGGGTGAGGGTACGAGTCGTACTTACACTGGTGTGGTGGGGGTACGGTCCGTACGTCCGCGGGTGAGGGTACGAGTCGTACTTACACTGTTGGGGTGGGGGTAGGCTCCATGCATACGCGGGTGAGGTTACGAGTCGTACTTACACTGGTGTGGTGGGGCTACGGTCCGTACGTCCGCGGGTGAGGGTACGAGTCGTATTTACAATGTTGGGGTGGGGGTAGGCTCCATGCATACGCGGGTGAGGGTACGAGTCATACTTACACTGTTGGGGTGGGGGTAGGCTCCATGCATACGCGGGTGAGGGTACGAGTCGTACTTACACTGTTGGGGTGGGGGTAGGCTCCATGCATACGCGGGTGAGGGTACGAGTCGTACTTACACTGTTGGGGTGGGGGTAGGCTCCATACGTATGCGGGTGGGTACGGGTCGTACTTACACTGTTGGGGTGGGGGTAGGCTCCATGCATACGCGGGTGAGGGTACGAGTCGTACTTACACTGGTGTGGTGGGGGTACGGTCCGTACGTCCGCGGGTGAGGGTACGAGTCGTACTTACAATGTTGGGGTGGGGGTGCGGTCCGTACGTCCGCGGGTGAGGGTAACGTACTTACACTGGTGGGGTGGGTGTACGCTCCATACGTACGCGGGTGGGGGTAGGGTCCGTACATATCCGTCCCCACGCTATGTGATGCTTGTGCGGGCCGTACCCAGGCCTTTGCCACGTGGGTACGATCCGTCCCGCCATTGTTGGGGTGACGTGGGTGTGGGCGTGGTACGTCTCGTACCCACGCTCTTGAGGTGTGGGTACGGGACGTACCGGTCTGGTTGTGTTGCCGGTTCGCGTGGTGACGGACTTCCGTTGTGGCGGTCGCTGGCTTCGCTGGACATGCCCCCACCCCCTCGTAGTGACCAGGGCATGGGTGTCAGGTATGTCCTGGGCATGTGTGGTGTGTGACTTTGGTGGGGGTTTTGTGGCCTGCCCTGGTCCTGCCACCCCCACCCCCCCCACTTTCCCCCCTCCCTTAGTTGTTCTGACCTTCTGCGGCGTCTGCGTCGGAACCTGTAGAGGAGGTGGACTGCTATGAGGGCCGGGATGACACGTAGGTTCGGGTCCATGTCTGTCTGTCGCGTACTGGTCCTCCTTGTTCGCGTCGTCCTGTCGCGTACTGGTCCTCCTTGTTCGCGTCGTGCTGTCTGTCCGTCGCGTACTAGTACTCCTTGTTCGCGTCGTCCTGTCGCGTACTGGTCCTCCTTGTTCGCGGCGTCCTGTCTGTCCGTCGCATACTGGTGGTCCTTGTTCGCGTCGTCCTGATTTCCCGGCAGTTTTTGGCAGCCGGAAAATATTCACCGTGCGGGATGACGTCGGTGCGAATCGTGATTCCTGGTTCGTGAATGGCAGGCTGCGAGCGTCTCGACGTCAGGTCGGCCCTTTCCCGGATCGCATTGGTAGGTTTATTTTGTTCGGTCGGGCTTTTTTACGAATCGTACGGAAATGGTGTTCCGTGCGAATCGTAATTCCTTGTTAGTAAATTTTGACGACCGGGTACGCGTCGGACGGAGAATATGCTCCGTCCGACGGTTCGTACCCGGTTTTTACCGGATCGTGATAGGCACCCAAGTTTTCATTTTGGCACTGCTTCCTATTTACACTGCCCCTGTAAATAGGGGGCAGCATCAAAATCAATGGGTGTTGCGGGCGAACACCCGCTGCAACACCCACTGCCCACCCCTTTCACGCTAAGCGTAGCTTGAAAGGGAGCCCTATTTGCAAGGCAGCGTTAGGCCATGTTAAGTGGCTTAACGCTGCCTTGTAAATAAGGCGAAGACCCTATTGCCACGGAAACGTCACAAAAAGTGACATTCCTGAGGCGATAGGGGCTTGTACATATGCTCCTTGGTTTTTAACCTTCCTCTATACTTTTGGTCGCATTTGCGATGGGTGGGGGGTTCTTCTCACTAGGGAAGTGTTGTCTTTTACTTTTCTCCTCTTCCGGGCTGGGACGCTGTAGAGGCACCATCTTGGTTAGTGCGCACTCTAGTCGCCCAGCCCTTATGCCTACAAAGGCAGCCGCCGAAGGCACACCAAAGGCAAGCCTGTCTGCGCCCATCAGCGTCCCGTAAGCGTCCAGCGCCAGCCACTATGCCATTTATTCACACCATTAATCACCTTTGATAGGGCCCCTCTACTCCGCATGGACCCTTCAAAAAGATTTTCTTCTCACTGGTCACCCGGTAAGATAACTGAGGAATTTGTGTGTCCTAGCTGCGCATGGACTTACACTAGGCCTTGTTCCAACAGGGCCCTACACATTCCAGATAAGGCAGGAAAACATCAAAAACTGTTTTGGGCTGCCTTGATCAATGTAAGATCCCTCCATGAACATGAGCTTAAGGTTTTGCACCTATTAAACGATGAGGAACTGGATGTCCTCTTTCTCACAGAAAACTGGCTCTCAGCATCTGCCAACCTCCCACTAGCTACTGCCATTCCCCCTAATTACAGGGGGCAGGACGGTACTAGTGTAACAGAAGGAATACGAATGCTCATCATTCTCTCTTGAGGGCCTAGAGATAGCAGAGGCACTTGGGGGCATATTAGCAAGCCAGGCGTTAAAATTATCGCCGCTTTAGCGGCAGAAAACTGCCGCTAAAACTGTGAAAATGGGCTTGATAATATGCTCTAAGGAATTCCAATTGAAGCCCATGTTAGATGTCCTTCACATCTAACATGGGTTTCAATTGGAATTCCATAGAGTATATTATCAAGCCCATTATCTCCGCTTTAGCGGCAGTTTTCTGCCGCTAAAGCAGCGATAATTTTATCGCCTGGCTTGTTAATATGCCCCTTGGCTTCTGTCTGTCCTTTACCACCAACCAGTCTCTTGCAGGGGTCCATCTCTACAGTGTCCCGGGCCCTGGCAGCCCCTGCTTGTGCACATTGGAGAGTGCATTAGCCCCATGGGTGATGAGGTATGCCCATTACCTAGTGCTGGGTGATTTTAATGTTCACTTGGACAACCCATCGGGGCACGAGGCCCCCACACTCTTAGAAATCATGAGTTCTCTTTCCCTGAAACAACAGGTCTCTGGTCCCATTAATCAAGCTGGCCATACCCTAGACCAGGTTGTTTCCAACGTGAACTTGGTGGTTTCTCAACCCACTCCTCTTCCATGGTCAGACCACTACCTTATTCCATTCGCATGGCCTCAGACTGGCAATTGGCCACCCCTGAAGGATAATATGCAGATCTCCTATCGCGCTTATCACAAAATACAGCATGATGACCTGAAGCGTGATGTTACAATTAGCACCCCTGTTCTGTTCGGCTGTGTGGAAGAGGACACCACAAGCCTCAACAGCTGGATTCGCGGGACTGTTAACGCATTAGCCCCCCATTAAAAATAAATCTCAATCAAGGTTGAAGCCATCTGCCCCCTGGCTCAATGATGAGCTTAGTGCATGCAATAAACTCTGTAAACAGCTTGAAAGGTTATGGAGACACATTTCCATTCAGAGGATAAAGCAACATATAAGATCTCACTGAAGAAGTACCACAGGAAATTGTCTCTAGGTAAAAAGACCTTTTTTGATATTAGGATAGAGGAGGCAGACAACAAAACCAAGGAAATCTTTAAAATTATTAATTCTTTTCTGAGCCCTGTTGTCATATCTAGAGTATGTACACCTACTGTTGAGTGGTGCAATGAACTTCACTCTTTTTCCACGAAAAAATCAAGACCATTCAGAACAATTTCCCTAATAATGCTCAAGTCTACCAAGCACAGGCATCTCCTCGAAAGGATTATTTTCCTTCTCCATGCCCTTCTCCCTAGACAAGTTCGCCCCTCTTTCTCTCGAACTTCACTTTCAGCGTTGGAGGGCATGAAGTCCATCTCCCCTTTAGGCTCCCCTTTAGACCCTTACCCGACTACCGTGCTGAGTGTGGCTGCTCAATCTATCAATCCTATAGTGAACCGCATATTTAACATCTTGCTGGCAATGGGTATCATTAGGTTGGAAAAAGGCGAAAGTGCACCCTCTGTTGAAAAAACTGGCAGCTGATCCTAATTAAATTGGCGAATTACAGGCCCATCTCCCTTCTTCCTGCTTTCTCAAAGATTCTGAAGAAAGAAGTCAACTGCCAACTCTCCCTTTCCTTCGAAGGTAATAAAATATTACATCCCAGCCAATCTGGCTTTTGCCCCCTTTTTAGGACTGAGACCGTCCTTCTGGAAGTTGTTGAACATGTAAGGAACACCCTAGACAAGGGAGGCAAGGCCATTCTGATCCTTCTAGATCTCACTCCAGCTTTCAACACTGTGCCCCACTCTAAGCTTCTTGAGCGTCTTCAAGAGATAGGGATCAGAAACTCAGCCTTAAATTGGCTGACATAATTTTTGAGCAAGCGTACTCAGGAAGTATGGCTGCCCCCTTATACCTCGCAAGCCAGAACCCTGACTGTGGGCGTACCCCAGGGTTCGGCCCTTAGCCCCACCCTGTTTAACTTATACCTCACGCCCTTGGCAATACTGGCTGAGTCCCTGGGTGCTAAAGTCATTTCTTATGTGGATGACATGCAGCTACTCTTCGCCTGTGAGAAGGGAAGTGAACTGGATGGGGAACTCATCTCGCGGTGTGTCGCCAGAATGTTTCATTGGTTGGACCGGCAGCAACTAAGGTGTAATCCAGATAAAACCGAGATCATGGTCTTCGGAGATGGCCGCCACAATCTGGTGAGAACCTGCTGGCCGAGCAATGTGCCTCAGCCTGGTCCCCTACAAAAGTCTTTGAAGAACCTAGGTATTAAAATTGACAGCACCCTATCTTTCCAAACCCAGATTCAAGCTCTAGCTGGCTCCTGCTTCAGCACTATCCACATGCTAAAAAATGTTTTACCTCTCCTGTCTGAGTCTGAAGGCAGAAAGGTCGTTCAGGCTCTGATCACAATGAGAATGGATTATGGGAATGCCCTTTACCTCGGTCTCCCTGATTTTCTTCTCAATAGACTGCAGGTGGTGCACAATTCTGCGGCTAGACTGCTACTCAGACTCCTACCCATGTCTCACATATCCTTTCATCTGAGGGCCCTCCACTGGCTCCCTATATGAAAGAGGATAGTTTTTAAGGCCATGGTCTTAATGCATAAGGCCTTGCACGATGTGAGCGTGGTATACCTGAGAGAGAGGATCAGTGAATACATCCCAGCGCGTACCCTTTGTTCGTCCTCTTCACGCCTTGCTAGAGTGCCCCGGATCAATCGTCTTAGAGTAGGCGGGAGATCCTTTTTTTACTTCGGGCTGCTCAACTGTAACAAACTTCCAACAGATTGCCGTATAGTCAGTAATCCTGCTGCCTTCAAGAGGAAACTGAAGACATGGCTCTTTAGGCAGTCAATCTAGATTCCTTGGTCTGTTGCCCTTAGCCTGAGCGCCGGGACACTCTGTTGAGTAGCTGTGCACTTTACAAATCAGGTTTACATAACATGACACTCTACTCTATGACACGCCACTCCACTCTATGCCACTCCACTGTAAACCCCTCTACTCCATGCTATTCCATTCCACACCACTCCACTTTACTCCACCTCACACTACGCTATTCCACTCTACGCCACGCCACTCCACTCTATGCCCCTCCATTGTAAGACACTGTACAACACACCACTCTATGACATAATACTCCACTCTACTCTACAAAATGCCTATCCATTCTATACCACTCCACTCTACTGTATGACACCTCACTCCACTCTACACTCCACTCAGTGCTATGCCATTCTATGTCACTCCATTCTACGCCACCCAACTCTATGCCATGAAACTGTATGCCACGCCACTCTACGACACGACACTCTATGCCATGACACTCTATGCCATGGCACTTTACGCCACAGTACTCTACGATAGGACTTCCATTCACACAACAATGTACGACCCTCCACTCTATGCCACTCCACTCTACTCTGATCTACTCCACTCTATAACTCTCTAAGCTCTGTACAAAACTCTACTCCACTCTACATCACTCTTCACAACTCCCTCTATGTCGCTCAAACCCACTTTAGTCCTCTTTAATCTATGACACACTACTCCACTCTACTCCACTACTCTAATCTAAGCCACTCCACTCTGCACCACTGTATGCCACTCGATTCTACAACACTCTACTCCACTCTATGCTATTCAACTCTGTGCCACTCCACTCGTCTCATTCCACTCTGCTCTATTCCACTCTACACCACTCCACTCTACACCACTCCACTGCACTGTAAGACATTCTATGATACGCTAATCCACTCTACGCAACTCCACTATACTCTACTACATGCCACTCCATTCTACACAATATCCACTCGACACTATGACACACCAATCCAGTCAAGGCCTCTCCACTCTACACCACTCCACTCTATGCCACCTGACTCTCGCCACTTAACTCTACAATATTGCACTCTATTCCACTCCACTCTATGCCTCTCCACTCTAAGACACTGTATCACATGCCACTCTCTGACATGACACCCCACTTCACTCTACGACACGCCACTCCAATCTATGCCACTCCACTCCTACGTTATTCCACTCTATGCCACTCAACTCTATGCCGCTCTACTTTATGCCAGAACACTGTAAGCCATGACACAATATACCCTAGTACAGAACAATACGACACTGTACAACATGACACTATACAACACTTCACTCTACATCACCTCGCACTCTGTGACACTCCACTCTACTCCGCTCTACCATGCTCTACTCCACTCTATGATACTCAACCCCTCTTCACTCTACCACACACTACTCCACTCTATGATATGCCACTCGACAACACTCCACTCCACTTTATCCCACTCCACTCTACTCTACTCTATGATACTCAACGCAACTCCCTCTATGCCACTCCACCCCACTTTACTCCACTCTACTCTATCATACACTTCTCCACTCTACTCCATTCTAGTCCACTACTCCACAATACCCCACTCAACTCTATGTCACTCCACTCTATGCCACTCTATGTCACTCAACTCTACAACGCTCTATGCCACTCTACTTTACAACACTCTATGCCACTCCTCTCTACTGAACTTTGCAGCACTTTCTAACATTCCAGCCCACTGTACAACATGTCGCTCCACTCTATGACACTTTAATCCACTTTCTGTTACACCTCTCCACTCTACTTCAGACCACTCTACTACACTTTACAACCCTCTATGCTATGCCAGTCCACTTGATTCCACTCCACTCTACTCCACTATACAACACTTCACCCAACTCTATGCCACTGTATGTCACTCCACCCTCACCGTTCCACTCTAGACAAACTAATCCACTCGGTGCAACTCCACCCTATAACAGTCTACACTTTATGGCACTCTAAGACACTCTACTCTACTCTATGTCCCTACACTCCACTCTGCAACACTGTGCAAGCGGGCGCAAACCAATATTGAAATTTTGCTCACAACTTTCTCCAGGAAATAAGATCGACCTTTTCCAAGAGGTGGTTATCGCAGATCTCAGAAGTAAAATAACCAACTTCAAAAAGATGAAACTGTCAAATTTAACTACAAAGGAATGGAAGGCTTTGAAAGAACTGGGTGGTGATTGGAGTATAATCATCAAAGCATTCGATAAGGGTGGAAACAGTGATAATGGATCGTACTCAATATATCAAAGAAGTTAGACGCCAACTGGATAACCAAGCACACTATGAGAGACTTTGCTCGGATCGGACAAAAGAAATTTCCTCAAAATAAAAACATAAACTCCTGAAAAGAAAAGAGAAGGATATGCTGGATTATAAAGAATACTACTATTTGAGAAATGATAACCCTATCACACCAGTGGTATACTTTTTACTGAAAATCCATAGAAACAAAAAGGAACCCCCTGGCAGGCCCATAGCAAGTTCTATTGGATCACTATTGGAGAACACATCAGGATTTATAGATCTATTTCTCATTAATTATGTTAGTGTGCTACCTTCATATATATTTGGGATTTTGCAGACTTTCTATCAAGAATCAATACCATTCCATGGGAAAAGAATTATGTTATGACTCCTATTGATGCACTGTACTTTACTATAGACCCCAATTCAATTGGATCAATATAAGAGCACTCCTGTCGACCTAAAGAGAAAATAATTTTTTGCTTTAAAGCATTCTCACCCACTAGCACTATACACATCAATCCAACATGAGGATGATATCAAAACAATGTTTTCATCTTGATTAAGCCTGCTATAACCAGAAGCAGGGTGCTGCTACGAAACATCCTGTGCCCCTACGTATGCCAATTTATTGATTGTATTTTGGGAACAAGAAACAATGTGGACAGACATCAGTGATGTCACTGACCATGTCATGGGTGATGTGATATGTGAGGTCATATTCAGTGCATTTATTGCGAGAGCTGAATTTCTCTGGTTTTGAATTGTGAGCCTAACTATAATGTCCCTGTAACCTCTGTTTTTTTAGTGGAAAAATATAAATATTTAATTTGCTATCTACGTGCTAGGATGTCCCTGTATTCTTAAGTATGTGGGTAGTACAATACTACTGGTCCATAAGAGGGTGCTGAAACACCTCAGAGCGATTAAAAATGGCGATAAGTCATATCCAGTGGCGCGCCATTTTGAGAAACACCATAACAAGAATGAACAAGGTCTTACATATTTTGTCATAGATTCTATTCCTCCTCATATTCGTGGAGGTGACAGAGAGAAGAAATTAAGAAGGCTAGAATCGTATTATATATTAGAGCTAGATACGAGGGCTCCGGAAGGACTGAATATGGAAGAAGATCTGTACACTCATCTGTAAACTCTCTGATAATCTAGTTACCATATAGTTGAATTCTGTCAAAAAGCTCCTTCAGATTTTCTGTTTTAATAATTTTAAGTTTTTGTTAACACTTGCACTTTTTTGGTTAGTTTCAAGCACTATGTTTACACAATGCAGACATTACAGATATGAACCGCATGATTGCATTAAGCCCCGACAGCCCAATCACATGTGCACATTTGCATGAAACAAGTGCATAACTGTACGAAGAATGGTCAGCAAATACTGTATTTCCAAATTCTTTTTTCTTTCAATTCTATATTCTTTTTGACCTTCTTTTTAGAAATCTTCATGTATTTAAACTATGTATTCAGGTTACAGTAATTTAAAGCCTTTCTATGTGGCAATGAGAACAATAAATTCCTGTGAAGCACATAAAAACTAAAAGGGTTTAAAAGCCTGTTGGAAGTCATCTTAACTGTTCTTCTTAAATTGTATGTGATTGTTATTTATTTGATTTTAAATTTTCATTGCAAGTCTATTGCTGGTCTGTCCGTGGCAAGCTGGTGTGATGGCTAGTTTTGATGGCAAAAACATGCCACAAAAATAAAAATAAGACAACATGTCGCCATGTAAATGTAGTAGCAATATGCTTGCTGTGTCGCAGCCCAACCTTTGGTGACTAAATGACCCAGTTTGTCTTTAAATTTACATCTTTTCTTGCGGGGTACAGTCCAGGCCATAGACCTATTTAAACATGATTCCACTCTCCATCAGAAAGCTGACAAACATCATTGTTAAAATAGAAAAAATAGAGAGTACCTCTGACACCATCGATTAGACGTATTTATAATAGCCAGTTGGATTTTTTATTTATCCCTGGCCTGCAATTTAAATACAAAGCAGAGCTATTTAAACTGTTTCATCAAGACTTAAGGTTCTTATGCAACGCCTGCTTAGGCATTAAGTGAATGTTTCAAACTAGTTGATATACATCTGTAACAATAAATACAGCACGAAAACAGATACAAAATCACTTACATCTGTACAAACTGACAACGAGACTAGACACAATATGGAAAAACAATTAGACAATGCTTATACACTTGTACAAATAAAGCTCAGTGGGTTTACATACATGAAAAGAAAAGAAAAGACACCATGCAAGCTATTACACTCTTGGAAGGTAAACCCTTTGATGAAAAAGAAGAATACCTGGTCACACTTGACATTGTTAGTCTGTATACCAATTTCCCACAGGCAGAAGGGTTGGAGGCAATCGAATTCTTTTTGGAAAAACGTGAACGCCCCCACAATGTCCCCACCAGTTTCATAAGGCAGATGGCAGAAATCTGTTTGAAATACAATTTCTTCACATTTAATGGATCCCAATTTGTGCAAATCAAAGGAGCCGCAATGGGATGTCCATTTGCACCGGAAATGGCCATTATGTTTATGGCCTTATTTGAAGACAGGTGGATATATTCCAACAATCCATATGACGGCCACATTAAAATGTGGTATCGTTATATTGACGATGTTTTTATGCTGTGGCGTGGATCGAAAGAACAACTTCTGGAATTTTTTGATTGGATTAATCATAGAAATGGTGACTTTCAATTTACGTTGAACTACAATAAAACTGAGATGAACTTCCTAGATCTAATGATAAGACATGAAGAAGGAAGTATTTATACGACCTTGTACAAGAAGGAAACTGATAGAAACACCATACTTCACTTCTCTAGTTTCCACCAACGCAACCTTAGAGAAAACCTACCCTTCAGTCAGTTCCTAAGAATAAAAGGTAACTGCAAGAAATTCGGCACTCTGCAACACTGTGCAAGCGGGCGCAAACCAATATTGAAATTTTGCTCACAACTTTCTCCAGGAAATAAGATCGACCTTTTCCAAGAGGTGGTTATCGCAGATCTCAGAAGTAAAATAACCAACTTCAAAAAGATGAAACTGTCAAATTTAACTACAAAGGAATGGAAGGCTTTGAAAGAACTGGGTGGTGATTGGAGTATAATCATCAAAGCATTCGATAAGGGTGGAAACAGTGATAATGGATCGTACTCAATATATCAAAGAAGTTAGACGCCAACTGGATAACCAAGCACACTATGAGAGACTTTGCTCGGATCGGACAAAAGAAATTTCCTCAAAATAAAAACATAAACTCCTGAAAAGAAAAGAGAAGGATATGCTGGATTATAAAGAATACTACTATTTGAGAAATGATAACCCTATCACACCAGTGGTATACTTTTTACTGAAAATCCATAGAAACAAAAAGGAACCCCCTGGCAGGCCCATAGCAAGTTCTATTGGATCACTATTGGAGAACACATCAGGATTTATAGATCTATTTCTCATTAATTATGTTAGTGTGCTACCTTCATATATATTTGGGATTTTGCAGACTTTCTATCAAGAATCAATACCATTCCATGGGAAAAGAATTATGTTATGACTCCTATTGATGCACTGTACTTTACTATAGACCCCAATTCAATTGGATCAATATAAGAGCACTCCTGTCGACCTAAAGAGAAAATAATTTTTTGCTTTAAAGCATTCTCACCCACTAGCACTATACACATCAATCCAACATGAGGATGATATCAAAACAATGTTTTCATCTTGATTAAGCCTGCTATAACCAGAAGCAGGGTGCTGCTACGAAACATCCTGTGCCCCTACGTATGCCAATTTATTGATTGTATTTTGGGAACAAGAAACAATGTGGACAGACATCAGTGATGTCACTGACCATGTCATGGGTGATGTGATATGTGAGGTCATATTCAGTGCATTTATTGCGAGAGCTGAATTTCTCTGGTTTTGAATTGTGAGCCTAACTATAATGTCCCTGTAACCTCTGTTTTTTTAGTGGAAAAATATAAATATTTAATTTGCTATCTACGTGCTAGGATGTCCCTGTATTCTTAAGTATGTGGGTAGTACAATACTACTGGTCCATAAGAGGGTGCTGAAACACCTCAGAGCGATTAAAAATGGCGATAAGTCATATCCAGTGGCGCGCCATTTTGAGAAACACCATAACAAGAATGAACAAGGTCTTACATATTTTGTCATAGATTCTATTCCTCCTCATATTCGTGGAGGTGACAGAGAGAAGAAATTAAGAAGGCTAGAATCGTATTATATATTAGAGCTAGATACGAGGGCTCCGGAAGGACTGAATATGGAAGAAGATCTGTACACTCATCTGTAAACTCTCTGATAATCTAGTTACCATATAGTTGAATTCTGTCAAAAAGCTCCTTCAGATTTTCTGTTTTAATAATTTTAAGTTTTTGTTAACACTTGCACTTTTTTGGTTAGTTTCAAGCACTATGTTTACACAATGCAGACATTACAGATATGAACCGCATGATTGCATTAAGCCCCGACAGCCCAATCACATGTGCACATTTGCATGAAACAAGTGCATAACTGTACGAAGAATGGTCAGCAAATACTGTATTTCCAAATTCTTTTTTCTTTCAATTCTATATTCTTTTTGACCTTCTTTTTAGAAATCTTCATGTATTTAAACTATGTATTCAGGTTACAGTAATTTAAAGCCTTTCTATGTGGCAATGAGAACAATAAATTCCTGTGAAGCACATAAAAACTAAAAGGGTTTAAAAGCCTGTTGGAAGTCATCTTAACTGTTCTTCTTAAATTGTATGTGATTGTTATTTATTTGATTTTAAATTTTCATTGCAAGTCTATTGCTGGTCTGTCCGTGGCAAGCTGGTGTGATGGCTAGTTTTGATGGCAAAAACATGCCACAAAAATAAAAATAAGACAACATGTCGCCATGTAAATGTAGTAGCAATATGCTTGCTGTGTCGCAGCCCAACCTTTGGTGACTAAATGACCCAGTTTGTCTTTAAATTTACATCTTTTCTTGCGGGGTACAGTCCAGGCCATAGACCTATTTAAACATGATTCCACTCTCCATCAGAAAGCTGACAAACATCATTGTTAAAATAGAAAAAATAGAGAGTACCTCTGACACCATCGATTAGACGTATTTATAATAGCCAGTTGGATTTTTTATTTATCCCTGGCCTGCAATTTAAATACAAAGCAGAGCTATTTAAACTGTTTCATCAAGACTTAAGGTTCTTATGCAACGCCTGCTTAGGCATTAAGTGAATGTTTCAAACTAGTTGATATACATCTGTAACAATAAATACAGCACGAAAACAGATACAAAATCACTTACATCTGTACAAACTGACAACGAGACTAGACACAATATGGAAAAACAATTAGACAATGCTTATACACTTGTACAAATAAAGCTCAGTGGGTTTACATACATGAAAAGAAAAGAAAAGACACCATGCAAGCTATTACACTCTTGGAAGGTAAACCCTTTGATGAAAAAGAAGAATACCTGGTCACACTTGACATTGTTAGTCTGTATACCAATTTCCCACAGGCAGAAGGGTTGGAGGCAATCGAATTATTTTTGGAAAAACGTGAACGCCCCCACAATGTCCCCACCAGTTTCATAAGGCAGATGGCAGAAATCTGTTTGAAATACAATTTCTTCACATTTAATGGATCCCAATTTGTGCAAATCAAAGGAGCCGCAATGGGATGTCCATTTGCACCGGAAATGGCCATTATGTTTATGGCCTTATTTGAAGACAGGTGGATATATTCCAACAATCCATATGACGGCCACATTAAAATGTGGTATCGTTATATTGACGATGTTTTTATGCTGTGGCGTGGATCGAAAGAACAACTTCTGGAATTTTTTGATTGGATTAATCATAGAAATGGTGACTTTCAATTTACGTTGAACTACAATAAAACTGAGATGAACTTCCTAGATCTAATGATAAGACATGAAGAAGGAAGTATTTATACGACCTTGTACAAGAAGGAAACTGATAGAAACACCATACTTCACTTCTCTAGTTTCCACCAACGCAACCTTAGAGAAAACCTACCCTTCAGTCAGTTCCTAAGAATAAAAGGTAACTGCAAGAAGAAGGATGACTATTTCGAAAATGCAAACGCCCTCATGGGGAAACTAATTGCCAGGAAATACCCAAAGAAGCTCTTGAAAAGAGTCATGAAGAGAGCTTGGTATGTTCCCAGAGAAACATTGTTAACACCCAAAGTACGAGAGGATGATCTTCCCCTTGTGTGCGTCACCACTTTTTCAGGCTGTACCAACGACATGAAAAAAATAGTACGAAAGAACTGGTCGACCGTGAAATCCTTGGTCCCGTTACAAAAACTCCCAATCTTTGCACTCAAGAAGAACCAAAGCCTAAAAGACAAACTAGTACATGCGAATACAGAAAAGAAGAAAAATACTCAATCTATTCGCGCAATGCTAACCTTACCACTGATTAGAGGTCATCGCAAATGTGGGAACTGCTCCTCCTGTGATAGTACAATAGAAGGCTCCCTCTTCACCTATGGAAATAAATTTGTAAAGCATGAAGCATTTACCAATTGCAATACACACAATGTAATCTATG
This sequence comes from Triturus cristatus, assembly GCF_964204655.1. NCBI lineage: Eukaryota > Metazoa > Chordata > Amphibia > Caudata > Salamandridae > Triturus > Triturus cristatus. The sequence goes on along the minus strand of NC_140595.1, from coordinate 694,087,367 downwards.
GCGCAATTTGCCCTTGTCCGAGATTATATGTCGGCAAAACAACTCAAGCCATTAAAGCACGCATGACTCAACATCGCTCTAGAATTAGATGCAAAATCATGAATGCACCTAGGGTCTCACATTGTCTAGAGTGTCAGCACAGTCCCAGTGACATCAAATGGACTGTGCTGAAACATGTGTCTGGGGGTAACATCGATAGCCTTCTATCTAGATTTGAAGCCAAAACTATAATGTATTTGAACACAATCGATAATGGCCTGAATGAGATTAAACACTGGGTATGATGTTTGCTTCTAGACAGCTCCTCTTTCTGTCCTGCCCAATCATTTACTAATGTATGTGGGAGGCTAAAATTGGTCTGTGGTTTTTTCTGTTCCTATCACCGTGATTGTTTGCTACTATCGAGAGTAATGTATTTATGAGGGTGTAACAGTACGTTGAATTATGTATTTTGTTTTGCTGTCACCTTTTTTTATAAAAAACCTTCACCAGGTCTTGTGCTATCGATGCTGCTCAGTTCCCGCTTTACCCGATTTGTTTGTCCAATAACAATAGGGAAGCGTGGAGAACTTTATTCAGAGTTCAACATAACACTCACTTCCCAAAAGTAGCGTCTATTTCCATAGTAACTGAGGGGAATTACGCTACGCGGCTTTAGTCCCTCCCCTTGGTCCACTAACCCGGAAGTACTAGGTCGATCCCTTCGACGTCACCCCAGAGCAACGCCCACCTTTCAAAAAAAGCCATGATCTATAATTGAGATAGTCGATCCCCGCCTGTGTCCAAGCCGGAGGTACACAAACCGAGACGCTCCGCGTCTTCCCCGCGTCATTCGAGCACGTAACTACAATTCAGTTGGTGACCTAGTCAGGATGACAAGCTACGCTCTTTCCTTCATCTATTGAAAGGTAACATCCTTGCTGTTTCTCTCCCGGTTCTTGGCCACTTGACACGGGAGTTAAGAGGGTCACTTTTATTGGTTTCAGGAGCCGCTCACTACGGAGAGGTGGTAGGCTTCACAACGTGCCACCTCTTTTTTTCAGTATTTTGCAAGCTCACAATTCACTCTCTCCTTTGGATAATATTGAGAATGTGTCTATTAAAACACCGCGTCTTCATTACAAGACTAAATAGCACGTGTATGTTTGCCACCACGCTCTGTCTCTTTCCACGAAGTTTTTTTCTCTTACTTTGAGACACTACCTAGCACAAGCATGAAGTGCGTACAAATTCAATCTCTAACACCCCTTTTTCTCTAACCCTTAAATATAGTAATTGATATCAGGTATACTACCCTCGTTAGTGAACAGATTTTCCCCTCCTTTCAGCTTAAAAGACCCAGCTCCGACTAAAGAAGCTACGGATTCTGTTACTTACGTACCACTGTGATGGTAGGTAAGATTAGATATTGTAAATAGACACTCTTTTTCACTTGTTAATATTTTGCACATAATAACTTTTTTAAACAAAAATAAATATCTGATTAGTACTCTTGTGCTTTATATTCAGATATCAAGAGTCCTCCGTAGAGAAATGTATTCACCCTGATGAAGACCTCCTATCTAAGAAGCGCCACGCAGAAGGTCGAAACGCGTTGGTAAACTTAAGGTGGAGGCGAGCCCTAAAGAACCCAGAAAAAACTAATGCCAAATTATTTTTGACGAATTCCCCCCAAAATAAGAAAAAAAGCCCCATTTAAATATAGGGTTCGGGATCTGGTTTCTAGACTACAAGGCGACCTCCCCCTATCTTTTTTGGCACCAATAAAAAGACTCTTATATTGTAAGGACTCTATGGCAAAGAGTCCCCGTACCTTTACTTAAAGAAAAACGTAGGACTTTTCTTTTCATGTATATAAACCCACTGAGCTTTGTTTGTACAAGTGTATAAGCATTGTCTAATTGTTTTTCCATATTGTGTCTAGTCTAGTTGTCAGTTTGTACAGATGTAAGTGATTTTGTATCTGTTTTCGTGCTGTATTTATTGTTACAGATGTATGTCAACTAGTTTGAAACATTCACTTAATGCCTAAGCAGGCGTTGCATAGGAACCTTAAGTCTTGATGAAACAGTTTAAATAGCTCTGCTTTGTATTTAAATTGGAGGCCAGGGATAAATAAAATATCCAACTGGCTATTATAAATACGTCTAATCGATGGTGTCAGAGGTGCTCTCTATTTTTTCTATTTTAGCATTAGATTCCAACCTCTGTACTCCTTAACAGAATCATTCCCCTGTTTGTTCAATAGACAAACATCATTGTGGCATCCCCGCCAGCCTAGGAGAATGCACAAGAACACGACACATACGGAGCTCGGAACCAACATCTTTATTCATCAGCATACAACATTCAATTCAAACTTTTATTATTTCATAACCATCAATTACCACACCTTAATACCCCTCAAATGATTACGCAATTCTTTCATTGAGTCTGCACAGGGCTGCGGGTTCCTTGTGCTCAAAGTCTTAAGACACTACAACTCCCTCCTTTTTCAATAAATAGGTATAACCAACAGCAGCATCATATTTAAGGGTGGTTGCTGAACTCCGCTCCGCTGGTGGAGTTTGCGAAGCTTTGCACACTCTGCACTCTGAGTAGAATGAGCCACAATGTTCTTCATGAGCAAGTTCAATGACTTGCTGTCTCAGATTCTCAGGTATGACAATACTAGAGCCTCTTCGCACAATGCCTTTTTAGTGTCAGACAGTTCATTTTGCTTGGAGTTACGAAGGAGAGTTTATCCAGCATGTTCCTCCCTCATTCCTCACCTTTAACATTGGTGACCTGGGATTGGATCACTGGGAGGGGGTACTTTTGCCAATCCTTGTGCGGCATACTGAATTTCGATCTGTTATTTGGTTGCTGGGTCTGGACATGCCTTTGTCTGAGCCGTCCTACTCCAGTTTGAAGAGGGCAGGGCAACTGTAGAACTACAGCCTATCATCTGGTGTACCCCCATCCGCTGAACTTAGCGGCAGTGGCGGCATGTATGTCCGGTTGGCATTGCAGGGCAAGCTTGTTTGCTGCTGGTGCCAATTCCGAACTGCCGATCTGGAAGGCAGAGAGGGACCTGCACGTAGTACGGCAGCTGTGGGCAGAGCACGGGCTGGGCACTGAACCTCTCCTCCCCCACAAATGCACACTTCATGCCGGCCTGGGGCTGCACACCGACACACAATGCCACAAGGCCAGTCAGCAGCACTCAGCAGAAGCCGGGAGCACAGGCAAATGACAGTGGTGGCCTTGGCGTCCCCCTGCTAGGTAGCAGTGTATAGGCACCAGGGAACTCGCTTTTGGGTCGTTCCTTTTTCTCCTTCCCACTAGAGCAACAAATAACAGTCTCTTCGGCAAGAGGGCCAGCTTCTTTGCCCACCCTGGTCACTTGGCTCCCCGTGCAACCCATACACCACCCCTGCTCTGGCTGCCACACCCCTGGCACCATGACCACTGCCAGCTGCACCCAGAACCATGCCCATGCAGAACCCCCGATGCCCAAGACCCCTGCTTTGCCACCACCACCACCAAACCCATAGGCTCCCCCAGACAACTGCTGGCGCCTGCCCTGCCTCCGCCAATCCCTACCCCGAAGCCAACGCCAGCACCGCCTCCGTTTGCAGCAGCCCCAGCCTCAGGTTCCTGAGCTTGAAGGCGGTAGAGCCTGGAGGACCAGGGGGACTGTTGGTACCCTTCAGCATGACCCATCCTTGCCACCCATAGACGCGGTGCAGGTGACATGGCAGTGGGAGAAAGGAGCTGCAGGCACTCAACAACAAGCTTGCAGCCTTCATCGACAAGGAAAGAAAGATTTTTTCCTGTATGGTTCTGTGGCATGTGACTGGTAAAGGCATGTGTGAAATGAAATGGATAGTTGCTGCTGCCCGGCAGTTCAGCCTGGCTGTGCCGAGATTTTTTTAGGCGCTAGACTTCACTCCTCAAGTGGTACAGTCTGCCTGTCACTGGCATGCTGTGCTGATGTAAGCAGCAAGAGCTGTCAGACTGACACTGCAGAGTCCCATCTAGACCAAGCAGACACCGGGCCAGTGAAACACAAGTGGCATTGACAGAATTCCACATCTCATGGAAGTCCGTGGCATTCAGAGGAGTTTTCTTTTAACTTCACAGAATTCCACGGGGTGAAACTCCGCGAGCTCTGCTCAGGCCTAATCATATTTCTTCGATAAGTCGTTGAGGTGCTCGCATAGTATGAGGTAGTTGAACTGTACCTGGAACGGACACCACTGGTACTGGATCTAATTTCTGATCTGGGCTTTCAGGTGGGGCAGCCTCATCTGGGATTACAGGAACAGATTATTTTTGAGACAGATGTTTGAAATGTGACGAGTCCCTTGTGATGGATTTGCAGGGACATAGCATCACTATCATATGTCCATTGCACATCTCAACTTTCAGAGGTTCAGAGGTTCAACAGCAAACAGAGGATCTGTTTTCCGCTTCTATTTTTGTTTGATAAGAGCCCAGTTGCCTTAGTCAAAGACCATCACTGAGTTCGCCGATGTTGATCAGCATATGTCTTCATCTGATGTTTTCGAGCAACAGTAGTGGCACAAACATTTTCATAATTCCAAGTTTGTTCAGAAGTCCACTGTGGTTGTTTGTTTCTTATAGCTCTCCCAAACAGCAAGGTGGCAGGACTCTCACTGGTGGTGGAGTGAGAAGTTAACCGATAAGCCTGTAGGGCATAACATAAGGTCTGACTCAGCTTGATTCCCTCTATCAATGCGCGTTGGATCGCTAGTTCCCCAGAAAACATTCCACAACACCATTAGCCTGAGGCAACAAAGGTGTACTTTTTTGATGCTTAACATTGAGTCTGGTTATAAACTCCTTAAACTCTTTGCTATTGAACAGTGGACCAATTTCAGACTTGAGAATATCAGGTATGCCCCCCCTGCAAATATGTCATCCAGCTGCTCAATTACTTTGTCTTGGGTTGTTGTTGACATTTCCTCCACCAGAGGAAAAAGAGAAAACTCATTAATGATCACCATCAGGTGATGCGCAATCGTTAGGGGCCTAAAGAAGTCTGCGGCCACTCTTTCCCACACCTGTGCAGGAAGATTAGGCATGGTTCGTGGATGCTGGGTCACTTTAGGAAAAAGGAAATTGCGTAAGTGACACTCCTTTAATTGCCTGTCAACTCTCTCACCCAAGTGAGGGACCCACACTCGATCTTTCAGGGCTCTTTTGGTGGCGACAATGCCACAATGTTCTTCATGAGCAAGTTCAATTACTTACTGTCTCAGACTCTCAGGTATGACAATACTGGAGCCTCTTAGCACAATGCATTTTTAGTGACAGTTCATCTTGCACATTTCGATACTTAATTTTGTCTCCCTGATTGTGGTGAAATAATTTTTTTAAGGGCTATCATGTATTTATCTTTTTTAGCTGCACCAATCTGTTCAATGGATAAAACCGCTGGCTTTTTGGGCCTTACAATGAAGTTGATGTATTCTTCAACGGTTTTTTATTTTGAACTGTGCCACTGTAGTGGTACTTATGAGAAATAATCTACAGGATTTTAGTTCTTGCCTGGCCTGTGCACAACTATATATTCGGACTCTTGTAACCGCAACCCCTACCTCTCAATGTGAGGGGCCATCTTGGCCTTTGGATTTACGAATATGATGAGCAGCGCTTGGTGGTCTGTGACAATCGTGAAGAGATTTCCATAAAGAAACACATGAAAATGTTTGCAAACCCACAGCACAGCCATAATATCGTTCTCATCCTTGGAATGGGCAAGCACACTGTTAGATAGACTTCAGCTGGTGTATACCACAATGTGTCTCTGACCATTTGGATTCCCATTATGGTGAGCAAGATTGCTCCCAGCCCCACCCGGCTTGCATCAACAGTAATCTCAGTGTGTAGTTTCGGATTAAAGTAGGCCGTCTCAGTCACATTTTCAATTGCATGCTTTATTCTTTTGCAGCTTGATCACATTCGGAGGATCATCTGAACTGGACATTTTGTTTGGTCAGGTCTCACAATGGGGCACTCACTGCAGCAAAGTCGCGAATGTATCTTGAACAATAGCTGGCCATGCCGAAGAAGGACTGTAAAATAGTGACATCTTGTGGGGGACTGGTGGCTGACAGCACTTGCACTTTATCTGGGTCAGGAGTCATTCCCCTATCTGAACATATGTGCCCAAAGAAACTGAGTTTGGTTTTGTGAAATTCACACTTTTCTGCATTTAACATGTGAGCTGCATTTGTAAGTAACTGACACACTTGTTTGAGGGCTTTATCATGCCCCTTCCTTCCCGTCCCAAATACCTGCATGTCATCACTGAAATTAAAAGCATGCTTAACATGTTGAATTATTCTATGTATTAACATCTTGGAATATTTCTACAGCAGATGACACTCCAAAACTTAACCTTTTGTATCTGAATAAACCAATAAGAGTTTCTTCCATTTCGAGTTGATGTATCCCTTGTTCAAGTCAAAACAGGAGAAGACTTTGGTTCAGTTCAGCTGCATAATCATGTCAGCAACGTGCAGATGCGGCTGTCTTTCCCTCTCTATTGTATTTTTGGACTGGCGCATATCCATGCAAATGTGCACTGCACCTCCACTGTCCTTTTTTGGCACTACAACTATAGGCGACATCCATGGTGTGGGATCAGTAGAGCTATCGATACTGTTGTGTTTCAACAGCGATTCTAGTTCTGTTTTTTATCGCTTTTTGTAGGTGAAATGCTATTCTGCGGTGCCGCTGGGCAACAGGCTGGATGTCTTTTTTAATGTGAAGTTGCACCTTCATGGGGGCGCTAGGTGCGGAATGGCTGCCTTTGGGTGAAGCTCCCGCAGCCCGGCGACGAAATCCTCCATAATCCTGCCTGAAAGTCGTCCTTTGCTGCCTGCACGGACCTGCGTGGACGGCCCGACATCCCTGCTGCAGCCTGAACACTCTTTCATCCTTCGTGGCCCGGTGATATCGGCCTGGGGAGCCGCTGCGGACCGCGCCGGCTGTGGCGGACGTCCCACCGGAGCCGAGACCGGGGAGCTGCTGCGACGAGAGGCCGGTGCTTCCCACGTGGAGGTTAGGCCTCACCTCCGAATCCGGAGCCGCGGGCGGCAGCCCTACGGCGCGACTGCGGGGATCGTAGTGTGCCAAACTGGATACCCCTGACCGGAGACGAGAGGACGGTCTAGGTGGTGGCGGGGGGCCCGGCGGGCGCTAGCACTGGTGACGGGTGCGCCCAGCTGATGTCGCGGCCGCGGCGGCCCTCTGTCCTGCCCTCCATTGATCCTTGCTGCGGTGCGGTGCTGCCTCGCTCGCCTCGGCGTGTGAGGATCTCTCGCCCCCCCGCTGATGCCTGGCTGCCTGCCCACTGGGTGCGATTGACCGACCGGCGGATCGACGGAGGTACGGGGCCCTCCTGTGCCGGTGCCTGCTTCGTGGAGCCCGCGCTAGGGAGTGGCGGGTCTGCGAGGGGGGCCATTGGCCTGGAGGCGCTGGACAGAGGTGCATGCCTTCTCCCCCTGGCTGGCGAGTCGCGGTCGCGGTGCCTACCTGTGGGGCTCGCCCCGGATCCTTCCTCCCCCCGCCTGCCTGGCTCTTATTTACTGGCGATCCGCGCAGAGGTCGCCCCGGACGCACAGGTGAGGAGCTGCCTGCTGAGGAGATGAGGGGTATGCTTGGGTGATCGCGATCGGGCTCTGGAGCGGAGGTTGGTCCCCAGCGGGGTCCCCCATAGCAGGTGGAGGGGGTCGAATGGTGGGATTGTGGATGATCCTGTGACCCGCTGCACGGTCTGGAGGTTTCCCCCCTCTCCTGCACTGCCACATTCCCCCCTTTTGCTTCTTTCCCTCGTGGCCTGACCTGCGGCCCGGCTCGCCCGGACGCGCCCTCGATCCTGCTGTGGGCAGCTTGGCAGCGCCGCCATGGGGAAGCCGGACAGTCGTCAGCCTCGCCTCACTTTCGAGTCCAAGAAGCCGACCAGGTCGCAGCCGGAGCCTGCTGCGGGGGGGTCGACGTCGGTGGAGGCCCCACCGGGGGAGGATGTCAAGTCCATACTGCTGGATATGCGGCAAAGTTTAGCGACCATAGTGGACAAAATGGACTCCATGCAGTCCCGAATGGACTCGATTGTGCATAAGGTTGACAGCCATGGCGAACGCCTCACAGAGACGGAGAGGCGTATCTCGGACACCGAAGATCGCACATCGGAACTGTCTGCCACTGTGGCGCGCATGGACAAAGTCCTACACGTAATAGCAGCCAAAAATGAGGACTTGGAAGCGCGCAGTCGGAGGAACAATATTCGTTTAATTGGCATTCCAGAATCGACCCACACGGGCAAGATGGAGGACTATGTGGAGGGTCTCCTGCGAGAGGTGGTGGGCACGGACTCCCTATCACCTCAGTTCATCGTCGAAAGGGCGCACAGATCTCTTGCCCTGAAACCGCCGCCGGGGGCTCCCCCCCGCCCTATTATCGCACGCTTGCTGAACTTCCGTGACCGAGATGTCGCGCTTCGGACGGCGAGAGAGAAGAAGACCCTATCCTACGGCGGCACAGCCTTCACCATATTCCCAGACTTCACCCCGGTGGTTCAGGAGGAGCGGAAGAAATTCGTCCAGGTCAAGCACAAACTGCGAGCTGCACAAATTGACTATGCGCTTCTTTACCCGGCCCGCCTGCGCATCACTCATCAAGGGAAACAAATCTTTTGCACTAAACCCCAACAGGCGGAGGAGTTCTTGAAGCGAATCAAGAAACGTGACCTGGATTGCCCCTCTTCGCCGGCATCAGGATGATGGTGCTGGATCGTTGTCCTGTCGCCACTGAGACTGTTGCTTGTCAGCTGGTAAGGTGTTGCACGTGTCTGCCATAGTGAGACTTGGTATGGGGACCCATGGACCTAGTTGTGTTAACTGTGAGGGGATGTTATCGGAGTTCAGCACTTCTTTAGCTTGTACCAGACTCTCAGGACTCTTTCGTATCGCTGGGCGCCCTTTGTCCATGGAGAGGGCTCGGCCCCTGGCTGGGCGCACTCTTCTGGGTCGAGGGGTTACTGTGTTTTCACCTAGACTGTCCTCCCAAGGGTATTACCCACTTGACTTTAAGTTTACATGTGGCTCCCATATGGCACTTGCTATAGAGGGGGTTTGCTTCGGGGTGGGGGGGTGGGGGACTGTCCAGATAGCATGTTTGGGATGCTGCTGTGGGTGGGGGGTGGGGGGGGGGAGTTGGGGATTTGTTAAATATGCTAGTCTTGAATGGTATGTGGCGATGTTGGCATTGACTTCTTCACAGTGTTCGGGGGGCGGTGGTTGCATTGTGTTGCTGTATTTGAGTCTTCTCTGTTTCCATGAGTGATCCGCAGACACGTAGGGACTTTACTGGGCAACTTAACTTTTTTGACCTGGAATGTGAGGGGCTTGGGAGACCATAGAAAGCGTAGACACGTCCTGGCATACCTGGATAGGCATCGCATAGGGGTAGCCTTCCTTCAGGAGACGCACCTGGACCCCTCCCGGCCTGTGTTGTTTGCGTCACGTTGGGCTGTGCACCGTACTTTCTCCTCTTACTCCACCTATTCGCGTGGGGTGGCCATCCTTATTAGGAAGCATACCCCTTTTGTGCACATGGGCGAACGGATGGATCGGGAGGGCAGGTATTGTGTTGTTTGGGGACGCATGGGCGTGGACACGCTCACTTTAGCGTGCTATTATGGTCCCAACACAGATGATCCGTCTTGCCTCCAGACGCTCTGGGGGGAGATTTTACGCATCGGTTCCACTTACCTAGTGTGGGGAGGTGACTTTAACATTGCTGTTGACCCCGAGAGGGATAGGGCGAATCCCGGCCCACACCACTACTCCCGCTCGCAGGCATATGTGCATGACCTCCTTATTGAGCGTCATTTGCTGGACACGTGGCGCTCTAGGAACCCGGCGACACGGGAGGGCACGCACTGGACTGCCGCGCATTCCACGTGGGCGAGACTGGACTACATCCTAGTTTCCCCGGGACTTGCTCCCATGATAGGCTGGGTAAAACACCTTGCTCGCACATACTCCGATCATGCCCCGGTCCTGCTGAGCGTCGAATTGACTGACCTCGCTGGCTCCCCGATGTCATGGAGACTGCAGCCCACTGCCCTGCTAGACGACGTCTTCCGGTCCGAAATTGCACAGGAGATTGAGAGCTTCTTCCAGCGCAACGGTGGCACGGTGGATAGTGTTGCTGTGGTGTGGGAGGCTTTTAAAGTCACAATTAGAGGACTGTGCATCTCGAAAGGGGTGGGAGTCCTCAGGGTTCTGCGTAGCGACCTCCGTAAGCTTGAGACTGACCTTAAGGACTTGGAGACCGCCCCCACGTTTCACACTGATGCTGGGGCGCAGGCCCGGTTCCGCGAACTATTGTCCGACTATAAAGAAACTGCGGACAGAGAGGTTCGGTTCAGGGGGAAATACTTTCAGGCTCGCAGGTACGGGGAGGGAGAGCGGCCGGGTAAATTCCTGGCTTGGGCAATCCGGCCGCCTCGTTTTAACAACCAAGTCCTCGAGATCCAGGGTAGCTCGGGGGAGCTCCACAGGGACACCCGGTCTATCATGCAAGCATTCGTTGCTCATTATACTGAACTATACTCCTCCGTTCACACTGAACAGCCGGAGCTAGGTCAATATTTGGGGGAGATCACACTGGGATGGCTCTCTGACGCACAAAGGAAGTTCCTCATGGCACCCCTTGGGATTGACGAAATTCGCGAGGCCATCATGCAAATGGCCTCGGGGAAGGCCCCGGGGCTCGATGGGCTCCCGATCGAGTTTTATAAATCATACATAGATATCCTTGCCCCGATTTTGAAGGTGGTGTTTGAGGAAGCCCACACGCTGGGGAAACTTCCCCCTACCATGAGAGAGGCCTTAATTACCTCCCTCTTGAAGCCGGGCAAACCGGCGACCTCCCCTGACTCCTATCGGCCTCTGTCCCTCCTTAACTGTGACGCAAAGATCCTTTCTAAAACTCTGGCTAACCGGTTGACGCTCCTCATGGAGGGACTGGTACTCCCGGATCAGTCGGGCTTTATACCAGGTAGGGCAACGTCGCACAACTTGCGCACGCTATTTGCAACTTTACAGAATGTGGCCCCCAGCCTCCAGATGGTGGCAGTTTTTTTGGACGCGACGAAAGCGTTCGACTCCCTAGAGTGGGATTACCTGGTAGCGGTGCTGACTAGTATGGGCTTTCCCCTGGTTTTCCTGGGCTGGATAGCTATCCTTTATGGTGGCCCTTGTGCCAGGGTCTTAATCAATGGTAGGACATCGGAGCCCTTCGGAATCGCCCGTGGGACCAGGCAGGGGTGCCCTTTATCCCCTCTCTTATTTGCACTGGCGCTGGAGCCCCTCGCCTCGCGGTTGCGACAACGTCATCAACACAGGGCGCTGTTCTGCGAGCAGCGACAGCTACTGCTGTCGCTTTATGCAGATGACATTACTTTGTATGTGCGTGACCCCCAAAATAACCTGAACCCGATCCTCCGGGAATTCATAACATACGGAGAGATGTCGGGCGTACGAATCAATTGGTCAAAGTCTCAGATCCTCCATCTGACGGATGGATGTCGGACGTTCTCCCTTGACTATCCCATAGAATGGTGTGAGTCTGACGTAAAATATCTCGGCATTAAGATTTCTCGTGACAGGGAGGAACTAATGCGGTCAAATTACGGTACGGCGTTGACGCACGTCTCCTCCTGTGTGGACCGTTGGATTACGCTCCCCCTCTCGATGGCAGGACGTGCCGCCTTGATTAAGATGGTAGTGCTCCCCCGACTTTTATATTTGTTTATGAACATTCCCTTCCCCCCGGGCCGGCATTTTTTCACTCGTTTGCGTTCGGAATTGACTCCGTTGGTGTGGGGTGGGAAGAGACCTAGGCTGAAGTGGGCCGTGATGACTTCTCCATACTCGCGGGGTGGTTTGGATATACCGGACCTGGAGTTATATTATTATTGCGCTCAAGCGCACTATGCGTTTTATTGGTTCCACCCCGTTGCATTTATGCCCCAACTCGCCGCAGAGGACTGGCTGGCGGCTCCTCTACCCCTGCGTGGCCTACTGCATAGTACACTTCCTCATAATACAACAAATTATAACGCCTTGCAGGGTACAGTGAGGGCGTGGCTGGAGATATCTAAGCGAGTGGCGAGCTCGTTCCTGTACTCGCCCCTTCTCCCCATTGCCTACCATCCGCAGCTGCCCCTTCTACAAGAGAGATTGTTCCAAGACTTGATTCACAAATTGGGGATTCAGAGGTGGGGAGATCTATTCTCTGCTGGGCGCTTCCGCGACCGGGAACATTTTTTCGACGGGTACACGCCTACCCCTCTGGAGCTTTTCATCTACATTAGACTGAGGCATGGAATGCGGTCCATATTGCAGACTTTTCCGGCTGAGCCCGAAATCACTGGTCCACTGCATAGAGTCCTACAGGCATCCTCGCCCTCCCACTTGGTCTCCATACTGTATCACACAGTTCGCTCTGACACTGCACTCGACACTTCACGGGCCCGTGGGGAGTGGGAGCGGGAGTTGGGGCTGGAGCTGGGGGATGACAGGTGGTCATATTGTTGCATACAGACAGAGCAGATTTCTGCGAGCAGTAGACACCGTGTCATTCACTTTAAATTCCTGAATCGCCTGTACTGCACACCGGTCACCAAGTACAAATTTCAGCTGCAGAATTCGGATACCTGCGAGAGGTGTCATGCTCCTCATGCAGACTTTTTACACCTGTCCTGGGACTGCCCTGCTATTCAGACCTATTGGACCCAAGTGTACTCCGCCGTTTCGCGGATGGTAGACCTGCCCCTTGAGCCTGAGCCGGTGCAGGCGCTATTGGGATATACCAAACATATTCCGCGAGCGAGTCGCAAATTTGTCACAACGGCGTTGCTGTTGGCGAAACGGCGTATAGCTTGCCGGTGGGGTCGGGGGAGGGCCCCGAAATTTAAGGAATGGCTTAAAGACCTTGTCTACTGCCAAGAGCAGATTCTGACATACTCCGACCTGCTCCCTGTACGATCCCGCCCTGCTGATGTTTGGGGGCCATTAAAATGTTACCTACTGCAGTACCCGGGAGCCCTGACGGAGGATGCTCCCCCTCTGGCCAATGACGACTCTGCTTCTGGTGCTCTTGACGCACATCCTGTGCAGGGTGACGGATGAACTGTTGCAGAACTGCGGGGGTGGGGGTTGTGTTCCCTTGTCCCCTGGCTTCCCCTTTTCCCTGGGCAGCCACTCTGATCCCTCTTCCGCGATCCCCACGCTATGTTGATTGGTTTGCATGCCTGTTACACGTGGTATATGGGTAGCGGTCACGCCTTGGGTGCGGTATAATGCATGGGGGACTTCCATCTGCGGGACCCCACGCTTTCTTTGAACGCTTAACTTGTGTATTACCCTACTGCCAGCTGTTACTGCCCCATGTCCCTGTGCTAAGACTCATGCCATTCTTATGTGTTGCTGTTCACATGCACCCTGGAAACGCAATGGATGTTCTGCTGTGATGATTTATGACTTGAAATGCCACTGAATATCGCTTATGGTTATTGTATGACTGTAATGTTTTGGTACAAAATTCAATAAACAAAGTTTAAAAAAATAAAAAAAAGAAAAAAAAAAAAAGTTGCACCTTCATTGTTCTGAGCCTTCCTAGGCCATGAACTAGTTCGGGAAATTGACTCCCGATTTCAGACTGCATGCATGGGTTGTAATTGACAGAGATCATTCCCATGTCAGGCGTAGTTGCAAAACTACATAGATTGGGGCTTGCGCAGGCATCTTTTATGCTGCAAGGTCACTGTAAATTATCCTTGATTTTGTAACATTTGGAAGCAGCCACCTTCGTGTTTGATGCTTTGAGTCATGCTACGGGTGACACACTGTTAAATTGTTTGACAGTCATGATGTTGATTGATGCAGCACTATCGATTATAAAGGTTATAGTGCAACCGTTGACTTTTAGTGTGATCTTGGAGAAATGACCATATGATTTTTTTTGTTTTGTTGAATCGCTTGTTTTTGTCGTTCGTTTCTCTTCTTTGCAATCGGCAAAGCCCATGTGTGCATGTTACTTTTTTTTAGATAGGATCATTGCATACTTACCCTCTTCACTATTGCACCAACGGTGGCATCGAGGAACTCCTCAGGTTGAACTTTAAGACAATCACCTTCGGTTAGTTCGCACTTGTCGCAGTTGAGGTTGCTTCTTGTCTTTGTTGGCATGGGGAGAATGGTTCTGGAATCTTCTGGTGTCTATTTTGCTTTGCAAGCCATTCTGAAGTGGCTTTCCTTTCCACAACTTTTTCACGTCTGTCCAGTTGGCTGGACATTTGGTTTTATGTGGAAATGGAAATCCACATCAGAACCACAGTTTTTCCTTTTTTGAGGATGCTGACTTCTGTGCACCTACTTTGTGCTTGTGTTTGCTCTTCATGATTAACGCTGATTCACTTTCTGCTGTTCTGATTTCTTGTCGGCAGTTTGCCAATCTGCTCTTTCCTGAGCACTTGCAGCCATCGGTACTTTTTCTAAACTGAGGGTTTCTTTCAAAACACGTCTTCTGAATGAGTCCGAAAGAAAGCCATAATGGACTCTGAGGCTCATGGCTTCTTCATCATTAAATTTACAAAAATTACAGTGTTTGATAAGCAAATCAAGTCTCTCAACAAACTCATCCATTGTTTCACCAACTTGTCTAGCTTGATTGAAAATGTACCTTTCATAGTCTACGTTTGGCATTGGATTAAACATGACTCCCGAAGCTTCTTTGATAAGATGGTATGATATTGTGTGTGAGATTTTCCTTATCACTTCTTTTGCTCCATCACCAGCAAGATTATTTAAGTATTTAATGATATTGTCATCATTTACTTCTTCCAGAACATCGATGAAGTAATTAAAAGCCTCGATCCATGTGGCCCATCTGGCACCAATATTATGCTTTTTGGTGGTATTGAATGGTGTTGGAGGTTTGTTTCAAAAATGTAGCAGCACTGTAGTCCATGCCCCTTGTGGCAGCCCAAATTTCACATTCTGAACAACCTTGCAAGAAAAACCCCAGTGTTGGCTCTCAAGTCACCTCACTCGATTCTGAGGTTGAAAATCAGGTGAGTACATTTTACTACTCGTAGCTGGTTGTCGCTGCCTTTTATTTCTATATTCGGTTGTCGCTGCCTTTTATGTTGTACCCGGTTGTCACTGCCTTTAGCGTCTACTTGGTATGAGTGATGGCTCAGTGTTGTGGGGCATATTCTTCTTCTGCCCCACCAACAAGTCTTGGCAGGCTTTTCCAATGGTGCGCCTCTGCTAGCCCTTCAGCTTCTCCATGAGGCCTTGTATAGGATAGAGTGGAGCTTGGACTCCAGATACACCAACTTCGGACTCCTTTGCACCAGGCCTGGGTGCACATGGCATGCACATGCAGTTTGCTGCATCCTTGCAATGTCTCAGGGAGAGCAGTCTTGTTTCTTCAGGGCATGTAACCCCTACTAGTCTCCAGTTGTCGCGTCCTCCCCAGCCCGGAAGCTTGCAAAAGAGCATGCCACACACGGAGCTCGCAACCAAGGTCTTTAATCATCAGTGTACAACATTCAAACTGAACTTCTCATTATCTCATAGCAATTAATAACCACACCTTAACAACTCCCAAATTTCCACGTAATTCTTTCATTGAGTCCACCAAGGGCCCTAGGACCCTAGTGCTCACAGTCCTAATACACTTCAATCATCATCAGACATAAACATGTATTTCTGTGAACAATCTTGTTTGGAGTGTTTTCTGTTTACCTGTTCATTTCTTCTGTCATTTCCTCATGTTCTACTTGTTTTTCCAATTGCTTGCCCTATGGTTATTGGATTTAGTCTGTGGTGTGTATTACTAATAGACAATTCAAATTTAAATCAAATTGAAATTAAATCAATTTATTGTAGTGAGTCCAGTGAAGTTGAGTTTAAATACGATAGTGATTTGGACTGGCGAAGTTGATGCCTCAGATATGAATATATTTTGTTCATTGCATGTGTAATGCATATTTTCCTGGGATGCAAAAGAGAGCTAAACCTCAACAAGCAAATTATTTAATCAAAGTAGTTTACGGAAAGACAGGCAACAGGGTAAATTACTATGTGGGAAGAGTGATTGGGCTCCTTGAAGAAGTGTCTTCATCTTTTTTTTGACATGCATGAGGTTGTAACATTTCTGAGCAACACATTTCTGATGTTATTGGGGATGTTGCTCCAGAAGATGCAGGAGGTGTGCCTTTCTTGCACCTGTTTGTTTCAGTGATGCAATGTTCTGGGTGGTGTTGTTCACCTGAAGTAGTTAGATTCTAGGTGAGGTAAGTTGAGGTGTCTCTGTTGATTGCCTTGTTGGTGATGCAGTGGCCTCAAAGATGATGAGGGCCTGGATAGGAGTTCCTTGAGAGTTGGGTTGTTGTTAAAATTTTTCAAGTTAATATTGATGAGCGGTGCCACAGTGTAGGATGTCGTTCAGAGGTACCAGAGTGGTGTCTGGTAGGCAGTTGAGCAAAGAGATGCCGGTCTCCAGGAGAGGACCTGAGATTCCACTGCTGTACTGCAAATGGTATCCAGAAGTAAGGCTTGCACTTATTTGGGGGCTTAAAGTGGTACCATGATGTCTTGGTTTTCCTAGAGATGTGTTCTTTGAACGTGAGGTCTGATATTTTGCTCATTGTTAAGCAATCCAGGCTGTGCTTTGGATGGGTCTGCCTGTTGGTGTCCAGATTGCAGATAGTAGATTGCTGGTTTCACATGCCTTGGGCTCCAAGCAGCAAGTGAAGTAGAGATGACCTGGGATCCTTTCAAGTGATGGATGCTTAGCGTGGCAGAGGAACCAATATGTGAGCCATGTCCTATGGCTGAAGTGAAGGAATAGTGGTGATAAGATGGCATGGTCCCTTCTTTAGAGTCCTCAACACTTTAAAAAAGGGTATTATGTGACAAATCAAATAAAATTTTGGGCTAAGCTCTACATTAACTGCACTAACTCCTTATCCTGATTCCCATGTCAGTGATCAGACATTATTCCTTATCAATAAAGGAAGCAATAGGGGAAATCTTTTAAAACCTTCAGAGCAGTCTATATTCTAGGAGTAGCTCTAAAGTTCTCGGTAAACCACTCTACGAGGAGCAGCGTGGATAGCAATCACCCCAAATGACCATGTCCACGAGCTCCTATACTGGTGCTAGGAACAATCAGGGGCTCAGGCCCCTGCAGCAGAGTGCAGCCTGAAAAGAGTTTACAGGCAGCCAGTGCGAGTGTGACATCGTCAGGGCGAAAACATAGCTCATTTGATGCTTCATTTTAAGTTCGGCAGCCCTAGGGAGAGCCAGGACCTGTGAATGCGTGTAGCGGACATCAACGCCCATCTTAGCACCTCTCAACTCTAAATGCAGAGAGTGCCCTATTAATGCCTCATGCCTATCGAAAGAATATAGTCATCCTTGCGGGCAAAATGCCCTTAGAACAATGGATGTTGTGATATTTCCAGGAAAATATTCCACTTTTTTCCTGGTGATGTAACTGCACCTCTGTTACAATTTACAATGGAGGTCTGAGGCCAGGCCGCCTTCTCCAACCTCAGTACTATCCCTTTTGTGCTTTGAGTGACTGGTGGAGCCTAATAACCGGTGCAATTACTGGTGCACTGCGATCTCCATCCACAACCCAGTTCTAGGACCTCAGGAATGGATTGTCCTTGGTGTGCGTAGATAAGGTGGTGTCAATGTCTGATTCATTGGAAGGGAACAATGTCATTGACAGTGGCACAGCTGACACTGGCTCCCCAGAGAGAATGTAATGTGTGCTGTGGTGATGCTGTCTGAAATGGCATTCGACTGCCTCCCCATTCTTCATTTAGACATGCGGGCCGCTCACCATTTTTCAGTTGTGCCATCTCCCTGCATGGCAACCATCGTGGTCTTACATTAAATTACACAAAAGTGCCCTTATTTCCTATTTCATGTTAGAACATTTTTAGGACATCACCGACATATCTAGTTTGCTAAATGGAAATGTTCTAACAATCCGGAGCCCTGCTTCTAGTATCCACAGTCAATGGCAGCAATGCCAACATGCCAACCAGGCATGATGGAACTGCCACCAAGGAATATCTCCTCAGGCTTGCTTCCACCATGCTGGTGGGAGAAACCTCAGGGGAAAGCCCCAAGTCTGTACTAGGATCTCTGCACTGGGAAGACTGCTCTATGCAAATCTGGTGAAGAAGAAACCAGTGACACAAGGGCAGCTGATCAGCAAGCCAGCCAGAGCTAAATTGGCCCTTTTATGGCCACTCGAAAGCTTTGCAACTTGCTGTGGTTCTAGGTAGGAGAAATAGGCGCGTAAAGTGTCGCAGAAATATTACAGAGATCAACCGTGGGTCCAATCATCACTACAAGTTCCGTCTCAGCAAGATGATGGTGGAGCAACAAGTCCTAGCCAGAGTAGGGACTGTTTATCTGAATAGCATCTCACTATCAAGGCTCAGGGGTGTTGTTTGCACTCATGATGGCTGTCATAAATGAAGATAACAGGGCACTGATGGCAAAACAGCTATACAAAGCTCCTCAGAGTGAAAAAGTATCAATAAAAACATAGCTGCCCCTGGCAACAGTTGATGTGTTTGTAAAGTATAGATATCATGTCTCACTGAGAGCGCGAAGTGCAACATACTACGCCTGCGTCATCAAACAGCTTGCAACCTGTTAAATGACATTACAATTTTGAAGGAAATTCAATGACCACTTTTTTTTGCATGACTGTATTTTTTACCACTTTCCTCTAAGTCAGATCTATTGTTCCTACTTATGATGGTGAACCTGTTATCTGGAATTATTGCGAATTTGTCATTGCAGACTTATCAAGGACACACAAAACACCCTGCCCCAAACCACCTGGCCTGTTGAGGTCGTCCCTGCCCATCGGTCATAGCTTACCAGCGCTTCCTCGCTATTTTGCACAAATCCTTATTATTCATGTCCTCAGCATACAAAAAGCCCAACACTGCTCACTAAAAAATCACCTCACTACCTGAACAAAAATCGTCCCCAGCCTACCACTTACGAAATGCAGTTAACAAGAGTTTACGACAGTCTCCACTGTTTTAGACCCAAACATCTAAGCCCCCTCCCCCCTCTTGTGTCCCCAACGTATCCCAAACATCCGGGCAATGCGGGTTGTGCCATTTGCACAAAGTCACCTGGGGAGAGACTTGCTGAGGTCCTACTTCCCCCTGGTAACCCCTTCAGGAGCAGAGAGCTGCCAGGCCAGTAAGTCAGAAGGGTTCCCCTATTGAGAGAGGACTTGCTGACATACATTATTCTCGCACACAACAACCATGAGAGGCATGAAGGTACCAGGAAGGAAAAAAATGAGGCACATATTTACAAGCCCCTATCACCACGGGACCGTCACTTTTTATGACATTATGGTGGCGATAGGGGCTTCGTCTTATTTACAAGGCAGCGTTAAGCCACATATTGTCGCTTAACGCTGCCTTGTAAATAAGGCCCACTTTCACACTATGCTTAGCCTGAAAGGGGAGGGCAGTGGGTGTTGCGGTGGGCGTTCCACCGCAACACCCATTGATTCTGACGCTGCCCCCTATTTACAGGGGAAGCGCAAATAGGAGGCAGCACCAGAATTAAGACCAGGGTCTTACCCTGGCGCAACAAGGAGAAATGTTTCATTTCTCCTCGTTTTTGCTGTTTTCATGTGTGCTCCGTTGTGCAGCACACATGAAAACATCAAAAGGCCAATGATTGTTTATGTACAGGAAGCTCCCCGTTCCTGCACATAAACAATCATTTAAGAAAAATGACTTTTCGCAACTTCTATGTGTGTTGCATTAAGCAGCACACTTAGAAATTACTCAACGCATTTAAAAATTGTTTATGTGCAGGAAGCGGGACCTTCCTGCACATAAACAATCTTCCTCTGCACACAGACACCCTTGCACTATGGTGCAAGGGTGCCAGCGTTGGCTCTAGGCTGGTAAATATGGTGCAGCCCTGCATTTCTGAAGTGGCGGAGTGAGGCATCAAGCCAGGAAGGCTAACGCCTCACTCCACCTCTTCCCTTGTAAATATGCCCCTGAATGTCGAGGCAGAAAACTCTCTGGGGGCCGGTAGAAAACTACCTGTGTATTTGATTTTAAGAAACCAGCTCATTGCTGAGCAGGCTGCCATGACATACAGAGCAGTCCAATGATTTCACTCTAATACCCTGCTGTGTGGGAGGGAGCATTTTTATTGAAAATGCTCTAATGCAGAGGCAGCTGCAACAATGAGGTGATGGATGCAATGCTTGAATTAATTTCAGCCACTGGCAATTGTTCGGGCTGCACTCAAATCCATCTTGTTTTGCCCCCCATGCCACCTCTGTTTGGATCCAGCCATATGCAAATTAATGTTAACCCTGCTCCAATAGGAACAGTCCAGCATGAACAGCCAGGCCCTCCCTGGACTGTAACATAAGCAACCCAAAGGGGTTTTGCCCCTACTGGGGCTCTACATCATATATAGCTTAGTTCCAGTGGTACTGCGAGCACGCGACCCATGTCTGGGCATGACAGTCACACTATTGGCGGCAACTGCACCAACAAGTTTCTGGATTAATGTCAGCCACTGCCAAATTTTTGGGCCGCACTTCAGTCCATAATTTTTCACCAACCATGCTATCATAGTTTGGACCCAGCCATATTAAAATCAGTGGCGGCTGGTGAGTTTTGAAAGTGTTGGGGTGTAAATGTTGGGTATGAGTGTTATATCACGAGTGAGCAAAGCAAAGAAAGCCAAGTGACAAAAGGGGGAATTGGGGAGTTCTACCCCAAGAATTTATTTTTTAAAAGAGTGGTAAATAGTGCGTTTTAAAACAAATTTGAGGAAGCAAAACATTTTATAAATCAACTATGAACATGTAGGGGCTTATTACGATGGGAGATCAAAAAGCCTCCGACACCCATCGTCGGTTTCAATTCAGAGCGGCTGATTATGTATCAGATGGTCGGAATTGAAACCGGACGGTCATTCTGGCTGGCTTCTGACAGGCACTAGGAGCCCGTCGGGACAGACTCGTAATCATAAAGGGCGGGCCTTTCCGCCCTTGGGATTACAATGCACCTTTCCAGGATGGATTCCATGCCAGCCTGTCCGACATGGAAACCATGTTGGAAAGCTTGTTTGGGGGGATCCCAGCAGGGCCCTCTCATGTGTGCAGCCTCCGGTTGGGATCCAAGTGGGCACCTATGGTGCCACTCTGTTGATCCAGGCACCCCGTGCCACGCGGTGCAGGGATGAGCAATACCTCCCATTTTCCTATGGGAGCATGTATTACGGCCGGTTTATGGCTGCCCTGCATGCTCCCTTAAGGAAATGTTGGAATGCAACTGAACAGAATTCAGTCGCAGGCTAATAAGACCGGCAGTACTGCAGACCGGAGGTCGGTCGGTCAGTCCCGTTTAGGAGACGGTGTCGGGTGTCTGCCCGACATCGTAATCGCCCCCGTGGTCTGGAAATATTTAAACCCATTAAAACAGCCCCACATCTTCCTGCATTAAATAGGTTCCATGTCCCAGACTGACTAAGGGTGGCAAATGATTCAGTCCCAGGGCATCATGGCATGTAAGGGACTTGGTCGTAGAAATGTAGATAGCAATTGATCTGCCTGCAGGACATTTGAACATGATGGATTGGGGAGAACATTGTTTCATCCTTAGCTACAACTCTGCTAATACCACCACCGAAGGCCTCTTGGAATTTTCCATGATCAAGAAAAACTTGAACTTGTGGGAATTATTTTATTACATAGAATTCTTCTTTGGCTGTGTTCTTCAGCACAGTTCTGACTCAGATGAAAGGGTATTCCCATATAGACACACTGCAAAAGGACTACTGTGACAAACATACTTTATTCACCATTATGGAAAATATACTGACTCCAAGGTAGCTGAATTAGGAAGAAAGTGTTTTCATTTACAAATGCTGCCCCCCTGTGAAGCACCTGTTGTCACAAGATGCAGAAATTTAGACTTAGATTTGGTTTGCAAGTCTACAGCTTTAAAAATAAAATTGCAGGTTTTCATAAAGTGTGTAAAACGTATGAACACAGCCTCAGAAAAATTAGAAAAGAGGCTGTGATTCATAGGCAACTTGTCTCAAATGGTTTATATCACTGCAACAAGTTGTTAGGGAG
Source organism: Triturus cristatus (assembly GCF_964204655.1). NCBI lineage: Eukaryota > Metazoa > Chordata > Amphibia > Caudata > Salamandridae > Triturus > Triturus cristatus. The sequence goes on along the minus strand of NC_140595.1, from coordinate 694,065,107 downwards.
CTATAAGGCAAGCAAACATGGTTCATGGAGTAAAACCATATTTTTGGCATTTGTGTTGGACTCTCGCCCCCATCGTCAGAGCCTAGGGACTCAACATTGTGTCATACGCAAACGACACCCAACTCATCCTCTCCCTATCCAACGAACCCAACACCGCCAGACACAAATTTCGAGAAGGTATGGAAGCCGTCGCCAAATGGATTAAAATAGCTGCCTACAACTAAACACCAACAAAACGGAAGTACTCATCATGGGCCCAAACCCCGATGCCTGGAACAACACCTAGTGGCCCCCTGCCCTCAGAAGCCCGCCCACCTCCACGGACCACGCACGCAACCTGGAAATCCTCCTGGACTCAGAGCTCAAAATGGACTGCCAGATCAACTCCTTCTCATCCTCCTGCTTCCACACCCTCCGCCTCCTACGTAAGACCATCAAATGGATCCCCCTCGAACACAGAAAGACCGTCACTCACGACCTGGTCACCAGCAGGCTTGACTACGGCAATGCATTTTATGCCGGAATAAACAAAAACCTCACCCCCAAGCTACAGAACATCCAAAACGCCGCCGCAAGACTGGTCCGCAACCTGCCAAGACACTGCCACATCGAAGCTAGACTCACCTTCAAGATGCTCACACATGCTCACAAGGCCCTCCACGACACCGGACCAGCATACCTGAACAGCTGTCTCAAATTCCACACACCCCAAAGGACCCTACGATCAGCCCAGCTCTCCTACGCTGTGGTACCCCCCACCAGAAAGACCAGATCGGGAGACCGCTCCTTCTCCTTCCTTGCGGCCAAAGCCTGGAACGACCTTTCCGCTCCACCTCAGACAGACAACATCGCTCTCCATCTTCGCTAGAAACCTCAAAACCTGTCTCTTCAACAGACACCCTGCTTGATGGACTGGAACCTGCCAACCTCCCCCCCCCCCCCAGCGCCTAGAGACCCTTGCGGATGAGTAGTGGCACTTAACAAACACCTGATTGATTGATTGATCTCCATGATGTGATTGAATCACAAATTACATTTTGAGAGAGAAATATAAATCAGAAGAAACATAAAAGAATGATCACTAAACAAATCGGAATAGGAATAGGGAAGTAATAACGGATAGGAGAAAGGGTTAAGTTAACAGTGAAAGAAACATGCATTGGCATAGCCATTAGGTCTTGCCTTTGGGACTGTATAAGTGTTCAGCTAGATCTATTGGCTTTGCCAATGTTTTTAAGGTATGTTGTTAAGCATTGTGGCTGCTGTGCTCGATACTGCAAACTTGGTGTCTAAGTTTTGTTTAGTGCAATGATGTGGGGGCAGTGGCATGGTGTGGAATGTAGTGGTGGGTTGTCATATGGTGTGTGTGGGTGCCATGCATGTGAGTAGAGTGTGCTGGTGGAGTGCATGTGGGTGGTATATCGTGGTGTGTGTGCATGGAGAAGCCATGTGGGATGAGCTCTGGTGTGAAATCTGTGAGCGTGAATCTAGAAATTCCCCTGCAACCGGCCCCTGCAGTCACTGACCTGCTGCAGATTGCTTGGCCTCCTGTCTCCCACTCGATTTTTCCAGCGAGTTCACTTTTTTATTGAATACTCCACCGAAATCCTACTATTAAAAGCCAGCAATGACGGGGAAAAATTAAATCCAGGGGAGAGAGTGTCCGCATTGGCCTTAACCTAAAGCTGTGTCCCAGGTTCCTGCCGCAAACATAAGTAGAGAAACCAGAGCTCAAGAAAAGTTGGTACATCACAGTCACTGCGAAATGGTAAAACATAAAAAAAATTAAACATGAAGCATGGCACCCATCTGTGAAGAGGGCGCCATGCAACAAAATGAAGTTTGTTTAAACACGCTTCTAGTTGGAAAATGAAACATGAAGCACAGCACCCGTCCATGAAGTGGGCTCCACGCAACAAAAGAAAGTTTGTTTAAACACGCGATTGGTCGAAAATGAAAGAACAAGCATTGTTAAAGATGAAGAGCAGTGTATGTGTCAGGCTGTCTTGTGAAAACAAGGAGAGGGGCTCAATAACGTCCAAAGGAACAGAGCACCAAAATATACTGTGAAGTAAAAGATTTTCCCTTTGGACTGTCTCACATCAATAGTAGAGGCACTGCTAAGGTATCCTGTCAACGAAAGATATAATTTATAAAAATGTCTACCAAGACCAAGCAAGTGGCCTTATGGGGTTCAAAACTCCCTACAGATATGTAAATTAAGAACCAAGGAATGAAAATAGATCTTTCCAATAGAGTGTCACAAGGGTGATCCAATACACAGCAATGAAATAAACAGAAAACATATGTAGAGTAAATTTAATTAATCAATACATGTTTTATTAAAACAAGTTTTAAAAGAAGAGGCGCATCATAGATACAAGAAAAAATGAATCGTTACACAAAAAAATATTTTTATAAAAAACAATTTTTTCATAAGAAAATATATACACAGATTAAAAACAATCTACCTCACAAGTCTAAATCTCACAAATCAAAAAGAAGGACACCTTTTGCAATAAAAGCACCACAATTGTGCTTCAATAGTGTTGGTTTGTCTTCCCTTTGGACCAATACCACTAAACTCACTATACCCAAATATTTGGTAATTGGTCCCAGGACAAATACAACTCGGGTTTCAAGCGTCGACGCGTTTCGGTGGACAAATTTATAGAGCCACCTTCTTCAGGACGGGTAATAAAGATCCTTCCTTCCGTAAATAGTACTTCTAACAATACCTCAAAGTTGAGAGTTAAGGAGATGCCTGTAGTCTGGAATGGTTAGTTGAAAACTTGCAGTATTCACATAAGGATTCAGCTTATTCACGAGAGATAAGGAAGTTGGTGTGGGTATATTTTAATACACTTCAACTCTCATCGTAGAAAATTGGTACTTTTTTTTACCATATTGTTGAATAGCTAAGATGAACACACTGTAGGCTTTACAATCTATCTGCACCACGTTAATTGATAAGCGGTAGTGAAATAAGATAAGAGTTGGTGGTTGGTAGTCTATATCCACTTGTTTGTCAATTCACCACCTCGTTCACCCGCGAAGAACGAGGTGGCGTTACGGAGGCCGGATCATGTAGAGCTATACAGCCTACCAGTTTTAAACAGATGAGAATCTATGCTGGTGAATTGACAAACAAGTGGATATAGACTACCAACCACCAACTCTTATCTTCTTTCACTACCGCTTATCAATTAACGTGGTGCAGATAGATTGTAAAGCCTACAGTGTGTTCATCTTAGCTATTCAACAAGATGGTAAAAAAAAGTACCAATTTTCTACGATGAGAGTTGAAGTGTATTAAAATATACCCACACCAACTTCCTTATCTCTCGTGAATAAGCTGAATCCTTATGTGAATACTGCAAGTTTTCAACTAACCATTCCAGACTACAGGCATCTCCTTAACTCTCAACTTTGAGGTATTGTTAGAAGTACGATTTACGGAAGGAAGGATCTTTATTACCCGTCCTGAAGAAGGTGGCTCTATAAATTTGTCCACCGAAACGCGTCGACGCTTGAAGCCCGAGTTGTATTTGTCCTGGGACCAATTACCAAATATTTGGGTATAGTGAGTTTAGTGGTATTGGTCCAAAGGGAAGACAAACCAACACTATTGAAGCACAATTGTGGTGCTTTTATTGCAAAAGGTGTCCTTCTTTTTGATTTGTGTGATTTAGACTTGTGAGGTAGATTGTTTTTAATCTGTGTATATATTTTCTTATGAAAAAATTGTTTTTTATAAAAAGAATTTTTTGTGTAACGATTCATTTTTTCTTGTATCTATGATGCGTCTCTTCTTTTAAAACTTGTTTTAATAAAACATGTATTGATTAATTAAATTTACTCTACGTATGTTTTCTGTTTATTTCATTGCTGTGTATTGGATCACCCTTGTGACACTCTATTGGAAAGACCGATTTTCATTCCTTGGTTCTTAATTTACATATCTGTAGGGAGTTTTGAACCCCATAAGGCCACTTGCTTGGTCTTGGTAGACATTTTTATAAATGATATCTTTCGTTGACAGGATACCTTAGCAGTGCCTCTACTATTGATGTGAAACAGTCCAAAGGGAAAATCTTTTACTTCTCAGGCTGTCTTGGCCCGCATGAAACACCAAAAATTAAATAAAGTAGTTCAGTGGCCCAAAGTGAAAAGATCCATGTAGCAGGGGCAGTGCCAGGGTGGGAACAAAACAGCAACAGGGCGGGACAAATATACACTATTCACCAGCAAAAACAATGGGATTTGTAAAGGCACACCAAGCAACCAATCACAAAGATGTGGGCATTTTTGATGGCCACAGAAGGATTACAGCATGCCTAACAGAGCAGCGTATGCTCGTCCTATAAACAGGCAAAATGTTAAGAAAAGTAGGCCAGCTTTTTTAAAATCACAACTCAGAAATGGCACCTGGTAATTCATGGACCGCTCACATTCAGCCAGGACTAAAGGCCTCCCATGCCTCCTGAGACAATCCAGTTAGTACTCCCTTGCTGTTCCAATACTTTCCCTACTGCTGTACTTACTGGAGTAGGAATGGTAATTTTTACCACTCCGCAATCCAACACTTTCCCTACTGTTGTACTGACTGGTGTGGGAATAGTTCATTTTATTCCTTGGCACTGCTTTCCAATACTTTCCCTACTGTTGCACTCACCGGATTGAGAATACTAATTTTTACCCCTCCGCAATCCAACACTTTCCCTACTGTTGTACTGACTGGAGTGGGAATAGTTCATTTTATCCCTCCGCAATTCAACACTTTCTATACTGTTACAGTCAATGGAGTGGAAATAGTAAATGTTACCCCTGTGCTCTTTAACAGTTTCCCTGGTGGTGTATTAGCTGGAATGGGTGCAGTAAATATTACGTATGCGCAATTTATCACTTTTCGTACTGTTGCATATATTGGAGGGAGCTTTGTAAATAGTATTTTTATCAAGTCTTAGGGGTCGATTCCAATGGCATTCGGTAGAGCTCCGAATCAGATTTGTGTTTGTCAAACCTGATCCGGAGCCCTTGTTTCCGACCAAGTTATTCCCAGTTCCGAACTACCAAGAACGATGCCTGGAAACCGTTAGGGCTGACCAAATCAGTTCAGGAAGGCATTTGGACAGAACGAGCCTTTCCGGATCCGATTTGTATAGCTATATGGAAGTGGTTTCTGAACAAGCCAGTACGATGACCGTTTCGGACAGCCTTTCTGATTCGGTTTGACCGGAATGAATCGGCTGCAGTAATCGGTCTTTGGGGGACAGTAGCATGCCCCCATTCACCCGGGGACCTCTGAATCGGGCCTGTGGGGGTACCCATGAGTCCCCTCTTCCCACCTATTCACAGTGTGTGGCACTATGGAGGCACTATGGGGTGCCCATCACAGGGTGCATGCTTTTTCCCGACAACTCCTTATTTCAATGGGAACCTGTCTTTCCGTTCAAAACAGAGGCTCCCATTGAAGTCAATGAGAGCCCGACCAAATCGTATCCGGAAGCATCCAGATGCATCGTACTCGCTTGGTTGGACTCCCCCTATCCGAGTCATCCGGAAAGCATTCCAGAACCGATTCGGTCACAATGCTTTCCAAACATGATCGGAATCGACTCCATAATATTTATGTGTTGCGCTAATTGGGAGTAGTACATTTTTTATATATTTAATTTAATTATTTGCATAGTTTTGTTTAAAGTATAGTGGGAATAGTATGTGTATTAAATGCTGTCATTTATTAATATTTGTATTTGATTTTTAAAAAACTAAATGTAAAGATTTTTAAATAGTTTAATGTTTTAATGTAATTAGAATGGTCCATTAAAGATTTGATATTATTGGTATATGTTCATATATATATAAATTCATTTGTTATATTTTATGTCATTTTTGCAATTATAAAATACATTAAAATGATATGTTTTAAAGTAAATATATATATTAATTTTTATATATGTGTGTTTAACTCTTTTAACTTAAGCTTATTTGTCATATTTGTTGAGATGTATATTTTTTAAATTAATGTTACTATTTAATATATTTAATATATATAATTTTATTTTATATATAGCTAAAAAACTATATTTTGTACAACTATAATAATTGCTGATATTTTTTTTCAATATTTTTGTACTTATGATTATAAATATAGGATTTCGATATTTTTGACATCGATATTTATGACACAATATTTTGGAAAGGGGACATTTTAGGTGTCGATATTCTGTCAGTGAACCGCTCCAGATGTATAGTGAGCATGGGACACACATCTGGGCAACTACAACAACAAGGTGATGGATAGGATTACTTGAATGCATTTTAGCCACTGACGATTGCTTGGGACAGCACTCCAGTCCAACGTTTTTCACCCTCCATGACACTTCAGTTTTGACCCTGCTCCAATGGGAGACGTCCTTTCCGAACTGCCAAGCCAGGTCATCCCTGAACCAAAACACAAGCAACCCAAGACCAGTTTTGCACTGATTGGGACTCTTCAGTCTGGTGCAGCTTGGTTCCTGTGGCAGAATGAGCATGAAACCCACATCTGGGAATACCGGTCATGCTTAGGGTGGCAAGTGCAACAACAACAAGGTGATGGATGGAATGCTTTAATTAATCTCAGCCGCTAACAATTGTTTGGGCCCCACTCAAGTCCATCGTTTTTTGCCCACCATGCCATTTCAATGTGGACCCAGCCATATGCAAATCAGTCTTCCCGTTGCTCTAAGAAAAACAGTCCAGCCCGAACTGCAAGGCCAGGTCCTCCCTGAACCGGAACACAACCAGGCTAAGAATGATTATGCACTGGTTGGAACTCTTCAGTCAGGTTTAGCTTAGTTCCAGTGGCACAGTTACCAAGGAACTCACATCTAGGCATACCCGTTGCACTCAGGACAGCAACCGCAGCAATAATAAGGTGATGGATGAAATGCTTGAATAAATCTCAGCCACTTGCAATTGCCTGGGTGGCACTACAGTCCATAATTGTTTGCCAACTATGCCACATCAGTTTGGACTAAACCATATTCAAATCAGTCTTGCCCCTACCCCAGTGGGACCAGTCTAGCCCGAACTGTCAGGCCAGGTCCACTCTGAACCAGAACATAATCTACCCAAAAGTGATTTTGCCCTGATTGGAGCTGATTGGTTCCAGTGACACAGTGAACATATAACCCACTTCTGGGCATACCGGTCCCACTTAGAGCGACAGACTGCAGTATAAAAAAAGTGATGTAAGGAACACTTAAATGAATCTCAGACTCTGGCAATTACTCAGTGAGTAATTGATCCCAGAGTGATGGATCAAATGCTTGTCATTTTGTACTGAAGTTAATTTCTGGAACAAAGGGTTTCACTTTCCTCAGGCAGGCTGGCACTAAGCTGTCTTGGTTTGAGTGATGTCTGATGTTTTGCTCACTGTTAAGAAGTCTAGGCTGGGCTGTGGATAGGTTCACCTGTTGGTTTAGGTTTTAAAATTGTAAATATTAAATGCCTGGTTTCAAATGCCTTGGGCTGCAAGCAGCAAGTGCTGAGATCGTTGGTCCCAGCTTCATAGTCCTCCACTCTATAAAAAAGGCTCTATGTGATAAACCAAATCATCTTTGGGGCTAAGCTTCAGATTAACAGCTCTGACTTCCTTATCCAGAATGTCACAACAACATTGATCAGACATTATTACTTATCAATAAAGGAAACAGTAGAGGAAAAAATGCAGAACATTCAAAGCAGTCTCTATTTATGTGAGTAGCAACGTGGATAACAATCGCCCTAGTTGACCATTTCCAAGCGCTGCTATACTAGGGTTAAGAACAATCAGGGCTCAGGCATCAGCAGCAGGGTGCAGGCTGCAAAGAGTTTACAGGCAGCCAGTGCGAGTGTGACATTGTGAGGGTAAAAATGGTGCTTGATTGGATGTGTTGGAGCCCTAGGGAAGCCGGGACCTGTGAATGTATGCTGCCAACAGCAACCCCCTCCTAAGCTCCTCTCATTTGAGTATGCCCAGACGTGGGTCCCTTGCTCACTTTGCCACTGGATTCAAGCTAGCCTGGCTGATGAAGGATGTTACCCAGAAATCAGTCCCAGGATGCTTGTTTCCGGTTCAGGGAAGACTTGGTTTGGCAGTTTGGGGTGGAATGTTCCTGTGGGGCACAGGGTCAAGACTGATTTGCATATGGCTGGGTCTGAACTGAGGTGGCGAAGTGAGCTAAAGAATGATGATGGATACATCCCGGGTCTGTGACTGGGGGTAAGTGTTTGAAAAGTTTCAGCGCTCAGTCCATCATCTCCTTGTGTTTGCTTTGTTCGCCCTAAGTTGGTAGTGTATGCCCAGACATGGGTCCCTTGCTCAGTTTGCCACTGGATTCAAGATAGCCTGGCTGATGAAGGGTGTTACTCAGAAACCGGTCCCAGGATGCTTGTTTCCAGTTCAGGGAAGACTTGGCATGGAAGTTCAGGCTCGACTGTTCCCATGGGGCACAGGGTCAAGACTGATTTGCATATGGCTGGGTCTGAACTGAGGTGGCGAAGTGAGCTAAAGAATGATGATGGATTCAACCCAGATCTGTGACTAGGGGTGAGTGTCTGAAAAGTTTCAGCGCTCCGTCCATCATCTCCTTGTGTTTGCTTTGTTTGCCCTAAGTGGGCACGGTATGCCCAGACGTGGGTCCCTTGCTCACTTTGCCACTGGATTCAAGATAGCCTGGCTGATGAGGGTTATGAACCCGAAACCGATCCCAGGATGCTTGTTTCTGGTTCAGGGAAGACTTGGCTTGGAAGTTCAGGCTCGACTGTTCTGATGGGGCACAGGGTCAAGATGATTTGCATATGGCTGGGTCTGAACTGAGGTGGCAAAGTGAGCTAAAGAATGATGATGGATTCAACTCAGATCTGTGACTGGGGGTGAGTGTCTGAAAAGTTTAATGGCTCCGTCCATCATATCCTTGTGTTTGCTTTGTTCGCCCTAAGTTGGCAGGGTATGCCCAGACGTGGGTCCCTTGCTCACTTTGACGATTGATTCAAGCTAGCCTGGCTGATGAAGGGTGTTACCCAGAAACCGGTCCCAGGATGCTTGTTTCTGGTTCAGGGAAGACTTGGCTTGGCAGTTTGGGCTGGACTGTTCTCGTGGGGCACAGCGACAAGACTGATTTGCATATGGCTGGGTCTGAACTGAGGTGGCAAAGTGAGCTAAAGAATGATGATGGATTCAACCCAGATCTGTGACTGGGGATGAGTGTCTCAAAAGATTCAGCGCTCCATCCATCATCTCCTTGTGTTTGCTTTGTTCACCCTAAGTTGGCAGGGTTTGCCCTGATGTGGGTCCCTTGCTCACTTTGCCACTGAATTCAAGATAGTCTGGCTGATGAAGGGTATTACCCAGAAACCGGTTCCAGGACGCTTGTTTCCGGTTCAGGAAAGACTTGGCAGTTCGGGCTGGACTGTTCCCATGGGGCACAGGGTCAAGACTGATTTGCATATGGCTGGCTCTGAACCGAGGTGGTGAGGTGAGCTAAAGAATGATGATGGAGTCAACCCGGAGCTGTGACTGGGGGTGAGTGTCTGAAAAGTTTCAGCGCTCCGTCCAGCATCTCCTTGTGTTTGCTTTGTTCGCCCTAAGTTGGCAGGGTAGGCCCAGACGTGGGTCCCTTGGTCACTTTGCCGCTGGATTTAAGGTAGCCTGGCTGATGAAGGGTGTTACCCAGAAACTGGTACCAAGATGCTTGTTTCCGGTTCAGGGAAGACATGGCTCGGCAGTCCGGGCTGGACTGTTCCCATGGGGCACAGGGTCAAGACTGATTTGCATATGGCTGGGTCTGAAGTGAGGTGGTGAAGTGAGCTAAAGAATGATGATGGATTCAACCCAGATCTGTGACTCTGGGTGAGTGTCTGAAAAGTTTCAGCGCTCCGTCGATCATCTCCTTCTGTTTGCTTTGTTCGCCCTAAGTTGGCAGGGTATGCCCAGACATGGGTCCCTTGCTCACTTTGCCACTTGATTCAAGATAGCCTGGCTGATGAGGGTTATGAACCCGAAACTGCTCCCAGCATGCTTGTTTACGGTTCAGGGAAGACTTGGCTTGGAATTTCAGGCTGAACTGTTCTCATGGGGCACAGGGTCAAGATGTTTTGGATATGGCTGGGTCTGAACTGAGGTGGCGAAGTGAGCTAAAGAATGATGATGTATTCAACTCAGATCTGTGACTGGGGGTGAGTTTCTGAAAAGTTTCATTGCTCCGTCCATCATCTCCTTGTGTTTGCTTTGTTCGCCCTAAGTTGGCAGGGCATGCCCAGATGTGGGTCTTTTGCTCACTTTGCCGATGGATTCAAGCTAGCCTGGCTGATGAAGGGTGTTACCCAGAAACCGGTCCCAGGATGCCTGTTTCTGGTTCAGGGAAGACTTGGCCTGGCAGTTCGGGCTGGACTGTTCTCGTGGGGCACAGGGTCAAGACTGATTTGCATATGGCTGGGTCTGAACTGAGGTGGCGAAGTGAGCTAAAGAATGATGATGAATTCAACCCAGATCTGTGACTGGGAATGAATGTCTCAAAAGTTTCAGGGCTCCGTTCATCATCTCCTTGTGTCTGCATTATTCGCCCTAAATTGGCAGGGTATGCCCAGACGTGGGTCCCTTGCTCACTTTGCCACTGGATTCAAGATAGTCTGGCTGATGAAAGGTATTACCCAGAAACCGGTTCCAGGACGCTTGTTTCCGGTTCAGGGAAGACTTGGCAGTTAGGGCTGGACTGTTCCCATGGGGCACAGGGTCAAGACTGATTTGCATATGGCTGACTCTTAACTGAGGTGGCGAGGTGAGCTAAAGAATGATGATGGATTCAACCCGGGGCTGTGACTGGGGGTGAGTGTCTGAAAAGTTTCAGCGCTCCGTCCAGCATCTCCTTGTGTTTGCTATGTTCGCCTAAGTTGGAAGGGTAGGCCCAGACGTGAGTCCCTTCGTCACTTTGCCGCTGGATTTAAGGTAGCCTGGCTGATGAAGGGTGTTACCCTGAAACCGGTACCAAGAGGCGTGTTTCCGGTTCAGGGAAGACTTGGCTTGGCAGTCCGGGCTGGACTGTTCCCATGGGGCACAGGGTCAAGACTGATTTGCATATGGCTGGGTCTGAACTGAGGTGGCGAAGTGTGCTAAAGAATGATGATGGATTCAACCCAGATCTGTGACTGGGGATGAGTGTCTGAAAAGTTTCAGCGCTCTGTCGATCAAGTCCTTGTATTTGAATTGTAGATCTGTGACTGGGGGTGAGTGTCTGTTGGGGGTGAGTGTGTGAAAAGTTTCATCGCTTCGTCCATCATCTCCTTGTGTTTGCTTTGTTCACCCTAAGTTGACAGGGTATGCCCAGACGTGGGTCCCTTGCTCACTTTGCCACTGGATTCAAGCTAGGATGGCTGATGAAGGGTATTATCCACAAACAAGTCCCAGGACGCTTGTTTCTGATTCAGGGAAGACTTGGCAGTTCAAGCTGGACTGTTTCCATGGGGCACAGGGTCAAGACTGATTTGCATATGGCGGGGTTTGAACCGAGGTGGTGAGGTGAGCTAAAGGATGATGATGGATTCAACCCGGATCTTTGACTGAGGGTGAGTGTCTGAATAGTTTCAGCGCTCCGCCCATCATCTCCTTGTGTTTGCTTTGTTCACCCTAATTTGGTAGGGTATGCCCAGACGTGGGTCCCTTGCTCACTTTGACGCTAGATTCAAGCTAGCCTGGCTGATGAAGAGTGTTACCCAGAAACGGGTTCCAGGATGCTTGTTTCCGGTTCAGGGAAGACTTGGCTTGGCAGTTCGGGCTGGATTGTTCCCATGGGGCACAGGGTCAAAACTGATATGCATATGGCTGGATCTGAACTGAGGTTGCGAAGTGGGCTAAAGTATGATAATGAATTCAATCCAGATCTGTGACTGGAGGTGAGTGTATGAAAAGTTTCAGCACTCCGTCCATCATCTCCTTGTATTTGAATTGTAAATGCAGTCTGAGTCCAATCAGCAAGCTATTTTATTCTCTCATGTCTACTGAAAGCGCATGTAGCCCTCCTTGTAGGGAGAATGGGGCTCAGATCAATGCATTTTGTGATCTTCCCAGAGAGAACACCCCTTTTTCCTACTGATGTAACTGTATCCCGCTGAACTTTACCATTAGGGTCTGGGACCAGACCATTTACTCCTTTTTTCAGGAAATGACTGGATATCCTAATATTTGCTGCACTATGTATGGTCCCAGCCCAAATCTGGTCTGGGGCCTCAGAAAATGGATTGTCCTCAATGTGCTGTATACAGGACGGTGTTATTTCCTGATTCACTGGAAGAGAAAAATGACAGAGTGGAAAGCTCAAGCTAGACTTTTCTTCTTTCTCAAGTCAAAGTAAAATTATTTAATTCGACTTATCTCAGTAAATCATAAAAGCACATTGATAAAAACATTTCACTAGCATCAGTTAGAATGCTTTAAAAATAAAAGTATTTCACTTTATGAATATGAATGAAACCATATTAGTTAAAACAAACATTAAAACTATCTAAATATTGAAGCTACTTTAGACGAGGGCCTCACTTTCATGCAATTCATTGGTAAGAGGAGGGGTTGAATATACCTAAAACGTAAACTAGCAAATTTAGGACAGATAAAAGCAGTATGTTAAGTGGTAAATGCAATAGCCATATCATATGAGCAAAGCAGGGAATCCAGAGGTTTATGCCACCTTGCTACAAGTTGTGGAATCAAATCAGGCGAAAATATGTCAAGAGTCATTTGCTCAAAACTGGCGTATTCAGCATTAAATACAATTTGAATTTACTCTCTGATCTCACCATCGCATACTGTTTGCACAAACTCCAGAACAACTCTATTGCAACTCTTATTACTTGAATATGTGCACAAAATGCCTCCTTCACCCATACAACATCTGACCTGGAGATCAGCCTGGTGTCAGTAAATATTTTTAGCTTACCCAGTTCCCTCAAAATGCCCTAACATATTGCACCCATGGTATTCGAAAGCAATATCCAGACCCAGGCCATGTCGTAAAATCTTTCTATTAAATTCCAAATCATTTTTCAGCCAAACTGAGAACTACAGTAATATGAGGCAGATTTGGATGTAATCAGAAATAAATCCTGCACCAAATTCATCGTGCACAAACTCTTAAGGAACACTCTGGGGAATCCTAAAATCCTCCTGAAGAATTTGTTCTCTGCAACTTGTGTAGGGTAACAAGGCTTGTAACCCCATATCTCATCATCAAATTACACTGTTGAAACACATTTAAAGGACCGATTACAATGTCATGCAGAAAGACTCCGACCGACAGTCAGATTCTCCTAGACTGTGCCGGAACTCATCTGCCTGACTCAGTTGGTTTGCAATCTGCCTGACTGACTATGATGTTCGCTGTCAGATTGCAAACTGAATGGTCTTTCTGAATTGTTTCCAACTGGCTCTCGGAGTATCCTTGTTGGTTGGAGGCGCATCGTATAGCTCTACAGACAGCGTTTCCGACCAAGCAATTACGATGTCGGTTTTCAGCAGCCTTTCCGAGTCTGACTGTCCATCACGAAAAGGCTGTCAGATACTGACTTTGCGGGCCCCTGGCAGGCCCCCTTCACCCTGCGGCCTCCAGCTGGGGGCCAAGGGGGTACCCAAGTGACCACCTGTAAAACCATGTACTGTGTGGCAGGCACTATGGGGTGCCTGCGAGAGGGTGCAGGGTTTTCTGCACATGCCCCATTTCCACATAGGAGCCTGTGTTGTCAGTCGAAACACCGGCTTCCATAGGACTCAATGGGAATCCGACCGAACTGTGTTCAGTCGCATCGTAATCGGACAGGCAGAACCGCCGATCGCGAGTCGGTCATATCCGATTCCAAGAAATGTTCCACCCGACATGGTAATGAGCCCCTAAGCTTTATAGAGGTCCAACATAGACTTAATATAAGCGCCTAGAGAATGCATCAATGCTATGCGCTATCCTATTAAAGGTCTGTACTTGCACACCCATTAATGGATTCCAATTAATTTTGCAAACTAGCAAAATGCCAAGATAACAAAATGTATCTACTTTCCCAATGCCTTGACCGTTATTTGAATATGCTTTAATTTTAGCATGTTTCGGCCCCAGCACCATGGTATATGATTTTGTATGATTCATTTTCAAGCCCAGATTCTCCATAAAATCGATCCAACAGAAACTGAAGGCCGTTTGCTGTAGATGCTATAAGTACAGTATCACCCACATAAAGTAAGGATGGAACCTGTCTGTTCCACACCTTCGGGACATCTTTACAATGTTCCCATAAAAACCTCTTAATGTAAAGAATAAAAAGCATGGGAGCCAATATGTAACCCTGTCGGACTCCGCTCCCTAACTGAAAGTGTGTGGTGCATTCTCCATTGGGCCCAAATCTTACAGAGGCTTCAAGCCCTGCATGAAAATCATGCAGAAAGTTACAAGGACATCATCTACCCCCATGTCTCTCAGCACAGCCCAGAGCTTCGAGCTATCTACTGTAGCAAAACTGTGCTAAGGTCCATGAAGGCCAGATATATGGTTTCCTTCTGAATTACAGTGTTCTTTTTAATCAGCAAGTAAAGGTTCAGATTTTGTTCTATGGTGCCTGGTCCCGATCTGAAGCCATATTGTATTTTCAACATTATATTTCCCTTCTCTGACCAATCAATTAATCAGTTCACTGACAGAAGATCTACCTCAAAAATAGTGATGTAAAAATCTTGAAGGAAAAATATAGGAGACAAAAATATTGGCAGCCTATACTTAAAAAGATAAGTACAAAAATATTGAAAAAAATATATAGTTTATAAAAATATAGGGCCTCATTACGATGTCAGTCAGAAAGGCTCAGAACGGCATTCGGTTTGTCCGAATCCTGGTCGGAACCCATGTTTTCGACTGATTCGGAAACATTTCCAACTGCCAAATTACGATGTTAGGTAACCGTTCTGTCACTCCGACTCGGATCCGATCGGCATTCGGAGAAACCGAGTCGGTCAGAGCTGACTCGTCCAGCTCCACAGATCACGTTTCCGACCAACGTGTTACGATGTCGGATTCGGACAGCCTTTCTGACTCATTCTGTCCGACGCGGATGGGCTGTCGCAGGCCCCCCTTCACCCGGAGGCCTCCGGTTGGCGCTCGTGGGGGTGCCCATGGACCCCTCTTTCCAACCATGCATGGTGTAGCAGGCACAATGGGGTGCCCGCCACAAGGTGCGGGGTTTTACGCAACCACCCCGTTTTGTCAATGGGAGACTTAAAACCGAGCGGTGTTCAGAAGCATCGTAATCGGTTGTTCCAACTCCCCGAATCCAAATCAGTCAGAAGGGATTCCGACACCGAGTCGGTCGGAATGCTTTCTGACCGACAACGTAATGAGGCCCATAGTTGTAATTGAATATCGATTCTTAAATATATATAATTTTAAATATTAAAATAAACATACAATAAATACTAACATTAATTTATAAAACAAAATATATTTATATGTATATTTTAACAAATATAACAAATAAACTTACTTTTAAAAAAGTAAACATATATATATATCTATTTATATATATATTACCTACTGGCGGTCGCCAGTAGGTAGTTATAGTTAGGACCCCTTTTCCATAGGAAAACTGCAACATTCTATTTGGAATAACTTTGGCGCCGGTCGACGAATCCTCGCGAAATTTTCAAAACTAATGGGGCGCTACGCTCCGCTCCTACCCTGAAAGTCTCGGGGGGATTCGTCAAGCGGGGGCTGAGAAAAAAGGGGGGTCCCAAAACGCGTTTTTCCCATGCATTTTTCCATAGGACCTTTAGACACAGCTACAGCCCGAACGGCTGAACAGAGTTACTTGAAATTTGGCAGAGAGGTAGTCCTCAGATCAAGGAAGTGCCTTTTGTAGGTCTGGTGTAAATCTGTTCAGTAGTTCCTGAGAAAATAGCATTTAAATCAATATATATATCTGAGCCAGCTTACGGTGCGCTTACCGTGCGCTTACGGTAAGCTTACCGTACGCGTACGGTGACGTGCGCGAGCGCGATTCTGATTGGCTGTTAGATCTTAGTAAACATTCGAATCGGTCGAAACCAGGAAGCGGCGGCCGCCATTTTGTGTGTTTCACACAGAAAAAAAAGGGTGATAACTTGAAAAGGGGGCAAGGAAGAGAGTTACAGACCCCCTAACATTTGAAAGGGGGTCAAAGAAGGACACAAAAGTACAAAAAAAACATTTATTAATTTAAAAAAAAAATCACGGGGTACGCGTACGGTAAGCGTACGGTAAGCTTACCGTACGCGTACGGTAGAAAAAAAAAATAAAAAAATAAATAAAATTCAGATTTAAGTGTTTAGATATTAGGGGGCTCTAAAAAGAGCCGTTGTGTTTATGAAGTGATTTGATTTTTTAGTGGTACCTACAAGTAAGTACCGATGCAGAGTCTAAGGTTCAAGAGGAAGACTCTGTTCCCTTCATCAGTGAAGTGTACACCATCTCCTCTATAAATGTCTTGCATGTCGTAACGCAAGTTGTTGTGGTAAATGGAACCCATACCATAGTCTCGGAGGAAAGCAGAAACAGATTTGTTGACGTGCTTTCTTGCTTTGTCAATCTGCGGACAAAAATGATTGGACCAGTTCCATTTTTGCCTTTGGCATATATTAGAATACACAAAGGCAGTTTTAGGGAAAAGTGAAAACAGTTGTGCAAAGGTTTCCTTCATAAGCATTTCCAGACCTACCCCAGTCAAAGTGCCTAGGTCATTGCCACCACAGTGCACTATTATGAGGTCAGGGTGTTGGATTTGCATGAAGGATTTCACCAATGGCATCAATTGGTGCCACTTTAACCCTCTCTGACCAATCCATTTAATGTCTACATTTGGCAAAGCAAGGTCTCTCACCATACCTGTTTTCTCTGCATACTTTTCACTCCAGAAGACATAGCTGTGCCCTACAATCCACACTGTGAACATCTTCAAAGGAGAACTGGATGCACTCAGGAGGTGTATTTCAGTAGAATGGGAAAAAGAAATGAAAGACAGTTTGGAAATGGAGGCATACATATTTTTTTAAAATAAAAAGAACTGATTGGCTGTTTCATACCATTCTACACTAAAATCTAGGCTGTATGTGTCAATTTATAGAAGCATGTTTTGTATTGGTACAGAAAAATGTGTTACCAAAGAACAGTACTATGGATTTGCTGTTAGGTTTGAAAAGTCAAGCACTCCTGCTCTTTGGAAATGAAACATTGTGTGGTGAACTTCTGACCTAACTCTACACAGCAGTGTTTCAAGAGCTGTTGCTATGGTAGCAGGCAGAAGTCAAGTTGGGGGAAGGGTACTAGGCTGAAGTCAAGTTGGGGGAAGGGTACTTTTGGAAAAGGGTTGGTTTTCAACCAATAGAAATGTGTGATTACATTTGAAAAAAAGGGGGAAGCACTGAGATTTGAAATTAACATGTATATGTGTGGAAAAAGAGAGGGAAACATTGCCATTATCTGGTTCTGCTGAGAGGAGAGAGGTGTACAGAACAGAGATCCTGGCTCTGATAATCTGCTGTTTGAGTGCCACATTTCTTTCACAACTAACTAATTTTAAAGGTGAGTTATGAGTTTGAGAGGGGATGTATATGGTAAAATAAGAAATGAATAATAGAATTGGAATTCCTTTTGTTGAAGTTGTGTTTATCGTTTTGTGTTTTGGGAGAAATTTAAATGTGAGGAACATGTAAAATAATATGGACTAAGTTTTCACCATAAAATAAGGTGTATTGTTATAAATGAGGAATACTTTTAGGGTTTGAGGTTGCAGTCAGTAATGCAAATACATTCAGCATCACTAAGGCTGGTTGCCCTTGCTGGAGTGTAATCAGTCACCCAGGTTACACATGTTTCTGGTCTCAAAAAGCTGTTTGGACATGTGCTTTTTTAAGAATCTGAAAAGTGGATTAAAAATGTGTCAGACTGTAAAAGTACTTATCACTTGCAAAAAAAAAGAGTAGTAAGTGTGCTTTTAAATTGGCAAAGAAATTTCGTTTTCTGACTAATATGAAACCATGACTCTGTGTGCAAAGAGGAATTATAGACAGAGATTTATTGCGTATTACTCTGGTAATTTTACAGTTGCATTAGTAGGAAAGGGGGAGCTATTTTTTCTGCAGAAGCAGACTCTTAGCACACACCCAGCTGCTTATCTTGTGGAATCATGCATAGTATTCACAACCAAGTGGGGTTTGAGGTTGCAGTCAGTAATGCAAATACATTCAGCATCACTAAGGCTGGTTGCCCTTGCTGGAGTGTAGTCAGTCACCCAGGTTACACATGTTGCTGGTCTCAAAAAGCTGTTTGGACATGTGCTTTTTTAAGAATCTGAAAAGAGGATTCAAAATGTGTCAGACTGTAAAAGTACTTATCACTTGCCAAAAAAAGAGAAGTAAGTGTGCTTTCAAATTGGCAAAGAAATTTCATTTTCTGAATAATATCAAAGCATGACTCTGTGTGCAAAGAGGAATTATAGACAGAGATTTATTGCGTATTACTCAGGTAATTTTACATTTGCATTAGATGGAAAGGGGGAGCTATTTTTTCTGCAGAAGCAGACTCTTAGCACACACCCAGCTGCTTATCCTGTGGAATCATGCACAGTATTCACAACCGAGTGGGGTTTGAGGTTGCAGTCAGTAATGCAAATACATTCAGCATCACTAAGGCTGGTTGCCCTTGCTGGAGTGTAGTCAGTCACCCAGGTTACACATGTTTCTGGTCTGAAAAAGCTGTTTGGACATGTGCTTTTTTAAGAATCTGAAAAGTGGTTTAAAAATGTGTCAGACTGTAAAAGTACTTATCACTTGCAAAAAAAAGAGTAGTAAGTGTGCTTTCAAATTGGCAAAGAAATTTCGTTTTCTGACTAATATGAAACCATGACTCTGTGTGCAAAGAGGAATTATTGACAGAGATTTATTGCGTATTACTCTGGTAATTTTACAGTTGCATTAGTAGGAAAGGGGGAGCTATTTTTTCTGCAGAAGCAGACTCTTAGCACACACCCAGCTGCTTATCCTGTGGAATCATGCACAGTATTCACAACTGAGTGGGGTTTGAGGTTGCAGTCAGTAATGCAAATACATTCAGCATCACTAAGGCTGGTTGCCCTTGCTGGAGTGTAGTCAGTCACCTAGGTTACAGATGTTGCTGGTCTCAAAAAGCTGTTTGGACATGTGCTTTTTTCAGAATCTGAAAAGTGGATTCAAAATGTGTCAGACTGTAAAAGTACTTATCACTTGCCAAAAAAACAGTAGGAAGTGTGCTCTCAAATTGGCTAAGAAATTTCGTTTTCTGCCTAATTTCAAACCATGACTCAGTGTGCACACAGGAATTGTTTTTAGATATTTAATTTGTGATGGTGTTATTGTGATTTTTACTTGTAGGAAAGGGGTACATAGTATTTTAAGATTTGAAAAGATCATAAAAAATGTAGTAATATATTTAAATAAACTAAAGGATTTTTTTTTTAGTTTTTTTCAGGTATTGCTGAAGAGCAGTGAACAAAATTTAAGATGCCTACAAAATCCAGACTAAGGAAAAACCACAAAAAAAAACTATATTTGAAGACAACTGGAGGACCTAAGTTAGTTGGAGATGCTCATGTTTGGGAAAAAGAGAAAGTCTTCTGGTAAGCAGACAAAAGATTTTTTAAGCAATATCTTCAAAAAAAGGAAAAATGTACAAAATGTCTGTACTGGAAAGAATGTTTTAAATAGAAAACAACAGTAAAAAATTGAGCATTTAGTTAATGCAAATACACCTTCAGAAACAATAAAGATTAACTTAAAAAGAAAAACAGCGTTTGAAGAGATTTGTAGAAAAATGTTTCAGAGAAGAGTTATGTCCAATTTGATAAAGGATGTGAAAAAAATATAAGAATAAGGATAAATTTTATAAGAGAAAAAAAGAAATTGAAGCCATTGCAGCAAAGGCATTAGAATTAAAAAGGAAACTATTCATTTTAATTTTGAACAGGATGCGTACATTAGATAAAATGGTCAATGTACTGAAATCACAAAGCAAAAGGAAAAGACTAGTGAAAAGAACAAACTTTTGTAAATTTTTTTTAGGTGAATGGATGCATAGTTCAAGTAGTGAACCTTTTTTTAATGAAGAGAGTTATTTTCAAACTAATAGTTTGCTGCATGCAGTTGACACCAGAGGTCGTGCTTATGAAGTGAAAAATGGTTGTATAATGGAGAAGGAGAAAATGGTTCCAAGAGATGAGGTACAAGTGATGGCGGATGAGGCTATGGGGAGACGACCTAAAGCCCCAGTGTACACTTGGAATTGTAGTAGTATTTGCACTGTGCGTCAGGAATCTATTGATAAATTTCGTGAGTTTCTAAGAGAATATAGTAAAAAAAAGTGTTAAACAGAAGATTAAGGTGCTTCAAAGTCTAGATCCATGCAGAGTGAGAGAGAATACTGGTTTGCAGGGACATTCTCTGGCTTGTCTATCTAGAAAAGTGTGTAAAAGTGTTTTTCATCATTTTAGGATGCTGGCTGTTCATCATACTGAAATGAGAAAGTTTGTGAGACGGTTGTATTTTTCTAAAAGTCCAGCAATAAAGTTAGATGAATTGAATAGGGCTCTGTTCCGTGGATCGGTATCAGATGTAGAGAAGGTTACTGATGAAATTCAGTTTTGTTACTTTGGTCCTGAACAAGACAGTGCAGAAAAGGACACAGTAAATGAGGAAGAAGTGGAAGAGAATGTAGAACCCTCTGTAAGTAAGACATTTAATGATCACATAACAAAATTTGCAATAATCTCTAATGAAAGACCAAATATTACTTGTATTTGTTGCCGCAGAACTCATTATAGAAAACAAACCAGGAATGTTGATCTGTACAGAAAAAGTGAAAATGAAGATAATTATAAGTGGAAGGATTTTGCCACATATATATTTCTTGAAAATTGTTTTGAATTGGGTGAAGATCAGCGTATTTGTAAATACTGTTACAACAAGTTAGAGGAAAATAGAATGCCGACCAGAGCTGTACATAATAATTTAGAATTGGATGCTATTCCTGCTGAACTTTCTGAATTAAATACATATGAGTGTATACTTATTCAATGTGTTCATCCGTTCCAGACCATAGTACGTATGGAGCCCAAAACTGGTAAATTACCTCCTTCAGATTTACTGAGAGATTTAAAAGGTAGAGTGGTGTATTTGCCTTTGGATTTGAAAAAAAATATGGAAACTATTGATGCAGATACTTTGGAAACTGAACCATTAGTTATTCTGGTTAATGGTGTACCTACAAAGAATAAGAAGATTTGGCAGGAGCTGGTAGATGTACGGAAAGTACAAAGAGCAAATTTGTATTTGAAAAGGAATAACAAATGGTATGAATCAATTTATATAGAAGAAGAAGAAGAAGATTTACAAGAAGACACAGAAACACCAACTGGACAAATTGAAAAAGTGGACAAGTCAAAGGAAGAAGAAATTTATGAACATTTTAGCATACATCCTCTTCATTCAAAAGAAGTTATGGGAGACAATATTGATCTGTTTCAGATGAAGAAAGCAAAAGGAACTCCCGTGAGCGTATGGGAGGAGAGCTTGGAAGCTCGATGTTTTCCCCAGCTGTTTCCTACAGGAAAAGGAGGACGATACGACGAACGTCCAGAACAGATTCCAGCTTCTGAGTATCGAACTACAAGACTATATGCAGAAGATCCCAGATTTTGACAAAGTATTCCTTATTTGTTCCATCTTTTATTTGAAAGCGACTTGTCTGCATTATCATATGCAGTAAATCACATTTTAAAAAGTGGAGTACATTTACAAAATGTGTCTGCTAAGGATTTTATGGAGAAAGTGGAGCACCGAGATGATCATTTGGAAACACAACTGATCAATCTGATGGCTTGTCAGCGTGGGACAAATGAATATTGGTACCGACGCCATGGTGAATTAAAATGCATGTTACGGAATTTAGGAACACCAACATGGTTCCTTACCCTAAGCTGTGCTGAGTACGCTTGGGATGATCTTCTGGATTTTCTATGAGAGGCAAATTCAAACATTAAAAACATCGAATACAAGACAGCAGGAGAACTGTGCTCATTGGATCCGGTTAATGTTTGCAGATATTTCAATCATAGATTTGAGGCTATGATGTCCTTCATCTGCAGTAAAAAAAATCCACCTCTTGGAGAAGTAGTGGATTTCTTTTGGAGAAAAGAGTACCAGGCAAGAGGTGCTCCTCATATTCATATGCTGTTGTGGATCAAGGATGCCCCAACGTTTGGAACAGATACTGATGAAGCAGTGTTATCTTTCATTGAAGAATATGCAACATGTGCTATACCAAAAAGCACAGAAGAGAAAAAGTTAAAGGAGCAAGTTTTACGTTTCCAAAGTCATGGGTGTGGAAAATACTGTCGACGGAAATACAAGAGCAAAGATAAATACTACACTAAATGTCGATTTGGATTTCCTAGACCTGTTCTTTCAAATGGAAGAGTAAACAGTTTTATGTCATCTGTAAGACATACTATTACAAGAAAATCACCTAAGAATACCTACAACCTTAAAAGAAAAGAAGAATCAAAAAATATAAATGACTACAACCAAGTCATTTTATCCATGTGGAATGCTAACATGGATATACAGTATGTAGCTGACAATTTCCATAGCTGTTGCTCGATATGTAACGTCTTACATTACTAAATCAGAAAAAACTGAATTGAAAGAAATGTGGGAAGAGATTTCTCACGAGAAGACTGTCAGTAAGAAGCTGTACAGTTTCAGTTTAAAGATGTTATCGCATCGAGAAATTGGATCCTACGAATGTTCAGATAGGTTATCTTCTGCAAGTCTCTACTCGAAATCAAGAAGAATAATTTGGGCAAGTTTAGGCCTTGCAGCAATGATAAATCGGGTACTGAAATCTGTTGGAGAAATTGAATATTTGGCCGAGAATGACCCAGAAAGTACAGATATTTTGAAATCAAACATGTTGGACACATATTATCCTAAGAGAAGTCTTCATCTAGAGAACATGTGTCTCTATGAAGTGCTGCAGAACTACATTTATTCACGGAAAGCCACAGAAGACATCAACAATGGAAAATATAAAGTCATTGGTGAGGAAGGATGTTTGGTGAAGCAAACAAAAGGAAGTTTGATAAATCACAGGAAGTTGCGTCACTACTGACAAAAAGGAATTTTACTACTTGCCTCTTTTACAGCTGTTTAAACCATGGCGTACAGAGGATGAACTACTGGGAGAATTTCAAAGCTATGAAGATTCATTTAATGCTTGCAAAGACAGCATAGAATGTAGTACATTCGCAAATTATGTGCAAATGTTAAATGAAGAAATTGAACAGGAAACTACAATTGCAGCTGAAGTAGCTAGAGACAGTTCTCAAGACAGCCAAAGATCAGGAACACTCAGTCAAGATCCCCTAGGACAACCAATCGTTGAAAATGAAGCTGCAATAGCCATGAATGAAGTGGAAACGGCTATGAATCAAGCTGAAGAAGAATTTATAGACTTACCAAATTTGGAAAGACAACTGAATGAAGCTACCTACAGCAAAAAACGGATTCAACTTTGTCTTGTGTGGTTACTGCTCCAACTGGGTTAGCAGCATATAACATAAAAGGAATCACCTTACATTGTTTGCTAATGTTACCAGTGGAGCATGAGAACAAAATACAATACCACAAGCTAACTGGAGAAGCATGCTTGGAAGTTTCAAGAGTATTGAAGAAGATGCAAGTTCTCATTATTGATGAGGTGAGCATGGTATCAAACTTAATGCTTGCCTTTGTGCATTTAAGAATGCAGCAAATTCTAAGGACAGACTATGACGTGTTATTTGGTGGAAAACATGTCATAGTTTTTGGGGATCTTCTACAGCTTACTCCAGTTAAAGGACAACCAGTGTTTAATACTGTGACACATGAAGACACAAAGAAGTCATTGGGAAGCATTGGTAATGCAAATATTTGGTCCTTCTTTGAGTACAAGGAACTTACTACTAATATGAGGCAAGCAAACGATGAAGAATATGGAAGTATTCTGAAAGATATCAGAATTGGACTACTCACTGAAGCTGGCACAAAAGCATTACAGAGTCGGTTGCTACATAATTTATTTCCAAAGGAAGAAATAGTTGCAGAGAAGATATACAAGAACATTGCAGAAAAGAAAAGTGTCATCTGTTTAATACCAACTCTACGTGAATGCTCAATATTCAATGAGGAGCTTTTGAAATTGGAAAAGGAAGATATCAGGAAATTGGAAGCAGTGGACAAAATTCAGGATGGAAGAATTACTATCACATTAACAGGCAAACTAAAAAATAAATTGGATTCACTAGAGAAGAACATTTCCAAAACTGCTGGATTAGAAAAAAATCGATATGTTTGCATGAACTGTAGAGTATTTTTAAGGAGAAATTTGGATGTTGAAAAAGGTTTAGTTAATGGAGCTATGGGAAGAGTTGTGGGTTTTATTAATTATCAGAAAAAAGATGGAATTGAATGTTTAAAAATAAAATTTGATAAGATAGAAGAAGTTATAGACATTTGTCGTTGTACAGTTCGTTTCATGCTTGTGAAAGACTTATATGTACAAAGGAAACAGTTTCCGTTTTCTCTAGCATATGCTGTAACTATTCACAAGTCTCAAGGATTAACTGTAGATTGTGCATTTGTAAACATTGGTTCAACTGTGTTCAAAGAAGGTATGGCTTGTGTAGCTTTGTCACGAGTGAAAACATTATCTTGTCTATTTATGATAGACTTTGATGATTCAAAAGTTAGTGCTGATACAAACTGTGTAAAGGAGTATAATAGATTAAGACGAACTTATGCTCCTCATTTAGGTCAGTATCCTGTGTTAGAGAAACGTGTAGTTTCTCGAAAAAGGAGAATTGAGAATATCTGTAATGAGGATGTAGAGAGGAGGAAAAAAAAGAGGAGTGATGTAATTGCAAGCAAAAAGAAAAAGGAAAATGTTGAAGAGGTTGTAGGATGTCATTTTGAAAATAGCTCTGGTGTCAACTGCTATGCTAATGTAGTGCTGAATGTTGCATTTTATCTGGAAAGTTTGCAAGAGCAGATAATAGTAAATCAGAGAAAAAGATTCTGTTCTGAGTTGAGTGTCCTTTTTCAAAAGCTGAGTAATGATAAAACTCAAATAGAAAGTGCTACTGAAATTAGAAAACTTTTAGATGTATGTTCAGGATGTTTCAGTTCTAGAACTCTCCTACACCACACCCATTCCCCTCATTTCTGCTTGTGATCCCTTAGGAGAAGGAGCTGACTTGTCTTTGGGATACGATGGCAGACCAGCACTCTTCTACTGAGAGTGAGGCTAGCAGCACCACCATCAGGCAGAGAAGGAGGAAACAGAAGAGCTCTTTTATATGGGAGTATTTTAGTTTTCCTGAGGTTGAGAAAAAAGTCAATGCTGCTTTGGTGACTTGCAAGCTGTGCCAGCGTGTACTTTTGAGAGGTAATCCCAAGAAGAAGTATTCCTTCGGGAATCACACTATGTTGAGACACCTTCACGATGTACACCCTAGGACACATGCTCGACATACTGGAGGAAACCCTTCAGTAAGTCAACCAAGCACATCCACAGCAGCTCAGCCGAGTCCTTCTTCGGAAGCTCAGCAGAGCCCTTCATCTGTGGGGGCAGATTCACCTTTTTCTGATCCTGTGGAAACGAACCATCGGTTTGCGAGGGTTACTATGCGGTGTTCATTTTGCCATGGTCTAATTGTTCATAGGGAGACCAGTCTTCCCCTCATTAACAACAAAATAGACCAGCACATTTGTCCTACCAGCTAATGTTCCCATTCTTCCTTTCCTCTGCCCCTGCATGAACACAACGGCTCTTTTAAGAGCCAACCTTACCTCTCAACTTTTTTGTATTTTGTCTTTAAAACTTTTTTTTTTTTTACCGTATTTTTTTTTTTTTTTTAAAACACTAAAAATCAATTACCACATCTCAAGATCCTTGAGGAATTAATAACTAAATACTAAAAATCTGTTTGATGAGAAGTGGAAGAAAGGGACCATCTAATTTCTGACTTACCTGACCCACCCAACAATTTAATTTTTTAATTAAAATTTAATTGAAATTACTTGTAAAAATGGTTGGTTTTTTTCGAAAATTTTCTTACACAATCTGGAAAAAAAGAAAAAAGTATTAATATTTAATAATTCATTATATAACACAGTACACGTATTTACATATTTTCCAAAAACATTTTTTTGCCTTTTTTTTTGCTGTTTTCAGAATATATTGCATTTCACTATAATTCGTGAAAGCAATTGCATTCATCACTTAACAGCGGGCAAAAAAAAAAAACAATCTCAAAGATTGTTTTAAAAAAGCCCAGAATCTCTTTTTACTTAAACATAACATTATAGAAATGCATAATATTCTAAAAAAATATCATCTAATAACAATAACTATTTTTTTAAAATACCGTCTGACAATTTTGTAACAGAAGCATAATCTCAAAAATAATATATCTCAAATAACTCCACAATACATCTGGTTACATTTCCTTTAGGCCAAATAGTAATTTTAAAATTCTTTTTTGATTAAATTTCCAATGGTAATCTAATAAAATTCCAAAATTTAAATTGTGCAGATGTTACCGATTCTCTCTAACATTTTGTTTTCCGAAAGATTAATTAATAATTAAATAAGTCCACAATACAATTGTTTACCTTTCCTTATGGCCAAATAGTAATTTTAAAAATCTTTTTTGAATAAATTTCCAATGGTAATCCAATAAAATTCCAAAATTTAAATTGTACAGATGTTACCGATTTTCTCAAAATTTTTGGTTTCCGAAAGATTCATTAGGAATTAAATAAGTCCACCTTACAATTGGTTA
The DNA here is from genome assembly GCF_964204655.1 of Triturus cristatus. Taxonomy (NCBI): domain Eukaryota; kingdom Metazoa; phylum Chordata; class Amphibia; order Caudata; family Salamandridae; genus Triturus; species Triturus cristatus. The sequence goes on along the minus strand of NC_140595.1, from coordinate 694,038,164 downwards.
CCTGTCCTTTAGGCCAAATGGTAATTTGAAAAATCTTTTTTTTTGAAAATTCCAATGCTAATCCAATAAAATGGTAAAATTGTTTTGTACAGATCTTGCCAAGTCTCTCTAAAATTTAGGTTTCAGGAAGATTAGATAGGAATTTGCTAAATCAAAAGGCAAACGTTGCTTGAAAATCAATTGGGAATCATTACACAGTGTCCAGCCTTTTTCACATTTAAGATAAACTGTGTAATGTCCAGAAGTAACAGTAGGTCCTTCATGGAAAATTATTGCAACTGTTAGAAAAGTTTTTCCTGAAATTGATAATTGCTGTCCTGTAAACTTCTTTATTAAAGTATCCAATTTTGAACCATCAGCTTTACATCGTTGCATCATTAAAATTACATACTGTCCGTATTCCTTTAAAATTAACGTTGAAAACATGTCAGATTTACACTCACCACATTCCATGCTATGATTAGCATCTTTAACTAATTTAGCAAAATTGACTGTTTTACTGTCTGGCAATGTTAAATAAATAAACCTTTCAGAATCAACATTAGAGCCACATGTATTGTAACAGTTTTCACAACTATGTTTCAGATGTCATCAGTGATGTCATGAGTGATGTCACTGACCATGTCATGAGTGATGTAATATGTTACATCATCAGCAGTGGATTGCGGGTGCGCGAGTTATAGTTAGCTTAACTAACTATAACGGGGGAATTTCAATGGTTTTTTATGAGTAAAATGTCCGCTAACTATAACGTGTGTGAAACCTATGGTTTTTTCACTGAATTTGCAAGGTTTTTTAAATGCTAAATCCTAACTATAACGTGTGTGAAACCTATGATTTTTTTAGTGAATATATATATATATATGAACATACGTATGTAGAAAAAATATAAATAAACTAACATTTTAAATAACATAATTTAAAAAAATCGTATATAATATAATAGTGTCAAAAATATATGTATACATATTTAAATAGTTTAAGAATGTAAATGAGAGGGACCCCTTGTCAAGGCCAAGGGAAATAGGGTACTTGTACCAAGTAAGTAGGGAAATTCCCAGGCAGAGAGTTAGAAAACACACAATGTGAGTTAGAGCGAATGTAGATTATAGCCCATATGTTAGAACATGTACAAATTCGAATTAAGCAAAAACCTGTATTTGACTGATTAAAAAGATTTTTTTTATTTTTATAATTATAAAAGACACTGTAAAAATATTTTCATCATAAAGTATACAAAAGCTCATGAAGGAAACAATTGCAACACCACAACATCCAATCCTGTCTATTTGGGAAAGTTGAATAATCAGCCCTACAAGTTTATCTCATTACAATTGTAATCTAGTATACTACACAGAGAGACAAAGACAGACAGTTGATTTTGTCATTATTATAACACATCCGTTTTAAAATTTTCAAAGTACTAATCTTTGGAACAGTCAAACTGTGGTGTATCTCAAAGAAGAAGCCGTTAGTACGGATTGTGTTCAATAGTAGCGTCGACGCGTTTCGATAGTTCTATCTATGGTCCATCTTTATCAAGACAATAATAACGTCCCTCTTGTTTTTGGCACTGGTTGGTTGCCGTAGTTTACTTGCTCCTGTTAACAATAGATCAGGATGGACAAATCAATTTACACATTTCATCCATACATTTATCACCTGTTTCGTGTACTTGCTATTCATTGATTGCATCTAAAATAAACAATAAAAGATATAAAATGTAATCATTACTTTTGATTTCTGTCAATTGTCATACTGGCATCGATGTGGCCTTTGTTTTCAGGAAACATATCATTTCTATTGATGTTACATCCTACTTATGTTATGTTCAATCCAAAGGGATTTTAAAATAAACTTCATGAACATCACCATAGCCCTTGATGCCTTTGTTATCAGGAAACATATCATTTCTATTCGTATTACACTATATTCCTATTATGTTCTATTAGATGGGCTTTAATAATGAACTTCATAAACATGACCATAGCCCCGGGTGCTTATACACCCCCAAAGAAGAACAGCGGGATTACCTTATATCATCACGTACTATTTCCGCATGTAAAATAGGACCGGTGGGTCTTTGCCATTAAAATGAGTGGAATCTACAAAGATATAGGAATAAGAAAGTATGTCAAATTGGCCATACTTTTACTATATTGTGTTATAATGATTTAAAATCAGGATAATCCCAATTATTACCTCAGTCTTCACCGTAGAAAGTAAAAAGGTTTTTAAAAAGGGTTTTAAAGAGAGGAGCACTCATCAGGTTTGTGCTCACATAAATAGTTGAACCTAAACATAGGAGAGAGAATATATATCAATTTTGATTCTGTTATTATTGTTAGAAACTGTCACATGTATTACAACATGGTGTTATCCACGTTATTTAAGCTATTTCATTGTACTGCTAATCTCCATATCCGGTATCTAATGATTGGTTCTACCACTATTGCTTATTATCTGATTCTTCCATATATTCGTGTATATATTTGTTTTCTAACCTTTTGTTTTTGTTTATCAAATTTTAAAGGAAGGGTTTTAGGCCTACCGTATTAATAATATCTCCACTGGGGGGCGTGGCTTGCGCGCCGCTGCGTGATGGCGGATCGCGCTTGAGCTCTGTGACGAGCGAGGGCCGTCGGAGGCTTTTACACCACTTTGGGGTGCCCCATTCCTTCCAAAAGTTGGCCTCATGCTGCTGCTGATGTCTTGTTCTGCCTGAGTGGCTTTCCAGCGCTCTGTCACTACTGGTGACTGTGTTTATGCTGTTTTATGGTGGCGCTCGGTGTTTTTGCGAGCGGGCGCCATTTTGTTATTTCCTCACGGACGGAGATGCTTGTTTTTCACTGAAGGAGATGTTCGTTTTCTACAACATGACGACGTTTTTTCTGCGAACTGGCCAGGAATTATGTCAAACAGGTGCCTGTGACGTTTTCATTACTTATAAGTGTATATTGGATTTCTTTATTGACTTATTCACACTGCTGCCTATGGTGAGAGCATTTTGGATTTTATTTTACTATACCTCTCTTCAAAGTGCCTCCAATACCTTGATATGGCGCTTTTATGATTTTTGATACCCGTCTTTTTGATTCCTGCAGAATATGGTATTTTTGTGATGGGAGTTCTCTCCTCTGTCATGTAAACCCACCATTATTATTATCTGGGAGTGTTTGCTGAAAGTGCGCTTTCCACTTTTTTGCACATTTATATTTTACATTTTGTGCTTACTAGTTTCCTCTGGCTTCTTCCTTTCCTTCATTTCTCTGACGTGAGGTATTTTGCGCCCGTAGCGGCTGTGGTTCTATGGCTGCGAATATGGGTTTGTCACCGAATGCTAAAGATGCCAAGGATTCTAAAACCTCTTTTAAGAGGTCCAAACAAGTGTCTTTTACACCCGAGGCTGCTCAAAAAGACACTAATTCTACTCTTGAGACTATTCTGACGCGCCTTAATGATGTTCATGCAATTGCGCAGTCTACCAAGACTAACACAGATCTGCTGCAAGTGGAGGTGTCAGCTATCAGGAATGATCTCAAGGCCTTGTCTCTTCGTGTTTCAGCTACAGAAACACGTATTAGTGGTGCAGAAGATTCTATACAAAAGCAATCTAGGTCTCTTTGCCAGTATGAGCGTTCAATGGCGGCATTGCGGAGGGAACTTACTGAACAAGAAGATCGTAATCGCAGATCCAATCTGCGCATTTTTGGTCTTCCAGAGGAGGTTGAGAAGGATGCACCTTCTATGATTGATTTCTTATATAAATGGGTTCCTTCTACGCTGCAAATTTCATTCCAAAGAGACTTTGAGTTGGAACGGGCACATCGGGTTCCCACTTTTCGTTCTAAATCAGCCACGCAGCCAAGAGCGATAATTTTTAAGCCATTGCGCCATCAACATACGGAACAAATTTTGGCTCATATGCGCAAGGTTAAAGTTGTTTCATGGAATGGTCACCGCATATCAATTTCTCAGGACTTTGCCAGAGACACGGTAATAAGGAGGAAGGGATTTCTTAATGTCCGGAAGCGTCTCTCTGAGATGAATATCCCCTTCTCTTTTTCTGGTCCTTCAAAATTCCGCATTACCTTTAAAGGTCGCTCCAGAATTTTCGATGAACCTGCTGACTTGACCTCGTTTTTGGATAATCAGATGGAGCTGCAGATGGATCTTCAAATGGAAGCCTCGCGGGATCCTGGTCCATCTGGCACCTGATGTGATTTCACACAGCTGCATTGAGTTTTCTCTTTTCCAGATCTATTAAGATTGTCTTTTTAGATCTGCGTGGTGGTCTTATTGTACACTGTTGTTGGTGTGCTGTTGCTGTTTTATTTGTGCGTGGCTTTGTAAGATATGCTGTGGGCTGTGTTTCTTTTCTCCTTTTCCTTATCTGTTTTACCTTCCTATCTTTATCGTATAAGTGGAATATTATCTCCGTTATGTCTATTTCTCTGCATTTTCGAATCGTTCGTTATATTATCTCTCCTTATAGGTTGTCCTCTTTCCTGCTCGCTGTTTTGTTTGTGCTTATCGATCTTTTTCCCCCCTACATGCTTTTTGTCCATGGCAGGCTCTGGATCTTTTTTACCTCACTTTATGACCTCTTCTATTTCCTTAGCATTTTTATGTGAGACTTGATCTTATCTCTCTTTTTTGTTCTTCCTTTTGTTCTTTCTTCCTTCCAGACCCCATTTAATGTTACTTCCATTGCCGTACTTTTATTTAGTCTTTTCGCGTGTTGTTTTTCTCTTATTGTTTTGTTTCTGTTGAGTACGCAATTGTTTATTATCTGTATTATTTTCTAGATGGGCTACATAAATTGCCCATAGATATTTATGAACTATTGTATATAGAGTTGTTCTTAACTTCTGTACAGTTAATTTTTATATTTATTTTATTGCTATATCATTGATTGGTTTGTTTAATTATTATTATTACCTGCTTCCCTTTACTTGCGCTAATTTACTGTATTTATATTGCACTTTATAATCTCATGTGTTTTACTTCTATGGTTATATATTTACGATATTCTTACTACTTTAAACTAATTAGTATTACAAGTTTATATATTTGGGGACAGTCTACTAGATGTCTATCTTTGGATTTTGCATTTTTAAATAGTTACTTGTTTCTTTTATTTATTTTTTCCATAGGGCTACATTGATTGTTTTTGTGGATTGGTTACATATATTGTTTCATAGATACCTATTAATTATTATATATAGTGTTAATTCTAATCTATGCATAGGTTATTTCTATATCTATTTTATTGCTATATCATTGATTGGTTTGTTTTCTTTTATTATTAACTGCCTCTCTCTACTAGTTCTAAGTTAATATATTTATATTGCACTTTTAGTCTCTTGTTCTTGACTTCTATGGTTATATATTTACGATATTCTTGCCCCCTTGAATTACATAAGTATAACAAATTATATATTTGTGGATAGTCAATTAGCTGTCTATCTTTAGAGTTTACATATTTAAATATGTACCTGTTTTTCTATTTAGTTGCCATAGGGCTTCATTTAATGTTACATTAACAATTTGGCATATACATGTCGCCTTTATAGTCTTACATGATGAATTGTCTTTGAATACTATAACTAAATCTAGTTCATACTTCAGATATTTATTTTCTTAAATTATTATAATCAGTTATGTACTGTATTGGGGCCATTTACGCTGATTGTATTTATTCCTCGTGATTGTTCCCTTGCTCATCTTCCCATGTTCCCCCAGGTATGAATTTGGTCTCTTTCAGACCTTCCTTGTTGGTTCTTCTCTTTCTTCTTCTTTATACTTTCCTTCTTTCTTTTTCTTCTTCTTGCTATTTTTCCCTGTGGATTTCCTTCGTGGATTCTCCTTGTTTTGTGTTGTCTAGTGTGTGGTGGTGCATTTCTTTGGTTGTTGTACATCCTCTATCATATATGGTGCATCTTTTTTCCCTATTATTGGTTCTATGTCTGGTGTGAATATACTTTCCCTTAATGTAAAAGGGTTAAATCACCCAGTAAAAAGGTCAAAGATATTAGATTACTGTAAATCTCTTTCTTCAGATATCGTCCTTTTTGAAGAGACGAAGGTCTCTGCTAGAGAGGCGCTATTTTTGAAGAAAGAATGGGTTTCTGAAGTTGCTTGCTCAGATGCTTATGGCAAAAGGAATGGGGTAATTACTTTGGTTTCTAAACAGTCTGGTTTGTCTATTGTTTCCTCTGAATGTGATACTGAGGGACGGTGGTTATTATCTAAATTGACTGATGGTAACGTTGATCTTTTTGTCATGAATATTTATGCCCCTAACACGGATGATCCGTCTTTTTGGAAGGCAATCACTAAAAAGCTAAATGACACACCTCATTCTGGTAATCTTATTGTAGGTGGAGACTTTAATTTACCAATGGATCCCATTCTGGATAGAAATTCTGCCTTTAACTTTCGTCCCCCTAAATCACATAAACAAATGATTAATATGTGCTCTCTTATTCATCTTCAGGATGTCTGGCTACTTCATAATCCCACTGGTAGTGATTTCTCCTTTTTTTCTTCCCCACACTCGTCCTTTTCACGTATTGATTATCTTTTGGTTCATTCCTCTCTTGTTCAATCTTCCTCATCTCCGCTTATCCATCCTATTTTGATCTCAGACCACGCAGCGGTGACTTTTACACTTTTGTGTTTTGCCCCTAGAGCGAGATCTCGGTCTTGGAGACTAAACACAGAAATCTTATATGATGATTCCCAGATTCAAGAGTTTTCCAATTATATTGAGACGTTTTTCCTTGAGAATGTTGGTTCAGTCGATTCCCCTATTGTTCTCTGGGACTCTTTTAAATGCACTTTCCGCGGTCAGGTCATCAAATGTATGTCAAGGAGGAACGCTGCTATTAGAAAGGAACTCACTGACTTAGCAGCTGAGATTAAAAATCAAGAGTCTCTTTTTCGACAATCTAAAGACAAATCTTGCCTACAATCTATTAAGAATTTAAAATATACATACAATACTATAGTCACTAAAAGAGCTCATATAGGTTTTCAGGCTCAGAAATCTAAGAAGTTGTTATTAAAAAACCGTGCGGGCAAGATGCTTGCAGCTACATTAAAGTTCCAGGAATCTTCTTATAAATCTTCCCAAATTTCTTCTATTAATGACCATCTTGGTAAGAAAAAATTTCAGACTGAAGAAATTCTTGAGGTCTTTCGAGATTTTTATAATAATTTATATACCCCCTCTAATCAATCTTCTTTTGAACAATGTCAAGAGTTCTTAAAAACAGTTCCTGTGAAAACTGTATCGTAGGACGATAATAAGTCTTTGAATGGCCCGATTACCTCTGAGGAAATTATTTCTGCAATTAAAGCTACTCGCTCCGGTAAAGCTCCAGGTCCTGATGGATATCCTATTTTGTTTTATAAAACCTTTTTATCTGTGATTGTGCCGCATCTTCAATCCGTCTTTGATGCTTTTATTAAAGATGGTTCTGTGTCTGGTTCTGCTGCTGATGCTACTATTGTAGTAATCCTTAAAGAAGGGAAAGATCACTCGGACCCCAAGAATTTTCGTCCTATTTCCCTTCTTAACATGGAAGCTAAGATTTTTGCTAAAATCTTAGCTAAACGTTTAGAATCCTTTATCCCTCAATTGGTTCATCCTTCCCAAACAGGATTTGTAAAGGGTCGTCTTGCGCGTGAAAATATCCGGACTTTTTGTCACATTCTAGGTTCAGCCAAGCGATCCACTCTTCTGGCGGCGGCCTTGGCCCTTGATGCTGAAAAGGCCTTTGATAAGGTCTCTTGGCCTTTTTTACGAGCTGTTTTATGTGCACACAATCTGGGTGACTCCTTTATCGGTATGGTTATGTCTCTTTATTCCCGTCCTAGAGCTAACATAAGAGTAAATGGAGCTACGTCGTCCTTTTTTAATCTTCGCCAGGGTACTAGGCAAGGATGTCCCTTGTCTCCTCTTTTATTTTTGTTATCCATTGATCCTCTTCTCAGACTGATTGACTTACATCCAGACATTAAGGGCTTCTCTTTTGGGTCTCATCAGATCAAAACAGCTGCTTATGCGGATGATGTTCTTATTTTCTCTGATGATATTGCACTGGCCATCCCTGCTATCTCTGATACGATATCTCTTTTCTCAAAGGTTTCAGGATATACCCTGAACAAAGATAAGACAGAGATGTTCCCCTTAAATGCCTACTGTTTCTCTTCTCATATGGGGTTTTAAGTGGCAATCTAAACATTTAAAATATCTGGGAATTTATTTTTGTTCCACTCTTTATGCTACGGCCACTTATAATGAGTGTCAAACTATTCTTAAGGTGCGACGTCTTTTAGAAACTTGGTCCCCGAAGCATATTTCCTGGTGGGGTCGACTGCAGACTCTTAAAATGATGATAACTCCTATTATTAATTTTGTGTCCTCTATGCTTCCGGTTAAGCTATCTGATTCCTTCTTTCACAAACTTGATTTACTTACCTCCAAATTTTTATGGAATGACAAAAGGGCTAGAATTGCCTATAAATTCTTACGGAAATCTTACGATATGGGAGGTTGTAATCTTCCGGATTGGGGGAAATATCAAACAGCTTTTTTGGCGTCTCAGGGTGCTCTCTGGTTTTCTTCTCCCTCTATTCATGTTCCATCGTGGTTGTTAATAGAACAAGAATTGGCCTCCCCTCTGCCGACTGCCTCTTTTTTAACCACAAATACCCTTTCTATTCCATTCTCTCGGTCTATTATTTTAGACACTATTGCTGCAGTTCGTAAGGTTGATAAGAAAGTGGCAATTCCTCTGCATAAAACTAGATGGTCGTCTATCTGGCGGAATTCTAAAATCAAAATTAATATCGATTCAGAATTGATGTCTTACTGGGCTGGGAAAGGTATCTCACTTGTTAAACATCTCTATGACTCCAACAATGACCCTTTCCCTTTCTCCTCCCTAGCTCAACAATTCTCTTTATCTAACTTAGATTTTTATACGTTTCTTAAGATAAAGGTAGCGCTTGCTAAAGTGCACCTTCATCCTTCCTCCCCGACGATTACACTTTTTCAATTATGGTTCAGGACTGGCCATGTAGCGTCTAGGATTTACAAATTCTTATCATCCTCTATACTTCCTTCCCACACTGTTGCACAGCAAAAGTGGCTACATCATTTTGATCAGAGTGTTACCGATCATATCTCTTCAGACACATGGCAAGATATTGGTAAACTTTCCCTTCGTAACAAAATCGCCCCCTCATTAATGCAGTCTAAGTTTTTCTCTATTAATCTTCTTCACTGGACTCCCATCCGTTTGTATTCGTTAAATCTCAAAGAAGACAATCTGTGTTGGAGTTGTGGTCTCTTACCAGGCGATTTTCAACATATGTTTTTTGATTGTTCCCTTCTTCAACCCTTTTGGGATTTAATTCACAAACACCTCATGATTATCTTTAACATTGAGTTTCAACTCTCTTTTCCATTAATTCTTTTAGGTCCTTTGGCATCCCAGGTCCCTTTGCCTTTAGATTCCATGGAATTGCAATTGCTGGATCTTTTATTGACTATTGCAGTCAAAGTAATTCTCATGGAGTGGAAATCGTTCTCTTCAGTTTCTTACCATACTTGGTAGGCTTGGGTTTCCTTTTTACGAAGTGCTCACACGTCAGTGGATCATGCTCATCTCTCTCCTTCTATATCTGCTGGTGTTTGGAAAGCCTTAGATACATATATGGACTTGGTTTCAGAGGGGTTGGTGGATCAATATCCTTTTGATTTGTCTGGTTAATGTTGTCTGATCACTGTTGTCTTGTGTGTCGGATGAATCCTTTGGAAATCTTCTCTTCTTCTTTCACTCCTTCCTGTCTCTCTTTCTCTTTCTTCATCTCTTTCCTACTTTCTCCGTTATTTCTTCTTTCCTTTCTCTCTTCCTCTTATCCCTATTTTGCTAGTTGATGGTGATACTTTTGATAATTACTTCTGCAGAGTATCAATTTTGTCTTCTTTACTTAAATTATTTATATGATATCTGCAGATTAATGGTTGTTAATGTCGTTTTTTCTTCTTAATTTAATTTCATTTTATCATAATATTTATCCCTGTCTAATATCAATTGTATCACTTTTACTTGTATCTTATCTCCTTTTTTGCTCCCTTAAAATAATAAAATTCTTTTGAAATCAAAAAAATAATATCTCCACTGGTTTGCTAGTCGTGTGGTCTCCAATTATCTGCACAAAGCAGGATTGTCCCCCGGATTACCCGCTCTAAGCTACTTAGGCATCACGATACACCTATTAATACTGGGAAAAATAAAAAAATACAAAAGATACAAAATGTTATTGGGTTTTACCCTTTCTGTTTTAGAGTAAAAATTAGTCATAAAACTAATCATAAAAACTGACAGGCTCAATTTACTTGTTATCACATACCGCGTGGGTGTCTTTTTCGCACTTGCTTGCGTTTTGTGAAGAGGTGTTGCGAAACAGCTCACCCTGGTCGCAGGGGTTAAAATAAAATACCATATGCAATACGAACTGAAAACGCTGCCTCGGGAAACGCGGTGGGTTATCTTATCCCAACAACCTATAGAGTACATAGGGATAAATGGATATTTTTTATCTTTTTATCGTGTCAATGGAAAAAGGTAAAATTGTCTAAACCTAGTTGCCCTGGTCTTAAGCAGATCCCTGTGTTTCTTACCTTTAAGGGATTCTCCGTGGCAAAGCGCTTCGCTCTCTCTCTCCCGCATTCGTTTTGAAAATGAGAGCCTGCTGTTCCCGTTTAAATACCACTGGCCCCCTTCCCGGATTGGCCAGCACCTACGCATTTGGAAGTTCTGTCAGCTGTTCGTTGTACAGCGAGTTGCTGCCTAAGTTTACACAGGAAGTGGTATGGTCCATGTGTAAAGGGCCGGTAAACACACCTCTGCTGCCTGCATGGACCGGAACAAAAACATTCCAGTCTCGCACAAACACTGGTTGCGGCTATGTCATCGTTAATTATGCACATCCTCATTTTTCACAGAAACCCGAAGTTGTTTGGAAAACCTAATGCATCCCAAAGTGCTCATTGCATAAACACAGGAACTATTTTAGTCGGCGCACTACCGATTGTATTTGTCTATAGGACCAATGCATCGTTTATATTAGTTGTCATTCAATTTCTTTATATTAGATGTGAGTAAGCCTACATATTATTAAAAATTGAATTCCTGTGCGCATTTCCTGTAGCCCCATCAATCACGCTGTGGGTGGATACATGTGTTGCTACTGGTTTGCTACCAGTTTCATCCAGTCTTCTCTAGTATTAAGACCCTTGTCGATGGTATTCAAATGGCACATGTACCATTGTTCCCTCATCTTCCTTTGTACGTCCAGATTGCCACCTCTCCTGTTGATAGTGACTTTCTCCAAAATAAACCACTTGAACTCATTAAATTGGTGGCTCTCTTTGGAGTAGTGCCCTATCATTGGTGCATTTTCCTTTCTGTTCTTCAAGGCTGATCTGTGTTCTAAAAGTCTGATACGTAGTTCTCGGCCTGTTTCGCCCACATACCCTAGACTGCACGGGCAGACCAACAAATAGACTACACTCTTGCTATGGCAGTTATTTAATGTTTTGGCGACTACAAGTTGCTCGTTGAGTTTGAAACTTTTTGCCTGAATACAGTTTGGGCAAACAGAGCAGGTACCGCATGTGTAGTTACCTATAGCCCTCTGATTCTGTAAGTAGTTTGAAAGGTGCCATGACTATTTTTGTACGTGGTCACAAGGGAATTTCTCATAGTTTTGTTGCGTCTGAACGAGAAAAGGGGTTTAACTAACGGTGTCTGCAACCCATTATTTAAGATTTTCCAATTTCTATTAATTATATTTTTGATTTTGTTGCTCAGACAAGAGTATTGGCTAACAAAAACTATCCGCTCTGCGGTTTTGTTCTTTTTGTCTTTATTGGTGTTGAGGAGATGCTCCCTATCATAAAACCTGGCACGTTTGAAGGAGTGTTTGATCAGTCTTTTGGGATACCCTCTGGCCTTAAGTTTGTTTTCCATTATCTCAGCATGATGGTAGAAATCAGTGAGACTCGAACAGTTCCGACGTAGCCTCAAAAATTCCCCAAAAGGAATATCCTCTTTTTGTGATTTCGGGTGATTACTGCCGTATTTTAGAAGGGTGTTTCTATCAGTGGGTTTGGAGAACAGTTCTACCTGCAATTGACCTGACATATCTTTGATTTTTATGTCCAAAAAGTCCACACTAGTATCACTATAGGAGGCTGTAAATCTCAAGTTGACATCCCCCATGTTAAGCCACTCCAAGAAGACAGAAAGTTGCTCACTGGCACCATTCCAGATGAAGATGATATCATCAATGAAACGATGCCAGTGCAACACATTTTCGAAAAATGGTGCCATCTCGTTATAAATGTGTTTTTGTTCGAACTGGCCAACATAGAGACATGCCAGACTTGGGGCACAGGTGGCCCCCATGCTGGTACCTTTGATTTGTTTATAGAGTTCTTCTTTGAACAAAAAAATGTTGTTCTTCAACACCATTCTAATGCAGTCCAAAATAAACTGGCAGTTGCCACCGTTCAGATTTCCTTGCTCCAGGATGGATAGCATTGCTCTTATTGTGTCATCTTGGGGGATATTAGTGTATAATGCTTCGATGTCCAGGGTCACCAGCAGTTGGGTTTCCCTGTCGAAGCTAAGTCCTTCAAAGATCGCAATAGTATGTGCTGTATCTTTGAGATACGATTTTTGTTTTTGGACAATCGGTCTCAAGAAGACGTCAGCATATTTGCTGAGAGGTTCCAAAAGTGAACCCAAACTGCTCACTATTGATCTCATCGATGGATTTGCCATGTTCTTATGTATTTTGGGGAGACCGTAGATTGCAGGGATAATGGGATTGTTGTTGAAGAGAAACTTATATTCATTATCGCATATCCAGTCTTCCTCTCTGCCTTGGTTGAGCAGTTGAGCTACTTCTTTCTTAAGGGCATCAATCACAGAAAAGAAGACGCGTACATAATGTTCTTTTACGTCAAGTAATGCCCTCATTCTATTTTCGTAGTCTACAGTGTCTAGGATGATCACCCCCCCGCCCTTATCCGCGGGTTTAATGGTAATGGAATCACATTCCTGTAGTGATTTGAGGGATTTTCTTTGATTGAAGGATAAGTTGTTATTCTGTTTATACGGAATTGCTAGACTATTCTTGATCTCAATCTCTACAACTCTTTCAAAAAGTTCCACGTTTTTGTCAAGTTGACTTAGTTGTGGTGTAAAGGTAGATTTAGGTTTTAAGCCTGTGACATTGGGTGCTGGTTCATACGTTTTATCTATGAAGAAGTTATTCAATCTAATTTTTCTAAAAAAACTCCTCATATCTTTTTCCAATTCAAATTTGTTTAGTGGGGCTGTCGGTGCAAAACTGAACCCTTTCTTTAATACCTCTTGTTCCTCGTTAGTCAATATCCTATTTGAAAGATTAATAATAGGAATCTCTTCTACCTCCAGTACCTCTGATTCCTGGTTTTCAGATAGTCTTGGGTTGGGTAGTTTTGAGGTTGATGGTTCCTCATCTGATCCTCTCTCGTATAATTCCGGTAATTCCTTTGCCCCCTGTTGTGGCGCCCCCCTAAAAAAGTTGGTTCTCGTTCAAAGGTCCCTCCTGACCTAGCTGGTTGTTCAGTTATTGGTTCTTCTTCACTGCTTGACCCTGAAGATTCGGAGAAAGTGATTCTTTTGTTAACCCCTCTTGAGTATATCGGTCTTTGGTATTGTGGTTTATCCCACCTTTGTTCTTTCCTACTCGTATAGTACTCTTTATTAAGAAATGGATACACTAGTTCTGCACTGAATTTGCCTACATCTTTCCTCAGCTTTGTCATTTTTTTGTTAGTCAGGTATTCTCTATAACCGTTGGTTTCTGATTCCAACTCTTCTAATTTCTTTTTGCCTCGTCCAATGCTGTATTCTGTTTAAGTGCTGCTTCTAAGTCCTCTATTTCTTTGCGTTCAATTATCATAACCTCTTGGGCGGTTTCTATGATTAGGATGAGCCAATCCCTACTACAGCGATTGGCTATGTGTGTCCAGATCTCTAAAAATTTTTGATTCTCTATGAAGAGGCCTGGTTCGTTCCTAATGCGTAATCCTATTGGTATGACTCCTGCTTTTAAATATTCTATTAGGAAATCAGCATGGAGTTCTGTCCTGATAAGTTTCTTTTTTAGATTGAGTATTTTTATTATTTGTTCATGGCTGCTATTGTTTATCATAGATTTGCCACCACTTCTTGGATTTTGATTAATGAGCCTATTAAATTGATCCTCGGAGAAACCAAATGTTTTAAAATTATCCATTTCAGTACCTTGGAAGGCTATTCAAAGTCTGGACTTTAATATGTCCAAGGAAAGCAACCTCTCCAACCCAAAAGGGCTGTGCTGTGGAGTTTAAGAATGTAAATGAGAGGGACCCCTTGTCAAGGCCAAGGGAAATAGGGTACTTGTACCAAGTAAGTAGGGAAATTCCCAGGCAGAGAGTTAGAAAACACACAATGTGAGTTAGAGCGAATGTAGATTATAGCCCATATGTTAGAACATGTACAAATTCGAATTAAGCAAAAACCTGTATTTGACTGATTAAAAAGAATTTTTTTATTTTTATAATTATAAAAGACACTGTAAAAATACTTTCATCATAAAGTATACAAAAGCTCATGAAGGAAACAATTGCAACACCACAACATCCAATCCTGTCTATTTGGGAAAGTTGAATAATCAGCCCTACAAGTTTATCTCATTACTATTGTAATCTAGTATACTACACAGAGAGACAAAGACAGACAGTTGATTTTGTCATTATTATAACACATCCGTTTTAAAATGTTCAAAGTACTAGTCTTTGGAACAGTCAAACTGTGGTGTATCTCAAAGAAGAAGCCGTTAGTACGGATTGTGTTCAATAGTAGCGTCCACGCGTTTCGATGGTTCTATCTATGGTCCATCTTTATCAAGACAATAATAACGTCCCTCTTGTTTTTGGCACTGGTTGGTTGCCGTAGTTTACTTGCTCCTGTTAACAATAGATCAGGATGGACAAATCAATTTATAAATTTCATCCATACATTTATCACCTGTTTTGTGTACTTGCTATTCATTGATTGCATCTAAAATAAACAATAAAAGATATAAAATGTAATCATTCCTTTTGATTTCTGTCAATTGTCATACTGGCATCGATGTGGCCTTCGTTTTCAGGAAACATATCATTTCTATTGATGTTACTTCCTACTTATGTTATGTTCAATCCAAAGGGTTTTTAAAATGAACTTCATGAACATCACCATAGCCCTTGATGCCTTTGTTATCAAGAAACATATCATTTCTATTCGTATTACACTATATTCCTATTATGTTCTATCAGATGGGCTTTAATAATGAACTTCATAAACATGACCATAGCCCCGGGTGCTTATACACCCCCAAAGAAGAACAGCGGGATTACCTTATATCATCACGTACTATTTCCGCATGTAAAATAGGACCGGTGGGTCTTTGCCATTAAAATGAGTGGAATCTACAAAGATATAGGAATAAGAAAGTATAACAAATTGGTCATACTTTTACTATATTGTGTTATAACGATTTAAAATCAGGATAATCCCAATTATTACCTCAGTCTTCACCCGTAGAAAGTAAAAAGATTTTTTAAAAGGGTTTTAAAGAGAGGAGCACTCATCAGGTTTGTGCTCACATAAATAGTTGAACCTAAACATAGGAGAGAGAATATATATCAATTTTGATTCTGTTATTATTGTTAGAAACTGTCACATGTATTACAACATGGTGTTATCCACGTTATTTAAGCTATTTCATTGTACTGCTAATCTCCATATCTGGCCACATCGATGCCAGTATGACAATTGACAGAAATCAAAAGGAATGATTACATTTTATATCTTTTATTGTTTATTTTAGATGCAATCAATGAATAGCAAGTACACGAAACAGGTGATAAATGTATGGATGAAATTTGTAAATTGATTTGTCCATCCTGATCTATTGTTAACAGGAGCAAGTAAACTACGGCAACCAACCAGTGCCAAAAACAAGAGGGACGTTATTATTGTCTTGATAAAGATGGACCATAGATAGAACCATCGAAATAAAACCAACCAACACAAGTGTATTCCTTAACTCAAAGGAAAACTACACAATTTTCAATGTATCTGAAAACTTACCATGTAAAGCAAAAGAAGGGGTCAAAGGACCGACCTTAAATTTAGGAACTTCATGTATGTCACCTTCCTTTGAAGATGCCTTGGTTAAGCCTACAACTACCTACCTATAGGGGAGAGACTGAAAGTAGCCATGTATCTGGACAAGGCTCTACAGAGGGACCTCCACCAGCAAATGGATTCTCTCAGATATCTGTATCTGACAAAAATAAAGAAAGCCAAGGCATTCCTTTAGTCGCTCAGAAAAATAAATTGTTGTATATAAATGTATTTTCATTCTGGTAAAAATCTAGCACAATCACATGAAGCTATATCCGGAAGAAATTGTGATTTCAGTTGCTCTTGTAGGAGACAGTCAGAAAGACTCGAGGTCACAAGGCACAAGTTCAATTTCAATTCTATTTATCCACAATCATCGACTCAAGAAGAATCCAACATCAATTGTGGACATTTGTGCCTTCTCGCCTGCAAAGCTACTCTTTATTCCATTGTATGTCTCAAGGGGCCCTTAGGATATTTTAAATCGCAGTGATATATGAAAGTTATTCATTTCAATCCCAGAGCTCAGTGATTTAACATCGGATGCCTTAGAATCAGTTCAATTCAAACAAGACCCTAATAACTCCAAACTGGAAGTAACCTTCAGTAAATGGCATAATGAGCAGACGATTAATAGAATTCTTGAACATAGACCGCAATTTGAGAAATGGGGGATCAAAATAAGGAAATGCACAGATAGCCAATATCCAACACTGTTGATTTCCAAAGTTGTGGAAAAGAGACGCCTCCCAATAAATCTGACGTTAAATGGAAATCACAGGGGAAATAATAATAATTTGAAAGGGGCAATAGGCAATCTAGTCAATTCTGAGTCATCTTCTTGAATTAAGATTACAAGCTGTCGCATTGGCACACAAATATGTAAGGAAATACAAAAAACTCAGCCCCTAGTGACGACTGGGCTTGGCTCCCAAAAAAGCTCAGTAAAGGGAACCTTGACGAGAATGATTGAAGGTTGAGTAGCATGGAAGGAAAAAAAGAATTCATTAATATCAATATTTGCTCATGGAGCGTACATGGCCTTACAAGGTTGCTAGAACATCATGATACAATAAACTTAATTCAGAATTTTTAAATCTTAATGTTACAGGAAACCTGTAAATTGTGCAATGAGCCCATCATTGGATATCAAGAGTATGCTAACTTCGTAAATCGAACATCTGCTTATGGTCATGCAAAAGGTGGGCTTTTTTATGTTTCACTAGATTTAGATGCCACCCACTATGTAATCGATTTTCAATTGTCTTGGATAGTTTGCATCAAAATAGACTTCGAAATACTGATTATTTTTTAAAATGCTTATTGAAGTTTAAAGAGAACAGTCAAGATGACTCAGCTTACAGTCCTATCAGAAATAATCAAAACCATATCCCATCAATATCCTGCAACCAGCCTCATTATTTCGGGAGATTTTAATATGGACCTGTCTACCAAGAACCCTAGGAACTCAAAGAAGGCAGGTACAGTTCTGTCTAAGATGTTCCGCTCCCAATTACAAAAATGTGAGCTTAAGCTGCTACAGGAGGATATCCAACATAATATGCCAGACGTTCCAACTTTAAAAAATTCACAACAGGATCCCATCATTCTCTCAAATGATTTGTCGACTAGTCTTATTGGGTTCCAAAAGGTCCCAAGAGTGGAAAGCGACCATAACCCTCAATCAATAACATTTGCAGTGGTCTATTTACCAACGTCTAGAAATTTTGATTCAGGAACACTCACGTATAATTTGAAAAGGCAGGTGTAGCATTCAACAAAACAAGAGGAGATTTTGGTGTTCTTAGACGCTGCAATAGAACTAGCACTTAATTAGCGCTGACATGGGAAATCAATAGTGAAAATCTAGCCACGTTTTTGTTCTATATTAGAGGATCCCTTTTCAGCAAATTCAACATCTAAGGGAAACCCTATCAGGCCAGGTACTCATACAGGTTACATCTTCAAAAGAAAGCACTAAACAAAGCATCTCGGGCCATTTGTAATCAACCAAATAGGAGTTGCCAAATTCACAAAGCTGTGCTCATTAAACCGCCTGGGAAGATCTTACAAAAATTAGATTTGGAAGGAAAAAAGGACATATCACAAAGGACTTTAGGCAAAATTGCATCATGTAAAAGTAACATCTTGAGAGCATGTTGGGGGATAGATAATGACCTGGAGTATGGCAAGAGGTGAGCTAATAGTGCTAACATCACAGCTCCAGCTTGGGAATCTTTCATCTCTTCTCTGTATGGGACTTCTCTTGTAAAAACTCTTGGATCTGACACTGATGTATGTATGCCAGTTCCGATAACCAACTTAAACAGTGAGAATAAAGGAAAAGAAAATCTCTATGAAGATCAACTATCAGCGTTTGAGTCACACCATGAGGATATGGTGAAAGTATTGATAGGTATGATTAAATCTAATGGGGCGCCCGGTCCAAATGGTATCTCCAACGCTAGTTTTAAATCCAAAACAGATTTATGGTAAAGAATTCTATCACAACAGTTTAAAGATGTTGTAAAATCTAAATTGGTCCCTGATTCCTGGCAAGGCAGTATAATACAACCAATCAATAAAAGTGGCCCACCCGACAATCCAGCAAATTACAGGCTAATTGCGCTAACAGATGTGGAGGCGACACTCTTTGCATCATGTCTACTCAAGGACATTGAAGATTGGGTGAGGATAAGGAAAGTAATTCCAATCTTCCAAACCTTATTTTGCAGGGGGCAGTCACTGATAACAAACCTGCTATTGCTCACCTTGTTGGCAGAGTGAGCAAAATATAAAAAACTAAAGCTTTATATCTGTTCTGTTGATTTAAAAAGCTGCCTTTGGCTCTCTTCCTCATTATTTACTTTGGGCAAAGTTATTGGCTTGCGGTGTACCGAATCAGCTGTAAGATATGATCAAACAGGTGTATTTAAATTCCTGAGTGCAGGTTAAATTGGGGGATAGATGTTGTACCACCCGTCGCTTGGAAACACATAGTGGCCTCAAACAAGGCTGCGTACTAGCACCATGTCTTGCTAGCCTTTTTATGGGCGATTTACCACAGCATTCGCAAAATGTCAATGTGCACTCTCCAAATTTTGCAGGCCATAATATAAAAAACTTACAGTATGCAGATGACACCATACTTTAAGCCATACACCCATAGGGCTTTTAAGATTGATAGAGTCATTTAATGAATATGTTTTAGCAAATGGTCTACAAATTATTATTAAATAAACTAAAATTATGACTATAGGTTCAAGAAAATCGGATAAGAAAATATGGAACATCAATTGACTATCGATCAATTCAGTGAAACAATATAAATAATTGGGACTTATGTTTGATGATAGAATGATTTTCAAACAACATTTTAATAACTTAAACGCCAAAGCAACTTCACTTTACTTTGCTTTTAGATTATTGGATGACAAGCTACTATGCCCGAGCCACGAGCATTTTTTAAGGGTAATGAAGGCGAAGTTGATTCCCTCACTCGCTTAGGGTCAGTAATCTCTCGGGATAAAGATAGTAAACTACTTGATAAACTAAATACAAGTTATTACATCAGTTTTAGGGTTCCGAGAAATGCTGGGCATGCTATTGTCAGACTAGAATTTAGCCTAAAAAGCCAATCTCTAGTGAGACAATCCACGTTTCTAAAATGTCTATTTTCGTTTTAACTATCAGATTATGGGCCTCTTGCCAACTTGTGCTGGCAAGAAAGAATGAATAAAGACTATGTTAGTGCTTGGAGATTGTATTTAACTGAGAGCCTAAACACTTTTAAATTCCCGTCTATGGAACACTTGGAGAGAAACATAATCGTTTTAAAGCAGATGTTAAATCAATTAACTAATTTTTTATTGCTTTTACTGGATAAGGATGCGATTGCAAAAAAAAGCATGCTTGGTCTGTTAGTAACTCGTACAATAAAACTGAGCCCCAACCCTGTTTAACCTCCCATTTAAAACCGTTTTTAAGGTATAGGTATCTTATGTTAAGATTTGGTCGCTATCCAACATAGGATGGAACTCTGAGATGGATACAAAATTGGCAAACACGAAATTGTAGATTATGTGGTTGTGTCAATGAAAAGCTATTGCTTATTGTATGTATTTGCCCTAGATTGCGACAAGAGAGGCAAACTCTGTTAAAACCCATTTTTAAGGAAGTAGGAGTAAGAAAGTGCAGCCAAGCAATTATATAGTGCCTCTTAGGGCATACCACCGCTTTACCAGACCATTTTATTCAGTTCATCCTTACAGCTGAGAAAAAATTGACCCAGGCTGATGTTTTGCCTGTGATGCAGGAATAATAAATGGTTATATTAATAACCATGATGTTGTATTAGTATTGCTATTGCAGCAGTGTAAGATGGGTGTCAGTTAAGGTAAAATCTTACTGTTTATAATTAGTAAAGCTCATTGCAACTAGATATTAAAGCTGGTCTATCTACCCAAATTTAGACAAATAATTCTAATCTTAACTCGCACCTTTAAAAAAGAAAATTATAAAAAAGAAATAATTTGTAAGAACATAGGCACATAGACATTTTGAATGTTGTGATGATATTTATTTGAATTTTTCAATGAGTCCCCCAATGTATAGTTTCAGAAATGTGTTATAAAACATAAGTTTCCTTGCAAAATGCTGTTAAGCCTTGAGTAGAGACACGGAGGCACTTTATAGATTAAGTTATTTATTATTATTATGTATGATATGTAAGTATAGCTTGTTTGAAGGGATTGAACAAAGGCACTGTAATGACCAGGCTGGGCAAGGCGGCTAAGATTGAATGTATGGAAGGTTTATTATTATTATATAGAGTTGTTACATAATGAAATTAAATTAAATGAACAAAATATTGCTTTTATGATGTTTTTTGTGATTTCAATAGTCTAGTATGGCATGTCGTCGCTGAAATATCTTAAAATTTGTAATGTATCTGTTCAAAAATTCTTTTTGGCAACTCTGTTTTAAGAAACTTGTTGCTTTTATTCTCCATGATTGTAATGATTTTTATTAATTGGACAGTGAAGACTTATACATACATTAATTATAATTAAATTACTTCCCACCCTAAACCCTTATAAACCCACAACCCACTACTGAACTAAAAAACTCAAAATGTAATTAAATTACATATAATAACTACTCTGGTGCCGATTCCGATCCGTTAAAAATATTCCCCGTACGAATCGTATCCGTAGTTTTTTACGTACGGATCATCTAAGTCCCGTACAAACTGGCAAGTACGATTCATATGTGAAAAACTACATACGAATCACATTGGGAAAATTCCCTGATACGTCCTCGGATCGGGAAAAGTCACCGACACGTCCCCGGACAGTTTTACGTACGATTCGTAAAACTGAAGTCCGAGCGCACAAGTACGATCCGTACCATCCGTCCGAATATACAAACTCATGTAAAACGCACCGTCCGAATATACAACCGCATATAAAACGTCCCGTACGGAGCGAACTGTGTACCACCCCTACCCCAGGCACACCTGGGTGAGGAGTACGAGTCGTACGGCCCCCCCAGGCTCCCACCCCTCCTGCGTACATCTGCACCGTACCCCCAACCCCCCGCATGTACGCACCGTACCCCCAGCCCCCCATGTACGCACCATACCCCCAGCCCCCCGCATGTACGCACCGTACCCCCAGCCCCCCCATGAATGCACCGTACCCCAGCACCCATACGTGTACGCGCTGTACCCCACCCCCGTATGTACAGTGCGTACCCCCCGTATGTACGGTGCATATGCGCACCCCCCGTATGTACGGTGCATACCCCCACCCCCGCATGTACAGTGCGTACCCCCGTATGTACGGTGCGTACCCCCACCCCCGCATGTACGGTGCGTACCCCCACCCCATATGTACAGTGCGTACCCCCACCCCCGCATGTACGGTGCGCTCCGTACATGCGGGGGTGGGGATACGCACGGTACATACGGGGGGTACGCACTGCACATGCGGGGGTGGGGATACGCACCGTACATACGGGGGGTACGCACTGTACATACGGGGCTGGGGTACGGCGCATACACGTATGGGTGCTGGGGTACGGTGCGTACATGGGGGGGCTGGGGGTACGGTGCGGACGTGTAGGGAAGGGGGTACGGTGCGTACTGGGCCCCCTTTTCATCGTGCATCGTGTCTTACTTAGCTTTTCCGGCACTTTTTGGGTCCCGTAAAAAATTTGCCGTCCGGAGTGCTGTCGGTACGAATCGTACTTGCTGGTACGTAAAAAGTAGCGTGCGAATGTCCCGTATGCGCTGTCCCGGATCAGATTTGTATATATTTTTTAGTCGCACGGTGTTTTTTACGATTTGTACGGAATTGGTGTTTCCGTACGAATCGTACTTGCATGTTTGTAAGGTGTTTTTCCCGGGTACGAGTCGTACGGAGAAAACGCTCCGTCCGATGATTCGTACCCGGGTTTTACAGGATCGGAATCGGCACCTAAATATTAACAAACATATTAAGAAACATAAACCATAATTAAACAAAAAAAATATGTCATATACATTAAAAAAAATATACTTAAAAAATAACAATAAGTGAAAAACTATATTTCAAACAGCTATATTTTTACAAACAATATTAATGACTTCTATAATCCAAAAATCAATATTACATACCGTAAAATCGATATTCTTGACAACGATATTTTTGCACTCGATATTTTCATTCCACGATATTTTTCACTCGATATTATGGTCAATCGAAATTTTTAACTCGATATTCTGTCTCACCACCTGATTCATCGATTAAGCAGGACCCGGCCAATAACTTTCCCTTCGGAAACTAATAAAGAAATAGGCCGATAACACGCTGAGTCCGCTCAGTTCTTCTTTTTAAAGATCTGGATAATAACCGATCTTTGCCAATACGGTGGAATATGACCTCTCACTGCTGCATTCAAGTGTTGGGTGACTAATGGGGCCCGAATATCGACACATGATTTAAAAAAATCCCCAGGCAGACCATCCAGACCAGGGTCTATAACAGAGGAAAGGGCCATTATTGCTTTTTTCATTACAGCCACATCAAACTGTAATTTTGTCCTGCTAGAAAAAGATGTAATCGAAGGGGAATAGTTATTATTCAAGTAGGTAGACTCAATGTGCGTGACCATTGCTGAGCTGTAATGGATTGGGCCATATCTGGAACAGCTACTGTTGCATTGTTCTCTGACATCAACATGTATTAGCAAACATTCTCTGTAAATGCCATGTAATGTTTTGTAGTGCATTCTACATTACAGGAGAATGTTGATCCCGGATGTTCTTGACTGCACTCAGTTGAAACAGTTGCTGTCCTGTCTGAATTTGCATATACAATTTGCAACAGCGCTGACCTATGGATTTGATGGAGTTGCGGATGTGCACATAAAAGGAATTTCTCATAGCTTATTTTACCTGCTTTTAGTACAAGGAGGTGTCTGGCAGAGGTTGTTTAATTTCTAAAGCCCCACTTACCACTGGCCGTTCCACAACAGAACCTGCAGCCACATTCCATTTCGGAAACAACATTCGTCAGCAGTGGAACGCACCTGGAGGTTGTTCATGCCTACGCATTCTCTACATAACAATGCATTATTGCCTTTCATAGTGCTGCCACATAGTGTGCTTCTGTCATCACGCTGCATGGCAGCCATTTTGTTTAAGGGAACCTATTATTGGTGAGCACTACAGGTTGATGCCGTTGGCCACGCTACCCCGCGATGGTTAATACTGCGGTGTGCTTTCACAATATCTAGGATATTGCTCAGTATTATCAACATTATATATACTCTTTAAGCTTATACAATAGTATTATTTCTGCACTTTGTATTATTCAACCTTCTTTACTATATGGGGGAACGTTTTCCTGGCAATTCTAAGTTACATTTTAAGTAACATTACTCACTGTAGGTAACCGAGTTATAAAACAAAGAGGCTATGCAGTTTGATCCATCAGCTACATTTTTACAAACTGTGAAAGGGGGATGTAGTGCATCATTTTCAGTTCAGAACAAAGTTCGTAGTAATAATAGGCTAATGCCTTAATTTGTTGTCGCGTAATCCTAGACACGTGTTTCTGGATTCCTCCGTCATCAGTAGGGAAAAATTAGTAGGCTGCTGGACATGCTGCCGCTTAATTTTCCAGGCAAAATTCCACTCAGGGCATGCAGGCGCTCCCAAGCTCGTCAGCTCAGACGGCTCAAGGGAGCCTTTTAAACAGTGAAAGGGGTAGTAGCACACTGTCATCACGTCTCAGCTTCACTACCTCTGGGCATCTTGGTCGACATAGTTCATCATTTTCAGTTCAGAACAAAGTTCGTAATAATAATAGGCAAATGCCTTAATTTGTTATTGCGTATCCCTAGACACGTGTTTCTGGATTCCTCCGTCATCAGTAGGGAAAAGGTTGTAGGTTGCTGGACATGCTGCCGCTTAATTTTCACATGTTATAATCAAAAAGAGAGAGGAGAACTAGAGAGGCTAGTCCGTTTCCCCAGTTTGTGTTAGTAATCAATGAGAACTAGCTCTGGTTTTAATTGTTTGTATGTCTGCGGGTGGAAAAATAAAACACGCTACGGTACTTATATGTGCAAGAGGTGTTTCCTCTCGGGTTGTACACCTGATTGTAGCGAACAACTCAGCATGGATCTCAGCCGGGGGCCAGGACCATGTGCACTTGTGCGATGTCGCTGGACCCTCAATGAACCAGAGCCTCTGCCCGGACAACAGGTTCATTGAGGGTCCAGCGACATTGCGCAAGTGCACTTGGTCCTGGCCCCCGGCTGAGCTCCATGCTGAGTTGTTCGCTACAATCAGGTGTGCAGCCCGAGAGGAAACACCTCTTGCACATATAAGCATCGTAACGTGTGCTTTACACACAGGGCACTGACAAACTCATAACTCATAACTACCCCTACAGTCTTTGGGACACCCAGGACAGTATTTTAAACCTCACTCAGAGCACACTCACAGCACCCTCACGAACCAAAAAAACCCGCTCCGCAGTAATCTGGCGTCGAAGCACACCTGAGGTACACTCGGTACCTCGGGTGGGGCCCAATGATGAAGCATGCCACCAACTAGGTTGGTGGGTGAGGGCCTTCATAAAAACTCTAATGGTTTTTTTTTTTCCACCCGCAGACATACAAACAATTTAAACCAGAGCTAGTTCTCATTGATTACTAACGCTTAATTTTCACAGGCATAATTCCACTCAGGGCATGCAGGCCCTCCCAAGCTCGTCAGCTCAGCGGCTCGAGGGAGCCTTTTAAACAGTCAAAGGGGGTAGGAGCACACTGTCATCACGTCTCAGGATCATTACCTCTGGGCATCTTGGTCAATGTAGTGCATCATTTTCAGTTCAGAACAAAGTTCATAGTAATAATAGGCTAATGCCTTAATTTGTTATCGCGTATCCTTAGACACGTGTTTCTGGATTCCTCCGTCATCAGTAGGGAAAAGGTCGTAGGTTGCTGGACATGTTGCTGCTTAATTTTCACAGGCATAATTCCACTCAGGGCATGCAGGCGCTCCCAAGCTCATCAGCTCAGGCGGCTCAAGGGAGCCTTTTAAACAGTGAAAGGGGGTAGGAGCACACTGTCATCATGTCTCAGCGTCATTACCTCTGGGCATCTTGGTTGATGTAGTGCATCATTTTCAGTTCAGAACAAGACCAAACCTGTGTTTGAATGTGGAAAAGGTGCAGCCACCAACAAGGGCATAGTGTTACCTATTCAAGAGAGTGGAGAGAGTTTGAATAAGAGTATGATAAGGAATCCCCCTAAGTGTGTAGTCTGCATTTCAGGAGGGAAGTTTGACCTCATGGCAAATTCAGGGTCCCCTTGGACCATCATTAGTGGGAAATATTTCCAAGAGACGGTCAGTGGCATTAGGGCAATGGAGTATTTGCATCAGTCTGATATTGTGGCTGAGAGTTTTGATGGCTCAACCATTGTCATGGATGGTTCTATAAGTGTAAAAGTGGAGTTCAGAGGGAGAAGTGCCCAAATCAAGCTGTATGTTGCTGTTAAATGTGTGAACATGTTGGGATGGAGAGACCAGTGGAAGTTTTCATAATTCTTAATCCCCGTGCCAAGGAAACTGTAATGTTACGTGAGGAGGTTTATGATAAACAAGTAACATCCACTGGGGAAGACAATGGAGAGAAGTATCTCAAAGATCGTTTCAAAAAAGTGTTCGCTGAAGATTTGGGGAAGTTAGAGAATTTTTCACACAAGATTAAGCTGAGAAGTAATGCAGTCCCAGTCAATCAAAGGTTGAGGGGTGTGCGAATCAATCTGAGAGATGAGTTGAGAAATATGCTCAATGGATTAGTTAAGGAACAGACCATTGAAGAGATTAAATCGTCTGAGTGGATTGCTCCCATCATTTTGGCCCACAAGACTGACCAGAAGTTGTGTTTATGTGTTGACTTGAGGGCATTGAATGCAAATATATTGATTTATTGCCAACATTTGCCCATCATTAATGATGTGGGGCCATATGTAGGAAGCCAAATTGGGATCGCAAATGCTGAAATTCACCGAATTTTAGCGTTTGTGATCGCAATTTGGGCAGTGTGCTATGTAGCACACAAAAACCCAAACGCAAAATAACGCAAAATAAGGAATCGCAAAATTTGCGATTCCTTATTTTGCTAATGCATTTAAGGAATCCCAAATTGCGATTCCTTAAATGCAATGTAGGAAGCACCCAAGTTGTGAGATTTTGGCTTAAGGAATCGCATATTACCACCAACTTCAGGTTGGTGGTAATTTGCGATGACTTTGAAAAATGCACTTTTTTGCATTTTTCAAAGTGCCATGTGGCGCACACACATGCCCTTAGGGCGTGTATGTGCGCCACATGTGCACCCATGCTCATTTCAGAGGTGCAACAGGGTGTCCTATTGACACCCTTGCAACCTTGAAATTGCATTCTCAATTTGCGATTCTCTAATTGAGAATCGCAAATTGAGAATGTCTTCCTATTCATTCCTATGGGCCTTTTAGCCCATAGGAATGAATGGCAAGGTAATCCTTATTTGCGAATCTCAATTTGCGATTCGCAAATAAGGAATAGGTGGGAATCGCAAAATATTTTGCTAATCCTACCTACATTGCGTTTTGCAATTCTCTAATTGCGATTCCCTAAAAATTGCAATTAGAGAATTGCAAAACACGGCTTACCTACATATGGCCCCTGGTGTCTATGTTGGAGGGAGCAAAATATTTTCCACTGTAGATCTTAGATCAGCTTACCATCAGGTCGTTTTGGCTGAGGAATCCAAGCACCTAACCACATTTATCACTCCACAGGGTTTGTATCAGTTTACAAGCATGCCATTTGGCTTGGCCTCTGCTGCCTCGGCACTTCAGAGAGCCATGTTCAATATTTTCAGAGACATCAACAAATATGTCAAGGGTTTCCAGGACTACATTTTAATATTTTCAAAGGAAGAAGAAGAGCATTACAACATATGATTGAAGTGCATTCCAGATTAGAGACACATGGTCTAAAGCTTAAGGGTCAAAAATGCAAAATGTTTAAAAAATCTGCAGAATATCTGGGACACACTTTGTCTGATGATAGAGTAGTACCAACAAACTCCAATGTAGACTCTATTGTCAAGGTCCCTGCTCCTACTACTAAAGAGCAGTTGCCTTTGTTTGCTAGAATGTGCAAATACTACAGAAAGTTCATAGAGAACTTTGCAACACAAATTTTACCTCTTAGAGAACTGTTAAGACATGAGGTGGGGACATGGTCGGCAGACAACAAACAGCATTTAAGAACATTAAGCAAGAGATTGTGCAGTCCCGTACCTTGAGACTGTTTTGTGTAGGAAAGGAGTATGCCATCACTGTTGATGCCAGCATGTATGGGTGGGGGATGTACCATCACAGAAGTGTGGAATGGAAGAGTGGAATGTAACTTTTGCCTCTTGCACTCTGAGTGAGACTGAACGCAGGTATGTAGTTATCGAAAAAGAGTTGCAACAGCTATCTCAGTAAAGAGGGGCTACTTCACTCCTTCCGAGATATCTCTTGACATACTAAAGTTGTGAACTGCTCCCAAGATTCCATTTTAAGAGCGCTCTTCCAATTCTGGCAGGACATGTGATACTGACTTCTAGCCTTCTTTACTGCCTCTTTGGATCTTAGCTTCTGGTGTAGGGTCCTCATCAGGTCTTTATGGGCCTCTGTACAACTGTTATCAAACCACTTTGGGTCAGAACTATCTACCCATCTTCCCTTCCTAGTGAGGGCACTCTCTACTTCTTTGCAGATATTTGTGAATGAGTCCAAGATAACTTGATCAGAAGTTTCCAACCGAAGGCAAACTTCAAAGTCAGTTCTACATCCTAGCATCAAATCCCTCAGAACATCCTCTGGAATAATCTTACCCCGGCCTATTGTGTTACCCTGGCCTTAGTTTCTTTGTACATATTAGAATTCTCATATCCAGAATCATACCATTTAATCTCCGCTATAAGCAAGTAATGATCATTACCGGCTTTCCATTCTGTCTCAAACTTAATAAGAGAGAGCAGCATGCAAGCAGGCACAAAGATAAAATCAACAGTAGAGCTAAAGAGTCTTCCCTTAAATGAAGGTACTAAATTGGGGGAATCATTCTCATCCTGAGGCAAAAGGTTGATAAGAATGAATTCTGCTAACATGAGATCCAAAATATCACTTTGTTGGGAATTAGTGAAATGTGCCTGCTCTAGATCTACAGAAGTGTCATATTCTCCCCTACTGGAACCACATAATGAGCACAGATGTTTGTAAAAATCCTTGGCTAAAATAATCATACGAAAAAAAGACCGGAGCATTAATGATTTTTCCAAAACTTTTCAGAGTTTTGGCCCTAGCGGTTCATCTGGTGAGGGTGAGTGATAAACATTAATTAACAAAACCATTAGCTTGTGTGGGAAAGATAAAAGAATGCCTACGATATTTCTTGAAACGTAAAGGACTAGCTCTATATTGCATCCTAAACCTAGGCTCACGAATGTCAACAACCCCCCCCCCTTTGCTGTACCATGTAGTGAGGGTATCACATTAACACAAAAAGCTGCATACTGTATGCCCAACAGGCAGAGCCTTCTCCCCAGTAACCCAAGTCTGTTTCAGACAAACAATCCCACAGGATTTACCCAAATTAATCCCATGTTTATCCACTAATCAAAGTCTGCCACATTCCAGCTCAACACCCCAAGAGTATTATAGGTCCCCAGAGATACCTCCTTTTCTCCTAAGGACCACCTTTCTACTAACTTCAATCAAGCACTCACTCTCAAAAGCAACAACAGAATGAGAACCAGACTTCCTCCTTTTAAGTCTGCAATATCCTCTAATGCATCAAACTAATTATAAGGTCGGAATCCCAAATAGTGTGGCATTGTGGGTATTTGGCACTATAGGAATTGTTGACATACGGGCCTCTCTGCACCCAGTTACTGTCCTGGGCAACCCGAGGGTCTGGTTTATAAAAATAGCCCAAAGGCAAAAGAACAACATTACTATTGTCATACTGGGTGCTCATCTGCCTAAAAGTTATACTCTGTACCAGAAAAGGTGATCTGAAATTGACAATAATACAATCTCTTGGCCGGTGCCGGCCCTTCCCCAATACAGCCAACTCTCCTTGTCAGCAAAATATTATTGGTCATGGAAGATGGAAAATCTCTAAATCAACCCTATCTAAGAGTTGAGGTGGACTTTAGACTAGAGGGGTGCCTAAATGGATAATTTGGGTGTAAGCTTAGACCCCTTCCACATTCTAATTTGCCGCGACTGACACACCAGAACCCTGATCAGATAAACCCATGAATGTTTGAGGTTCAATAACAAGCATTCAATAGGATCCAGTCAGGTGAGACCCTGCAAAAGCTCAATTACTTTGACCAAACAGCCCTCAATCAGACTCCTTGTTCCACAGTGATCCGGTACAAAATCTCCCTCACTACTCACCACTGGTAATGTAAATGTCTGGGCAGCATCTAAAGCTGGAGCAGCAGTGAGACACGGTGAAGAGTGGGAGGTCTGAATGTCAATTTAAACTAATGGGGGTCTGGCCGTTCGCTTGCCCACTACTCGAGGTCGTGGACTATCAGGGAAGTGAGATGTCACAGTAGGATGTACAGCATCTATGTTAGGAACAGGAGAAAGCAATGACAACTGACCTGATACATTTGAGAGAACAGCAGATGACCAGATTTGTGGAGAAGTAAGGGGTTTACTTTTCAGGCCTATCTCATTGACCGAGGTAAGGGAGAGTCATCTTTCTATGAGGTCATTCTTATTACTGATGACACTCACCGCTCGCTGGATCATCCTGTCAATCGAGGTAGTTACAGGTGGGGGCGTAACAGTACTAGGAACACATCCCACTTTCCTCTTCCCCATTATAAGTATCTCACACACAAACCAAACATAGCAGAAAACTTCCGTTAGGCGAAAGGTGAAACCGGAGCAAAAAGGCACGTACCTCAAATATATAAAAGGGCAAAATGGCTGGCCCAGCCCAGTCTCCTCCGATGAGCATAGACATGCCCGCCCTTGGCCCAGGTTTTACCAGGGCATGGCCCACATGTGTCCTTTGCAGAGGAACAGGTTTATGGAGAAGTAAGGGGTTTACTTTTCAGGCCCATCCCATTGACCGAGGTAAGGGAGAGTCTTTTTTCTATGAGGTCATTCTTACAATGATGACACTCATAGCTCGCTGGATCATACTGTCAATCGAGGTAGTTACAGGTGGGGCATAGCAGTACTTGGAACACATCGCACTTTCCTCTTCCCCATTATAATAATCTCACACACAAACCAAACATTGCGGAAAACGTCTGTCAGAAGAATGGTGAAACCGGAGCGAAAAGGCACATACTTCAGATATAAAAAAGACAAAATGGGTGGCCCAGTCCAGTCATCTCCTATGAGCATAGACAGGCTCGCCCTTGGCCCAGGTTTTATCAGGGCATGGCCCGTGCGTGTCCTTTGCAGTGGGACCGGTAGCTGTTTAAGTAGAGTAGATTACATACAGCTGGAAATGCAGCAGAGGCTCTGGGATTTGGAGTCCCCAGCGGCTAGGCAGTATAACGGTACACCCCCTGTGAAAGTGGTGTGATCCTGGCTGGTAGATGAAAATAGATGAAGGCAGTTCCCCAGTGTAAATGGGAGCAAAATGATGGCAAAAGCTCCCTAGGACAACGTTCAGGCAGAATCAGTTTGCAAACGCTTTCTCCTTCATATCTTTATTCAAATCCATAAGACATCTCCAGCAGAGCTCTTTTCACCCTCCTACTCCTTTACCTCCATGCTCTGTCGCCATTCAATCTTATGTCATCAACTTCCCCACAGTCTACATTCCCAACTATCTGCTTATCGTCACATATCTCCCCCTCATAATAGCTAAAGTGTAAAATAGAACACTCCTATAATTTTTCTATAAACATGTAAGATCAGCTAAAGGTACACTATAATACTTAATCCTACATTAGTAAAATGTTATAGATCTCAAAAGATTTAAATATAACTCATCGCAATACATTATTTCATATTATACGTTCACATCAGCTTCCATTACAATGTACCTTTCTTTGCAGCCTATCCTTTAACCTTACAGACATCTCCCATACCCCACATAGTTTCATCATCTAAAATTAATACACTATGTTTGACTTCCTTTACCTTGCATGGAATGGAACATTTGCTATCTCCTTTGTGGACAAAATCTCCTCTTCTCACCACAACCTAATCTCCCCTTTGTACACGACAACTTTTCACACCTTTTCTCCTGTTGTAATACTGGACATGTGTTTCTTGTGATTCCTTGTTTCTCTTTCCCACCTCCTCATAATTCACTCTACACTCACTTTTCCTTTTAATCATATGAGACATTCTTTTATTCCAGGTTCTCTTCCTTTCCAGGACCTAAACGGTGATACACCTGTAACTGAATGAGGAGTTGCTCTATGTGACCAAATCATTCTCCATAATTCCTTCCTCCATGAAAAATCATTGGCCAAAGACAAATTAATGTTTTTTATTACTAACCAGTTTATTCTCTACACTAATCCATTAGCCTGTGGACACAAAAGAGCAACCCTCTCATGGACTACTCCCATCCTAGAAAGATAATAAGTAATTTCTCTGGATACAAATTGGACCCCATTGTCTGGAACAATAGTTTTTGGTATTCCTTCATCAATGAAAACCTCCTCCATAAACCCAAAGACCCCTGTCATATTCACCTGTTTCTTTTTTTTTTTACAAAAAACATTTCATATGATAATCCACCAATATTAGGATGTACTTATTCCTCAGTCCCAATGTTGACACAGGTACTAGAAAATCAATTACTAACTTTTCCCATGTTCTTTCTGGAAAATACATGGTGTCTAATAGAGGTTGCCCCACAACCTGAGTCTTATCACAATTGTCACATGCAACAAAATTTCCCACTATTTCCTGAACTTCCTGGTCCTAACTAGGCTCAATTTTCTTTTTGTCTTTCCACGTCCCAGGTGTTCTTCATGTGCAATATCAATAAGTGCATTCAAACACCACTCGAAGGAACAAACTGATTCCTCCTCATTTCCCATTTACTATACTTAATGCGTCCCTGATTTAAAAACTCACACGCATCTTTGTATAATTCATTCCATCCTACCATCCACTCACAACTCGCACCTCATCATCCTTAATCACCAAGTCTCTCTCCTTTGCAGCATTCCAATCTTCCATTTGTATTGCCACTTGTGCAACTACAACTCCTTCCTCTCTGACAATTACCTCCTCAAAAACGTCTTCCACTCCTACTGGCTTCCTTGACAAATAATCCACCACCACACTTTGCATCCTATCACAAACTCCACTTCAAAATTATACTCCGTTATTGATAAAAACCACCTCAAAATACGTGGTGTAATATCCCTTCCAAACCTCTTCCCCCTTTGAAAATATAGGTTAAGGGTTTGTGGTCTGTTTTTACTTTAAAAGGTATACCCCACACACACAATCTAAAGTGGTTTAATCCCCAGAATCAGGCCAGTGCTTCTCACAGAATATGTGGTTTTTGCTACCTGCAATCTCCTGGATGCAAAACCAACCACATATTCTGGTGCCGATTACGATCCGGTAAAAACCGGGTACGAACCGTCGGACGGAGCATATTCTCCGTCCGACGCGTACCCGGTCGCAATAAAATACAAACATGTAAGTACGATTCACACGGAAACAACAGTTCCGTACGAATCGTAAAAAACCCCGACCGACGAAAATTCACATACAAATGTGATCCGGGAAAGCGACAACGCATCGTCGGGACGCACGCAGCCTGCCATTCACGAACCAGGAAGTACGATTCGCACCGACGTCACCCCGCACGGAGAATATTTTCCGGCAGCCAAAAACTGCCAGGAAATCAGGACGACGTGAACAAGGAGTACCTGCACGCGACGGACAGACATGGACCTGAACCTACATGTCCTCCCGGCCCTCATAGCAGTCGACCTACTCTACAGGTTACGACGCAGACGCCGCAGAAGGTCAGAACAACAAAGGGAGGGGGGAAATGGGGGGGGGGGCAGGAGCATGGGCAGGCCACAAAACCCCCACCCAAGTCACACAGCACACATGCCCTGGACATACCTGACCCCCAGGCCCTGGTCACTACGAGGGGGTGGGGGCATGTCCAGCAAAGCCAGCGGACGCCACAACAGAAGTGGTTGACGACGCGAACCGGTAACACAACAATACAGGTACGTCCCGTACCCATGCCTGAAGAGCGTGGGTACGAGTCGTACCACGCCCACACCTACGTCACCCCAACAATGGCGGGACGGCTCGTACCCACGTGGCAAAGGCCTGGGTACGGCCTGCACAAGCATTCCACAGCGTGGGTACGGATATGTACGGACCGTACCCCCACCCGCGTATGCATGGAGCGTACCCCCCACCCCAACAGTGTCAGTACGACTCGTACCCTCACCCGCGTATGTATGGAGCATACCCCCATGCCAACAGTGTACGTACGGACCGTACCCCCACCTCGTATGCATGGAGCATACCCCCCACCCCAACAGTGTCAGTACGACTCGTACCCTCACCCGCGTATGTATGGAGCGTACCCCCATGCCAACAGTGTACGTACGGACCGTACCCCCACCCCGTATGCATGGAGCGTACCCCCACCCCAACCGTGTATGTACGACCGTACCCTCACCCGCGTATGCATGGAGCGTACATCCACCCCAACCGTGTATGTACGACTCCTACCCTCACCCGCGTATGCATGGAGCGTACCCCCCACCCCAACCGTGTATGTACGACTCGTATCCTCACCCGCATATGCATGGAGCGTACCCCCCACCCCAACCGTGTATGTACGACCCGTACCCTCACCCGCGTATGCATGGAGCGTACCCCCCACCCCAACCGTGTATATACGACCCGTACCCCCACCCGGTATGCATGGAGCGTACCCCCACCCCAACCGTGTATGTACGACCGTACCCCCACCCCGTATGCATGGAGCGTACCCCCACCCCATCAGTGTCAGTACAACTCGTACCCTCACCCACGTATGTATGGAGCGTACCCCCCATGCCAACAGTGTACGTACGGACCGTACCCCCACCCCGTATGAATGGAGCGTGCCCCCACCCCAACCGTGTATGTACGACCGTACCCTCACCCGCGTATGCATGGAGCATACCTCCACCCCAACCGTGTATGTATGACTCGTACCCTTACCCGCGTATGTATGGAGCGTACCCCCCACCCCAACCGTGTATGTACGACTCGTACCCTCACCCGCGTATGCATGGAGCGTACCCCCCACCCCAACCCTGTATGTACGACCCGTACCCTCACCCGCGTATGCATGGAGCGTACCCCCCACCCCAACCGTGTATGTACGACCCATACCCCCACCCCGTATGCATGGAGCGTACCCCCACCCCAACCGTGTATGTACGACCGTACCCCCACCCCGTATGCATGGAGCGTACCTCCACCCCAACCGTGTATGTACGACTCGTACCCTCACCAGCGTATGCATGGAGCATACCCCCCACCCCAACCGTGTATGTACGACCCGTACCCTCACCCGCGTATGCATGGAGCGTACCTCCACCCCAACCGTGTATGTACGACTCGTACCCTCACCCGCGTATGTATGGAGCGAACACACACCCGTGTATGTCCTAGGCGTACATATCCTGAAATAGGAGGGGTGGGTGCCTATCACTCCCAGCAGTGCCCAGACATAGGAGGGGTGGGTGCAGAGTCCTCCCAGCAGTGCCCAGACATGAGAGGGGTGGGTGCAGAGTCCTCCCAGCAGTGCCCAGACATGAGAGGGGTGGGTGCAGAGTCCTCCCAGCAGTGCCCAGGCACAGGAGGGGTGGGTGCAGAGTCCTCCCAGCAGTGCCCAGACGCAGGAGGGGTGGGTGCAGAGTCCTCCCAGCAGTGCCCAGACACAGGAGGGGTGGGTGCAGAGGCCTCCCAGCAGTGCCCAGAAGCAGGAGGGGTGGGTGCAGAGTCCTCCCAGCAGTGCCCAGATACAGGAGGGGTGGGTGCCTATCACTCCCAGCAGTGCCCAGACATAGGAGGGGTGGGTGCAGAGTCCTCCCAGCAGTGCCCAGACATGAGAGGGGTGGGTGCAGAGTCCTCCCAGCAGTGCCCAGACATGAGAGGGGTGGGTGCAGAGTCCTCCCAGCAGTGCCCAGACACAGGAGGGGTGGGTGCAGAGTCCTCCCAGCAGTGCCCAGACGCAGGAGGGGTGGGTGCAGAGTCCTCCCAGCAGTGCCCAGACACAGGAGGGGTGGGTGCAGAGTCCTCCCAGCAGTGCCCAGACGCAGGAGGGGTGGGTGCAGAGTCCTCCCAGCAGTGCCCAGACACAGGAGGGGTGGGTGCAGAGTCATCCTAGCAGTGCCCAGACATGAGAGGGGTGGGTGCAGAGTCCTCCCAGCAGTGCCCAGACACAGGAGGGGTGGGTGCAGAGTCCTCCCAGCAGTGCCCAGACGCAGGAGGGGTGGGTGCAGGGTCCTCCCAGCAGTGCCCAGACACAGGAGGGGTGGGTGCAGAGTCCTCCCAGCAGTGCCCAGACATGAGAGGGGTGGGTGCAGAGTCCTCTCAGCAGTGCCCAGACACAGGAGGGGTGGGTGCAGAGGAATGAACACACCTTGGTACGATGTCACCATGCAGCACCTGCTCACATGAACAAAGTGATGTAGCCAACAGCTTGTGATGGCACACAGATACCAGGATCCACCCTATGACCAGCACAAGACTACAATTCCCACACACCCAACACATAATCACCACCCAAAATAATGTGGCCGGTCCACCAACAGCAATACCAGACAGACAGTAGTGTACGAAGGAAAAAAAATTGCTTTAATCAGCATCCATAAATGTTTAGGTCCCTTGAAAGTTCAAAATGTACAATGCCCATAGGGACAAAGGCGGAGGCCAGGATGGCGCTGCACACCTTAGCAAGGTCCTCCAGCGACTCCCCTGCACCCGAAGGAACCACAGGCCCCAAGGAGGGGGGGGTCAGAGGGATGGGTTGCAGCGCCACTGGGGGAGGGTGTGGACAGGGGGGGGACTCAACTCCCCTGCCGGTGTCCTGCCTCCACCGCTTGCGGGGTGGTGCCACACTGGGGCTGATGGACACACTGGGCAGGACTGACCCTGTATCCGACTCTTGGCCAGGAGAGCTGAGGGGAGGGGATTTGGAGGGAGTGGATTTTGTGGAATGCGGACTCCCACTCTGGCTGCGTGTCTTACGTTTGCCCCCCGACCCAGTGGGTGTGCCTACTTCACCCTGTGTGTGCGTGCCAGGAGGTGTGCGTTTGACCTTCCCTGCTGGTGTGGTGCCTGTGTCTGGTGGGGTGGGTGCATGCTGACGTCTGGGTGTACGTGGGACAGGCATGGAGTGGGAAGTGTGGATGGGGCAGGGGTAGGGGGTTGGACGAAGCGCTGCAGGAGACCCACTGCTGCAGTCAGTGTCGAGTCAATCGACCTCAGCAAGTTGCGTTGGTCAGCCTGCGATGAGTAAATGCCCTCCAAGTATGCCTCCATGTTGGTCAGCACTTGGCTGTGGCCATGGAGGACATTAAGGATCGCAGCCTGACCAACCAGCAACTGCCGCTGGATGTCCACAGACTCGGCATTGGCGGCAGCAGTGGAGACAGGGGCAGGGGGTGCGATGTCTGGCAGGAAGGAGACATGCGGTGACCGGGCACGCTGGGAAGGGACACAAGCAAGTGGGAGGCGGCTGATGGCAATGGAGGGGGCGGGGAGAGATGTTGTTCCGCTGTCAGCTGCTGGTGCAGCCTCCGCCCACTCGGAGAGATCATCCTCGGACCCGTCAGCTTCATATTCTGTCATGCCAGTGGACAGGTCCTCGGCCTCACTTCCACTCAATGTGCCAGCCACGATGTCACCGCTGGCACTGGTGCTCGGTCCCTCTGCTCCGTCTGTGCTCATGTCTCCCTCCCTGTCCCCCGACGATGCTGTGGGCAAGGTGAAGAGAAAGCAATTAATCATACACCTGTATACATATGTCACATGAGTCCAATCTACATAGGTTACAGTGCATAGCCTGAAAAGAAAGATCAGTAACATCTACAAAACAAGGTACAGATGTAGGGCATGCAACACACAGTTGGTTGACCCACCATGCCACTGAAAAACTATGGAGAGCATGACACAATAGCAAATGACATGAAATGTACTTTGACAGAGGAGCCAGGCCCTGGGGACAATCCAGCACTGCATCTGCACCACACAGCGTTTGCGAATATAGGGATGAGCAGGGACCAAATCCGCGCACTTGAGGCACATGCTGCATAGGTAATACTGAAAACATGCCCACCATGACTAGCTCACTGCACCTTGAGTGTAGGTGCAGACAAACATCACACACTGGCCAGACCTAGCAAGGAGATATCAGGTTTTGACATGTAGGCTTTGCCCGCACCAACCACCCACTACATGAGACAATTTCTTGAGACACAGGAAGCACTTACATCTCTTAGTCTTGGTGAAATACACATGGGCTGGATAAATGCAAGATTGGACACAAAATACCCAAGGTGCACCTGTCCAAATAATCATGTACAAATGGGCATCATCAGATGATTGTGACAAGACACACAGGCACTGGCCACCGTGAGTATGAACAAGGAAAATCAGGTCAGGCTGTACAGTGGACACTTGTACTATATTTTACATCAATATACATTGGGCCAGGGTACAATGGCACAGAGCACAACCTATGCTGTAGACACAGAGATTGTCGACATTTTTGGATTACACACATGATACCTAGGAAAATATGCCCCAGGGGACAGTAGTGGCCACACAACTCCATGCTCCTAAATGGGAATGACTGCAACACACGCTACCATCCCTGCACTATGCGTATCGCACACTCATGCACATCATGTCACAGGCCACCACATAGGACATGCGTGCTGTAAGGCCTGACACTTGAGAGACTAACTCCCATGTCTGGACTCAGCATCAGTGCCAACTGACATGGAACCCACAAGTACAGAACTGGACAGGGCACAGGCAAGGTCC
Organism: Triturus cristatus; assembly: GCF_964204655.1. NCBI lineage: Eukaryota > Metazoa > Chordata > Amphibia > Caudata > Salamandridae > Triturus > Triturus cristatus. The sequence goes on along the minus strand of NC_140595.1, from coordinate 693,999,258 downwards.
CTAAACCTGTTACACACCACCCCCACACATGATGCTACAGGCATAGTACACGTGGAGAAAGTGCCAGCCTACATAACCTTGTGAAGGAGTGACTACACACAGACCAGGGAACACATTTCAAGGAGGGTAAGGGAGGCAGGAGAGCACCACTATACTGTGGGTAACAGGATCTGCACAGCACCTTTAAACCCTGGCAGTGTATCCATGCAACTGTGCACTTACAAACGCTGGTGACACACAACAAACACACATGTACCTACCCCCTTCCTGCTGATGCTTCTCCTGTAAGCGCCTGTCCAAGTCTGGAAATACCACCGCCAGCACACGCTTGTGGATGTGGGTCAGACGGCGGCGCCCGCGGTTCTTATGGGTCTCAGGTGAGTCCCCCAGCAGGACCCGTGCGATCCTCCGCGTCCAGCACCGGATATCCTGCCAGCATTTCCTCACCTGGGCCAGGCGCCGCTTGCGACCCTCCGTCCTCCGCACGACACTGACGGCGGTCAGCCAGATCTGCTTCTTGGCAGAGGCGCCTACCTGTGAGGATGAACAAGTGACACTACATCAATACACCTGCCACATGTCACAGAGACACATATAAGAACAAATTAGCTGGTTACAACAAGGCATGTTCTGCAGCCAACTCATTGCACCTTTGTCATAGGGACATTCTCCTCTGTGGAAGGGCAACAGCAGTACGTGCCATTGAAAGTACACAGGTGGAATGAGGCCAACGACACAATCAATGATCCAGGCTCACACTGTGCATCACACCCACCCCTCCTGCGTCTGGGCACTGCTGGGAGGACTCTGCACCCACCCCTCTCATGTCTGGGCACTGGTGTGAGGACTCTGCACCCACCCCTCCTATGTCTGGGCACTGCTGGGAGTGATAGGCACCCACCCCTCCTATGTCTGGGCACTGCTGGGAGGACTCTGCACCCACCCCTCCCATGTCTGGGCACTGGTGTGAGGACTCTGCACCCACCCCTCCCATGTCTGGGCACTGCTGGGAGTGATAGGCACCCACCCCTCCTATGTCTGGGCACTGCTGGGAGGACTCTGCACACACCCCTCTCATGTCTGGGCACTGCTGGGAGGACTCTGCCCCCACCCCTCCCATGTCTGGGCACTGCTGGGAGTGATAGGCACCCACCCCTCCTATGTCTGGGCACTGCTGGGAGGACTCTGCACCCACCCCTCCTGCATCTGGGAACTGCTGGGAGGCCTCTGCACCCACCCCTCCTGTGTCTGGGCACTGCTGGGAGGACTCTGCACCCACCCCTCCTGCGTCTGGGCACTGCTGGGAGGACTCTGCACCCACCCCCCCTGTGTCTGGGCACTGATGGGAGGACTCTGCACCCACCCCTCTCATGTCTGGGCACTGCTGGGAGGACTCTCCACACACCCCTCCTGCGTCTGGGCGGCACCTCAAAGCAGTCACATGCCACAGGCCACTGACGCTACCTCAGCAGAGTACACAGACACACACAGGCACAGGTCATTCACCTGCCATTGCCAAATGCAGCAACATACCTCACTCTGCACATGTGCCACTTACGGGGGGGGTCACAGGTGTGGGGCTGGCTCTGCACGTCAGACACACAGCACTGCTCCCTGCTCACATCAGATGGGCAGGGTATATCCATCCCTCATGCAGCCCGGCTGCTACACTCCACATATGCACTCACCCACATGACAGGGGACTTACACACACACACCAATGTCCAGGGAACAAACACATCATTTGGACACTCTCAGCACATGTACACTAAACAAACACACATCTGTGGGTACTGCCACCTGTCACACTGGGGGGACCACAGATTCACATGATGACTGTAGTAACAACATTCCCAGGAGGATTAGACAGGCAGAATGTGTAATGCCACATGCAGTGATTGTCACAGTACACACAATGCAAGTGAGGAGAGCAGACATGCACCACAGCATGCTCTGGCTGGGAGACATCAGGCATTCCGCCCCCTGGGACCCCCCCTACAGTACATAGCATGTGTGTCACACCTGGACACAATGCCAGAAGTCACAGTCACAAAAAAGGGACACAGTCTGTGCTAGTAGCCTCTGCACTCACCTGATACCCTGGTCGCCCATACAGCAGGGGGTACTGTGGGAGGATCACATCCAGCAATGCCAGGTTCTCCTCCAGGGTGAAAGGCTGGGACCTCTCCACAGACCTTGACATGGTTCCAGGGAATCAGGAGCAGCAGCTGGGTCCTAGAATCTAAAGATGTGCAGGCAAGTGCTCCCTCATGGGACCTGGCAGCCTTATATCTGCCTTGCTGGCCTGTTTCATGCACAGGAGTACAGAGTGATTGGTCACTCACATTTGCATCCTATGTTTCCTCCAATCCCTTCAAACCTAGCACAGTCAGTGGTTGTTCATATTTTTTTTCTTCAGCATGATGTCAACTCCAGAACCACATTGCAACAATGTAGATTCATTCAAACTGACTTCTGCTGTGCACCTTCCTGAAAAATATCAAAATTTGAAATTGGTCTCCATGACAACCAGCATGCATGTAGGCCTTTATACTTGTCCCTCATGTGTCCCCTATGTAATATGGAGTTTCACACACAGGTACGGTGCGTACCGGGGCCCTAGGGCACCCCAAATGCATAGCAGCGGCCCGTACAGGCGTATGTACGGTCCGCATCACTATGGGTACGCATACGCGAGCACACCCATAGTGATAGTGAGCGTACATACGCGCGAACGCTCACTATCACTATGGGTGTGCTCGCGTATGCGTACCCATAGTGATACGGACTGTACATACGCGCGAACGCTCACTATCACTATGGGTGTGCTCGCGTATGCGTACCCATAGTGATACGGACCGTACATAAGCGCGAACGCTCACTATCACTATGGGTGTGCTCGCGTATGCGTACCCATAGTGATACGGACCGTACATATGCGCGAACGCTCACTATCACTATGGGTGTGCTCGTGTATGCGTACCCATAGTGATACGGACCGTACGCTCACTATCACTATGGGTGTGCTCGCGTATGCATACCCATAGTGATACGGACCGTACATACGCGCGTACGCTCACTATCACGATGGGTAGGCCTACGGCAGCACTACCATGGTGATAGTGCACGTACACACGCCCTCAGTGCGAATGTACGGTGCCTCACACACATAACAGTGGTGACAGGTAGCACACAGAAGGTAATGGAGCTGACATACTTGTCCATGGATGGACATCAAGGCATTGTCTGGCCAGTGCTACATGTGTGGGGCACAGGTGTGAAAGGCTGTGAGGTGCCACATTACTCCTGAGTCTTGTAGACAATAGATGTATGATGAGAAGTGTACAGATGTCATGTGTGACGGTGCTATATGTGCCAGACATGGCCTTCACTCCTTTGACATATGTGCATGTCGTACAGCACACTTGAGATGGCCGTCCCTGATGTGGCACAGTCAGCAACACACGCAAGTGTCCCCTGATGCCCACTACAGGGGTTACCACACCAGACATGTGACTACACACGGTGCACGATGTGACTATGTCATGTATGTGTGGTGTGTTCACATTAGCTTGATGTTGGTGTTCCCACAAAAGCATCTCCTGCTGGTGCAACCAACATGTGTCTGGGTGTGAATGGACATGGCACACTGTTACGCACACCAGGCCACATGTGTTATCGGATGTTGGGTGTGTATGTATGCATGGGACACGGAGTAGCGTAACAATGACCTGTCTGCATCCTCTCAATGTATGTGTGGTCAGTGATGACATGTACACCTTCATGGCAAGGTGTGTGGGCTGTCCTAGTGTAATGTCATGTGACCTGTGGCTCTGGTGTTCCGCTACCTGTCTCTGCAATCAACATCCTACTTCTGCTGATATGTTGATGTATGTCACTCCTGTATTGCGTCTGGCTGTTCACTTACACTGGGACACAGCTAGTCACATGCCATGGGATGTGGAGGTGCACAATCTCCGTGTGTAGCTGGTTCTTCGTAGGAGTGTCACCTGGCAGCCATACATGTCCAGGGCATGTAGCACATACCTGACTCCCTATGTACCATATGTGTATTGACAGATTGACATGTGCTCAGTACATACAAATTGTTGTTGTAGTGCACTCACTCTTCCTTGTCACTTCCAAATTACAGCAGGGCGCCGCCTCTTCCCCGACCTATTCCGGACTTGGCTGACATGCGGGAGAATGACTGTATACGCTGCTACCGCTTCCCCCAACCGTTGATTGAGGAGTTGACTGCAAGGCTGGCACCACACCTGCAACTGCTGCACAGGTATCCTACGGCACTGACACCCAAGCTGAAGGTAAGGGCAGCCCTACATTTCTTTGCCACGGGTACCTTCCAAAATACCATTGCCCATGTTGGTGGCATGTCCCGGAGCATGTTCAGCCGTGTGCAGCATGATTTCTTAGAGGCCATGTTGCTTCACCTGGATGAGTTCATCCATTTCCCAACTCCTGAAATGTTGACGGGTGTCAAGCGTGGCTTCTATGCCCTGGGAGGGATGCCCCATGTCATTGGGTCCATAGATGGGACACATGTGGCTTTGGTACCACCACAGGCACAGGAGGTAGCGTACCGTAATCGCAAGCACTACCACTCCATCAATGCCCTTGTGGTGTGTCTGTCCAACATGGTGATTTCACATGTCTGTGCTCGTTTTCCAGGATCAGCACACAATGCCTACATCATGAGGTGTAGCAGGGTGCCTGAAATGATGACGCAGCTGCGCGACGAACGAGCATGTGTTGTTGGTGGGTACACTCTTGCTGTCCTGTATTTTGCGTAGCCTTCCAGCCCGACCGCTTCCCCTGTCCTACTAATGTCCATGTTGTTTCCATGTAGGGGACGCTGGCTATCCCAACATGCCATGGCTGATCACACCTCTCCGCAACCCCATCACGCCGGCCCAGCTCCGCTACAACACCGCCCATGGCCGGACAAGGCGAGTGATAGATAGGACATTTGGCCTCCTGAAGAGCTGATTCAGATGCCTCCACAAGACCGGCGGCGCCCTCCCATATGTCCCGGCGAAGGTCTGCAAAATCTTCATGGTGTGCTGCATGCTGCACAACATGGCAGTTGAGAAAGCTGTGCCACTCATCCTGGATCAAGATGATCAGGACCATCCACCCGTGGAGGACGAAGGGCCTGGCAATGGGGCTAGTGATGTGGAGGATGTGGGTCCGCAAGAGGACATCCGGAGTAGGCTCATACGCGACTTCTTTGCTTAGTGGTGAGTACCAGTGTCTAAGTGTGCACGCATTGGTCCCCGTGTGGCATGTGTTGCGATGTGTGTGTCCATCTGCATGTATGGCACTTGAGTCAGAGGTGTGTGTGGATGTGTCACTCGAGTGATGGTGCCAGTGATGTGTGTATTTCCCCAGTCATAATTGTGACCTAGCATGTTGTCATCCTTACATGTGTCGAGTACATGCACATGCAGGTGGCTGTGCTTTTTGTGGCTGACTTCTTGTGTGTCTCTCTTCCCCAGGTACTTGCGCATGCCGTCTGCTGCTTGCATTGTTGTGGCACTGCTATTCCTCATGGACACGTCATCGTGTGCTGACTCAGCGTTACACGCACGGACAAGTTTGGAAGTCTCCTTAGGGTAAGGGATGCATCAGGGGTGTATTGGGTGTGGCAGTTGTTCACGATGTGTGCACAATGCCCCTGTCGATGTTTGGTTCCTCTGCAGACATGTTGCATCACCATGGGACACATTACATGTAGCTGGATACACATGAACAGATGGTCAGACTTGTTGACAGTCAACTGTAATGGGATAGTGGATTGTGATGATGGCATCAATGTGTATAACAATGCCCTCGGACACATACGGTTTGCTTTGGCTTGACATGGTGTGGGACTTCCACATCAGAGGATCAATGGTGTATGGCAGCCTCTCTGTGAGCAGCAGGGGGTGTGGAGCTGTTACCCGGCACTTGTGTGCACGTTCCATGGATATCACGCATTTGTGGGGCAGAAGGGGGTTGCCAGTGTTGGACCCACATGTTCATCCACATGACCTGTGTATGTGTACTCCGAGTTGCCTCTGCATTCCGGAATACATGACTAATAAAGGTGTCCCTATGCCTCCAAGGTGCCTCTTCTCAGTCAATGCTGGTGTGTTGCCACGGTGCATATGACATGTCTGGCATGGTTTTCAGTCATAGTGGCTATGTGTCTATGTGTAGAGTAGCGAGTTGCAAGCTGTTTGTGTGGGATTGGACTCTGTATTGTGCATGATGTCCATGACTGCGTGGGTATTGTGACATGTGCCATCCCCATGCATCCAACGTTGGCCAGGCCACCATTCTCTGCATCCACAAGACTCAAGCTTGCAGGACATGGTCCTGCCACCTGTCTACACTTACCTGGGTGCCCCCCAGGACACTCCACATGATCCCTGACCTCTGTGCATGACTGTTGCTGTACTCAATTAGTCTGTTGGCACGGTAGTGCGGCCACCCCCTCAGCTGGTTGGGCCCATCACGGGTGTGTATGGTGCTCCATGTCTGTCTTGCCTGATACATTGTGACCCATGTGTGTCCTGTGCCGGACTCAGGCCCCAGGATGTGGATGGTTGAAGTCATTTGAGAACTCAGGCATGCCTAGACTTTACAAGACACATGTAAGGTAATAATGCAAGACGTAGGCATCATCTCTTAAGCGTGTTAGTTTTTATTTGTGTTGGGGTAGGTGTGGGGGGGGGTATGACAAGAGGGGCTTTCCGGGTGTGTGGAATCCAAAGTTCACTGGGGGAGTTGGTGTCCTTGCCATTGAAAATCCTCAGGGTACATGCCACAGTCTTTGGCCACATTGGTCAGACAGTGACCAGCAAGTCCATGTGGCAGAGAATGTCATTTGCTGCTGTGCTGCTGTTGCTCCAGTGGGCCAGGTGCCAGGCCAGGTGTCCTGGGAGATGGTGCTGTTGCTCCGACCCTCACGGTCTTTTCCGTGGACGACCCGCCGTCCTGCGGGAACCCTCAGAAGCAGGCCGTGACGATGCTTGGGAAGCTCCGTCGGATGTATCCTCCTCCTCCTGATCCCTCCCTGTGGGTGGTGATGTTCTTCGCCTGGTGGCATAGGGAGGGTTGCCCATGTTGTCGGCTATCCGACGGAGTGAATGGTCAATTCCCGTGAACAGCGTCACGAGCTCAGCCTGTCTGTCCTCCATCCGCCCTTGGTGTCGCAGTAGACAGGCATGTTGCTCCGCATGTTGCAGGGCCTGCTGTGTCTTCATCTCCTCGAGGGTCCCCTTCATCTCATTGAGGGTGGTCACAACCTGGCTCATGCCCATGGTGTCCTGCCGGTATGTGTCCATGATGCCTCTGACATGGGCATATACCGGTTCCGCAGCCAACTGGTCAGGCTCGCGCCTCCGCCGTCCTCCACTCCCACCACCCCTGCCCACTTGTGCCTGGCCTGCCCTTGTGGGCACATCGGGTCTCCGGGACCCCTGAGGGTTGGCATTTGCGTTGTCGCCTGCCTCCTCCTGGGTGCCCGGTACACCGTGCCCCTCCTGGTCAGCCTGGCTGCGTTGTGGTGGTGGGGCAGGGATCCTGGGTGTCTCCTGGGATGTGGCAGGAGTGGGGGTGGTGGTTGGCACAGTTGTACCTGACGCAGGTGCTGCAGGTGGTTGGACACCAGAGGGGCCAGGTTGGTCGGGGTCGTCCACAGAGTGGTGAGAGTCATCGCTGCCGGTGGGGTCGTCATCCCGCAGAGCCGGGTCCTGTGAGTCTTCCCCCCCAGTGTTGGGGGGTGATCCACCACGTTGACCTGTGTGTGGGAGAGACAATGTTATTATTGTTCCATGCAACATCCATGTTTCATTAGTTTCAAAGTTTGCACATTTCCTCTGGGTATTTGGATATGTCTTGCATTCCACTCACAGTGCACTTGTGCATGAGTATGTCCCTTGTCCACAGCTTTTGAGACTTTACCTATGTGTGACACAGTCTTACTTGCTGCGTCAATTGTGACTGCAGTCAGCAGTGGAGTGGGCAGGTGTGGCAAGCCATGCATTGGCGCCTTCCGTGTTGCACTGTACGTGGGCACATGGAGTTGTTCCACACACATATGTAATGCAGGTAGCTGTCGTTGTGCTCGTGCACAGGTTGAGACATGGCCCAGTGTTTTGCCATGGAGAAGAGAGGGGGATACATGCACTGGCCACCCTTGTCTACATGCACGCAGCCCACCTGCTGACGAGCAGACATTCCCACACCACCCAAGGCTGGATTGTTCTCCCTGTGTATCCCTTTCTCACTCCCTCTCTGTCCCCCTCTCCCTCCCTCCCTCCCTGTGTCAGCCTCCTCCCTCTGTCCGTCTCCCTGTGTCTTCCTCCCTCTGTGCCCCCCTCTCCCTCCCTCTGTGTGTCACCCTCTGTCACCTCAGCCCAGCTTCCTAGGCACACACTTTTTGCAGATCTTTGAATGGCCCTTGGCTTGTTCATGTGAGTGTGTTTGTGATCTCCAGGCACCCATTGGGTGTATTGTCTGTGTCTGCGCTGCTGCTGTGGTGGTGTGTGCTGCCACTCTTTCACAGTGTTGGCTGTTCATTGGCTGGTGTCATGTGCAAAAAGGTGCCTTCAAGCCCATGTCTTCATGCTATGCGTGCGCCATTTGCAGGCAAGTCTTTCCTGTGTGGGGACACACTGTTTGTCTGGGTGTGACCTAGGCCATATGGGCAGAGGGCATTGTTGTCTGTTTCTGAGTTGCACTATGTTATTTTTGAGGCACACACTCCCACCATCCGGGTTCCCGTGTCTTGTGTTGGTGTTTTCTGTGGCCTGTGACTTGGGATTGTCCAGCTGGGTGCATGTGGCATGGTAGCGCTAGTGGCATGTACGTGTTTCTGGGGTGTGGTTGAGTCATGTGATAGCTTTGGGGTGGTTGCGTGCATGATTGTGAGTTGGGTTGTGGATGACCTTCCCCCCATGTGAGGTGAGTTGTTTGTGTACTCACCAGGCTCTCGGAGTCCTTCTACTCCGTCGACTGCCACCACCGGCAGTATGGCCATCACCCTCTCCTCCCAGGGCTGGTATTGTACGCGTCTGCAGGGCGGCCCTCCTCCAGTGATGTTGGCCTGGTTGTGGTCGTCGGTCATTTTGGCTCGGACCCTCCTCCGCAGATCGTACCACCTGGCTTGGAATTCCTGCCTCGTCCTTCTGGTGGCCGCAACAGCATTCACAGCATCGACGATCCTCCGCCACATGGCTGTTTTGTCGGCGATGCTGGTCTGTCTGACCAATGTTCCATAGAGGGGTGGCTAGACTCTGAGGATTTCATCGACCAGGACCTCCAACTCTCGGTTAGTGAACTTTGGATTCTTGTTAGTGGGCATGGTGAGGGGTGTGGGTGTGGATGGTTGTGGGGGGTGTGGGTGTGGATGGTTGTGGGTGTGTGGGTGTGGTTGTTTGTGTGTGTGTGTGAATGTGATGAGGGGGTGTTTGTGAAGGTGTGTGTGTGAAGGTGTGCAAGTGTAAGGTGTAGTAAAGGTTCAAGTATGGTGCTGTAGGTTGTCTGTGGGGTCTGGCAGCAGTGAGTCTGTTGCAAAGGCTCATGGTTTGTGTCTATGGGCCCTTTATATTGGTCCATTGGTGGGTGTGGCTGTGTTTGAACTTTGGGTGGGTGTGTTATAAGGAGTGGTTGTGTTTTGGGCCTCTGTTTGGGATTTTGGCAGTTGCAAGTCGGTGAGTGTGTTGTATTTGTGCTTGTTGGACATGTTTTGTGGCTTTGTGCCATTCGAATAGTGTATTCTTGTGTTGTTGTGCTTTGTCCTGGTTGTGCACGTGCGTTTTTTGCGTGTGTAGGGTGTGTACTCTGGCTATTTTGTTGTACAGTGCTGTCCTTGTGTTTGGCTTGGTACGACTCGTACATGCGCGATGTTGTGTGAAGGTGCTGGTGTTTGGGGCCTGGGGTGCGCTCAGTACTTAGAATGTTGGGGTGGGGGTACGCTCCATACATACGCGGGTGAGGGTAGGAGTCGTTCAGACACGGTTGGGGTGGGGGTATGCTCCATTCGTACGCGGGTGTGGGTACGGCCTGTACATACAAGGTTGGGGTGGGGGTACGGGTCGTACATACACGGTTGGGGTGGGGGTACGCTCCATACGTACGCGGGTGAGGGTACGGCTCGTACATACACGGTTGGGGTGGGGGTACGGGTCGTACATACACGGTTGGGGTGGGGGTACGCTCCATACGTACGCGTGTGTGGGTACGGCCCGTACATACAAGGTTGGGGGGTGTGTTCGGTCCATACATACGCGGGTGAGGGTAGGAGTCGTACAGACTGGGTTGGGGTGGGGGTACGCTCCATTCGTACGCGGGTGAGGGTACGGCTCGTACATACACGGTTGGGGTGGGGGTACAGGTCGTACATACACTGTTGGGGTGGGGGTACGGGTTGTACATACACGGTTGGGGTGGGGGTACGCTCCATACATACGCGGGTGCGGGTAGGGGCCGTACGTACGGTGGTGTACATACACGGGTGGGGGTTCGACTCGTACATACGGGGCCTGGGGGTGGTGTTGGGCGCGTATGCGGGCACATGTCTCCATGGTTGCTATGGGAGTTCGGTGCGGACGGTGTTTTTTCCATACGGTTGTAACATCGGACGGTGTTTTTTCCATACGGTTGTAACCTCGGACGCACGGGATGGATCGTACTTGCGCGGTCGGACTTCACTTTTCACATTTGTACGGTAAATCGTCCGAGGACGTGTCGGACACATTTTCCGACCCGAGGACGTGTGGGGAAATATTCCCAATGCGATTCGTATAGACTTTTTCCCATGCGAATCGTACTTGGCAGTTTGTACGGCACTTGTACAATTCGTTCGGTAAAAAGACCGGATAGGAGTCGTACGGGGATTTTTTTTACCAGATCGTGATCGGCACCATGTCGTCCTTAACTTGCATTAGTACTGCACCAATACCTATATCACTGGCATCTGTAGTAAATATTTCCTCATGTAACATCAAAATGTCCCAATATGGGTGCTTGAACAATCCTTTCCTTTATCTTCTCAAATGCACATTCACATTCCTCCCCTCATTCAAACTCTACAGCTTTTTCCATCAATTTCCTTAAAGGTTTCATCACCTCTGTAAAATACGATTCGTACGGAAAACGTCCCGTACACGGGGAATGACTTTACCGGCTACGAAGCGAAGTTTGTACGAACCGTATCACGGGAAAAGTTGTTCCCGGGGTGCGAGTCGTACAGGCCCCCCAGCGCGTATGTATGCACTGTACCCCCAGAGCGTATGTACGGTGCGTACCCCCAGTGCGTATGTACGCACCGTACCCCCAGCGCGTATGTATGCACCATACCCCCAGCACGTATGTATGCACCGTACCCCCAGCGCGTACGGGTACGGTGCGTACATGCGCTGGGGGTACGGTGTGTACATACGCGCTGGGGGTACGCACTGTACATACGCAATGCACGGGGGTATGCCTGTACGACTCGTACCCCTGGGGACTCAGCTTTTACGGCTGTGTTTGGCTCCCGTAAAAAAAGAGCCGTACGGAGTGATGTAGGGACGAATCGTACTTTCTGGGCCTTAAAACGCTGCTTACATACGTACGTACATCGTGTACAGGCTGTTCCGGATCAGAATCGTACGTTTTTTTTACTCGTACGGTCTTTTGCACGATTCGTACGGAAATAGGCTTTCTGTACGAATCGTACTTCCTAGGTTGTACGGACAGTTTATCGGGTACGAGTCGTACAGAGAAAACACTCCGTACGACGATTCGTACGGCCTTTTCCCAGGATTGGAATCGGCCCTTTAATGTTAGAACTATCTTTTGAATACTTTTTCAGCTGTCTTGAATTTGTTGGCCAATTACCTGAATCTTTCAACTATCCCTACCTTCAATTTTAGTTGTGCGCACTTTTGCAAAATGCCCCCTCCTACCACAGTTTCTGCAAATCACCTTCTGCGCTGCATACATTGTGCTGGATGCAATATCGCCAGGAGCACCACAGCAAAACATTTTACATCTCTCCAACTAAAATGTATTTGTTCTACATCTCCTTCCACTTTAGATTTAGGCATTTCTATCTTCCTCCTCACATCACTGTATTTATTATTACTTTTCATTGTTTCTTGCACAATTCCAATCTCATTTATTGCACTGTCCTTTTAATTATCCCTTCTGTTATCCATTTCTTTTAACCACATCACCTTGTGCTCCATTCCTTATATTACTTGTATAGCTTCTTCCAAATTAGGATTTTTCATTATAAGGCGCTCCTTTACCTTCTTGCTATTAGTACATCTCACCATTTGATCTCTTATCAATGAGTCCATTAGCTGTTTGAATCAACAGGACAATGCAAAGCCTCTCAATGCTGCTACACACAATGCGATGTCCTCATCAACTCTTTGTACCCTTGAAAAAGACTTATTTCGCTCCAAAACCAAATTAGGTTTTGGAGTACACTGAATGTCTAACATTTGCATGGGCATGTCAAAAACATTGCTAGGTTGAAGGTCACCCATGCCTATAGAAACCTCTGGCAGATCCTCATAAATTATTTTTCCTTCAATGCTCAAATGATGAAGAAGAATGGCTTGACTCCTAAGAGGTCCATATCGATCACCTCCAATTGCTAGCGTGAATGTTATAAATACTTTCTTGTTTTGTTTCCATGGTATTGGATGCTCTCCCAGTGTTGATATAAAAAGGTGGTTGGTGACTCCATACTTTGATCTGATATTTTTCCTGTAAAATGAACTTAATCAAACAAACTAAAATTTAAATTTAACATACAAATTCAATATAATAGGTTAACGCAAGAAACTTCCCTAACAATCTAAAATAACAACACAGTCCTATCTTCCCATCTTCTCCTCAATCTATCTGCATGTTGGTAAGTAAACATATTTTTTTCCAAATTTTGCCTACTACTTGTATCTTATTTTCCCAGGACTCCGCCAATGCTTGTTTCGTTCTTCTTGATAAACAGATATAATCCAGAATTGTAGTCCTTCTTTTGTTATTAGTATGTCACTTGCCAAGGGCTTTCCTCCAAAGCAATTTTTGTTTCTTTTTACAGGCACGGTTACATCGTTGTGTTGCAGGTTAAGTGTTGTGATCGTTACTCACAATGCTAATTATCTTTAGAGACAGCGTGAGTAAGTGAAGTCTAGTTTGTACTTGTTATTTTGGATTATGGTTGTTGACAGAATGTGCTCATGTACATATAGAAGTAGCGCATCTTCATTAGAGGCACTGCAGGTGTTGACCTCTGTGTGCTTCGGTTTTAATAATTTCTCGCACTGGCCACATGCTGCTCCTAGGGATGGCGTTGGCACACAGGAATTATAGGAATACCTCTCGGGCTGCCCTTCCACTTGTGCTATGAGCGCATGTCTCGGAGGTTGATCATCCCTCACGCTGCCCTCCTCAAGCCCCAGGCGTTAATAATACTAATATGCCTCAATCAGTAAAAGTTCAAGATAAAGCCCTTGTCAAAGACTTCAAAGGCCAGTCTTGACGTAATTGACTAAGTGAGCGTTCACTTGCCTTAATAATATCATTTCAAATGTACGTAGTTGCAAAACAGTGGTTTTCCAGGGGTGGAGATGTCAGATTTCTGTCCCCTGCACAGGTGTTCTTCTTTGTCGCCAGTATAAAGATTAATATAGACTTTCCTTCTTCGTCATATCTTTATTTATGTTCATAAGACTTCTCCAGCAGACTTATTGTGATCCTCCAGCACCTCTGCCTCTCTATCCCATCTAGTGTCACCACATAGAGCTGACACCGGCTCCCCATAGAGAATATAATGGGTGGTGGTGCTTGTGCTGTCAGAAATGACTGCCTACCCACCCTCAACGTAGCTAGGGTCAGTCACAAGTTTTTGCCCCCATATCAAACCATGGTGGTCTTGCATTATATTACAAAAAAGTGTCCTTATCACACTAGTAAAACATTTCAGGGCATCACTGACATCTCTAGCTGCTTATTGGAAACATACTCACAGCCTGTTTCTAGTATCCACAGTAGGTGGCGGCAATGCCACCATGCCACACAGGCATAATGGAATTGCCACCTCGGAATTTCTCCTCAGGCTTACGTCCACCATGCTGGTGGAAGTTACCACAGGGGAAAGCCCACTTCTATAGCAGGATGTTGGCACAGGGAGGGCCTCCCTATGGAAATTAGGTGAAGAAGAAAAGGGTAGGTGGTCAGACTAGCCGTCAAGAACTACATTGACTCTTTTAGGGCTACTCAAATGCTTTGTAACTCGCAGTGATTCTAGCTGTGAGAAAATGGTGCATAAGGTACTGCAGAAATTTTACAGAAATCAACCATGGGTCTAATCATCAGTACAAGTTCTCTCTCAGCAAGGTTACCCTGGTGCAAGACGTCCTAGCATGAACAGTGACTGTTTATCTGAAGAGCGTCTCACTATCAAGGTTGGGAGGACGGTTTTCCCTCCTGTGCCTGTCATAAATAAAGATAGCAGTGCACAGACGGCATAACAGATATACAGATCTCCTCAGAGTGAACATGTAAACTTAAAAAGATAGCTGCCCCTGGCAACAGTTGATATGTTTGTGAGGTAGAGAGGTCATGTCTCACAAGAACGTGCAGTGCAAAGTACCGATCATGCGTCATGAAATGTCTTACAGCCAGAAGATACAGGACCTGATATAGAAAAAGGTGTTAATGTTAATGCAGTGGGATTGTAGTTTATTAAATTATATTATGATTTTGAAAGAAATTGAATTAACACTTTTTGGGAGGATTACCATTTTGCTCTGTCAGATTTATTGTTCCCACTTCTAATGGTTAACCTGTCATTTGATATTATTTCAGACTTGTCATTGCAGACTTTTCACCAATATGATCATGTCATGCCGAATCCCATTGTACCTTTGCTACCATTACCAGGGAGAATTAACTTAAAATTAAGTTACAATATCAATTAAACCTTACATTTGAACATCCTCATATACTTAACCAGCCTTCCCTGGATCTCAAATGACCTAAGAGAATTCAGAACCCAGACCTCCTTACAGTTCTAAGTACCTTGCTTCTAAACCTCTCTTGCACAGGCAGATTATCTCCTTCTTGATATTAGAACTAACCTCACCCTTCTCTCACTTAGGCAACATCAAAATACTCACACCTTCCACGTCTTCAGCATTCACTTGAATGGACTTGTCTCTCTTACATCAAATACAGCACATTATACATGCTAGTGTGTGCGCAGCTACTGTGATGGGTTCCTATCATGCATCAAATTTGCTCCTAGTCAGTTTACTGTAAATGTCTTAATAGTATCCTGCTTGTTGTAATCTATTTCTGTTAGGCTCCTTGCAAATCACTCTAATATCCCATGTGGTGCAGGTGCACTGTATTAAACTGTTAAATTAGGGGTCTTTTGAGACACTCCTTAAGTGGGAAACGAGATCTCTAGAACAGTTGCTTTCATTTAATAAGGGTTGCACAGGTGCTCTCGCAATGCAGCCCAACTTGTTGCTGAACACCTTGGGCTTCTATACTGGTAAGTAGATCACAGCAAAGCTTACTTTACGTCACTGTATACAATGCAAGGATCCCACTAGTTTTCCAGAACACTACAATGTTTTCTCTGAACTATCATTGCAAAAATGTCATGCCCTAGATAAGTGAAACTCACAGAGTATAGTGAATTCTTAAACATCTTCTAGGGATTTTAAAATCTGATGGAGCAGGACTGATGATGATGATGTGTCATTTACTAAGCTTGAATAGGTACCCAGTCGGGTGCCCAGGCATAAGTTGAACTACTCTCAGAGTCCTCCACACCAATACTTACGCAAGGGTCAGATGGAACCACTTGGGGAATATGACTGAAAAGATAGAGATCTCGAAGGGAGTCAGACAAGGGTGCGTCCTCGCTCCAACATTGTTTAGTCTATTCATCAATGGCGCAGGGAAGACTGATTGAATGCAAACATGATGCCCCGAAAATGGCAGGACTACCCATCCCTATACTGTTGTTTGCGGACGACACCCAGCTGATCTCCTGAATCCCCATGAGTCTCCAATCAGAGTTAAACACTTTTGTTACCTTCTGCGGAGAAAGGGGCCTAGATTTAAATTAGTCCAAATCTAAAGTTATGGTGATCAACCCACACAAAGGGAATAGAGGTAGTGGGACTGTTGAGGGGTGCAAATTAGAGGTAGTCCACCACTTTGACTATTTAGGGGTGAGGCTAAGTGACACCCAGGCATGGGGCCCCCAGTTGGCTAAAAGTAAACTATCCTACACCAGAAAGCTTTTGCCATAGTGAGGCGGTTTGGAGCAGCATCTAGCGGAGCTGTTTCTCCTGTTATCTCTGTATACAACTCCTCAACTGTAGCGTCAGCAATATATGGAGCTGAGATATGGACTTATACTGATACTGAGAGGCTTACAAAAATAAAAAATAGGTTCATCAAAACACTTTTAAGCTCCCCCTAAGCTCTCCTACTACACTGCTTCGCTTAAACATGGCACTCAATCCAAATATTTTAACGGTGGTCCTAAAACCCCTTCTATTCTGGGTCAGATTGTGGTTCACTAATAACCTGGCAGCCTACAAAGAGTGCATAAAAGATGACTCCTAATAGAAACCTGAGAACACAATGGCTGAAACACATTAAAGATCTAGCCAGACCAGATCTCCTCAGTTGCTGCTTTACACCTTTTAGCACTACTTTCCCTAACATCTTTAAAATTTTATGTCTCTGGTTCTACTAATTAGATTTTTGTCATTTTGGTCTTGTGTTAATAATTAAAAACTATATTCTATTTTGCTACATCTGTTGTGGGCTTTTTTTGCAGAGTGTTTTAACTGTGTTATTGTTTGAAGTGTTGCACAAATACTTTACACATTGCCTGTAAGACTGCTCTGTGCCAAGCTACTCGAGAGTAGAGCACAGGTTAATTTAGGGTTTCTGTGTGACTTCAACCTGAGAAGAACTGTGCAAGTTGCTGCTTGAGAAGGGTCTGAGCTCCCTAAAACAGTAACCCAATTTCTTACAGCAAGTAATCTTGCAGGCTGGCACTCTCATATACTGCTGTTTAAATGCACATGTAATGGGGAGTATGGGGCAAAAATAAAAACTCATCTATAAATATGTTAAAAAAACAGACCAGAATAAAGCCAGTGAAGGCCGCTTTATTATCAACACAGCTGTTACTACAACCAAATAGTATTTTCTTCTACGAAAATGACTGCTGATTACTTGCAAAACAAGTGTTATACAAATTATTGGATTTACAGCTAGAAATGAAATGAACCAAAAAACTTTGAGCAAGTTAGATTTGCAATACAGAAAAATATTTTCTTGCTCTTTTTAATTACTTTTTATGGTATCTGTAATGAGTCATATATAGCTACATGCAAGGGCAGCACCTTCTTCTCTCATCTTGGCTGAAACGAGTGAAGAAAGCTCCTTCTTGTAGCCAGTGTGTTGCTTAACAATAAGGAATATCATGTGCAACAGAGGTCTCCTTGAAAGTAGGCCTGGCCCAAATTCCGATCCGCTCGTGGAGAATGCAATAATTTGGCATTTTCGCGTTCCGCGGAAAGCGCGAAAATGTTAAAATTTCCGGAATCCGCATTTTACCGGTAATTTTTTTCTTGCTCGCGCTGTAAAAAAATTAATTCTCGCATGCGCGCGATCGCCTTACCTGAATCCCCGCGTTCGCCGACAAGTTTTCCCGATCCTGTCGCGTTCTCCACGAGATGTTGGATTGTTGGTAGCCATTTGCGCTGTCTTGCGACAGTTCGCGCCCGCATTAACGTCATTTGTCGCACGATCACGTCTTTCTTCTCGCGATCATGCACCGCGAGAGTATGAGAAGATTGAGATCTCGAACACGTCATTCTCCACCGCGAGCGAGAGCATGAGGACGCGGGCACGTCATATCGAACGCGAGCGGGCGGGACAAGTGAAAACAAGAAGGCCGCGCCCGTGAGCAACCGCATGGGTAAGTTGGCGAGCCGCGATCACGTAAAAAATATCGCGAACAGGCGGGAAAAAAACTTCTGCGTCTTTGTGATATTTCCGGCGTGTTTGCGGAGATTTTCAACATTTTCGCGATAGTTTGCGAAAGTGAATTTCGCAAATTCCGCCCACCCCTACTTGAAAGGCCACTAATTGGGGGAAAAAGCCAAGTGGTATAAAGACCTCCTAGGCAAACAGAATATACAAAGTAGAACATTATAGGGTAACCTGGCACTCATAAATCCCGGTCTGGAATAGTTGTAGACCATATCCAAATGGAGTGCAGCTCCAGGTGGAGATGAAGAAATTTAGATTCTTGGAAGAGTTCTATGAAGAAAATTCCGGGACAAAAATCACTAACCAGGGATGATGAACCCACTGACAAAAAGCTACTGCAGTATATGCCATGCATGATGCTGACTGTTTGAGCTATTTTTCTTTGCAGAAACAAGATGTAAGTGTGAAGAAGCAGGGAGAGTTGACAGGACACAGGGAGTGACATACAGAAAACTGTCCAGCCATGACAGACTGGAAAACTAACGAGCAGTATCTTTAAAATAAAAGCCATTTTGAGTTGAGTATAACATACTATGACATTTTCGTCCTTATGAAAAGTGCAGACTTCACGAGGAGTCAACTTAGGCCCAAAAGACCGAAAATATCTCTGCATGTGCTTATCAGGTAAGAGGGTTTGAGAAAAAAAGAGCACTCAGGCTTGGCCCCAGGCTATCCTCGGATAGAACATGAAGGAGGCAAATTCCTATATTCATTCAGGGCCACAAACAATCTCTAACTATGTGCCCCAGAGAAATGTATCCTGGTGAAACCACTGTCAGAGTGAAAGCGAGATGACCATATATCGATTTCAATTTACTGTTTCTGGAGACTTCGCATGTTCAGTGGAACGTTCCATGAAGGATGATCACAGCTCGACCAAGTGAGAAGAATGGCAGACCATTTATTGGAACCAACAGAAGAAATATCATTTTAACTTCACAAACAGCAACCATTGACACACCACCAATTAATGATCTGAGAGCATCTTAAAGGCAGTGATAGAAGATTAAAACTATATTAAGGAGGTAGTATGAGCTGACAACACAACTTGGTCAGACCGGGAGCTGACTAACCCAAATGAAGCCAATTGACACTGTAGGGGAACTGATAGAGTTGGCAGACATCATCTTAGTGAATGAAGAACATGCTCAGACGTATCTTTGCTACCAACAGTTCAGTTTTTTTACTAAATTAATATTGCATCGCCTTTTAATTTGATGTGATGCATGCATAAAATTCTGCAATCAATAAGAACAGCTTTGGCCAGAGTGTACCTTGAGACTTCAGTTAGAAATGTTCAGATTGTACCTCATATCTTACTTTAGCCCAGCAGTTAACTTGTGCCCCCTACCCCTGCCCCGACCCTTAGGGCTCTGCAAAGCCTACTCAGAGGGTCCATGACCGTTTTGAAAAACAATGTTAGCAGATTAATTAATTATATATACATAAAGAGGCAAAATTAAAGTTAAAGATACTAACATGTTCTGTAAATGTGAAGGAATTTGAAACTAGAGACATACCACTCACTGGTGAGTGCATGCCAGAAAGGGTGAATAATTATGTATTGCATTTCGGGACTTTGCCATACCCCGCCCTATGATTAAGGTGCAGGAGCACCGAAACGTGTAAGGGATTGTATTTATCTGTGACGTGTGTCCGGTTTCATAAATAAAATGGCTCATGTTGCACCGTCCTTTGTTTGGAGTGCAGCCTAAAAGCTTGGAGGCTTTTTTCTGACATGTAAATGCACGGCGGCCTCGGCCGTGAGGGTTTGCACCACCTGGGAAAAGTATCAGGACTGCGAGGCTGTGAATTGAATCGTAGACTACTCGCAGCACGAAGGACTTTTAATTTCGAAACCGGACACTTGATCTGAGGCCCACTAGAGGGCTTTAAAACATTGTGACATTGGGAGAATATCATTTTGCAAATATCACGAACCCCACAGAAGGGGAAGAATAGACACTACATTTCCCAGCATACCACTCACTGGAGAGCGCATGCCAGAAAGGGTGAATAATTATGTATTGCATTTCGGGACTTTGCCATACCCCGCCCTATGATTAAGGTGCAGGAGCACCGAAACGTGTAAGGGATTGTATTTATCAGTGACGTGTATCCGGTTTCATAAATAAAATGGCTCATGTTGAACTGTCCTTTGTTTGTAGTGCAGCCTAAAAGCTTGGAGGCTTTTTTTTCTCCATATATTGCTCCTACGATTCCTTGGGTTAACCCACCACCTCCAAAGCAGAGGGCGCGTCGGCAAAACGGACCTCCCAAGCGCGGTCCGAAAATATTACCAAACACTCCCCTTCACAGCAGGAATACCCAAAAGTTCTTTTATTTGTCTGCTGAAAACGTTAGATGCGTTTTGCCTGCCCTGCAGGCTTGCTCACTAACAGTTTGCATAAAGTTTTGCCACAATTTTTAACATCGTGAAGGTACGTGTCACGTGAAAACTACCAAACAATAAAAAGTGCAAACAGACTCGTAGTTCAATAGCGCAATGTCAGTGCAAGTTGTTAAATATACAAATTACATATATTCACAGTATAACAGCACGTTAAAACAATCCATAGCATTAAAATTAATTAAAATGCTTAAAATTACTGACTGTTTGTAGTATGCTCTCTTCTACTTCAGAGCATAAATGAAACACAGGAACAGATGGTTCTTCAAACAAACTATTTATTTCAAGAGCAAATGACCCACAACATATCCCGTTAACATCCTGTCTTCATCTAACTTCTCCCTGAGATTCTAGATCCCAAGAAGCATTCTACCTTTTGCTCACATAGCTACATTCCATAAAGTTACAGCAACCCATTAACCATAACATTATACAATCAACTTACTACACACCCTCCCCTTTTTACACAAACAGAAATTTAAGTCATTCACAAAAAAAAACCCATAAGAGATAATAAATAAAAGACATAAAAACAAAATATGATTACTTAAGTCATGACATAATCACGGAAGCAAATAGGTGCTGTACGTAATCTTGAACCTACAAGATTTCTACCACTACCCTCACCTTCTCCCCTCTCAGATATTACACAAGGAGAAACTGGGTGTGGTAAAATTACCCTAGAATATCACCTTGATGCAAATTAGTATGAGAAAAATGACTAGAGGGCTCCGAACGTGTACCAATATTGTCACAAACACCAAACCAATTCTGATCTGAAATATCTGTAACATTAGGGTCAGTCTTATTTTCCAAAATGATAGCTGCTTGGTTGTTGGTAATTTTAATAAGAGCATTTTTGTTCCACCGACCTCTATCTTGCAGCATAGCAGACATTCTAGAAACTCGTATAACTTGAACGGGAGATGAAAATTTTGAGTGACCTTTAGAAACTTTAATGGGTTTCCGAATCAAAACCCAATCCCCTACTGACAAAGGTTTGTCCACAACATGAAATCTTTTATCATAGTTATGTTTATAACTATTTTGTTTCTTAATTACCCATCTCGAATTTTGTTTAGATCAAGAGGAACATGAGATTGTTTTTCAAGTAACCATGAAGGATTGAGTTTGGAAGTTGGTATGCGGCCCCTTAACAATGTGAAAGGTGTAACACCAGTAGTAGTGTGTGGCGTGGTATTGTACTTCCAAATTCTCTGGAATAAAAAAGAATGGATGTGTAAATCATTACTAACAGCTGTTTGTACTGCATCTTTCAACAATCTGTTGGCACGCTCAACCAATCCGTTTGTTGAAGGACTATACAAGGGAGCAAGAGTATGCTTGATGTCTAACATGTTTAAAAACAATTCGAAATCACGACTAATGAAATGAGATCCATTGTCAGTTACAATATCATCAGGTGTTCCTTCTGTGTAAAACAAATGTTGCAAAAATAAGATAGCAGTGTCAGAATCTGCACTTTTAACAATAGAAAAATATATCCACTTAGAAAAATAATCTACGGCAACAATAAGGTATTTCTTTTCTGAATTGAAAACCGAAAAGGGACCTGAATAATCTAAGCCAATTTTCCTCCATGCTGCAGAGGGCCATTCAACAGGGCACAACGGGGAATTAGATGACTTCCAATGTTTGTCAGAGCACAAGCACTGAGGACATTGGTTCACATGGGTTTTAACCTGATTATCAATGCCAGGCCACCAATACGTAAGTTTAATTTTGTTAACTGTAGCCGTAGTACCTGGATGCCCCTCATGAGCAAGCGAAATAATTTTATCCCGGATACCTCTGGGAGGAACAAATTTATCTTGCCGCATTAAAATTTCATTTGAACAAGATAATTCTGAAGCAACCTGTGCAAAATGTTTTTCTTCTACGGATAAACTCCGATCCAACGGCCAACCTTTGACTAGAAACTTCTTGACATTTTGCAAACAATCATCTTGTTGAAAGCTTAGCATCCAATCATCTTGCGTGATCTTGTAAGTTTGCATGACATCTTCAACAGCGAACACACATTCAACTTCATCATCAACATTCAAAGACTCTTGACCATGAGGAAGCGAAATACGTGAAAGGCAATCAGCCCGAATGTTTTTGCCACCAGGAAGATACTTTATATCAAAGTTGAATTCTTGGAGTCTAGCTAACAACCTGACTAAGCGAGAAGATGCCTTATTGGAAGAACTATCAGCAAGCATATACACCAATGGTTTATGATCTGTATATAACTGAAATCTAGTCCCCCAAATATACGTGCGAAATTTTTCAACAGACCAAGTGCAAGCTAGAGCTTCACGCTCAATGGTGCTATAATTGATTTCAGCAGTAGTTAAAGTACGAGAAGCAAAAGCTATCGTACACTCTTGTCCATCGATTATCTGATTTAACACAGCACCTAGACCTTTAGCACTGGCGTCAACAGTTATAATGCTTTGAATACCATAAGTAAATGGCTTTATTGCAGGAGCATTAACTATTAATTGCTTGACCGATTTGAAGGCCTCATCCGTGTCCCCGGACCACTCAAACTTAGCATGTTTTTTCAATAAGTTTCGAAGAGGTTGTACCACAAGAGCATACCCTTGAACAAAACAAGCATAGTACTCACTCAATCCAAGGAATGCCCTCAGTGAATCCTTATCTAAAGGGGCTGGTGCATTTTTGATTGCATCCAACAATGAATTCTTTGGCTTGATACCTTCTTTTGATAAATTGTGACCCAAATAGTCTACGTCTTGTGTCAAAAATTTACATTTGCTAATGTTTATAGTCATACCATTTGTTTGTAATTTACGCAAAACTTCCTCAAGTAGAGTGTAATGTTGTTCCAAAGTTTCTGAGTGTACCAAAATATCATCCTAAAAGGCTTGAATACCCACACAATTATCAAAAATCTTGTCCATTAATCTCTGAAATATACTAGCCGCAGACGCTAATCCAAAAGGAAGTCTCTTATACATTATCAGATAACGGGATTTGATGATACGCTGAGCGTAAATCAATGGTGGAAAAAAATTTGCTGCGACCCAATTTGGCAAGCATATCATGAATTTTGGGTAACGGGTGGGCATCTACAACAATATTGCGATTGAGAATCCTCAAATCCGCACATAGACGAATATCGCCAGAATGTTTACGTGCTACTACTGCTGCAGAAACCCATTCCGATGATTCCACGGGGCAAATAATATTTTGAGCACACAATTGATCTAAGTGTTTCTTGAGATCCTCCCTAACAGAAAGTGGAATAGGACAAACTTTTTGAACAACCGGAAAAACCTTATCTTTAAGTTTAATGGTATGTTCAAAATTTTTAACTAGCCCAATTTCAGTGCTAAACACCGTTTTATATTTGTCAAACAATTTGTTAAGAACAGGGTCATGTATTTTATCCTCATCAACTAACAATACCGGAAAATCACCAAGAACTACGGGTTCCGGATGACCAGGTTTCAACAAAATCCCCAACCCGGCTTGATCACGCCAACCCAAAATGTCTCTACCATCCAAGGCCACATAAATTTTGGTATTGATGACTCTGCCTTTAAAATTTATTGTATCATTGAAATACCCTCTCATGATGATGTCATACTCACCAAAGGCTTTGGGGTTCACATCAGTAGCTATTAAATTTGTGTTCGCCCATAGCCTGTAAAATGTTTTTTCATCTAAAATCGTAATTGGAGAGCCCGAATCAGCCATTACTTCCATTTCAATTTGACCTATTAAAACTTTACAATTAGGCCCTTTAACTTTTTTCCCATCAAGAGAATTAATATGAATAGATAAAGAAGATTCATTTAAAGCATCACATATGTCATCATCAGTATAAATGTGGTTAACCTTGCTTTTGTCTTTGGGTAACCTACACATAGTAAAGAAATGACCAATTTTTTTGCAATTATTGCATCTTTTGCCTTGAGCTGGACACTTTGGATTGTTACCAACATGAAACTTGGATCCACACCTGTAACAAAAAATGTTAGGTTTACGTTCAAACACTTTTGTGTTTTTTAAACGATTTGCAACAGCATTGACTTCAATTTGATTACAATCATCAGCATCTATATTCATAACCTTGGTGTTGCCAGATGCATTAGAAGTCCCTGCTAAAATCTTGGATGATGTGACAGAACATTCAATGCTCTTAGCGATAACCACGACTTCATCTAAGGTAGGACTTTTACAAGTTAATATGCGTTCTTGTATTTTTTTGTTATAACAGTTAAAAACAAGCTGGTCTCGAAGCGCCGTCTCTAAATGGGACCCAAATTCACACTTTGTAGCCAACACCCTTAAGGTAGCCAAGTAATCTTCAATGGATTCTTCCACAGACTGTTTTTGTTTAAAGAACACATGTCTCTCAATCATTATTGAAGGTTCATCCTTATACTGTTTACCCAAACGAGCTAAAGCTTCTGAATAAACGTTCCAGGAATCATCAGATGATGGATTAGTGACAATAGGAAGACTGTCAAAAACTTGTTGACCTGCATCTCCGAGTTGATTGAATAAAATGGCTCGTTTTCTAGATGGAGAGTATTCAAGTGCATCAAAGCTTCCAAATAATTAGTAAAAACTCTTAACCATTTTGGCCATGGAGTGGGTGGTTTACCAGCAATCTTTAAAAAACAAGGTGGAGCCACAATGCTTTCATTGGATTTAGCCATAGTACATAAAACAGTTCTGTTAATAAAAAAAAACTTTATTAACTTTAAAGTAAACACAAACCTTTGTGTTGACACGTTTTGTACTCTATGCCAATCGTGATGACAAATGAAATGGACTTAAAAAAAAAAAACGAGAGTAAAATGATGTTCGTTTGAAATCGGCAGATAAAAACAACGTGGCTGTAATGCTTTGAAATGCAGGCGATCCCAACCTTTCAAAATGGCCGCTATAACGCGATGATGCAATCACGCGTCGACATCATTTCCTTGTTGACTTCCGATTGAGCAAGCTGTATCGGCAGTTGAACAGCGAGCGCGGACTCCTCAGAGAACCAACACGAAGTTTGAAAGATGCTGAGGCATAAAGAGGTATGAGAGCCAAAAGTCAAATATGCACCACAACGGTCGATGTACTCACAACCTCCAATTTGAATTCCAAACAGGATAACACAGTTGGTGGGTCTTCTTTTCCAATCCTGACAAAAATACCACTATTCCAGAGTTCGAAACGCTCGCTTTGCTATAGAATTTCACCGATCCCATCCAGTGCGTCGCCAAAATATGTAGTATGCTCTCTTCTACTTCAGAGCATAAATGAAACACAGGAACAAATGGTTCTTCAAACGAAGTATTTATTTCAAGAGCAAATGACCCACGACATATCCCGTTAACATCCTGTCTTCATCTAACTTCTCCCTGAGATTCTAGATCCCAAGAAGCATTCTACCTTTTGCTCACATAGCTACATTCCATAAAGTTACAGCAACCCATTAACCATAACATTATACAATCAACTTACTACACTGTTCTAAGAATTATCAAACTTAATTAAAATTTAATAAGAATAAACTCAATAGATTCGAATCCTGGGCCGTTCATTAGCATAAAGTAACACATCATTGGTATCTTGCTCCAGTGGGCTATTTTGTCCTAGTGTCGTCAAGGCTGTGTTTACATAACAATGTACTCTGCCTCCAGCACAGAACCAAGTCTTTATGTATCCAACCCAAGTGGGCATAGCTTACATGATTCAATGACTGTGATACAACTTGCCAATATCGCATTTACTACAGTAAACCGGTCTGCTTAAAGTGCTCGTGCTATTTTTAAAACCCAAATAAAATCAGAAAAAAAATGGGAATAGGGAGTCCAGCGATATTGTATTGTAAACACAGCCTCGATAATATAGATAATATATATATATATACATATATTATCTATCTTATCAATGAACTGTTTTGATTACATGAGGCTGGGGAGACAGCACGGCTGTCTCGAGGGCAGACCTGAAAGTGGATATAAATAGTGTGTTCATCACAATCTTCCTGAACATTATGTAAAAGTCATAGATATATATGACATTTCAAATAATCGCAGTATTTTAATTTACTTGGTGTTCTATCATGCTTTTAAAAAGTACATAGCTTCCTTCCTTTCTACCTCCCATATCCTTCCATTTTTTGCTGGCTCTTTCAGTGCTTAATTTGTGATAGAATGAGTGCCGGTGCCCGAAGCTACTCAGAGGCCAGCACTATGACATGTCGGCACGCCAAAAATCAAGGCTTCTTAATTTTATGTCAGGACCGGAGGCTCCGATTATGCTTCTCATTTCTTTACTAGAAATCTCAGCAGCCAATCAGATAACAGTAAAAGTAAAATAACACTACAATACCCATGAGCATACTGGGTATCACCTGACAACCATAGAGCAACCCCTATAAAAGATCCATAAGAGAATACCACATCCTCTTCCTTTGCTGCTCTGCAGCCAGTTAAGTGTTTTACCTTCACTTGTCATTTTACGTTTTCGATTATCTGTGCAGCGCATTTATCGTCGCTTTATAGCTATGCATGCAGTATTTGCTGTTGACTGTACCTGTATCTGCGCTTTGTCAGCGCTCTGCACGTTGTTGTGGGCTTTATCTCAATATCGGCTTCTTAGCCGTGCGGCGCTCCTCACGCATTGCGTTCTTTTTATTTTGCCGGTTTTCCGTTTGGTACTTGTTGCAGGGAGTGTGTGTTCGCCTCCTCGGTTCAGGCGCTTTGCGCCCGCGATCATCTTTTGTGGAGCAGGAGTGCGGGGCTGCAGGACTACGCGGGTCCATGTCGCATAGTCCTTTTTCTCTTTTGGACAGGCGGCCGTTACTGCGCATGCGCGGCGGCCATTTTCTTTGTTGACATTTCTTGCACAAATCGCAAATTGCAGCGCCGCAGCAGCGCTTCTGTTGCTCAATGCCCACGAGCCTGTCTGAGCCCCATTTTACGCCCGGCTGCCGAAATTATCAGTTTGGGCTGTATAATATAGCATAGGCTCTGCCTAGAGTGGTGTCATTTCTGGCAATCTCTCCCTCCACATTTAATTGCCTATATATTCAAGTTACTTTGTAACTGTTTTGTTGTTGGCTTGCCTTGGGGGTTTTGCCACTCCCCCCTCTCATTTACCTTTGGTATTTCTGTGTTTTTGTTACTTCCTCTTGTGGGCCTTATTAACACTTTAGTGTGTTGCTATGGCTGAATACTTTGATGAGGAAGACTATTCTTATGATGAAGGGGTCTCTGGCTCCATGGAGCAGGATTTGGTTGAAGCTCTGGACGTGGGTGTTCAACATTCAGTAAATAAGGCGCTGGTCCGCGCTATTGAGCCCTTAAAACGTCACCTATCCAATTATGCTTTACAACAGGGCTGGCTACCTACGTCTTCTGGGTGTTCTTCCTCAAAGGCTACCAAAGTTGCGAACCCTCACAAGTTAGACTTTGTTAAGTTGGCTATGGCTCTCTCTAATGACCATTCCTATCGCCAGTCTTCTAAAGAGGCTCTATCCCCTCAGTCTCACCAGACGGACGATGGGGACACTTCTTCTACCACGTCCTCGGACCATGACGTCTCTCCTCCTCCTACTAAGAAGGCTCGTAAAGAGCATTTTGTGGACGTGCCTACACATTCCCATATCCTTACATTTGACCCTCCCGACATTGTGCACCCTAACTCTTCTTCTTGGCTTCCATCTGCGGAAGTATTGGAGTATGTCCAGTCACATATTCGTCAACCATTTGACAAAAAGGTGGGGACCCGTCTACGGTCTGAATGTCCTCGGCCAGATTTAGCTGATAACTTGGCTGACACTCGGAAGTTGATCCAACCATGGTTACGTACCTTAAAAAATATGCGAAAGATCCCAAAAAAGGTATTGATAGTGCATGGCGCTCTTGTCAGGACGAGTTGTTAGATTTACTGGGTTCCCTCACAAAAATATTCGACTTAGGTTTTCGAGCTAAAGAGTCTTCCACCGCCATTGACCCCGATGAGTTAATTGGGTGGTCTCAGAGGGCCATTTGTCAATTGGGAAACACCAATTGTGCCATGTCCTGTGAGCTCTATTCTTTTGAAGTTGGACCCTAAATTAGCTGAATTGTCCGCATCTGAGTCTGGCTCAGGGATTGTTGTTTGGTCAACCTTTGACTAAATTTGTCGCCACGTTTAGTGGACTTGACAAAGCTCAGTCCTCCCTTAGACGAGCTTTTCGCCCGGTTTTTGGACAGGACGGACGATACAGGGGACGATCGTTTGGCCGTGGGTTCAACCACAATACCCCGTGTGGCTATCAGTCCCATCGTGGAGGTACTCAGGATTCCAGCTACAATCACAAATCCTCCTTCTATCCCTCCCGCAAAGGACAAAACCAATTCAGGAAGGGACGCTATGGTGGAAATCAAGGAGGACATCATGATTCCTCAGCTTCAGGTAAGCCTGATCTCAGCTTCAGAGGTTTTGTTGGGGGGCTGAATTCAATTTTTTCTTCCAGGTTGGCAACTGATCTCGAGCGATGCATAGATATTGGAGACTGTCAAGGGTTACAAGATAGAGTTCTTCAGTTGTCCGGTTCAGCCTCATCCTCCTTCAACTCTGTTTTTTTCCCTTCACAGTCAGGCTGTCATTTCCGCGGAAATAGACTCTCTTCTCAGAAAAGGGGCCATAGTTCAGACCCCCCGCCACCCTCAGGGTTTCTCCAGCAACGTCTTTCTGGTCCAGAAAAAAGGGGATGGTTCCAGACTGGTTCTCAACCTTAAGGACTTCAACGGCTGGGTTGTGTACCGCCACTTCAAGATCGAGGGCATCCATCTTCTGAGGGATCTTCTTCAGGAAGGGGACTGGATGGTCCGTCTAGATCTGAAGGATGCGTATTTGTCAATTCCCATTTACGGTCCTCATCGTCGTTTTCTACAGTTCCAATGGCAGGGAGTCTGGTTCGAGTACAAAGTTCTCCCTTTCGGCCTCTCGTCAGCACCTTGGTGCTTCACGAAACTCCTGAGGCCTGTTGTGGAATCTCTGCGAGCCCTGGGTATTCATCTGATAATTTATCTGGACGACATTCTCATCATGGCTCATTGTCCTCGGCTGCTACTGACTCATTGGAGTGGTCAATAGTTCTTTTACAGTCACTCGGATTTCTGGTAAATCCTCAGAAGTCAGTTTTCATTCCGTCTCAATCGATGGAATTCCTGGGTTTTCTCGTCAATTTCCTCACTTGCCAACTCCTCTTGCCCACTCAGAAGATCAAATCTATCAAGAGGGAGTTGAGATTGATTTTACACAAACAGATTGTATCATGGAGGTCTGTAGCTCGGATAGTCGGTCTTTTAGCTTCCTCGATCCAAGCCATCTTTCCGGGTCCTCTCCATTACTGAGCACTTCAGCGACTCAAATCCGCCATCTCCAGAAAGGCCTCGGGTATTCCAATCAGATTCTTCTTTCTGAGGAGGCGAGGTGGGAGATGCTGTGGTGGTTAGAACACATGGAGTCTTGGAATGGTCGAGCCCTGTTCGGAGTATCCCCGGTAGTGGTGATAGAATCCGACGCCAGTCGGTGGGGATGGGGAGCCCATTGCGGTCAGATAACCACAGGAGGTCGGTGGTCTCCAGACGAATTGTCTCTCCATATCAATTTTCTGGAACTTCTGGCGGGGTCTTTTGCAATTCGTTGTCTGTCTCCACGCGTGACGAATTGTTGCATACTTCTCCGCATGGACAATGTGGCAGCGGTCGGGTATGTCAACAAATTAGGGGGGACGAGGTCCAAGATTCTGGCAGAAATCGCCAAGGATTTCTAGCACTTTTGTCTTAAGAGAAACATCACAATGATTGCGGAGTATCTTCCGGGGTGCACCAATCTGATTGCACACTGGCATTCTCGTCACCTCCGAGATTTCAGCGATTGGAGGCTTCATCCTTGGGTATTCAGGTCCCTAACTCGATTATGGGGTCAGTGCCAGATTGATCTGTTTGCCTCTCGCCTCAACAGAAAACTACCAATGTTTTTCAGTTGGCGCCCGGATCGGGAAGCTCTGGCCACGGATACATTTCTGCAGGACTGGCCATCTCATCTGTGTTTTGCCTTTACCCCGTTTGTAATGATCCACAGGGTCTTAGCACGCACGAAGCATTATCAGTCGGACTTGATTCAGATCACTCCTCTGTGGAGGGCTCAGGCTTGATTCACAGTTCTTTTGGAGAGGACTTGTGCAGTGCCGCTCCTTCTTCCCCAGCGTTGGAATCTGTTGCTGGACCCTCTCAACAACCCACATCCACTGATAGAGTCAGGTCAGCTCCTTCTGGTTGCATGGCGGGTTTCGGGGATCGCTGGAAACTCCCAGGCCTTTCACGAGACGCTACCAAATTTATCAGCGAGGCTTGGTCTCCCAACACACACAAACGTTATGCCACAGCTTGTAAAAGATGGTTTAGTTGGTGCGATCAACGGGAGGTGGATTGCGCTTCAGCGGATATCTATCTGATTGTGAATTTTCTTGCATCAATTGCTTCTTCCGGTCTTGCTTATAGAACGGTTAATAATTTTCATTCTGACATTTCTGCAGGCCATGTAATGATTAATGTCAAACCTGCTGGTGATCATCCCTTAATTTGTAAGTTACTCAGGGGTATCAGGTTGGTAAAACCACCTTGTCCGAAGTATGTTGATTTATGGGATGTTTCTACTGTTTTGCGATTCTTAGATGCTTGGCCCTCCAATGATTCTCTATCCCGCAAGCAGCTTTCAGCAAAATTACCTATGTTATTATGCTTGGTTTCTTGTAAACGCGTTTCTGATATCTGTGCTCTGGATCTTGCAGGTCGTAGATTTTCACCTGAAGGTGTCACTTTTGCCATATCCAAACACACTAAGTGTAATACTGCCTCTGTTACTTATCCGAGTTTACCTAATAATCCAAAACTTTGTGTAGTGCAATGTATTAAGGATTATGAGGTAAGTACTGCTCCTTTTCGACAAGATATGCATGGTCAATTGTTGATTGCTCTGCAAAAACCGTTTCGCCCTGTGACCCCAGCTACTTTAGCAAGATGGGTGAGATTGCTCATGGGTGAGGCAGATATTGATATTACCAAATTTGGTGCACATTCAGCTAGTGGAGCTATGGCTTCCAAAGCTTTTTCTACAGGAGTTTAATGGACATTATGAAGGCAGCTGATTGGTCAACTGATTCTATGTTTAAAACCTTTTATTATAAACCAATTGTCGATATTGCATCTGAGGTGGTGGCGCAGATTTGAACAAGCATAATCGGAGCCTCCGGTCCTGACATAGAATTCAAAATTTGCAAACATACGTGACAAGAATTTTCAATTCTATTAAGGACACAGAGGTGAGGATTATCCCACCCATGTTTTTTCTATATTTCAACTGTTGTTTACCTTATTTGCATCTCTTGCATAGGTATATTGTATATTATACAGGTACTCCTTCTTTTTTCTCCCCCTTTTTATTGTGATTCTTCTACCATGGGGGAATGGTATAGTTCGTCTCTATGTCTCTTTTCAGGTTGTGATCCTAAATGAGGCGTGTTCTTCTGTCTCTTTGGACTGTCTGCTGGCTTCCTGCAGGTTCCGTTTTTTTCTGCAGAAGCAAGCATCAACTCTTCTGTTCCAGCCCGGTGGTCTGTTTTTTTCAGTGCTTGAACTTCTTTTCTTCCACGTTCTTCATGCTGGACTGTTTTCTTCATTTTAACTGTTATATTCTACCAAAGAAAGAGGATATGATATTCTCTTATGGACCTTTTATAGGTGTTACTCTATGGTTGTCAGGTGATACCCAGTATGCTCATGGGTATTGTAGTGTTATTTTACTTTTACTGTTGTCTGATTGGCTGCTTAGATTTCGAGTAAAGTGAGAAGCATAATCCTCGCCTCCGTGTCCTTAATAGAATTGAAAATTCTTGTAACGTATGTTCGCAAATTTTGAATTGCCTCTTTGATCGACTTCCAGACACTGACTGCTCATTTATCTCACACCGGCACGTTCCTGCTTTCTCCCTTTGTGACATTTTTTTTGTCTTTCTCATCCTCTGTCTTTCTGTTTTGTGTGTTTTTCATCTGTTGCTGTTAGTAAACGTCTGATGTGGAGAAAAAAAAAGTGCCGGTCCCCAAAAATGAGTGTCAGCGCCCCTCAGATTAAGCACTGGGCTCCTTCATGCAAATTCTCAGAACAATAAATCTGACTTTTACACAGATCTGGGCATCACATGCCATAGAGACCTGAGCTAATTTGAAATAGAAAGTTCAGGATCCAACGAAGCTACTGCTCAAATTCCTGAGATGTGTGGGTTACAACAATCTAGCAGAAACAGACCTAAATGTGCATCAAAGCTGGAATTTTTTTCAAAGGGCACACTGTTTTTGACCAATGCACTTTTTTCAGAGTTACAAATTAGATGTCTTATTGAGCCCAGCCTGGCAACCATGTCTAAAGCAAATTTGCTTATGCTTATTATTTAGCCTTATGGCCTTCAGAAACATTGGCACTAATTTAGGCACCCAAAACATTACACAAACATTAGATTGACGTCAGTTCAGAAGCACTACTTAACACATTTTTATAATTTGATTAGCTGTATTCAGATGAGGAACGTTTTAGAGAATCCAATTTGGTTGAATCTTTATTGACCTGAATCATTGATTTTAGATGAGTGTCAGACTTAAGGTGGTTTCTCAATTGTATTTGCATTAGAAAATGTAATTCTTCTTTGATTTGTAAACTGTGCTGATGAACCCACCTAGCTGAGACTTCTACAAGCGTAAAAGTTTCTTCAAGGTACAGGATGTCAACAATGAGTGAACACAGACCTAGACTTATTACCAGAAAAAGGTAATAAAGAGCACATTTCATTGAGTAATACAAATACTTAACACAAATGAACATCTGATGATAGCTGATACTCGTTAACACATGTTTAAGGAACACATACAACTGCCTAAATTCTGGAAGCATTCAGATGCAAACAGCCATGAAAGCATACGAGACATGCGCAAAATAGCAATAAAATATATAAAAATTACTTTAAAAAAAACAAATAAAATACATATTATCATCAGGTTTAGGATATGAATGACCACCAATCTGAAAGAAATGGTGATATGATTTTTGACAGTGCATACACCGATACAGATCACATTGTAAAAAGAATAAAAAATGAAGTATATAATAAAAAAATTAATGAAAAGTCATATGACTTTGAACATTGCAAACACACACATATATATAAAGAAAATCCCCCAACCCTTGTTCTGATTTAGGAGCCTGCACTCGTAGTTGTGGGTATTTCTCCAGTTTATTGAATCATTTGCAGCTGACACAGGTTGGGACACAAGAGGGACGCGTTTTGGCAGTCAAGCTGCCTTTCTCGACCTAACATGTGATAAAGCTGGAATCTTATCTATCTTACCATCACCAAGAATCCTCTCAGGTCGCCAGGATCTTGTTATCTGCTAAATAGTGTAGAGGGGAGAAAATCCAATATTAACACATAATCAACGGAAATAGAATTTGAACTCTAAAGGACCACTGACTCCGAATCTCAAATATTTAGGGATTTATTACAAAGCCAAAAATAATTGCACATACAAGCACCTCAGCAAGAGGTTAAGAAAATAAATGGGCACTAATGCAAAAAATATCCTACGCAGGAGTCTCATCCAACTCTGAATAAGAAGAATAGTCAGTTGAAGAAGCCTCAGTTGAAGAAGCTTCTCGATATTAGAAGTCATTAACATAAAAGAAAATCAATCAGTCTATCCCTACTCTATTTCTAAAGTGACAACCCTACTTAGCATTTCCCTCCCAGGCAAGAGAGTAAAAAGGTGTCAGAAGTGAAGACTTCCTTAGAAGTACACTCACTTTGTCAGAGCTCGTTCTAAGATGCTCCCTCTAGCTTCCCATCTAAACGTCATCTGCTCAACCCACAGGGCACTGTCCCTAATTCAAAATCCCAAAAACGTAGAACACGCCTCCGGCACACATCTTCAGCCAGATCTTCTCCCAGTGATTTTCCAGTGAAACTTGTCTCCCTTCCAACGACGGTTCACTCGTCCTTGGGTCCCAGGCACCTTCTCCACCGAAAGTATCATCCCTACATTCCAGTATACTCCCATATTGGCTTCTCATGCCATCCTAACTCCTGAAACAAAGGGCTAGTTTCTCTAACGAGCTAGGTGTCCTTGCACCTGCAACAGAAACATGGGAACGAGAAACTTTCCACTTCTCTGAGATTTTCTACGTCTCTAAAACTCAAAGCCTTACCAAGGGAAACCATTTTCGGCCTACAATATTTAGCTAACATAAGAAACGAACAGGCCTTTCTCTAAACGTATATGCGATCAGGCCTTTACACAATTTAAACACACACTTCTAAAATCATACTATAAGCATTTATGTAATTACACTTCATATATGAATAAGCAAATTACACGTGCAGACTTTAACATGGGGCACGTTTTAAACCTAATGCATCACATTATTTGGGAACCAATCATTCTGCATTATCTAAAATACATTTTCGATGAAACACTACATTGAGCTTCATAAATGACTTGATTACTTCTCTAATCACTCTATTATAAGCAGGTTTTAGTAACACATTTCTAAGGTACATGTTAATATGGATCCACTAATTATGTGGGTGCGGACTAACAGTGATTATGATGCACCCCTGCAAACTTTAAGAACAACACGGCGCTCTATCACATGCGTCATATTAGATGCTTCCTTTTAAAGCCTCTATACAATAAAAATAAAAGATGCACTCTACTTAACAGTTATTGGCAAGACACAGGCTTATATATCCTGGCACAAACAGAATTGCATATAATAAAAAACATTTCAAAGCGCTAGCGGTAGCGCTTTTTGCCTTTGCACCACCAGCAATCTGGCAGCATGCCAGTATTACTGCAATTTTGCTTGGAATATATATATATATATATATATATATATATATATATATATATATATATATAGAGAGAGAGAGAGATTTTAAATTAATTAACACATACATAGAAAATAAAAAATATATACATTGGTAATTAACCATAAAAAATAGCAAATAATTCTACACAAACTCAAAGACAAATGATAACTTATTGCATGTCCTGAATACATGAAATGACACACAATACAATTATAGCTGATGCCTGGCATCCACAATGTCACAAAACACAAGGGGAAGAGGACTGCACTCAGAGATTGGAGTCTATTTATGAGCTCCCAGTGATAATGTGTCTGAGGTGTGGATTGTTTTCCTTAGGCGATATCTGTAACACTGTTCTTTAACAATCTTAGTTCTAAAAAGCGGGCCTCTTTCTAATTTGGAGAGGCACGATTGCCGAAGCCAAAGGATTCATCGACAAACCCAACAAGAATGACCACAATCTAGTTTTGACCAGCAATATCAGTCACAATAATGTAGAATTTTTGGATACTAAGGTTGAAATCATAAACAACACCTTACAGATGAGATTGTACAGGAAAGCCACGGCTGGCAACAGCCTTCTTCACGCTTTAAGCAGTCATCCTGACCGGCTCAAGTGGAGCATTTTCTATGGAGAACTTCTTCGAGCTAGACGCAACTGCAGCTCGGAGGAAGCTTTCTCTAGGGAACAGAACATCATGCTCACGAGATTCTTAGAAAGAGGCTATCCGGGTTGGGTACTACGCAAAGCCACTGAGAAGGTGAAAAACATCAGTAGGGAGACCGCCCTTGAGAATTCTACTAAGGACAGTGCAGACGAAAAGGAGGACACCACCGGGGTGATCATGTCTTACAATGGTGGGTCCAAAGAAGTGCAACGCATCTTAGCAAAAAATTGGGATATGCTAAAGAAAGACCCCATTATAGGTTCTAACATCACATCCAGACCACTGATTACCTACAGGAAGGGACGAAGTTTGAGGGATATTCTTGTACACTGTGACATCACGAGGAAACCCGACAGGGGTATCAATTTGCAAGGGTTCTTCCCCTGTGGCCACTGCAAGGCCTGTCGTAGTAGCCACATGCGGAAGGAATACCTCAATACCAACAGTGGCAGGATGACCACCATACGACAGTTCCTCACATGGAGCTCTTCGTATGTGATCTATGCCTTAGAATGCCCATGCAATCTCCGCTATGTAGGCAGTACAACACACATGACAAAAAAGCACGTTCTGAAGTATATGAGGGCAATAACGAATAAAGACTCCAACTACCCCATTGCCAGACACTTTGAGAAATACCATTTTTCAGACAGTATTAAACTACAGTATTTTATTATTGAACAAATAGAGGTCAACCACAGGGGTGGGATCTGTGAGCTCACACTCAGAAAACAGGAATCCAGACACATAATATAATTAGGAACACGTTACCCAAAAGGCCACAACATGGACGAAGAAATGGCAATACATCTACATGAGGAGTAACGAGTTTGACTAATGTACTGCCTTGCAATGAGACTGTATCTCTGTCTGTAGTCTTATTGAATCTCTGCCGAAAGTTTTGGTGAATCTTTGCTATTTATTTTATTTTGCTTTGTCTCTGTCCATGCATATAATTCTCTGCTTACAGTTATGCGTCTGTGCACATTATGCCTTTGTGAACATCCAACCCCATAACTTTTTTCTTTTATCTTCTTCTTTTCATCTCTTCACAGGAGGAAAGAAAGGGACAGGTTGGGTAGAACCAATAGAACGGGTCCCTACCCGTTTCTTCGTGGCATCATTCTCCTGGAATGGCATCTGCCGCAGATAAGACTTTGGTATTTTTTGCTATATTTCCTTCTTCAATTTTTGCATTTAGTATCTTCACACAACAATGTTTGAGTTATACGCTGTCAATGTGATTTTCCGTGCCTCATGACTCTGTGCAGACTGACCAGGACATGAGTCACCCACTAGGGGTATACTAATGTATGTTTTTATTGTGCCAGGCAATACTCATCTTCCACTAAGGGAAAACACTGTTGTGATTTGTAACTGCCCAGACCAATCTCCCACTTGGGGCACACATCACAGATCGCTCATCTTTCTGACCACACCCTGGGTAACACTGTCCCCTGTAGAGATCCCATGTACAGACACTGATTCATTCACGGGAGGGGGAGATAACATCTGGTCCTTTGGACATTATTATCCAGACGGGTGTTGTCGACTTGCTGTATTTCCAAAACCCATATCGCTATGTATAATTGTGTGCAACCCGGACCGCAATTGGTTGCTTACGTGCACTTTTTAATATGACCTATCCTGTGCTTAAGATCGATTCACCAGGGCCGTTTGTCAAGTCGGGCACTATGCCGGCAAACAGATTGTCAGGCACGTCTCAACACATTACAAGATGGCTCTCATTGTAGCATGTACTATAATGTATTAACGGACCACTCATGGCCGTTGTCAGTTTCTGTTTGTTGAACATTTAATGAGGCTGTTTGTATCGTGCACTTGGTATGATCAAGCCGCAAGGCGAAACGCGTCACGATTGATATATGATGGAATAAATCATATTTTTTTTCTTTCCTGAATCCTTTCCTTTTGTCTCTGAGAGCACCAATGATTACTTTTTGAGATTGTAAACATTGGATTATCGGCAGCTCCGCCGACCTGGCGCCACCTCTCATGGGACCCCAGCTTCCAGCAGGAGCATTTGGCTATATATCTCACATTATAAAAATTTTAAATTAATTAACACATACATAGAAATTTTAAAATATGTACATTGGTAATTAACCATAAAAAATAGCAAATAACTCTACACAAACTCTAAGACAAATGATAACCTATTGCATGTCCTGAATACATGAAATGACCAAACAGAGGGATTTACTTGCCACAATAATTTGTAGAGGCCCTTGAGAAGGATCCTGAAATAGACTAATCACACATTGGTGCAGGCAAGAATGGAATTGTTTAATTAAATAAAATCATTTTTATTTTCCAAATAATCAAAAAATAATTAGGTCAGATGGATACAAAGTACATGTATAGTAAAAGCGAAATTCATCATCAGATAAATTCAAACACAAAGTCCCACAGCCTCATTCAAAACACAGAAACATACTGTCACACAAACCAACTCAATGAGCATCATCATTTATACCGCACACAGAAAATTTGTACACTTCAACAATGTGAATCGTGATGGTACAATTGCCAAATTAAAGTTAGAAAGCAAGTTCATAGTTGTCATCCACAGGGCATCTATGGGTGGAGATGGTCCAACTACCCAGCAGCAATGAAAACGCCAACGCGCGTTTCGGTGTCTAGCCCCAGCCGGGGCTGCACCTTCATCGGGGCAAAGATGGACAAGAGGTGTGGGACAAACACACCTAGAATAATGAAGAATTTTTTTCTAGTTTTTTTTTTTTTTTAAAGCATACACTATAGATATACAACCAAATATACATTAGAGAAATCAAGGCTTTTTTTTGCGAAGACTCAGATTTTTCTGATAACTAGACATCTGCCACCGATGTGGGAACAAAGATTCAAAACTGTCATAATGCAATTTTCTAAAAATAAGTACGGAATAGAGTGCGCCACCAGGAACAAATACTGAGAAAAGGATACAAAGAAAACCAGCCAAGGGCAGTGGTTAAGTGGTTGCCAGAGATACATAATTAGTAGCGCCCAAGTCATGAACCATTAGCAAGAGAGTCCAAATTCAATAGGGCAAATAGAAAAAGTGAGAATAAAATAATAATAGAATAAAAGAACATGCCCAGTGAAGATTTTGAAGTAGTGAAAAGGTATATCTCACATACATTCATGCAAAGTGAAGTAGAATGTAAATAACAAATTCGCGCAAATAGGTCCACTAATACCTGATTGTATCAAATATGGGGCAAATCAAATATTCTCCAGAGACTTCCTAAGCTTCGGAATGGAACAATGACTTCCAACGAATGTCTATGGTATCAATTTAAGATAATGATTTCAAAAAACGAATCCGAAAAAAAATATATATGGGTGCAACAGCATGTACATCGGATAAAGAAACAAAACATAAACCTACCATTCAAGGTCCAATAAGATCCAATCAGATGAAAACGTGTGGTCAGAGTTCACAGAAGAGGGGGGTAATAAGGGTTGCCGCTTCAAATGATAAGTCAGGGTACTGCAAGTTCTACTGAACATAGATAGAAAACAGGGTATCATCAGGGAGAGATCAAAGGCCCCAAAGGTAAAGAGCATGGTTAAACAAGGCTCCCTCACCAAGGTGTCTACTACGTGGCAACTAGACTAAAGAAGGCTCAAAAGCCACTATTTAGAAATAAAGTATCGCCGCAAAAGTCTATGGACGCGAAGCGCTCATAGGTATAAACAGTAATCAATAGCGTATTGCTCGTTTAGGTGTCCTATACCGGGTGAGATATTAGGAAAGTCATCCGCATGCTAGAAACTACAGGGAGACAATCTACATTACGCTGCAAGAGGAAACCTGAATAACGCTAAACTGTAAGGGACACTTTTACTGAAAAAGATTTTTATGAAGCGATGAAGATTAAATCCCTCAAGCTAGATTAAAGTTACCTGTGAGTACAAATGACCAATTTCAGATAAGGAAAGGTTCAGTATGCCCCGTCGCTTTCGTTCTCGAGAATCGAGCGTAACAAGGAAGGCGGAAATCAGGGCAATATCAGTGATTTCCGGACCTCGGTTAACCAATGGACGCTCAATGTCGTCCGAACAATGGAAATAGAAACAGGACTGTGGAGAAGGCCGCCTTCTGCAATAATGTGGTGGCCATCTTTAAACAATGGAATTCACACAGGAGTTAAGTACACCATATGACAACTTTTATCGTAGGGAGCATCATATGCCGTTAACTCCTTTCAATTGCAAAGAGGATCACAATCCATGAAGGCCATGATTCACAGAAATGAATAAATAAAACCTCAGAAAAAATAAAAATAGAAAAAGAGGGCAAAGGATAAACAATAAACACGCCCCAACTGCCAAGGAGGGAATTTCATTTGTTTTGGTTCATCAACATAGACGAGCCAAAAACAAGGATCGAGTAACTAGTAAATCTGCAAAATATATATAAATGACAGATCATCACTGGATAATTGCAGTTCATCCTCACCACAGGATCCTTGAGAAGTAACTTGATTGGTAATCCATGTATCACTTTCTAAGCATTGTGCCCTAGTGCACAAGAATATTAGCAGACCACAAATAAAGGCTGTTGCAGTATTACTCACACTCAACCACACTGACCAGTGCTAAAATGCAACAATGTAACAGTTACTCTATGCTGATGCAGTGGCTGGAAAATCTAAGCATGAACAACACAAGCTTCCATCTGACACAAAGAACAAAGTTTCCTTTGCACCGTTACTGACAGAACTATCATACACATTGTTGTCATTCAAACTGGTAGAATCCAACACAATGAAAACCTCAGCAGAAGTCCACTCACATAGAACAGATACTGTCTGTTCCATTCAAAGACAAGACACATTGGAGACAGGCATTGAGGACAAACAAAACCACTTAAAGAACTGGATCAGGGCAAGTGACATGTCCACTAGAAAAATACGGACCTAGATGATGGGTGTCATAGGGATGATGAGTGATCCATCCTTACTACCATCACACTAGATCTTATACATTTCGAATTCCCTCTGTCCTTGCTAATCAAAAGGCCCAAGCCAAATAGTTCCATGCTTCCTATGACATCAGCAAGTGCACCAAATCATTGTAGCCAGAAAACATGGGCATTATCCGTTAAAACATCACAAAATGCACATTTCAACAGATTTCTCTAACAATACTGATGCAAAAATTTAACTGTTACTGACCATGCTCCACTTTGAAAAGGTGGTAAGTACATTTTAGATTTTTTTGAATTAGCCATAATAATTGTCATTATTTATGGCAAGACTAGACAGATTGATTGAGATAGAGGAAATCAAAAGATTATTTGATAGCCCTAGAATCATACATATGTATGTATATGGTACATCCAGGCCAAAAGGCAGTGGAGCAATGTGTTATGGAGCACACACAATGGAGCATAATGGAGCATACATAATGGAGACCTCTCAATCAAGACTCACTCCCACTTGCAGAACCTTCTGCAGGTAGGGTCTCACAAGCTGTGACAGATGCGCAAACAAAGACAGAATTATGGACAAACACGCATCTGAACACAGAGATAAGTGAAGATCCAGGGAGCTATAAAGATAGCTATCCAGTGGTGGCCCCTAAGGATTTGGCTGATTGCACAATCCTGGTGATGATGTTTAGAAACTGTAGTTTGGTGATTAAGTCAGGAGGAAGCATATTTGTTGATAATAGGAGAAATTCAAAGTGTTTGTATAAGCTTCATCATGGACAGCCATGAGCTATTGTCAGGCAGGCATTGGGCTAGGGTGTCAATATCCATTGAACTATCACTCTAAAGGTACACCTGCCCATTGTCCTCTTACTGGTGCAAACCAGTACCTGCCTTAGAGAATATCTCATCCAGTGGTTCAACATATAATTTGAATAATAGGAGCTAGGATACATCATTGTGGCATTCCACATGGAGCAGGAGTGGGGATGGATGGATAACTGCTTATTTCAATGCATTACATACTATTTAGACACTAGGATTTGAAACATTTCCATACAGCTTGGAGGTTTATGTGCTGTGACCAGATCTACAACCAGACTGATGAGGTTCCAGTAACTCATTTTTGGTTGTTTCTCCAACCGGGTAGCTACACATTTCTATATGACTCTAGCCAGGAAGGGTAGGCCTGAAATGGATCTGTAGTTTCATGGCTGTCAGGGACAGTGTTCAATTAGGTTTGAATAGAGAGTAAAAATGGCTCACTCTTAGCACATCTGGAAGATTGCCTTGCACAAGAGCAAACTGTATGATGTCCCGTAATATCAATGGAATGGAGCCAAAATATCCATTGTGCAGGACTACTCTAAAGAAACTGAGGCTGCCAGGAAGGCTTCCGGGCCCTCCGCCTGCCTCTGCAAGACCGCACCCCTTCACCTCATTTGATCATGGGCAGATAAAAGTGGCATACACACATAACCATGCTGAGCTGCTTTGCTTCCATCTACTACACTCATCCACTTGACTTCATGATTAGCATAATGACGCACCAATTGAAATTCTTTCGCTAAATACTAAGGGCCGAAATTCTCATGTGAAATTTAAAAAGATTGCAGACTACTGCAGTAAGCTTAAAGGGGACAAAATACTACTACAAGAAACACACCTTGAATCTACCTGGGATGCAAAATTCTATTGTTATTGGGTGGGTGAGTCTGTGCTCTTCCCAGCACTCAACAAGAAAAACAGAGTTATCACTTTGTTCTCTAGAAAATCTGAAATCACTCTAGTATCCCATACGTATGATCACCAAGGTCTATGGCTTATCACCAAGGTTAAAAGAAAAGACAAAAAATTATTTTATTGTGAACAGATATGCTCCGAATAATACCTCATTGGAATTCTGAAAAGAGCTTGACAAGCGATTATCAGAGCTCGGTTATAATCTAGAAGTCATCCTAAGTGGGGACTTTAACCTCCTGACAGACAGGAACCTAGATAGAATATCAGCACATAAACGTCTTGGCAGCAGATCTCACAGCAGATCTCACAAACAAACAAACATATGCTGTAAAAATAACAATTTGATGGATGTTTGGAGGTTGTATAAGCCGTCAGGCAGTGACTGTACATTTTACTCCCCACCTCACCATTCTTTCTCCAGGATTGACTATATCTTGGTCAATCAACAAGTACACACAATGGTCCAAGATCCCTAAAATAGAACCAATAATAGGCTTGGACCATGCCTGCAAATCTCGTGACCTCGAACTTCCAGCCTTCTCTCCACCCTCCAAACATTCACACCTTAATGATGACCTCTTAAAGGATGACGACACAAGGAGAAAGATCGCAATAGTGATTGCCCAGTTCTTAAGTGGTAACACCCCTGAAGACCCTCTGACACTATCAGATGGGATGCCTTGAAGTTCTCCCTCAGAGGGGCCCTGGTAAACCTTGCATCAATTAAAAATAAGTCCCTAAACAAACAACTCACTGATGTAGAACCTAAAATAAAAACACTAAATGAGTCTATTGGTTCTGCTGATTTATCGAAAGTACGCAACTTAAAATATGAGTACAAAAGAATACTGAGTAAGAGGGCCCAGAAGTGGGTAGAGTTCTCCGATGACAAGAGGGTGGTATCTAGAAACAAACCTGGAAAGCGCTATCAGGAACATATCATCCTAGGACATCCTGTATGTGTTTCAAACTTTTTTACGCTGATCTGTATTATCCTAACAAGTCAATGCACCCCAATACATGCAACAGCTATCTAAAAACATGTGTCCTTCCTCGTGTGTTCCAAAAGGACCAGCTCTCTCTTAATGCACCCATTGAGAGAGAGGATGCTCTGAAAGCGATTCACTGCACCAGGGCTGGAAAAGCCCTGGGACCCAAAGGATATACATCCAAATTTAACAAAACCTTTACGAAACTGATAGCCAATCTCTTAACCTCTGCATATCGGAACTATGCGGACTCAGGCCTGAAGTGGCAACCTGAGGCCCTCAGATACCTGGGCATATGATTTGGTAAAGATCTAAATAATTCTCTAGCGATTAATGGAAACAAAACACTGACCAAAATGAAAGATTTATCGAACACATGGTCCCCCAAAAACATCGCATGGTGGGGTCGAATCAGAATACTCAAATAATGATAGCCCCACTGGTTAACTTTCTTGCAAGTATGCTGTCCATTTCTCTCTAACCCTTCCTGTTAAAAATGTAGAAAAATAAATATCCAAGTTTCTATAGAAGGGCGAAAAGGCCAGGATTTATGGAAATATTTTCAAAATGAATAAGAACGGGGTAGGCCTAATCCTCCCTGACTTTCCAAGATACCAACAAGCTTTCCTACCTGCCCAGGGCTCATGGTGGCTTAGGTAATCAGACAATCGTTCTCCCCCATGGCTACCCCTAACTCACCCTCTATCACTTAACTCTACCATCTCTATACGGGCTGTTGCAAAGCTGCAGTTGGATCACTCAAAACCCATACTATTAGATGCAATCTCTGCATTACTACGAATAGATAAATTACTAAACAAGCCAGTGTCTGACTCAACGCAGGCCTCCTTATGGCATAATCACAACATTAAAATGGATGGGAAAACGATATTCTGGGAGCAATGGGCAAACAAGGGCATAAATACAATAGGGGATCTGGGTACATATCTTAACCCCATACCCT
Source organism: Triturus cristatus (assembly GCF_964204655.1). NCBI lineage: Eukaryota > Metazoa > Chordata > Amphibia > Caudata > Salamandridae > Triturus > Triturus cristatus. Next base: position 693,954,481 of record NC_140595.1, on the reverse strand, counting down.
TAGCTGCCTTCACAATTTCTTGAAACTGAAGCGTACCATACGGAAACTGCTACGATCTCATACTCTCTATCTCCCAGGATTAGTGTGTAACTTTAGAAAGCTAGGACACTGCATCCCGCCTCTATAAATTGCTTGCGCCCCCCAAGAATTACTTGCTTAAGGGGCTAATAAAGAAATCGCTCCCGTGGTATGCAGTAATGATATAGAGTTTCAAATATCGATATATAACAAAATATCGATGTTGAAATCTCGATATGACAGAATGTCGACCTGCAAGAATATCGACATGCAGGTAAGAAATATCGTTTTACAGAATATCGAAGTTAGTAATATCGTTAGTAAAAATATCGCTGTTTATAATATCGATTTTTTTTTAGTGTTCTCTATGTTAGTGTACGGGTTAAAAGCATAGCTTATTTTTTAATGTATGTTCGAATTTTTTAGAAATAATTTATTTTATGTTAATTAATTTTTGCGTATTTTCGTTCCATAGGGGGTTGTGGGTTTATAGGGTGCGAAGTAATTTAATTGAAATTAATTAATTACATTTTTATTAATTACTATTTTTGTATTTGATACTTTATATTCTTAATTGTATTAATTAATTTGTTATTAATTATTTGGGTATTAATAATTATTTGGTAAATATGTTAATTGTGTAATTGTTTTAGGAGCGGGTTGTGGGTTGCTAGGGGAGTAGGGTGGGAAGTAATTTAACTATAATTAATATTTGTATTAATTATATTTTATGTAATTAATATTTTATATTGTTTATTGTGTTCTTTTTTTTATTAATTAGTTAATAATTGGCTGTTAATTATAAATAATTAATTGGTAAATATGTTGATTGTGTAATTCTTTTAGGAGCGGGTTGTGTGTTAATAGGGGAGTAGGGTGGGTAGTAATTTAATTTTAATAAAATGTTCATTTGTTTATATATAATATGTATTTAAAGTTATTTTATAGTTTTAATTGTGTGAACTAATTTATTTGAGATGGTTTTTTAATTGATTGTTAATTGTTATTAGTAAATTAGTTAATTGTTAATTATATATGTTAATTGTGTAATATTTAACAATATTGGTGGTGTTTATAGGGGAATATGGTGGGAGGTAAATTATTAAAATTAACTCATTATTTGGTAATTTATATTAATTATTTTGCAATAGTGGGAATAATAATTTATTCCACTCCGCTATCCAACTTTTTCCCTACTGTGGTATTTGTTGGAGTGGGAATAGTAAATGATTCCCCTAAACTATCCAACACTTTCCCTACTGTTCCATTCGTTGGATTAGGAATAGTAATTTTTAGTCACTCGCTATCCAATACATTCCTTGCTGTTGCACTCATTGGAGTGGGAATAGTAATTCTTACCCCCCACTATCCAACACTTTCCCTACTGTTGCATTCACTGGAGTGGGAATATTTATTTTTACCCACCCGCTATACAACACTTTCCCTACTGTTGCAGTCACTGGAGTGGGAATATTAATATTTACTCCCCTGCTATCTAACACTTTCCCTACTGTTGCACTCACTATAGTGGGAATAGTAATTTTTACCCCCCGTTATCCAACACTTTCCCTACTGGTGCACTCGCTGGAGTGGGAATAGTAATTTTTACCCACCCGCTATCCAACCCTTTCCCTACTGTTGCACTCACTGGAATGGAATTGAATGGAAAAACATTTATAAAACGCATTGCTACCCGGAAGTAGCCCAGCGCTAGTACCGACAGTAAGGGGAGGAAGCCAGAGCTAAGGAAAGAGATACGTTTTTATTTGTTTCCGAAAGGACATGTGATCAGAGGTGGTACGCAGATGGAAAGGCAGACCATTCCAAAGTTTAGAAGCATTGTAGGAGAAAAGCCTACCACCACTTCTGGCTCTCTTAATCCTGGGGACCTCAATCAGATGCAAATCATCTGATCTGAGTCTACGCTTGGCTTTGTAAGGGCGAATCATGGTAGCGATAGATGGAGGGCCAAGTCCCTGCAAAGTTTTGTGCCTTAAACAACGGGAGTTGAATTTGATTCGTTCCTGAACCGGAAGCAAATGAAGGGCGCGAAGAGCCGGTTCTGCTGACAGTCTATTGGGAACTCTTAATAAAAGTCTTGCTGCACTATTCTGTACAGATTGTAGTTTTTTGATTGCTGAGAGGGGGGAGCCCAAGTACAGGGCATTCCAATAATCCAGCCTAGAAAGAATTAATGACTGAATCATTACTTTCTTAGCCAAAGAAGGGAGAAGAGGTAAAATCTTCCGGGCCATTTTGAGTAGGCCATAGCAGAGGGCTGCTGTTTTCCTAGCTTGCGTTTTTAGGCTGAGGTCCTGATCCAGCCATACCCCCAAACTCTTGATTTCTGATTTCGGAGTAGGGGCTGGACCCATGCATAGTGGCCATAGCTAGGTGGGAGTGTAATGAAGGGAGTTACCCAAAATCATAATTTCGGTTTTTTCACCGTTGAGCCTAAGTTGTGAATCGTCCATCCAGCTTGAGATGTCTTTCAAGCAGGAATGGATGGTGTGAAATTCTTGGTTGGTTTGGGTTAGTCCGACCACTAGCTGGGTATCATCAGCATAGGTAATGATTCGGATGCCATAGGGTTCTATCTTAGTTGCCAGGGGAGACATATACACGTTAAACAACGTCGGGCTAAGAGAGGAGTCCTGGGGCACTCCGTTCGGCAGGTGTATGGATTTAGAGACCACATTGTCATGAAAAACTTGGAAGGTTCTATCCTCTAAAAAGGAAGATAGCCAGTGGAGTGCTGTGCCCCTGATACAATGTTCCTGAGCCGCTGGATCAATGTAAGGTGGTTCACCGTATCAAAGGCGGCGCTCAGGTCAAGGAGTATAATGGCAGCTGACCCTCCAGAGTCCAAGATCTTTCTGCTTTCTTCCATCACTGCCAGAAGCGCCGTCTCAGTACCTTGGCGTGGGCGGAAGCCAGTCAGGGAGGGATGGAGGAGACCATGCTCCTCAAGAAACCCTGAAAGAGCTCCATTTACGAGTTTTTCAGTGATCTTACTAATGGCTGGAAGAAGAGATATGGGGCGGTAGTTGCCTGAGTCAGTCGGATCCAGGTTAGGTTTCTTTAGGAGAGCTCTTACTCTTGCCTCTTTCCACCTAGGCGGAACTACTCCAGTGGTGAGTGAGGTATTAATCAGACTTATTATGTGTGGGGCTATGATGGGAGTGACTAGCTTCAGTATATTCATAGGTGCTGGATCAGCTGGGGAACCGCTTTTAAGCGTGGTCCATAGAGAGTTAAAAGTTTCCTGAGTTAGCAAATGGAGGTCTTTCAGAATAAGATCTGTTTGAGGATCCAAGTGGGTATGAGGGAGGGAGTCTTCCTCTGTCTTAGTCGGAAGAGATTCCACAATGCGCTGGACTTTATTGCTAAAGTATTCGGCGAGTTTGTTACATTGTTCGCCTGAAATATCGGGGGCCGCTCTGGGGGCGGGGCTTTCAGGAGATTTTTTTATAATCTTAAAAGTTTCTCTAGAAGAGTTGGGTGCTGCTAAGATTTTATTTCATAGTATAAGGCTTGGGCTTTCCTTAGTTCTTTTTTGTAGGTACAAATAGAAAGTCTGTATTCCTGTTTCTTTAATGGTAGAAAGTCTTTCCTCCATTGTCTATCTTTTACTTTACATTGCTGTTTGAGGGCACGTAGTTCTAGTGTGAACCATGGTGTGTCTTGTGTCCCTGCTGGCTTCTTTATCCTAGTTTTGGGAAGGACCGTATTAAGTGAGTCCTCTATCCAGCAAATAAAATCATCATTAGCCTGGGCAGGACATTGGGATATGGTAGGTTTTTCCCTTTCTAATTCCTGAGACCATTTGTCCATGGAAAGCTTATTCCAGCGGCGTCCATATGTCCAGGATGCAACCATCGTGGACATATGGACGCCGCTGGAATATCTTGGGCCTGACTGTCTGAGGAGACCAAAGAAGTTTTATAAGGAAGTGGTCTGTCCAGGGTAATGGGGTGGATTCACTTGCCTTCAGATCAGGTAGGTTGGAGAACACTTGATCAATCATGTGTCCTCCTATGTGTGTCGGTTTATTAATTATGGGGGATAATTTAAGGGAAGAGAGGTCATTTGTGAGCTCAACAGCATTGGAGGCCTGAGGCGCATCAAACTAGAGGTTAAGGTCTCCTAAAATTGTAAAATTGCTTGAGGTGCTCGCTAGTTTTATAGTAGCCTCAAGCAGGGAGCTGTTGAATGATCCTATTGGTCCAGGGGGTCGGTAGATTAAGATGCCTGTGAATGCAAGAAGAGGAGAAAATTCTATCGAGAAAAGGACGTTCTCACAGTCTTTAATCGGATTCTCAAAGAAGCGACAGACAAACTGATCTTTGTGGGCAATAGCTATTCCACCTTCTCGGCCATTGGGCCGGTCAACTCTTTGTAGCATATAGCCCGGGGGAAGGGTTTGTATAATGTCGGGCTCTGAGTTGGGGGAGAGCCATGTTTCTGTAAGAAAAAACAAATCGGGGTCTAGATCTCCGAGGAGTATCCCTATCTCAGTAGTATGTTTGGGAAGGGATCTACAATTAAGAAGAAATATTCTAAACTCAGTTCTTTCCTGGAGGTTGCCTGGCCCATATGGGGTGATGTTTTGGCTACATGAAGGGCATTTGTTGGGGATATTCTCCTGTGGGCAAACAAACTCACAGTTGATTCCAGAAAGAGAGTTTAGATTGTGAAGGTCGGTACTGGTATATGTGCGACGGGCTGATATGCACGGTACAGGGGTTATGGCCCCTGGTCCCGGGCGGGCGCGGACGGGCGCAGACGGGCTTGCCTTAGGAACTGGAGTGGAAATAGTAATTTTTACCCCCCTGCTATCCAACACTTTCCCTACTGTTGCACTCATTGGAGTGGGATTAGTAATTTTTACCCCCCCTGCTATCCAACACTTTTCCTACTGTTGCACTCGCTGGAGTGGGAATAGTAGTTTTTACCCACCCGCTATCCAACACTTTCCCTACTGTTGCACTTGATGGGCATAGTAATTTTTATCAACCCGCTATCCAACACTTTCCCTACTGTTGCACTCACTGGAGTGGGAATAGTAAATTTTACCCCCGCTATCCAACACTTTCCCTACTGGTGCACTCCCTGGAGTGGGAATAGTAATTTTTACCCACCCGCTATCCAACCCTTTCCCTACTGTTTCACTCACTGGAGTGGGAATAGTAATTTTTACCCCCCTGCTATCCAACACTTTCCCTACAGTTGCACTAACTGGAGTTGGAATAGTAATTTTTACCCTCCCTGCTATCCAACACTTTTCCTACTGTTGCACTCGCTGGAGTGGGAATAGTAATTTTTATCCACCCGCTATCCAACACTTTCCCTACTGTTGCACTCACTTGAGTGGGAATAGTAATTTTTACACCCGCTATCCAACACTTTCCCTACTGGTGCACTCGCTGGAGTGGGAATAGTAATATTTACCCACCCGCTATCCAACACTTTCACTACTATTGTATTTGCTGGAGTGGGAATAGTAAATTATTCCCCTACACTCTCCAACACTTTCCCTACTGTTACACTTGGTGGAGTGGGAATAGTAATTTTTACCCACCCACTATCTAACACTTTCCCTACTGTTACACTTGGTGTAGTGGATCACGGGCAGATTGCCCCCGCCGGACCGGCAGTAGCCACCCCTGGCCCAGCGGAGGCAATCTGCCTGCCATCCTTGCCTGATTGACCCCACGCCATATTAGTATGGCTGGGGAGTCCGTCGGTCGAGGCATGCGGTTCCTGCTTATGGGGGCCAGTTGCGGGCCCCCAGGGTGTTGGGGGGTGCACACGGGGGGTACCTATGGTGCCCCCGTCATTTGCCATGCACAATGTGGCAGGCACCATGTCTGTATACATTGCGGGTGGGTCTGCAGCCAGCAGATCCACCCGCAATGTATATGGCCAAGGATGGGCCCGCCAATGTGGCGTGTGCATCCTAATGCACATGGCGGGACCGCCGCCACTTCGGCGGTCGGTCCCTGGCTCCATGGCGATGGCGGGCGGATCGTAATGGACCCCTCAGTTTTTATTAATTATATTTAGTATTTAGTTAATTTAATATTATTTTTAAGACATTTAAAAAAAACGATATTTTATACAACGATATTTCAAACAACGATCTTTTGGTTTCGATATTTTTGTGCTTACCTTTTTAAAGATAAGATGTCGATATTCTGTCCATCGATTTTCTTGACACGATATTCTGGTAGGTCGATATTGTTGTCAGTCATCCGGCTCCCGCATAGCCATCTTCACAATCCCCCTGCTTCACAGATGGAACATGAAGTAGATTTTGTCAATTGCCTTTTACGGAAAAAACCATCCCGGCTTTAGCTCAGTCCACATTTTGGTCCATACATAAGACTTATTGGGCACCATTCAAGCTCTACAAATTAGGCTTCACCAAAATGGACAGCTGTTGGCGGTGTGGGACGGTTAGGGATACCTGGAACATGTTCCTCTCATTTAAAATGACCCAGCTGGTGTGGACAAGAACACATACATGATGGAAGACATTTTTTAAATGCTGCTTACGATTGACTTCTTGATGGTAACATTGCGTATCGCGTCCAACCCATCTCCCTTATCTCTCCCTGAACATGATATGCAATTATTGGACCTCATCTTAACATTGTGGTGCCGATTCCGATCCTGGAAAAATTATCCCCGTACGAATCGTATCCAGATCTTTTTCCGTACGAATCTTACAAGTACAGTACAAATGGGCAAGTACGATTCGTGTGGGAAAAAGTCTATACGAATCGCATTGGGAAAATTCCCCCACACGTCCTCGGGTCGGAAAAAGTGTCCGACACGTCCCCAGACGATTTTACGTACGAATCATAAAAGTGAAGTGCGAGCGCGCAATTACGATCCGTACCGTGCGTCCGATTGTCCAACCATATGGAAAAAACACCGTACGGAGCGAACTTCAATAGCAACCATGGAGACATGTGCCCGCATACGCGCCGAACACCCCCCCCAGCCCCCGTATGTACGTGCCGTACCCCCCCAGCCCCCCGTATGTACGCGCCAAACACCCCCCAGCCCCCGTATGTACGCGCCGAACACCCCCCCAGCACCCTGTATGTACGCGCCGAACACCCCAGGCCACGGAAGGACGCGCCGTACCCCCACCCCCCCGGAAGGATGCGCTGTACCTCCACCCGTGTATGTATGGTGTGTACCCCCACCTGTGTATGTACGGAGCGTGCCCCCACCCCACCCGTGTATGTACGGTGCATACCCCCACCCGTGTATGTACGGAGCGTACCCCCACCCGTGTATGTACGGTGCATACCCCCACCCGTGTATGTACGGAGCGTACCCCCACCCCACCCGTGTATGTACGGTGCGTACCCCCACCCGTGTATGTACAGAGCGTACCCCCACCCCCGTGTATGTACGGTGCGTACCCCCACCCGTGTATGTATGGAGCGTACCCCCACCCGTGTATGTCCGGAGCGTCCCCCCACCCGTGTATGTACGGTGCGGACCCCCAGTGCGTAGCGCTGGGGGTCCACACCGTACATACACGGGTGGGGGGTACACTGGGGGTCCGCACAGTACATACACGGGTGGGGGTACGCTCCGTAGATACACAGGTGGGGGTACGCTCCGTACATACACAGGTGGGGGTACGGCGAGTCCTTCCGGGGAGTGGGGGTACAGCGTGTCCTTCCGCGGCCTGGGGGGGTGTTCGGCGCATCCTTCTGCGGCCTGGGGGGGGGTGTACGGTGCGTACATATGGGGGGCTGGGGGGGTGTTCGGCGTGTACATACGGGGAGCTGGGGGGTGTTCGGTGCATACATATGGGGGGCTGGGGGGGGCACAGCGCGTACAGGGCCCCCTATTCCGCTCGCATCGCGGCGTACTTAGCTTTTCCGGCACTTTTTGGGTGCCGTAAAAATATTGCCGTCCGGACTGCTGTCGGTACGAATCGTACTTCCTGGTTCGTGAAACGCAGCCTGAATGCGTCCCGACGTCACGTCGGCGCTGTCCCGGATCACATTGGTATGTATTTTTTCCTCGGTCGGTGTTTTTTACGATTCGTACGGAAATGGTGTTTCCGTACGAATCATACTTGCAAGTTCGTAGGGTTTTTTTACCGGGTATGAGTCGAACGGAGAAAATGCTCTGACCGACGGTTCGTACCCGGTTTTTCCAGGATCGGAATCGGCCCCTGTGTGTCAAGATGATACTATTAGATTGAAAATCAGCGTCTGAGGTCCCCTTTAATAAATGGTGGAACACGGAATGCTCCACTAGAAAGGCAGACAATATAATGTACAAAAACTACATAAGACATCCAGCTCAAGGCAACCAGGGGACTCTTTTGATAGGTACTTACAAAAGTCCAAACCACCATAAAGAGAATGCATCCACATAGGCCATGTAGGATGCTCCAGAACCCTCTTTTGGATATTGATACTGCCAAATTTGTTCAGCTACCGGTCCTGACAGACTTGTCAATACTACAAGATACCCTCCTCATCCTCTTCCCCCAGTTCCTCTCCCACCCTCTGTTTTCCTCTCTCTGCTGTCCTCTCTTTACTTTCTCTTTGCACTCTGACATGCTAGCTGTGGAAATATCAGCTGAACCTCCCCCCTAAGGGAGACCTTACTGTCTATCTTACTCTGCTCCCCCATGCGCTTGTATTTATATGCCTCTAGCTTATAGCATTTCCAGTTTATATGAGGACTCTACGCTGTACGACTAATACTGTTCGATTGAGCCTCGCCCTGTTGATGTTATCCTTAACTGACTTGCACTCTAAGCCTTTATTAGGTTTAAAATCTCAATAGAAATTGATGAAAACAAAAAGGGTATATTTGGTTGGATGCAAAGCTAAGGATATTCTCCTTCCATACTGACAGAAGGTCAATTGAGTGCGAAAACAGGTGAGGGTTGTGGCAGTGCAGAAAAAAAGTGTATGCTCATATTTTAATTGGTGTTAATTCAGCATGTATGTGACAAGGGGCAAGAGTGATCAAGATCCTCTCCTTGTTCTAAGGGAGTCTGTTCAGAAATGTACACACCTACGCTTCCCTCCCATTTACATACATGGATGTAGCTATGAACAGGATGCACCATCGCCATTTAACTGCAACATGATGTGCTTGTGAAGTGTCACATTGTCCCCTAAAGAAAAGAACTTAAACAAGTGACTAAGTGTTTCTTAGTCTCTTGAGCCATGTGAGGTGCATAGTGTCTCAAGGGGTATTAGCATAATTCCACTAACAATGTTTCTGGTTCTCAACTTGGCTACTGAAGGAAAATAGTGAAACTGTGTTGAAAGATTTGAAAGAGCATTTTAAAATAAATTAATTGTGTAATGTACTACAGGAGCATTAAATCTACCTTTGTGTGTTGTGTACCATTGAGTTTGACAGCAAGATGGAATTGTTTCCCAATATACTTATTGTGTACGTCATCCATAGGTATATTAACCTTTATTACTGCTGGACAGACTCTAAATAGATGTCCTGCATTTGTCCATTCTTTCACTGGCTTTAAGTTGAGATCAGTACCTTCCTTACTACCTGAATTGTTTAATGTGTTAGATTTAGTATTAGTAACTTACATGGCACATTTAACAAGATCTTACAATTGACTTATCAATTCAGTTATGAGACACAGTACTGTTGATCAGTTCCACAGCTAGTATTTTATAAATGCACAAAAAGCTCTTCGTCCATGTTGAGATCTGTCGGGTCCTTGGTTTTACGTCTAATGATATAACGTGATTCAATCTGTCTCAATTTTTTGGTTCTATCGCCGCCACGTTTATTAACTGGAATTGTGTCAAAGCCAAAATACCTCATAGATCTCCAATTCGCATTTTGACATAGGTTCATGTGTCTCGCTGTTGCATAGTTGGTGTCCTTGTTCTGAACAGGACGTATGTGCTCTAGTATCCTCTTTTTCAGCATACATGTCGTTCTACCGATGTTTTGTAGTCCACAGTGACATTGGATTAGATATACCCCATGTGTCGTTTTGCATTTAATGCCGTGTTTAATCAATATGGTTTTCCCATCTTTGTCATTTATTTGTTTCTTCTTCTCTCCGATCTTACACGCTTTGCAGGTGTTGCATTTGGTGAATCCCTTTCTTGCATCCACTAGCAAGTTGTTAGTCTTGATGGTAGTTGTTGTTTATAGATGACTACGAACTAGCTTGTCTTTTAGTGATTGAGTTTTTTTGTACGTCACTGATGGGCGAGTGCCCAACATGTTTCCTATATCTTGATTTTTGTTGATCAGATGCCAGTGTTTCTGTATTGCGTTGATGATCTTTTTGCTCTCTTTGCCGTAGGTCAAAATTAATCTTGGTGCTTCTTGATTCTCCCCTTTGGTGGCTTTCTTTTTGGGAATCAGGGTTTCATCACAAGTTTTTGTTCTTACTTTTCCAAGCTTTTGCTCAATTCTTTTTGCTTCTATCCTCTTTTTTCTTTCTTACAATTTTTTCATTGTACTGTTGTTCTGCATCTTCGTCTTTGGAGCAGTTTCAACACATTCTTATTAGTGCACCTTACGGGATACTCTTTAGAAGAGACTTAGGATGGAAGCTTTCTCTATGAAGCACGCTGTTGGTTGCATGTCTTCTTTCTGAATAGTGTGGTGTGTATTGTGTGCCTTCTTCCACAGAAACATGTGTGTCCAGGATATCTATTTAGATGGGTTGATCGTACAGGTAAATGATAGTCCAATATTATTCTGATTCAGTCTGTTAAAGTATTGCATAAAGTCTTCTGTACTTCCATCCCATATTATAAAAAGGTTGTTCAGTATATCTGACCCATAGTACAATTTGATCAGGTTCTTTATGATATTCCGGACCCCACGCAATTTCTTTCTCCCACCATCCCATTGTAATATTGGCATAGTTTGGAGAAAATGAAATGCCCATGGCTGTCCCACATTTTTGATGAAATATTTCATGGTTGAATAAGAATATGTTATTGGTCAGGCACATTTCGATCATTTTCAACAGCATGTTAGAGTGCTCTAGTTCACTTATGCTCCTTTGTTTTAAGACATAGTTGCACGCCTTCAGACCTATTCTGCGTTCAATTGAGGGATACAGAGACACAACGTAAATTGTTGCCATTTTGTAGTTTTTTTCCCAGTCTATTTTGGATAAGGTACGTAAAATGTCTCTGGTGTCTTTGATGTAAGAGCTGAGATTCTCTGCAATTGGGGCTAGGTATGAATCCACATATATTGACACATTCTTGTAAATAGATTCGCAGATGAGACAATTGGTCTTCCAGGGGGGTTAGTCAATGTTTTGTGAATTTTTGGCAGGAAGTATATTATTGGCATCACAGGTTGTTTTTTCAGTAGGAATAGATGATTAATTTTAAACTCTCCCAGTCATCCAGCTGATGCTCCAGTTCTATTGTCATCCGGTTGTTAGGATTAGATGGTAACTTAGAATATTTTTCTTGGTTGTTTAATTGTCTTTATGCATCCTGTAAATAATCACGTATGTTTATATTTATGTATAGTATTAAACATTAGTGTGATTTATTTAACTAACATTATATTGATTGTATGTATTACAATATTTAAAACTTACAACTTTAAATTATATATATATTAAGAAACTATATTTTTGTATGTTTTTTTAAAGATATTAGTGTGAAACACTATTTTCTCCAGTTATTTTCTACTTACCATTTTCAGGGTAGGGAAATTATGTTTTTATGGGGGGGATTACGATTGCGGTGAATCTGCCACAGGCAGCCTGCCAGTGGCAGATTCAACGCAATTGTGCGGCCAAATCCCCACCGACAGATTGCGATGGCGAGCGGTGTGCGTGGCGTCCAGAAAGCCCGTCTGTCACGGGTCCGAAAGCAGCAAGCGTAATGATTGCCTGTTGGACCGCCTTGCATCAATAGAAAGGTGGCGGTGCCTAGCAGGCACCATCCGCCATATTATGATACTGCATCACCGCAAGTGTTTCCATGGCAGTGAAACCACCATGGAAAGGCTGACGGGGATGTACTTTGGGGGCCTGTTGCGGGCCTCTCTTGTGCTGGGGGAGTTTGGCTTTGCACTGGGTTGGCACCTATAGTACCTCCCTACATTTCCCTGCACCAGGTGGCAGGCACCACGTAGTACCTGCCAGGTAGTGCAGGGAAATGCAAACAGTGCATTTTAAAGATTGAACGGGTGCTGCAGCCAGCAGCACCTGACACAATGTTAAAGATAGACGATGCGACCACTACGGTGGCGGTCGCATTGTAATATCATGTGCGGGTACGCCGCCTTACAGGCAGCCGGTCCCAATCCCCGCAACGGACTTAAGTCCGTCTGCCATCGTAATGACCCGCTATATTTTTTACACTATATTTTTGTTACACAATATTGTTGGCTTCACTATTGTGTCAGTGATCTAAAGGCACCTCATGGGAACACCAAATGGGAGTTCTGATGAAGGATTCTTGGCTTAACAAAATCTGGAGTCTCTTGCCTGAATTGTTTGCATGTATGACATCTGAAGAAAACATAACATGAGCTTAAAACAAAAGTCATGCAGTGCGAAGGCCGCGGCGTGGGTGGGGAGGGGCAGCAGGAGGAACTGAGTGAGCCAGGTGCTGAGGAGTACTATTAAGAAAATTATGGGGGACACTGGGGATAGTATGAGCCGTTTGCTAGCAGCTGTGAAAGCTCCCGGTATATGGAGTCAAAGTGTAATATAATACGTGGAAGGACTATGCAGTGCTGAGTATGCCTTGAACCATGAGGCCTGCTTTTGTGGTCGTGCAGCCCAGAGCAATGGTCTTTGTTGGTGACTCCCAATGACTTCCTTCTGCACAGGCTTCCTCACTACCACACTAAAGGGGTGCCCCTCGTCTTTCCATAGCTCCTTCCTCACATGTATTCAATTTATTTTAGAGTGCTACTCATACCAATGTACAGTATCAGAGCACTTTACATCACACACACATTATATAGAGACAATGAATTGCATAGGTGTGTAAATCTATGTAAAGGAAATGTTACATAAGACGATGAGGACCTAAAGGTATCAGTACTAGTAGTAAGTACATTTTAAGAGTGCTTGGTTTTAACCCCTTGCATGCGCATGACGGAACCACGCCGTCATGAGCCACGGGCGGCATGTGAATAGAACAAAAAACTCCTCATGGACCTTTATTTCTTTTTTCCAAGAATTAATCTAGGCATGGGTTAATCACTTCTTATGGTTCATGTATATAATTGAATACACAAATGCATAGTCTTTACTTTGATAAAAAATCTTCCTTTTATTTTGTTAATTGATCATAAATTATACTTTTGATATGATCATTAAGCATTAGTCTTCATTATTTTCCTCAAAACCAGTACAAATCATTTCACTTTAACAAACATGTGTATTTTTTTGAAAGATTATATTTTTTTAAAGAATTTATATATAAAACAGAACAACTACAACCTACTCAGCATGACACAATCAATTCTCAGACATACTAACCACTCTTACTTATACACACTCATATATAACACATGTACTTAAGGGGTACAGGGAGCATCGGAACGTGGCGACATCTCCAGTGTTTGGTTTGTAGATGGTAACAACCTAAACAGATCCGGGCGCACGTGGTCTACGCGCGTTTCGGTGGATTTGGACAAACAAGGACCACCTTCATCAGGACCTCGCCCAATAAGGATACAGTGTCATCAACTTAATACAGGGTAGGAATACCTAAAAAGGTAACAATAAAACAATTTATGTATTTCACTTTTCAATTAACCCATGCTAAAACAGCAAACATTTCATAGTATCTAAAAAGCGGTGTGTCAGACTTAAGATGTGTGGTTGATAGAAAAGGCAAGGATGCCCCACCACGGGCGGCGTGTGCTCATGACGGCGTGGTTCCGTCATGCTGCGGCCGCTCCGCCTATGCGTCACTGATTCCCCACCTGTGCAGGCAAAATAACGAGTGGGCGGAGTCGTGACGGAACCACGCCGTCATGAGCACAGCTCGCCCGTGACTCATGACGGCGTGGTTCCGTCACGAGCATGGCAGCGCCGCACTCACCCCGCACCCCCCAGCGCCGCAGCAGAATTCGCGCCACGGCGAAGGGGTTAATAGAGCGCAACTTTGCTCTTTTATTTGTAGGGGTGTGTTATAATCATGGTTAGTGCGCATCCACATATAATCTGTTGTCGTTTTTATATTATGCTATGGGAACGTGAATTGTAATAACGTGGAAGCAAAGTGTTAGAGATTTCCTTCATGTAACCAAAGAAATAATGTGGTAAATGTACATATTTAGGTAACCATGTACGTGTGAAGTATATTCATGACTAATGAACGTATCTTTATGAAGGCTCCGATAAAATGTGTAAATTACTAGTTCATACTTGACAGCGCGCGACAGTTACCCGCGTTAATCACTGCCTGTTGTGTCTCGAGCTGTTTGAGAGACGAGGAAGGAGCATTTGTTTCAGATTTCCAGCACTGGTCCCTTTACAAAGGACACAAGTGATAGATCTTGCTGAAAGCTACCTCGCCCTGGTTCCTGCTTGTTGCATTCTGCTGCATTCATCTGACTTCGCCAGAAGCTCGCCGTGTCATCACCTGTGCCTGGAGTGAGGCTATCACGCTGTGGGCTGTGTTAAGTGCGGCAGGGCTGCGTGCAACAGAACAGGGACTCCATCTCCCAGGAGTCCCTGTGTGAACGATCTGCACCTGGACGCTCTCCCTGCTTGCCACGCCCCCCGACCGCCGAGTTAAAGGCTGTTGCTTGCTGGTCAGATTTGGGTCACTGATCTTGCTGAAAGCTACCTCACCCTGGTTCCTGCTTGTTGCATTCTGCTGCATTCATCTGACTTCGCCAGAAGCTCGCCGGACACGCTACGCGGGTCCCGCATCGCCGTGTCATCACCTGTGCCTGGAGTGAGGCTATCACGCTGTGGGCTGTGTTAAGTGCGGCAGGGCTGCGAGCAACAGAACAGGGACTCCATCTCCCAGGAGTCCCTGTGTGAACGATCTGCACCTGGACGCTCTCCCTGCTTGCCACGCCCCCTAACCGCCTCCACACCTTCATAAGTGACCTCGTTCACCGCTACGCGGGAGCGCGCGGGAGCGTCCCGGGAGAAGCCCGGGACAAGGGCGGGACAGTCTGCGACAGTCCGCGACTGGTAGAGACTGGACTGGGCCGCGCACTCTGCTCGTATTTGGTGAGGCACTGCCCCAACCTTTTGTCGGATTATTGTATTTTATCTTACTGGCCTTGCTCTATGATCTGGTTTGGTCGCTTCTTTTGAGCTCTATGTAAGTGTTGTTTTCTAAGCTTTAAGTAGGATTACACTGTATTGGGGCATTCAATGTCTAAGCAAAGGGCGGCCTCGGTATCGAATACCATGGACAATTATTTAGTTCAGGTTGTTGCTAAAATAAATAGTGAGAGGAGGTCATCATTAGGTTTGGGTTCATTCTCTAAGTCTGCTGCGCCTGAATCTATACGGGCCGAACCTCCAGAACTCGATAACAGTGGTATCATTGAAGCAGCATGCGATCAAGCAGACGACCAAATTTTTGCTCAGAACACCTCTACGAATTATGTTGTCGGTAGTGAAGAGGAGGTTGAGTTAGAAATATTAGAGGAAAAAGCCCCGTCCCCAGTACCTGTCCCTCGAACTACTAGAGGAGGCAGAAAGGTCCAGCCTAAACGGGGTGGATTACGTTCGGGCAGGAAAAGGCCCGCCTCCCCACCTAGTAATATTGATGTAGCGGACGAAAGTGGATTGATTGAGGATGTGAGTGTGTCCCTAACCAATGAACAGCTTAAAAAGTTTATGTGCATGATTGACTCAAAGATTAAGGGTATCGTCAAGCCTCTGGTAGCTAAAATAGATAAGCTAACGGACGAAGTGACCAGATTAGGGGGGCTACTGAACAAAACTTTAGTTGAGGTAAAAAAAAATGCCAGCTGAAGTAGTACAGAGAGTCTAGACCGAAAGGAAAACTACGAGGCCTGATGGAGGTGTGGGAGGGAATCCATTGCCCAAGTGTCCTACTGCTCCCGAGATAAATGCAGGAGAAGACGAGTCTGGGGGTGAGGTTCCCCCAGTAAGTCTTACTGCCCTGAATTCATTGAAAGGCTCGGTGGAACTTGTTGTTGAGGCCTCCCCCTTAGTTTTGGTTTTAGCTAATGTTCCACCACTGACGTCTGGCCAGGTGGAATCCACATCTTCCCTGCTGACCAAAGCACTGCACTGGTTAACTAATAACATGGTAATAACCCCCTGGGGTAAGCACCAGTTAGTGGATGAACTAGTCATGGCAAGAAGGGTGGATTGGATAGGAAGTGGTCCAAAAAGATTTAGGGGGGACTGTGTTGTGTTGAACTTTACTGACCTGGCAGTACTGACTGATATATTACCAAATGTACTCCCCCCTCAGCGTAGATCAACCGATATCATTCCACTCACACTTGACTTCTTCTATCAAAGGAGGGGAAGTGGCCTTAATCCGAGCATTTTGAGGACAAAATGGAATTTGGTACAAAACAAACGGGGAAGGGCTACCCAAATTAATGAGTGAGGATTCAACATAGAAAATAGGTTCTCAGCTCTATCTAATCTGAACGATTGCGACTGACTTGTTGGGGGCAAGAGTGCAGTACCTTGTGAACCAACTGGCCCAAATAGTTCAAGTACCCTCACCAAGAAGAGCAATGTACGTGGCAAGAAGACATTGCCAGGTAGTGTGTCGGCTGAGCCTCAATTGTATACTGTTGCATCTATTGTACGCTGTACTTCTGAGACTGACCCGAAAGGTGAGGGTGACATTCTTGCCGCTGGGTTTGGAGGCCGAACAATTGTTGCAGTTTCAGAAGTGGGTAAGGCCATTTATCTTGACCCTGTTCCGAATGCCTTGGCTGGTCCTGCGGCTGAGGTGGGAAAATTAATCTCTTGGAACCTTGCTGGGCTGCGTTCTAAACTTGACTCTGGTGATTGGTTCAGCTTTGTTAACTCCTTTGATGTTTGTGTATTTCAGGAGACTTGGGCATGTGAACCCGTATTTGTGTTGGGATACTTGAATTTTTCTGTGCCCGCTCTAAAGGGCCCAAAGGGGAGACCAATGGGGGGTCTCACTATTTGGGTTCGGCAGTCCCTAAATTTATCAATTAAAGCTATGGAAACTAGTCATAGTGATATCCAGTTAATTAAAATGTCCACTGGCACTATAGGAAAACTTGATATTTATAATATCTACCCCAGAGGCAACAAGGGAGGCAGATCAGAGGTATTAATTACCTTAGGTACCCTTCTTGACACGCATTTGCAAGACAATAATATTGTCATTGCTGGTGATTTCAATCGTACTTTTGAACCCCTAGTCGCTGGTGAAGACTCCCTTGGGGACGAAGAGGATTCTCATTGGGGCATCCCTAGGTTAGAGTTGGCCCCAGTTATATGCTGGACTGAGGATGTGGTCGGTCTGAACGCCTTGTGTTTTGAAAAGGGTTTAAGAGCCTTGAATGGTAGAACAAAATCCGATAAACAAGGGGCTATGACATTTGACAATGGGCGGCACAAAAGCAGAATAGACTATGTATTCTGTAGTATGACCTTATGGCCTAGGGTCTGCGACATGGAGGTTGTTTGGAGAAGTGAGAGTGACCACAACCCCTTATGCGTGGAGCATGAATGGTGGCTAGCTGCCAATGGTCTCATAGGCCCTAATACTCTTGTACCACCCTTGGTTGTTCCGGCAAATGATATGAGGAGGTTAAGGTGGGACAGGGTAGCAACCGATCAACAGGCCATTGATAAAATCAATTCTGAAACAGATAAAGCGATATTAGCTATGGAATCCGCTAATCCCTTTGCAGCTGGACTGGGTTGTGTGGTCAAAATTCATGACACTCTCTTTAGTATGATTAAAGATCAGTTTTTGAAGCCTGCCAAGCGTTACGGGGTGAGAGCCCGCAAAGGTGCAAAATGGTACAATGCTAACTGTAGAAATGCACGACTTGCTTTAGGTCGTGCCATCAAGGGGAGGGAGCCCGCGTCTATCCAGCTAGCCAGGAAGGATTATAAAGCTTGTATAGTGAAGGCTAAGAAAGCCTGGGACGAGCACCACTGGACTGAACTAAAACGTGCTAGTGATAGAAAAGACTCTAGATCGTTTTGGACCATTGTCAAGTGGGGAGGTGAGGGAGTGGTGGACCCCCCTAATAACAATGTTCCACAGGATGATTGGGGAAAATTCTTTAGCACCCAGTATGCTGAGACATGTCAGAATGCAAGAGTAGATAGTATTTGTCTACCGACTTCTCAAGATAATCTCTTTAGTTATAAAGAGATTATGATTGCACTAAGCTCAGTAAATAGTGGGCGCGCCCCAGGGCTAGATGGCGTACCTGCTGATATTTATATAAGTGATAAAGAACGGTGGTGTAAATACTTATTAATACTATTGCGAAAGGAGTAGAGGTTCCGAAATCTTAGAGGGGTGCTATTATCATCCCAGTGTATGAAAAGGGCGATCGATCAAAGCCTGGTAACTATAGGCCGATAAGCCTCATTGATACCGTGCAAAAGATAGTAGGGCGGGTGATAGTAAACAGGCTTCTTGACTGGGTTGATGATAATAATGCTCTGTCACCCTTCCAAGCAGGTTTTCGTAGGGCTACAAGTACGGTGGACCAGGTATTCCGGTTTCAACTACTGCAATGGAGGACTGTGGTGTTGGGGGGGGGCAGCCTTTATGCGGCTTTCGTCGATCTACGGGCTGCCTTCGACCTGGTGCCACAGTCGAAGCTGTGGTTTGTTCTTAAGGATTTGGGGGTGCCAGAGGTGCTACTGTCACTGATAATGCGGCTTCATGAGTTAACTTTTGCTAAAATCCAGTGGGGTTGTCAGGGGATGGTCACAGCGGACTTCCCTGTTGAACGAGGTGTTTGACAAGGGTGCTCAATGGCACCAACCTTGTTTACTTTGTATATTAATGGTGTGGTCGCCCGTATGCTATCAGCGCAGGTGGACGCTCCCTCGCTTTCTGGTACAAAAATTCCCATTCTAATGTTTGCGGACGATACGCTCATTCTATCCAAGACCCCAAGTGGTCTGCAGCGTGCTCTGTCCATTTTTGATCAATTCTGTGGGAACACGGTCTTGAGGTCAACGTGACCAAAACAAAACTCATGATTTTTAATCCCCATCCTAGTTTTAAATCAAAGATTATCATGAGTGGTCGTCCTCTTGAGGTGGTGAACTCCTTTACGTATCTGGGTATTCTCATTGCTGACAATAGTAGGTGGTGCCAGCATATAGATATTGCTACCTTGAGGCATAAGCAATTATCAGGTGCTATTAGCTCGGAACACAGAAAATCTTTGACGAAACCCGTTAAGCCTGCCTTGCAGGTTTACGAAGCGAAGGCGCTTGGGTCAGCTCTTTACGGGGCGGAGCTGTGGGAGTTCGAGAAGTTGAATACCCTACAAGCTTCGGAAAACAAGTTCTTCCGGGCAATCACAGGCACCCCGAAAAGTACTCCGCTGTTGCCTTTAAGGTACGATCTAGGTAGGAAACAAGTTTCCGATCTAGCTAGACTACGCCCAATTCTATACTGGAGAAGGCTCTGGACGACTCCTGAGCTTTCCCATTATGCTGATGGTTTTGAAGACGTTATTAAAGCGGATTCATTCCATAAAATAGGGTGGCGCAAATCGCTGAAGGTAACATTGCTTGAATTAGGTTTGAGCTCGCTTTGGCTAGATCCAGCAGGAGCAACATTTCCTACCAAGAGTGTCTTGAAAAATATCTACTGGGACTACGTTGCCATTAGGAGTAGGAGTAGCTTTAGCACAGGGTCCATGACAGTGGGATTCCTTGAGGCGAAATTGTATCCTGCCCTGGAACCCTACTGGGATATTATAACCAAACCAGGTGATAGAAAACTTCTCTTCCAGTTGAGAGCCGGTGCCCTCCCCCTAAGAAGTCTTATACGGAAATGGGGAGGTGGGGTGTGTGATATCTGCCCAGCCTGTGGTTTGGGGAAAGAAACTCTTGGCCATTTTCTATTTTCTTGTAAGTCCTATTGTGTGCCTAGACGTGTATGGTTATTTCCAATGTGTAGGAACCTGGGGACTAATTGTAGTACTGTTGCCCTGCGAATTATATGTTCGAGTACTCTGTCTTGGATTTCAATTGCCACTGCTAAGTACATCGGATGGGCCTGGTCGATCAGGCAGAGACTGCTAGTCAACTGACTATTCTCTGCCTGGATAATTTTTCTGCAAGTTTAGAGTTATGGCTTTTAGATATTTGTGTTTTTTAACCAAGTACATTTTATTCTTGTATAAACTTTTATCTTACTTGCCAACCTTGTAATAGGTGAAATTATTGTAATTAATTTTATTACTTGAGACAACTGTGAATTGTTTGCTTTATTCCGACTGTCTAGTTTAATTGTTTTTTAATTGGTGTATTTTCTGTTTTTATGAGTGCTAACTCGAATAAAGCATTATTTGACTTGACTAGTTCATATATGCATGTATTTTAAATGCGCGCTCTGTTCTAATCTTAGATGAAAACTTGGTAGGCCTAACTTTCGTTTCTCTAAAAAGGTCGCAAATTTAGAATATGGTTGCAAATTGCAAATGCATAAAAAAAATAGCAAATCTGCTTCCTGGTTCAGGGAGACGACCCCTAAAACAAGACATGCCGGATCCCCGCAGTCAGGAATGGATGCATAGAGAGAGTGGATAGCGGCAGAGCACAGGCACCCCAAACAAAAGACACTCAACACGAGGAGCAAGAGGGGAGAAAGTAAAAATGAAAATTCTCGGAGTAGGAAATTGAACTACTCACCAATGCGCGCTTCAACAAGCACGACCTCCTGTTTAGCCAGGCATCTATGACTGTGCCAGCGAGTGAGACACAGAAGTGCAAGATATGAAAGGACATGCAATGCAACAGAAGATGAATGCGGTAGGTGTGGCACAGCGCTCTGCAGGAAAGATTCACAAGAGGTGGAATGAACTCCGCTCAAAATCGGAGGAAAAGGTCACAAAATGCCTGAACGAGTCATGTCACAAGAGGCGGATCATCAACTGCACCCTTCCCCACTACACTGGAGGCAATGGTAGAGTCCACTCCTGAGCCAGAGGCTGTCATTTGTTTTGCCAGCCAGGATACGTCTGCGCCAATACCTTCGCAAAGTAAGTGCAAAACGTTATTAATGGTAACATTTCTGACCTTGAAACTGGTCTCCAAATGCATGTAAAAGAAACTTACTCAGGCTTATCAGCATGGGGTTATGCTATGTCGTAATTAGCCTTCATGGTGCTTTATGGGACTCATCATTTTAGACAAACACAGTGTAGTTAGTGTCAGTCATTGTTTGAATAAATTTGTGCAACCAAAGAGAATGTGTTTCTCACATAAAGATTTCAATGGTATTTACATTATCCAATCAGATGCATCTGGGGAAGACATTAAAGTTCCAATAGATGAGGGTGAGAACAGACACAAATGGTGGAAGAAGAAGAAGTAGCCCTGGAGGCTCCTTGGTCTGAGGCTACTGCAGAACTACAGGCTGTGTATGGTGGGCTTGAGACGTAAACGCTGCAGGTTCAGCACCTGTAGCACAAACAAATTAAAATGATCAACAGAAAATTACAGATAATCAACTGTCCACTACTGTGGTGTTTAACAAAGTGTCCAATCAGTTGGCAGACAATCGGGCCAGTATTGACACAGAAATGGACAAACTGACAGTGCCCTTGAGAAACTCTGCACTCAGATGTTAGAGGACAGAAGCACTGAAAGGCGCAGAAATGGATGCAGTGGTGTGCACATGGATGCCATGACCAGGTCCATTGGAAGCCTCGTCCAGGACATCACTGCACTATTGAAGCATACTGTGATGCTACAGGTGGAAATGGGCCCCTTCAGTGGGGATGTTTTGAGGGACCTTGGAAAGATAACTGCAACATAGAGGCAATCTAAACTGAACAAATTGCTAGTGGTGTGGAGCAGAGGCTGCTGATAGTGTGTTGTCCAGCGTCAGCAGCATCTCTGCCAGCCGCGGCCCGTGGAGGGAGTTCCGTGGGGCAGAGAGGCGGGGCGGGGGAGGGGCAGGGTGGGGGGTACTAAAAACTGGAATATGGATAATTGGAGGTAAGTAAACAATTAAATAAATAAAACAAATTTCGTAGCGCGCGCGCTGCATTGCATTTTGCGATGCAGCGCGCTACGAAATTCGTTTTATTTATTTAATTGTTTACTTACCTCCAATTATCCATATTCCAGTTTTTAGTACCCCCCACCCTGCCCCTCCCCCGCCCCGCCTTTCCGCCACACGGAACTCCCTCCACGGGACGCGGCTGATCTCTGCCACAGATGCATGTGTTCTGCAATGCAGTAGCAGCCACACTCCTGCACCTCAACACGGTGGCGCATCACATACTGGATGCATTCAAAAGAAATAATTGAGAGACACCAACCAATGATTGGCTATATTCGTTTTTTTCATTTGTTGTTCAGCTGTAACTGACATACATGATTTCTTCATGGGATCAAAATTCATGAGAATGACCGCTTGTTTGTCAACTGTTTAGTAACAGCTGACATTAAAGGTATCTTTACTTTAAGCAATCAATCAAGTGTGGTGCCATTTTTTTACAGTGTTGTGGATATGAAAATGTCTTACCTTGAGACGTAATGTGTAGCAATGTGGTCCCTCGCCTTCTCCCATCCACTGCTCTGCTTTCCTCTGGTGGCTGCAGAACTAGTGGGCCAGGATCCTCCTCCTTCAAATCAGAGTCAGACACCGCAATGTGTAAGCCTCTCATGCTGGCAATATTGTGAAGGATGGCACATGTTTCTACAATCTTACAAGCGGTGTCTGGTATATATATATATATTGTAAGGCACTCCCACTCTTATGGAGGCAGTGAAAACGTGATTTGAGTAGTCGAAATGTCCACTCTATCGAAGTCCTGGTGCGATGATGTGCAGTGTTGTATCACCTTTACCTTTCATTTGGGTGGTGGGAGAAAGGTAGGGTGTGAGGCTCCTGGGGCATAGGGCATATGCACTATCACCAGAAACACATAGATTAGTGTGAGATACTATAAATATTGTGACTATTTATGCACTTACATATAAGCTATATTCAAATAACTTTATTCGACAATTCTGTCATAAAAGCTTCTAAAAACACCTTACACCAGTTGGACAATATTGATTAAGATATTACCTACTGGCGGTCGCCAGTAGGTAGTTATAGTTAGGACCCTGTTTCCATAGGAAATCCGCAACATTCTATTTGGAATAACTTTGGCGCCGGTCGACGAATCCTCGCGAAATTTTCAAAACTAATGGGGCGCTACGCTCCGCTCCTACCCTGAAAGTCTCGGGGGGATTCGTCAAACGGGGGCTGAGAAAAAAGGGGGGTCCCAAAACGCGTTTTCCCCATGCATTTTTCCATAGGACCTTTAGACACAGCTACAGCCCGAACGGCTGAACAGAATTACTTGTAATTTGGCAGAGAGGTAGTCTTCAGGTCAAGGAAGTGCCTTTTGTAGGTCTGGTGTAAATCTGTTCAGTAGTTCCTGAGAAAATAGCATTTAAATCAATATATATATCTGTAAGCGCGCTCCGAGCGCGCACCGTAAGCTTACCGTACGCGTACGGTGCCGTGCGCGAGCGCGATTCTGATTGGCTGTTAGATCTTAGTAAAAATTCGAATCGGTCGAAACCAGGAAGTGTCGGCCGCCATTTTCTCTCTTGCACTCTGAGGGGGGGATGAAAAACAAAGTTGGATATCATTAAAAGGGGGCAGGCTAGACAGCTCCTAACCACCTAGCCTTGGTTATGGTGTGCCAGGCCATCCAAGGCCCAAAAAATAAATTTTTTTTTTTTTTGAAAAAACGCCGAATACGCTTACCGTACGCGTACGGTAAAAAATAATTAAAAAAAAAAAAAAAATCCATATTATCCCCCCCCCGTGAGCAAAAGGTGCCTGCAGGGCACCTTTTGTACATGGCATATAACACATGTCAACATTTAATAGAAAACCTTTCACAACGAAGCGCATAATATGTCCTCCGTGTGCGGACGGTGCGCGAAGGGCATCGTGCGTACATGGCCCTTCCAGCGTAACGTGGGCACGCGGTGCGCGTAGCGCACCGCGTGCCCACCGTGCGTGCACGGCACTAACTGCGTTAAGTGGGCGCGCGGTGCGCAAAGCGCACCGCGTGCTCACTGTGCACGCACGGTGCGCGAAGCGCACCGTGCCCTCACGGAACGAACTGCGTGAAGTGGGCGCGCACGGCACGAACGGCGTAAAGTAACTTAGCATTTAAAAAACCGTACAAATTCACTGAAAAAACCATAGGTTTCACACACGTTATAGTTAGGAATTAGCATTTAAAAAACCTTGCAAATTCACTGAAAAAACCATAGGTTTCACACAAGTTATAGTTAGCTGTACATTTCACTCGTAAAAAACCAATGAAATTCCACGTTATAGTTAGTGCAGGCAACTATAACTCACGCGACCGCAATCCTCTGCTGATGCTAATACTGTATTTAGACACTTATTTGCCCATGTCTTCTTCCATTAAATTTTAGCTATACATATATTACAAATATTTTTTTTTCATAAAGACACATATGTCATTAGCAGAGGATTGCGGTCGCGTGAGGTATAGTTGCCTGCACTAACTATAACGTGGAATTTCATTGGTTTTTTACGAGTGAAATGTACAGCTACCTATAACTTGTGTGAAACCTATGGTTTTTTCAGTGAATAAAACTATAAATGCAATTATTTACATAATAAAATGTCTTAAAATATATTAAATTAAAAAAAACATTTGTCGAATAATGCTAAGAATGGTCTGGATGCAAACCCCAGTCAATTCCTATAATGTAAAACACATTCTCTCCCATGGGTATAAGTCCATAGATTAGGACAACCTCCACATCCCCAATATTTCCAACTGTAAACAGCTATCTCTTAGGGAGTAGGTGGATGTTGTTTTAACGCCTTAGATCATATGGACCATGCCCAGCCTAAAAACTTGGCCAAAGCAATCGCAATATGAGGAGACGCATCTGATCGAAGAACTCTAAGTGCTTCCTCGTGCTTTCTGAAGCCCAGTATTTTGCAAATGGGAATGACCCATACCCTTCGGAGAACACTATAGATAGGACAGAAAAACAATAGATGACTTAAAGTTTCCTGATTATCTGGGCACCAAGGACATACTTCTTTTGAGGACCCTACCCATCTGCTTGTGAACGACCTTAATGGGAGGGAGCCAACCCTCAGTTGAAAGTACAGTTTCCTATCATGGGGTTTCATAATTGCATCCCAGTATTTTTCTAGTATAGGTCTTTGTTTAAATTCAAGAAATAGGCCTGTTAGGTGCCTTGTGGATCTGCTCATGCAAGCCTCTTCCGTTACCCAATCTCAATACATACTCTTCAATGCTTTTTTTTAGGGGAAAACTGCATTTTGGGGATCGTTCCACATTTCGCTCAAGCCCATCCTCAATAGGAGCGATCTGATCTCTTTTAGCCAAGGAATTTTATGGAAGATATCAGCTTCCATAACGTCCTTGAGACCATTGGCGTAGTGTTCTAGTTCTTCTGTACACCAAAGTCTTCGCCAGTATAATAGTGGTCGAAGCTTTGCGGAATCATTTACAGCCTTCCTATCTAGATCTATCCGAAGTGTATACATCGGGGTACTCACTGGGACTCCAACCACTTTGCGTAGAAATGAATTCTCAACCGCAGTCAGTTGATTCAGGTTCGCGAATCCCCATAACTCCGCTCCTTAGAGAACAGATCTCAGAACCTTTAGCCTATAAATTTCCATTACCGGGGTAACGGGCTTCGTGTAAGAGGTTCTAAACTTCCCTAGAAGCACCCCCACCTGTTGTTTAAATTTAAGAGCAGTCAGGTTGAGTTGATGTTTCCAACCCATGTCCTTCTGTAAGGATACGCCCAAGTGTGCAAAGCCTTTAACTTGCTCTAGCATAACATTTTTCATGCTAATTTTGCCCCGAAAGGATCTATGTTCATTGAACGACATGAATTTAGTCTTCCCCGTGTTTATTTCTAGCCCCCGGATGCTACAGAACTCTTCGAACCTCTCTAAAGTTTTCTGTAGGCCACTAGGTGTCTTGGAAATTAATAGGGTATCGTCCGCAAACATGAGGACAGGGATATGGACTCCTGATAGTACTGGGGCGTCGGAGGGGACCAGGGCCAGGTAATCGGCCACCCCATTGACGAAGAGTGAGAACAGGGTAGGTGCAAGCACACACCCCTGCCAACAGGAAAGGTCTCCGTGACCTCGCCACTAGATCCCCACCGCTCCCAAGCATAGTTTTCCTCATGTAAGCGGACGATTAGGGACAGCAACTCCAGAGGCATGCCCAATTCTCCTAGTACGTGCCACAGCTTACTGCGTGGCACAGTATCGAACGCTGCCTTCAGGTCTACGAACACTGCATACAATGCTCCCTTGCCCAGTAAAACAGTCTTCCAATAAATTGTCATAAAAAGGAATACCTGATCTATTGTGCTTGTAAGAGGGCGAAACCCTGCCTGCAATGGGGTGAGTATGTGGTGTTCGTCTATCCATGACTGTACTTTATGCAGAATCAACCGCCCTACGACCTTTTGGTTGGAGTCTATAAGGCTGATCGGCCTGTAATTGCCTGCCACCGATTTATCGCCCTTTTTGTAAACAGGTATTATTTCCGCTCCCTTCCATGAAGACGGGATTTGGGCACCGCATGCGACTGCATTGGCAATAGTGCATATGTAACTACACCACAGCGGTTTGTTGTGCAAAAACACATCGGCGGGTACACAGTCGAGCCCCGCAGCTCTGCCAGGTGTCACTGTGTCTAATGCCCTAGCCACATCGCCCAAAGTAAATACCCATTTAGTAAAGGGTTTGTCGTCGAGGGGTCTACTATCCAATTCGTCTGTTGGTGGTGCGTACTGGGGTTTAAAGTGCTCCACCTAGTGCTCCTGGGCAACATTATTCTGTGGGGGATCTGGGCATCCACCATTCTCCCATTTATATTCATCCCAGAATAATTTCTGATTTTTATCCTTGCACGCTTCCAATAGGTCACCCCATCTAGCCTGGTCCCATTGTTTTTTAGCATCTCCGACTACTTTCCTATAATTGTTCCTTGCCAGCCTTACTCTGTCCCCATCTCTATTTCCTAGGGCAGATCCTAACTCGACCCTGGCCTGGCGGCATTCCTCATTATACCACCTGTGGGATTTCTTTATATTCGGTTTCCTGGTGCTACCATGCTTAAGAAAATAAGACTTCAGGCGATCAAAGAGGGCTATGTGCTCCTCCATCACCACCGTCTTCCATTCCTGGCTGTCATCTTTGGTACCTAATACACCCATGGTATTGCTTAATTCGAGTTCCATTTTGGCCACTATCTCCGGGTGCTCAACGATATGATTCGACTTAAGGTGGCGCATATCATTACTAACTACAACATCATTATTAACTAAAGTATCCCTACTGGGGATTACTTTACATATCGCCCCCACCAAAGTCATAACAAGCGGATTGTGGACACTTTCGGCTCGGTTTACTATAACCATATCATTGAGAAACTGCCACAGGTGAAGGCTGACCAGCCAGTAGTCTATACGGCTTGACGAGATCCCATTATCAAAAGTTGCAGCCCCGGTCCTGTCAGATGAGTGCGGCCGTTAGCCGCCCTCAGCTGCAGGCCCAAACATAGACCCTTTAGATGGATGGCCGCCTCTGTCCATCTTTTTATCGGCGGGATTTCAAGGATAGGTATTCCCCACTTACAATCCTCCTCTTCCGTAAGGCTCCCATCGTCGGGCCCCATCGGCTCGAACGTGGTGTTGAAATCCCCCCCGATTATCGGCCAGACTTTACTAGGCGATGATTCTAGCATGAGTTCCATTGCTGTCACTACCTCAGAACGACACCCTCCAGGAAGGCCACGTGCGTAGATATTATATACATCTTCTCGTATCCCTGACCCCATCTTCATTTTTACGGCTAGAATGTCACTACTTGCTGTAGGTAGTTGTGATACGTACAGGCCAACGCCTGCCTAACCCAAATTACCAAACCACCCACTGGCCGTCCCCTATCTTTCTTCTCTGCGGGAATATAGAAGTTCAAATAGCCCTGGCGAAAAACATGATCCACTGCCCACGTCTCCTGGAACAAACATATATTGTGTCCCTCGATGAAATCAGACCACTCTTCCTGTGATATCTTAGAGCATAAACCAGCAATGTTCCAGGACAACAAGGACAGATCGCTAGAAAAGGGAGGGGGAAGGATTTCTGAAATAACCTCCCGGTCCATGGTTTGGAGCCGTACTTTGCTTGTGTTTGTCCCTGAATCTATTCGAGAATCTAGTCCACCCACCCTAGTAATAGGCAGTGAGTTAACATTCTCAACATCGGGATCGGGCAGAGCATGGGATGCCTGTGTTCCCCCAAGAGTTAGGACATGCAAACCAGTTAATTGATCTTTTTGAGAACCCCTATCTATCCCTGTACTCTCCATCATAGATGTGCGACGACCAACCATGTTTCCGGTCTGAACCTGGGGCGAGTGGCGTCAATCACATTCCTCGAGCCCTGAAAGTATATCATACCTATTCCTGGTCTCAATGCCCCAGGAATTTCCTGTAGGAACCCCCCTGCTCCTGAACGATCATATCCTGTGGCCATATTCCCCTCCGGATAAAAATAATCAAGGGGCACAACATTTATTTGGGGCCTGGGCCTTTCCTGCACCCACCCACATATGTGCGCAACAGCTCTGGTGTCCTTGAAGTTAATTATTATATAATCACCCCGGTCTAGTTTTTTCCTACCCCCAACCCACTCTACCCTTCGGGCAAATAAGATCTCGGCCGATGCCGTAGGGGGGAGCGGGCGATTTGCATTTAACCACTGTATGCACTTTCTTTTCAAGGCGGGATAGTCCTCCCATTGACCCGATCTTAATACTGGTACCCCCACTAATATTGCCACATATGGTGCACAGGCCGGGGGGAGGTTAATACATGGTGTGGTTTTCCGCAGTCGGTCTCTGGAAGGTGTGATATTTATCTCGGGAAGGTTCATAATCGAGGTAGTGTTACAAGGTCCCTCCCCCTTGCACATTGTTGAGGTGCTAGGTCACTCCCAGTTGGCGTAAAACCTCTATCCTGCCCCTGGTGATCTAAATGAGTTATCTGTGGATGGCCATGACCAAACATTCCAACTTCGCACCGGATGGCTGGGAATATCCCACCTACGGGTTCTGTCGGTGGCCTTCCCTGCTTCTCTAATCCCTTTGCTCCTAGTATTGGGGCCCCTCTACCCTGGACCCTCAATACTTCAGCCTCGAGAATACTCAACCTAGTATCTATTTTGTCCAACCTTTCATATATGGGAGCACACGATTTAATGAACAGATTTTCCATTTTGACCCACATGTCCTCTCCCCAACAGAATGATGTCTCCTCCCTAAGACTTGTTATTGGGGCGGTAGATCCCGCCTCTAGAGGGGCAACTTCGGGGGTTGTCTTAGCTGGAGGACCATTATCGTCCATCTCCGGATTATGCTTCTTTGCCTTTGTTTTCCTTCCCTTATGGTGTACATCTACCTGTTTCCTCTTTGATTCCGTTGTTGACCGATTTATAGAAGCAGAGTTTGCGCTACGAGTATGCATGCATCTTCGTGTGGGCTCAGTCAGGATACTGCTGTCCACTGGATTTATTATAGAGCCCCTGCTAGCGCTCCCCTCCTGATTAGATAAACTAATCACAGATGTTGCACTGGTTTGTCCTTGGGTAACTTCGGGCACTATATTCAGAGGAACAGCAAGAGTGTCATGGGGGGACTTTGCCTGCACCAAATTGCCCAGAGAAGACCTTTTATCAAATGTTGGATCCATAGAGAATCTCTTTTCAGTCAGGACTATTTCTCTCTCCAGTGCCGATGATGCGCGTATGATAAACTGGTCTAAAGTGCCCAGCACAGAACCTCCGGTGGTATTTTTTTGTTGGGCCATAGTCAAATGTACTTGCTAACAAACAAGGAGATACCGTGATATACAGATATCCTTGCACGGCTTGCCCCGGTCTAGAACGCGACGGGGATGACGTGATACTCTTATAGGGCCCTGGGCGAAAAGGGAGGGCTTCGCTTCTCGCTGGTTGCCCCCGCTGTCTCCGGGGGTCAGTAGTCTGTGGCTGGTCTCCTGCTGCGTCTCCCGTGGAGCGGGAGGCGCGAGGTCACAAATGCTGATGGGGGCGGAAAGGGAGGGCTTCGCTTCTCGCTGGTTGCCCCCGCTGTCTCCTTGGGTCAGTAGTCCGTGGCTGGTCTCCTGCTGCTTTCCGCGCTGCGTCTCCCCATATAAGCATTTACATTGAATCTCAGTACGTAATAAGTATCCATCATTAAACTCTCCACTTTCCAGTCGTCTGGATGTTCCGCTGTGCCTAAACATGAAGGAGGCATGGGTGCTCCCTGGATATTGTGAGGCAATGTCAGTTATTATGCTGTGGGCATTGCAAACCAATTGTATATTAAGGGACAACATATTTTTCCTGTTCCTAAAAAGGTATTCAAGATAGGAGGGAGGACATATGGTCACATGTGTCCCATCTATACACCCTATGACCTGGGGAAATGTTGCCATCCTGTAAAATTGCAATTTGGTAATAAGCATTTCCGCATCATTCCTGGCCATGAATATGTGTTGGTGGATGTTGAGAAGCATGGTATTGGGGAGTGAGCAGAAGAAACACGGAAGCACTTTTTGCAGCACCCCACCTTCAACAGCTACCACACTCTGGTAACTGCAAGTGGCTAATAGGTGTAGCAAGCAGAACGCCTTGACCTGGGTGGGGATGGAATTGCTGCACAGAGTACTGCTTTCTAGGTGTGATTTTAAAAGGGAAATTAACTCCAATGTGACAGTGCTACTTAGCCTGTATTTGTCTTACAGCTCTATCTCTGTTTGGTCAAAAATGATCAGCCTGACTTTGAATATCCTCTCTTGTCTCCAGTGGCGGCTGATGACATTTGAAAGTGGTGAGGCGTACATTTTTGCAATAAGTCTCCTGTGACAAGTGAGTGTATCGAGCGAGTCCAATCGTCAAAAGGGAGTTTGGGTGAGGGTATAGGGGGTTTCTCCCCCCTGAAAATTTTGAAAAGAGAGTCGGCAAACAGTGCATTTTCATGTAAATTTGAAAAAGCACGAAGATTAATGAAGCAATTGTGAAACTGAAGATATGACATCAATAAAGAGATTTCATATGATAATGACTTAGAGGTTACTGCATGATTGTCTGTACAAATGTTGGGGCTATTGCTATGAATAATGGAAATGTGCTATATGTTAATGACAGTGTGCTATGCTACTGCACCATCCGTTAGTACAATATTTGTGACAGTGTGGCCCAAATGCACCACCAACAACAATACTACACTCTTACCACATTCATGCTAAATGAGTTGGGCCTGTACTATTTCCTGAACCACTACAGATTTACTGACTTTTTCACTCGATCAGCGACACATGCTAGAACACAATCAGCCAGCTACAGAACAAAATCCAAAACATGTTTTGCCTCATTATAAATAATATCAAATGTACACTGCGCTGTGACCGCCGTGCTAGATGGGTGCTAGTGCATGCCATCCTGAGTTTACCTTCTCCTGAGCGTGCTAGTGTGTGCCTGGGTTCCCAAGTGTTGGATGAATGCATGTGCTCCTTGCTGTACTAGTGCATACACCATGTAGTGCATATATGTTTCTTACTGAGTGCACTTTTTCCTGAGCCTGCACTGCATGCCTATGCTCTTGAGTGCTAGACGAGCGTACAATCATGACTGTCAGATGGGAACGTGTTTGTCTCTGGTCCTGAGTACAGAGCACTAGAGGAGTGCGTGTGCGCTTGCAAGTGTAGTGGGTGCATAATATTTGTGTTGCACTGCTTGAGTCTGGCTGTGAATGCTCTGTTCTCCACATAATGTTTTCACGTGGGGCTCAACATAAAACATTCCCCATCATCATTAATAACAGCCTTTCTCCTTGTGTGGCTACTACTAGGGCCTGGTTCTCTTCATTTTACTTTTTAGTGTTTCCTCCTCCCTGGCTGATGAAGTGCCTACTTTCAGGCGCTATGGCTTTCATTAGCTGCAGGTAAAGCTGTTATTTTTATCTCCAACAAGAGTGTGGTAAAACAAACGTATTACCGGCATCAAAGGCAGGCTGCCACACAGGGCTGGACTGGCTGTAGGGGGCTCCTGGGTATTTCCCCGTGGGCTGCCAGGGTGGGGGCCGGTTTTGGGCCGCTGAGGGCTGTTTTTGTTACCAGGGGCTGGCAATATCGGCCCCCTGTAACACAATTGGGAAACAGCATGGTAGCACACCCCCTGACCCCCAGGGGGGCCGGCCGCGCTGTTTGCCAGGGCTGGTTTCGGTTCCCAGTCCAGCACTGCTGCCACACCACTGCCCAGCCTTGTCCCTGCGACCTGGAGTGTTGATTAGTGTTTTGTTCTGTGAAAGGCTGCGTGTGAAAGGCATGGCAGGGAGGTGCTGAACACCTATTAGTAAACCATTGCTAACCATTTAGTCTAAATAATTTAGACAGCATCAGGTTGCATGTGGATGTTCCCAGACACTGAAACTCCAGACTAATGCGGTCGGCGCTGAGGTGATCATAATCAAAAGCTAGTACTACCAGTAACGTGAATCGGACTAAGTAAATGGAAGGAAGGAAATACAAGGACCCATGCCTGAGCTACCTACTGCTGGTGCTACAAACTTTAAAACCTAGGCAGCGCCAGCGCCACATGCTAGATCAATTAGCCACTGAAAAGAAATTGAATTATATTATAAACAAATTTTTTTAAAACATTTTTGTGATATTCTTTTTTTACACAGCATGCGACCTGTCCGCTTCTCCAACTCAGAGTGCTGCCTTCAGTGGCTTCCTTCCAACCTACAGTACGGTTTGTACATGTGCAGTGGTGGCGATCAGACTGATGACTCCTATACAAGTAATACTAGTCATAATCTTAATTAATCTCTGTAACTTGCTGTATGTCTGCCTTCCATGTAACCGATAAATGTAAGCAAAAACAAACTAACGGTCATCCTAAAAAGTGCCAGAGCCACATTTAGAAGTATTCAGGGCAGGGGTATGGTCTGGCCTCAGAAAAGATGGCAGCTGGTTAATGCTGCTCCGCTCTGGGACTCGAGGACTTTTAAGGTTGACGGGCAGAGACAGCGCCCTGTCACCTACCACAACATAAGGACTCTTCTCTTGAGTGCCTCTGGACCTCCGTGACACTTCTTGCAGCTGCAGTAAGCCCTTATAACACTTCAGTTTACTTAAAATGTGCGGCTTGTCTCCGTGACTGGATTTGCAGCCGCCATTTAACATTCCTGACATACTCAGCGCATTATTGGCACCGCTGCGTTTTTCTCCTGTCAGAGGCATGCTGTAACTCTGGTTAACTCTTCGGTGGATTTTCGTTCCATTATTCTTACTGGCATTGATGCCTTAGTTATTCCCCTCTGCAAATGTCATTTATCCTGGATTTACAAATGTCATCTGTTTTTTAACTTCATTAATGTTTTTCACTATTCTCCATATGACAATTTGTGGAAACATTGTTAATGCTATAGTTCTTTGAGAGTAGATGATCCTTTAACAGTATTTGATTCTTCATCTCTGCTATTCAAGCAACAATGTTTTCTGTGCGACTACCTTGCAAACTTTACACAGCTCTTCTCTCCTATTCTGACGCACATGTATTTGGGGGGAAATAAATCTGGTAGAGGTGCAGCTTCTACATCCATCCAATCTCTGCGTCCTAAATACACTACAATACATACCTCAAACCCCTTTTCGGTATTGCAAAGCGACATGGAGGAATCAGAACAAGTCGCACCTTCCCATTTTATAGACACAGAGACCACTTCGCCCTCATTTACTACTCCTCTTCCACACTCCTCACCGTCAAATGGGAAAAATGTATCTAAAATGCCTACCTCTTCTGTATTATCATCTAATAAGATAATTTAAAAGGATCCTCCTTCTCCGACCACATCTCCACCGCCAGCCTCCTTAGAATTGCTTCTGGACGAGGTCAGAGCAATTAAACCCTATATGGAGGAAACAAACATACATCTACAAGCCCTAGAGGATAAATGGCCTAGCTGGATAACAAAATTAACTTAATGGAACACCAATTAAAATCTATACAAATATCCTCTCAACAAATTCACCCTATGAAAACAGAAATCTTACAACTGCAGAAGCAAGTGGAAAATCTCGAAAACCGGAATAGACTAGCAACCTAGGTATTTATGGTTTGGCTGAAGGATTGGAAGGCTCTAATCCCATTTCTTTTTTTCAATCTTTTTTTTGCCTCAGATCTGTAATTGAGACTCTCCAACATTAAACATACAATGAGCACACTTGGTCGTTCTCCTCAGAATGCATTTATCCATCGTAATCCAAGAAGCGTAATATTATATTTTTTAGAATATACGGATTTGTTGAAAGTCCTACAAGCAGTCAAAATCAAACGTTGCATCTCATGGCAAGGATCCCAGTTATTCTTTTCACCGGACTATGCGAAGGTCACGCCAGACAAAAGGAAAGGTTTCTTAGCCATGCGTCCAGCTCCACATAATTTGAATGCCAGATTTGGCCTACTCTACCCGTGCCTCTTTAAAGTGACTTATAAGAATAAAACAACAACATACGAAGATCCAGGCTTACTTCAACAATTTCTTGATGGTTGAAGAGAAGACTCCATGGAGTTTGCAGGATCATCTTTTACTTGAAGATTTCTTCTCCCTTACTAAAGATAATTGTAATTTTAAAATATTCCTATGATATATTTTGATTAGCTAATCTCCTTATGTCTCCTCCCACCAGGTGTCGTTTCCCTGCTCCACCCAATGTTGTATAGTCCGTTTGAACTGATGCCCTCCTCGTGGTCTCTCCCGGAGTTTCGTGACTGACTGTTCATCTTCCCTGTGTGGCCTCAGCACCCTCCATCCATGTTTGAGTCTTTGGTATGTTGTATTGTCTTTTCTGTCTATACTATCTATCTTTTCTCCTCTCCTCTCTTTTCTTTTATCCTTTCTTTTTCCTGTTTTCCTTTCCTTCTCGCCTTTATTCCTTCTATTTCAATATTTTCCATTCATATCTTGTTTCTTTGCTGTTGGAGTGCTTGTTTTTCATTTTCTAAATATTGCACGTTTTCTATTATATCTTGTTTTGCTGTAATAGAATACAATTTTTTTTATTCTTATTTTATACAGTTCATTAATAACGTTACGTGTTATTTCCTGGAATGTTAAAGGTTTGGGTACGCCTATTAAAAGGCAAAGAGTATACTGATAGTAATTAATATTTA
This sequence comes from Triturus cristatus, assembly GCF_964204655.1. Classification (NCBI taxonomy): domain Eukaryota; kingdom Metazoa; phylum Chordata; class Amphibia; order Caudata; family Salamandridae; genus Triturus; species Triturus cristatus. The sequence goes on along the minus strand of NC_140595.1, from coordinate 693,918,984 downwards.
TGACTCAGTGATGGGTAGTATAGAGAGGTAGCAAGCGTTTTGGATGGGTAGAGTTTTTGGTAGGGAGGAGTACTTAGGGCTCAGGGATGCGTAGTCTATAGTGGCAGTGAGGAATATTTATGGCTCATAGAGTCGTGTATAGTGGTAGTGAAGAGGTTTATCTGGATGAGGAACTGATCCAATGTGCTTTATATCGTCCTCTGCTGTCTCCTCTTCTCCTTCTCTCTACAGCTACCCTCTTCTAACCTCTTTCTTTACTTCAGCCAACCCACCTGGATTAATTCCCTATTTCCTTTTAAATTCATGATATATGAAGTTGATGTGTTTTTTCTCTCTTAAATTATATATGCATATACTGCCGTATCAAAACAACCTGCATCTGGCCACACTCAGAACAGGACTGGCACTCACTAATCCAGCTGTGAGTTTCATTTTAAACAAGACTCAGTAGCCCCCCCAGTGCATTCTGGTGAATGCGGTCCATCTGTTCACATTTGCAGTTCTTCCGAAACCGCAAAGCTTGATAACTGTTAAATACTTTCAAACATTTCATTTTTCAAAGCCCAAGACACATGTATCTCGTTTGCTGCATAACATTCAAAGACCAGTATCTTGTTAATAGTCCAACAAACAGCATGATACTGCAAGGGCCATCCCAGTCCGGTTCGAGCCATTGGCCCAGGGAGCCATCATAGGCAAAACTGCCTCCTCGTAGCCACACTCTAAACAGGATTGGCACTCACCCATAGCTTTCAGCTTTGAGTTTCAAGTGAAACCAGACTCAGCAGCCTCTCAGTGCATTGTGGTCAATGCGGTCCCTCTTTGTAAATATGCACTTCTTCCAATAGACCAAAGCTTGATAACAATTCCTTTCAAATATTTCATTTTTCTAAGCTCCAGTCATGTGCTTCGCTCTTCATAAACTCTTCAATGTATCTAGTATCTTATTGTGTATTTGCAATTTTCATTTATTTTTTAGGTCTCGCTGAGACAGCGCATGCTGTCTCTTCGAGACATTTAGTAGGTGGGTTTTCAAAGTGCTACAAGCTTGAGCGCACGATGGCGTGCACGTGCACAGCTGCTCCCCGCATTCCCCCCTCCCTTCTCGCCCAGCCCTTTGATGCTCTGCTCGCATCTCCCTCCTCTTTTCTCCTCCTCTTTTTTCGTCACTTGTATTCAGGTTCCTCTGCCCCTTGCATTCCCCCCTCCCCCCTCCCTTCTCGCCCAGCCCTTCTTGTCACCTCTGCTTGCATTTACCCCCTCCCTCCCTTTCCATTTGCATTCCCATGTGTTCGCAGTAAACATGCCTGAGGCGCCAGCCAAGCACAAGGCACACAGAGACATCCTCCTTAATTGTTGTTTCCCCTTTGAGCTGAGTCACTTTACGCTCAACTCCAATAAAACCGAACCATAAAAAAATGTACTTTTTAAGCAAAACTACCTTAAACAGTATTGTTAGCTGGGTCTACTTTTAACGAGACTATGGTGGGCTCATCTCAGCATTGTACAGTTTGCATTAGTTTATGGATTACAGCAGATTTAAGAGTTAATTTATTTTAAGGAAAATAATTCTTTGGTATTTACACACAAGGGGAATATACCTGACCAGAAAAAAAAAATCCCTGCATTTCTATCTAACATACATCTCAACATACAACACTCTGTAAATAACTGTCACTTCTCTATATCAACAAATACATTTCTTTCTAAAACCCTAATCCACCTTTATGTCCCACATCTCATTCCTTTACATAAACACTCAATTTTTAGAACTATATTTATACATGACTAGGTACCTACCACACTATTGCTCTAGCCTTAAAAAAAATCTATGTACTTCACACCTCACTTTCAATAAACCTCAGGGCACCACTGCACTTACTTCTCAAAAACTCAACTTGCAACCTCACTGCGAACCTAACTCTAGATCTCTAACTCTCAATCAACTTTCTGCCCCTATCTTCTCCTCAAATCTCGCTCACTCTCCCTCTTACTCTGCATCTCTCTCCCTCTCTCTCTTTCACTCTCTCTTTCACCAGCGATGGCCTGTGTAGGGCGTTTTACCGGGGCGGTGACGTGGCGCAGAGGAGGGGCAGGGTGGGGGGGTTGCAAAATGCAGCATATGGCCGATTTCAGGTAAGTTACGAAAACAATTAATAAAACGAATTTCGTTGCGTGCGCTGCATCACCAAGATGCAGCGCACGCAACAACATTCGTTTTATTGATTGTTTTCATAACTTACCTGAAATCGGCCGTATGCCGCATTTTGCAACCCAGTGCAATAATAACTTCCTAGGCAATTACTTTATCATGTATAATGATATCTACAGCGTGTCCAATGAGTGTAGCCAAAACAATATTTAAACATGTCACAGTGGTTTTTATTATTAAAATGATTCTCATAGAATCAGAGAATGTGTTTTGAGTAAAAAACTATTCGACAATATATTTGTACACAATATAAACATTCAATGAAGTAATATATTTCAAATTACAATAATAGGACAAAATAAAAACAATTCAGTGGTCATATAATTATCTTCTCGTCAGGAAAAGCCACAATTCCTGTGAATTAAAAAGCAGATACTTAAGGTAATGTTACATGTATGATTGTTTTCTTTATTAATTTTTCAATACATATCAGCTACATAATTAGTGGACACGTTACATGAGTATGACTAAAGACAAAGTTAAAAAATGAAATGACATTACATACAATGAAATTAAGTTGAAATTGTGCATATCCATGATGTACTTTTATCTGATTGGCACAGATTCAACAGAAGAAATTCAGGCTAATAACTGAGAAGGAAAAGGGAGAAAATATAAACAATAGATGACAAAGGACAAGGTATTTGGGTGATTGAAACGGTGGAAGTGTAATATGTGAAGACAATAAAGAGTTCACTATGAGCAATGATATGAGGAAAGAATCAAAAGTGAATAATTACTGAAAAGATAAATGGTGCTTACTTAAAATCGCAGCCTAATGGGCAGATGAGAGGTCGAGTGGTTATCGAGAATGAAAGTAACAACCTGAAATGATAGAGGACGATGTATAAGGAGAGTGATTGTAGCAGAAAAGGTAGACAACAGTGTATGAAGCTTTAGTTAAGTACCTGATATTAGATAGGGTTCTACTAATATTATGATTTCACAATGAATTGGTAAAAGTTCAAGCGAGTGACCGAAGATTATTTTAGAACCTGCAATGATAATAGAGTACATTTGTGTAGGTCTCAATTAAGGTACAGAGAAACTAAGAACGCTGACTGTCTCGGTATGAAATTGCATACAAGTATTATTATTATTATTATTATTAATATTATTTATTTTTATAAAGCGCATAGTCACCCGGAGGTATCCCAGCGCTAAAAACCCTAATTCAACAAATCTGAGGCCCGGGAGCTAAGAGCAAAAGAGAGGAAGGGTGGGAAATCAAAACAGGGGGGGGGGCATGGAAGCTAGGGAAAGAGATGTGTTTTTAGCAGCTTCCTGAAGCGCAGATATTGTGGTTCAAGACGTAAGTCATGGGGGAGTGAATTCCAAAGACGGGCAGCTTGTACCGAGAAGCGTCTTCCTCCTGATCGGGCCTTCCTGAATCTCGGGGTATTGATGAGGTTTTCTGCGTTAGAACGGAGGGATCTAGTGGTAGTGTAAGGGGTGACAAAATTGCTGAGAATTGGGGGGCCTTGGTTATGCAACGTTTTGTGGACCAGGCACAGGGCCTTAAATTTGACTCTCTCCCTTATGGGGAGCCAATGGAGGAGTTTGAGAGCGGGTTTAGCAGATGATCTGGCCGGGGTGTTTGTGATGATCCGGGCAGCAGTGTTCTGAATTCTCTGCAATTTATTAAGGGTCGCTTCGGGAGTGCCCAGATAAATCACGTTACTGTAATCTAGTCTCGATATTATGAGACCTTGGATTAGCAGTTTTTGGGGTTTAGGGGCATGAAGGGGTAGGACTTTCCTCAAAGATTTTAGAAGACCGAAGCAGGTCCCTGCTACCTTCTTTGCTTGCGGAATAAATGAGAGATCGGAGTCGATCCATACTCCTAAGCTTTTCACCTCTATTTTTGGGTCAGGGAGAGGACCTAGACAGGCTGGCCAACTATCCAGGGGGAGTGAGGTTCCTTTCGGGCCAAGTATAAGGACCTCCGTTTTTGTCCCGTTTAGTTTTAGGGCTGATCTATTCATCCAACGATGAACCTGCGTAAGACAGTTGAAGAGATCAGCTTTCTGTTGTTTGGGATGGGACAAAGACACCACTAATTGTGTGTCGTCAGCATAGCTGACGACGCTCACTCCGAATGGGGTGATAACCTCCTCCAATGTGGACATATAGATATTAAATAATGTGGGGCTCAGGGAAGAGCCCTGAGGCACACCACATTGGAGGGGCATTTCGGAGGAGCGGGCGTTCTTCTCCCAAATCTGATAGGACCGTTGGGCCAGGAAAGATGACAGCCAGGATAGGGCTGTACCTTCTACTCCAACTCTTGCCAATCTTTCGATAAGGAGTTGATGGTTGACGGTATCGAACGCCGCGCTAAGGTCGAGGAGGATCACTGCCACTGATCCTCCCCCATCCAGTAGTGCTCTGGCCTCCTCTACCGCTGCCAGGAGGGCGATGTCCGTGCCCTGCCCTGGTCGGAAGCCCGTCTGGGAACTTTTTAGTTTGTTATTGGCCTCTAGAAACTGCGAGAGTTTCCTGTTGACTAATTTTTCCGCGATCTTGCTGACTCCTGGGAGTAGGGAAATGGGCCTGTAGTTCGCCAGGTTCTCAGGATCAAGAGAAGGTTTCTTCAGTAGGGCTTTTACCACAGCTTTCTTCCAGCTCGAGGGTACGACTCCTTGTTGGAGTGAGGTATTAATCAAATGAGTAAGGGAGGGGATGATAGTGGGGGCTACCTCCTTAAGGATCCGAAGAGGAGCAGGGTCCCTAGGGGAGCCGCTCTTCATGGAGTTGAACAGTACCTGTTCTGTGATGTACATGGGGAAAAGATGTCAAAGCCGGATTCTCCTAATCCTATAAAATCGATAATTATTCGTGGATGGTAGATAATCTGTATCAGAGAGGCGATTCTGAAATGGGAGACCCAAGGTGTATTATTATAATTTTAGAGGGTACCTATTAATGCCAATAGTCCTCAGTATGGTACATCATTCAGTATTTACCTTTTTGTCTAGTTGTATGAAGGATATTCAACATGTGAAATTTGAAGAGGTACCGTTTGGATGACGGACGTCTTCTTTGTGGGATAGATATCCTGAAGCAAAAGAGAAAAGGACATGGATAGTCGCGAATAAAGTGCATTTGGTGAATATTGAGGTAGCCAAGTATGTGAAATTTAATCAGACTCGGTTGAGTCTTTTATTTGGGGTTTATTTTAAATAATCATTCAAAAAGAGAAATGGTTGTGTGGCAGCCAAATGCAAGAAAATAATTCAAAGTGAGACTATGAACGTGAAATTATGGACAGGTTCATCACGTCATAGCGACAATCTGTTTTCAATGAAGAGTTTAATCTGTTTCTGTCTGAGGGACTTAAAAGCTCATAGATTTAGCTTTTTGGTGCTATGGAGTCTTTACCTGATCGACGCAGATGTGAAGTAGTGGTTACTTCTCTGTGGCTGCGAACTCAGCTGTGGGCCGGGTGGGTAAACAGTAATGACGGGCTTATGGCGTGTTTAAATATTCAGGCTGCGTTAGTTTGATTGGGTGTAGCTGACTCTACGTGCTACGTCAGCAGCGTGTGGGTGGAGTCACTGCTCTATTTACCTTAGATACGTGGAGTGAATAGCAAAAAGTTATCGTTGGGCTATTCACATACAAATACTATCTCTCAGCCCAAGTCAAATTAAAAACATATGTCTATGTGTACAAGTGAGTAGTTACCTTATATGAAATATTTGACTTGTGTGAATTACTGTATGCGGATCTAATGCCACAGAGAACACATACAATACAAGCAGCTATTGGAGATTCTAAAAACTACATGAAGATTATTTGATATGTGTGTAGCTACGTATAATATAACTAACATGAGTGATGCACTAATGGCAAAGAAATAGTTTAATATCAATGAAGTTGCGTTTCAGTAATCTGACATAAATAGTTTATGTTAGAGTGTGAATTTAGATGAAGAATAATTCACAGTACGATTCATCAGTAAGCTGGTATACTGAGGAGTGGATGCTTTATGTGGGAAAGGAAGGGGGGGAAATTACAAAAATAAATTTATAATATTGCATCTTCTTTATCAATGGGGATAGTTAAATGATTGCATTCTCTAACGGCAGTTCACTGTTCAAACCATTGCGAAAAGTATCTAAGGAAAAGATCCAATAAACTTCTCGTTTTTTTCGGATTTGGGTACCACCTTGGTTGTCAGGTGTGTTGATTTTTTCCAAAATGCGCCAGCTCAGCTCATTTGGGTGGTGTTGTGCCTGTACAAAATGTTTCACTAGCGGCGCTAGAAGTTTCTTAGTTTTGATGGCAGAACGATGTTCTGATATCCTTGTATGTATGGCTCTCGAGGTCGCGCCTACATATCCCAGATGGCAGGGGCAGAGGATTAAATAGATGACATTTTGTGTCTTACAGTTCCACAGGTTAATGGCTTGGATTTTGAATCCATTGTGGATCAAAGTTTCTCCAGGTATAATGGAGTCACAAGATTTGCAATTTGTGCATCGTATGGTTCCTTTAATGGGTGCTTCACCATTAATAGGTTTTTGAATGAACGGTGTTTGTGAATTAGGACTAGTGAATTTCCAATGAACCAGAATGTCTTTAAGGTTTTTATTTTTACGGTAGGCATATAGTGGTTTTTCTAATTTTTTGTGATTGGTAACAGCACAGTTTAGGATATGCGAGTTGGTGTTGATGATATGTTTTATTTTGGTGTTAAGTGTTGAATGTTTAGTGACACATACAAGTTGTTGATTTGTGTCTTGTATTTTAGGTCTTAGAAGGTGATCCCTATCATAATATCTGGCTCGTTTATAGGATTCTCTCACGAGTCTATGAGGATATCCTCTCTCTATGAATTTCTTTTTCATCTCGACTGCTTGTCTGTCAAAGTCAGTGAGGTTGGAACAGTTGCGTCTGACTCGTAAGAACTGGGAGAAGGGGATGCTATTTTTTTGACTTCTAGGATGAAAACTTTTGAAGTGTAAAAGTGTGTTTCTGGCTGTGGGTTTAACATGTAAATCCACTTCTAAGTAACCACAATTATTCCTGATTAAGATGTCCAAAAATTCCACTGTAGTGGTATGGCTATTTGCAGTAAACCGTAAATTAGAATCTGTAAGATTAAGCCATTTTAGGTATTCAGGAAATGTATCTTCCCCTCAGGTCCAGATAAAGAAGATGTCATCAATGTATCTGGACCAGTGGGAGACAGATTCAAAGAACGGGGCAATTTAGTTATAGATGAACTTCTCTTTCCAATGAGCCATGTAGATATTAGCTATGGACGGCGCCACAGAAGCGCCCATGCTGACGCCTTTGGTTTGATGGAAAATGTGGTCACCAAAACTGAATTTTTTTTTCGCTAAGATGATATGTAGACATTCCAAGATAAATGGTTTGGAACGTGGAATTTCAAATTTGTCTATGAACCACGATGTCGCTTCAATGGCTTCATTTTGGGGAATATTGCTATATAGGGACTCTATGTCCAGAGTTACAAGGACATCATGAATAGGGTTAAATGGTATATTTTCTATTTTGTTAATCATGTCTCTAGTGTCTTGTATATATGACATGATTTTTGAAATGTGGGGTCTTAATATATTATCTGTAAATTTAGATAGTGGTTCCGTGATAGTGCCGATGGTAGAAACTATAGGTCTGTAAGGTGGCTGATATAAGCTTTTATGGATTTTTGGAACACTATAGATGCATGCTGTTTTTTGGGGGGAACAGTTAAGATAGTCGTATTCTTTACTAGTAATATGTCCTTCACTCAGGGAAAATTTAGTAAGGGTAAGGATCCTTTTTTCTATTCTGGAAATGGGATTATTTCTGATGTTGCGATAAAATTGTTGGTTTTCTAGCATTGTAAGCATGTTTAGTTCATAGTCAACAGTATTTAGGACTACAATGCCTCCTCCTTTATCGCAACATTTGGGTGTAGATTCCGATCCTGGAAAAAATTTCCCTGTACGAATCGTATTCGGATTTTTTTCCGTACGAATCGTACAAGTACCGTACAAACTGCCAAGTACGATTCGTATGGGAAAAAGTCCATACGAATCGCATTGGGAAAATTCCCCCACACGTCCTCGGGTCAGAAAAAGTGTCCGACACGTCCCCGGACGTTTTTCCGTACAAATGTGACAAGTGAAGTCCGAGCGCGCAAGTACGATCTGTACGGGGCGTCCGATGTTACAACCGTATGGAAAAAACACCGTACGGACCGAACTCCCATAGCAACCATGGAGATATGTGCCCGCATACGTGCCGAACACCCCCCCAGCCCCTGTACGTATGCGCCGAACCCCCACCCGTGTATGTACACCAGTGTACGTACGGACCGTACCCCCACCCGTCTATGTACACCAGTGTACGTACGGACCGTACCCCCACCCGTCTATGTACACCAGTGTACGTACGGACCGTACCCCCACCCGTGTATGTACACCAGTGTACGTACGGACCGTACCCCCACCCGTGTATGTACACCAGTGTACGTACGGACCGTACCCCCACCCATGTATGTACGGTGCGAACCCCCAGCGCTACGTGCTAGGGGTTCACGCCGTGCATACACGGGTGGGGGTACGGTCCATACGTACACGGGTGTACATACACGGGTGGGGGTACGGTCCGTACGTACACGGATTGACATACACTGGTGGGGGTACGGTCCGTACATACACAGGTGTACATACACGGGTGGGGGTTCGGCGCGAACATCCGCGGGGGGGCTGGGGGTTCGGCACATACGTACGGGGGCTGGGGGGGTGTTCGGCGCGTACTTATGGGGCCTGGGGGGGGCGGCGTGTACCGGGCCCCCTAATCTGGTCGTTTCGCGTCGTACTTCGCTTTCCCGGCACTTTTTGGGTGCCGTAAAAATATTGCCATCCGGACTGCTGTGGGTACGAATCGTACTTCCTGGTTCGTGAAACGCAGCCTGAGTGCGTACCGACGTCACGTCGGAGGCGTCCCGAATCACATTTGTATGTATTTTTCCCTCGGTCGGTGTTTTGTACGATTCGTACGGAAATGGTGTTTCCGTACGAATCGTACTTGCATGTTTGTACGGTCTTTTTCCCGGGTACGAATCGGACGGAGAAAACGCTCCGACCGACGGTTCGTACCCGGTTTTTCCAGGATCGGAATCTACACCTTGATTGTGAGCGTTTTATCATTGGTGATGTTCTTCAAAGCTAGAAATTCCTCTCTATTTAAATTGTAGATGGGTTTGGGTATGAATTTGAGGTTTTGCTCCAGTTGTTTTAGGACAACATGTTCAAATGTGGACACTTCAGGTCCCACTTGATCTAATGTCGGTGTGAAAGTTGAAGGAAGGGAAAGTGTGTTGTTTCTGGGGATTTCATTATCTGAATCTTTATTATCTTGGAAGAATTTTTTAAGTCAAATTTTTCGGAAAAAGGCATGTATGTCCTGATGTAATTCAAATTTATTGACAAGGGAGTGAGGGACATAAGATAGACCTTTGGCTAAAAGATTAGTGCTGGGGGTGTCAAGAGGATGTGATGATAGATTAAAGATAGGTATTACATTCCCTGTTTCCTGTATTGCCGGTTCCTTGTCTCTAGCAGATATTGGGGATCTGGTTGGTAATGGGGTCCCTGGTAATTTCCTCTGAATTGGGGTTGTGGTTGAAACCTGACTCTTTGTCTTCCTCTGCGGGCTCCTCGATGACCTAAAAAAGACTGGTGAGAGTTTTTGTTAGAGTTAAATGAATTGTATGTGTCACCAGATTCCTGTTGGTGTATACCACTTTCACTGTCTGAGTCTGACGTATCAGAGAAAGTCATGACTTTTTGATGTCTGGCTGTTTGATCATTAATGTATTGATTTTGTTTATAGAAATCTTCATGAAGATATGGATACGTTCTTTCTGGTGTACAATATCTTTTATCTTTTAGTAGTTTATCAGATTTTCTTGTGTTTAGATATTCTGTGAAGGAAGCTAGTTCTTTGTTTGATTCTTCTAGTTTTTTTATGGCCTCTTCTACACTGTTGTTTTTCTTGATTTGATCTTCTAATTCATTCAATTCTATTTTGAGTACTGCTGCTAACTCTTTAGCTGTTTCAATGATTAATATCATGAGATCTCTTGAGCATCTGTTAGCAATCATGCTCCATTTATGTAAAAATTCCTTGTATTGGACAAAGAGTCCTGGAATATTGCGTACTCGTAAGCCTTGAGGTATAATGCCGGCTTTTAGATATTCTAGCATGAATTCGCCATGCGCTTCCAATCTTTTTAATTTCTTTTTGAGATCTACTAGTTTGTTAATATCATCATTAGTATGGATACTAGATTTCGAGCTGTTGCTAAAAGAGCTACTAGTTCCTATAAGTGTGGCAAAATCTTCATCTGAAAAGCCAAAACATTTGAATTGGGCCATGATATCAGAAAGTGGTGGGAGCTAGAGATGGGTAATAATTAATGAGAGAGAATGGTGAATGACAGGTACCAATGTGAAAAATAAAGAAAAGAAAAGAGGAAAAAAAGGGGGGATGAGAAAAAAATAAAACACAATAAAGAAAAAATATATAGTCAGTGATTAGTGTGTAATCGATATGCACAATTGGAAATAATTCAACTAAGAATCAGTGTCTAGAAAAATTAAGAACAGTCCCGCACAGACAGGCTGTGGGTAATAAGGTGCAAATAACAAGGACCCCCTGAATATAAGACAATGAAGTTCCTAGGACAGGGTAAAACACAGTGCAATAATAACTTCCTAGGCAATTACTTCATCATGTATAATGATATCTACAGCGTGTCCAATGAGTGTAGCCAAAACAATATTTAAAAATTTCACAGTGGTTTTTATTATTAAAATGATTCTCATAGAATCAGAGAATGTGTTTTGAGTAAAAAACAATTCGACAATATATTTGTACACAATATAAACATTCAATGAAGTAATATATTTCAAATTACAATAATAGGACAAAGTAAAAACAATTCAGTGGCCATATAATTATCTTCTCATAAACTCAACTTGCAACCTCACTGCGAACCTAACTCTAGATCTCTAACTCTCAATCAACTTTCTGCCCCTATCTTCTCCTCAAATCTCGCTCACTCTCCCTCTTACTCTGCATCTCTCTCCCTCTTTCCCTCTCTCTCTTTCACTCTCTCTTTCACCAGCGACGGCCTGTGTAGGGCGTTTTACCGGGGCGGTGATGTGGCGCAGAGGAGGGGCAGGGTGGGGGGGTTGCAAAATGTGGCACATGGCCGATTTCAGGTAAGTTACAAAAACAATTAATAAAACGAATTTCGTTGCGTGCGCTGCATAGCCAAGATGCAGCGCACGCAACGAAATTCGTTTTATTAATTGTTTTTGTAACTTACCTGAAATCGGCCGTATGCCGCGTTTTGCAACCCCCCACCCTGCCCCTCCTCTGCGCCACGTTACCGCCCCGGTAAAATGCCCTACACGGGCTGTCGCTGTCTTGCACTTTTCCTCACCCTCTCCCTCTTTCCCTCACGCTCTTTCCCTCACGCTCTTTCCCTCACTCTCTTTCCCTCTCTCTTTCCCTCACTCTCTTTCCCTCTCTCTTCTTCTCTCTCTTCGCTCTCCTATCTCTCTCCTCTCTCTCTCCCCTCTCTCCCCTCTCTCCCCCCTTTATCTCCTCTCTCCTCTATCCTTTCTCCTCTCTCTCCTCTCTCTATTTTCCTCTCTCTCCACTCTCTCCTCTCTCCTCTCTCTCTCTGCATCTCATCCCACATCATTTCTCTTACATTTACTTCACCTCTCTCTTAATTTCATCTCTCTTTCTATTACACTTTCCACCATTTATTACAAACATTTTTAACATCTGTACATTACCTTTAACTACCTCTTGCATGCCTCTTTCTAAATCAACATTCTCTTTCAATTCTCTCTCTGCCTCTCAACTCACTGCCTCATCTCTCTCTTCCCCACCTCACAGACAATATCTAGCCTCTCAATTTACCACAACAATTGGACTACCAGGTCTCGCTTATTATTAATGTCACCTTTCTCATTATTTTATTAGTTTATCTCTACAATACTCTCTCTACCTCTTACACTCCATCTATCACGACCATTGCTTTCATCTCTCTTTCTATCTCATTCACTATTACCGTTAAATCTCTGCTTACGTCTCACTCGTTTAATACATTGGTCTTACCTCTATCTCTCTCTCCCAAGTTCTACATTCTGTACTTCTCCCTCGTCCATCCTCTGTATTACACTCATCTCTCTACGTCATCTTCACCTCTTTTCTCTCTACTTCTCATAACTTTCGAATTTTAATCCCACCGGCTCTACCTGCCTCTCTGCCTCGCTACTTTGGTTAAAAACACCTGTCATTCTGTGCTTCACCTTTCTATTTGTGCTATCTCATTATAACTCACCTCTCTTACTAACTTATTTCTATATAGTCCTTGCCCCTCGGCTTGGCACCTTTCTTACTAGCCTACATTTAAAAATGCATGCCAGCCCTCTAAAAAAAAGAATTGGCATAGCCAATAGGTCTCACATTTGAGACCTTATACGCTTTTAGCCATGCAACAGTAACGTTATTGCACCAAGGATATTCTGATGCATAACTAAATACTTATAAGGTCCCAAAAGCGAGACCTATTGGCTATGCCAATGCTTGTTTTATGTCTGTGATTGACTTAGTCTTGTACTAATTGTACTTGTCATTGTAAAACGCTCTAAAGCACTCTAGCACACAGGCCTTAATAGGACTTTATAAAACGTCAAAACAAAAAATAAATATGCTTGAGGTGTTTCGAATGTACCTCAAGTTCATTATGCTACAGATTAGGGGAAGAGAAATGGTAATGCAGAACAAAATACACATTTAATTTGATCTGGACATGAAATGTTGAAAGTGAACTTCTTCTTTTACATTCAGTGTGATATGGTCCTAAACATATATAGGCCCTGATTCCAAGTTTGCTGGAATCCAGGTGCTTCATATGACACCAGATAAGTAAGAATATACTGGGGTACGCTATAGGTACAATAAATGCTACCTATTTTGAGTTTCTTGGGGCCGATTCACAGAATTAATCTGAGATAATCTCCTAAATGTACTACTTTTGGTATTCACAGAATGCATTTAGTAGTAGTACAGTTAGGATTCCTAACTTTACTACTACTAAACAGACAAAATCCTAACTTTACGACTTTCGGTATTCACAAAAGGCATTTAGAAGTAGTAAAGTTAGGATTCTGTGAATTGGCCCATAGTGAATAACATGCAGGGCCGGCTTTAGTGCTGGTGGCGCCCTGTGTGACAATGTTTGTTGGCGCCCCCCCAATGACCACCTCCACCACGGATTCTCTCACTAGCACCCTTTAACAGTGACCAAGTTTCCATAACCACACTCTCTCAGATGCATTGAATTAGTTATACAGCACCACTCACACCAATCATATGTGTGTAAATCAGTGTATAGGAAATGTTACATAAGCCAAAGGACTAAAAGTGTAGGAGTCACATGTCATCCATACTGGTAGGCAGTATAGTTTTTAGAGTGCTTGGTGTGGAGAAGCACAAACTCCGAGTCGAAAAAGAAACAGCATAGTTGGGAGTTTTCTTTAATAAGAATCGATTTCTAGCCAAATTAACCCTTTTTGCAACATCAATCAATGCTCTAATAATGTATACTTTGCAGTGTGTATGCAGGTCTAGGATGAAAATTAATAGCTCACTATTCTAGATTAGGACTTTAAGTTATAAATTGCAAGTAACAAAAGGATGTCTCTTTTGAAAGCAGTAACCTGCTGATCTGTACATACGCACTCTGGAATCTACTGGGTACACGTTCTTTGCAGCAGGCACATTAACCCTCTGCACGAACTTCACCGAAGTCAAAACCTCAACTATGCTAAATGCTCATCTCTCTCCAGGAAGATAATTAATCACACGATTTATCTTGACACTAATGTGAGGCCTGGTCATTGCCGGGGAAAGAAACGCTGCAGCAGGTGCTTCAAAAGCATAATAAACTTTCAAACACGGCGCCCCCAGGAAGCCAGCACCAGGTGCGGTGGCACCGTTCGCACCGCCCTAAAGCCGGCCCTGATAACATGCATATTTTAGTGCGTACTGAACCAAAATCCACATAGTACAGTAAATACGGCACACTTTTTCCTCTGGTAAATTCCAACAGATTTGACCTGCCTGAAATTTAGCAAAGAGAGAGATATTTAGAGCACCGGGTAATTACTGGACACCCTAAATATGACCGAGCTGGAATTCTAAATGCTTTGCAAAAAGGGGTTTTACACAGGAATTGGAAAACCCTGACCTCCTGGTAATCTGTAGAGCAGAAACAGTGGTTCTGTTGGGAATATGTTTAGTTTAAACAGCACTACATGCATTCGATAACTGTTCCAATATTCCTTAGGTACAGTTATATAGACACACACATATACACCAATTTAAGAGACACAAAATGATTTTATTATCACTGTATTCAAATCCAAATAGATATTACTACTGTACAGGACTGACCAACAATAACTGAAATATAACATAAGACACTTAGTGACAAATAGTGCACGGTGACATAACATTCAAACATAAATTGACATCAAGAACATATATACACAATGACAAAAATTATACTTTAAACACAAAAGGTCCAAAATCAATAGCATATAACACCACAACATATATCCTTCAATATTCAAATGGTGGAATTGCATGGACTAATTAAACAGGTAACGTCGACGTTTCGACCCTAAGAAGACGTGCAGCTTTATACGCATCTAAAACGGGTCTTCATCAGGACAAAAAGGAACACGTATGGCTGCCTGGGGATTAGGAAAAGAGCAAATTATCCTAGGATCGCATATGGAGATATCAGCCGACCTCTCACTCAGTCAGGTCAATATGTTCTTGAAATGTGTTTATTCCCGGCAATAAAGGCGGTGCCGTCGTAACGATCACCGAAATTTGGAGCACACTCAATTCACTTCTGATTTCTACAAAAGCTAGGCAAACAATCTCCTGGTAATCTGGGCATTAGAGTGAATGTTCTTTGTCAGTCCAGGTGGAAGTGAGTTAATCCACTTCCGCCAACCGAGTCAATGTTGAATGGCAAAATTCCCTGATACACTGATTGATGCCAACTTATGTTGGTAATAAAAGTTATATCTCACGCTGCAAAGTTCCTGATTCTTGGTTCTGTACTTTCTTTTTATTTATAGTATATTGAAACTGTTTTTGTTTTCAATTCCTGGCTGTTAACACTTTTCCAGAATTAATAATTAAGTGTGTTCTATTATCAGACTCCTTCGGTGGAAATGTCAAGGAGTCCCTTCAGAAAGTGATAATGTGGCCGTATCACGGTCCTCAAGGTCTCGCAGTGCTATCATTAACACAAGTCATCACATTACATGGTATAGTATGAAAAAAAGCAAGCGCCTGCTCATCGGATAGTGTTGGTGATGTGTGGGCAGGCCCAGGCGAGATCCCTATGCATTCTATAACACCGTCTTCTTGGGGCTACCGAGGTGTGCCCGCTTGGCTTCCATCATTCTTTTATGGACTCCTATCAACAGCAATCAGTGAACTTTGCAGCCTGGTTATCAGTGGAACAAGTAATTACGTCTTATGTTCATGCGTACAATGGCATTCCAATGTTTCATTTCCTACTTCGAGATCAGAAGCGAGGCTGCAGGGGTCAAAAATCACCCCACCGCCTGCCAAGCCCTCACTTCTCACGAGGCGGCGAGTCTGCTGCAGCTGTCGGCACAGGGAGTGAAGGCAAGACCCAAAAAGATTAAATGAGGGCGCCCGCATGCTTGGTCCTACTTTGCATATGTTTATACTCCGCTTCTACAACTGGTAAGTACCAAAGAGTAACCGTTAGAACAATGTATGCCGGGACTTCCGGTTAGCGACCTCCCAGCGCGCCTGGGATTGTGGCACGAGCCAGGAAGAATTACCCAGGCGTAACTCGGACTTCTGTCTACAAAAGAGTGGGACTGACACGAGTGTATAGATTTACAAAGATATACAGGCGTATATTTCTTGAATATGAGGGTGTAAACTGTTCATGTGTGCAACACTCGACACATAGTTTACTCAAGTTTGCACAAGAATGTATTTCAAGGTAAGTGTGAAATGTGTTGTCGGAGAAATCGGAGGCAGATATGATAAAATATGTTTAAACTATTTGTAAAGGCATTTGCCACATTTTTCGTCGCTATTTACTAGTGAAAGATTCGGGTATAAAACCCTGATTTGAATAGGCATTTGTTGGCTTACATCTTACTTATGCACAGAAATAGGATCTCCTTAAAACTAATTTGCCACCAATAATTCATCTAATTATTTATTTTCTCCTTGCATTAACGAAAAGTTGTTGTATTGTGCACATATTTCCTTGTCGCGTGCGAATGATTTGGCCAGCCACCCTGAAAGCTAACACTTCATCTTCCACTTCGATGGCAAATTCATGCAGGAGAGGCTGTGGCCTAACGGCCAGAGCGGCGGGCCTTGATGTTGGGGGAAGCGGGTTCGAGTCCCGGCAGCGTGCGCACCTTTCTGTGATTCCGGGCTCTTAATGTCCCCGTGTCTAAGATGAATGTGTCCGTGACCGAACCGGTGCCCATGTAAAGCGCTCTGATAAATTCCGTTAGAGTTCGCGCTATATAAAACTCCAAAATAAAAAAAAAATGTGTGAGAAGGAGATGTGTCTACCCGATGAGCCATTTGAAAATGGTTCAAATATGACGTTTTACACTTATTTAAGCGTTATTTGCATATTCTTTGTAAACATTGATCAATGAGAACTCATGAAAATTTGTAATGTTTTTAGTTCTGCCACACGTGCGGCAATGTTAAACCACCACTACAACTGAAAATATACTTTGTGCAACTATCAAAAGAATAATATTAGAGTATTGACTTGTTTTGGAGAATAGTATGTGCTGCCCCACTATGTTTAATAGTGTAAAATTGCAAAGCGTGACATAATGATTTCTTTAGTGTGTGTAGCAGCCGACATTTACCACTTCTTTGAAATAGTATACATTAATTGTAAAAATCAACCTCATTTAATTCAGAAATTCTGAAATAAAAAAAATAAAAAAAAGTCCCACTTGGACCAGTGCCCCTGTTTTTCTGTAAAATCTGTGAGGTTCTAAAAGCACATATAAGAATGTCAACCCAGGGCGTGCATTGGTTACCTGCAACTCTCCGACTCTGAGAGGCTTTTGGTCAAAGTAAAACTAACGGAAAGCTAGCTGTGCTCAGTCGGACACGTCTATCCCCATCCCTGCGGCTCCGTCTGAGGTGCACTATCCTGGCCGAAGAGCTTCCTTCCCCAGGGTCATGAGAGGAGCACGACTGGATAAATAGAAAATAAAGAAGAAAAAACTCTTGGTGAACAACTTTAGGTAGTATTTATATAGACTCACATTGCCCCCTAAAATGTCCATTTTCAGTTTGCTGTGCACCATCCCTTGAGTTGTCCCGGCTCCATACTCACCCTTGTAAAAATGATCACCCAGAAATTGTCAACAGTTTACAACAAGCGAGGAGCATGTGTGTGTAGGGGTGCAGGGGTCAACCCAAATAACATAACATTAGTAGTAAAGGCATGGGTACTGAAGGCAGTGTGGCGATGGTATGGCTTTCGGCGACATGGCACGCTGTCAGCATTCCTCTCTTATGCCATACCTTTATCTAGTGCTCCTTTTTCAAACACAAGATTGCATCTCAGCATTTAACAGGTACCACAGGTCATACTTGGAGGAGGAATTTAGCTCAGCAGCAGACAAAGTCAGCCCTTGATGGGGAACATCCGGAACAACAAGGCCAGAGCCAGGAGTTCCGGAAGCCCGCAAGCCAAACGACTTTGCCTTAACCACACATGTGCGTGGTTAAGGCAAAGTCTGTCTAATGTTCAGGATGGGCAGGGAGAGAGGAGTGTCAGAAAGAGAACGGGACAGGAAAGAGGGGTTTGTGGTAGTTTTAAGGGGGTGGGGGGTGTTCGAGGTAGTTTTTAGGGGTGAGGGTGATCGGGCTAGTTTTTAGGGGGTGGAGTGTTCGGGGTAGTTTTCAGGGGGTGGGGTAGGTTTCAGGGGATGGGGGTTGGGGTCATTTCTTGGCGGTGGGGGGTTCGGGTAGCTTTTAGGAGGTAGGAAGGGATCAGGGTAGTTTGAGGGGGTGGGGGTTTGGGGTATTTTTGGGGGGATGGGGGAGTTCAGGGTAGGTTTTAGGGGGGATTAGGAGTAATTTTTATAGAGTTTGGGTCGTTCGGGGTAATTTTTCGAAGCATGGGGGGTGTATTTAGGGCTCAAGGGAAGAGGAAAGGGGTGGTAAGCTCAGCCACGAATAGCTGTTTACCATGCATGACTTTACCAGAACAATTTGTGCTAAAGGAATGAGTGGTTAAGCAATTCGTGGTTAAGGCGCGGTCATTGTAGAGACTGCTTTGTAAAGGTAGTCGTTGTCGAGGAACTCATTGTTCCGACATACAACCACACGTGACCAATTTTGCTGGTAATCAGAGATTTGCGGAATAGTTTGTGTTTGCGAGGAACACAGATGAGAAATCGTGTCAAAACTGTAGTGTTGCAATATGAGACCACTATCTCAACGTTCCCTCTTTTTCTTAAAATTGTGTGTTGAATCAGGCGTTAGCACAGAAACAGGCTAATTCGTTCCTGGTGAAGTGAGTCAACTTCGCCAGCTTTCTGTGGCTTCCATTTGGGAGGCACAGTGCTTCTGTCTTCGTTCAGTTAACTTCAATGTTTTTAATGGGCTAACTCGCCAATGTCAAGGTACTGCTTCGTTTCATGCCAACCTATGCATAAATGGTAAAATGCTGTGACAGCGACACTGTAACACACCAAACTGGTTTCTATTAGACATGGTGAAATTGGCATGGAGAGCACGGGACTCACGTCTGAGCATACCCGTCCCACTCGGGGTGACAAATGCAAAAAGAACTATTGATGGACAGAATGCAGAACAATGTCATACATTCACCCCAGTACAGAGATCTGGGCCTAAATCCATCGTTTTTTTGCTCACTGTTAGACGGCGACCTCAGAGGAGCCCGGAAAGGGGTCCTGACTTCCCTGAGTCCCACCCGTGTAGTATTGTAGCCGGGCACTGGCGGGAGATTCCCCAGGGGGAGGAATCTCGCAACTAGGATCGTACTTCTGGCACCACACGACACAGAGAGACCACACTGGGTATTCTCAGAACAAGCTTTATCAAATAGGTATCACTGCAAATATGTACAAGGTGAGTACGGGCTCAAGAGTCTCGGAAAGGTAGGGGGTAGCGGGACTGTCTCTGGTAACGGTTCAAAGCAGGGACGTATCCGGCGCACAGCTCACAATCCTCGAGCTGGGGGATACGTGGTCGGAGTTGGGGTCCGGCGGGACCGTGAGAGTCTGGGGGAGCCGCGAGTCACTCAGTAGGGCTCAGGTACCAGTTCGGAGGTCTTACGTTCTTCAGGGAGCCGCGAGTCACTCAGCAGGGCTCAGGTACAAGTTCGGAGGTCTTACGATCTTCAGGGAGCCGCGAGTCACTCAGCAGGGCTCAGGTACAAGTTCGGAGGTCTTACGATCTTCAGGGAGCCGCGAGTCACTCAGCAGGGCTCAGGTACAAGTTCGGAGGTCTTACGATCTTCAGGGAGCCGCGAGTCACTCAGCAGGGCTCAGGTGAGTTCCAGTTCCAGGAGCCGCGACCACATCAGCAGGCTCTCGTTGTTCCAGCGTCGAATCTGCCGGACAGTCTCAGAGCACCCCTTGTTATAGGTCGACCCTGCTTTGATGTCCGGAGTCTGCGCAGGCAGGGGTCTTGTCACCTGGAGGCCGCTTGTCGGGGTTTCCTGCTATTGTCTCTTGATCCTTTCAGGGCCGGGTCGGGAGGAGTCTCAGACACCCAGCAGGCACGGAGCCAGCCCGCAGGGAGGCCGGAGGGCCGATCGAAACCCATCGTCCCAGGGGAGTTCAGAGGTGCGATAGAAACTGCTCCTCCCTCTCTCATCCCCTGGAAGCGTGATGTCCTCCCGCCGGAGTGGCGCCTCTAGGCCCGGGTCGCGCTGGGGCCGGGCGGCCATCTTGTTGCAGGGAGTGGGCACGTGGGCCCGGGGTGGCCGAAAGGAGAGAGGCCATGGACGGGGAGGTCCGGAGTTGGCGCAGGTGTCCTGGTGGGAAAGGTCGGCTGGGCCGCGTGCTAGGGCTGCAGGCACCAGGTTTCGGTGGTGCGGGGGCACGGAGGGCCATCCTACGAGGCCGGGTCCAACACTCACCATGCCATTTCAGTTTGGACCCAGTCATATGCAAACCAGTCTTGACCCTGTGCCCAATGGGAACAGTCCAGCCCGAACTGCCAGGCCAGGTCCTCCCTGGACTGGAAACAAGCATCTTAGGACCGATTTCGGGGTTTCACCCCTCTTCAGCCAGGATAGCTTGATTCCAGTGGCATGGAGAGCACGGGACTCACGTCTGAGCATACCCGTCCCACTCGGGGTGACAAATGCAAAAAGAACTATTGATGGACAGAATGCAGAACAGTGTCATACATTCACCCCAGTACAGAGATCTGGGCCTAAATCCATCGTTTTTTTGCTCACCGTGCCATTCCGGTTTGGACCCAGCCATATGCAAATCAGTCTTGACCCTGTGCCCAATGGGAACAGTGCAGCCCGAACTGCCAGGCCAGGTCCTCCCTGGACTGGAAACAAGCATCCTAGGACCGGTTTCGGGGTTTCACCCCTCTTTAGCCAGGAGAGCTTGATTCCAGTGGCATGGAGAGCACGGGACTCACGTCTGAGCATACCCGTCCCACTCGGGGTGACAAATGCAAAAAGAACTATTGATGAACAGAATGCAGAACAATGTCATACATTCACCCCAGTACAGAGATCTGGGCCTAAATCCATAGTTTTTTTGCTCACCATGCCATTCCAGTTTGGACCCAGTCATATGCAAATCAGTCTTGACCCTGTGCCTAATGGGAACAGTCCAGCCCGAACTGCCAGGCCAGGTCCTCCCTGGACTGGAAACAAGCATCCTAGGACCGGTTTCGGGGTTTCACCCCTCTTTAGCCAGGAGAGCTTGATTCCAGTGGCATGGAGAGCACGGGACTCACGTCTGAGCATACCCGTCCCACTCAGGGTGACAAATGCAAAAAGAACTATTGATGGACAGAATGCAGAATAATGTCATACATTCACCCCAGTACGGAGATCTGGGCCTAAATCCATAGTTTTTTTGCTCACCATGCCATTCCAGTTTGGACCCAGTCATATGCAAATCAGTCTTGACCCTGTGCCCAATGGGAACAGTCCAGCCCGAACTGCCAGGCCAGGTCCTCCCTGGACTGCAAACAAGCATCCTCGGACCGGTTTCAGGGTTTCACCCCTCTTTCTATATAACCTGTAGAATTGGACGTGGATGCTGTTCACTGCTACATTCACATGGGCTTTGAATGAGATTTTAGGTATTAATACTAATCCTAAATTCTTCAGATTTATACTGTGTATTGGTGCTAGTTGTATTATTTTTTGCTAGGTGAAAAATGTACTATTTTTAGATATGCTGGCCGTCTTAAGCACCCCTCCTTTCATTCAGACAAAGCAATGTTCCCTGAGCCTATGCAAGATGGCATTCATGTGTCCTGAAATAGTGGTATAGTTTACACATGCTTTCAGGTGAATACACGTTTGGGTATAATCTGCATAGGCACGAAAATAAGGTTATTTATTCAATTACTTGTTTTAAGGGGAAAACCTATATTTCGAAAATCAACATGGAGTCATCCTATTTTGTTGGTTGTAGTCTTGGAGGAACAAACTAATGATCATTTGTGAAACCTCAAGACTTATATTCTCAAAGTTGTTCTAAAAGCTTCTGTGGTGGTCAACGGTGTCATATGCCACAGAGAAATTGGACAATATCAGAGTTGTGCCAGTCGAAGGAATCATTTGTTTGGATTGTTTTTGCTTTCTTGGGGTGGCCTGGACTCTTCTTAAAAAGTTTTTAAGTGTTATAACATGATCCTGTAACAGTTTGGTTGCTTCTTTTACTACCATGTTGATAATGCACATAATTTCTGCTATATGTTGATTGCTGGGTTTCTGAAGTTTGCTCTGGATTTTAGGAGGAAGTATGTTATAGGTACCTGTGTTATTAGGGTGGCGGTTGATTTCAGTTGCAGGGATTCATTTAATGTTTCTTCCATGTGTGGTACTAGTGTTTGCATAAATGTTTGATGATTTCATGGTTCATTTTGATGATTCATGTTTTTCAATGTCTTGTTCAGTTTTTCTTTGGTAAAAATGTGAAAGCTATTATGGGAGGCAAGGATTCAATATTAATGTATTGTACGAAGTGTTGTATGAAGACGCCGGTTTCGTTTTAGGACTGGAAGAAAGTCATCTGTGTGTTGTGGTGTATCTGGTCCCTATTTTGTCTCTTTCACTTTGATTTGAATGTTTGCCTTTTGGATATGTATGACATTCCATTGTTTATAATCTTCTCATCAGGATATTGCTCATAATACATTAATTTCTCCTGTAGGCTAATTTTATGCCATTCATGTCCATATCTCTCTTTTCTGTGTTGTTAGGTGAATATTGAACAATTTGTGCTCTATGGTTTTGTTCTTCTTCTATTAGGTTGTGGAAATGTTTTAGTACTATAGTAAGGACTGTAGTAATCAGTATCTTGTTTGAGTTCCAGCAGTTTTTGGAGTCTCTTACATTTTGGAAAGGATTATTGATGCTCTGGTTGATTATTTTTTGCTTTTGTGTTCAGTGGATATTTTACAGAATTCATTAAGATGAGCAAACAACCTTACCTCCTCAATTTCTATGCGTTCACTCACAGAATAATTATTATCATTGCAATAATAACTTATGTAGTGGGGAATCTACTTATTTATCAACTCGATCAATGTGAGACCTGAAGCATGATCATTTCATTCGAGGATGGGGTTATATTTAGCTTGTGGCAGTGTTTGGCAGCACATTGTAGATTGGTAGGCACAGATGTAATCTTGAGTATACTTTATCGGATCTTATGTCAAATGCGTCATTCGGCTGGGTGCTTGATTTTTTATTGTTCAGTCGCTGTACACCTTTAAGTCACTGGTGTTGTGAGCTTTGGTAAATTATAACATTAATTATATATTTGTGCCTGTGACTATGGTAACCAGATAGCAGGTGAGACTGCTGGCATACACAAGCATTGAAAATTGCTTTGGCACTGTGGCAAGGACAGTTATTAATTAACCATTTATGTCTAAGTAAGTCAGGTATCGTCATTAAATCATATAACTGTTATAAAGGAAAGGATATGAAATGCATTGTTCAGGGAAATTAACATGACTCCCAGCAAATTGTGTGAGATAAAACCACACTGCACAGTTAAAGATTGGCACCAGGTTGGAAATTCAAAAGCCAAGGGGTGAAGACAGAATAGTTAATTTACATTTGACACCAAGGAAAAAGTAGGAAGACTGAATTAGAGGTTGTGAAAGAACTCATTTCTAGTCTTATCTCTCACCACCTTCCTCTGGTAGGAAGCCTGGTAACTCTTTTGGAAGTCCCTCCCAGATATCTGCTTGTGTACCTAGCAAGCTACCTGGGGTCTACAAGGTGTTGGCACAGCTCTGTAAAACAAAGACTAAATATGTGCTCTCTAACAATCAGATTGTGCAGCACCTTCTAATCATTCACTTCACTGCCATTCACCCAACAATACAGTGTCTTGGAAAATGATCCACACAATCCATCTATGTCTGCTCGGCCAGCTTCTGGTTGTCCCTTAACTTCTTCCTATATCTCTCTAGGGTGCACCCATATTTCCTACTCAGGGCCTCCTTCATGAGGGGGTACTTCAGCCTGAACCCTTCCCCTAGGGCTAACAGGGCACGCCCCATCATTGGAAATCTGTCTACAGGTGGTCCCCCCCCAGGTTTACTCAGGGATCCTGTGCATCTGTAAGGAAACCTCTAGGCCTCAAACCAGTTGTCTAAAGGTAAACAACGTTTACCAAGAAACATTTTGCCCACAGGGAATCACAACGCAGTTGTTACAACAACCGTGTTGTGATTCTGCATACCAGTACTCCGCAAGTCGAAACAGGGGGGAGGGGGGGGGGGGGGGGAGGAGGTGTTGGATTCAAAATCCAACACCTTCCCTAGTGTCAGCTCAGACTGGAGTTGGAATAGTAAATTATACTATTCCAACATCCAGCGCCCCCCTCCGCAAGTCGTTGTTACGACTTGCGGAGTAATGGTGTGCGGAATCACAACGTGGTCGTTATAACGACCGTGTTGTGATTCCCTGCGGACAAAAAGACTGCAGGATTTCGAGACATATTCTTGTCTAAACCATCTCCCACAACAAAGTTAGGCACCAGATCATTTTAGATGTGGACTCTTCTCTCTCCAATGGACACTTGGTTTTGCTGCCACCATTGCTGCTGGATTCTGAAGTTTTCCTGGCTTTATCTCCACCTTCTTCAGGCCCATCTCGTGCCAACAGAAGATTCTTTTCAGCCATGTCCCTTTCTGCCTCAACTTTATCCATTCCTAACTCTCTCTCTGCCTCAGCTTTTTCCGTGGCCAATGGGCTCTCTGCCTTAGCCTACCTCTCCTATCCTCTCCTCTCCTTGCAACTTCATGTTTTCCAGCTGGTGTTTGAGCTCCCTCTCTGCCTTTCTGTCCTTCAGCTTCTCTGGGAACAGACCTAGGCAGAAACAGTGCTTGCTGCCCCATCCTGGCCATCCTCAGCGGAGGGTGGGGTGAATTATGTTCCTCCTGCCGCTCAGGACTCCCGTTTGGGTCTTCCTCCTCATCATCATCCAAGTGTACACCCTCCTCATCATCAGCATCCGCTGGGGTGGACTGCCACCTCCGGACTTCCTCATAGGCTTTGAGGGCTATTTGGTAGCCCAACTTGTTGGGTTCTTGCTTGGATTCAGCCCCCTTTACTTGCATAGCCTCGGCGGCTCTGCCGTGGTGAGGGTGTTGATGTTGAGCAGCTCCATCTCCATTGTACAAAAAAGGATGGTAGGGTACTTACATTATGAAAAATGGAAAACTAAGAAGAATTCAAAGAGAGGTTAACACTGGTGTAAAATTATTTATATGGAAGTTTTGTGTTACAAAAATCACTGTGTGGTACTGCACAAACACAAGTACAGGATCCCACCACTGAACACCAATGACAGAAGTTGGGTTATAGGTTGAATGGGTTGTTAAAGCTCCATGCTCTGTCTGTCCGAGGCAATGTTATGCCTTAAGAAAGGAAAACTGATTTTAGGTAAGTAAGCGGAATACCAAAGTTAAACTGTTCTCAGCAAAGTGCGGACAATTGTTCTGAGTTCAACAAAGGATAACAGATGGTTCCAATATTTTAAATTTTAATTAAGAGTTCGATTTACTAGTTATGTGCACCTGGACCTCTTTACAGAGTAATACTTCAAAGTACAAATGTCTAATTGTCATATTTTTATAGAAGTGCATTGTGTCGAGTTCTTTGCATCATCCTCTTTTCCCTATTGCATTCTTTTATGGTCCCTATAGCAGGAAATCTTTATCTGAAAAATTCGGTTTGATGCCAACCACAGATCAAGGTCTATATAAGTCTCTGCTCTTCACTAACAGACGCGTTGTAATTGCAAGAGGTAAATTTGTTTCCTCAAAGGTAATAATTATAGAGAACAATGTCAGACATTTAAGTGAATACAAATATCTTCTTTCACTTAGCATGTTTGTGGAAATACGTATTGACCAATAATTGTATAACACTGTAGGTACTTCATAAGGTTAGCAACCACAATAGGTAGCAGCTTCTTCCTCCACCCACTACACTACCTCCACCTGCTTCACTACCTCCACCTGCTCCACTACCTCCAACCACTTCACTATCTCCACCTGCTCCACTACCTCCACCCACTTCACTACCTCCACCTGCTCCACTACCTCCACCCACTCCACTACCTCTACCGCTCCACTACCTCCATCCGCTCTACTACCTCCACCCCCTCCACTACCTCCACACGCCCCACTACCTCTATCCACTCCAATACCTCTCCACTCCTTTGACAATGGTCCACTGTTAGTGGAGGCGATAGTATGGCTTCCCTGTGGTAGTAAATCTTGGAGAAGCGAGGGTGCGGCCAGCAGTGTAAGTGGGACACTTCTTTCGGTCCTGGACTTTTGAGTGACACACTAATGCATGATGGGTGTTGTAGTCTGATTTTGCTTCCCATTGGCCTAGTTAGACTAACACATCTGAAATCAATGATTTGCAAGTAAAAACTTCAGGACAGTGTTTGTAATAACCTGGAGTCAAGCAGTCACCCTATTGGTGGTGGCCAAAGATTCTCACATCTGTCCAGCCCGGGCTCTGTAATACTGCATCCAATGAGCTGCACAGAGGTGTAGCTTGGTCAGTAAGATTGGCGGGTGTGAGCTTCATGTTTGCTAGCAATCACCTTGGTTAAAATACATAATAGGAAAAGCAGGACGTGGTTGGGAGGGGGGGATAAAGAAGCAGTAGGAAGGAAGAGGAGTGCGGAATGAGAGAGGTACTTAAAACTCAACATTTTGTAAAATAACCATTTTTAAGACCTTTTTTTAACAGGAACTAGTGTGTGTGTGTGTGTGTGTGTATGTTTTTGTCCGCATGTGTCTATAAAAATCCCAAGTGAAATCTGACAAGCACTTCACCATACCCACTTTGGAGCACTTGTACCCAACTATTTACTACAGAATACATTTATTAGGGGGTTGTAATACCCCAACCCCTCTCCCCCCAAAAGTACGCCTTGCCCTTACACAGGGGATGAAAGTTGCAAGGTATAGAGAGAATGGAGAGGGTACCTGACTGTGGGCAGAGATTAGAACAAAATAATCTATCCAGGTCTAATTCTTCTACAGACTGTGCACAGGGGAGAAGACTTACTGCACAGCTACATGTTTCTTTAAGCAATGGAAGTTAAGTAATGAATCTTTTCATGCTGGTAAGCAAAGTGTATAATGGTAAAACATGGAACTTTATATGCCTGTCACAGTGTGGATTACATCCATGACCGTGGCGCCTTTATCAGGCGAGGCAACAGTGGATGTTGTCATGGCAGTAGTGATTTATGCGTTACTGGGAAATGTGCATACTGGCATGGCAATGGTGCTTGGGGCAGTATGTACTAATGGATGCTTTGCACAATAAGGCAACGTGAGAGCTGGCTTAGGAATATACGTACTGGGGAAGTATGGCTACTGGTATAAGAATTAGTGCTTTTCACACCGGGCAATGTGGACTTGTTGGATAAGTGTCTGACCCATGAGCATAAAACTTAGCAGTGGATGTTAATAGGTAGCATGACCTAGCATGGAATCAAGAGCAGTAACTTTGACAAAATGAGCAGTGTCCGGCATGCAGCCTAATAGGGAAATGACCAGAAGTGTACTTGGAGTGACATCAGTGATCACACCTGTTGAGTACAAGTCTGACATAATCAATCAGAGCACATGGAAAGCTGGAACATTGAACATGACATCATTAACAGAATCCTGTCATACCTGAGCACCACCCTACTGTAATTGGCAGCTCCCTGAAGAATATATTGAGAGTACATTTAGATATGATGGTGGCAGGCTACCATCTGTTAACAGCAATTCTAGTGGTTTTAAGTTACTGGTTTCTCCTCTTGTAATTACACAATCTAAACTACAGTTTTTGGTAACTGTGGCACTACAGGCAGGGACAATCTAGATACAAATGTGCTTTGTTATGAATAAACCTGAATTGGTAGGTCGTGTGTCTCTCAGTAACCCTAAGTTGGACGGTATGCCAAGAAAAATGTGCCAGAGCTCCGTAGCCGGGTGTGCCATAAGAGTCAAGCTGCCCCTCAGGGAAGGATGAATAAAAGTATATCATGCATGGAGTTGCTTGTGTTCATAATCAGAGTACATGTGACCTAGCAGTTTGGGCAGGAATCAGAGCCTTGAGACCCTCAAGGGTGAGTAGCCGTGCATTACAAACCCTTGATTGATTGATTGACTCTACCTCATGAGGCGTGGCCAAGACTGGTTTGCCATTGGTGGATCCTGGTCAGTGATGGCTCAGTGACTAAAAGAACAATGGACTGGAATGCTTAAAGCTCAACGGATTTATATTTCTGCGGTATGCAATGGCGCCTCCCTATTTTTCGCCAATTTTCCAAACTCACAAAAATTAGTGTGGTGCTTGGAGCC
Source organism: Triturus cristatus (assembly GCF_964204655.1). Classification (NCBI taxonomy): domain Eukaryota; kingdom Metazoa; phylum Chordata; class Amphibia; order Caudata; family Salamandridae; genus Triturus; species Triturus cristatus. Next base: position 693,890,543 of record NC_140595.1, on the reverse strand, counting down.
ATCACTAGTTGCTGGCTTGTAAGTAATTCAAGACTTTGACCTATTGCATTTTATTCTTCCAAGGAGGTGCTTTGTCAAGGCACAGGATTTACTACATGTGGCTGCTTTTTGGCATGAGGTTTTGTATGAATTTACACTTACATTCCATTAAGGAGTGCTTTATCAGAGAAGCAGTGCTCTCTCCTGTGCCACCGATATTTGCCTTGTGTGCCTTTGGTATTTTGTGTCAGACACACAGCTTTCCTTTAGGAGCAATCATCATTGCTACTATGGTAAAATGTTGCTCCGTGGCAGACTGAGGTAATAGAATAATATATCAACTTTCCTTCAGAAATTCCTGTTAATTCAGTTTAGAAAAAGTGAGAATAGCATTCCCAGTTTAGCCTTTGGTCCTCGTAACGTACGTTGGATGAGAAAGTGGGGATAGCATCACCACAAACTACTCCAGATAAAGCGGTCTTATTTTCAGCACTGATTCTGGTTGCACTTCCCACCATTGATGCCTTTTTCTTCCTGTAAGAAATTGGTTTACTGGTTGAGGGTTGAGGGTGTTGTATCCCTACTCAAGCAGCAACCACAATTCGTTTTTGTTTGCGTTAGGACAATATGCACTTTATCATTGCTAACCAGTGCTAAAGTGCTTGTGCTTTCTCCTTTAAACATGGTAAAATGTGCTTACACTTAATTGCCACAGTTTATTTACTTGTAAGTTGCTAGCAAAGTGGTACTACATGTACCCAGGGCCTGTAAACTAAAAGCTACTGTTTAACATGCAGCACTTATTGTGACACCAATCAAAGAAGCCCTTTTAAACATGTCTCAGGCCTAGCATTGCAGCCTCTGTGCATATTTAAACTGCTAATTAGGCCTGGCAAAATACAACTTTTGCCAGGTCTGAACCTTCCTTTTTAATACAGATAAGTCACCCCTAGGGTAGGCCCTAAACAGCCCATAGAGCAGGGTGTAGTGCATTTAAAAATGTGGCTATGTACTTTTAAGTTTTACATGACCTGGTAGGAAAAAACTCCATCCTTAGTTTTTCACTACTGCAGGGCCTAATTCTCCCATTGGATAATATTAACTTAACTTACTACATTGAATAAGTGATAATTTTTTATTGAATTCAGGTAGGAAGCTCAAGTTTGGTCTCAAAGAGTGTGAAATTTAAAATCCTAATCCTCTTTAATTTTAAAGTCAGGTTTTAAGTCAAAATTCTGAAAATGTCACCTTAAGAAATGTGCCTTTTTTTGTAATATCTATTTGGTGCCTGCACCCTGCATCATGGGTCACTTGACTAGGTGTCATAGGCTGTTGGCCTTTGTGTATTCCTCTCAGGCAGTGATGCAAAAGGGGACCAGGTGTTGTCTGGATAGGCCATTTTGTCAGGATTGGAGAGGCAGAGCTGTCACCTACAGACCTGCACTTCAATGGGGCTGCCTTAGCACACTCACAAAGGACATTGTACTAGTCTATTGTCACCCCAGACATGTCGGAGCCAGGGCAGGGGAAGGAAGGAAATAACAGAGCCAAATATGGGGAGAGTCTAGATGTTTCTCTCAATTCAGCGCTGTCACCAGATATAGATATTGGACTCTCAGACCAACTCTTCAGATTACCTCTGGACCTGTGTAAGATTCAGAAGAAGGACTCCTCTGCTGCTCTGCTTCCGGAAGGACAAACTCCACAGTCCTGCCCAGCATCTGCCCAGCTGCCTAGACTCAACTGGATGTGTCTGTGTCCTTCTGCTGGCCTCTCCTGGAGGGAGTCCTAATCTCAAAGAGGTGCTCAGCAAGTCTTAGACCCTAGGCTGGCATCAGAGTGTACATCTCCTGGCCCAACTGTAGGTTCCCTCAGAACCGATGCAGTGTGATGCAGGACACCTCAACACAGCATCTCGTAGCTCCTGATCATTGGCATCATCGGAACTGATGCACCACGATGCATTTCGATGCAGCACCTTACTGCTCCCGGTCTACAGCCTCATCTGAACTAATGCAGCATGATGCATCCCAATGTAGGACCTCTCACTGCAGCATCTCTCAGCTCTTGGTTATGCTGGGTCTGGTGGCTTAGTGGACTAATGCATCCACTGCAGGAGCTTGTGTTTGACCTCATGGTCACAGGTTCAAATCCTGGCGCGTCCACTCAGCCTTTCATCCATCTGAGGTCGATAAAATGAGTACCATTGAGTTGGGTAACACTAAACATCTGTTATTCAACGCCTTGAGACCCATGGGTGATAAGTGTGCTTTACAAATACAAGTTTTATGTAATGTTATGATTGGCAACCTCATTGGAACCAATGCAGCATGACATAATTTAATGCAGCATCTTTTAGCTTCTGGTTGGGGGCCTCATTAGAACTGGCACAACTTGGCACAGCAAGACACAGGGCCTTGCATTTCAGTTCAAATACGACCTGGTACATTGACCAGTAGGCCGAACTCAGTCGGCACCCTGACCACACTCTATCGTGGCAAGCTTGAACTTGTGGCTTTGTCACCGGTGCGACCGGATAACCCCATTTGGCACTTTGAGCTTTTGGTGATACCTCCACCTAAAACTTTGAAATTGCATACCTCCAGTTTTACTGAGTGGTTTCTTTTCAGTCTGGTATCATTTTATTTATTAACATGTACTCTATGTTTCTAAATTGGTGTGACATTTTTATTGTGTGGTATTTTCACCTCATTACTGTTTGAGGGCAGCATAAATACTTTACACTTTGCGTCGAAGTTAAGCCTGACTGCTTTTGTGCAAAACTATCAGAGGGTTAAGCATAGGTCAGTTTGGTGACTTTTGTGGTTCACCCTGAAAGGTACCGTGGTTGTCCCTTGAGATGGGTTAACACCCCCTCAACCAAAAACCCAATTTCTTACACCCACCAAGAATCGCCTGAGTGTGTATCCGAAAGGTCTCAAGACAAAAAGTAATGAGCTCTTCAAATAGTAAATAGGCAGTATAATGAAGGTGTACTGGCCTCGCACACAGATCTTTTTACTGGGGGTAATCACCTCTGACGAGTGAAGTTGATCTATAATTGGGTAGGCTTGCGTCTGAGCAGCTCACAACAGCACATTTTGCAAGCTTTGCATCAATACATTTTATATTTTTGTCTGCAGCAATATGGTTACTTGATGGTGGGAGGAAGAGTACTCAATCAAATGATCTCCTAATTGGAACACAGAGTTAAAAAAATTGTCTAACTTGTACTCGCAATCCAGTCTCTTTTGGGTTAAATGGAGGTCCTGAGATGTCCTGAGGTCCTGAGATGTGTCATCTTCTGGTAGGCATTGTTATTGCCAAGTTTCACAACAGTGCACTGAGTCTAAATGAATACAGTAATTCAATCAATTATTCAATCATAGGAGACTTCCAATCAACATGTGTTTCATCATGCGAATACTAAGCCCTATGACTTCAACAGTGCTAAAATTATATGTAATACTAATTAGCTAACACTGTAAGTGTGACACAAAATTCATTAATGCAAACTATATTCCAGTGAATCCCTCCTCTGATTGAGGAATAGTATGCTCTCAAACTAGTAGAGAGTAAGCACTCATAAAAAGTAAATATGACTGTAAAGACAATTTAAACAACCAAATACCATAATAATACAAGTGACATTTGTTTGTGTGGATTAATCTGAAATATAGGATTAAAGAACATATGCAATAGAACAAAAATGTTCTGCTCTGCAGTGGTGATGAAGATGGCCAAATAGGCAACAGAGAGCCATGTGCTTGTACACCATCACTTTGGACTAAGGAGTAATATTCTAGATTGAAATGATTATTAGAAAAGCAAACACTAGATGCTCAGTCTCAGTAAGTGATTTTAGGCAAGTGCCCATTAGGAGTGCCCCAAGTGTCATTGGGTGCCCGAATGAAAACAAGTTTTCTAGGGGCTGCAACATGCCTGGAAAGTATGCATCTATCAGTGAAGAAAGGATTAGCTGTTAGGAAACATTCACTCTGTGTTATGTTAAAAAGACACTGCGAGGTAAGATTTGAAGCTTTTATGCAGCTTAAAAGGTAAGCCACCAACTCCTGCTGCCAGCCTGCTGTTACTCCTGAGGCAAACTGTACAACAGAATGCTACAATGGAGATAGACTAAAACAGGCGCATGCAGCTCATTTTAAAAGTTCACAACACATCCTCCTTACCGAGGAAACAATAAAAGGAAGGAAGAAACAAAATGAACAAAGAAAAACCGTGTAGGTAATTCATAAACTGGTTGTACATCTATCAGAACATTGCAAATTCAATTATAACTTCACATAAAAAAAAAATTAGGAGAAGAAATTAAGACATCTCATAATCATCATACCTTTTCGGGAGACAATGAGTTCTAAGAGGGTGTGATGGAGAGTCTCCATTGGAAAGTGCCACAGAAGTAGGTGAAACATCTGGACATGATGGAAATAAAGATTTATCACCTTGAAACTTCACCAATCGAGACATACTCCATTTACTACCATTATGTACAGTGACAACATTTTTGTATACTGCAATGCTAACAAAAGGTCCCTTGTAATCAGTGACTCCTTTCCTGTGTCAGCGTGGTCTCTTGACCAGTACCCATTCTCCAACTTCCCATTTTATAACTTTGGTGGATTTTTGTTCATCAAATCTTTGTTTATAAGAGTCTTGATACGATTTGATTTTATCACTCACCTCTTCTTCACTCAAAACTGGATTTTCGATGGGGGTAACCAGTTTGGATTGAGTTTAGAGGAAGCAGCCCTGCCACGCAATATCTGAAATGGGGACCTTTGCAAAACACAGTTAACAGTGGTACGATGAGCCCACCATGTGTCTCTCAAAATTCCTTTCAAAGGAAGTCTCATCAAAACAGCTCTCTGTACACACTCCTTGACCACTCTGTTCATGCGTTCAGCCAATCCATTGGCTTGGGGGGAATACAGAGCAGTTCTTTGATGCACTATGCCATACTCATTCAAAAATTCATGCATTTCCTGTGAAACAAATTGGAGACCATTGTCTGTGACAATGTATTCGGGAACACCTTCAACAGCAAATTCGTCTTTAAGAAAATCAATCACCACCCTTGTACTCACTGAGCTGACACACCTGGTCGAAACCCATTTCGACGAATAATCCACCAAAAGAATCACAAACCTGTCTCCAGGGCCTAATAGCTCAAAGGGACCCATTAGATCTAAACCTACTTTAACCCATGGTTCCTTGGGAACATCAACAGGAGAAAGCAGAGGATTGTTGATGACTCAGGACTTGTCACAAGAGCCACACTCACTACACTCCTTAACTACTTTCTCGACTTGTCCATCCATTCTTGGCCACCAATACCTTTCTTGTAAACGAGACTTAGTAAGACTTCTTCCAAGATGTCCTTCATGGGCCAAATTAATTAGCTTGGATCTCAGTCCTTCAGGAGGCATTACTCTTTCTCCACGCATGAGTTGTCTATGAGAAAGAGTGAGTTCACACCTGACTTCCCAAAAGGGAAGTAAATCAGAGTCCATACTTTTGCTATCAGGCCAACCTTCAATAACAAAATGTGTTAAAGTGGGAAACAAAGGATCCTCAAGTCTGGAACTTTCCCATTCACTTTCAGGAATAGTAGACTCTTTAACCCAAGCAACACTGATGTTATCATTGTCAAGGGAATTCTCAGTGTACTCAACAGGTAATCTTGATAAACAATCTGCCACCATGTTAGCAGTGCCAAGGAGGTACTCCACAGAAAAGTTATACTCTTCAAGACTTTCACTCCACCGCTTCAGCCTCGGAGTGAGTCTTTCACTTTCCATGGAGGAGAACACCTGTACTAAGGGCCGATGATCTGATCTAACTAAGAAAGGAATGCCCCATAAATAAAACGTAAAGTGTTTGATACCCCTCACAATGGCTCAAGCTTCCCTTTCGATGCAAGAGTACTGTTCAGTTTTTTTTAAAGCCCTGGAGGCAAATGTTACAGCCCTCTCTTCCCCACACACTACTTGAGACAGCACAGTCCCAAGACCACTCAAACTGGCATCAGTTGTGAGAATTGTTTTCTTCTTGGAGTCAAAATGACCCAAGGTTGGCATTTTCCCAATAGTTTGTTTAATATTATTGAAAGCAGAAGCACAATCAGGGGACCAAACAAAATGTACTCCTTTTCTTAGAAGAACTGTGATAGGTTCAACAATGAAGGCAAAACCCTGGATGAATTTAGAATAAAATTCTGCGAGGCCCAGAAAGGACCTAACTTGCTCTTTGTCTGTTGGGGCAGGAGCATCAACAATACTTTTCGCTAAGTCTAATTTTGGTTGAATGCCTTCCCCCGATATCACATGCCCCAAATATGTTACAGAAGATACATCTATTTCACATTTCATACGATTGACAGTTAAACGATTGTCAGCCAGTCTACGAAGAGTGATTCTCAAGGTTGCATCATGTTCAAGATTATCCTTACCATAAATTAAAATGTCATCCTGAAAAAACATGTAATTGGGAACATCTTTCAAAACTAATTTCATCATCCGTTGAAAACATGCAGCTGCAGAGGCTAATCCGAATGGCATTCTAACAAATCGGAAGGCCCCCAGTGGTGTGACGAACAATGTGAGGTGTCTGGAATCCGGATGGAGGGGAACTTGATGATACGCTGAAGATAAATCTAAGACATTAAAAACCTTTGCACCATCAAGTATGGTAATCGATTCAGAGATATTAGGAAGTGGTTGACTATCTACCCATATCCATTTATTTAGGATTCTCAAGTCAACACACATCCTAATACTCTTCCCTCCATCCTTAGGAGCCAAAACCACTGGGGCCAACCATTCTGATGATTCAATTTCCTCAATGATATTGTGAGAAACTAATCTTTTGAGTTCACACTTAAGAGGTTCTAACATCATACTAGGAACCTTCCTGACTTTATGTACTACAGGCAGAGCCCTTTCCTTAAGTATGATTCGGTGCTCAAAATTTTTAAGTAGACCAAAATGATCAGAGAAAACTTGAGGAAACTCATCAAAGAACTTATTCGACGATAAATCGTGATCCACTAACATGACTTGTTCTGAAGGACAGCGAGCATTAGGGTTCAGAATTATGCCCAAGTCTCTTTGGTGCCTCCATCCTAGGAGGTTGTCACCGCGTTTTGCCACATACATTTTTCCAATTGTCTCTCTTCCTTTCAAATGGATTTTCAAAATGACATAACCTGTTACATCTATGTGTGAACTGCCATAACTTACAGGATTAATGTCAGGAGGAATAAGTTCGAGATCAGGAAAAGTCTTATCCCAAATTTAATTTCCAATCATAGTGAATGGGGAACCCGAATCAGCCAAAACGACAAACAATTTATCCCCAATCACAACGTCACATTCTGGCACGTGAATTTGCTAAGCATCTACAGGACCATCATTACGTACACTTAACATTGTCGTTTTGGTTGAAACACTTGTTTCTACATTTTCATGCGTGACATCACCAGTTCGTACCCTTCCTCCAGACTTACATACTCTTGCATAATGGCCTTTAATTCCACATTTAAGGTATGTGGTATTTCTGGCATAACATTGAGGATAGTTGGATTAATGATTGTTACTGCCACATCTGTAACATTTCATTTTCGAGAAGTCTGAATGTGTCTTGGGTTTAGGACCACAGACAACTTCGGAGATGTTGTCTGCAAACTCTTGAGGATGACTGGGACCTGGATCTTTTTGAGTCACTTCATGAATGCTACTAGGTGTATGAGTATCATCAGAATTGTTTTTTTTGAGCTTTCATTTCTTTGACCCAACCAGAGGTGTTCTCCATTCCTTCGACAATAGCTACAGCTTCTTTGAGCGATGGATTTTTTAAAATAAGTTTTTCTTGCACTCTGGAGCCGTTAGTACATCTAACAAGCTGGTCACGAATTAATGAGTCAGTTAAGTCACCAAATTCGCAAGTACGAGCAAATGTTACATAGTTGGCAACTTTTTCATTGTGTTCTTGGACTCTCATAAAAAATGTATGTCTTTCTAAAACAACGTTGATATGAGATCCAAAGTATTTTTCTAACATTTTCATGGACATATCAAACACATCCGAAGGTTCACCACTACCTTCACCAATGGGTATTACGTCAATGCTTTCATAAATGTTACGTCCTTCAATCCCTAGGTTGTGGAGTAGAATTGCTTGTTTTCTGTGAGCTGAGAATTTCTCACCACCTATCGCAACTAGATAAGAATCAAACAACAATTTCCATCGTTTCCAGGTTAAAAGCGGTTCACCTTTTTCACAGAGAAAAGGAGGCGGTTGACTCATGCTAGTTACAGACATGTCGAAAAGAATGTTCACTTGATTTGTAAAGGGAAGAGAAAAAAATGTATGGAAACAGTTTGCAGATTGGCCAATATGGAAATATATGTATGAAATAAACAAGCAAAACACTTTTCCAGCCGGTAGGTCACTAGATGGCAGACTTGTCAAGCAAATAACTGTGAGAGTAGTACATTATTAGTGGTTCCAAGAGGTCAGATTTCAAAATAATGGTGATGGTAGGTCTAGTGATATGACAATCACTAACAGAATTGTAGGTAAAACCAATAAAATATGCTTCCAAAACAATTGATACTCGTAGTGCAGGCAAAGAGGCAGCTTTAGTTCATTTTTCTCAGTGTATGATAATCTGTCTGGCACGTTGAAATTCTGATATGTCTCCGTGTGGGGGTTGCCAGGGTAACTGTAAAAAAAACAAAATGGGCGCACGCACGTAATTTCAACGTGCGTGACGTGCGTGATGACGAGCGTGATGACGAAGATGAGATGACGAGGTTCAACACATCTCGAGCTGCATCTCGAGCTACTCACCATTAAAACTCAGCAAATATTTAAAAAATTTGCAAAGTCAGAAGGGATCATCGGAAGTCAACCGGAAATGCTGGAGAAGGTTCCTCGAGGATGTCGGAACAACACTGCTTCACTAGTTTCACGGCAACTTGCTGTGAAGTGAAGACATCCGTGGGTTCGCCGTGGGTTCGCTGAAAATGGGGAGAGCTGGTGGCCACTTGTCCCCCGCAAGTTTCTCTCGTCACCAGTGTTAAGAAGACACTGCGAGGTAAGATTTGAAGCTTTTATTCACTTTAAAACCTACTATCTAACTAGTTCATATTAAAATATTTACATTAATTAGTCATAACATTTTCTTTGTATGGATTCCAACCATTTAATTATCTACAGTGATGCTAAAACTCAAAAAGGGGAAAACACTGAATTTCAGGGAAGCCTCAAAGTGGTAGGGCCGCCTGATGATACGTAAAACAATACACATTTTGTAAATCATTTGCATTTTGAGTTTTGTTAATGACAAACGCTGGAAGTCTGACCATGTCCCATGACTAGTGGTCTTTAAACATGGTCAGACTGGGCCAAAAACCTGTCATATGCAGTGTTCAGTAACAGAAGGGTCCAGGGAACCGACCTGGATACATTGGCTTCCCATTTGTTCTTAGCTGTCATATTTAGAGAAGAAGTATTGATAAGTGTCTTGCTCAGAGGAAATAAGCTGCCAGGAGACATGGGCCACAAGACAACCTTTTTTTTCCCAAGCATTATTGATGTCAGCGCAGTAAGAACATATGATGAGGGTTTTTAGGAAGTTACAGACCTCGGTGTGGAACATTTTCTGGCATGTCATAACTCCATGAGAGTGCAGTCTCACTTCTTTAAAGATTTGGTGGAGTTCTAGGCTGTCACTCTGTTGTTCTTTTAACTCCCTAAGTTCTCTGCTCTCTCATGTTAAGTCTATTTTGTTCTTTTCACAGTACTATAGTTTAATCTTACTTTCAACCTTCTTGCTTCCCTCTGTCTGTTTCTTTACTCCTCTGTCATCCAGTGCTTAATTTGAGCCAGTGGTTTCTGGTGCTCAGCACCGGCACTTAATGATCAACACCAGCGCTTTTCAAGAGCAGCAGTTAATTAGAAAGTTTCAGGGAAATTAAATTATTTTCCCAGGATCACAGGGTGTTGAGCCAATGCTGAGACTCAAACCTAGTTCCCTACCTCCGAAGTCGGCAGCTCTGGCCATTACACCACATTCTCTTCCCACTTACATGGTTAGTAGTTGGTTTTGTTTTAGGTGGTGCTAATAGGAGAAATGAGCTGATGTAGGTTGCCTCCTGACTAGAGCCACAGCACTTATTTCTTTTACAAATTAACCACTGCTGTGAACAATTCACTCTCCCTACCCACTTTATACACCTTACACTCAATTCTTTCTGTCTTGAAGTATTCATGGTATCAGTTCTTTTAAAAATACTATAAGATGTTAAACATAGAGAAATTGGGCTTTGAATCAACTCCCCCTTCAGCCACCCGTGTTTCATGCTTGGCAATTGCTTGATTCCATGTCTGTCAAGGCCATGGCATTTTGAGGAAGGTTATATTGCGCCTTTGGGGTCCACTTTGCTTTTTCTGATGGGGTTAGTAGACCTTTCGTTATAGTAAAATTGGGATAGGACCTGTAGCTTTTAACTGAGAGGTACTAGATAGTCAACCACTTCTCTCCTCTGCTGTTTGATTTATTTTACTCAGCTGCCACGATAAGATCTTGTTACGTTTACAACTTAAAGACTGTTCCATTACCTAAACACCATAAACATGCTAGACAGACAGTACAATTCTTTTTTCAGCTTGGTATGTTGTGAAATGATTCAACAGATTTCACAGCATGACTGTGAAAATATTTAAATGTCATTTTAGAGTTAGAGACTTGCTCTCTTATTGCCTAATTTAAATCCGACTTTCTGTTCCTTAAATGTAGACGAGAAATGTGAAACACGTACCCAAGGAATCTCAGGCATACCAGTTTCAATATATGTAAAATGTTTATTTCCTTGAATACATCTAATAAAATGCAGCCAAATGTGCCAATGCACATTGAAAGAAAGTGTAAAACGTAGCACAAACAATAAAGTTGTTGATTAATCTATCTAAAACAAACCTCACTTACAACATAATAAAACAGTGTAATCAGCATCATCCTCACCTGGGGGCATATGTATCAAGTTCCGTTTTTGCAAGTCTCAAATAGCGATTTTTAGGGAATCGCTATTTGAGAATTGCAAAACGGGATGTAATAAAAAATGTGCAAATAGTTTGCGATTTCTTAGCATTCCTTAATTGCAATTAGCAAATTGCTAATTGCAATTAAGGAATACCTTCCCATTCATTCCTATGGGCCAGGAGGACCATAGGAATGAATGAGAAGAAATTTTCAATTAGCGATTCGCAATTAGAGAATCGCTAATTGAGAAAAATTTCAAGGGTGTAAGGGTGTCATAAGGACACCCTGATGCACCCCTGAAATGAGCATGTGTGCGCATGTGGCACACATACATGCCCTAAGGGCATGTATGTGCGCCACATGACACTTTGAAAGATACCAAAAAGTGCATCTTTCAAAGAAATCGCAAATTACCACCAACTTGAAGTTGGTGGTAATTTGCGATATCTTAAGGAGAAATCGTACAACTTGGGTGCTTGTTACATTGCATTTAAGGAATCGCAATTTGCAATTCCTTAAATGCAATCGCAAAATAGAGAATCGCAAATTTGCGATTCTCTAATTTGCGATGCCCTTTTGTGATGATACATCCCAAAAGGTCTTTTCCTGTTCGCAAACGGGCCGATTCTAAGAATCGGCCCGTTTGCGAACGGGAAAAGGGCTTGATACATATGCCCCCTAGTGACACTCATTTAAATGAATAAGTGTGCCTGGCCTATAGTAATGATAATGCCTTTATCTGAATGTGCAGGAAACGTGTCCTTATCAGGCTTTCCATAGAAGCTGTTCACTGAGCTGCTTCAACCACTTGGACTTAAAAAGTTTCATAACAGAATATCGAAAACAGAAATATTGTGGAGTCAAGATATTGAGGCTAAATATTGGAAAGGTATATGCATACAGTTAAAGTAGTGATGTACTATCTTTAACTCCACATCTACATACCTTGAACATATACATATATTGTCAAAGTCCATATATGCAAGTATATGTATAGTAAGCCTATATTTATTAACCATATATACTTAGCTTCATGATACTTTGAACCACAATATTTTGGCCCCAAGATATTTAGTAGTCGATATTCAGGTGGAATACCATTCAACGTTCAGAGTATCTAGAGCTATGTAATGTATATTGATTAGGTGATCTTTTTAGTGAAGGGCAGAGGGTCATGGAATAGGCCAATGATCAATCATACGCATTTTATAAAAAGGGTATCCGGTACATAACACATGATCTGTTTGTTTGCTGGAGATTGCGCATAGAGTGCTGGATATCTACAAGACTACAATTCTAAGAGACCAGGATAAGATCTGGACAGGCAGTGAATATTTTTCGCTTTACAATACTTATGAACATTTTGCTTATCAATTATTTAGATTTTTGCCATGTTTTTGAGCAATTATTGTTTTTTTATTTAATTCAGGCATTGTCAATTTTTTATCGTAATGTGTATAAACCTCATATTAACGTAAACAATGACATTCCTTTATTAGTGAAGAATTAAGCATGTCTTCTGGGGAGGTACAGATTGTAATTTTATATGTGTTTTTTTCTAAATGATGTTTAAGTAGTAATGTATATAGTTTCGATTTACAGTTTAAACAATGTATATTTTTATGTGGGAATGTATATGGAGATTTGTTGTTTAGAGTCTCAAATCCCTGTCACTGTTTTATTGAGAACGCCTGTACATTTTGTGGCTGCAACTTTGGTTCCACTGAGACAGCAAGAAACAAAACATGACTTTTGTACTGCAGACTGTCAATGAAACCAAATCAGTGCAATGTAACTTCATGGAAGATCATCGGAATACCAGTTTGTGCAGAGTAATACATGTGCATTGACTGAGCAACATGTAGAAAAGCAAACGTTGGAATGAACCTAGCATATTCATTTACGGTAATGGAAATTTTGTGTGGGAGTATTTTGTCTTACTGATTACTCAGGCAGCTACAGATCAGCTGTTTGTACCTGGCCATTTGCCTATCCAATTCAAGAAACCTGCCAATGTGACTGAATGGACCTTGCCTGTGTCAACGCTCGTCTGCTACAATCTGTGCTGCATGGTACATAGGTCATACAAGTTCAATGCTTGAGTGTGGAAACTCTTTTACCCTTAAGATCTGGGTACAGAGTCTTACATCCAGGGTTTAGTGGACATTAACCTCTTGCATTTTGCTAATGTGGATGAAAGGGAGTACGCACTGGATCAGCTGTTAGTTTCTCCATTAGTTGCTTTATACAGGGCAGGCAGATTTTGGCTGAATACATCCCTCCCGTGCTCTTATGCATGCTAGGTGAGGGAATCATTTAATTCCCCTACCATTTGGCAAGGAAGAGTGGGGGTAGAAGACTCTAATGCCACTTGGGAGGTGTGGAGGTTTTTTTAATCTCTATCCAGGTTGATGAACATGAGGAGAGATTTCAAATATAAAATGAGCACAGGGTTTGGTGGGGCAGTTATTTCTCCTAGAGTTCTTGAAAATTGAGAGAGGTTAAAAAAAAGATTGCAGGACTGGGGATTATTATACCACCCCATTGAGCTTTTCAACCTTCACTTTTCCCACGTTTTAGGGGATTTAGGGTTTTCATAGGTGAACTACCTCCACCTTTGTCAGGTCACAGTTAGGCGCAAGAGAACAAAGAAACAGCAAACATAGTAGAGGTGGCACACAGGTCAATGCAGTAAATGGGAATAGAGCGACACACACACTTAAGTTTTAAGTAGTAGTAATCCTTGTAAACACTTTGAAGGGTGCAAGTGGGTATCGCCTTCTAATCAGTAGGCCTATGAGTCAGAGAAAAGTTGTCTTCCTAAGGACGAGAAACAACCCCATATGTCACTCCATTAATAATTCTTGAATGTAATTCTTTTGTAATAAACACAATTTCATCAGATAGTAAATCCAATCTTCATTTATTATTGTGGAGTTTCTTCAATAAGTATAGTGTTGTCCAATCACACTATTTTAAGTAGTTATTTATCAGATATTCATGTTAACATAACCCAATGCTTTTTGGGACCAGCCCTTCTTCAGGGAAAATTCCATCCTGGTTGATAGGGAAAGTTTTCAGCGTAACGGGATGCGTCATAAGAGACTCCGAATGCATTTCGGGACCCGCCCTTCATCAGGGGAAATTCCTAGAATGCAATAAACGAAATGAATCTAGGTAATACCAAACAAGCAATCAATACTGTGGTCAAAAGGTGAGGAAAAGGGTTGAGAAAACACGTGCAAAGGAAAGTGAAAGAAAATTGTGCACACTTTCAACTCAACAGAATATAGTAGAAAACAATTTCAACTTTTTTATTCATTTTATTTACTTAGTGTTTTCTATAGCACGAACATGACCCAATCCTGGGTGTCAGAGTGCTTTACAAATCAACAGCAATCAGTTTCGTTCACAGTTTACAAATTTACAACAATATACATATTAAGTCTTACTAGGTGACCACTCGGGTTATAGTAGTACATGACATTAAATTCTTGCATATAAAATGTAATATCATCCCTAAAGAAAACATGGAGTCACAACACGAAGACAGTTACAAGACCAGACCCAGAACCATGTGGCTTGATAGAGGTACCTTCATTAGCCATTGTCCCTGAATTTTGCGTATGGAATTGGGTATCCTACCAGGTCTGACTAAGGACCATAGGTGAGACTCAATGAAAGCCCCGTGACTTGTGCTATCTCTGGAGTCATTATTCAGATAATAGCAGTACAATCATACTGATTATCTTCATCTATTAGCACAACTGAAAATAGTAGCTTCAGGAATGACTAAAGGTCTCAAAGGAGCCGAAAGAGGACCCTAGTTAGTTAAGGTAGGAATTTACTCATGAGAAAGGACTTAGACTCTGTTTTGAATCTCGAGACTAAGGTTCGGAGGCAACGCATTTCAAATTATTGCCGAAGCTCCCGAGAATGCTCTGTCGTATGTTCTCTTCTTACGGAAAATTGCTAGTTTCAGTAGGAAATCAGCGGCCCCCCTCGAAGATCTAAAGCCTCCAGAAATCGTAATTTTCTGGGCAAGGTAAAGTGGTGTTTTGTAGTGTAGAGCTTTGTGTGTAATACATGTACTTGTAATTCCATAGAGAGTCTCACTATTCATTGCCCCTTTACTGTTTTAGCTCTCATTGCTTTTGGGGTTTAAGGTGCTTCATGGATCAAACGTTTAATGAGAAACAATGTTTATCTAATCAATGCAAATGGTTTCCAGAACCTATTGTAGGGATTGATTGGAAACCATTGATTTCAGGAGAAGTATGTTGAGAAACATTCCTAATTGAGAACAGCGTTAAATATAGTACATTATGATGCCCCATATTCCCTTTAGTTTGCACTTACATTGATCTATTCATTTACTTTTCTTGTTTTTTCCCTGTCTGGTTTCAGCGGCTCCTCCTGATTCATCACCTGTTGTGATTTGTTACCTTCCTTGTTACCATTTTGTTAGGCTGTCTTCTCCTTCAAGACATCCTCTCTCCCGGTGCTGCATTTGTCTACATCTTTGGCTCTTGAGTTGGTTTTGGGATACACTGGCAGTTTCTTTCTTTCTTTATTTTGAAAGTTTTATATAGCGTGAACGTGACCTAGGTGGGTATCAGAGCGCTTTAGAATTTGGAAAGGTATTACATGAATATGCTTAAAACAACAAGATAGTCGTGCAACACAGTTAAGGTAGGGCGGATACAGACCATGGAGACGAATATCCGATAATATTTACTACATAAATTAGCATGGCAGGCAAATGCTGGGATTCAAAGTTGTCTAACAACTAATAGTAAATCAGGGGGAATTCAATGAGCAGTGGTGCCAGAGCCATTTTATGGCAAAAACGTAGCCATTAGGATTTTTTTAACTTCCTTTTTGAAGGTAGTAGTGGAAGAAATTTGTCGGACTTCCGGTGGAAGAGAGTTCCAAATTTTTGGGGCAGCACCTGAGAAGGCTCTGTGACTCGTTCTCATATTGTGGAAGCTCTGTGGTTTTAAGATCCATGAACTTGCACTTCTTGACTGTCTGCAACCTCCAGATAGCTCTAGTTTTTGAGCTAGATACGTGGGAGTCTTGAGATGTAGGGCTTTGTGAGTCATGCAGGCTATCTTTAGCTGTATTCTAGCCTCAAGGGCAGCCAGTTTAGGGATTTGAGGGCTGTGGAGATGTACTTGTTTCTTTTTGAACCAGTGATCAGTCTATCTGCTGCATTAATGGACGTTTTTAGTGGGGCCAAGTTATATTTGGGAAGTCCACAGAGCACAGTGCTACCATAGTCTAGCCTAGGCAGTACCAGAGCTTGGCAGAACCAGAGCTTGCACTGCCATCTTGAAGTCCTCTTGGGGAAGGAAAGGTTTTAGGTGTTCATCTGGTATTTAGTTCCCTTGCTTAAATTTCTAATATGATTCTGCATGTTCAAGTGCTTATCAAGTGTGATTCCGAGGGATTTCGCAGAGTCGATAATGCGGGTATTGCAGTTGAAGGTCGTAAGATATTTCAGCCAGTGGTCGAACCTGGGGTGGGATTAGGTAAAGCAATGAGAAGGAATTCTGTTTTGGAGGTATTGAGCATGAGGTGGTTGTCAGTTACCCAGTTACCCAGTTTTGAGTATCCAAAAGGGTAGAGATGAGTGAGATGAAGTCTTCAGGGGAGGTGATTTTCAGATAAAGTTGAGTGTCATCCGCATACACATGGAAGAGGATGTTCGCAGAGTTCAGAGCATTTGCCAGAGGTTCTAGGAATAAATTCAAGATTATCAGTAATAGTGCTGACCCCTGAGGAACCCCCATAGTAACTGAGGAGGGCTGGGATAGGAATTGCTTAATCTTGACTTTTTGTGATCTATGATGGAGGAAGGAAGTAAACCATCGCAATACCGGACCTGAAAAGCCCATCCTGTGTTTAAGGATGGATAAGAGATTGTCGTGGTTAAACAGTGTCAAACGCTGAAGAATGGTCAAAGAAGATCAGGATGCATGCTTCGTTGTGGTCTAGCATTATCAAGATGTCATCCATAATATGAGTGAGAGCAGATTCCGTGCTGAGGCTTCTTTGAAATCCGGATTGCGGTTGGTCCAAAAGTTGGAAATATGCTGTGTGTACAAAGTTGCATCTGCACGCATTTTGTCCAGCAGTTTAGCCATTGTGGGGATGGTGGAGATAGGCCGGAAGATATTGAGATCAGATCTGTCTGCATTAGTTTTTTTTAGAATGGGGAGACCTGCACTACTTTTAAGCAGTTGGGGATCGTGCTTTGCGATAGCAAGGCGTTGACAATCTTTGTCCATAGAGAGAGGATGGTATCTTTGATATCTTTGAAGATCGGTGGTGGTAGCGGGTCGGTGAAATGACTAGATGGGTTGATCAACCTCAGAGTGTTGTAAATATCTCTTTCACTGAGAAAGGACATATAAGAGGCGTCATTCTTGGTGCCAACACTGGATGGACTGAGTCGCCCATGGTGAGCTGGAGCAGCACTCCCTGATCATGGGATAATAGCCCTCTTTGCTTCCAGATTAATACTGATGCTTTTCGTTTTCTCAGGAAGAAGGCCGCCACCTCCTCATGATGGAAGGCGATTGCCAAAGTCAGAGCTGTTGGGTGTCTTGCCTGATTGTTGTTTAACAATTTCAAACAGTTTTCTGGGGCGGTTTTTGGCTTTATTGAGTTGGGTTCTGAGGAAGTCAGGCTTTGCAGTTTTGATTTTTTTGTTAAAAGTGTTCCTGACCAATCTAAGGTGAATCAGGTGTAATCAGATGTTCAGTGGAGGGTACTGCTCTCTAGGTTCTTTCAGGTAACCTAAGGGTTGCGGCGTTCAGAGTTTAGGTTGTCATCGAACCAAGGTTTGGAGATTTTGAAGGAGGCACTTTTTTGTTGTATAGGGGCTATTTCGTCCAGGATGCCAGTGATGGTGGTATTATAGAAAACCGTGAGGACATGAACATCAAGACATGTCGGATTGGGGAGGCCTTTCTACAGCGGGTTGCTAGATCCATGGAGTTAATATTCCTAAGGTTCCTTTTCCAATGCTTTGTTTTCTTGGGTTGGACCCTTTTCAGCGACACCTCCTTCTTAATTAGGAAAAAGATGCTGTAATGGTCAGACCAATTGCAAGGGATAATGGCCTCTATTGACATGGTTTTTCCTTTGGAGATGATGAGGTCCAGAGTTTCACCTTTTTTTTATGGGTTGGACTCTCACAATATTGTGTCAGCTCGTGCTCCAATAGGAAGAATTTTAGACAGTTTACAGATTGATCATTTGGGTTAGATCAGTGAAGGTTGAAATCTCCCAGGAATATTTGGGAAACTAGGGTGTCATCATTGGAGGAGATGATTTCCAGAAATTTTTCAATGAAGGGATGATTGTCCCCATGGAGGTTGTAGAATTGGTGTAATTTGCATACTGGGCAGTGATTGCTATAGATGTTGATGCATAGGTACTCGCTGGAGGTCATAGCGGAGGTATCAGAATGTGAGACTGAGAGTGTTTTTCGGCTAATCCTCCACCCTGTTTTATAGATCTGTCTAATCAAAATATGTCATGGTTAGGTGGGACTAGAAGGTCAAGAATGGGGTGGAAGAGCCTGTTAGCCAGGTTTCCATGAGGATGATGATATCAATTTCATTGTTTTGAATGAGGTCAAAGATATCGGCTGCGTGTTTACTTGCTGATTTGCAATTGAGTAGTACGCATTTCAATTGGGGAGGTGTGTGAGCGGTCAGAGTCTGCATGATGTTCACTCGTTTGAGGTTGTCATTGTTTATAACTCTGAGGTTGTGGGAGGGTTCCCTGTTCAGGTATGCATGCATGCTTTGGATTAAGTCCATAGGGGCCTTGCATGAGTCCAGAGGTGTCTTGTCAGTGTTTAGTGGGAGGGCATAAGAGAGGAGAAGAACATCACTATCACTATTGACAGCTTGGTCTTCATTCTTCTGGGGTGGAAGGGGGCATTGGAGAGGGGTAACGTTTTAGAAGTAAGGTGAGAGGAATGCATGTCTGAGACAGGGCCTGTACTAGTGAGGCTCCAGGGTAGATTCCCTAGTGCGCATAGCACTCTGAGCAGGAGGAGATGATCGATAGAGAGGGCTTTCAGTTCATGAAATTCATCCGTGAGCAGGCGCAGGTGGAGAGAGATCTCTTCAAGGTGTGCAGCCAGGTCTGGGTGTTAGCTAATGGATAGTGGTTGTGTGGATAGTTCCGCCAGAGGTGTGGTATCTCTATGGAGATCTGGTAGGTCAAAGGCGCACATGGAGAGGTCAGGGGGAGCCAGTGATTCAATGAAGTCTTGTGTGGTACCAGTTCGCGAGAGGATAGGGGGATGGAGGGGTGGTGGGGTGAGTTAGATGTACAGGATAGGAGGTGGGTGAAGGGTGGTGTGACGGAATGGATTGGATAGAATCCGTGGAGGGCAAGAGCCTAGACTCCAGTTAAGATAGTGGCGTGTTTGGTGGTATCGTGCATAGGAAATCGCCAGGAGAGAGAAAGGGCGGTGGGGCATGAGGGGGTAACCTGCCACTGGGATCGATGTGTGACTGCTTAGTGATCAGGGAAGTAAATGTCGATGCAGAGCCATTAGTCATCTGAGTCGATGGTCAAATGAAGCGTGAGTAGTCTGGCAAAACTAACTCAGGGGATTGAGAGGATCCGATATCACATAGGGGGTGAGAAGGGTTATGAGGGGTTGGGGACCACCCAGGTGCAGTGGTGGGTGTGAGAGTGAAAATGTGTGTAGTAGGATGGATTAGGCTGGGAAGATTGGCCTTGAGATCACCGCTCTTTTGAGAGTAGGGAAGATATTATCCATCCAAGCTAAATTGGAGTCTTGAATTAGGATAATACCGTTGTTGTAGCGGGTGATGGAGGCATTTGCACTGAAAAAGGGTGAGGGCGAGGCTAAGAGTTTGAGGTCATGCGGGGTTTTCATGGTGCCCAATATATGAAGCATGGAGTAGACAACCATTGCAGTGTGCCCTTAGCTTGTACCAGCTAAATCCCAGACTGTGTCACTTACATGTCCCATTTCCCTCCTGTTTAATGAACCCCTTAGTAATTGCATTCTTTTACCCCGAGGTGAAGACCTCAGCTTGATAAATTAAGATTTGATGTGTAGGGCCTAAGGAATCCAGTCTAGATCTTCCAAATACCAAACTTCCGGAATGTCTCTCTATATTCCTGCATCTCTTCACCCCATTTTCTGCTCAATCTGGGTCCTCTTTACTGTCCTCCATCTAATCCAAAGGGGTGAGTCGACCTCTTGGGGAATACAGAGAGATTGGCCTTCACATCCTCAGACTCACAGTACAGAGTCCTTGACAACTTTGCACATGGTCAGGGGGAGCTTCGAAACATAACTACCCTGGCCTTGTCCAAGGGAGGTATAGTAGGCAAAGTATGTTTCCACATCTGCCCTCTCCTTGCCCGAGGTGAGAGGAATCTAAAGAAAGTATAACGTAGTAGATGAAGTCACTCCTGTCCCTGTACCTGGTTTGCAAACAGGGTTCAGTGGCAGATGACCAGTCCCTTTGTGGCCCAAAGCGCTGTGTGGGCCATAGATGAGCAGAATAATCACTCCTGCATGGTGTTCAGTATTGAACACAGGAGGTAGGGACATGAGTCAGACAAGCAAATACAGGTCTACTGATCCCCACTCATGTGAATTTTCCCAATTACAAACAAAGCCAGAGGAGGATACAAGCTGGCCAGCAAATCTGTTGCCCATACTGCACTGTAAGACATTAAGGAGATGTTCAGCTACCACTCACGTCTATTCTCTTTTCACAATTTTAGTCAGGGTGAAGGTGCAGGTGTCAGCTGCCTTACTTATTATACCCAGTCTTGCAGGTCATGGAATAATGGAGAATTTTTCACCTCAGAATCATCTTCCTAATTGTAAAGAGGAGACAAAGGTAGTTGCCCGATGACCAATTACTCCTTGGTCTACATCATTGTGTGGGCTATGGAGGAGTGAGCATTTTGTACCAGAAATGACTGGTATTAGGACAATTGAAGGAGTCACAAGAACAATAGTTAGCAGGAGTAGCGTGGGAGAATTTGGAGCACTGCAAGGGGGTAAAATATAAATGGTGATTAATAAAAAATAAAGACTGTGTAATACCAGCAGACCGCAAGATTTTATATATACCTGCCCATTACTTATTCCAAAAAGGGACCGACCAAGAAATTCCTAGATCTCTTTTACACAAAAGCTCATATTTGGATTTTTCTCTAGATGGGTCAGGGAGGTAGAGATATTTATAAATAGCTGAAGCCCTAGGGCCTGTTTCCAGAAATTCAGTAATGCCAGAAGAGAAGGGAACCGACTTCAAAGAGTTTTTTAAGGAGTAATAAACATCAAGGACCACATTCATTCGTTTTAAAAAATGAGTAAAAAAAGACTTAGGGAAGTGATAAATAAGCCAAATTGAGGGAAATAAATAGGGGAATCATTATAAAAAAGTTGAGATACCCACATTGAGCCCTTATCCTTCCAAGTATGCCAGAAAAGGACCTGTTCTTTATCTTGAGCAAGGAATTGTACCATATTGGCATTTTTAAAAACAAGGCTGTATCCAGAGTGGAAGAAAAGTCAATTTGAGCAGCGATACTGTGTTTCATAAAATAGGTGAATGGAGAAGTGACGTCTTAGCAGTCAGCGATAAGGCTTCTTTGAAGTTAAAGGGAAGACAAGAAACACGTTCAATATCTAGTCATAATGGAGAAAAGGACGAGGCTAGATCCTTAGTCCAAAGAGCCGCTTGACGCAAAGCAAAAGATCTATAAAAACCATAAAACTAGGGAAAATTAACCATTCACACTAATTTCGGTTATTGTAAAGTGGTTAATGCTACTCTTGACTTTTTATTTTTTCCAAAGAAATTTAAGGAGTAGTGTGTTGATTTTCTTGAAAAACTGCTTGGGAATATGAACTGACAGCATAGAAAGAAGGTATAACAGTAAGGGGGAGATCATCATTTTAATAGGGCCCAAACAACCCCACCGTGATACAAATGGGGTATTCCAGGAGGTAAGAATCACACAATTCTGATACTAAGTTCCGTAAAGTTGATTTTAACTGTTCATGAATGAAGTTTGTAAACCATACTCCCCAAATATTTAATTCTTGCAGAAGTGGACCATTGGTAACCAGTAAGGGAGTAAGAATTACTAAATGTGTACTTAGTAAGTGGGAGAACTTCAGTTTTATCCGAATTGATTTTATATCCAGAGAGAGTGGAAAATAGAGACATTTCATACAATAAAGCAGGTATCGAGTCCTTAGGAGAAGAAATAAAGAATAGAATACTTTCTGCGTATGAAGAAACTTTTAAGTGACGATCTCCATGGGATAAGTCATAGATAGATGGGTAAGACTGATCTGAGAAAGAAAAGGCTCAAGAGCTAAAACAAATAATAAAAGAGAAACCAGGCAACCCTGTCTAACCCTGAGAAAGAAAAGGCTCAAGAGCTAAAACAAATAATAAAGGAGAACCTGGGCAACCCTGTTTAACCCTCCTATTGAGATGAAAATACAAAGACATCATGCCATTAACCATTAGTGATGCTTGGGGCGTGTGCTATAAAAGGGAAATGATAGCTATACTTTTTGGTCCAAACCAATGCCATTTTAAGGAGTGAAATAAGAAGTCCCAATTTATTCTATCAAATGCTTTCTCAGTGTAGACTGTTTTAGCTGCGAGGGAAGATTTAAAATAAGGAGCCCTACTAAAAGCGTTCAGAAACAATCTCGCATTATCCGATATAAGCCTACCTCTGATAAATCCCGACTATTCTTTACCTCTAAGGTGCGAAAGAAAGGATTCTAACCGAAGAGCTTAGCAAAAATGTTATAATCGACGTTCAATAAAGAAATAGCCCTATAATTTCTACATTCGCACAGGTCTTTCCCATCCTTATGAATAAAACATATTATAGCCTTCTGAAAAGTACCAGAAGTAGAGGAAGATGCAATACAGTGATTAAATAGGCAATATAGATAAAGGAGCAGATAATGGAGAAATGAAGGTAGAATTCCACTCTAAACTGGTCTGGACCAGGCGTTTTCCTAAATGTAAGTGCTTGCAAGGCTGCCACAATTTCTTCAGTAAAAAGGTAATTCTCTAAAGATCCAAAGTCCAAATCAGGAACAATAGGGCAAGGGGTATGATGCAAATAATCTGCAATTGCAGGATAAGATAGAGTTGATTCAGGTGTGTAAAGGGACTTATAAAACATAATAAATTCTTCAAAAAAAGCCCGATGACTAGTAATAGACTTTCCAGATACAGCAGAAATTGAATCAATAATGTGCCGCTCCTTTCTTACCGTAAGATAGTTCGCTAATAACTTGCCAGCCTTGTTTTTCCCCCCCATAGTAACACGCATTCTTCCGAAGAAGCACAGAAGAGACATCTTCAGTGGAAATAGAATTACATTGCAGTTTGGCCTTAAGTAGGGCAGTTTAGTGGAAAAATATATATTTTCTAAAGATTTAGATTAGCATGTTGCTTTAGTCGTGTCTTCTTTTGTCGAGAGAAATAATTTTAAATGAAGTCTCTTGCCACTGCCTTGAAAGTATCCCCGAGCAAGGAAGGGGAAATTTCCGGATGGTCATTGAAGGAAAAAAAATCAGAGACAAAAGCAGTAAATGAATTGGAGAATTGAGCATCTCGTGGTAAGTAATTATCACATTTCCATCTATGCAAGGAAGGATGAGAGGGGACCAAATCAAAGTCTGTAATGACCATAGCATGATCAGAAAGTACAATTGGAGAGATATTTGACTGATAAATTGTGCAAGGGATTTTGAAAGAAATATATGGTCCAATCATGAAAGTGAACCAAGAGAGGCAGAGTAAAAAGAAAGCTTATGGGCAGTAGGATTGAACAGTCTTCAAGAGTCTACCAAGGCTTCTTTAGGAATAACAGATTGAAATTGTTTATGCATTTTATGGAACAAAAAGCGAACTGAAGATTGTCTATCTAAAAATGGGTCCATTATTTGATTGCAGTCCCCTCAAGAATAAAGTAAGAGTCATGATATTGTGTACATGTTTGTGCAATGGAGGGCCAGAAAGCATTATCAGGTTGTGTCGGGGCATAAAAATTCATGATGGTAAGGAGGACATTATATATGCTAAGGCTTACTTTAATCCACCTACCCATATCATCCATTTATTGAGACACCAAATTAACTTTAAGGGACTTTCTAACCAATATCACCACTCCATTCTTTTCACCCACCGATGGGGATACAAACACACAGCCCAAAACCAGGCTCATTCATATATCAGGGCCACAGACTGTGTAAAATGGGTTTATTGAAAAAGAACTAGATCTGGATTAGATTTACCTAAATCTTTATATTTTATATATATTTTACCTTAATATTCCATGAGATTACTTTGAATTATATACAACAAGAGAAAAAATATTATTGGAAAGTAGTGGGACGTATACCAAAATGTCATTATAGAATACAAGGAAAAGAGGGAGCAATACAGAAATGAGACATATAGGAAAGGAAAAAGATCAAAAAGGGCAAGAAACAGAAAAATGAAATGCAAAAAGAAAAGAAAAAAAGGACCAAAGGAAGAGATAGTACAAATCCATAATGGACGACCAAAAACACATCCCTGCAACAAAACAAAAAAACAAGAACGAATAGAACAGGGATGGTGACGACACATAAGACGATGACACACCCAAAGAAGGGAAGGCCCAGCCGCACCAGGACCAAGAACACTGAGGAAAATGGACCAAACATACGGATTTACCTCAGACTAACCTGCAAGCGAGAGAATAAGACAAGAAAAAAAGAGAGAGAAACAACATAAGACATGTCAAATACAATATAACATATTAAAAATTACAGTCTGAGAAATATTGAATAAAGGCAAAGAAAAAATTCAATTCATTTCTCGGGAAAAGAAAAAGTCAAATAATGAGAACCAAAGCAAACAATTACACAAGACCTTTATTGTAGCATTACACAGTATTACAGCACCACGCCTACAACCTCAAGGGCCGGCTGCATTTGGGAACGCTCTCCTGTTACTCTCGCATATATACACAGCCATTTGTCCGACAACCCGGAGGTGCGGTGGCAAGGCTCCGCAACACATCCCGCTTCCCATCCCTGCTTGATACACAACAGTCCAAAGGTCCATGAAGTTATTTTTGTTTCCCTTTTTTGCTCCTGCACTGTATTGCAACAGCGAAGGTAAACTTGGGGTATGGACGTCCAATATCCTAATACTAAACAGAAAGCCACAATTGCCATAGTCCTGCCGGGCATACAGCTATAATCACCTACAGAACAGGGTCATAAGCCCGATAAACCCCTTGAACAGGAGCAACCTCCCGCCCCAAAGGTCACGAAGATAAGCCGCAATATAGGGTTAAAGGCCGAGGAGAAAGTCAAGCATACCTGCAGCGCATATTGCGCCTCCCATCCCTGTGGTCCAGCTACTATGTCACATATTGAGATATTTATACCAGGTCAATAACCCCCTATAAATCTTATGTCAGACCCCTTGCTCTGCAACAGGCCATCCAGCACCCTCCTATCTCCAGCGCCGCTAGAGCCATAGTATCGCCGTCTGATAGAGCATCTCATCACTGTCAACACATCACATCCTTTAAGAGCCACTCCTAAGCATTTGTGATATCCGCAGGGCCTGAATCCGCTGCTACAGGATTTCCATCTCCATCTGAATTGGCATTGGCTGCCAAGTATTCTCTGAACGGATCCCATATGTCCCTAGCCCTACTGCTCAATGGTTGTGTGTCAGCATATATCGTGTTCTGTTCTTGACAATATAGTAAATCATCTATCCACTCCTTACATTTCGGTGCACAGCCCCTCCCCCACCTACATGCAACCCGTCGCTTCGCTAGAAAGAGTGCATTGTTTCCAAATTTCCGATTCACCTTGGGTATCTGCATAGTATATCCCAGCAGCATCATTTGCGGGTCACGTTCAATCGTTTCGCCCAACATAGCGGTTAGTGCTGTGTGGACCTGCATCCAGTAATCAGAGACCCTCGGACACATCCAAGCCAAGTGTAAAAAACAGCCCCTTCCGAATGGCATCGCTCACATCTGTCATTATCCGATAGTCGGAACCTCATCTTTCTTTCGGGCGTGCAGTAGAATCTCTGCAAAAACGTATAATGGATAATCCGTAGCCTGCAGCTGGCCGAAATCTGAGAGGTGAGCTCACAGCAATATGCCCACTGTGCCTCCGTGATATCCCTGCCTATATCAATAAACCACTGCCTGAGTGCTCTACACTCTCCACTCCCACTTTGCTCTTGAATACTTCGGTACAGGTGAGAAACTAGATGCCTGCCATCCACAGAGGTAAGCAGAACTTGTAATGGCAGTACTATTTCAGGTTCCTTCGGACACTGCGGTAGAACAGCCCTCAATCCCTGTCGCAGCCGGATATAGTAAAAGATGTCTAGCGGTGTAGGCCGACAACCCTGAAACAATTGTTCTCGCGTTTTAAACTGAGCGTTCACAAATAGATCGCCCCAGTAGCGGATTTTTAGTTTCGCGCACATCCCCTGGAACCCCCCTTCTTGCAATAAGGACAGACCCGGATGGTAAATCAGCGGCAAAGTCGGTGCATACAGGAAATTAAGTGTGATCCTGCGTAGGATCCGCTGCCACACATCTATCGTGCACGTCACCGTAGTAGCCGGCGTCTCTATCGCACTCACTGGGCCCTGAATAATGCCCTTCAGGGGCAGAGGTCGAGCTATCCAGTCCTCCACAGCCAGCTGCGGCTTGCATGGCGTAGGCGCAAACCAATGGTATGCGAAATGGGCTTGAGCACTCAGATAATAAGCTAGAAAATCGGGGACATCAAATCCCCCTCTACTACATGGCTGGGTAATAATCGACCACGCCAATCTAGGTTGCTTACCCGCCCAGAACAGCTTCAACAGCTCTGAACGCAGCGTCCGAAAAAAAACACACCTGGATAGTACGGAGTGTTCTGGAACAAGTACAAAAAACGAGGTAAAACCACCATTTTAATTAGTGAAGCCCTACCAGCCATAGTAAAAGTTAAAGAAATCCACTGTGTTACATCCTCCGCCAATTTAGTGATGGCAGTGCCATAATTCAATCTTAACGTCCCCTCCCTCACCTTTGATATCTGGATCCCTAAATAACGGAGGTCCGAGTCACACCATTCAAGCGGATAGTCCAATGAAAATCGGGCCACCGCTGGAGTCAGGGCAAAAAACTGTGATTTCTTCCAATTGATTTGTATACCAGACAATCGACCGAAAACCAAAAATTCCCTGAGCAGCGAATTGAGGTGAGTCTGCGGATCTACCACATACAGCGTTAAATCATCCGCATAGAGTGACACATCTATCTGACGTTGGAAACATTTAAAAGCACTTTATTTGTGCAGCTGTCGGATACGGCATGCTAAAGGTTCAATCGCAATCGCGAATAGCAAAGGGGACAATGGGCACCCCTGTCTGGTACCTCTGGTGAGGGAAATTGGGTCCGACAGCTTACCATTAATTCGTACTCTCGCCGTTGGTTCCGTGTAAAGCAACTTTATCCATGCCACAAATATTTTTGGAAATCCCATCCTATACAAAATGGCAAACAGGTAGTTCCTCTCGACCAAATCGAATGCCTTGCTGGCATCAAGGAATATGGTAGCTACAGGTTGTTCCGGCGCTATTGTGAGGATCAGAGAGAATAGGGTTCGCAAATTACTGGCCGTAGATCTCCCGGGGACAAACCCAGCCTGATCCGGAAGGGCTATCTTAGTCATAAGCAGGGAGAGCCTAGTGGCAAGCACCTTCGCCAATATCTTGGCGTCACAATTTATCAAAGAGAGCGGCGTATACGAATCGCATTCAGCAGGGTCTTTACCTGGTTTCAGCAAAGAGGTAATCACCACCTCCCTCATTGACCCTGGCAAAATTCCCACCTCCAAAGACTCCTCAAAGACCTCCTTGAGCACTGGGGCCATTATATCAATATAACATTTATAGAATTCCGCTGGTAGCCCATCCAGGCCCGTCGCCTTACCATTATTAACAGACATAATTGCATCTCGTATTTCATCAAGTTCGAACGGGGCCCCAAGGAACTGCCTATGGTCGTCACTTAGCCAGCATAGAGCCACCTCATCCAGGAAATCCCCAAAGATGACTTCCCCAGCGCATCGTGCAGTGTATAACTCCTCATAATGTTCAGTGAAGAGGCCTAATATCCCCTTCGTATCCTGATGCGCGACACCGTCCGATGTACGTATCTCCAGTACGTGTGTATTGCACCGCGGATGGCGGGCGATCTCTGCTAAGGCTTGCCCCGGTCTCTCTCCCTCGCAGTATCTTCGAGCCTGCCAGTGTTTACCTCTGAATTTGGCCTCTCTATCTGCTTCCTTTTCATATTGCGTTAGCCTTTCTGTGGTAAATATTTCGTTACCGGTACTATTTTTTATGCGGTAAAATCTATCAAGAATAACTCAGTAAATATAAGAGGCAGAATCCGTGGTATTAGAGGTTTTAAAAGGCTTTATTCCTATACAAAGGAAGACAATTCGAATTGTGGGCCTTCTGTTCCATCACCACGAAAGTTCAGGAAGGAAGGGAGCCTATATTATTGACAGATAGGCAGTTTTATAGAAAATACATTACAGTAAAGCAGATGCAAGAGGCGTAACAGCTGATAAAAGGTGCATACGTAGCTAATAGAGGGCGTAATTTAATAAACGTCACTTAAACATGATATCACAAATGGGTGGATCCATAAAAGAATCCTGCAATGTCAGCAGAAATGCTTGGCAAGGATGCGCACGCAGCCGCATGACGTGTGATTGACGTGCAACTAGAGGGTGAAGGGGACTTGACATTTAGCTCTACATGTGGAGACAGAAGTCTGGGGTTATGTCAACCTAATTCCAAATCATATCTAATATCCTATGTTTAAAGAACTGTGTTATCCAAAAGGAAAGGTCTCTTAGGATAGAA
Organism: Triturus cristatus; assembly: GCF_964204655.1. Lineage (NCBI taxonomy): Eukaryota > Metazoa > Chordata > Amphibia > Caudata > Salamandridae > Triturus > Triturus cristatus. The sequence goes on along the minus strand of NC_140595.1, from coordinate 693,861,485 downwards.
TCTTATTCTATACTGACTATACTGACTGTTAGTGCGTGTACAAGCGTCTAAGTGTCTACACTAGATGCGAGGGGGTAGGAATATTCCATGGTAACGGGGCTATGAGTTATTTGCATGAGGGCAGCAAGGCTTGGCCCTTTGCACGGGAGCTGGAAGAATGTTTACCTAAACTACTAGACAGGAATGCATCGGATGAGGAGCGAAGGAGATAATCTCGAAGGTGAAATACAGTTTTTGGCATGCGACAGGCTGGATCAGGCACCGTTAGCCACGCAGGGAGTAAGACAAAGTTCATGGTCACAGAATCGGGCTCAGACTGGAGCTTTCAGAGGCAGAGGGCAGGAAAAGGCTTGATGACAGAATTCGGGCCTACTCGCCTGAATCTGTAATATGTGGAAAGTGAACCATATAAAGTCGGTGGCCTTTCATACTTAGGAATGGAATATCTGACCCATTCATGGCGGATCTGAAAGAGGACATGTTGACGGTGGACACACATATATTTGCGTCTTCAAAACTGGAGCAGGAGGGAACATACATGTACTTATAGCATGCACATGGAGCCGTTGGGGTCTACGATAGGGGACATAACTGATCACAAAATTCATATTTCCTCATTCCCTCCTTGTCCCCTTCGAACCCTTAGGAGATATCGATCTTCATCAATCCATCGATCTGTTCATATAGTATCGTTTGTTCTTCTTTCTTCTTCCGGGATCTCGAACGAATACTTGGATGTGGGATACACGAGGTGGCACACAGACCACAAATCGCTGGCCCACATTGTAGACATAAGCAGCAACTGAATAGTATGAGAAAGCCAATACCTAGGAAGGATAGTATTCTCCATCCCCAGGCTGACAACACGCCCCAGAACCAACCGGACCAAGTCCAGGTGCCTGGACTCTGGTGTATCTGGATTACAATCTTATGAAGGCGGGTTATGGCTTTATATACTGACGGCGAATTTTCTGGTATGAAAATGCAACAACTTGATCCGATGACCCTACAAGCTCCGCCCCTATCGGCCAGGATGACGTCAAGGACAAGACGGTTTTGAAGCACAACAATCCGCATAGCAGACTGCTCTTCTGTTAAATTGCCTAAGGCGGAAATAGTTTCGTTCACTACGGCTTCAAGAGTTCTGGTTAATCTACGTATCAGCTTACTATTAGTGACTGTACCTATATAGGGAAAGAAACCTTTATTGAAATCTGTGTATTTCTCCCATGTTGTTTCAGTGTAATCGACAATTGGGAGATCTCTCTGCTGTCTATTGTGTACTAAGTGAGTATTTCTATGATAATCAGGAGGAGCTAGGAAAACAGGTGGTAGAAGGAATGCTATGTAACAGGTACCATCCCAATCTAAAGGTAGACGTATATATGCGGTCTGGCCACATATAAAGTAGGAATGACGAGAAGCTCTAAATGTAGATTTGCCTTGATCACTGAATTTTATTACAGTGGTGCATTTACTATGGCCCATGTGTATGGAGCCATTCTTTTTTATACATAATTCCCCCTTTACTGGGAATACTGACATGGCGGGCAAGATTGGTGTAGCTTCAGATTCAACGTTCAGGATCATGAGGTTAAGAGTAAAATTACCTAATCCATATACTTCATTTTCTAGATCAGTTCCTGTTCTTTTGGGAAGTCCCTCCTTGTTAGGGTAGCAGACTTTAAGCAGAACTAAGTTCAGGTTGCCCCATACCCAGTTGTCTTGATAAACCGCGGAATTTGAATCCAGGGAATTAATCAAACTAAACCATGCTCCACAGGAGCCATTGTGTGTGAACGGATAGGGAAAGAGGGGCAAGACTCCCTTATAGTTCTGATAGGGAGGGAGTCGGCCACATATCCAACAATTTGTGGCATTGCTGGTTTGATGGGAGTGATGTAACATACTAATGAATGTGTTGTTGCGCAGCGCAAATCTATAGGACAACTCATGCGGAGGAAATTCACTAAAAGAATGTTCTGCAGTTATATTATAAGAATGCTTAGGAATAGGGTAATACATGTGCAATAGGATGCTGACAATGATGATCAAAAGACTTAGAAAAAACAAAATCAATAATGTTACTGTACAATGACTACGAAATGATTTACAATACGCATGCTTTTTCAGCTGCTTTCGCTGATTTCTCTCTCTATTCCGGTCTAGAGGATACATGTCAGAGACAAATTCAACCGATTCACCTTGGAGAGGACTTAAACAATCAAATTGTCTGACTTATTAGACCTCAATTTTACTTTATAGATTTCTGAGTTCGATTGCTCAACCAAGGGGAGCTTTGTGTCTGTCTTTGAGGAAATACAAGGTGTAGTCTCTATATTGGATGGTAGTCCATAAAATTTCTTGATATGACTTGAGTGCAACCATCCTTTTCTTCCCTCGATTTTCACGGCTGTCCTGGTGGTAAGTAAAATTAACTTCGGTGACTTCCACCTAGGATCCAGTTGGGTCTTCCGGTCAAAGTTCCTGACCAGCACCAAGTCCCCAGGAACCACGTCATGGGGCTTCACCTCAGTATTGTCGGGAAAAGCTGCTGATACCTGTGAACGACAAGATTGTAGTGCAGACATCAAGGAAGCCAGGTAATCTGTCAGCATATTACAGTCAACGTCAGTGATTTTACGAGGTATAGGCGTCCCCCACATATTTGGTGGTCTACCGAAGATCACCTCATACGGGGATAGCCCTGTTCGAGAATGTGCTACCATTCTCATGTAAAAGAGCGCAACTGGTAAGGCTACTATCCAATCAACTCCTTTTTCTCTACATATTTTGGACAATCTAATTTTAAGAGTTTGATTATGACGTTCTACGAGACCTGCTGCCTCGGGATGTCGGACACAGTGAAATTTCCATTGATACCCTAACAAAAGGGAAACGTGTTTCATTAGTTCGGATGAGAACGGCTGGCCGTTATCTGAATAGACAACACGTGGTAAACCGTACCGTGGGAAGAATTCTCGAACTAACTGTTTGGCAGTAGTCGGGGCAGTGTAATCTGAAACCGGGTATGCTTCTGTCCAACGGGAAAGAGCACAGACAACTACGAGAACATATTTGAATCCTCGACATCGTTCCATCTGGATATAATCCATCTGGAGGACTTCAAAAGCATGATCGGGAGTTTGGAATCCACCCTGTTCTACGGGGATGCTTTTACCTGGATTAAACTGACAACATATCATACAGGTACGAACTTTTTGTTTAGCTGCGGCTCGTAAATGTTTGTTGAACCAAATGTGTTGAATGCTGTCTAGCATAGCTTTTTCTCCTAGGTGCGCTGGACTATGTATAGTGTTAATGATGACTTGGACCATTGAGTCGGGAAGAAACCATATAGATTTTTCCTTCGTCATCCATCCCTGATCTGTTTGGATCCCTCCTAATTCAGTCCATTTCTTTATTTCTTCTGGTGTAGCGTGTGTCTGTATATCAATTACATCAAGGGCGGGATCCTTAACAGTCATGCAATGTGTTGGTGTCGGAACTATTGTCTTTGTCATGTCAGTTGTGTGAGTCTGATTCTGAGCAGTCTGTTTAGCTGTTCTGTCAGCTAGGTCATTACCCTGAGAAATGATATCGGTAACTTTTGTGTGGGCTTTGCATTTCATAATCGATATTGCAGTAGGTAGATGAATCGCGTCTAATAGGGCTTGAATGAGGGGTCCGTGTTGAATGTGGGCACCGTGAGAAGTTAAATAACCTCTCTCTCGCCACAGTACGCCGAAGTCATGGACAACTCCAAAGGCATAACGTGAATCTGTGTATATGTTGACTTTTTTATTTTTGGCTTGAATACAGGCTTGTGTCAGAGCGGTGAGCTCTGCTGCTTGAGCTGACAAAGTGTTAATACAATTTGTTTCAATGACTTCAGTGTCTGTTGTGACTGCGTAAGCGGCCACTAGCTCTCCTGTATTTGTTCTCATACATGACCCATCTACATACAATGTCAAGTCCGGATCTGACAAAGGGATGTCTGTCAAGTCTTGTCTGGGTTTCGTCGTGATAGTAATGACTTCGACACAATCATGTGCCAATGGATCTGTTCCGCTCACTGGTAACAGTGTGGCAGGATTTAACGTATTACAACGTCTGATTTCTATATGTGGCTGAAACAATGTTAATTCGTAACCGGTGAGTCTCGCTATAGTCAAGTGTTGTGTTTGTGTGCGGTTCAAGAGAACCTCTACTGCGTGTGGTACTTGTACTGTCAATTGATGTCCTAACACTATGGCATCGCTTTGTCTGATTGCTAAAGCTGTTGCTGCCACTGATTTCAGGCACGCTGGAAGTGCCTGAGCTACTGGATCTAATGTACTAGAGAAATAAGCACATGGTTTATGTGATCCTGCTTGTTCCTGAGTGAGTACTGACAAAGCAGTACCTTCGCGTTCTGTAACGAAGAGTGTAAACTGTTTACTGTAACATGGTGTTGCTAGGACTGGTGCTTGGCATAAAGCTTTCTTTAAGCTTTCAAAGGCGTGTGTATGTTCTGGAGTCCAAGGGAGGACAGTCGATGTGGCTGCCTCCTGTGTTGTCAACTGGATGAGTGGTTTTGCTAGAAATGCATATTGAGGGATCCACTGCCTACAGTATGAAGTGAGGCCTATAAAAGCCCGCACCTCCTTTTGTGTCTTGGGTGGTGGCATGTTAGCGATTAACTGGATGCGGTCGGATGTAAGCTGCCTTCCCTCCTTGGACAGCGAGTGCCCAAGGTAAACAACTCGCTGGACACAGAATTGCAGCTTAGAGGGGGACACCTTGTGCCCCTTGTCAGCCAAAAATTTTAAAACCGTCAGTGACGCTTTTTCACATTCAGGTTCGCTTCGGGCGGTGATCAGCAGATCATCGACATATTGAAGCAAGGCAGTGTTAACTGGCATATGGATACTGTCAAGTTCTCGTTTCAGTGCTTGGCTATAGATGCTGGGGCTTTCTGTAAATCCTTGAGGTGCGCGTGTGAATTTAAAACTTCGTCCATTCAAACTGAATCCGAACAAATATTGACTTTCCGGATCTATTGGGACACTAAAGAAAGCATTCTTGAGATCAATTACAGTAAAAAACGTTGCTTCTGAGTCAATAGCTGTGAGTAATGAAGAGATATCTGGGACCACGGGGTATTGTGGCACAATACATTTATTTAATTCGCGCAGATCAATAACTAATCGATATACTGGTGGAACTTTTGGATCCGTTCTTTTAAGAATCGGAATTATCGGAGAATTACATACATTGGAGTCAGTTTCGACAACCACTCCTTGTGCAATGAGCTCGTCAATGATTTGTAGTAAAGCCACTACAGCATCTGGTGGTAACTTGTATTGTCGCATTCGTGGTAGTACTATTCCTGTTTTCAATGTAACTCCATATGGTGTAATGTTCATGCAACCAACATCAGTGGGGCCTTGTGCCCATAAATGTGTAGGTAAATTCTGCAGTCGGTGATCCATGTCTCTGGACACGTAGTGACCTTTAAAGTCACGTAAAAATAGTCGTACTCCTTCCGGAGAACAACATATTATAGCTCCTAGAGCTTTCAATGTTTTTATGCCTAACAAGTTTTCTGGACATGATTTAGTAAGCAATAAATCTGTAGTACGTGTCAATGGACCAATCGTAAGTGGAAGAGGTTGTGTTACGTCATTAATTATAGGTTTTCCTGAGAATCCAAGGGAAATATTCTGTGAGCCTGAGAGGGGTGCCCCTGGAACTTCACTACGTCTTATAGTTGTTCTGCTTGCCCCTGTATCAAGTAAAAACTTTCTGTCTTCCCCTAATAGTTCACTATGTACATAAGGTCCCTCTTGGTCTACAGGAACCTCAATAAGGGGTAAGCCAACTTCCCTCTCTAGGCTATTTCATGTGTATCGCTGATAATCGGGATAATCGGTTTGTGCATACTGATACATTTGTTGTGTTGTTGCTTGAGTTGCAGCAGTAGGCTGCGTTTGTGGTGGTGCTACGATCTGTTGTGGAGCTGCCTGTTGCGGAGCTAATTGTTGCGGAGCTAACCTAGATTGTGCCTGCTGCGTCTGTTGTTGATTCTGATCCTGTCTGGGTGGACGTGGTCTCTCATGTGTTCTACCTGTGGCTATATTATGTTTCAGGACTGGACAATCGTGTATATAATGACCTGGTTGTTTACAGTAGTTGCATGTCCCTTTCGCAGGACCTATGGAATCACCCTTTTGATGACTATCAGCTGGAACTGACTGTGCAACAAGCATTTCCATTTTCGTATCTTTCATACGTCTTTGTTCGTGTTCGTTCGTGTTCTTGTTCTTCTCTAATTCTATTGTGATGATATTGTAACATCTGTAGCATCTGTGATGGGGTATTACCTTGCCAGGTACTTTCGAATTTCAATACTCTATTCTTGACTTGTAGCAGAGAATTTTCAACTAATTTTGTCACAAACAGATGTGGATATGACTCACTACTAGCTTTTATACCACTATTTATACTGAAACATTTTTCAAATCGGGAATAGAAATCACTAGTGTCTTCATCTGGTTTTTGTTTACAGGCTGAGATTGCACCCCAGTCTTCCTTTTTCGTAGTTAATAAACGTGGCAATACCTGTATTAATAATCCTGCTAATGCTGTAGTCTTTTCCCCAAGCCCTGCTCCTGCAGCTCGGGCCTTTTCTTCGTTTTCTAATGCTGTCCAATCTATCTTTTGGTCTCCTACCTCCCATTCTTTTTCTTTGAGTTTTTCATAAACACCTGCGGGTAATAGGACTTTTAATATTTTCATAATGTCGGGGTAGGTATACTCTCCCATGAGTAACATGTCTTTTATCTCACGGTGGAAACCTGCTGGATCTTTATCATGACTGGGTACTACTTTCTTCATTTCTAATAATTCCAGTTTAGTTATAGGCGTGTACACAAACACGCGTGTGAAATTATCGCCGGCACCTCTGATCGGGTGCACTTCGCGTAACGGGTTCTGTCTATCTATGTGATACATTTTTCTTCCCATTATGGGAACTGGAACGTGTTCTGGGCATATGAAATTTAAATATTGGTTTCGGGATTCTAGTATTTCCTTAATCAAATCAGTACCTGACCCTCTCCATATGTTGGTGAGTAGTTCTGTCAATATGTCAGGTAAGGGTCCTGGATCAGAGTGTTGGCTTTTATATAATATAAGGAGGTGTTGAATCATGTATATACTAGCTAAACGCTGTTCATATGGGTCTAGATTCAGAAACGTGTGTGTAAGTACATCATCATTGTATTCGCCGGGACTGTCAGCCCATTGTACTGCTGACCTGACTAATTCTTGTTCGTCCATGGAATCGAGCACGTGGTATCCCCTTCGATCTCGGAGTAATTTATCAGCGGTTTGGAATAGGTGTTCAGGGGATTTTGTATTTAGCATAGGGTTTGGAAAATGTCTATTATATTCTGGACGTATTGGACGTATTGGGTCGTTAAAACCTCTGGTATTATTATGGGGTCTTCCTCTACCTACATAAGCTATCGTGTCTACTTGTTCTGATTCTTGCTCCTCCTCCTCTCTGTTTAGATCAGCGGCGTCTACCTCTAATCTTTCTTCGTGTATTCGTTCTACCTCTTTGCGGATCTTTCGGTACATAGCTACTATACATAACTGTTTATCATGTCTTCCTTCTGATATATTCCGGCCCCAAGTGACAAGTGTTTGCATTTCTTCCGGATTTACCCCAGGCCGGTCTTGATTTCTAATTACACAGTTGATGAGGAAACGTAACAGTTGTCCCTGTACCTCCGCTTTCTGGTACTCCATGGCTCTGCTAATACTTTCAGGGCCTCGCCCTGACTGGACAAAGTGATATATATTTTCTAAATGTGTATTCATTCCTGGTAACTTCGTTAAATATATTGCAGCTCGTCTAATACGTAATGATGACAGCAGCATTTCGTCCCGTTTACCGGGCACAGGATCATATCTACAATCTACTAGAAGTTCCTTAAGCATGTCGGGAGTGGCTAGTTTGGGCGTACGTTGGTGTGCTAATTCTCTAAGGGAAAATTTATTTCCTCTAGGTGGCGTAGAAAAAATGTCTGTCGTACCTCCTGTAGCACCGTCTGGGGTGCTGGGCGTGAAAGGATTTGTTGAGGGTGAGACAGCAACCGTTGTTGCGGGAAAAGCTGTAGAAACAGATGTGCTTGTCTGAATGTGTGTCGAAGCGTGTTGTTGCGGAGGTACAGACGAATGTTCTTGGCGATGAGCATCATCGGCAAGCGGTCTATGTGCTGCGGTATTAGCATACTCGGGAGCTGCGTCATCTAAATAGCGGGAAAGGAAAACATCTTCTGCGGTTCTGGGATGCCCCTTGGGATGTGCTTTTATCGGAAACAATGGGGTTGGCAAGTCTTTTGGTATTTCTTGGGTAGCCTTAGGTAACCCTTCGGCCAGAAGTGGATACATACCATTCATAAGGGCGTTTCTTTGTCTATCCACTTGTTCTGAGTTTACTCGAGTACCTTCCTCAAGTAATAGATTTTCTCGGACTTTATTTGAATTCTCCTTACTCTTATCTTCCTGTCTAAGTGCTTTTTCTGTACGTCTATATGATTCTTTACGCCATAATTCAATGGCATCTTTCTGTGACTGTCTGGCTTTCTTTTTCCATAATTCTTCTTCTACTCTCATGATGCAATCTGCATCCCAGGTCCCCGCTGCAGGCCATCTCTGACTCTCTGGTAATTCTTTGGTGTAGTCCACCCATAAATCAAGAAATAATACGGCATCTAGGCCATGCTTATGATACATAAAGTACCCTGGAGTGTCCCTTGGTGGGATGGGAACGGCTTCTTCGAGTACACCTTTTCTAGTTTTGATCTGTCTTAGTTTCGAAAAGAGCGGCATTTTCAGACCTTATTACTAGAACACACTTTATACAAAAAAACACAATAATGAACAGTCATTCACACCACAATATATAGAACGTATTTAAAACATTTGACGTTTAACAGTTTTTACGAACAATGATAACTAATAGAAAACTGGTTACTGACATTATACTGACACTAGATGATACTTATTTATATGCAAGACTTACTATATTACTATATATACTGCTAAACAGTACAGATACACTGCTAAAACAGTGCAGACCGGATTTGTGTACCCAAACCCGTCTTGACCGGCACAGACTATGTGCACGTTAAATGCCTCCCCGGTAATGGTACTCACCGGGTAGCTCGGAACGGAAGGCCTCGGAACGGAACTTGAAACTGGACCGGACTGGATTCGACTCGACTGGACTCGGAACTTCGGAACCTGGCGGGTCTCTGTATACCTCGGATCTTGCTCTCTCAGCTAGGCTCTGGTCGGGATACTTCGCACTTCTCACCGCCTCGTCTGGGTGTTGATCGCAGCCTCAGTCATCCCCGTTTGGCCGGAGGGAGGTACAGGAAATCCTGCGGGTACGCGTTTTTGTCCGTTCAGCTGTGGCAGGAGACCGGGCCTGCAACGCACCGCCGGCGCGTGAGATGAGAAAGTGTCCCTGTTCGGGCGCCAATTTATGTGGTAAATATTTCGTTACCGGTACTATTTTTTATGCGGTAAAATCTATCAAGAATAACTCAGTAAATATAAGAGGCAGAATCCGTGGTATTAGAGGTTTTAAAAGGCTTTATTCCTATACAAAGGAAGACAATTCGAATTGTGGGCCTTCTGTTCCATCACCACGAAAGTTCAGGAAGGAAGGGAGCCTATATTATTGACAGATAGGCAGTTTTATAGAAAATACATTACAGTAAAGCAGATGCAAGAGGCGTAACAGCTGATAAAAGGTGCATACGTAGCTAATAGAGGGCGTAATTTAATAAACGTCACTTAAACATGATATCACAAATGGGTGGATCCATAAAAGAATCCTGCAATGTCATCAGAAATGCTTGGCAAGGATGCGCACGCAGCCGCATGACGTGTGATTGACGTGCAACTAGAGGGTGAAGGGGACTTGACATTTAGCTCTACATGTGGAGACAGAAGTCTGGGGTTATGTCAACCTAATTCCAAATCATATCTAATATCCTATGTTTAAAGAACTGTGTTATCCAAAAGGAAAGGTCTCTTAGGATAGAATCTTATTCTATACTGACTATACTGACTGTTAGTGCGTGTACAAGCGTCTAAGTGTCTACACTAGATGCGAGGGGGTAGGAATATTCCATGGTAACGGGGCTATGAGTTATTTGCATGAGGGCAGCGAGGCTTGGCCCTTTGCACGGGAGCTGGAAGAATGTTTACCTAAACTACTAGACAGGAATGCATCGGATGAGGAGCGAAGGAGATAATCTCGAAGGTGAAATACAGTTTTTGGCATGCGACAGGCTGGATCAGGCACCGTTAGCCGCGCAGGGAGTAAGACAAAGTTCATGGTCACAGAAGCGGGCTCAGACTGGAGCTTTCAGAGGCAGAGGGCAGGAAAAGGCTTGATGACAGAATTCGGGCCTACTCGCCTGAATCTGTAATATGTGGAAAGTGAACCATATAAAGTCGGTGGCCTTTCATACTTAGGAATGGAATATCTGACCCATTCATGGCGGATCTGAAAGAGGACATGTTGACGGTGGACACACATATATTTGCGTCTTCAAAACTGGAGCAGGAGGGAACATACATGTACTTATAGCATGCACATGGAGCCGTTGGGGTCTACGATAGGGGACATAACTGATCACAAAATTCATATTTCATCTGCTTCCTTTTCATATTGCGTTAGCCTTTCTCTAAATTCCTTATGAATGGGACCCATCGACTCCCGAGCCATCCTAGATTTCAGCTCCTTAAGTTCTTTCTCTAGTTTCGTAAGCGCCCCTCGTATGTCTCTCAGCACCCCAAAGCTCTTTGAAATGTAGTATCCCCTGACCGTCACCTTAAACGCCTCCCAGATGGTATCCACACTATCTACCGATCCTTTGTTGCGAGGGAAAAACTCTGCGATTTCCTCTCCCAACTCTGTTTTAAACAGTGGATCCAAAAGTGCCGTGGAGTGCATACGCCAAGTCGGTACGGCCCTTCCATAGCCCGGGACTGACATCTGAACCAGGACCGGACAATGATCCGAATAAGACCTCGGTAAATGCGTAACTCTGCCTAAATTAACCACCAATCCGCGAGACAAAAAACAGTAATCAAGTCTGGCCCATGTGTTGGCATAGGCTGTAAAGTGCGTACCCTCCCGGAGTCCAGCATGCACGAACCTCCAACTATCTATCAGTCCCCCTTCCTCCAGTATACCCTCTAACGCAGCCCTTGCACTTTTATTGTATTTAGGGCTGCCGTCAGACCTGTCCAAGCCTGGGACCATCGCAACATTAAAATCTCCTCCCCATATAATATGCATTGACCCCGTGTTCAGTATTTTTCCCCAAAGCTGTGTGAAAAAAGCGGGCGAATCTACGTTAGGACAATAACAGTTCACTATTGTGACTGTCAGTGCCCAGCCTGCCCAATAGCAAGACAAATCTCCCCTCTGTATCCGTATGCTCCCCTAGTTTCACAAAAGGCACGTTTTTTAAATTAAAATTGCCGTGCCCCTGGCATACACTGAATATGAAGAGAAACTCTGTACCGCTGCCCACTTGCTAGCCAAGGCATAATTAGAACGTGGACTAAGATGCGTTTCCTGCAGTAATGCGATCTGTACCTGATGCTGCTCTAAATAGGCCACTACCCTCCTGCATTTTCTTGCATCATTTAAACCTCTCACATTCCATGATAAAACTGTGATTTTCGTCATCCGTTCAGCATCGGCCATTACTCAGCAAATTTCCATAATCCGAATAGCCACAAAACATAAAGTACGTTCCCCTTCCCATGAACCCGTAGTCGTATCAAGATTAGCCACAGCAACCACAGCATTGGACTTTCATGAACAAGCAAATCAACATTCCAATAAGCTTCTCCCACCACCCTCCTCTGTAGGCAAAAAACCCTCAACTGTCCCAAGTGTCCCACCCCCTTACTCGAACTCCAAACAGCCGTCCCTTCATCTAACCCTGTATACCCTCCCCGCTCCAACTGAAGCAAACCCCAACCTGCCAGCCATGTTCCCTCCCCTTCCCTCCCACAATTGCCCCAAGAACTAGGGCTAGTAGTCTCCCCACACAACAAAGATATTCTAAGGTATTTCCCTTCGGGGACCATATCTAGGTGGCACCACTAATTCCCCTCATTATCGCCAAACCACAATGTGACTCGTAGTCTGGCCTGGAGACCCAGAGGGGTGTCCGGCGCTATAACTATAGGCAACAGAGGTACCGCCTCAACAAAGTACTATCAATAGTCAATAGAATAGAGAAAACACAAAGTACAAACTGAGTAGCATCCAATAATTCAGAGGTCTCAAAATTCTGCCCACCTCCCCGTGCCCACAAAATTATGGAACAGGCAGAATGCCGATCCTAGTGCAATGTCTTTCTCAGCCGAAGGGCACCATTCTCAACTCTCGTGCTCCTTCCTCGTATATCCCATAGTCATAGTATGCAATCAGTGTTCACCCTACTCACTCTTCGCCTTCCAGCATCTCCCTGTGCAGTGGATCTGGCTCCTCCTCCGCCCCTGCAGCAGGCCTGTGAGCACGCTTATAATGCTTGAGAAAATCCTCTACTTGCTGAGGATTTGTGAAATTTTTTTGTCTCCCCTGGTACGTGACTCTCAGACGAGCCGGGTAGAGCAATGCATAGTCCAATTGCAAGTTGCGCAGCTTGGCCTTTACAGCTAGAAATTTCCTACGCTCCTCCTGTACCATCGGAGTGAAATCAGGATACAGCGTCAAAGAATTTCCATCATAGGACAGTGAGTGCGCGCTGCGAGCCGCCCGCAGAGCCGCATCCCGATCCCGATAGTTCAGCATCCGGGCTATTATTGGCCTGGGGACCGTTCCCGGTTTCGGTCTGGGGCCCAGGGCACAATGCGCCCTTTCCACTATAAATTGGGGAGAAAAAACGTCAGAACCAATCGTCGCCAATAACATCTTCTCAACGTACTCCTCCATTTAGCCCACATTGGTCGTCTCTGGAATACCTACTATGCGGACATTATTACGTCTACTTCTCGCTTCCAAATCCTCGTTTTTAGCCGCAATAACTCGCAGCAGGTTGTCCATTCTTGATAACTGCAAAGTATGCTGTGTCACAGTGTCCTCCGAATCCGATATCCGCTGTTCCGCTCCTTTCAGACGTTCCTCGTGAGCATCCAGTTTCTGAACCACTGCATCCATGTGCGAGGACATCCTATCAACTTTGTCAGCAATCGTCGCAAACCCTTGACGCATCTCGCGCAGAACATCCTGTAGGTTAGTCGCTGCGTCCGGTGGATCCCCCGCAGCTCCACTCGTTCCAGCCGGGCTGTGATGAACCTCCCCAGGTTTGGTCGTCTTCTTGCTAGAGTCAAACGTGAGCTTGGGCTGTCTCGTGTCCTGCCTGCCCATCCTGACCGTCGGTCAGTGCAGTATATCGCACCTTTAGGACGATCACTCTCCAAGTCCCCAGCCAGCAGGCCCAATTTGGTACAAGAAGTGGTAGGGGAGGGAGAGGATGCTCCGACATCAGCGTACAATAGGCTTCCAATGCGTCCCCAAGCCTCAAGTCGCAGGGCCTCAGGGCAGGTAATGCTTCTCACCCCCTCACAAACAATGGTTTCGAGGCATAGGATAATGCACTCTGCTGTTGCCAACAGTGGACCTGAAAGGACGCAGCCGCCTCTTAACACAAAATGGCGCCGATCTTCTCTTTCATCCTCCCGGCTCGGCTATCCAGCTCCAGCAGGCCGGTGCAAGCAGTGTAAGGTACCGGAGCCCGGGGCAGCTCTCCCGGCACCTCAGGCAGCTCTAAGGAATCCCACAATAGGTCGATGCACCACAGTCGCAATCCCAGCTAGCGAGTCTGGGAACTGGGCCACGTGCGCCCTCACCAGCGCAGCCCAACACACCCCACCAGCGCACCCGACAGTGCCAATGCTGGCCTTGGTGGTTTCCCCGGGCGGAGTATGATCATCAATAGGCTATCCGCACCTGCAACAGCGCAAAGTTCCAGTATATCGTCAGCGCCCCTTGCTCCCAGGCACCACGTCACCAGGCCGCCAGCGCAGCTCCTCCGCACACTCCCGCCGTGGTCCCCGACGGTGCACCACACCCTCACGGGGGACCCCGGCAGTGCACTGTTGCCTCTGGTACGGGAGGGTTGATCGAAGTCTCACCACCCCAATCTGTCAGGCGGGGGAACTGCTCACCAAAGTTTTTGAGCCTCTAGCCAGTAGAATTCAGGGCCATGTAGATCCCGGGCAGCCTCGGCACTCCCCAGCATCAGCCCTCGGCCCGCCAATCTTGGCCAATATTCGAAACGGGGGGAGCCGTGCCTCTACCGCCCCCAATCGTGTCCTCCTCATATGCCCAGTGCTCTGAGTTTTCCACTCATTTGGCTCCGAAGCGCGCGTCACTCACCTCACGCGACCTGGAGGCCTACGGCCGGACCCACCGCCGCAGCCTCGCCTGGGATCCACAGCCCGCCAAGCTCCTCACTTCCTCCAGTCGACCTGTCCGCCGGAGCCTCCGGCGCGCCTCTCTCCCGCTGCAGCGCTTCAGTACCGCTCAAACTCGGCCAGCAGTTGCCGATTCACGCACTAGATCTCCGTAGGTAATTACAGCACCAAATATTGCCTACTATAGGATATTTAAGCGGATATTTGTCGCCGGCTGCGGGAGCCCTACACGAAGGCTGCCATACGCTAGTGCGCCACCTAGCGTCCCCTCTATTACGGAGAGTTACTTTAAAAATGCAAAGGTGAAACACACCTTATCTTGACCCTAGTGAGCAAAGATGAGCTCGAAGATTGAAAAATTATTTTCTTCTGGTTGCGGTGGCATTGGAGACATCCTGAGAGAGGAACACCCTTTGACCTACCCAATAGACTTGACACTTAGCCCTGGAGGCAGAAAGAACCGAAAGCAAGTCCGTAAACTTGAGAAATAGAATAAAGACTCCTCTGGGTTTGGCCGAAGATGTAGAAAGTGAAGGACGAGGACCAAGTCTATGGACTCTCTGAATATTGAGCGAGGTTGAGGAGGGCATATCCTGTAGTTTAGGCAAAAAAGAAGTGAAAAAGGAAATCGGGTCATCTCCCCCCAAATCTCCTGGCAGGCCATATTATGTAGATTGTTCCTCCTATTCCTGTTCTCCAAATCCTCTGTATGTTGTTGAAGCTTGCGCAGCTCTTTTTCCAAGGAGTGAATTTTATGAGTTTCATCCTGAACCGCCAGAAGATGTTGCTCCATTTCTGATACACGACTTTCCATTAATGACCAGATGTCATCTAGGTGCTGTATTTTATTATTAGTTTCCTCTACAAAAGGGCGTAGTGCCCGGATTTCCTCCAGCAACAACTCTAAGGAGAAAGAGCTGTCCCATCCCCTCTCATCTCCACTCTCTTTCAGGTGAAGGTGGATCTTGTTTCAACCTTTTTGATGTAGAGGAGGGTGGCAAAGCCTTATTGACGCCAGAGATTGTCAAGGAGCTGCGAATAGAGGCAGAGTTAGCCATTTCTCTAGTAGCAAGAGACTGGCTTTCTGTTGATGAAAGATGTGGAGACATTATTCCACTCTGCCAAGGGGCATCATTTGGATGTAAAAATAAATTGCGGTTTCCTTAATTTCCCCATGCAAAGTGGACCAATGCCAGGACAATGACTACGCAGGTGTTCCTCCAGCTGAACCTGCACCAAGAAATGCCACTTCAGAGTACCTCAGACTGCCAGTAGTACACAAAATTTCCAAACAAAAAGGCACGTAAAACTGCATTTAACATTTAGTATCATTGAATCTCATTATAAGGGCATTGGTGAACTTCCATATGCTACACGTACTTGTCAGGCACAACCCTTTCCAGCTGGGCTTGCATCAAGGAAGTACCGCATAGATTTGCCTAAAAAAATCTCAGTAGAGCAAAGATTTCAAAGAAAAATCAAGAAAGATAAACCGCATTAGGGAAAAAAGTGATAGTGAGATTCTTAAAAGTTATTCAGAGAAAATATTGGTGAAGTCACTGAATAAGGTTGTTAGAAGCTGCATTTCGACCTGCGCGAATCCATGAGAGCAGAAAACAGGAATCCAAAATGGCGGCCTGCTCCTGAGGACCCTGCCATGGCGGCAAGAGAACACGAAGAAACGCACAGCACTTCAGCTAAAAAAAAAGGCTTGTCTGCATCCCTGTGCATTCCTGTTGAGGTGCCTATAATTTGGGCCCTTGAGATGGCACCGTAAAGTGCCCCAATGTCACGACTCGTCCGTGATGCGGTGCACCCAGTCTTCAGGCAGCCATCTTGAGTGGCGCTGAAGCCACGCCCCGGACATCAAGATTTTTGATAAATATATGTTTACCCTGGGCCCGATTCACAGAACTAACTTAAGACAAAATCCTAAACTTACTACCATTTTGGTATTCACAGAAGGCACTTACTCATTTTGGTATTCACAGAAGGCACTTACTCATTTCGGTATTCACAGAAGTTAGGAGTCCTAACTTTAGGACTCCTAAATGCCTTCTGTGAATACCGAAAGTCTTAAAATTAGGATTTTTCTCAGTTTAGTAGTAGTATAGTTAGGACTCCTAACTTTAGGACTCCTAAATGCCATCTGTGCATACCGAAAGTCTTAAAATTAGGATTTTTCTCAATTTAGTAGTAGTAAAGTTAGGACTCCTAACTTTAGGACTCCTAAATGCCTTCTGTGAATACCGAAAGCCTTAAAATTAGGATTTTTCTCAGTTTAGTAGTAGTAAAGTTAGGAGTCCTAACTTTAGGACTCCTAAACTGAGAAAAATCCTAATTTTAAGACTTTCGGTATTCACAGAAGGCATTTAGGAGTTCTAAAGTTAGGACTCCTAACTTCTGTGAATACCGAAATGAGTAAGTGCCTTCTGTGAATACCAAAATGAGTAAGCGCCTTCTGTGAATACCAAAATGGTAGTAAGTTTAGGATTTTGTCTTAAATTAGTTCTGTGAATCGGGCCCCATGTTTTTACAGTTTGCTAAACTTATTACATTTTCCTATATTTTCCCATAGGGAGAACCTTGTCCTTTGTCAATATGTTAATAATTAATAGTAGAAGATATGCACTAGTAGCCTAATTTTTGTATATAACAAATTTAAATTAATGTAATTATTTAAAAATATTTATATATTTCTTTAATTAAAATATTTTACTGCAAAATAATATTAATATTTATTTATACTTTATCGGTTCGGTTCAAAATCTTTATTCGATTCATACAATGAATCATAAAAGCACAAAGTTAAAAAACCATAAAATACACAATTAAGATGATCCATCTATAAAACAATAATTGTAATTTGAGAATCCATCATACAGCATAAATACAAATCCCATGGCAAAATACAGTTCTACAGCTAAATTATCCATAGCGTTTCCTAATCTGAAGTGAGACTCGTATGAAATTTAACATGGCACAACAAGTTTCAACAGAAGATAATGACAACAAGTAGTCGTAGCCTTCTTTATAAGTACATGGTTGCCGCCCCTTCAGGATAGGCTTAATAAATCTAATCCTTGGTTCCCGATATAAAGAACAAAAGAGGACAACATGTATGGTACTTTGGCTAACTCTGTCATTGCAAGGACAAGGGGGTAGCCTCTCACACCAGCCCCCTTGTTTAGGAAAGGCGAAGAGAAAATGAAGGATATTTAGCCTAAACCTCGTAAAGTAAAACTGCCATTGGACATTAGTTGTAAAAGTTAAATAAAACTGATGCTGTAACTTAGGTACATAACTAGTTGGGCCTCCCAAACAAGGTGTGTCTAAAAATTTCCAATAACTTGCTTTAATTTGGGTTTTTATGTTTCCCTGGATATTTTCAGGATTTTCATAAACATAACCCAAACCTATCTTGTTCAGCATGTCACTGACATATGACAACCAGGGGATCTGCTTTGCATTATCTAGGCTCATACAGTCTAAAAGAATTTCTCTGGAGAGCTGCAGGTCATCAGATAACCATATTTTGCCCCATAATAATAGGGGCGACAGACGAATAATGTCAGTCACTTTGGTCATTCCCATTTCATTATGACAAAAGCTGTTTGATGAACCCGATGGGATCAAATAATACCCGTTTTAGGAATTTGTTTTCTATCACCTGTATTACTGAGGGATTTTCGGTCCCCCATACCCCTGCCCCGTAGGTGCCCACAGATAAACATTTGGATATATATAAGGTTTTAAGATGCGCAACAGGTTTTTGACCCAGCTTACCAAAAAAACGGAAAAGACCTTCTATGGAGCGGGTGGCACTCTGGACTCGAGCCTTCATTAATGGGGCCCAACTTAATTTGTTGTTGAAGAGATTTCCAAGGTAATTAAAATTTTCCACCTTTTCAATAGTAAAGTGGTTCACCACAAATATCCTTGATTTTGACCCTTTTGGACCACAGACCATTGCAAAAGATTTTGCAAAATTTACCTTCAGGTCAAGGTCCAGCATGAAGGTGTTAAAAGCATCTAAGCACACCTGCAAACTATTTCCAGTGAGGGTCATCAAAACAGTGTCGTCTGCATATGAGTGTATGGGAATACTCCTACCATTTACCTTTGGAAAGTCACAACAGTGGTCCAACAAATACTTCTCCAATCCGTTTGTGTATACTAGGAACAAAAAAGGTGCCAAAATGCAGCCTTGACGCACCCCCTCAGTTGAGGGAATGGGTTTTGTTGTTTCACCCCCAGGTCCAAATCTTATCGCCACGGACGTTGCTGCATGCAATCTGCGGAGAAGTGTCACCAGGGGTTCTTCAAAACCCATGTCATCCATCATCTGCCACAGCTTACTTCTACAAACAGTGTCAAAGGCGCTTGACAAGTCCATGAAGGCAAGGTAAATTGCAGAACTCCTTGCCTTCGTGTACTTGCCAATAATTAGCGCCAAATTCAGACACTGTTCAACTGTCCCCTTCCCACTTCTAAATCCATACTGGGAATTCACAATTAGACCAACAGAGTCTGCCCATGTTTCTAATCTGGCCAAAATGACCCTTCCCAATAATTTGCATGATGCATCAATCAAGGATATAGGGCGATAGCATCGGGGATCACGCCTATCGCCCTTCTTAAAAATCGGCACCACCACTGCCTCCTTCCACGATACAGGGATACGACCAAGAACAACAGCCCTAAAGACGTTCAACAGTAATGGTGCCCATACTTCAGTATTGTGTTTAAAAGAGTCCAAAGGGACAGCATCAGGGCCTGGGGCTTTTAATGATATACCTTTCCTCAAAGCTTCTTCAACCTCTTCCAATGTAAGCGAAGAGCTAAGGAGCGAAGCTGTGGATGGTACCACCAAAACCCCTGCATCATCCAACAGATCCGGGAGTAATAGTGCTTTGGGATTAAAAATTTTACCAAAGTGAGCTTCCCAAGATTCACCAGTAACCTGCGTCACTATGCTTTCCTTGTCTTCACTTTTAAACAGGGGGCGATTTACTACTTCCCAGAAGAGCCTACTATCTTTTAACTCAGAGGCCTTCTCTAGATCTTCCCAGGCACGGTTTTTCAACTCCTGCTTCCTCTTTGTGATGGCCTCTTTATAGGCCCTTCTAGTCGATCTTATCAATTCTTTGTTTCTTGGTTTTTATATAAGGGCCGCTTTTAGGGATTTATGTGAGGCGGAGCATGCGGAATCAAACCATCTAAAACACCTTAAATTCTTTTTCCCCACTGGTTTTTTAAGGTGCTCAGCCACGTGCCCGCATAATTTTTCGAAACTCCCAATGACCTTGTCTGAGTCAGATGTTGGCAATAGGCATGAATCGATCTCAGTTTTACAAACATTCAAAATCTCCGCCTCTAGGCCTACAGCATCTATTTTCCCCCACTTCATGGTGACACCCTGATTTTTATTATATTTTATGAGTTGCTCCCAAACCGGATGTTTTCCACTAGCAGGAGCACACAAAGATAGCATTAAAGGGTTATGATCACTTACAGCATTTGCTATTACTTCAAGCCTTTTAACATAATGGAGAAAGTTACTGGACACAAATACAAAATCAATAGTGCTCATTGCACCTCTTATTCCCTGAAAGGTTGGTATTGGCGATATGTTTGGGGCGACCCAGGGCTCTACCATACATAAATCATTTAAAACAATGATATTATTTAAAGCGTCCCCCTGGGGCGTGTGTTTAAAATGCATCAAGGGCTGATCATTTAGGTCCTCGAAACCACACACATTTGAACCACCATATTTGCACAATGAACAATTAAAATTGCCAACCCAAATAACAAATAATAGAGGTCGTTCACTACGAGCCTTACATATTACTTCCTCCAAACTCTGAATTGTGGATACATCATTCCTATCGAAGACATTGTGGTACCAATTAATTAATAACAAGGGCTCTGGGAACAAATTTTCCAACAAGAGCAACTGGTACCAGGGAGTGTCCATTATTTTTGAAGTTATCAAGTTCTTCAGTTTGATGGAGAGTGCTGTCATTATCCCACCCCTTGCCCTCCCAGCTGGTGATGGCACCGCCAAGACATTAAAAGATTGAAAACCATCAATTTCCCCACCCGTTCTGCTCCATGTCTCCTGAAAGCACAGGATATCCTGGCCACCCACATAATCCAGCCAAGCCTCGTCTTCCAATCTACCCGCAAGACCTGCAATATTCCATGAGATTAGTCACAGCGTAGGTTCCCCTAGGTTATCATCCACAAGTTCTTTTGGAGTTGCCAGGTCGTGCCCAATAGGTGGGTTTGGCTCACAGCCTAAATTACTGACAACCTGAGTGTCCAAAGGTATATTAGGCTGTGCATTGTGGTTGAAAATGTCCACCACCGAGTTATCCTTCTGCCTTTTCCCCTCATTCTCCCCCATGGCCAGATCTGAAATAAATGAAACATTTTCCTTTTTCTTGTCTAATGGTCAATCTAAACCCTCCATTCCCGCCAGTGGGTCAAAGCGGTTTCTTAGAGGAATATTGTTATTTAGCATCCACCCTAGGTATTCCTCCCCCTGAAATCTCCTTCTTGATTGTTCAAAGGGCAGTTGCATGAAATTATTGAAACTTGTTGGCCCCATGAGACATCCATCACCCTGGTGCCACAAACCAGGATGATTTTGGGGAGGTCGAGATGCAGTATTACTCTGTGTCCACCCAGAGTGACTTTTGCCCTGCAATCTTGACCCAGGGTAGCGATGATTAAGGGGAGCATGATACAGGTTGGGGTAAAAATATTCAAGGCCTATACATTGAATATCCCCCATTCTGGCAAACCTTGCTTTGTTACAAATTAAGTCCTTGACCCACCTGTCCCTAAAGTTAATAAGGATACAGTCCCCCTCTAAATCCTTCTTACTTGGACCAACCCAAGGGACCCTTCATACACTTAATATTTTTGTAGCAGAAGCTGGGGGAAGTGGTCTATTGTTGTTGAGCCAAAATGTGACTTTATTTAATAAATCCTGACTTGATTCATGTTTATTCAGTGCGACCACCGGAACACCTGTCAGGATGGCCATAAAAGGGGCAGAATCAGTATGTTCACACAGATTGATTTGCTTGGAGGTGCCATTTTACCCGGAACTAATGAACCGCTCAATGGAGTTAATTTAACTTCAGGTGCGGCCACTAGCTTAGACGTAGTTGAGCTCAGTACTGGTGCTATAGCTGTAATAGACATTGACTGAGAGCCCACATCAGCCGCCAATGTAGGTTTAGTTGAAACTGACTGCACAGGGATTCGCGGGGAATCAGCAGATGCAATAGGCTGGGATGGATTACTTTGATTTTGGATAGAATTTTTCTGAGCCCCCTTCTTTGTTATAATACGATTCCCCAAGGGCTCAGGGGGTTTACTGTTATTAGCCAGAGTTTCCAGCGAATGCGTGTTAACTGATATTAAATGCTCTAATTGGTCCAATTTTAAGTTGACAATTTGTGTTCTCTCTATAAGGGGCATCAAAAGACTTTTTACCAACTTCTCAATGTGTATTAACAAATCTTCGTTGTTATTATTTTGGCAGCAGTGAGTCAGATAACCGGGATCTCCCAATCGTGTTCCCCTTCCCTTCATGTGACCTCCCCCTCTTTTACGTTTGCTAATTTTTGTGGCTACTTGAGCAGGATCTGGAACTTTGGGTTGTAAGGGAATGGGCCCCAACAAGTTCAAATTAGAGTGTTGGTTCCCATCCCCAATGTTACTCAATACAGTACGATCCTCTATTGGGCTGTTCGCTATATCATCCATAGGTATTTCTTGAAAATCTGGGGTTACGACTAAATTTGGGCTAGCTTCCAAGTCATTAACTATACTCTTTTCAGGAGTGACCACAGAGGCAAACCGTCCCAGGGATGAACGTTTCCCCGTAACTAAATCCAGAGACAAACGCTTTTCAGTGAGGGCAATTTCTTTATCCAGTATTCCCGTAGCCCGGATAATGAAATCATCTAGGGTTCCAGTGGCTTTACCGCTACTTGACTTTACTGTGACCCGCCTACCCTTCCCTGATAATGAGGACATCATTAAAAAGTGTATACAGTTTAAAATATAAATGAGACAAGAAGATAAAACTAAACTTACATACAGTAACTACATTAAGTATCTCATCACATTCATAACTAAAACATACTTTGCATCCTCGAGTCCGGAATGAAAGAGAATGGGCCCGGCCCGGCCCTGTACGCCCTTGGACGGCCTTAGACGGCCCGCCCTTTGCCCGGGCTTAGCCCCGGGCGCTTCCCGCGCGCTCCCGCGTAGCGGGGGCAGAGGCCAGTAATAAGGATTGTAGTGAGGCGGGGGCGGGGCAGGCAGGGAGAGGGACCCAGGTGTTATGGGTCTCGACCTCACGCAGGGACTCCTGGTACATTGAGTCCCTGCGGGTCAGCTCGCAGCCCTGTGGTCCCGCACACACACACGCACTCGCAGTGACAGTTCGACAGAGTCAGCTCAGGAAGAGAAGGCAGGCTCACCGCCAGTCAGGGAGACAGGAACAGCGAAGCGGGACCCGCGCAGCGGGTCCGGCGAGGAGCTATGGCGAAAAATATGGGCAGATAAAGTCCCCACACTGAGGCTCCGAACGACGGCAGGCTCAATTCAACTCTTCAGTCCCAGGTAGGCAATAATCCCAGCAGTAGCACGGAGCTGCCAACACTTATTTGCTGAGGCGGGGGCGGGGCAGGCAGGGAGAGCGACCCAGGTATTACGGGTCTCGACCTCACGCAGGGACTCCTGGTACATTGAGTCCCTGCGGGTCAG
This sequence comes from Triturus cristatus, assembly GCF_964204655.1. Classification (NCBI taxonomy): domain Eukaryota; kingdom Metazoa; phylum Chordata; class Amphibia; order Caudata; family Salamandridae; genus Triturus; species Triturus cristatus. Next base: position 693,838,184 of record NC_140595.1, on the reverse strand, counting down.
CTCGCAGCCCTGTGGTCCCGCACACACACACACGCACTCGCAGTGACAGTTCGACAGAGTCAGCTCAGGAAGAGAAGGCAGGCTCACCGCCAGTCAGGGAGACAGGAACAGCGAAGCGGGACCCGCGCAGCGGGTCCGGCGAGGAGCTATGGCGAAAAATATGGGCAGATAAAGTCCCCACACTGAGGCTCTGAACGACGGCAGGCTCAATTCAACTCTTCAGTCCCAGGTAGGCAGTAATTTATACTTTATCATTTATATAAATTTGATATATATTTCATTCAAATTAATTTATTTTTATTATTGCGATGGGGTTCTATTTTTATTCTGTGTCTGCCTTATTTTCAATGGGAGGGTGTTGCAGTACAGGCGGTTGTTCATGACTATTGCTGGATTTACTCCAGGGACCATTTTGGCTGTGGTAACTCTACAGGAGTAATTCTGTCTCCTGTTTCAGGACATGTAAGTAAAATACATGATGAATATGCAAAAGTAGTAAATTTACCAAAAAATGTAAAAGTAAATTTACATGTGATATACTCACATGAATGTTTACCTTTGCGATTAGGCACCAAAGATTTTAAGTGAGACTCAAATGAATGGCTCAAGATACACTTCAAGCATGACAACACAACATCAAGACGTGCATGTAAATAGCTTTGGGATGTCCTAATTGATTACTTCCTATTCATGTCTTTGCTTTCTCATACTTTTCCAATTTCAAAGTCTTTTCAAAGGAGGATACCTACCTTTTTTGCATGCATTAGGCATTCAAATAAGTTTCTTTTTTCCATGGAGAGTATTCCAATGTACATGATCTGTAAATAGATGACAAAAAGTAAATTACATGGAAACGAGGGGTTGTCGATAGTGTAAAGGTCCTGGACCCAATAAGGGATAATTATACATTGACAGCATGGTCTAATATTCTGACAAACTGACTCCATCTGTTTAGAATGATACTGCTGCTCCAGTAAAGCCTCAAGCTTGGATCGCAGTGTTGTATGGTAATGTTGGTTATGAAGCTGGGCAGTGCTTGGAAGTAAGCACTGAATTTACTTCCCCAGCAAACAAACAAGAATTGTCAAGGTCATAAGCATGTAGTGCTACATCAAACATATTCGCTTTTAAAAAAAAAAATGCTCGAAGATGGCTGCCTGCTGCGTTTGCTTTTTCCTGTGCTTTTTAAGCAATTTTACAAATATTAGCAAAGCTAAGATCAATGTGGTGGCCAACTAATAATGCTACTTCAGTATTGTTAAGATGGTCACCACTTTGCACTTACACACAACATAACATTCATCTTAGAAATATAACAAAATCGCATGCTATTGACTTTGTCAATGCTTGCACTGCACTGTCAAAGTGACACTAATTGTCTTTTCCAGTGCTGTTTTGTTGTTGAAACCTGTTTACAGAATTCTCTATTTTTCTTTGGAATGTTCCAGTGTGGAATATTCATTTAAAGAAGGTCATGCCTACAATAATAAAAGCTAATTTGTGATGTTAAGAGTGTTAAGACCCGGGGATCTTTGTATCTCAGTCTTCGGGTGTAATCATTAAATAACCCCAATGACCATTCGTATTGACCTTTGTTCATTGACAAGGAGAAATGAAAAGGACCAATCTTATACATCAAACACCATGAACAATGGAATCCATTTGGGGCTCTACACTAATCAATACAGAGAGTTGGTGTGAGTTAAAGAACTCCTTTAACTATTCTAATAATGTTTGTTTTATCAGCAATTATTAGTCTTTAGCCATCATTATAACAACTTTGAATGATCCATTAGTCGGTATTTCAAAACAATGTAAAATACCAAATTAGTGGAGATTAGAAATAAAATAGACATAATACAGCAAGCATGTTCCATAAAAGAATTTCCCTAATCTGAATTAAGGATTTGGTTAGCAATTTTATAATTAAGCTAAGGAGATCAAATGTGTCAGTTTGGAAACCCAATAAAGAGACAATAAAATGCATATGCATGAATCCTTTAAATTTAAGCAATAAAGAAATTCTTAAGCTCTAAAGTATGCTCAGCTGAAGAGAGGTAATTCTAAGAATTTCAGAAAGAGAGTAGAGATGAGAGGGGACGGTACAGCTCTAGCTTCATATACACATGTTAATAAAAATATATTGAAGTACAAATTGAAACAATTCACACATTCCATGTTCTCAGCATCCAATACGATTTCAAGAAACCCCTTGGAGAAGGTGAACTCCCTTGTTTCTCACTTCATCACAATAGGCCACAGTAACTAGTCCTTGAAAAGAAGCTTTGTCCCAGGGACATCTTAAGGATTTTGTGGGTCCAGGGCCAAACTTATTTTGGGGACTCCTGTTCCGAATAGCTTTGAATGTATGATCCAAGTTAAGCTCTTTCATGCCCTCTTGGGCCAGGTCACTGACCGTGCACAGGCACATACCTCTACAATTCTAAATGTGTTAACATATATTATTCAATGATAGTGGCATAAGGTTTCAATATTGTAACACAGCAGGAACCCATCTGCACATAATCTTTGTGACAGCTTCCATTTCTCAAATGTGATGTCCTGTTTTTATGATTGTTGCATGGAACATAAACAAAATACTTCTCTTCAAAATGTCTGTAATAGACTCCCCACACATCGCCCGCATTAAAACAAAATTAAAGGAAAAAGATATTTAAAACAATATGTTTAAGATTTATTCAAGGTCTTCAGGGCACGACTCTCAGCAGAACAGAGCTGGCTCCATCAGGGGGGCCCCCCTGAAAGCCTGGGCCAGAGCCCACTTTAACCCATTCCAAGACATTTTAAGGCATGGGCAAAGTTTGGTTTACTTTTTTGGAAAACTTTATTGGTGATGGAGTTAATGTGAGCAGATGGAAAAGCCCAGGCTAGGTTCATTACTTCCTGCTCTTGAGAAAATCACTGAAAAACTGGTAAATAGCCAATTGATGATGTTTTTGAAAGAGGCCAATATTCTTCACCCTCGGCAGTCTCGCTTCCGTCCCAAACACTCTACAGAGTCAGCACTGCTGGAAGTTGCAAATACCCTAAAGTTAACCCTAGACCCTGGAAAGAACACAGTGCTAATCTTTTTAAATATATCAACCACATTTGATACCATCTTTAATAACATCTTATTGCAGCATATTAAAAATTGTGGCATTTCCCATCTCGCTTTGGCCTGGTTGAAATCCTTCCTCTCAGACCTCAGGCAAACAGTGGTATTAAGACCTTTACTATCATCAGAAAAACCATCAGGTTGTGTGTACCGCAGGGCTCATCTCTTAGCCCTGCACTCTTAAAATATACATGGCCCCACTTATTACGTTGATGTCCTCTTTCAGAACTGAAACCACATCATATGCTGACGACACGCAGCTTATTTTGGCTTTGGATAAATTATCCACTGGCTCACAACTCAACTTCAAACACTGCTTAATGGAGGTTATCCAGTGTATGCAATCCAACCACCTTAAATGCAATACCGATAAGATGGAAATCATGCTTTTATGGAAGTCTTACTCCTTCGATCCAGTGTTATGGCGGATGGACTCTGCAACTCCCCCACCTAACACAGTTAAGGTAGTAAAAAAAATTGACGCCAATTAATTTTTTCGCCCACAAGCTCTTGAGGTGGCAGGAGTATGTTTTAATTAAAAAAAAATCAGTGACATTTCATTTTGACTATCTTCCCTTTGCAGCAAAAAAGACAGTGGTCTTTGCAATAATTACGTCCTGATTGGACTATGTAACAGTCTATATGCAGGTGCCACTAAACAGATGTTGCATCAGCTGCTAGGCTTGTGCTGATATTGTCATGCTGTTCCTAAGCCTCAGCTGCGTTTGAAGTCCTTCATTAGTTACCAATACACGAAAGGGTTTTGTTTAAAATCCTCTTGCTCACCTTTAGAGCTTACAGAGCATTAGGAACAAAATATCTAGTTTCTTTGCAAACTCCCTACCTTTGGGTGTAAGACTAAAGGTGGCAAATCAATTGTTGTCCTGGAGACCAAGGCCTGAAATCAACTCCCCTGACACCTGAGATTCATTGATTCTGAGTCTTTTTTCAGGAAACATCTGAAAACTTGGATCTTTATGGCCTGAGACTCACTGTGTCACTCACTTATTCAGAGATCCTATGATTCTCTCCCCGTTATGCACCCTGTATTTTTCTGTTTAGCGCCAGGATGCTTCTTCTGGAGTGACAGCTGCACTTTAGAAATGCAATAATCATTCATTAGAACAAAGCTAGAAGACCTTGTTAAATGCACATTCTCCAGTATATCTGTGCATATCCCATAGATCATGCATTGTGCGTATGTCATCACAAGTTAATAAAGGAGCTTTGTTTTTGAGACGGCCTAAAAAATTTAATGTGCCTCATTTCTAGAAAAGCACACATAAAGATAGCCACTCTTACAGTCATAGGACCTCATATCTCGATTTAGGCTGGGAACCCACTGTAACACATCATCATTTCCATGGAACTTCTCACAGTGCCGCTCAGTGTGTCGGAAAGATGTGCCGAAAACATAGCTTTCCAATTGTTAGCCTCTCTGCAGAGTACACAGAGCAATGGTCACGTAGTCCTGTTGCAAATGTGTGTGAAGGAGGTACACAGTTATCAAACTACTGACAAGGTGAAAGTCCTGAAAGCCCTGTGCCCAGGTTAAATTACACTCTCCAGGCAGCTCTCGACCCCTGGGCTCTGTCCTTGTTGAAGTTCAGTGCTGTGGGTCTGAAGCTGTAGTCTGATTGTGCTCATCGTGATGCATGTGGGGAGCCAAAATGCTTCTCACCTGTTGTGCTTGTGAAAAATTGTGACAAAAGGCAAGTTGATTTCATAATTAGGGGACCAACAACAATTATTTCAAGGGCTGACACTCTTTCCTGTCAGCGAGGAAAGAGTGCATCAGCCACTGTGCTGGCAAGCCTGTACCTCCCATGAGATGTACCAGAGCATGTCTAGGTTTTGGTGGTTCAAGCAGGTTGCCCAAGATGTCTTTCTCTGCTCAGACTGCCCCGTGTGTGTTTCCTTTCATTTGTCTCTAGTCTAAATCCATCCTGGGGCTATCCGTCCAAGCCAGAGCCTAGCAGCATGCAGCAGCGTTTACCACTGTCAAGGCATAAGCAATTGCCCCCTTCCCTTTGACATCTTTTAACAGGTGAGTGGGTATGTGTTGCACCTGTCAGCCTTAGGGTGGTTTCCCCCTACATTTCTGCCTTTGTGCCTCCCATTTTCACAGTACATTTTTGTTGGACTTAGGCCTCTGGGTGACAGCATAATCAGGCCCTAAGTGAAGTTAAGTCTATTATTTATATTAAGGACATGGGGGAAGTGTTGAAGTAACCATAGACCGAATGTTCTCAAGTTGCAACCGGTATTTTTGTGACCAGTGCAATATTTTTGCGAACTTGCCTATGTACTACTAGGTTGTTTTGGAAATACGGATTCCTAGTGGGTCGCTAATCAACCTACCTCATGAATATCAATGAGGTAGGTGGCATTGTCCGACCCACTAAGAATTGCAGCCATCACAGGGATGGTGGCCTGCTGAGGGCAGCAGGCCACCATGTTTGTGATTGCTTTTATATAAAAAATATATATCTTTTTGATGCAACTATTTTTTCGCTAAAGGAAAACAGGATGCATTTAAAAAAACAGATGAAAAGCTAAAGGAATTTTTTTAGGAGTAGGCAGTGGTCCATGGTATTAATGCCTACTCTTTGCTTTTTTCATCCTTTCCAAAGGAGAAGGGGTTCCTTGGGGACTCTTTCTTGTTTGTGTTTGTGTTAACTCTGCAATTTTAGTTTGTAAAATATTCATGTTTTGTGACTGGATTTCGGTCGCTAAACATACCATTCCAAATCTGTATTTGGAAGGGATGCCGTAAGACGCCCATTTCAGATATTGAATCAGTATTGGGTCACAAACCCAAATTGTGATTTGGTAACATTTTATTGAATCATAGTTGGTGGTATGTACATAGCCAAAGGCATTTTTGCACGGACCAAATGCAAACACAAAAAGCCTTTTGTACATGTAGCCCAATAATCTCTTGAGCAGTTTAAATTTTAATTTTCAAGGAGTTCACAAGGTTTAAATTCTAAGGCAGAGGCCTCATTAGTAAGAACTAGGATGAGGAAGACAGATGAGGAGGTGACGAGAGAGGCAAGGGGCTTGAAAAGAGTAGAGAGTTGGAATGTACTCGTGCACAAAGGGAAAAATATTCAGCAGTAGAATGAAGTGTCCATGAAAGAATTAAAGTTTGGGAAATGCGGGATGAAGGATAAAGAAAGATCTGAGGGAAGTTGAAAAGGAATAATTAGAAGGCTGATAGAAGAAAAGTGGGACATGAATAAATGAAAGACAACATTGTAGGAAAGCATGCCCAAGAAAAAATGAAATGGAGCAAAATATGGATAAAGGAGAAAAGAATTTTTTTTAAAAGCAATACAAAAGGAATCAAGAGAAGGAATGAAAGGTGGTAGAGGAAGTAAAATAGTTTGGGAAAGTGGAAGTTATGAGGGAAGAGGAAGTATATCCAAAGGATATGAAAAACAAGGATGGCAGGAAATAAGAAATCATAAAACAAAACATGTGCAGTCAAGTAAGATTATTAATTTTCCAGTTGCTCTGGACACTTATTTCTTTATGTATGGTGTTTGTAAAGCATTACATACAATGTTTCACCCCCTGGGTACACTTTGTTGCCCAGGATGCCTTACATTGCGAAAGTTCACTGTCCAGTCATGGCTTTAAGTGGATTGGGTCCCTCCCGGTCTCAGACCTGGTAGTAATTAAAAACAGACGTTGAAACGGGCCCCTATCCGGCCCTATAGTCATTTTGATTTCTGAACAATGAATGTAAAAAAACTTTAAGATAACCCATGTCAGTAACTTGGTTCCTATTTGTATTTCACATTTTATTTAGAGCCTGATTATGAGTTTGGCAGTGTAGGAGCGGGCCACTACGCCAGCGCCCCGCTCCCACACCGCCAAACTCATCCGCCCAGTGACCACCAAATTACGAGTACATTCGTGGTCTGGCCTGCGGTCGTTGCTGGTCCCAGGTTGTGAGCCTTAGAAAGGATTCACAATGGGAACACCAAAGCCCTTTCCTGCATGGCATGTGTCCCACTGCATGCATCCCAAGGCCCTGAAGCAACAAGGTGCCCTGTGGAGCCCCCTTATATTCCTCACTGCTACAGTTTTCATGGCAGGCTCACCACCATGAAAAGTGTGGCAGTGAGAAAACTCGTAATATGCTTGGCGATGCCACATCTGGACCGCCATCAAAGAAACAATGGTTCTGTCGGGTGAAAAGCAACTTTTTGTACTGATAGTACGAATCATACGTTATTCAAACTCTAACCCCATTCCACTTATCCACAGACTGGAATATTTCGTATGATGCACTGATTTTACCATGATTAGACGGGTCTAGGTGGGAGACAACCGCCCCAACATCTTAATTCAACTAAGGTGAGCATTAACTGACACACCATTCCAATACTCAGCAACTAAACGGCTCTATCTAATTCTAACTCCTTATCCATAGATAGAACTGGAAGGCCTCCATCTTGAGACTCACATGAGATGTCCAAGTTTCGCAATTATCTGAAGGGTTCAGATGTGATTCCACCATACGTAACCTTGTCTCATAATTAGGTGAGTGGAATGCCACCTAAACTATTTGTAAGTCACTATTCTTGGACAACACACCTGATTCAAGTCCTCTCACCATTTACAGGCCATCATTCTTTTGCCCCTGTCCTGATGAAGACCCGCACTGACCCTATAGTTGTGCAGTATCTGGGTTGAAACGTCGACACTATCCCCTGGACCAGTAACTAGAGCCTGCGCAAAAAGAATTGATTTATTTCGCAGTTTTACTACGAATATCTGTTCTCTGGCCAATAATAATTTGCTGACCTTTTTAAATCACCTTGTACATATCATGGACAATATCACTGAGCACTAATTGTCACCTTATCACTAATTGTTATCACTTTGTATTTTGACGGCTTACTTAAATATTTCTGGGTATATATTTGAATGATGCAATTTATATAAAAATCGCTAATTACCCTACAAATTGTTTTATTTCATGTGTTGTTCAGGACTAATTGCAATGTTTGAATAATGTATGATTCGTACTATCAGTACAAAAAGTTGCTTTTCACCCGACAGAACCATTGTTTCTTTGACGTAAGATTGCCCAGGTTCTGAGGTATACTGGGTTACCCCATTGTTTGCCAAACTGACATCTGCACCTCCAGCATATTGCAGGCTTCAGAGTCAGACCACTGCAAGGCTGCCAGAGATCGCTGATCCCTGGCGGTAGCCGCAGTCCCATGGCGATCCGACTGCCCAACTCGTAATATGACGGTCGGATCGTCAAACTCATAATCAGGCCCTTAACCTTCCATTACCTGAGAGTGTTTGTGTTATGATGTTATACTTGCTGTTTTTGTGCGTCCTGCTGCGCGAGGCTGGCCTGTCACACTTGGAACACTTATAGTGTTCTAGGTGGTTGGGTCATTCTTGGAGTGGCAGTTGCTGGAGGCAGGAGTCTGGGAACCCTATCTTTGAAGAAGCAGAAATAAACTTACCTCCTTGGTACATCTATGTGTCCGATTCCTTCTTGAACATTTAGCTATTTCCAGGACAAATGTTCCTGTAATTTTTTGCACTGCATATTACTCTTGTATAGTGTATACTTTGAACAGACTCACATTCATGTGTTTAGAGCAGGCTATGATTGAGGTCTCTGGAATTGAGGCTGAAGGCTTTGCGAGTTTCTCACAGTGCCGCTCAGTGTGTCGGAAAGATGTGCCGAAAACATAGCTTTCCAATTGTTGGTCACGTAGTCCTGTTGCAAATGTGTGTGAAGGAGGTACACAGTTATCAAACTACTGTCAAGGTGAAAGTCCTGAAAGCCCTGTGCCCAGGTTAAATTGCACTCTCCAGGCAGCTCTCGACCCCTGGGCTCTGTCCTTGTTGAAGTTCAGTGCTGTGGGTCTGAAGCTGTAGAGTCCGATTGTGCTCATCTTGATGCATGTAGGGAGCCAAAATGCTTCTCACCTGTTGTGCTTTTGAAAAATTGTGACAAAAGGCAAGTTGATTTCATAATTAGGGGACCAACAACAATTATTTCAAGGGCTGACACTCTTTCCTGTCAGCGAGGAAAGAGTGCATCAGCCACTGTGCTGGCAAGCCTGTACCTCCCATGAGATGTACCAGAGCATGTCTAGGTTTTGGTGGTTCAAGCAGGTTGCCCAAGATGTCTTTCTCTGCTCCGACTGCCCCGTGTGTGTTTCCTTTCATTTGTCTCTAGTCTAAATCCATCCTGGGGCTATCCGTCCAAGCCAGAGCCTAGCAGCATGCAGCAGCGTTTACCACTGTCAAGGCATAAGCAATTGCCCCCTTCCCTTTGACATCTTTTAACAGGTGAGTGGGTATGTGTTGGACCTGTCAGCCTTAGGGTGGTCTCCCCCTACATTTCTGCCTTTGTGCCTCCCATTTTCACAGTACATTTTTGTTGGACTTAGGCCTCTGGGTGCCTCACCACTGCTAAACAGTGCTGAGGTGCAGGTGCTCTCCCCTAAAACATTGTGACGCTGGCATATTTGCCACAAGCCCCTGCTACTGCAGTGAGGCCTAACCGCTAACATTGGGAACCCCCCTTATGGGATAATGTCTGGCGGGGACCTAATAAGTCTGTCATGTTTGGTCTTGTTGGACTCGGGGCGGGGAACCCTTTCCAAGGATAAATGGGCTTTGGGCCCAACTACTTTAGACATCCCACTTTTAGAAAGTGGAACTTTTCCTGCCTACACTTAGTCTGGGCACTGTAGACTCCCCCCTCCCCTCTGCATACTGCCTGGATTGGGAGGTGGGAGTGGTGATTCACACCTTCTCCCCTGGAATGGGCTGTGACCAGCGGCCCATCGTAGCCTTTACGGCCCTGTCTTTCGTCACTGTGACAGCCAGGTCAGGGAAAGCACAGAACATCCCAGAACTCACTGGACACTTCCAGATGCCCCTGCCCCCAGAACCTTCCAGAGACTTCTACCCCCTTCTAGTAACTAGACTGTAGGATATATAAGGAAGGGTCCTGGCCTCACATCCTTGTTACACTGCTGGACCATGAGGGAACTCTGCTGGAGTGAAGACTGCTGCGTCAAGAGGATGGTCACCTTTGCTGGGACGGACTGCTCCAAGGAACTGCTGCCCCAGCTTGCTGCTTTGCCCTCCTGCCTGCTGATCTTGCCCTGCTAAGAGAGGACCTGTAAAACATCTCCAGAGTGTCTCCATAGGAGGAAGGACTGATCCCCTGGGCACTGGTATCACCAGGACAGTAAAAACACGCAGGAATGTCCCTGCAGCGTTGTGGAACTGCTCTGCTGCAGAACAGAACAAGAAGGACAATAACAACCTGTACTCCTCTTATAAATCACCCTGCAGCGCTGGAAATCACCGCCACCGCCTGGGGACCCCAATTAAACTGTGAGGCACTGTGAGCGAGAAGCGCTGTGGCAAGGGAGCGCTGGGGCGGCCGTGGAATCACCGCAGCTGGCCCGGACTGTGTGCCTGATTCAAATCACCCCCGTGGCACTGAGCGGGTGTGTCTGCACCTCCTTGGGGCATTGGGAACACTGTGCCCATCACCGCTGCGGGCCAGAGTGGGCAAACTCAATTGAAGTGCTCCTGAAGTCACCGCCGCAGCCCAGGCGGAAAGTGCACCAGGACAGCTTTTAAAACTTCCCCCGATAACACCGCCGTGAGCCGGGAGCCTCAGGAACCCAAGCAAGGCTGTGCCGAACACCGGAAGGGCTTTCCTGCTCCTCCGCCGTTCCGCCGCACCTGGAACCGAGTGCCCAGAGGACGGGGGAGCTCCCCGCCGGTGCCTGCCTCGCCCCCACCCAAGGTAACACACAGTGGTGTGCACTAGGCCGCTGTGTGCGTTGGCGCCTCAGGCGGGTTGCAAGCTAGCCGGGCGGTTGTGTAGGGGCCTGGGACTGTGTGAGGATACTGTCAGCTGGGAAGTGACCTACCGGGGTCCGAAACTGACTGACTGCAGACCGGGGACTGCGTAGAGCCACAACCAGAGTGCGGGGTCTGCTCAGACAGAGCTTGTTGTGGCTGGAGCAGTTGCCAAGGTATAATTGCTGGGTTTGACCCTGCGCGAGGCCGTTTTCCCATCCGTTGGAAACGCAACCATCTTCTTCTTTACAACCCTGAGATTCAAAGCATGGCCTGCTTCTGCCATAAAGTGCTCACAGGGGCATACTTCCTTTGTAGTTGGCCTTGGGAAGAGTTTGGTGGTCGCCGAGGGAGCACCTTTCACAGGATAAAGGTGACGCGCATTCCTGGCCGAGGCATCGCTCGCCAGGGTGAAAGTGACACGCCTTCATAACACTCTTATCTGGCATCCCTTGCACTTCGAACTGGGCGTACCGCCGCCTGAGGTTTGAAGAATTGTTTTGCCCTGATGATTGCTAGCTAGAAGTCAGTGCCCACTAGGAACTGTGTATCAACCACACCAAAGGTCATCTGACTGATGCCTGTGGATTACAGATGGTGAATTCTTACTATTTCTGAACCGGGCACAATCTCTAGATAAAGATAACTTTACTTCCTTCATATGAAACTGGATTTATCGGATTGTTGATCTTGCCTGGAAACTGGATTTACCTGCTTTTGAATCTCGCCCAATTGTAGATAAAGATTATTTTATTTTTATATAAAAACCGGTGTGGTGTCCCTTTTGTGCGTGTTTTACTGTGTTACTGTTGGTGTGTGTTGCACAAATACTTTACACATTGCCTCTGAAGTTAAGCCTTCCTGCTCTGCGCCAAGCTACTCTGTCAGAAGCGATGGTCCCTACTTGGACTAGGATGCATACCCCGGCCAACTAGAGACCCCGGTTCTAACAGTGCGTTTTGGGTGTGGTGACGAAAATGTGGGAAAGCGCATCAGAGAGCGAAAAAAGGGTGCTGATGAGGAGAGATGAGGTGTCAGATATGGAGATCGACCAGAAGTGGAGAGAAAAAGGGCGTATATATCTAACAGAGAAAAAATAACAGAAGAGATTGAGACATTCTAAAGACCAATACCCCTTTCACAGGCATGAGTAATGTTTAACTCACGGTCTCACAGTTTCAGAATTGAAACATTTACAATATTAATTATTTACAAGAATAATTGTTGTTACTCATTTATCTTAAACATCTAACAACCATTGACAAAGCCAATAGTTCTATCTGGTTTTAGATATATGTCACTTGTGTTGTGCACCTGGAAGAACAGAGAGGAGCCAAAACACCGGTTGGGTGGCAAGCTATGGGAATCAGTCAAATTTTGTTTATTTTTAATCCATGATATAATTTAAATAGGCCACACCTCTTTTAGAGCACCGCCACTTTTTGATCCTACTTAAAGCCCTGTTCCCAGGTTAAATTGCACTCTCCAGGCAGCTCTCGACCCCTGTGCTCTGTCCTTGTTGAAGTTCAGTGCTGTGGGACTGAAGCTGTAGAGTCTGATTGTTCTCATCTTGATGCATGTAGGGAGCCAAAATGCTTCTCATCTGTTGTGCTTGTGGACAATTGTGACAAAAGGCAAGTTGATTTCATAATTAGGGGACCAACAACAATTATTTCAAGGGCTGAGACTCTTTCCTGTCAGTGAGGAAAGAGTGCATCAGCTACTGTGCTGGCAAGCCTGTACCTCCCATGAGATTTACCAGAGCTTTTCTAGGTTTTGGTGGTTCAAGCAGGCTGCCCAAGATGTCTTTCTCTGCTCAGACTGCCCCTGCGCCCCGTGTCTGTTTCCTTCCATGAGTCTCTAGTCTTAATCCATCCTGGGGCTATCCGTCCAATGCCAGAGCTTAGCAGCATGCAGCAGCGTTTACCACTGTCAAGGCTTGTGTGGCCTATGAAAACAAAGAGACCACCTCACCTGCGTGCACATGTGTGAGAACCAGCCAAAGAGAAAAAGCTGTCATTTAGAGATGGAGGCGAGTGAAACCTACACGACTAATCAGATCAAAGAGTAGAAGAACGGGATGAGGAGGCAAAGCCATAGCTGGAGGGGACTGCGGCAATCACGCCGAGGGCACCAGGATGTATCTGCAGTGAGAATGAGTAGTAAGGGGAGCATGGGGACAGGGGGGCATTGAAGCAGAGAGCATACGCAATTGCCCACTCCCCTTTGACATATGTAGGTAGTCGTACCTTGACGCGGGAAAATGTATGCTCAAGATTGACCAAGGTCCTTTAATAGATTCAATACTGGGAGAAGGGCAAGACCCCCCTCCGGGAGCCTAATACACAAAGACTGCGGTCTGCGTTCAGTTGCTTAGCACAAATCTTGTTCCGCCCACCCACACCTACCAGGACAGCGGGTGTCACAGCCACTGCTTTCAATGGGAGAAAGGGATCCGCAATATCCAGCAAGAAGGAACTGTGTTGGTAGTGGATAAGGACAGCCGGTAGCCTGGCAAAAGGAGATTTGCCACAAGAGTGGTCCTTGGAAAGCCTGACAGGTGTGACACTGGGGGCGGAAATAGCACAGTTAAACTGCATCAATAACCCATAGGGATGACTAGTATGCCATCAGAAATGAAAGTTGCCATAACAGTGGTCCTTGGAATGCCTGATTGCTGGAACACTACTGGGGCAACGGAGAGAGCCTGAGAGGATAGCCACCAAGCAGACAAGGAACTTGCAGCCCAGGCATGACTGGAAAGGGCCTCAGATGCCGCACGTCAGTAGGAAGGGAAGCCTAGAAGCTGCTACCCGCAAGCCGAGAGGGCTTCACATCCACAGCATGAACAGGAACTTATGTCGGATGGTGCTATCAGAGATGGTACAGTGGTGCCACATTGGCTTAAGGCTTGGGATCAATTATTCAAGGCTGTTGATTAATTTATGATGTTCTTGAGGCATTTATGGTGTATATCAATGATTGATTACTGTCTTGATGATTTATGGCCATCTCATGATTTATGACTTAATGTTAATAATCCATGACCTTTACCTCCACCCAGGGGGCTCTGACTCTTATGGAAAGAAGGGCGTGTGGAGGGGAGGGACATTCAAAGGCTTGGTAGGATCAGGTAACCTGTCTGGGGTGGGTTGAAATGTCCATTTTATTTTCTACCATTTTTTATGGCACAAATTCGGCCCAAGGGCATTGTAGCGCTTTACATGAGCACCAGATTACATTACACAAGGCCAGATTAAGGGATTTCTCTAATGTAGCATGATGTTGAATGATTCTGGGACTCAAACCTGGCTTCCCAGTTCCATAGTAGGCAGCTGTGGCTGCCAGGCCGCATCGCCTCCCCGTAAGCATAACTTCCTACAAAAAGTAATCATAATAATAACAACAAAATAAAACTTTGATAATGAGTAGTGGTGTCCAGAACTTGCACTTGCCATGCCCCAGGTAGGGCGGGCAGGTGTTCTTCTTCCTGTCCACTGAATCCTTCAGTGATGGAACTGGTAAATCTGTCTTTGTCAGAATTAGAAATCCAGACAAAGGTAAAAGCTTCTCATTTGAACCGTGACCGTCAGGTAACATATTAAATCATGTTTGTAATGTAAACATGGTAATTTGAGTTTGTCTTCTGTTCCAAATGAAGGCTGCAAATACCACAGTGCAAAAGCAAAACAGCACTGGCCCTGTTGCTGAGAGCAGAAATGGAACAAACTGGAATCAGTTCAATTTGAATAAATGATAAATTCTGCTTGTTAGACCTGGCACCTTGGCGTGAGTCTCCCTTCCTCTTTTTGTCGCTGTGCGTCATGGGTTTTTATGGTGCTGGCCGCTCAGCGCGCTGTGCCACTGCAAACCCGTGTCGCGGCGCAAGTGCTCCCTATGTAAATTGTATATGTTGGTTGGATTCCATGATTGGATTGTTTGGTTTACTGTCAGACCCCAGTAAAGTGCGCCAGGAGCGCCAGGGCGTGTAAATGCAAATACCGCTGGTGGGCTTGCAGCACTGGTTGTGCCACTCACAGAAGCGGCCGGTAAAATATGTCTAAGGTCTGCCATAGCAGAACCTGCGTGCAGTCTGGTACTGACATGCTGACTGGCAAGTGCCCACACTTGCCGGTCCCTAAACCTTCCCTTAACTTCATGTTAGTCACCCCTCTGGTAGGCCCACGGGCAGGGTGCGTTGTAAGCATAAGGTAGGACAAGCCTGGATGCGTGGCATGTCCTAGTAGTGAATTACCGCCATCTTGTTGTTCACTACTGTAAGGCTACCCTGTTCTCATAGGCCAGCATGGGCGGCTAGGATTATTACACCCTATGATCCTAACCGACCCAGGGAACATGGTAGAAGATCGAGTTTAGTATGCCTGAACTCGGAATAATAAGGTACATCTTTCCCCAAGGTTTATTTTAATATTCCGCGTTTGCAAATGCCGCTTTTAGAAAGCTGGCCTTTGCTTGCCTAAACATTCAGCCCGCCTCTGCGTGATGTGTATCTGATGTCTGGCTGGTGTGAGTGACAGGGCTGGGGGAACCCAGATGGGCAGGGCTAGGTAGCCTGGTGGTGAATAGGACGATCGACAGGTAGATGGGTGGGAGGAGTACTCTTAGGCTCTGAATAGGACAGTGCTCTGCCCCCACAATGCCGGCTCCGCCCCCTGTGGAGCGTCTGATGACTCTGCCCAGCACCCTGAAAGAAGAAGCCTGCATCACGTAAACAAAGTGCTCAGAAACTGGACTGGACTAGGCAAGGGCCCCCCTGGCCTGGGAGAACAAAAGATTTGCTGTATAAATGTAGGAGCCCTGCTCCTAAGAAACTAGATCCGCTTTTGACCAAGAAGAATCTCTGCCTGAGGAGGAGGCACCGGGAAGGCTGTAAGGAGGAAGACTGTCCCTATCCTGGGGGATTGGCCTACAGTGGTGACCTTGCTGCCAAAGGGGAGAAGAGAAACTGTTGCTGAAGACTTTGCTTTATTTTTACTTTCAAGACTTGTGCTTTTCCAAAACGATCTCCAAGGGCTTGGAACTGAGCTGGCCCCCTGAACTGAGCCCCAGGACCATTGGGCTCTACCTGATCTTCACTCGCCTGCCGCTGGACTGTGGTGTCCTTTCCCTCGCCGGAGCTGTGACCCTCGTGCCCCAGTCCCTCCTTGAGCCGTGACCAGGACTGCTTAGCCGCCCCCGCCTTGGGAAGAGCCTCGCTCGATCTGAGCCGCTCCCCCTACGCTGTGCTGGGCTGCCCCTGTCACCTCGCTCGCCGGAGGCTCGCTGCGCACCCTCACCCTCCCGTCGGAATCGGCGTTGTGAGCATCTCCAAGCCTCGGACGGCCCGGACGTAACCTGCGTGCCCGGCTGCCCCGCTTTGTTCACCCGCCACCTGCAACACCCCGCTCTTGTCGTGAGCCTGAAGATCAGACCCCCATCGTGAAGTGTGGGAGCCTCGGACGCCGCCTCGCCCTTCTGTCGAAGAGCCGCTGTAATCCCGCAACCGCCTTCGCGTCAAGAAACAAGGTACTGTACTTACAAACTCGACCGCAAGCTCGCATCGGATCCAGGGTCCGCAACGTTCTGATTTCCCTGTCATCTGCCGTGTGCTTCCCGGACGCCACCTCAGCACGAAGTGCGCTGAGGCCCACAGATACCTTGCGCCCGCCTAAGAACTTTCCGTAACAAAGAGACTTTACCGTATTTCCAAGAGTTGTGGCCCCATCAGTTCAACGTTACTGGGCCTTGTATTTGAATCTGCTGAATCTACATAAAAGCTTATTTTTATATACTTCCTGATTGGTATCTGTTTGTGGTGCATGCAAGGGGATTACTGTATGTGTAATTGCATTTGCTTAACCGTGTACGCCTGAGACTTAGCCTAGACTGCTCGCGCCACGCACCTAGAGGGTGAGCAGGGGTTATTCTGGGGAGTCATCCTTCGCCCTGACAAGAAGTAAAGGGTCCCTGCTTGTTGTGGGTACACACCTACATCAACCAGAGCCCCCTCATTTCTAACATTGGTGACAGCGGTGAGGATTTACGGATTTGCATTTGTGGTTTGCATATAGTGAATCACTGATCACCACGTAGTGAGAGCAGACCAGTAACACAGCCACAAGACTAGAATTTGTTTGTTGTTTTGCCAAGAATCTCCGTTGTTTAAGCCATGCCTGGTTCACTCCCCGCCGGAAGGGCAGCCTCTATAATCTCTGGATTAGATTACATAGATTGGGGAGAAGGCGCACTTGAGGGCTATACAAATGAAGAATTTAAAGGTTTTTGCTCCAAGTTCAGAATTGCCCAAACTGGATTGAGAAACAAGACCCAAATCGTGAAGGCGCTGAGGGCCTGGTATGAGTCAAGGGCACCAGAGAATCAGGTGGAAGTGGTTCCACCAGAAAGTGTCCATGAGTTTGGCAGAGGCCTGTCACCAGAAGAGTTGGCAGACAGGGCAGCAACCCGGGCACATGAAGTGGAGATGGCAAAACTTAATGGGCAGATGGATATGGAAAAACAAAGATTAGCCAGGGAAGAAAAGAAACTACAATTAGAGCATGAAATGAAGCTGAGGGAGCTGGAGCTGAAAGCAAAAAGTTTGGAGCTTAATCCCTCTGGTGGCAGCACACCGCCAGTACCGGCGGAACCAAGAGTTTATATTCCCAAGGATGTAGTGAAGGAGTGCTTTAAGAATGACGACATCGGGCAGTGGTTCAGAGCCTACGAGGTAGCCATGTCTTCCCACCGGGTCCCTGAGAGAGATTGGGGAGCGGGGTTGTGGGGACGGTTCCTGAGTGAAGGGCGGGACACACTGTTAGATTTACCTGCTGATGTTCATAATTCTTACGCCCATATGAAGGAAGCATTGATGACTAGGTATGGGTTGACCCCTGAGTTATATAGACAGAGGTTCAGGGGTTGCACTAAGATTCCCAATAGTACGTATGTGGAGTATGTGACTTTCTTTTGCAGAGCGCTGGATGGTTGGGTAAAGGGTAGTAAGGTAAATGATTATCAAGGGCTTCTTGATTTAATGGCATGGGAGCACTTGTCCAGTAATTGTTTTCCTGAGCTACGCCAGCACCTGATAGATGGTAGGCTGACTAACCCTAGGAATCTTGCTGAGGAGGCGGACCGCTGGGTCAGTACCAGGGTCCACAAGGGTCCTGTGGGAGATTCCGCCAAAGGTGGGCAGGGTCCCCAGCAGAAGAGTGGGGGGGACAGGGGTAACCAGAGGGAGTTCCCTAGAAGGCCCCAAACTAATCTCCAAGGGAACCAAGGGAAAGGTTCTCAGCCTCCCCCACCCCCGAAACCGACCGGGGCCCCGACAGGTCCTCCTGTTCAGAAGGGGCCCGTAAGATGTTACAGGTGTAACAATTTGGGGCATATTGCCTCTGATGTAAAGTGTCCATTGTTTGGTAAACCAGCACCCACTGGTGCTCCACCCCGGCAGGTGACTAGTGTAGCCTTGGGGGAGGAGAGGGGTATCCAAAGTGGGTGGGGTCCCGCAGAGATGTCCCTAGTCTCGCTAGGAGACCGTGAAGTGGTCCCTCCAACCCAGCTGCCTGAGAACACTAAGAAGTACAGGCAGTGGGTGACCATAAATGGCCATAGAGTGAAAGCTCTTAGAGATACAGGAGCCAGTGTGACAGCTGTCAGGTGTCACCTGGTGTCTCAGGAGCAGGTGGTCCCCAATGCATTCTATCCCGTTGTTGCCGCTGACAACACAGAGAGACACTGCAAGGTGGCTCAGGTTCCCTTTGAGTGGGGGGGGGGGGTCTCTGGTACTCTTCAGGTAGCTGTGAGGCCCGCCATGCCTGTAGACTGTTTGTTAGAGAACGATTTGGAGAGCTCACCTTGGGCTAAGGTGGAGCGGAGTGCTCACCTGGAGATGTTGGGTATGCCGGATTGGGCGTGTGTCACCACACGGTCCATGGCAGCCAGTAGAGGGACTCAAGAGGTCCTGGAGCCTGAGACGGAGGCCCAGGAACCGGCCTCAGAGAGAAGGAGCGAGGGGCGCGGGAAGCCGGCCCCTGAAGTTCCCACGGCCCAGGAGGAAGCAGACCTTGAGGGGGATGCCCTGGAGCCTACAGGGGAACAGATAGCTGAACTGGGAGACCTGCCTGAGCTGACCCATTGGCAGCAGGAAGGAGGTCCCACCAGGGAGGACTTTTGTAAGGCGCAAAAGGAATGCCCTTCTCTCGTGGGTATGCGGCAGCAGGCTGCAGACCAGGTCGCAGGTGATCAGTCAGGATCACATTTCATTTACTGGGAGAACGACCTCCTATATACAGAGCCTAAGGTTGCTGAACCTGGGTCAGCCCGTGCGCTGGTGGTACCCCAGGACTTCAGAGCCTTCCTACTGGGACTGGCTCACGATGTGCCATTGGCCGGGCATTTGGGGCAGAACAAGACCTTTGAAAGGCTTGTCACCCACTTTTATTGGCCTCAAATGCGCAGGAGTTCAGATACTCACTGCAGGACATGCCAGACTTGCCAGGCAAGTGGAAAGAGTGGAAGGAAGCAGAAGGCTCCACTCCAGCCATTCCCTGTGGTTGGTACCCCATTCCAGCGAGTGGGGATTGACATTTAGGGGTGGGCGGAATTTGCGAAAGCGACTTTCGCAAATTATCGCGAAAATGTTCAAAATCTCCGCAAACACGCGGAAATATCGCGAAGATGCGGAAGTTTTTTTCCTGCCCGTTCTCGGTATTTTCTGCGTGTTCGCGGCTCGCCAACTTACCCATGCGGTTGCTTGCAGGCGCGGCCATCTTGTTTTCACTCTTCTCGCGGTGCATGATCGCGGGAAGAAAGACGTGATCGCGCGACGCATGACGTCACTGCGGGCGCGAACTGTCGCGAGACAGCGCAAATGGCTAAAACAATACAACATCTCATGGAGAACGCGACCGGATCGGGAAAACTTGTCGGCGAACGCGGGGATTCAGGTAAGGCGATCGCGCGGGCGCGAGAATGTATTATTTTACAGCACGAGCAAGAACCAAATTATCGCAAAGCTGCGGAATGCGGAAATTTTGACATTTCCGCGCTCTCCGCGGAACGCGGAAATGCCAAATTATCGCAAATTCCGCGAACGGAACGGAAATTTTGCCCAGGCCTATTGACATTGTAGGGCCACTGGACCCCAGGACAGCAATGGGCAATAGGTTCATCCTGGTCCTGGTGGACCATGCCACCCGTTACCCGGAAGCCATTCCTCTGAGGACAGTGACGGCCCCCGTGGTGGGACGTGCACTGATGGGAATTTTCTCCCGAGTGGGATTCCCTCTAGAGGTGGTGTCTGACCGAGGTACCAATTTCATGTCCAAGTACATGAAATCTCTTTGGCAAGAGTGTGGTGTAACCTACATGTTCACCACACCTTACCACCCCCAAGGAAACGGGTTGGTTGAGAGATTCAACCGAACCCTCAAAGGCATGATAATGGGCCTGGAAGGACCCATGAGGCGTAAGTGGGACGTCCTCTTACCATGCCTTCTCTTCGCTTACCGTGAGGTGCCACAGAAGTCTCTAGGGTTCAGTCCCTTCGAGCTTCTGTATGGTCACCCAGTCAGAGGACCTCTAAGTCTGGTCAAGGAAGGCTGGGAGCAATCTCCCAGGAAACCTCCCCAGAATGTATATAGTTACATGCTGGCCTTCAGGAATCAGACTAGGCGATTCAGGCAACTTGCTGAGGCAAATCTGGAAGCTAGCCAGGAGGAGATGAAGCGGTGGTACGATCAGAATGCCACTCTGGTAGAGCTTCAGCCTGGACAGAAGGTATGGGTCTTGGCCCCCGTGGAGCCGTGCGTGCTCCAGGATAAGTGGACCGGTCCCTTTGAGGTGGTGGAGCGCAAGAGTCCTGTTACCTACGTGGTGGACCTGAAGTCTCCTAGGAACCCCTTAAGGGTCCTACATGTCAACCGCCTCAAGCCCCACTTGGAGAGGTCCCAAGTGGGCATGCTCTTGGCAACAGATGCTGGGATGGAAGAGGAGACAGAACCTCTTCCGGACCTCCTGTCAGCCAAGGAGCAAGATGGGTCAGTGGATGGTGTTATCCTCTCTTCCACCCTGACCCCTGAGCAACAGAATGATTGTCGCCAGTTGCTGGGACAATTTTCTGATCTGTTTTCCCTGATCCCTGGTGTCACTGATTGGTGCGTCCATGATGTGGACACTGGGGATAGTGCACCTGTGCGGCACAAGGCCTACAGGGTGACTGACAGGGTGAGGACATGCATCAAGGAGGAGGTCTCCAAGATGTTTGCACTCGGGGTAATTGAGTCCTCCAGCAGTCCTTGGGCCAGCCCAGTGGTCTTGGTCCCAAAGGCTGCAGCGCCGGGAGCCACACCCGAACTCCGGTTCTGTGTGGACTACAGAGGACTCAATTCGGTCACTAGGACCGACGCACACCCCATCCCCAGAGCTGATGAGCTCATCGATCGGCTAGGGGCTGCCAACTACCTCAGCACGTTTGATTTAACGTCTGGGTATTGGCAGATCGCCTTGACCGAGGGGGCCAAAGAGAGGTCAGCATTTTCCACCCCAGATGGGCACTACCAGTTCCGGGTTATGCCATTTGGGATGAAGAATGCCCCTGCCACCTTCCAGAGATTGGTCAACCAGGTGTTGGCTGGGCTGGATTCGTTCAGTGCAGCCTACCTGGATGACATCGCGGTGTTCAGCTCCACTTGGGAAGAACACCTGCGACACCTCTGGGAAGTGTTGATGGCGCTGCGCAAGGCAGGCCTCACGATCAAGGCGAGTAAGTGCCAGATCGGGCAGGGTTCCGTGGTGTACTTGGGGCACCGAGTTGGGAGTGGCCAGGTGGCACCCCTTCAGCCCAAGATAGAAACCATCCTGAATTGGGAGGCGTCCAAAACCCAGACAGAGGTGAGAGCCTTCCTAGGTCTCACTGGGTACTACAGGAGGTTTGTCAAGGGGTATGGCAACCTGGTTGCCCCCTTGACAGCGCTGACTTCAAAGAAACAGCCCAGGAAAGTGATTTGGACTGACACCTGTCAGAAAGCTTTTGAGGCCCTGAAAACTGCTATGTGCACGGCGCCCGTGCTCTTGGCTCCCAACTTCTCCAAAGAGTTTATCATTCAGACAGACGCTTCAGAGCATGGTGTGGGGGCTGTTCTTTCACAGATTAATGAGGAGGGCCTAGATCAACCCGTAGCCTTTCTTAGCAGGAGTTTACTTCCACGGGAACAGAGGTGGAGTGCTATTGAGCGTGAGGCATTTGCTGTGGTCTGGGCGCTGAAGAAGCTAAGACCCTACCTGTTTGGGTCTCACTTCCGGGTTCAGACGGACCACAGGCCCCTCAGATGGTTGATGCATATGAGGGGTGAGAATCCAAAGCTGTTGAGGTGGTCCATTTCCCTACAGGGTATGGATTTCACCGTGGAACATCGCCCTGGTACAGATCACGCCAATGCTGATGGTCTGTCCAGATTTTTCCACCTTAGTGATGAGGAACTCCCTGGGGTAGGGTAGTTCTCCCCACTTTTCAGCTGGAGGGGACACGTGTTAGACCTGGCACCTTGGCGTGAGTCTCCCTTCCTCTTTTTGTCGCTGTGCCTCATGGGTTTTTATGGTGCTGGCCGCTCAGCGCGCTGTGCCACTGCCAACCAGTGTCGCGGCGCAAGTGCTCCCTATGTAAATTGTATATGTTGGTTGGATTCCATGATTGGATTGTTTGGTTTACTGTCAGACCCCAGTAAAGTGCGCCAGGAGCGCCAGGGCGTGTAAATGCAAATACCGCTGGTGGGCTTGCAGCACTGGTTGTGCCACCCACAGAAGCGGCCGGTAAAATATGTCTAAGGTCTGCCATAGCAGAACCTGCTTGCAGTCTGGTACTGACATGCTGACTGGCAAGTGCCCACACTTGCCGGTCCCTAAACCTTCCCTTAACTTCATGTTAGTCACCCCTCTGGTAGGCCCACGGGCAGGGTGCGTTGTAAGCATAAGGTAGGACAAGCCTGGATGCGTGGCATGTCCTAGTAGTGAATTACCGCCATCTTGTTGTTCACTACTGTAAGGCTACCCTGTTCTCATAGGCCAGCATGGGCGGCTAGGATTATTACACCCTATGATCCTAACCGACCCAGGGAACATGGTAGAAGATCG
Organism: Triturus cristatus; assembly: GCF_964204655.1. Taxonomy (NCBI): domain Eukaryota; kingdom Metazoa; phylum Chordata; class Amphibia; order Caudata; family Salamandridae; genus Triturus; species Triturus cristatus. Next base: position 693,815,062 of record NC_140595.1, on the reverse strand, counting down.
AGTTTAGTATGCCTGAACTCGGAATAATAAGGTACATCTTTCCCCAAGGTTTATTTTAATATTCCGCGTTTGCAAATGCCGCTTTTAGAAAGTTGGCCTTTGCTTGCCTAAACATTCAGCCCGCCTCTGCGTGATGTGTATCTGATGTCTGGCTGGTGTGAGTGACAGGGCTGGGGGAACCCAGATGGGCAGGGCTAGGTAGCCTGGTGGTGAATAGGACGATCGACAGGTAGATGGGTGGGAGGAGTACTCTTAGGCTCTGAATAGGACAGTGCTCTGCCCCCACCATGCCGGCTCCGCCCCCTGTGGAGCGTCTGATGACTCTGCCCTGCACCCTGAAAGAAGAAGCCTGCATCGCGTAAACAAAGTGATCAGAAACCGGACTGGACTAGGCAAGGGCCCCCCTGGCCTGGGAGAACAAAAGATTTGCTGTATAAATGTAGGAGCCCTGCTCCTAAGAAACTAGATCCGCTTTTGACCAAGAAGAATCTCTGCCTGAGGAGGAGGCACCGGGAAAGCTGTAAGGAGGAAGACTGTCCCTATCCTGGGGGATTGGCCTACAGTGGTGACCTTGCTGCCAAAGGGGAGAAGAGAAACTGTTGCTGAAGACTTTGCTTTATTTTTACTTTCAAGACTTGTGCTTTTCCAAAACGATCTCCAAGGGCTTGGAACTGAGCTGGCCCCCTGAACTGAGCCCCAGGACCATTGGGCTCTACCTGATCTTCCCTCGCCTGCCGCTGGACTGTGGTGTCCTTTCCCTCGTCGGAGCGGTGACCCTCGTGCCCCAGTCCCTCCTTGAGCCGTGACCAGGACTGCTTAGCCGCCCCCGCCTTGGGAAGAGCCTCGCTCGATCTGAGCCGCTCCCCCTACGCTGTGCTGGGCTGCCCCTGTCACCTCGCTCGCCGGAGGGTCGCTGCGCACCCTCACCCTCCCACCGGAATCGGCGTTGTGAGCATCTCCAAGCCTCGGACGGCCCGGACGTAACCTGCGTGCCCGGCTGCCCCGCTTTGTTCACCCGCCACCTGCAACACCCCGCTCTTGTCGTGAGCCTGAAGATCAGACCCCCATCGTGAAGTGTGGGAGCCTCGGACGCCGCCTCGCCCTTCTGTCGAAGAGCCGCTGTAATCCCGCAACCGCCTTCGCGTCAAGAAACAAGGTACTGTACTTACAAACTCGACCGCAAGCTCGCATCGGATCCAGGGTCCGCAACGTTCTGATTTCCCTGTCATCTGCCGTGTGCTTCCCGGACGCCACCTCAGCACGAAGTGCGCTGTGGCCCACAGATACCTTGCGCCCGCCTAAGAACTTTCCGTAACAAAGAGACTTTACCGTATTTCCAAGAGTTGTGGCCCCATCAGTTCAACGTTACTGGGCCTTGTATTTGAATCTGCTGAATCTACATAAAAGCTTATTTTTATATACTTCCTGATTGGTATCTGTTTGTGGTGCATGCAAGGGGATTACTGTATGTGTAATTGCATTTGCTTAACCGTGTACGCCTGAGACTTAGCCTAGACTGCTCGCGCCACGCACCTAGAGGGTGAGCAGGGGTTATTCTGGGGAGTCATCCTTCGCCCTGACAAGAAGTAAAGGGTCCCTGCTTGTTGTGGGTACACACCTACATCAACCAGAGCCCCCTCATTTCTAACATTGGTGACAGCGGTGAGGATTTACGGATTTGCATTTGTGGTTTGCATATAGTGAATCACTGATCACCACGTAGTGAGAGCAGACCAGTAACACAGCCACAAGACTAGAATTTGTTTGTTGTTTTGCCAAGAATCTCCGTTGTTTAAGCCATGCCTGGTTCACTCCCCGCCGGAAGGGCAGCCTCTATAATCTCTGGATTAGATGACATAGATTGGGGAGAAGGCGCACTTGAGGGCTATACAAATGAAGAATTTAAAGGTTTTTGCTCCAAGTTCAGAATTGCCAAACTGGATTGAGAAACAAGACCCAAATCGTGAAGGCGCTGAGGGCCTGGTATGAGTCAAGGGCACCAGAGAATCAGGTGGAAGTGGTTCCACCAGAAAGTGTCCATGAGTTTGGCAGAGGCCTGTCACCAGAAGAGTTGGCAGACAGGGCAGCAACCCGGGCACATGAAGTGGAGATGGCAAAACTTAATGGGCAGATGGATATGGAAAAACAAAGATTAGCCAGGGAAGAAAAGAAACTACAATTAGAGCATGAAATGAAGCTGAGGGAGCTGGAGCTGAAAGCAAAAAGTTTGGAGCTTAATCCCTCTGGTGGCAGCACACCGCCAGTACCGGCGGAACCAAGAGTTTATATTCCCAAGGATGTAGTGAAGGAGTGCTTTAAGAATGACGACATCGGGCAGTGGTTCAGAGCCTACGAGGTAGCCATGTCTTCCCACCGGGTCCCTGAGAGAGATTGGGGAGCGGGGTTGTGGGGACGGTTCCTGAGTGAAGGGCGGGACACACTGTTAGATTTACCTGCTGATGTTCATAATTCTTACGCCCATATGAAGGAAGCATTGATGACTAGGTATGGGTTGACCCCTGAGTTATATAGACAGAGGTTCAGGGGTTGCACTAAGATTCCCAATAGTACGTATGTGGAGTATGTGACTTTCTTTTGCAGAGCGCTGGATGGTTGGGTAAAGGGTAGTAAGGTAAATGATTATCAAGGGCTTCTTGATTTAATGGCATGGGAGCACTTGTCCAGTAATTGTTTTCCTGAGCTACGCCAGCACCTGATAGATGGTAGGCTGACTAACCCTAGGAATCTTGCTGAGGAGGCGGACCGCTGGGTCAGTACCAGGGTCCACAAGGGTCCTGTGGGAGATTCCGCCAAAGGTGGGCAGGGTCCCCAGCAGAAGAGTGGGGGGGACAGGGGTAACCAGAGGGAGTTCCCTAGAAGGCCCCAAACTAATCTCCAAGGGAACCAAGGGAAAGGTTCTCAGCCTCCCCCACCCCCGAAACCGACCGGGGCCCCGACAGGTCCTCCTGTTCAGAAGGGGCCCGTAAGATGTTACAGGTGTAACAATTTGGGGCATATTGCCTCTGATGTAAAGTGTCCATTGTTTGGTAAACCAGCACCCACTGGTGCTCCACCCCGGCAGGTGACTAGTGTAGCCTTGGGGGAGGAGAGGGGTATCCAAAGTGGGTGGGGTCCCGCAGAGATGTCCCTAGTCTCGCTAGGAGACCGTGAAGTGGTCCCTCCAACCCAGCTGCCTGAGAACACTAAGAAGTACAGGCAGTGGGTGACCATAAATGGCCATAGAGTGAAAGCTCTTAGAGATACAGGAGCCAGTGTGACAGCTGTCAGGTGTCACCTGGTGTCTCAGGAGCAGGTGGTCCCCAATGCATTCTATCCCGTTGTTGCCGCTGACAACACAGAGAGACACTGCAAGGTGGCTCAGGTTCCCTTTGAGTGGGGGGGGGGGGTCTCTGGTACTCTTCAGGTAGCTGTGAGGCCCGCCATGCCTGTAGACTGTTTGTTAGAGAACGATTTGGAGAGCTCACCTTGGGCTAAGGTGGAGCGGAGTGCTCACCTGGAGATGTTGGGTATGCCGGATTGGGCGTGTGTCACCACACGGTCCATGGCAGCCAGTAGAGGGACTCAAGAGGTCCTGGAGCCTGAGACGGAGGCCCAGGAACCGGCCTCAGAGAGAAGGAGCGAGGGGCGCGGGAAGCCGGCCCCTGAAGTTCCCACGGCCCAGGAGGAAGCAGACCTTGAGGGGGATGCCCTGGAGCCTACAGGGGAACAGATAGCTGAACTGGGAGACCTGCCTGAGCTGACCCATTGGCAGCAGGAAGGAGGTCCCACCAGGGAGGACTTTTGTAAGGCGCAAAAGGAATGCCCTTCTCTCGTGGGTATGCGGCAGCAGGCTGCAGACCAGGTCGCAGGTGATCAGTCAGGATCACATTTCATTTACTGGGAGAACGACCTCCTATATACAGAGCCTAAGGTTGCTGAACCTGGGTCAGCCCGTGCGCTGGTGGTACCCCAGGACTTCAGAGCCTTCCTACTGGGACTGGCTCACGATGTGCCATTGGCCGGGCATTTGGGGCAGAACAAGACCTTTGAAAGGCTTGTCACCCACTTTTATTGGCCTCAAATGCGCAGGAGTTCAGATACTCACTGCAGGACATGCCAGACTTGCCAGGCAAGTGGAAAGAGTGGAAGGAAGCAGAAGGCTCCACTCCAGCCATTCCCTGTGGTTGGTACCCCATTCCAGCGAGTGGGGATTGACATTTAGGGGTGGGCGGAATTTGCGAAAGCGACTTTCGCAAATTATCGCGAAAATGTTTAAAATCTCCGCAAACACGCGGAAATATCGCGAAGATGCAGAAGTTTTTTTCCTGCCCGTTCGCGGTATTTTCTGCGTGTTCGCGGCTCGCCAACTTACCCATGCGGTTGCTTGCAGGCGCGGCCATCTTGTTTTCACTCTTCTCGCGGTGCATGATCGCGGGAAGAAAGACGTGATCGCGCGACGCATGACGTCACTGCGGGCGCGAACTGTCGTGAGACAGCGCAAATGGCTAAAACAATACAACATCTCATGGAGAACGCGACCGGATCGGGAAAACTTGTCGGCGAACGCGGGGATTCAGGTAAGGCGATCGCGCGGGCGCGAGAATGTATTATTTTACAGCACGAGCAAGAACCAAATTATCGCAAAGCTGCGGAATGCGGAAATTTTGACATTTCCGCGCTCTCCGCGGAACGCGGAAATGCCAAATTATCGCAAATTCCGCGAACGGAACGGAAATTTTGCCCAGGCCTATTGACATTGTAGGGCCACTGGACCCCAGGACAGCAATGGGCAATAGGTTCATCCTGGTCCTGGTGGACCATGCCACCCGTTACCCGGAAGCCATTCCTCTGAGGACAGTGACGGCCCCCGTGGTGGGACGTGCACTGATGGGAATTTTCTCCCGAGTGGGATTCCCTCTAGAGGTGGTGTCTGACCGAGGTACCAATTTCATGTCCAAGTACATGAAATCTCTTTGGCAAGAGTGTGGTGTAACCTACATGTTCACCACACCTTACCACCCCCAAGGAAACGGGTTGGTTGAGAGATTCAACCGAACCCTCAAAGGCATGATAATGGGCCTGGAAGGACCCATGAGGCGTAAGTGGGACGTCCTCTTACCATGCCTTCTCTTCGCTTACCGTGAGGTGCCACAGAAGTCTCTAGGGTTCAGTCCCTTCGAGCTTCTGTATGGTCACCCAGTCAGAGGACCTCTAAGTCTGGTCAAGGAAGGCTGGGAGCAATCTCCCAGGAAACCTCCCCAGAATGTATATAGTTACATGCTGGCCTTCAGGAATCAGACTAGGTGATTCAGGCAACTTGCTGAGGCAAATCTGGAAGCTAGCCAGGAGGAGATGAAGCGGTGGTACGATCAGAATGCCACTCTGGTAGAGCTTCAGCCTGGACAGAAGGTATGGGTCTTGGCCCCCGTGGAGCCGTGCGTGCTCCAGGATAAGTGGACCGGTCCCTTTGAGGTGGTGGAGCGCAAGAGTCCTGTTACCTACGTGGTGGACCTGAAGTCTCCTAGGAACCCCTTAAGGGTCCTACATGTCAACCGCCTCAAGCCCCACTTGGAGAGGTCCCAAGTGGGCATGCTCTTGGCAACAGATGCTGGGATGGAAGAGGAGACAGAACCTCTTCCGGACCTCCTGTCAGCCAAGGAGCAAGATGGGTCAGTGGATGGTGTTATCCTCTCTTCCACCCTGACCCCTGAGCAACAGAATGATTGTCGCCAGTTGCTGGGACAATTTTCTGATCTGTTTTCCCTGATCCCTGGTGTCACTGATTGGTGCGTCCATGATGTGGACACTGGGGATAGTGCACCTGTGCGGCACAAGGCCTACAGGGTGACTGACAGGGTGAGGACATGCATCAAGGAGGAGGTCTCCAAGATGTTTGCACTCGGGGTAATTGAGTCCTCCAGCAGTCCTTGGGCCAGCCCAGTGGTCTTGGTCCCAAAGGCTGCAGCGCCGGGAGCCACACCCGAACTCCGGTTCTGTGTGGACTACAGAGGACTCAATTCGGTCACTAGGACCGACGCACACCCCATCCCCAGAGCTGATGAGCTCATCGATCGGCTAGGGGCTGCCAACTACCTCAGCACGTTTGATTTAACGTCTGGGTATTGGCAGATCGCCTTGACCGAGGGGGCCAAAGAGAGGTCAGCATTTTCCACCCCAGATGGGCACTACCAGTTCCGGGTTATGCCATTTGGGATGAAGAATGCCCCTGCCACCTTCCAGAGATTGGTCAACCAGGTGTTGGCTGGGCTGGATTCGTTCAGTGCAGCCTACCTGGATGACATCGCGGTGTTCAGCTCCACTTGGGAAGAACACCTGCGACACCTCTGGGAAGTGTTGATGGCGCTGCGCAAGGCAGGCCTCACGATCAAGGCGAGTAAGTGCCAGATCGGGCAGGGTTCCGTGGTGTACTTGGGGCACCGAGTTGGGAGTGGCCAGGTGGCACCCCTTCAGCCCAAGATAGAAACCATCCTGAATTGGGAGGCGTCCAAAACCCAGACAGAGGTGAGAGCCTTCCTAGGTCTCACTGGGTACTACAGGAGGTTTGTCAAGGGGTATGGCAACCTGGTTGCCCCCTTGACAGCGCTGACTTCAAAGAAACAGCCCAGGAAAGTGATTTGGACTGACACCTGTCAGAAAGCTTTTGAGGCCCTGAAAACTGCTATGTGCACGGCGCCCGTGCTCTTGGCTCCCAACTTCTCCAAAGAGTTTATCATTCAGACAGACGCTTCAGAGCATGGTGTGGGGGCTGTTCTTTCACAGATTAATGAGGAGGGCCTAGATCAACCCGTAGCCTTTCTTAGCAGGAGTTTACTTCCACGGGAACAGAGGTGGAGTGCTATTGAGTGTGAGGCATTTGCTGTGGTCTGGGCGCTGAAGAAGCTAAGACCCTACCTGTTTGGGTCTCACTTCCGGGTTCAGACGGACCACAGGCCCCTCAGATGGTTGATGCATATGAGGGGTGAGAATCCAAAGCTGTTGAGGTGGTCCATTTCCCTACAGGGTATGGATTTCACCGTGGAACATCGCCCTGGTACAGATCACGCCAATGCTGATGGTCTGTCCAGATTTTTCCACCTTAGTGATGAGGAACTCCCTGGGGTAGGGTAGTTCTCCCCACTTTTCAGCTGGAGGGGACACGTGTTAGACCTGGCACCTTGGCGTGAGTCTCCCTTCCTCTTTTTGTCGCTGTGCCTCATGGGTTTTTATGGTGCTGGCCGCTCAGCGCGCTGTGCCACTGCCAACCAGTGTCGCGGCGCAAGTGCTCCCTATGTAAATTGTATATGTTGGTTGGATTCCATGATTGGATTGTTTGGTTTACTGTCAGACCCCAGTAAAGTGCGCCAGGAGCGCCAGGGCATGTAAATGCAAATACCGCTGGTGGGCTTGCAGCACTGGTTGTGCCACCCACAGAAGCGGCCGGTAAAATATGTCTAAGGTCTGCCATAGCAGAACCTGCTTGCAGTCTGGTACTGACATGCTGACTGGCAAGTGCCCACACTTGCCGGTCCCTAAACCTTCCCTTAACTTCATGTTAGTCACCCCTCTGGTAGGCCCACGGGCAGGGTGCGTTGTAAGCATAAGGTAGGACAAGCCTGGATGCGTGGCATGTCCTAGTAGTGAATTACCGCCATCTTGTTGTTCACTACTGTAAGGCTACCCTGTTCTCATAGGCCAGCATGGGCGGCTAGGATTATTACACCCTATGATCCTAACCGACCCAGGGAACATGGTAGAAGATCGAGTTTAGTATGCCTGAACTCGGAATAATAAGGTACATCTTTCCCCAAGGTTTATTTTAATATTCCGCGTTTGCAAATGCCGCTTTTAGAAAGCTGGCCTTTGCTTGCCTAAACATTCAGCCCGCCTCTGCGTGATGTGTATCTGATGTCTGGCTGGTGTGAGTGACAGGGCTGGGGGAACCCAGATGGGCAGGGCTAGGTAGCCTGGTGGTGAATAGGACGATCGACAGGTAGATGGGTGGGAGGAGTACTCTTAGGCTCTGAATAGGACAGTGCTCTGCCCCCACCATGCCGGCTCCGCCCCCTGTGGAGCGTCTGATGACTCTGCCCTGCACCCTGAAAGAAGAAGCCTGCATCGCGTAAACAAAGTGATCAGAAACCGGACTGGACTAGGCAAGGGCCCCCCTGGCCTGGGAGAACAAAAGATTTGCTGTATAAATGTAGGAGCCCTGCTCCTAAGAAACTAGATCCGCTTTTGACCAAGAAGAATCTCTGCCTGAGGAGGAGGCACCGGGAAAGCTGTAAGGAGGAAGACTGTCCCTATCCTGGGGGATTGGCCTACAGTGGTGACCTTGCTGCCAAAGGGGAGAAGAGAAACTGTTGCTGAAGACTTTGCTTTATTTTTACTTTCAAGACTTGTGCTTTTCCAAAACGATCTCCAAGGGCTTGGAACTGAGCTGGCCCCCTGAACTGAGCCCCAGGACCATTGGGCTCTACCTGATCTTCCCTCGCCTGCCGCTGGACTGTGGTGTCCTTTCCCTCGTCGGAGCGGTGACCCTCGTGCCCCAGTCCCTCCTTGAGCCGTGACCAGGACTGCTTAGCCGCCCCCGCCTTGGGAAGAGCCTCGCTCGATCTGAGCCGCTCCCCCTACGCTGTGCTGGGCTGCCCCTGTCACCTCGCTCGCTGGAGGGTCGCTGCGCACCCTCACCCTCCCACCGGAATCGGCGTTGTGAGCATCTCCAAGCCTCGGACGGCCCGGACGTAACCTGCGTGCCCGGCTGCCCCGCTTTGTTCACCCGCCACCTGCAACACCCCGCTCTTGTCGTGAGCCTGAAGATCAGACCCTCATCGTGAAGTGTGGGAGCCTCGGACGCCGCCTCGCCCTTCTGTCGAAGAGCCGCTGAAATCCCGCAACCGCCTTCGCGTCAAGAAACAAGGTACTGTACTTGCAAACTCGACCGCAAGCTCGCATCGGATCCAGGGTCCGCAACGTTCTGATTTCCCTGTCATCTGCCGTGTGCTTCCTGGACGCCGCCTCAGCACGAAGTGCGCTGAGACCCACAGATAACTTGTGCCCGCCTAAGAACTTTACGTAACAAAGAGACTTTACCGTATTTCCAAGAGTTGTGGCCCCATCAGTTCAACGTTACTGGGCCTTGTATTTGAATCTGCTGAATCTACATAAAAGCTTATTTTTATATACTTCCTGATTGGTGTCCGTTTGTGGTGCATGCAAGGGGTTTACTGTATGTGTAATTGCATTTGCTTAACCGTGTACGCCTGAGACTTAGCCTAGACTGCTCGCGCCACGCACCTAGAGGGTGAGCAGGGGTTATTCTGGGGAGTCATCCTTCGCCCTGACAAGAAGTAAAGGGTCCCTGCTTGTTGTGGGTACACACCTACATCAACCAGAGCCCCCTCATTTCTAACACTGCTAATTAGAAACAAATTTCAAAATGCAATGTTTGCATTTTTATTTTTCAGAGAGCTTTAAAACCTAGTTGGGGATCAATGGAGCTCTTTATGTTGCGATAGGGCTTACATAAGAATTATGTGCCTGATTTAGAGTTTGGTGGACATGGGTACTCTGTCGTAAATGCACCCTGTCCACCAACACCTCTGTCTTTTTGCTCAGTGTGACATTGCCTTTGCAAAATTTGCTCCAATGCCCTGGCAGATTAGGGGCTGTCTGAGTAACGGCATCAGAACATTAGCCCTGTTTAGAGCGGACAGTCTGATGTCCTTTTTTCCCTTATAAAACCACTAATGCAGCCTAGTCTTCCCACAAGAGATTGGAGAATAAATATACATAACACTGAACTCCTGAAGGAATTATCTTTTAATAATTCAAATTCTAGATAATTGAGGTTGGTCAATAAAGATACAACCTATACTAATGTTTATTCAAAAAATGGGGGTTTAACTTTGACAGAAGTAAATGAACAAATACATAGGCATACTCTGTGCTTTGATTATGGTACATATAGAGATATATTTCCAAGTTTACAAATCTTTGTAGCATAAAATACAAGGTAGAAACTAAATAATAAAATCCAGGCAGATATAGTTGTTTTCGGGGTTACATGAGTTCAAATGCACCTATAAGGACGCAAAGACCAGTTGATACAGCTTAAGAAGTGACAATATTTGGTGTAAAACATCATTCAACCTGAGGTACATGAAGTTCTAGATTAAGAGTATATACAAGTATACATAATTTCTAAAGACTGATGTGGGTGGAAAGTCAAAATAGGGTCACTTGTTAAACTATATCAGCCGGCCTTTGTGTCATTACAGGTATTTTTGTACTCATGTACCCTAAAAAACTATATCTAATTGCAATTGTTTTATCTACTTTCTACATTGTGTTTATGCTGCAAAGATTTATGAACTTTTAAACATATCTCTATTTGAACCCTAATCAAAATACATAGGACGCCGATTTTTTGTTTTTTTTTAACTGTGTGTATTTCACAGAGATCACTGCTGAGGCAGCGATGTGCTCCAAATTTGGCGGTCCTCTATTGGTCAGGGTGGCAGACGTAGTGTCCTCTGGCACCTTAACAAACGGAGGTAAAACTGCCATCCTCTAAATTAGGCCCTATATCACATAAAGGGATGGATTAAAAGGGATTGCATGCACAACATGTAGATAGCGCTGATGATCACCTCAGAAATGTTTGGACCTAAATCTTATTTAAGTTTTTTTAAACAAATTTCTGATCATTATGGTTGTCTGGAGCCAGAAATCATTATGGTTGTCTGGAGCCAGAACTTGTAATCTGTCTGCTCTCTAATCCTGCAAATTTTATGGAATTGAACAGCGGCATTGCTCTGTGAGTCTGTAGCATTTGTCTAGCACTTCTGTCTAAAGGGTCCAATTCTGATATTTGTAAAATATTTGATCCCACCCCCCGTCCTTTACAAGCAGCGTGGCAGAATCTACTTTGAAGAGATATAGTGCAAAAATTTAGTGAAGAATGAGGCTATCTACATTTTAATAAAATGTAGGTAATTTGTTTTTTTATAATTAGATTGTTTTGAATGCCTGTAATACACATGGCTCGGTAGTTATTTTTTAGAAACTTTTAAGCACATTTATGCCCTCTAAAAACTCACCATCTGTCACTGATTTTGTCTGAATTTTTTTCGAGGGCGAGGCCCCTAAAAGTCATTTTTTTCCACATTGCTCCCCCACGTAGTTCTATTGGAGGGAGCTACTCATCACCCCTTTGAAGCCGTCACTGCCTAGAAACGAGTCTGATGGTAACACCAAAAACAGAGGGCAGATGCCACAGGGCAAAGCCAGTGCCCGTGGTGGCAATTGCCCGCCCCTAAAATATTTTGGTCCCTTACACATTTTTTTTTTTAAACAAATTAAGCCCTGGTCACACGAGATACAGACACACATATTTTACTGGGGTCGTTCAATTTCCTAAGATTTTTATGGAACTTCGTAAAACTTTATGATGAAGAGTATATACCCCCGAAGTGTGTGTCCAAGATATTTACATTGGAATGCTAGTTTCTATGGAGGATACATCCGTCAACTGGCTGATTGTGTAGATGAGTACAGAAGCTACCCAGTCTCCCCTCTGAGTCCTCCTCTGCCCATCCAGTACCAGTGGCCCCTCAACGTTCAACGGCGAGTTTACGCAACACGCACTGCTAGTTCATGCTGAATCGGAATAGCGCTTTTTTAGTCGGTAAACTCAGCCTCTCTGATGTCTGGGCTCGTTAACATGAGAACCATTGTTTTGGATGACAAGAAACAACTATCATTCAGTGCCAAGAAGCCCTAATGAGAGAACCTTTGCTTTACAATCGCACAAGATATGTTGTTATAAAAAGAATAAGTGTTAGCAACTCATTTTTGACCGATAAAGATGAAAAAAGAAGTCATAGTCGGGGAAGCTTGGCATATTAGAGGGACTGATGCAGTAATGTGCGGGCTCTACGTCTTGTTTTTTAGATTTGCGATTTATTTCTCAAATGTTGTGTGCTATGTAAGATGGTGGCAAAATGAGCAAACAGATTAAAATAAGTTCAAAAGGGCGACATGTAAGTTTATTTCTTTGTTTTTTTCTATAAAGCCCACACATGGAGATGGGGATCGGAGGATGTAGCAGAAATAGAGTCATCGCCTCTAAATCAAAAGTCCCTTCAGAGACCTACCAGCCACAGAAAAGACCCTGGAGATGCACACATCCTCCATCGGAGAGCAGCGCTGGGTGAATACTGGAGTGCAGCAGAGCCCACCGTCAAACATGCACACAGAGCCTCTGAAATGACACCCCAAAGGACAACAGCATCTACCACAACTGCAGATGCAAAGTCTGATGCAAGAATGAGGGGGGCTGTCTCGGGTAGCAGTACAGCAAATCCAGACTCTCCAACCCCTGAAGACACCGGTGATAGGAAACAGACCCCTGATATCACCACTGAAGAAGACACAAGTGACACTACAGACACAAAGGCAGACACCACAATTCAAGACTCAACTAATGATGCCACTTACACAACTGATGACACCACAAGTCAAGACTACACTTATGATACTACTGAAACAAACACAGACAATACAGCTGAGGATGATACTACTGATACTGCAGGCACAACCACAGACAACACATCTGAAGCCCACACTACTGATACTGCAGGCACAACCACAGAAAACACAACTAAAGACCTCACTACTGATACTACAGGCACAACTACATACACCACAACTGAAGATTACAATCATACTGATACTACAGACACAACCACAGAAACTACGACTGAAGACAGCACTACTGATACTGCAGACACAACCACATACATTACAACTAAATACTACACTCATATTGATACTACAGGCACAACCACAGATACCTCTACCATAGCCCTAACCTCTGATGCCACTAGTACTGCGACTCCTGTATTTGCTCCCACCACAGAAACCATCATTACAGATCAGTCCTCTGATACAACCACTATAGTTCTCACAACTGATGATACTGGGACTACTCCTTCACAACAAGTCACTGATACTACCCTTTCAACTTCACCCACAAATACTGCTACCCCAGTCCTAAATGAAGATACCACGATTACAGGCACAACCTCTGATACCATTTCTTCAGGTCCTCCTACCACTCACACTACTAATGATGAACAAACCTCTGATACAACTAATGTAGAGCGATCCACTAAGGACACTACGGATGATCATCCCTCCAGTACTACTAACTCAAACCCAACCACTGAAACTTCTACTTCAACCTCAATAGCACATCCTACCACCACAGCCCTGACATCTGGTATAACGACTGGAGAAGCAATCATAGAACCCTTTACTACAGTGCCAACCACGGCTACATTTACTGCAACTCTTCCTACCACAAGCAACTCTTTTATTAATCAAACTTCTGGTACTACTACTATAATGAGCACCTATGATGACACTACTGATGATCAAACCTTTATTTCCACTACCATGTACCCAGCTACTGCGACATCTCCTCCAATCTCAACCACAAATACTGCTACTACAGCTTTAACCTCTGATGCCCCTAATACTGCGACTCCTGTATTTGCTCCCACCACAGAAACCACCATTACAGATCAGCCCTCTGATACAACTACTACAGTTCTCACCACTGATGATACTGATACTACTCCTTCACAACAAGTCACTGACACTACACTTGCAACTTCACCCACTAATACAGCTACCACAGTCCTAAATGAAGATACCATGATTACAGGCACAATCTCTGATACCATTTCTTCAGGTCCTCCTACCACTCACACTACTAATGATGAACAAACCTCTGATACAACTAATGTAGAGCTATCCACTAAGGACACTACACCAACCTCAACAGCACATCTTACCACCACAGCCCTGACATCTGGTATAACGACTGGAGAAACAATCACAGACCCCTTTACTGCAGTGCCAACCACTGCTACAATTACTGCCTCTGTTCCTACCACAGACAATTCTTTTATAAATCAAACTTCTGGTACCACTACTATAATGAGCACCTACATTGACACTACTGAAGATCAAACCCCTGTTTCCACTACCATATACCCAACCACTGCTACCTCTCCTCCAGTCTCAACCAGAGATACTGCTACCACAGCCATAACCTCCGATGCCACTAATACTGTGACTCCTGTATTTGCTCCCACCACAGAAACCAGCATTACAGATCAATACTCAGATAAAACTACTACAGATCTCACCACTGGTGACACTGATACCACTCCTTCACATCAAGTCACTGTTACTACACTTCCAACTTCACCCACTAATACTCCTACCACAGCCCTATATTCTGATACCATGATTACAGGCACAACCACTAATACCCTTTCTTCAGGTCCTCCTACCACTCACACCACTAATAATAAACAAACCTCTGATACAACTAATGTTGAGCTAACCACTAAGGACACTACTGATGATCAGCCTACTAACTCAAACGCAACAACTGATACTTCTACTTCACCTTCCACAACAAATATTACTACCACTGCCGTGACATCCAGTATCACAAATGGAGACAAAATCACAGATACCTCTACTGCAGTGCCAACCACAGCTACAATTATTCTTCCTACCACAGACAACTCTTTTATAAATCAAACCTCTGGTACCACTTCTATAATGAGCACCTATGATGACGCTACTGATAATCAAACCTCTGTTTCCGCTACCACATACCCAGCCACTGTAACATCTCCTCCAATCTCAACCACAGAAATTGCTACCACAGCCATCCCATCTGATGCCTCTAACACTGTGACTACTGTATTTGCTCCCACCCCAGAAACCACCATTAAACACCTGCCCTCTGAAACAGCTACTGCAGTTCTCACTACTGAAGACACTGATACCACTCCCTCACAACAAGAGAGTGATACTACTCTTCTAACCACACTCAAAAATAATGCTACCACAGCCCTAAATTCTGATACGATGATTACAGGCCCAACCACTGACACCATTTCTTCAGCAACTCCTTCCACTCTCACCACTAATAAAGAACAAACCTCTGATACAACTAGCGTAGGGCTAACCTCTAAGGACACTACGGGTGATCATCCCCCCAGTACGATTTCTTCTCCAACTTCAACAGCACCTACTACTGCTACAGCTCTGATCTCTGGTATCACGACTGGAGACACAATGACAGATACCTCTACTGCAGCTTCAACCACGGCTACAATCACTGCAGCTCTTCCTACCACAGATACCTCTGTTATAACTCAAACCTCCGCTACCACTACTATCATAAGCACCTACGATGACACTACTGAAGATCAAGCTTCTGTTTCCACTACCATGTACCCAGCCACTGCTACATCTCCTCAAATCTCAACCACAGATACTGCTACCACAGCCATAACCTCCAATGCCACATTTGGTGCCACAACCGTTAATAACTCTTCTTCAGTCCCAATTGCTACAACTGAATTTGCTACTACCACTGAAACTACTGTTAAAGATCAATCTTCTGATAAAACCACTGCAGTGTCAACCTCCGAGGACACTGTTACCACTACCTCTGATTCAGGCACAGATACTAGTCCAGACTCAAACACACATACTAGTACTGGGGCTGTGACCTCTGATAGCACGAAAGAAAACACAACAACTAATATGGTACCTGAATTTTCAACCACTACTGTAAAGACAACCTCCTTTGTCACTTTGACACAATTATCCTCTGCATTCACTACAACAAATGCATCCTCGACCGTCACTACTGCAGAATCAGCCCCTTCTATTACCAATGAAGAGCCAACTTCGACTGTAACTACTGTAGACAATCGTCCTATTAGCACTTCTGGAAATCCAACATCCTCTGTAGCTACAGCAGAGTCAATCATCACTGTCACTAACCAAGAATCATCATCGACTGTCACTTCTGCAGATCCAACATTAACCTCCACTTTTAATACTACATATCCAATCTTGATTACAACTTCTGCAAAGGAAACCTCAACTGTCACTACTGCAGAATCAGCCACTTCTATTCCCAATGAAGAGACAACCTCAACAGTAACTACTGCAGACAAGACTCCTTCTACCACTACTGGAAATCCAACATCATCTGCAGCTACAGCAGGGTCAATCAACAATGTCACTAGTACAGAATCACCATTGCCAGTCACTACTGCAGAAGCAACCTCCACTTTTAATACTACAGAGCCAATCTTGACTACTACTACTAGAATGGAAACATCCACTGTCACTACTGCAGAATCAGCCCCTTCTATTACCAATGAAGAGTCAACCTCGACTGTAACTACTGCAGAAAATACCCCTATTAGCCCTACTGTAAATCCAACATCCTCTGTTGCTACAGTAGAGTCAATCATCACTGTCACTAATCAAGAATCATCATCGACTTTCACTACTGCAGAACCAGCCTCCACTTTTAATACTACAGATCCAATCTTGATGACAACTTCTGCAAAGGAAACCTCCACTGTCACTATTGCAAAAACATCCTCTATTTTCTTTACAAACGTATCAGCCTCCTCGGTTACTACAGCAGAGACAACCTCTGTTGACTTAAGCCAAACTGCCATAACTTCAGAGCCAATTTACCCTATCACTACTGCAGAGAAATCCTCGATTGCCACTACGGCAAACCTAACCTATACTGTCAGTACTAAAGACAATACTCCGATTGGCACTACTGGAAAGCCGACATCTGAAGGTCCTACAGCAGAGAAGACCTCAAGTGTCACTACAGCAGAACCAATTTCATTTTCCTCTACTACAGTTCCTTCCTTGACTGGCACTATTGCAGAGACATCCTCAACTGTCAAGAGTGCACAGCCCACCTCTAGTGCTACTTCACTACAGACAGCCTCTGCTAGTACATCAGCAGCCACAGAAGTGAATATTACTACTGTAGGGATGTTCTCCACTGCCTCTATCGAAGGAGCAACTTCCACGATCACTACTAGAGCAACAACCTCTGCTGTCACTACTGCAGGGGCATCCTCCACTGTCTTAACAATGGCAGCAACCTCTGTTGCTACTGCAGAACCCGCCTCTACTGTCACGTCAATTCTGCTAAACTCAACAACCACTACTATAAAGACAACCTCCTCTGTCACTTTGACACAATTATCCTCTGCATTCACTACAACAAATGCATCATCTGTTGTCACTACAGCAGTGCCGACCTCCATTATCACTACTACAAATTCACTTTTCACTGCCACTACTACAGGCATAAAAGCTACTGAGGAGACAACGTCCACTCTCACCACCAAAAGTACTACTTCCTCTTCTGCAAAGCCAGTCTCCAGTGAAACTCCTGCACAATCAACTGCCACTGTCTCTCTTCCAATTATAACTTCCACTGTTACTATAGCTGAGTCAATTTCCACTGTCCCTATTTCAAATCCCACTTCTCCTGTCATTAGTACTATCAATGTTACCACTGCAGCTTTGACTCCTAGAACTACCATCATCTCTGCCCCTTCATTTACCACCTCCCTGACCACTGCTAAAGCTAGTATGCCTCCTTCTGCTCCAACTACCATCACTTCTGCCTCTACAACAGCCTTCACAACTACCACACATAACACCACAGCCTCCACCCCTACAACTGTCTCCATCACTAGTACCCCCACAACTATCACTTCTGCCCTTACAAGTATGCCCACCACTACTATCCGTTCAACTACCACCAGTTCTACTCCTGCATCCACGTCCACTACATCTGCGCCTTCAACTACCAGTACTACATCGGCCAAAACAATGACAGGTACGTCCCTTAAAAATAAAAATGTTTAAATATTGTGTGTGTTTTAAAATATTTTCGGTGTGTTTTGTATTTATGTCGAATTTAGGTCTAATTTATACGTATATATATTTGTATACCTATATGTACATATGAAGCAAATGTGCATATAACAGTGTCTAATTTTACAAAGGATGTGGACTATATGAAACAATTGGCACCTAAAAATAAATACATATATATATATTTTTTTTAGGTGCCAGTTGTTTCATGTATTTCACATTCTTTGTCAAATTAGACACTGTTATATGCACATTTGCTTCATATGTGAGGACATGAGGCTTGGTGGTCACGCCTCCTCTTCTACGGCCTGAAACAATTGACTTCTATAGTAGCATATTAATCACTTAAAGAGAAAAAACTGATCACTTCCCAGGAGCATGGCCTAGCCAAGTCTTTTCACAAAAAAAAAAGCAACCTAAAAATGTTAAAATTCAAACCAATAAAATACTGGACATGTTTGAATCGAAGAACAAAAATACAATGTTGCTAGTAGCTTGAAAAACATAAAATACAACTGACTGAATAAGGCAAGGAATGGATTCAAATAATAATGGAGGAAAATAAATACATTAAGACATTGTAGCAGCACAGTTTCAAATAGTTTGGGTTGGATGACAAAAATATTTTTGACTGCTCCTATTCTACGTCCTTGTTGTGAAGTGAAAACAATGCTTGGTGGAATTACCTTTTCACACAATATTCTCAATATTATGAAAGTTGGAATCTGGAAGTAGTAATTTGCGACAAGAATGTTTGTGTACAATTCTTGGACCCAATAACAAAGGTAAAGTGAGACGAAAGTCTATGTTTACGACTTTCGGTATTCAGAAAGAGCATTTACTACTCGTAAATGCCCTTTGTGAATACCGATAATCGTAAAGTTCAACTTTTTGTATCCACAAATGTCATTTACGAGTAGTAAAGGCCCGTTGTGAATACCAAAAGACATATAGTTAGACTTTCGTCTCACTTTTCCTTTGGGAATCGGGCCCATTATGTGGCTTTTTGTTGTGGTTATGTGCTCTGTTGCATTTTGGGCTGATGTGTTTGTGCTAACTTGTTGCAATCTGATGCCACTGTGTTGTATTAGGGTCGTGATATAATATTCTGCTTCAACCGTTTTGTTGTATCGCACCATGTTATTTTTCAATAATTTTGTTATATTGTTTTGTGTATATTGTTTTGTTGTGATCTGTTGCTTACTACAACTATGTTGATAAAACTATGGGGCATATCAGCAAGCTGGCGATGACAAATTATCGCCGCTTTAGCGTCCGTTTTCGGACGAAAAGCGGCGATAATTTTATCGCTTAATCATCAAGGTCACGCTAACGCGTGATTCCTTGCTTTATCGCCCTTTCCCATAACGCCCACCTTTGCATCTCGAATGAGATGCAAAGTGGGCGTTCCGTCCCAAAATAACTGGAGAAATGTCGCTAACCGACATTTCTCCAATTATCAAGGGAATCGCTAACAGGCATAGCGATAAGAAAAGTAACGTTAACCACAGTTAACGCTACTTTCCTTACGCCTGCTTTCACCCTGATTTAGCCATTATATCCAATGTAGGGTGGATATAATGGCTAAGTATGCCCTGCCTTATCAGCAAGCTAACACAAAAATGTGTGAGATTATCGCTGGATTTCCAGCGATAATCTCACTTTTGGCTGTTAGCGCAAGTAATTTTATTGCTTTTGAGATAAGCGTTGCTGATAGCACGCTATCTCAGCGATAAAATTCCACGATAGCCGGCGATAATTATCCTAGCGCTAAGTGCGCTTAGCGATAATTATCGCCGGCCCTTGCTGATACGCCCCTATGTATCCACACAATTGAAACATAACAGGGCACTTCACAAAAAAATAGTCAAAGCATCAAAACAGCTAGAGTCCAAAACAACAAAAGCACATTGAAATATTGCAGCAACAAAAAAACGCATCACCACCACAACACAGTGCTACACAACAAATGTGAACAAACATTCTGGGCTCACCTCCAGAATCCTGTTTTTATACGTAAAATGTGTTCAGAGCAAGCATGGCCTCACTGTAAATATGAACCGAGGACATAGCATTGCGCCAGTCAAAAATGTTTAAATTAGTACGTGCAGTTATAATCACATCATCATAAGATACGTTCATTTGACTTTACAGTGAAACGTTGCTCTCAACCCTGAAAAAAATGTTTCGGACTGATATCACGAAGATTCGAAGATGTGCCTCTTAGCTATCGATGTTGGCTCTTTAAAAGGTATTTGGTCAAAGAATGCCCCAAGATGGCGTCTCCTCATTAGAGTGCCAAACTCAAAAGGCGGCAGATTTGAAACATTTTCAGCTCGCAGGAGGGTCGCTGTTCAATCTTGAAGGATTGTGCTACACACTTGGATTGTCGAGAGCACAATAAAAGGTACAACCACTTTTACACCTGAGGATGAGGCAGGCAATTCCGCTGTACACTAAAATTGTTTTGAGTATTTAAAATATTTGATGTAGTTTGAATGGACGAATTAAACAGTTTATAACTGAAATAGTTTAGAAAACCCGCAGTTACCTTTACAAGTTTTTTTTAGTAGAGACTAGATTGACTTAAAGGTACAGTTTATGATTACATTGTTAAAATCAGTTTTTAAAATTGTATCCTAAAAGCTGCCACTGAATATTGCTGGGCAGTTTTTCTAAAGTCACTGAGGAAGGCAAGTAAAGACACAACCGCCAATACGTGCCTGGCAATTATCTAGATATTTGAAGTAAGGACTATAAATTGCACTCCGCCGACAGAGTTCACAGACTTTTGGCCAGTCCGCGGTATGCTTGTAATGTGGAGTTCTAGCCAAACTCCGCCAACTTCTGAGTGGCAGAGTTTTTTTTTGCCCGTGGCTCGCCAATGGTAAGTTGGAGAGTATGAATGAGAATTGACGTCCCCTAGTGCCATTTTTAGGTGCTAGGAGGGCACACAATGAGACTTTCTCCACCCGGGTGGTAGCAACTGTTTGTAGCGAGCAAATTGCAGCTGGAGTAGGAAATCTTCTTAAGTGGCAGCAAAGAAGCAGCACCCTCTTGCATGCCATATGGTGCTGTTCACACTATTAAACCAGCATGGAACAAGCTCCTGGAACTAAAAATCAGCACGAGCAGCGCAACCTGACGATTTCTGCCCGTTTGCGGAATTCCACGGAATTCCGCAGATTGAAACTCTGTGAGTTCTGCTCACCCCTAGTAAGGACCCTGCAGATGACTTCCACGCTGGAGAGTGAATATAAATATTCAAGGATGGATTCATTCTATAGATTGAATGACAACAGAGGAAGAGAGCTTCAAAGTCAATAAGCTGGTTGGCAAGAAGCAATTAAAGTGTGTGGTGCTAGGAAAAGGGGAAATTCGGTTGAAGCAAAGTGACGCGACAACCATGCAGCCACAGTCTGTATGACCTAGAGTCTAGTAATCAAGTGCCAAATAAAGGATATTTCCATGGTCCAGTAAATGAGAAAGAATGACATGGACCATAGGTTTCCTTCCCTAACTGGGATGAAGGGAGACTCTTTTCCTCTTAGTAAAACATTAATGAAGACAAGGGTTCTCTGTTAACTTATAACAGAGCAACTCCTCAAACAAAAAGCGTAAAAAATGTACCTTGGATGTGGGTTAAGGGTAGGGTCTCTGGAAGTATGTGGCAGGTAGCACCAAAGTATGCAGGTGAAAAAGGCGAAATATGTGCCATAATGCAGCACTTTTTTTGATAGTATTACTTTATCATTTTGTCATTTTTACACATAGTAACACTGGGCAAATATTTCAGCTCAATAGTACCAGTTTAATAACCAAATACAGAAATAAGCAACTGAAGAGTGACCAGTTAACCTTTACAAAGGGCCTTTGTTGGAATTCCTGGTTGGCTGAGGTATGCGCCCAGGCCAGGCAGCAATCACCGATCTAGTAAGGGTAAGCTAAGTACACACAAAAAGATAGCCTGTGCTCAACCTCTGATAGCCTAGCACATACCAGTCAGGCCTATCTAAAGAGGCAATGATTAAAATATATGTGCAACACCGACACACAGTAACGCAATGAATAAACCACAAAAATACTCCATACAAGTTTAGAAAATAGATTATTATATTATGTACACAGCAAGACCAAAACAACAAAACTTCAATGTATAGAAGTTGAGATGTTGAATTTCAAATGTATAAGTGAAATAGCACTTAGAAGCAAATAGCACTTTAGAGGTTATTTGAGGTTATGCTGAACAGGGCAAACGTCAGTGTTCAGGCTGACCGTGATGGAGCACAATCTGGCTACAGGACCCTTGCAGACCCTGGTGAACAAAGTACCTTTACTAGCTGCAACAGCGAGATGCATTAATGAGGGTCCCGTAGATCGAGGATGCATTGATTTTCTTCAAGTGCTGACGGCGATGCATCGGTTCAGTAGATGGGTGCCGGCGTCAAGAGGCATCGAGCAATGGACTGGGTTTCTTGAAGGGATGCGTCGATCTCTCCTAGCTGCATCAGTGATGAACTTTGTCCGGTGCATCGATCTTGGGAGGCAAAGTGCTGGTTCCAATGTGATGCACTGATTTTGCTCTTGCAACCAGGTAAATGCTCCGGTCCTACTACACACAGACAGGAGATGCATTGAAGTTGGTGTTGCAAGTATCTGGGCCACTTCCAGTGAGCCAGGCCCAGGAGCAAGGGTAGGGACTTTGATATCACTAAGTTTCAAGAAACAGGAGGCAATCCAGCAAGTCCTTGGAACACACTTGGAGTGACAGCAGAGTCCATCTCTCCTTCAGCAAAGTCAGAGAGCAGCAGGCAGCAGGGCGACAAGCAGAAACGCAGACTCTCCAGACCAGCAGTCCAGTTTAGAGCCTTTAAGCAGCACAGCAGTTCTTCTGGCAGAGCTTCAGTTACAAGTCCAGTAGTGTCTGAATTTAGGGGATCAGAGACCCACTATTTATACACAAAGTGACTTTGATGTGAGAGTGACTTCAAAGCAGCTCCTTGAAGTGCACAGGTCCTACTTTCAATCCAGCCCTCTCTGCCAGGCTATCCATGGGGGTGGGGAGAGGGGGGTAAATCAACCCTTTGTGTGGCAACAAGATACTTCCTATTCAGTTAAGTGTCGGACCCTTCCTTCCATCCTGCTGTGGCAGGGCCATCAGAATGCAGATGTATATTGTTAGACCCGGGATCCCTGGTAGGCTGAGGTAGGTACCTTAGGCCAAATAGGGACCATCGTTTCCACGTCTGGGAAAGGAAGGACACCTTCTCAGATAGCCCCCGCTCACCCCATTGGTAGCTTGGCACGAGCAGCCAGGCTTATCTTCAAGGCAAATGTGTAAAGTATTTGCAGTCACGCTCACAGCAAACCAATGATGACACCACACATGGACTTCACACGAGTTTCATAAAAACAAGTGTAAATTTATATAAAAAGATATAAGATAAGACCAAGTGATATAAATCCAACAGATGCGTATTTGTAATATTCCTTCTGGCCGGTTGTTAGTCCAACCAGCCCTTGTAAGCTCTGACGATATTAAAGAGCACTTCTAAATGTTCCACTGTAGTCCTAATACAATGTTATGCAGTTCGGAATGCTAGAATGAGGCACTTTGCAATGGAAAAGTAATGCAATACGTAACACAACAATCAGGCACTGTGCAATGTAAAAATAATGCAATGCGTAACGCAACAACCAGGTACTTTGCAATGTAAAAATAATGCAATGCTTAACGCAACAACCAGGTACTTTGTTATGCAGAAATAATGCCATGCGTAATACACTAATCATGTAGTTTGTTCTGCAGGAATAATGCAATGCGTAATACACAGGTAGTTCGTTATGCAGAAAAGATGCATTGTGTAATACGACAATCAGGTACTCCGTTATGCAGAAATAATGTAATGCGTAATACACTCCAGCACCGATCACAGTGCCTTAGGCAGTCTCTCCGCCACTCGTGCTGACTCACAGTCAACCTCTGTCAACAGTTGCCCCCAACACAGGTATGGTGTAACAAAAAGTGCAGCCCTGCACCCCGGCCCCAGTACTGCCACCCCCTTGGCAAGTACGGACCCCGATACGAGCCGAAGCAGAGGTTTGCGCTGCCGGAATGAGAGAGGCCGAGAGTGTCTCCCTCCGAGCCCGCACCCCGCCCCAGGCGTCGACACATGTTACCTGGGGGGTGCGGCCCCCTCTCATCTCTGCTTTTAGCGACTTGGGCCTCCGATGTAATCTTTGTGAATTCTGGGCAGTGGGACTCGGGTCCTCCCTCGACAAGGTTGGCTCGAGGACCCGCTCTGGCAACTGCGGGCTCAGGCAGGCAGCTCAGCTCCTCTGGGGCTGCCGGTCTGAGACGCTGACACTACGAAGATCTCAGGCTGCCACAGGGCAGATGCACACAGCGTCGCTGAGACTCTCTTGAGCTCTGGGTGCACGATCATAGGGCACTCCTCACGAAGGTCTCAGGCTGCACGAAGCACACCCACACAATGTCGCTAAGACTCACTTGAACTCTGGGTGCACAATAACAAGGCAATTCTCACAAAGGTCTCAGGCTGCACAAAGCACACGCACACAGCGTAGCTGAGACACACTTGTATTGATGACATGAGGCCATCCTCACGAAGTCTTTGTGTTCAGGGGGGCACTGACACCTGTTCAAACTAGTTCTGGGTGCCTCTCTGCCAGTGACACCTTCTTCCTTTGATTAGTGGGGGTCTGGATTCTCAATCACTCAGCAGGAGATGGGACAATTGTTGTATGGCAGCAACCCAGGCCTCTTCACCTCTAAGGCTACTCCTCCCCCTCCACTCTAGATGCAGGTCAGCCTGTTGCTGTCTCACCTCCTTCCCTGGGACAATACATTCCTCAGATCCTATTGCTTTCAAATCCAGACAGTCAATCTATAACCAGGCAGAGACACACAGAAATGTTGGAGCACAAAAACCCAGCCACTTCTGAAAGAGTGGCTTCTAAACACACAATGGAAAAACCTCCTGCATAAAAAGATGTGTCATTACATTGTGAGTTCAGGCACACTAAACTTCACCTCTCCATCTTAAGCATTTGAGAAGATAGGCTGGAAAACATATTACACAGCCTCCCCATTTCTTCCTATGGGCAAGATGGCCTTTCCACAGTGAAAAACAAAATGGAGGTTATTTCACTGTCAGGACATGGTACACACCATAGTACATGTGCTACCTTTAACATTTACTGCACCCTGCCCAGGCGGTACCTTGGACCTACCATAAGGGTGTCTGATGTGCATAGAAAGGGAAGGGTAAGGTCTGGCAAGTGGGTGCACTTGTCAGAACAACAGGGCAGTTTAACAAACTGCGCACAGGGGCTGCAATGGCAGGCCTGAGTTCCCTCTTTAAGGCTACTGGTGTGGGTGCACAATTAGTGCTGCAGGCCCACTAGTAGCATTTGCATTACCAGCCCTGGCACACATAGGGCACTTTACTAGTAAGGCAGACATACCAATCATGCACAATCAATTACCATTACACTTTATACAGGGAGCACTTGCACTTTGATACTGATCAGCAGTGGCAAAGTGCCCAAAGCATCTAAGTTGGCAACACCATGTCAGTAAAAAGGTCTAGGGGAAATCAAAAGGTTTAGGGAACTTTAGCCAAAAAGGGCCAAGTCCAACATATTACTGTGTTTGTGGCTGTCTAGGGAAAATACACAAAGTGAGGCTGTCACCCACCCCAAAAGTGTACTGAAGACAAGCTGCATGGCATACAGAGCAGTAAGTTCATAGGTATGTGCACTTTCTAGAAGGATTTATCATTACCATTCCAAAAGTTATAAAACATGAAGTAGCTACTCCTTTCTGATCAGGAATTACCACTTAAAAGTGTATAGCGGAATTCCCAATGCTAACTCATGAGAGGAGTAGGCCTCACAGTAGTGAAATGTAAATTTAGCTGTTTGTCAGTACCAGGACATACAAAACATAAAAGCACATTTACTACCTTTTTCTTGCATAGTGTCCTGCACTTAGGGCTAACTAAGGCCTACCTTAGAGGTAACTTATATGTAGTAAAAGGGGAGCTAAGGCTTGCCAAGTAGTTGTAAATGCCAAGTCGAAGTGGTAGTAAACTGCAGACATAAGCACTACAATAGGAGGCCTGGGACAGGTTTGAAAGGCTCCTACTGAGGGTGGCACAATTATTGATTTAAGTCCACTAGTAACATTTAACTTTTAGGCCCTTGAAATATGGTATACCACTTTACAAGAGTCCTAAGGCCAACAAAAAGATTCAGCAAAATGTTGATGTCAAATGCAAAACGTTTGGGGGAAGAGCACCCAAAGGACGACGGGTCTAACAGCCTTCCATTGCGTGTGAACACATTGCCATCTGTTTAGTAACTTTTGCTTCATTTGTGCTAGTAACAATTTTTTTTGTTAAAATCTGTAGATAATACAGCAAATTATGGATTATTTGGCAAATTAGAGAAATTCCCAATTACGCAAAAAATGTTGCACCCACAGAATCGCATTATTCCAGTGGCCCTGGCTATGGAAGAGGGAGCTATGGCCCCATGGCCCTCATTATAAACTGTGTGGTGTTAGATGTCATTTTTCAATATTGCCGTTACATATTGGGAGCATTAAATATCCAATTAGAAGTTTATCTCTTAAAATGGAGAATATCTTACGGATTCAAACTCAAAATATCCCAGTGTTTACCATCAATGTTTTTACCTATAAATATTGGCAGTTTGATCTGCTGAAATTTGTTGCGTGATGTCATTTTTATCTAGGCCTGGGCGAAGCACTACGCTACGCTCGCGTAGTTTGCGAAGTTCGCGCTACTACGCACTACGCGAACTGCACGTAGCACAGTGCGAACACGCGTAGCGTAGTGTTGCGTAGTGCTGCGGTCATTTTTTGCTTGCTCGCGGTCCTCAACGTCAAGTTGGCGACCGCAACCAACAAAATGACATCCTGGCGAGACTTTTTCCTTGTTCGCGATCGCGAGCATGGAAAATAAACCTCCCGGCGAGATTCCCAACGCGAGAAGGTCAGGTTTCTCATTGCGAGGGGTCGCGTATGCTCGCGACCGCTCGCGATGAGAAACTACCAGTTCGCGTTGAGAAAGCTGCAGCTCGAGGAAAAATCTACTGGAGCAGCAGAAAACTACAGCTCGCACTGTGCAAGATGCCATTTTCAATGATTGCACAGTGCCGGTTGCTTGTCCGCACTGTGCAATCATTGGAAACAACATCTTGCACAGTGCGAACATGTTACTTCGCAGTTCGCGAAGTGCTACGCGTAGCTCGCGTAGTGCGAACTTCACTTTGCGTAGCTTCGCGAAGTGCTACTTCGCGAACTACGCCCACCCTTATTTTTATCACAAAATCTATCATTTCGCTCTGTGCAGGAACAGGAGATTATCTGCCACCTTTTAATGAGGGCCTTTTTTGATGACTAGATAGGGGTGGTCATGGAGAACCTACGTTTGGTTAGGTGTATTTGGCTACATTCAGACTGGAATGCACCGATGGAAACATTGAGCGGTATCATCCTCATTGCCATCCAAAGATCTGGTAGCATGGATATCATAGGTACATGAATGAAACACACAACCAAATGTGTGAAACAGGTTGTCCTTAGGTAACACCTACAAGTTGAAAAGAGTGGGGATTTGAAAGGGTTCTGTGGTACTTTACACTTAAAGGTAAAATATAGACAAAAACAAGAAAGATGAAGCCTGCACATGGCTCACCTCTTAACAGTCAATTAAGGCCAGTGCGTGGGATCTCAGTCCAATTCAGTTCAGATCACTGTATGGTACAAATGAGGAGGTTGCTGAGAAAGAAATCCTTTTGATAGTGGGCAGCTTCTTATTTTGAGTTGAAAACACAGAAAAACTGGCAGCTGTATGCAATATCATCCACTGCAACTTGCTTGTGTCCACTGATATTTATACACTGCAAATCTGTCTTAAAAGCAAAGAATGATGTGCATCAATGAAGAGAATCAAAGACAATTCAAGATTTTGCACATTAAGGCCCTCATTATGTGTGAACTGTTACAATCCTTAAAATTGTACCCTCTTGGAAGTACCATTACCAAGGTTGCCGGTCATTTTGGGGATGAGGAAATAAGGGGGATTATAAGAATTGAGGGAATAACTAGCAGCAGTCAGTGTTCCTGTGCTGATTCTTGCATTTTTCCCCTTTCTTTCAAACCAAAACTATTGATAACTCCGAAGGTAACTCACTTCGTAATTGTGTTACCACACATTTGTAAATTTAAAATGGAATAAGGGCCTAAGCGCATCCTACCAGATAACACCATCTCATTAGACCACTGTCTCCTAAATGGCAGAAAGGTGATTGACTAGGTCCACATCACTCCGGCCCCTCCAGAATGAATTAACAGGTGTGTAGCAATGGCAGGTGGATCACATCACAAGGAGCAGAAAATCCAAAGACCCCTTTGAAAAGCCTCTTCGGGGACAGAGATATCTACTTTCATTTCTGCTGCTGATCTTGATTTCACCACAGAGGAGCTTGTGGACATTTGGGTCCCCCAGGGGGACCAGACAAGAAGTCGGCCCCATCAGAAGTGTTACCCTGGAACTCATTTCAAGTAGGGATCGGAGAAATTGCAAGAGAAGATCCTAATTGCCAGGGGCGCAGACATGCCTTCCAGATGTGCCCTGTGAGGGAGAGGATCTCTTCAGACCAGTGCAGTTGTGGGTACGGAGGAGATAATGTGCTTTAAAACCCATCTTGGAGTAAGAGCATGCCAGGTCATCGGTGAGCCTCTGGTGATCATGCAGGCAACAGAGGAGCCGTGCGATGACCCTTCCCTGCAGTGTCTAAATGCCCCAAAGTGAGGCTGGGGCACTTGCTGGAACAATGTGCTCAGCAGCCACTTTAACTTCTTTAGCCTCTTTAGTGTGGAAGACAAGACGTTCTCCACTCCCAGTGCAGAGGATGCACAAGCCACCCTTGCCTCCACCTAAAGGGAGGAAATCCTTTTTGTTCCGGCACAAAAGGATCTCCTTCACAACCTTTCAACTCAAGTTGCATGGAAAGTGTTTTTTTGCAGCTCGAGGTGTTTTTTTTATAAGCAGTGACTCAGCTCACCACTGCTTTAGAAACTGCAGTCTCCAACTTCTTACTGCGTGATCAGTTCTCGGGGCCTATCTCAGCAACCCTGAGCACCGATCACGATGGGAGAGGTACTGTTGCAAAGAGTAGAATATCACCTTCCCATTGGTACCTCTCCCTAATAGATGCCTGCTTGGGGAGCGCTGCAGGAGGGGGCTTCGAGTGCAGGAATCCACCCAGTAGCCACTAGGGGTGACTTTGATGAAGGGACGGCCTTCCAGGAAATGGCCACTTACAGGCCACCCTCCTAAACTTAATTTGTGGAAGGAAGTGTCAGGGCCCTCGTCCATAGGCCACCACAGCTTACACTACCTATTGCCCCTGCCAGCGCCCTGACTGTCCGAACACACACAACTACTAACCACCACACCCTACAAGTGTGACAATTTAGACAATTCCAGGGCCCCAAATCTAAAGTAATGGCGTGGGAGGCAAATTGGTCACGTTTGATGTATATTAAGTTAATAAACCACTGTTGAGTTCATCTCCAATTCAGACAAACAGTGCCACCATATGGAAGACTGTCATAAGTGAAGGTGGCTCGAATTAAGCACTGCCAGCTCTCCCACCCCCCACAAGGCACCAACAGTCTATCTGTCCCATGGTAGGGCAGATTGTGTTTTTTCTCTCACTTTGTCCTAATAGGGTGGAGCCATCTCACCATGACACCGCACTGCATCCCCCAACAGACTATCTGTCTCCTGGGGGGCAACTGCAGACTTATCCCAAATCTGTCCTCCTGTGGGGGTGTTATAAATCCTATTAGTGCACCAGGGCTCTAAAATGTGGTGAGTGGCACCTCAGGTTTGGGAAATTGCCCCCTTTATCCACCAAAAACCTCAAAAGTCTTACTACCACCCCCTCAGGTAGGACAGATTAGGCATTAATGAATCTGCACTATATCAGCGGTAGGGGCAGGAAACAAATTAGACTCCAAGGATTGGTAATTTAAAAAACAAAATGGTTGTTGGTTGGCCTATCATAACATCAGTTCAGAAATGCGCTCGCACGGGCATCCGCGCATGCGCATTCGTGAAGAAGATATGCAGGAAGCAGAAAGATGGAGCCCTGGGACGCGGCAGCTCAGGTAAGTCATTTTTCTTTATCTAATGATTTTAATCATTGTAAAAGGAGGGCGGGAGGGAGGTGGGCAGGGGCGTAGTGGGGCTACGCGAAGTGTGTGGGTGGGCGTTGATTTGCCCCCACTCCGTATTGCTTCACGTAGCCTCACTACTTCCACTACGCCCAGGGTTAATTAAAATCCTGCTCCCTTGTTAAAGGCTCTCTCTGCCTTCGGCTCAGGCCTTTACTGCTGGACTGGTCCTTTAATGGCCTGTATGCCCGCTATGACAGGCTATATGGCTATAATAAACAAATGCAGATGACATCTTTCCATCCAACGCATTTCGTTTCTGCCAAGATGTAAACAGAGGGTTAGAGGAAGCATTTAATAAACATTTTGCAGTGGTTCTTCCCTTCCCCAATCTGCTTGGATCCCTGGCAGTTTTAAGTGTATTTCCTCAGATTGGAAGGTGTCGTCGAGTATATCGCTGTGATTATGTATTCCTGTTGGGCACCTACATAACTTTTATTCATTAATTTGATGCTGCTACGGCACAGTAGTTTGGAAGGATGCATTGTTGGGGAGGAGGACAGCACAGCCGAGCACACAAAATAGAAAAGACAGGGCCACTGGAAAAATGCGGTACAAAAGGGGGTGGTGATGGATGGAGCATCAGAACCAATCAAACACTCACACCCAGTCAACAGCACTGGGACAGGTACAGACTAATTTGCATGTAGCCAGGTTCTGAGCTGGGATGGTGCCGTGAGCTAAAAAACGGTGATGGATTCAAACCATGATCTCTTGACTTGGTAAGAGCATTCTGCATCATTCAGAAACTCTGTCCATCACCACCCCCTTTTTCCCAAATCACTGGAAAAATGCAGCAGGGGAGAGCCAGCGTACGCGTCAGGCTTGACTATCTTATGCAGCAAGAAAAGGCAATTTATGCGGCATAATGTGACTGACATTTTTTATAGTATGACCAGGGCTTTAAGTGGGCCGGGTCGTGCTGGTGCTGAGCACCAGCTGTTCTAAAAAGCAGGTGGCGAGACGGTTCCCTATCTGGCTCTCAATTTTTGCCCTCACCCTCAGGGAGAGAAAAAAATCTTAACTCAACAACAGTACCACCCTTCACTGTCTTTGGGGTAACTTCGAAGAGATTCGTTAAAGTTCTTTCACATTCTCATCTTTTCAGAACTGAAGCATTGTAATATTATATTCAATGAAGTCATAGTTGCTGCTTATGCAACTAACAACCATTGACAAAGCCAATAGTTTTGGCTTGCTGTAGGTGTAATGTTACTTGCTGTATTATATATCTGGATGCAATGACAGAAGCGGCAAAATACCAGTCGTCCGGCACACTGTGCTAAGCACAGATTTTTCACTTACATGTTCTAAGCCACACCCTTAAATACATTGGCCACGCCCCTTTGAGAGACCCCCCAGTTTTTTCATCCCAATAAAAGCCCTGAGTATGTCGTCATTGTTTTGGGATTTTTACAGATGGTAACACTGCCTGAGGAAAGCGCTCACCTTATTAGTACCAATTTAACCCTCAAATACAGTAATAAGCAGCTGAAAGTTGACCAATCAACCTTTGACAAGGGCCATTCCCTGTAAAGGAACAAACATATTTTGTCATGTTTTTAGTAACTTTTTATCTGTGTGAGCTAGAAACTAATTTGATTTTTGGTAAAATCTGCCGATTATTCAGCAGAAGATGGATTGTGTGGAAAATGCAGCAAATCTATACTTACGTGGAAAATGCAGCGCTTGCAAAATTACATAACTCTAGTAGCTCTGAAAAAATGAACAGGCTACGAGTTAGTTATTTCCAAATCATATATTATTGTCTAGACGTTAAAAGGCAACTGCTGCTCTAATATTTACATTCACATGCAGCCAGGAAGCTATGGCGGAGGAGCGTCGCCCCCCCCACAAAACAGCAGAAAAAATCAATAAAATGGCACTTGTTTTATTTTTCCTTGCCTGCTGAGTCCTTGGGCGGGGCCTGGTAGTGACAGGCGCTGAGAGGAGTGGTAGTGGACTTCCATCACTGCGCATGATGTTTTGGCCAGCCGTCTCAGGCCGGCCAAATGACCATGCGCAGTGAAAGTTCTCTCCAACCCAGCAACGCAGCTGGTTGGACAGAGCAGGCACAGACTCACAGTCCGTCCTAGGGCACGAGTTGAGGGCGCTCAGGCTAATCCTGAAGATCTCTCTGCATGAGAGCAGCATCAGGATTGGCCGCAGGGCATCCTGGGTGGCTCTGCCTTCCTGAAGAGGTGAAGAAGAGTGGGACGTGGACTGCTGCAGGTAAGCTTTTTTTTGTATTCCCTCCCGCGACCCCTAGTGCCCCTCTTCTGCCCGCCTGCCCCCCTGATCCTCCAGCATACCGGCTGCTCCGGGATGCAGTTCCTCAAACGAAAATCGGGGTCAGAGCTTGGAATATTTCAGACTTCTTTTCAGAGAATCAATGATTTTATCTTTCAAGAACGGAAAAGATGGGTGTTGGGGGGGGGGGTATGTGTCATGTCGTGAAGAGCATATATGTCTTGCTCGCTTTATAAGACTGTACGTAAACTCTGTGATCTTTTTTTGTTGCAGCCGCTTTGAAGTGCCAGAATGGAGGGACTTTATCTAGCTCTGGCAATAAATGCATCTGCCCGCCTACTTATGGTGGAAAAACGTGTGAAGAACCCCTGAAAGTGTGCCAGAACGGCGGGACCTTGGATGCTGTAAAATGTCAATGTACCCCACAATTCTACGGGGACGTGTGCCAATATCCCCTGGATGGGATAGAAGTCGGTAAGCATGGCTATAAATTCATTACTAAAGGACTGTCCGAGCTTGAGGGATACACGAGCATGAACAGAAGGGCTGTTGAACAGACACATGTCCCTGCTCTCTGTTGAGCTGCCTTGAGTCATGTGCAATAACTGAGAACTATCTGCTTTGAGTAATACTAACGCTAACAACATAACAAAATTAATAGTAATAGTAATACCAATCATAATATTAATCATAAAAATAATGATAGTTCCAATCATATTCATAATAATTATAGAAATCACATTCACACATCAATGGAATTGACATTTGATGTACTATGTACCACAAACTATTTTATCTTCCGGCACTGAAATAATGCCTGTGATACATACACAACGCTCGACATTGGAGTTACACGTAGAGAGGACTTTGAGCATCATGATTCCCCAATTTGGTGTGAAATTTGTCCACAGGCTGGAAAGTCAAAATAGGCGCAACTTGTGTTTGCACCCAATTTGGCATTTGTCACTGTCATTTGACCCTATAGAGCAAGCAGAGACTCAGATTATTGCACCTATTGCTCGCTGCTAAGGCACCGGGATATTGTGGTTTAATGTGTAATTGTATTTGTATATGCTTACTACCCCTCATGAGGCGTTCAGTTGTTATTGGGAATGGTGGGAGTGATAGATCTATGGACTGACAAAAATATTGTGCCCCAAAAATATTGCCCTGCTGGAGTTATCGCCAAAGACATTAACAAAAATATCTGGCACAATTTATGTATCCAATATTAGGACACCGTCTCTAGTGTTTTTGCCCAGAAGTCTTCAAATACCTTAGGTTGAGCTAACGATATGGATAAATGTTCCAGAATTCCCACATCAATTGTATATAACATGAAGGAACCTGCTAATTAGGCAGACTTCTTGTCTTGTAATAAGTATAAAATGGATTCTTAGGAGCGTCAAGGAGAAAAACATTTACATATCAATTTATGGACATGTTTAGTTAAATCACAAATATAGTATTATTCCTTTTGCACTGCTGAAGAAAAAAATCTTGGACTGCATTTAAAATCCACCTATAATTCTAAAAGTAACCCCTTGCTGGGATATTTCTTAATAGAAAGGAAGCGCTTGTTACAAAACTCCTGTACTTGAAAATACTACACCTATTTTTTGTGTGTGTGAAATGTTGGACTTTGAGAAATATTATTGAATTAAAGTGAGGTTGATTCCTTGGTTTTCTGTCATGAAATTGCATGCCACTAAGAAATTTAGGGGCTTATTACGCTGTCGGTCCGAAAGCCTCTGACCGACACGATCGCAGTCTCGGGACCGACCAACCTCCGGTTGGCGGTTCCGACCGCCTAATTACGATCTGACCTAACAGGGTTTGGTCCCATTATCCTTTTTCTCTATGGGAGCTTGTGTTAGAGCCATACACTGTCTGTAATACAGGCTCCCATAGAGAAATTGGGCTGTGTGGATAACCCTGCACCCTGTGGCAGGCACCCCATGGTGCTCGCCACACAGTGCATGGATTTACAGGGGGGTACCCTAGGTACCCCCTCAACCACAGACCATGGAGGCAAGGGGGCTCTGCTAAGGGCCCCCATAGTCACTTTCCGTGTCGGAAAGACCGGCATGGAAAGGCTGTCAGGAACCGTCATTGTAATCCCTTGGTCGTAAATGTCATCCATAGGGCATTACGGTGTGGTTCCGACTGACTGTGAGACTCCGAGAGCCGGTCGGAACCGCGTCAGAAAGACGGATTTCGCTCCAACGGCTGACATCATAATTCGGAGGTCGGATCGAGTCGGAAAGCCTCTGACGTGGTTGGAAAGCTTCCGACTGGCAGTCAGAGGCTTTCCGACCAACATCGTAATTGGATCCTTGGTGTATAAATGCTCTCACATTACCTTTGCTGGGTCAGCACTTAACTATACACCAACAGTTAAAAATGTCTGGAGGTGTGGTGCAGTACTTTTTAGTTGTCCACAGCTTTAAAGTAACAAAGATCACCCTTCCTCTCCCATTTGCACTGGCTATACTAGTAAAATTTGTTAAAACCTTGAAAGGAAATGAGGGTGTTATAATACTGAATATTTACATCAATCTTGCCCCAAAACAATGACAGGGAATGCATGGGTCCAACTAAAATATACTCGCAAATTTTTCAATATAGTTTTAATAAATCTTTGGCAGATTTGCCAATAAATATGTATTTATTATTTAAAGGAAAACATTGGTGACACTCAAAGTGGCCATCTAGAACTGCAAACTAAAGAAGGCTATGGATGCATAAGGAAGTGTCACTGGTTAAACAAACTAAGAAAAGTTTCAGATTTAGGGAGCAGTAAATAAAAATGTCCATCCATATTCTCTAGTCTCAGACTCCTCCACCAAATTAAAGAAATTTGACATAATAGAATAGAATACATCGCTGGCAGACACAATTCAATTAAGAAACAGCTGGATTAAAATACATCCTCGGCAAAGCGATCAGTAGCCCAGATATATGGCCAGACACCCATGTTCACTTGTAAAAAAACAGTGACCAGCTCTAACATGTAAAGCCAGTTAGGGAATCTGTGAATCCAAGTGATTCAGGTGCGGTTTCAAGGTCAAAATAGAGGTGCATTTCTCCGCCTCTGAAGATGCTTGGTAGTCTGCACCTAATAGCATTATGCTGTCCTGAATGCTATCCTACCTGATATTCCAGGAAACCCAAATGCTTGAGCCATCTAATCAAGTAACAAAAACAAATATGTGCAAAACCTCTCACCTGGGATACATAAAACATAAAATAAAATGATAGTTTAGAGTGAGGTCAGTTTGAGTGCCATATTTTTTAAACTTATAATGAAACAAGGAGATAAAATTCTGATTTAGATTGGCTATTAAAACCTTGAATTACATCCGCAAATAACTTCTCAATTTTTAAATAATTGTGATACCCAAGTTTCTAACAGGATCCTTCCCAGCCACCAGGGTTGACTTCTACATCATTCCAGTTCATCATCCCCGTTTTACTGTTGTTGATCCAATAATTAAAAACCTGATAATGAAAAAGTTATCTTCCCTTTGGAGTACAAATGTATTATTTTTAAATATGAGATCTATTAGTAAATACCTTTTTGCACTTTAAAAAAAATCTACTCAAACATTTAAGTGGAAGATTAGAAAAAAACTTTGATATTTGCCAAAATGATATTATTTTAAAATTATGGAGCTTTTAAATAGCAGTGAGTATTGGAAGTTTGAGTACACAGATGTGAAAAGGGTGTGATGGACTGGCATGGATCTCTCTCGTTAATTACTTTTGGACCCTTTGAAAGTATATAACAAGCCTTTAATGACCTAAACCCATCACAATGCAAATTTACTTCAGCCCACAACACAAGAAAGGCTTTATATTCAGCAGTTCCAATTCCAATAAAATGGCGTTCAGGAGTGCCCCATGTTTATCTTGAATAGAGAATGTTAGGCTTCTGTGGTGAAGCTGTAGCGGAACACTGGGAAGTCTACTGAGTGCTGCTGGTGTTTGAAGTACATTTTTCACCCAGGATTTCAGACATTTTTTCTAGTATGGATGACAAAGGTATTCGAGAGTTTGTAGAGTTAGGTATCATTTTGTACATCATTATAATTTTTAATGGACAATTTATTGAATTTATAGAAGGTTAGTTTTCTAGAGCACTAACCAAAATGTCTATGATGCTTAGAAACCCATCTGTTTGTTAATTTACTGCCGCAGCCGCCTCCTCCGTAGGAAATGCTTTCAATACTAAATCTCTGATTCCACCAGCATGGAGTTCGATGTGCCTTACATTTGTCATGTATACAGAATGTCAGCACACTAGTTGTTCATTAGAACTCTCTGTTAAAGCTGTAGTGGAATAATAGGCAATACACTGACAGACTGATGCTGCTGTTGGAAGCACGTTTTTATCAGCATCTCATACATTTTTATCTCACGTCTTGAAATATTTGTGAATTTATTAAAAATGGGTCGCATATTAGCTTTTGGACCACCTTCCAAACCTTCTATGAAGAAATCATGAGAAGAACCTAGATTCTTTTAAACACAATTCTTAATGTTCCAGCAGAAGATGAGCATTTTCAGTGTAAAATCACCCTATAAAGTACTGCAATTCCTAACTTTAGTAAGATGCCACCAACAAATGATTTATATTGATTATATTGTGACTAAAATCTATTATCTCCCTTTGTATTTGTTTTTTTGTGAGCCTTACAACCAGACGCACACTACAATCCATTTCAATAGACTAAAAATGACAGAGCCTTCTCATCAAAAAAACTTCTTTTACCTTACACCTAAATAGTGTGAGGACCGTGGGACAACTTGAGAATAATTCACTGTTTTCACAAAGCAAGACAAAGGTCACAGAGTTTTAACAAAGCTTTCTTGGTGTTTCAAAAACAAATATTGAAATCATGTGCCAAAAAAAAAAAATGACAAAAATATGTTTCCTAATATGTTACTTAAACTTGACTGCTAACTCTATGCAATAAAAAAAAAAATTCAAACATCATTCAGTGATATGTCTGTGTTACCAGACAATAATGGATTACAGTCTAACCAGAAACTCAAATCAAAGGGAGTTACAATGTTACAATGTTACTTAAACACTTTATAAAAACAAGTTCCATAAAGCGGATGGAAAATATATCCCCATCTAATTGGGGAGCTGAGGTGCAGGCAACATAAATAGCCAGTATTGAATGTTAAATTAAAAGTTAATAAGTAAATAAAAAATCACAGTCTGGTCCTGTATTGTCACAGAGGAGTAAGGAACTAGATAGGTGGATGTAAACACTGTGCACTAGATTTGTACACTTACATTACTTGATGGGGTGGGCACAAGCAAAACGTGAATGACAGTTTACTGAACACTGGATGAATCGTGCTTACCAAAAGCCCCTCTACATGTATGTGAAAAATGCCCCTTTTTAAATAGTGACTGCCAATACCTGCTGAATTTTGTTGCTGGTTTTTAGACTCTGCACACTTAAGCCCTGATGCCCAGTGTATGCACTCTGACCCCTAAAACATATCAAAATTGTATAATCCACAATTGGCATATTTAATTTTCCTATAAGGCCATAGCATATGGTGCCTAAAGTATACTCATTGCATGTAAAGTTAAATGTCATTTACGAACACCGGCACTACTGTGCCATCCATAAGAGTGACAAGACAAACATGACTCCAGGCTTACTACTGTAGTCTGGCTGCTGCTGTTTACCCCTTCAGTCCGACCTCTGAAAATAAATTTTTTGACTGGTTAAAACTTCCCTTTTAAATGTTAATAAGTCACCCCAATGTGGTCTTTGTAGCTCGCGATGCTGAATGCATAATATTTAACAGTAAGACATGTACAAATTTGAGTTAAAATGTCCTTAACGTTGACTAGTAACCAAAAGCTATTTTTAATGTAGGATGGCTGGCTGGCTGGCCCATGGAGAAACATGGTGGATCAATATTAAATATTGATTCAGCTATTTTAGGCTGGGGACAAGCAAGAAAAATAATTTAATTATTCTTTTTTTAGAAAGTTACCTTCCCCCTGCCTGAAGCTCTTGGAGCCTAATTTGTATTAGCTCTTCAGATGTAGACCAATGATTGATTATCCCTGATGAGGTGTGAAA
Source organism: Triturus cristatus (assembly GCF_964204655.1). NCBI lineage: Eukaryota > Metazoa > Chordata > Amphibia > Caudata > Salamandridae > Triturus > Triturus cristatus. Next base: position 693,776,599 of record NC_140595.1, on the reverse strand, counting down.
ACTGCTCCTAGAGCAGAGACACCTTGGTGTGGGGAGGTGCCTTTGTTCTCTGGCAAGAAGACCAGTTTTACCCAGGAACTTAATTTACTTCAAAGGGGCATTCACATCACAAGCAAATGTTTGGTGACAACTGAGCAGCCCCAGCTTTTGTCCTCCCAGTCTGACAGGCACCAAACCCAGGAAAAGAAGAGGTGCCCCAGGACTGGTTTGTAGTAACCAGGATGGAGAGGATTCTCATTACCCTAGCCACACCTGTGTGCACACAGGCTCTGCACAAGGATAGAAGGGTTCCCCATCTTGGATTTTAAGAGTGAGGGGCAATGAGGGATTATTTTGCAGTAGTTCATACAGGAACAGCTGCAAAAGTGGGCAGGATTACCACTGGGAACTTCTGTCCCTTTGTTTAGCGACAGGCCAGGAGATCTCCTTGCTCACTACATGGTGCCATGCATATTGCACATACATGGCACCCCAAGGCACCTTCTTCAGAATACTCTGAACATGTGGAAAAACAAGAAGGACTGCACCTGCTGTTTGTGACCTGTTTGGAGACCTGAAGGAATGGACCTGAATCCGCTGGTGCCCAGTACATAGACTTCCACTCTAAGAGTCCATTGGCTGACCTCCTATTTAACCTAAAGGGGCACAACAAGCTGCAAGAGGCCTTTCCCTGAAATGCTCAGCTGACCAGTAACAACTGGACAGATCACTGACACAGTATCAAATTCAACAACACTGTTCAACACAAATATACAAATATTGGGTCAAAAATATTGTTTACCAAATTATCGTGTCCCTATCCTTATAATGGTATAGTACAGAAATATCAGAAAGCATTTTGTTTCACACTTATATTGTTAAAAAACTTATAAAAATAGTGTCTATATATATATAAATATATATATATATAATTGTTTTTAAAAAAATGAATTCTAAATAATTATTTTAATATATACCACTAATATAATGTTAATTAAATACACCTCACTAATATTTAAAACAGTAAATATATACTTATGTAAACACATATGCATATATATGTGTGTGTGTATGTTTATGTATATATCTATAATGTAACACAATTATTACAAATATATATTTTACTTTATTTTTTGTTTAATGTGTTTAATTTACTACTGTAAAAAGCACACTATATATACTTTTTTTACAAGGCACACAACGTATAGTAACAATTCCAAAACATTACATTATTAACCAGATAAATAATATTTAAAAAAATGTATGAAATACATTTACATTTTTTATAAACAAATTAAAATGTAAACAACTAATAAAAAATTCTAAACAAACTTTGATAATAGATTTACTTAACCAGTATTAGGAAAAGTATTGGAGTCTGGGAATCATAGATATACTATTCCCACTCTAGTTTCTGCAACAGTAGAGACACTGTAGGACTTCCGAGGGGCTAAATGTATTATCCCCACAACTATATTATGGAAAACAATAATAACAACACAATATTCTCAACAAACATATTACTTACCTAAAAAAATGATATTCTTGACAACTATATTCCTGCATCACAATATTATTTTTCAGACATTTCTGTCTCCCGATATTTACAACTCTATATATTGTCCAAATACCAACTAGACCTCACCTCGGCTGTAGTGAATCTTGACCCCACAAGTGCTGTTCCTGAGGTCCTGGATGTGGATTCTTGGATGTGTCTTATTATGCTTTTCCAAATCACCTTTGAAAAACTGGGACGCAGAAACATTATGAGCTTCAAGACCTTCAGAGAACTGGGAAAAACCTTATAATATGATCCATGCAAGACACAACCTCTGGGCTGAAAAAAAGAGGTCTCTCCTTCTTGGAGCTTGTCAGCAGCAGAATATCTGGTTCTGTAGGCCCTCGGTGAAGAGGTACCTGACCTTGTGAAACCTGCCATCACATACAACCTGTAAATTTGCCCTGCTGGAAAATTCCAAACTCTCAAACAGAGATTTAGATCTCGTGGATGGGTTATTCTGTCACAATGGTGATGGACATCCCCTCTGCTAAAATATAAATCTCATAGGATATAAAGGGATTTAAATTCCGGTGGACGTGATACACGTCACTGTTGTGATGGAGCAACCAGTCTGCAGAGATCTAAATCAGGCCCCAAGTCAGAAATAAAAGTACGTGACCGGGAAAAGTGGCAAAAGTATCAATCCAGCAAGAGAACTTCCCTGAGCATGAATTATGTATTTTCCTGTCCTGAATGTTCCTGCCTAAACCAACAGGTTCATCATGACCTCATCTAACGCCTATCTGGCTATTTGAAGACTTCTTTGGATACAGCCTGCAGTCTTACCCCTTCGAAGGATTTTCATTGTAAAGGCATGTGTGGTAAAGGCATATGCATGGTAATGGTTGCATGGTAATGGTATTGCGTTGTAATGACCACGTTCAAAGCAGGGGCAGTGCCTCCAATAGGACGCTGGGGCATTTCCCCACTCATAAATTGGCCCCCCTGGCCCGCCTATTACATGTAAGTAAATATATATTAATACACATACAACTCTCAATTTGTTATTCAGCTCGCACCTGCAGCACTCAGCCTTCAGCCATAGTGTCTGGCGTCGGCTGCTCTGAAGGAGGTGGGGCTTCAATTTACATATTAGCAGCATACCGGGGGAAGCGAGCTTATGGCACAAAGTGCGCATGTCTGGTTTGCCGGCTGCCTTTCTCTGGCCAGCCCGACATGCGCAGGAGAGGCTTCTCTCCACCTGCACATTCGGGGAGCGGGGGTTGATCAAAGCCGCAACCTTCGGTCTCCTAATAAGCAGTGAGTTTGCCTGCTCAAGCCAATCCTGGCACTGCTTTCATGCAGCGTCTGATTGGCTGAGTGCAGTTTGTGCATGTGAGAAGCACCGCGGGGGTTGGAGGCTCTGCTCACAGAGCATGACCAATCACTGTAATGGTTTACTGTGAAGCTATGCAGTGAGTGGCCATTACTGCAGGTGCTGGACAGGGCTGCTCAGCCAGCCTGTCTGTTCCTTCCCACAGCCGGCATCAGCAAGCGAGATGGGCCAGAGCACACCTGACCTCGTGCTGCTGTGGCCAGACTTGAGTCTGTCCTGACTGACTCCTTTGAGCCTGCGTTGCCACTAAGATCCCTCAGTGGAGTCGAATGGACAGTATTCACAACAACACTAAGATAGCCAGTAAGCCACTTTAGGCAGAAGTAGGTGGCACAATATGGAACTGGGGAAAGGAAGGGCCCAGCGAAGGCAAGGGTTTAGAGGGGTGATGGGGATAATGACGATGTTGAGTTGGGTTGGGTTCAGTGATTGTATATTGTTTTCACTGCCTATTGTACATGCATAAATTACTAACTTTCGATGAAGTCTGTTTTTCCAGGGATAAATAGACGATACCTGTAGCTCAGATTTACTGCCAAATCAGATTACTTCTGCCAAGTTGAACTATTTCCTCTCGTAACTTTCCCCTTAACTAGGACTAAACATAAATAGTAGTCTGTGCTGTCATGATATGGATGGTTGAGTCGTGTATTTCATTCCAGCAGGTCCAATGTCAGCCATCTGCAACTGGCCAGAGATTAAACCAGGCATTACTGCTAGAACACATCACCCAAAGACAAGTGTTGGAACACAACTGAGTCACATTGAATGAGGGACGGACACATTTAAGGAGCTCCAATCAATGTGCTTGGTGATGAGGTCCTAGCTAGTTGAGTGGCTGCTTTTTACGGATATTTTTCAGTTGAAACCTTTGTTGTGAACACAGTCCTATTCTTTGAGATAGAAGTTTTTAATCTGCCGTTGGTGGCAGGGTGGGTAAAGGGGGAGCCCAGACTAGAGCTGTATCCAGAGTAGTTTCATCTCTACCCCCTTGCTTGCCATTCAGACCTGAGCGCTTTTCAAGATCCCTAAGCCGTGGTGATAATATCAGAACTCTAGTGCCTAGTGCTAAGGTGTATTTCACTCCTAGCACTGGACAAACACTACCCTTTCCGCAATGTATTACATCAGCAGGATTTACATTATGGGACCCATTACGATCGACCGCCATCGCAGCGGGATGGAGACCATCCGACAAGTAGTTGGCGATTCCACCCACCATATTATGATGAGACTGCTGGGTAGGCAGTCAGAAACATGCCTTTTTAGGTCTCGTCTGACCCAGCTGCACGGCCGCTTTGATGTTTGATCGCGATCGCGGCCGCTTTGATGTTCCCACCTCCCGTCTCCCTCCTTAAGCCGCATGCACTTCCTTACCGAGCTTTCTATAATATGAAACACTCGCACGTTGATGTTTTTTATCCAAAATATTGTACAGGCGCACGTTTTTGATGGCACATGCCATGCAAAGGAAATTTAAAATAAACTGAACATGTTTGAAAATGAAGTGGTCAGTGACGAATCAAACAAGTCTACTGCTACCACCAATTTTCACAACATCTTTTACAAAATGTATAACATTAAACTTGCAGAGCAATGCTCGAAATTATTAAAGGCTGCACTGAAAGATTTTTTTGAAGCATGGAAAGTAATTACAGTGCATTGCCTTTACTCTCTTTTTGTCTGTGAGAAGCTCCCTTTAGACACCAATTAGAAACTCTCCTCACTGCCCAAGCCAGCCAGCTCTGTTCAAGTAAAGCAGCCAAGCGGGCAGGGCCCCATTGATGATGGAGTCTGCTCTTCCTGGACGTGTGGAGGAGAATGACATCCCCGTTAATGTCAGAGGTGCTCCACGCCCGGCCGGCTCTCACAAAGCCACTTTATTCCTAACGTCGTTTGTTTGACACATTCACATCACTCGGAGCTTCCCGCGTGATATTAATGCCAGTCATCCACTTGCGCACGCAGCACTGTAAAACACACAAACCTCTATGTCTGTGCCGACAAACAGTAGCAGATAAAAGCAGAATTCCATGTAAATGGCTCGCCCATCTTCCGGGAGCACATTGTTCACAATTGTCAGGGAAACAAAAGATTCGGACCCGGAACGGGAGAGGAAAACATCTGTTGAAACGACACCCCTGACAAACTCCCACTCACTCACTCGCCCGCTCAATATTCAATGTATCCCAACAAAACAGGAGACTCGCAGCTCCCACTGGCAGATGCTCTACCCAACTAGGCGCCCTTACCTGCCAGCCAATCCTCTCTCCAGACCAGGAATCTGCACTCCTCTCCTATCCACCTGCCATCTCACCATTATAGGCTTTTATACTTGTAAAACAAGACGAAAATGCACCAATAGCATTTTAGGGACTGTCATTTACACATGTAACAATAAAACCAAGAACAGCAATAACTATGCATTACTTCGTATTATTGGTAATAGTAGCAGCAGCTGAATTAATATTGGTTGTAGTTTAATGTTGTTGTGTGTCTTCAGTTCTGAGACAGTCTGTTTTATTTTGCCCTCCCACTTACATCAAGGAACTGGTCACAATTCCATGAAAGCTTCACTCTGCTTAATTGTTCTTTACATATGAGTTTGCTATGCATCACAAGATGCACAGTAGTAGCTGCAAGTCTGGTTATTGTTTGATTCTGGCTGATGTTTCAGGTTCTGGCTTGCTGTGAGCTGCGGCAAGATTTGACTCTGATTGTTGCTCCTTACGTGGAGGGACCTGGTCTTGGGTTCCTCCTGGTTCTTTATCCCACCCAAGGCGCATAGCCTGTTTATAATGTGCTGCATTACTAAACACTTAAAAGGTCCCAAAGGTGAGAACTATTGGATATGCCAATGCTTGTTTCTATTGTGGCTTGTGCTGCGGCCCGGAAAAGGGCTGCAGCACATGCTGCATTAGAAACAAGCATTTGCAATGCAATAGGTCTCGCATTTATGCGAGTTTAAGCTATTGGTATTGTAAATGACATTGACTTTTATTTATGTTTCAAAAACCAAAACATAAATAAAAGGCGTTGTCATTTACAATGCCAATAGCTCAAACTAGGGTAAATGTGAGACCTTTTGCATTGCAAATGCTTGTTTCCGTTTCAAATTATGCCAGCAGTAGCATAATACACAAAGATATTTCTTTCACAAAGGAAAGGGTGAAGGACCAGGGACACCTAGTAACAGCCTGTGGTACTGCACCCATTTCTTCGTGAAAGGAATTTCTTTGCGTATTATTATTTCTTATTTAGGATTAGCGGTTATGATCAAATACGTTTAGATAATCCAGGGAATAAAAGGGAACCGCAAACATAGGGAGCAGATGGATGGCTTGTGTGATCAGAGATCCCAACATACAGACAACGGGAAATATTGGGAAAGTAATGTAACTCTTTATATTGCCACTGCAGCCGGTGTACTATTGATCGGTAGCAGGGGAGGGTGATACCATGGGTGCTCGTTCAGTTTTGCCTGATGTTCTGGTCAGTGGGATTGGTGTACACACAGACAGCAGCTGTGGTTCTGCAGCGCCGCGCGTTTTCTGTTATATATACAGCTCTTTATTAACCCCTTCGATGCTGCGCAGATTCCGCCGCTGTGCTGGCGGAATCTTGCGCGGGCGGGTTCATGACGGAATGGTTCCGTCATGAGCACAGCTCAACCGTGGGTCATGACGGAACCATTCCGTCATGAGCACCGAAGGGGTTAAAAGGCAGTGAGTCGTCATGCGTGTGCCTGCTACTGCACTATGAGCACTTATTAAACACACATAATTACAGAGTCGCTGTGCTCCTGTGTGTGTGCCCGTGCCGCAGTTTACACCAGTGTGGCCGGTGAGGGTGCTTTTCGTTCAATTGTGCAGTGTGTGTTAGATTACAGTGATATAGTTTGCAGATTACTTTCCGTCTACACCCCTGCTGATGGTTGTAGAGAGCCACCCGGGCTCTCTTATACAATGTTGCGCTAAAACACGCATCCACCCACCCCTCGGGGCGGGCTCATCCCGAGGGGATAAATAAACGTGGGCAAGACCGCACGTGGTCTTCGAGTAACCCAGAACTCACGCTACGGTTCTGTGTCCTTTATTTGGTATCACTCCCAACTAACTGAGACCGAGGCCTGCCGCGCTACACTGGCGACGAGGCCGGTCGTGCCTGGCGTGCTGTCCTATCAGCCTGCGCGGGGAGTGTGCGGAGCCCACCCGTATTGCTGACGCCCCCGCTGCTCACCAGCTTCATCCCGGTGATTGCGGAGCCCACCCGCGTAGTGCTGGAGGCGGACCGCCTCCCAAAGTGGCCTGCTGATCGGGGAGCCCACCCGCATGCTGCTCCCTGCACCGGACGCTTCCAGCGCTGTGCGCGCTCTTCAGGGGTGAGTGGCTGACCCGGCGCCTGATCGGAGCTCTGCTCCCGCCCCCGATCCGAGTCCCTCTGGAGGATTCACCTCGTGCTGGCCCTGGTTTGCATCGGCCGATCGGGGGAGGGGGCCTTGACAGGGCTGCCCTTTCTCCTGCCTGCCTGAACTGTGTCCAAGGCTGCGTGGTGCAGCAACTGAAGTCCGTGGGAGGGAACAACAAGGCCCAGAGCAGGGAGAGGAGGTCAGGAGCAACAAGCATTGGCAAAACCAATGTTCCCAGAAGTTTAATAAACAAGCCTTGGCAGAGCCTCAGTACTAAGTGAGAGTGACCACACTGGGATAATAAGCACTGGCAAAACCCACAGGTCCCACCAGTACATTCGCACGATGTCTTCAGGGCCTGCGGCAGGCGCTGGTGCACCACAAGCTGGCGGGTCCAACGCAGGTGCTGGCAACTACCCACCACCGCCACCGGTGGTCACCCACAACGCAGTAGCGCCCCTACCACCGTTCAGCGAAACCGCAGACCCAGCTACCGCCGCCCCGCGATGGAAGGCATGGGCGGGGCGACTGAATCACTACTTTAGAGGGACCCGAGAAACCGATGGGGCAGTGAAGCGGTCACTACTCATATATTATGGAGGTACTGAAATCTATGACTTGTTCGACACGCTTCCCAACACTGGGAATGATGATGATTATGACGCAGCGGTGGCTGCGCTGAATAGACATTTTGATCCTCAACTGAACCCGGATTTTGAAAAGTTTAAGTTCCGGAGGGCGTGGCAAACCGACACCGAATCCGTCCATATGTTTTACGCGCGGCTGCGCTGGCTGGCCAGCACGTGCCCCTTCACGGACCAGAGAGTGGAGATAAGGGATCAGATCATATTGGGCTGTCGCTCCAAACTCTTACGGAAGCTGATTCTCCGGCAGCCAGGGATCTCGCTGGATGAAATCCTAGTACTAGCACGGTCCCACGAGCTGTCCGATGCCAGGGCGGAGGAAATGGAAGCGGCCCTACACGTGCCCGTGGCCGCAGGACCGGGGTTCAAGAGCGTACCCATCAAAGAAGAAAAGGTGGAAGCGATACAAAGGCGGCCGGCCGCACCTCGCCCAGCGCCCAAACCTGCGACTGGGGCCTCGTGTGGATACTGCGGGGACGACCACCCGGCAACGGCAGTCTGCGGGGCAAAAGGCAAGGCATGCTCCCACTGCGGAAGAATGAATCACTATGCCAGAGTATGCCGGGGTGGGCGTTTCAGACAACCGTCATCGAGACCCAGGTTCGGGCCACAGCAAGTGCGCCAGGTCTCGCAGGAAGACCCGCTGCCAAGCGAAGACCGTCAGCCACAGTCGCGGGCCCCGATATATGAGGATGAGGACGACGAGGTATTCGTAGTATCGTAAGTCAGCAGGATAGGCTCCCGGCGGAGGCCGCCGCCCATGTGTTCAGTCTCAGTGGGAGGCACCGAGGTCCAAGCCCTCCTCGACACAGGGGCGTCGGTCAATGTGATGGACTCCGACCAATATGACCGTCTGTCGCCGAGACCCCCCTTGACGCCATCCAAGGCGCGGATTTATACGTATGGAGGGACGGACCCTCTTCCCCTCCGTGGCGTCATCAGTGCCACCATCGCCAGCAGGGGAAACTCGACTCAGACACAATTTCATGACACAGAAGGCAAGAAAGGGATGCTGCTCAGCTGTCATACTGCAGATTACCTTGGGCTAGTGTTCTTTGCGAACCAGGTTCATGACTCCCACGCCGAGCACATACTCAAGGAGTTCCCAACACTCTTCACCGGCCTGGGAAAACTAAAGGGCAAGAAGTTCAAGCTGCACATAGACACGTCCATATGACCGGTAGCCCTCAGACATCGGAGGGTGCCGTTCAACCTGCACCCGCAAGTGGAAGAGGAGTTGCGGAAGCTCGAAGATCTGGATGTCATTGAAAAAGTCTCCGGACCCACTCCCTGGGTGTCCCCGCTGGTCGTGGCGCCCAAGCAACCAGGGGCCATCAGACTCTGTGTGGACATGCGGCTGCCCAACACAGCAGTGAAGAGGGAGCAGCACATCACCCCCACGATGGACGACATCGTGGCGGACCTCAACGGGGCCAAATGGTTCTCGAAGCTGGACCTAAATGCTGGCTACCACCAGCTAGAACTAGACCCCAGCAGTCGATACATCACCACGTTTTCGACCCATGTCGGCCTCCGGAGATACAAAAGGCTGAGTTTTGGTGTCTCCTCCGCGGCAGAGGTATTCCAGAACGCCATCCGAGAGACCCTGTCCGGTCTGCAGGGCGTGATCAACCTCAGCGACGACATTTTAGTCTACTCCAACACGCTGGAAGAGCATCACACACACCTGCGGGCCACCCTCCGGAGACTGACAGAGTGCGGGCTGACGCTGCACTAAGGGAAGTGCTCCTTCTACCAGGACAGTGTAGACTTCTTTGGATACACGTTCACTCGAGAGGGGTTGCTGGTAGATCCGAGAAAGGCGGAAGCCATCCGAGCGGCACCCACCCCGTGCAGTCCCACTGAAGTAAGAAGCTTTCTTGGAATGGCTACCTACTGTGGGAGGTTCATCCCGAGGCTAGCCGCGATGTCTGAACCACTACGCGCCCTCACGCGCCACGATCACCCGTGGGAGTGGACCCCGGCGGCCAACAAGGCATTCCAAGAGATCAAAGAGGGGCTCCGCGACAAGACAATCATGGCCTACTTCCACCCCCGGAGGAAGACAGAGTTGGTAGTAGATGCCTGCCCGGTGGGACTCGGTGCCGTCCTCTTGCAGGAACATGGGCACGAAGTATGGAAGCCCGTTGCGTACGCTAGCAAGGCGCTTACTGACACTGAGACGAGGTATGCCCAGATAGAGAGAGAAGCGCTGGCCATCAAATGGGCCTGCCAGCACTTCCACTTGTACCTGTGCGGACAGGACTTCACCGTCGTGATGGATCACAAGCCGTTACTCCCCCTGTTCACCGGATTGTCGAGGCTGGCACCGCCGCAGATCGAACGCTGGGCCGTGCAGCTCCAGGCGTACCAGTTCAAGGTGATCTACCGGCCGGGGGCTCACAATCCCGCGGATTACTTGTCCCGGCATCCGCGATCAACCCCATCAGCTGCCATACCGGAAGACACGTGCAACACGGAGGCCTTCGTCAGCATGGTATCGCAGGGGTCCTGCCCGAAAGCTATGACCCTGGAGGAGATCGGTCAAGCCACTCAGGAAGATCCTACTCTCACCCGCGTCCGCAGGGCGCTAGACAGCAATGGATGGGCCCGCTTCCTAGACGGGGTTCGAGCCCTGCGACCAGAGGTCAGTCACGTTCGACAGCAACTATGGCAGGTCAGGAGTGAACTCAGCGTAGGGGGAGAAGGAGTCATTCTGAGGGGAATGCTCATTGTGGTCCCAGAAAGCCTCCAGAGGAAAATCCTGGCGCTTGCGCATGTGGGCCACCAGGGGATGGCCAAGACTAAGGCCCGGCTCTGGGACAAGGTGTGGTTCCCGGGGATGGACGTGCAAGTGGATGAAATGGTCCGACAGTGCCACGCTTGCTCTATCACCGGAGGAGATCCGGCTCCAGCTCCAGTGATTACAGAAGAAGCAAGTAAGACGCCGTGGACCCATCTCAGCATCGACTTCGGGAGATTCCCAGACGGCAGGCACATGCTGGTCATGGTCGATTCCTTCTCGAAGTTCCCGATAGTGGAGGTGATAGCATCCACTGCGTTCCCTCACGTCAAAAAGGTTCTGGACAGAATATTCGCAACTATGGGGCTGCCAGAAGAAGTCAAGTCGGACAATGGGCCCTCATTCCAGGGGCGGGAGTTCCAGGAATACCTGACCAGTCTGGCGATCCGACACCGGAAAATCACCCCCCTCTGGTCTCAAGCCAATGGAGAAGTGGAACGGCTGATGAGGACGCTCAATCGAGCGCTGCGGATCGCCGTGGATAACGAGGAAGATCTGGAAGCAGCTCTAGATCAATTCCTGGGAATGTACCGCCAGACCCCACACAGCACCACCAAGTGTGCTCCTGCTCACATCCTGTTCAAGCGAGCCCCGCAGGACAGCATTCCGGCGGATCCAGGCTGGGCCCCGGTGGAAAGAGACGGGGTAGCTATTCAGGCGCGGAGGGAAGCAACGAACCGGAAGGCTAGCGAGGCCCGGAGAGCCCAGGACACAGTGGTACGAGTTGGAGACCGTGTGGTCATCAAAGATCGGCACCCCGGCTGGAAGTTCCGAACTCCCTATGAGCCTGAAGTGTGGAAGGTGACCCAGGTGCAAGGGACCATGATCACGGCACGGAGAGGACACCAGACCGTCACCAGGAATGTGTCGAGCTTCAAGGAGGTTCCCGAGACGGGCATGGATGGCAAAGGGCTCGAGTCACCAGGGGTTTTGACGGAGAGTGGTGCCCCGGCGTCTCCCGGTGGAGGGGTGTCACCTCCGGCAAGCGGGCAGTCGGCGGCCCCAGGTGGAGAAGACCATCAGAGACTAACTGATTGGGGTCCCGTGGCCGGTGCTCCTGGGGTTACCCCGTTGGACAGGTCTCCCGACCCCTCCACTAGAAGTCAACGGTATGGACTACGCCCCAATCCTGCACCTAGTCAGAGACTAAAAGACTATGTATATACTTCCCCATGATGGGGTGCACTAGGGGACAGCTAACTAAAAGAAAGGAGGAATGTAGAGAGCCACCTGGGCTCTCTTATACAATGTTGCGCTAAAACACGCATCCACCCACCCCTCGGGCGGGCTCGTCCCGAGGGGATAAATAAACGTGGGCAAGACCGCACGTGGTCTTCGAGTAGCCCAGAACTCACACTAAGGTTCTGTGTCCTTTATTTGGTATCACCCCCAACTAACTGAGACCGAGGCCTGCCACGCTACAATGGTGTCTGCTCTCACGTCCGACTCAGAACAACTGGCAGGCAGCATGGCGAGAACGTGCCGGAGTCTGAGCTGCTCCCAGCGGTGCAAACCATGTCTTTTTTTTTTGCATATTTATATAGCGCAAACTCGACCCGAAGGTATTGGAGCGCTTTACATGAACACCGTATTTATATTACACATTCAGGCACGGGAAGATTAAGTGATTTGCCCAGAATCACAGGATGTGGACGCGACCTTGAGGCTCGAACTCTGGTTTCCAGCACCAAAGTCTTCAGTTTATCCGACGAACCACATCCTCTCCCCATTCCTGGCCTCGCTCTCGACACATGCAGACAGCGTTCACATGCATGACACCCCGAGACATGCCTTGAGAACACAGGTCACAGTGGTCGCATGTGCTGGTGACACCATCGCAAAAGCATGTTTAATTTTAAAATGAAAACAATCCATTAGCAGACCTTACACACAAGTGTAAACATGCGTAACTTCCGGACCATTTTACACACACGCAGAAGGCGGGTGAGCAGACAGGCCGGCTATTCCTTTTATCGAGATAAAAGCATATTAATGACATCAGATGAGCGCTCCACTTTCTGGGGAACACTTACACCTCCCAAGAAGTGTGAAAAAATGCAATCACTCTAGAGGTTAATTAGTGGAGAGAAAGATATGCTCCCTCGGTGGAGACGAATCCTAAATGAAGCATTATGTAAATGTGAGCGATTGGCGTTGCAGATGCTAATTGTTTTTCTTCCATTTCAAAGTATGCCAGCAGTACGCAAATAAATATCTTTCACGAAGGAAAGGGTGCAGGACCAGGGACACCTAGGGACAGCCTGTGGTACTGTACCCTTTTCTTCGTGAAAATAATTTCTTTGTTTATGCTAATACTGGCATACTTTGAAATGAAATAAAAATTTGCATTTGCAATGTCTGTAATGTCCGGCGCGCGATGAGGCGTTCTAGCCTACAGCGCTGCCGGAGAGCGCTAGCGCTGACGCGTGACGTCAGACGCTAGTGGGTATTTAATAAAGAGGTGTGGCCTCGGCGGGCAGTCGGAGCCGCGTGTACAAACCAAACCACCGGCTCCTGTGTTTATTTAGCGCGAGCGCGCTAATATGACAATGAGCATTTATTAAAATGCTACAATGTCAAGAGCTGGCAGTTTGACTAATACGACAGGTATTGCACTGCAAATGCTGTGAGCAGCCTCCTGTGTGGCTTCAGTAGTGAATATGTCATTGTGGCAGGAAGCAAAAAGTAAACCTTCAATTCGCCCAATAGAAGTTAAAAGGTAGGACAAAGTGAAAGGAAACACGCATTCACGAGGTAAGAATCAAAGGTAAACTGAATGGAAGTAAGGTATTCTCTGATACAAGGAAACAGGAGACTGCAAAGACAAGTGACCGTAAAGAGGGAGAGTAGCCCCCCTCCCTCAACCAGATGGCTCACTGCAGGCAATTAAGTGCCAGCGAAGCGGTTGCCTCAGGGACTACACGAAAGTTACCATAGAATTAACAGCCAACAGTAATCAACAAAACAACAGCAATGCCAGACTTCATCCAATCTACCATAAAACCAACAGCTAACAGAAATCAAGAAAACCACAGCAATGCCAGACTTCATCCAATCTCGAGGTGCAGGAGAAATCACACAGAGTCGAAGCCAATATACAGATTACTTTAGGTCTCGCTTAGACAGCGCATGCGCTGCCAAGGCGAGACCTAAAAAAGCATGTTTGCAAACATCCATGCACAGTGTGCCAGGCACCATGGGCCTGGCACACTGTGCATGGATGTTTGGGGGGCACCACATGTGCCCCCCTGGACACAAAGCAGTGGCTCACAGGGGACGGGGCCCCTACTAGGGGCCCCAAAGTCCAATTCTGACAGCCTTTTCATGGCGGTGGGACCACCATGAAAAGGCTGTTGAAATGGACATCATAACCTTACGGCTGTACCTGTGCAGGCACCACCTTCATTGTAGGGATTATTGTGTGACCGCCACCCCGACGGGCTCCTTGAGCCAGTCGGAGGCGGCGGTCTTCACCCCCCCTCTACGTTCTGACTGCCGGTATCGTACTCCTGTGCTCGGACCTTTGCCCTGGATGTCAGGCGGACCTCCACCGACGGCCTGTAGGTGGCGGTCCACCCAACATCATAGTGAAGGCCTATATGTGCTTGAAGTTTCTTTGCTTTTTTACTTACATTTTTTGTTAACATGTACCACCTTGTGGATGTTACTCAGCATTATGCCTCAAAGATTTATAAATACTTCCTCGTTAGCATCATCAGTGTCCAATTGGTCTGGTTCTCAGTAGCAAGTCTGTTGGTCACATTATTAATTGCCTAAGTGATGGGGAAGAGGACAATAACAATTTATTGGTGCTTAATTTGAAATGGTGATTGCAGGCAGGTCCCATCGGCACTCATTTTTGGAACAAACACATTTTGCCCCATCAGCAGACTTTGAGGAACAGAGAGAAAATTCACAAAAGGGGGAAACAAGAATGAACAAAAAGAAGGAAACCTGCTACAAACAAAGAAAGCAGAGATGAAAAGAAAATGTAAGAGAGAGGAAAGGGGCCGGGAGTGTAGGTTAGAGAATGAAAAAGGCACAGGTGCAATCAATACTGGACAACTTTGATATTCGGCCTTCCTTGCCTCCTCAACATGTAAGAGTGCCGAGTATGGGATTAGATGGCATTCTTGTTGTGCTTCTGTGCAAGGGAGGATCATTATGAGTAGTCTCCTCAACCCTGTGCCCCCAACAGTCTCAGCAAACTTTAGAAGTGTCTTGCACCACTGGGGGAGGGGAAGCGTGTTATGTAATACTGTAGGAAAAATACCCCATCTCATCCAACAGTCGGGGGCAGAACCGCAGCATGGGCAGTGTAGTTCCTTAACCCTGCAGCACTCAAGTGTCTCAGCAGTGCTTCAGCAGCATCCGCTGCAGGGGGGGGGGGGGGAGTGCACTGTGAAACACAGCAGGGAAAAGGGCTCCCCTTAGGTATTGTTATCTCAATGTCTTTTATGACGTTCTGTGGTTATACTGCATAAGCAGATACCTACGTCATCATCATATGAACATAACAACACTTTCACTATGGCTTTATTAACCTTCTTGCTCTCTCAAAATTGCTTGAAAATGCACCATATTCCCACTCTTTTTTTCAAACTTTTCTCAGGGAGACAACCACACCGACTCCCCCTCCCCCCCCAACTCCCTTATGCCAGTCGGGCTCACTCACTACTCATGTTCGCCACAGGGCACTCATCACACACTTTTATACCTCATCAGTTTCAAATGTCACCAGGTGCCACTGGTTAAAAGGTTGTGTCACCCTGGTTTAGTTTCTCATGAGAAATCTCTTTCTTTCAGCCACCGTCAGTGCAGAAGTGGCCGTCGAGGTAAAGATCACCAACCAAGAGTTCAGCACAGAGCTGACGGATAGTAACAGCAACGAATATCAAGTCTTTGAGGTCAACTTCAAAGCTCAGGTAAGACAAGAGCATGTGTGAGAGGAGGGCTGCCAGAAGAACCATCGAAATGTGTTCTGTTCCTGTTTAAAAGTTTGTTTTCAGGTCAGTTGCGAAACAAACTGATAAAAGGGCAAAATAACATTAGCCACAGTCTTTGAACGAAGGCTCTCTGTATACATCTTTCACAAGAGCAGATTGAAAAAAAATCGAAAAGCACGTTAACAAATGTGTATAGTGCCATGTGGGCAACAGTTCATTAGGGAACATTACAGGCATTTGCAGAGGTGATTTTTTATTTCTGTAAACGTGCTAGATTAATAAGCGTTCACTACGATAATAGTATTGATTTTTATACAATTCATGCACACAGAGGCACACATCACACTGGCACACATGGAGCACGCCCACATGCGCATAGACCGGCAGGCTGACAGACGCCATTTTCGTAGACCAGCAGAAACGTAGGCACACATGCACATCAACCCGGTAGAGCACGGGGCATAGAGCGCTGCGCATCAGCGGAGCACAGAATGATGTGCTGTATGAAAGACTTAGGGGCATATCATCAAGCCCCAGAGATAAAATTATCACCGCTTTAGCGTCTGTTTTCGGCCGGAAAGCGGCGATAATTTTATCGCCTAATCAGCAAGGTCACGCTATCGCGTGAATACTTGCATTATCGCCCTTTCCCCCAACGCACATCTTTGCATCTCTAATGAGATGCAAAGTGGGCGCAAAGTAGCGATAACCTCTGTTATCGCTACTTTCCTTATGCCTGCTTCAAAACTGACTTAGCCATGATATCCTATGTAAGGTGGATATCATGGCTAAGTATGCCTTGCCCTATCAGCAAGCTTTTGCCAAACCTTGTGCGATTATCGCTGGATTTCCAGCGATAATTGCACAATTGGCAGCTTGCGCCCTGAATTTTATCGCTTTGGAGATAAGCGTTGCTGATAGCACGCTGTCTCTACGATAAAATTCAGAGTTGGCCGGCGATAATTATCCTTGCGCTAAGAGCGCTGTGCGATAATTATCACATGGCCTTGATGATATGCCCTTAGTGATGTACATCAGGAAAGTGCACGATGGTGTGCACCACAGAAGCATTGGCGGATGAGCCCCAGCAGAGCAGTGAGCAATGTGCCTCAGGGAATCATTGGACAATGTGCCTCCGGAGAGCACCGGATGACACACTCATGGGAGCAGTGTGTGACGTGCATGGAAGTAATAGGTACAGTACTTCCGGTGGGCACTGGTTGTTGCAAATGAAATGAGCATTGAATCCTATACTACTGAGAGACAATGGATGAAGTACGGTGCATAGGCACGGAAGTGTACACATTATTGGGGCATACCATGATGTGCATTAGGTGGCATAGGGTGATGCACAAATGTGGAAACATGTTGTTATGCCACTTGTCATGTGCTGCACCTTTTTGCAGCCCTGGGCTTTTGAACAGTAGTATTTTTTTAGGCGGGAGAAATAGGAGTACTTTTAGTAATTCTGCATTACTCTTTCAGACAGAATTACGCATAATAATTCAAGTATTCCTCTTCATGTAATTAGGAGTAATTTGCGGGAACGATCCTGAAGCGAGAGCACATTTCACTATTCATGATCTGCTGCATTTAGCGGTTTCTTAGTACAAAATACATTCTTGCATCCATTTTGGATGAGAGGGAGCTCTTTGTGCTAAGAAAATAGTGCTAAATAACGGTAGTAAGTTGGGAAAAATCCTACCCCAAGAACACATTTAGTGAGCCTGAGTGGCTATTTGCGCTCACTATTCCGGCACTGTTGCATTTAGTACTATATCCCATACATTTTGTACTCAAGGGGGGATTTTTATGCTGAGAAAAGTGCTACATGTAGAATTGCACTCTTATGTAATTTGAGTGTATTCTCATGAAATTCTTAGGTAACTCCACATGTTTGCAGTACATGGAATTATGCAAGTTATGTCCACCTCCTAGTATTTTTCTTGTTGACACTTTTAAGCCAATGGGCTATAAGCTTTACCTAGAATGGAAAAAGAAAATCTCATAGCCTCAATTTAAACATTCCTGTTGGCATAAAAGCCAGAACTCATTGAAGGTCTTGACAGATATTGAGATGGACAGAATAATTGAAAATTATAAGAATTCTGCTAATTTAAAAAACTACTACAAACGTGGTAATCACATGATGTAAATATTACAATCAAATGGACAGACAGAATTTCATAAAACAGTTGTGAAAATACAATTGCATGGTTAGGTCAGCAAAAGAAGGCTTACATTCAACAAAATGTTGGCGGTTGATAATGTCTCAAAAGGGATTTTTAAGAACAGTGATGCCCTAAATACTCCAGTGGCCATTGCCAACACAATAGTACCCATTAAGAGCTGGTGAAAGATTATTTAGCATATATTTATGAAAAAACTGGTAACATCAGAGGCGAACTGGCTAGTGATGTGGGGGGAGGAAGCAGTGGTGGTTTCAGAGACCTATTGGGTAGAGTGTCTAAATCAAAACATTAAGGCTTCTGTCCATTGAACATGGTGAGACCAGCCTATAGCAACTTGTCAGACTTGGTCCCGCTTAGATGTGTGTTCTGCCCATTTTGAGAAATTTATCAGCTGTGTTGTAGAAGTGTGCATAGTGCAAATTATAAATTAATGTCTGAGTTTTTATCTAGTACTTAGAGAGTTTAAAGTGGCTTTTATACTCCCACTGTCAAAGAAACCGTTCCTATGCACTGAAGGGCCATCAAACTTTAGACATGTCTCGCCACTACCATAGCTTTCAAAATTGTTGGGCAGGGCATTTACTTCTCAGCTTCGAAGGTTTGTGGAATTAAATAATAATTTGTTGTTGGATGATGCACAAGCAGAGTGGGCCATTGAACAAGTAGTGATGCTAGTAATTGATGAGTTACGAATGATAGTTGATAAGGGGACACTTAGGGGCAGTTTTATTATTAGATCTATCAGCCACCTTTGCTACCATTGACCATCACAGACTCACACATTGTCTATCCAGTGGTGTGATAAAATGCATGGCACTGCTTTGTATGGCATCTTTTCTTCAGGACAGAACTCAAAAAGGCCAAAATCTGTACTTTTTTCCCTTCCAAACTCTTTCCACACAGCAGGAAGCACCCACGAGCACAGCTGGCTCACGACACTTCACCCACCCACACATGGCACCCCATTGCCATGTGTCAGCACGTCAAAAGGAGGTGGCCGAACAGATGTGGGCGGGGTCCTAACTCATGGAAGGCGAACTAGATCACATATGTTGGTGTCCATTACACTTCAGGGACCACCCACACCCCACAAAGGAGACCCTCACAGCCATAGAGACACATGCAGATGCACATTCACAGTACAGTACCACGCCCAGGGGCAGGCAAATAGTAGTCACACACCCACGTTGGCTCTGCCTACTACGGCCCAGCCCAGTCCCCTTAGGAAATGAGCGGGTGACGACAAAACTACATGTCCAAGCTCCAACCCGCTGCCTGTGGTGACATGTCTGCATTCGCTGTACACTGCACAATGTAATGTCATACGGCCCAGGGCACTCATGCATACAACAAGACCACAGGGACACAGGCAGATATCATGTTGAACTGGCTACGTGCACTTGTACCCGGCCCCTTTAGTGGCAGGGCCACATGTACAGTGATGCCTGTGCTGGATGTGTGTGGGGTGAGTGTAAGCCAGCACGCACGGAGTGCTTGGTGCTGGCAACCACTTGAACAGTGGAGACTAGTGCAACGGGAACTGAAAACACCTGCATAACAGAGTCAACTGCTGAGCAACATGGAGGGAGCTGGAGAAAGCCAAGAGGACACACAACATGCAAACAGAAGTGTCCGTGAGTTGCAGTGCACTGTGGTTGAGGATCTAGAGATGAGCGCGCTCATGTGAAGAAAAAGTCTTGAATTGTGTCCCTTCGAGATATTCCAGATGCAGATGCAGTGGGGTGTGTTAGACCTGCATCAGCTTCCTCACCAACGGCCCAGGTCTCCCACACTGCTTGACATGACATTGCTGCGCAGCCTCTCCACCTTCTGCATTCTGTCCATCAGCAGTTATTTTGCACAGCCTCTCCACAGCACAAAACATAATCAGTAACAGACGATGGCTTGCGGTGCACTGAGTTAATGGCACCTAGTGTGCTGAGCAGGGTGTCAGTCTGATGATTGCATCCATGACTGGTGTTTTGCAACTCCGTAGGTTTATCAGGACCACCGTTTTGACTCTGGCAGATGGCGGTTGGAGATTGTCCTGGTGGAGGTGGCGTGTGCCTCCTGCGGTGATGCGACGTCCGGGCCGGTCAGGAGTCGATTTCATGTGTGAGCTCTAGTGGACCGCAGTTGAGGTCGGAGGCAGCGGACATCACAGAGGCCACAGACACATGGCGTTTATGACACTAAGGCCATCGCCTCAGAGGCCAGCCAATAGCCCAGAAGAAGGGGTAACGGACATGACCAGCACAGAGTTAGTGGCCCCGGATGCACAGCGGCTGGCACATGCTCCTGCCACGGGACGGTGACTTGCAGTGCAGTCAGATGGGCCATGCGACCTGAGCTGGTCTTCATCAATGTCCGAGGTGTATGTTGCAGAGTGTTGGGGAGGACAGTGGAAGGGGTCCTCCAGGGCATTAGGCAAAAGGTCTGATGTTAGCCGTAATTAGCAAATGGTGGAGTGGAATGCCACGGCCTCATTTTCGCCACAAAGTTAGTATCACCTCCATGATGGCGACAACAACCTCAAGTCCATGGAGTCAGTCGCCCCCAAAGTCCATCCAGAAATTGACCATGGGTCTCGGGGAATAGACATATTGGCAACGGGGCTGAAAGGGGATGCTGCAATGAGGCCTGTACAAAGACATAAAGTCTTCCATAAATAAATCGAGGCTGAATTCAAAGGTGTGTGTGACCTATTCGACCGCAGTGTAGGCCGGGGGCAGCGGTCAGCAAGGGCCCACAGCCACCTGTCATTGGGATGCTATGCACATGGTTGCTGCCACCTGACCACAGGGAGTACAGTGAAGTGGAATCTTCATTTTAATGCGTACACTGACAATGTATGATCAAGACTCAATTCCAAATGTGTGACCTACTTGTCCGTAGTGTAGGCCGAAGGCAGTAGTCAGCAGGGGACCACAGACGCCTGTCATTGGCTTGCGATGCACAGAGTTAGTGGCAACAGGGCAGTTGTCAGTAGTGTTCGATGACCTCTGTAACGATGATCCTATTCCCTCCGGACTGCAACGCATCATCCTCTCACGCCTCTCCTTCCGTGCGAAGATATGTAATCTGACTTTGAAAAATCGATGTTCAGTTCCAATTCTGTGACCTACTTGTGCGCAGCGTAGGCCTAGGGCAATAGTCCGCGTGGGCCCACAGACACGTGTGGTTGTAATGCTATGCACAGAGTTGGTGGCACCATGTCGAAGGGAGTATACTGGTGTAAACTCTGCAATGAACATATGTACTCTGTCATCGTGTAATCAAGACTCAGTCCCAAATGTGTGACCTGCATGACCGTGGTGTAGGCCGGAGGCGGCAGTAGAGTACGTCAACGTGAAAGGACTACAGCGGGCCTGTGTCGTGGAGGCCATGATGGTCTGAGAGGCTGCCAAGGACGTGGTCCTCGGGGTTGGAGCTTGTGCAGGCTCGTGGTGGGCCATCCTTGACACACGCCGGTGTCGGAAGGTCATCAGTGTGGCCTGACGTCTTCGGGGTCCAGCGGGCCGGGGTAGGCAGGCGCACAGGATCGCAGGCAACTCTGCTCACGAGGATGGTGTCGGCCTCGTGGCGTGGTGAGAGGCGACGCCCTGGCAGAGACGTTGGTCTTTCCGGAAGAGGACCACGCCCAGGACTACGTGCTTTTTATTCACATACCTATGCTGACCTGGCATATGCCGGGCCATCCCACTCCGCTCACGCTTACGGTGGGGACGTAACAGGCAACATTGCGGCAAACTCCCCCACTGGCTGGGGTGACATGGTTGCGTCCACTGTCCAGTACACTCCATACACTAGCGGTGTATGTCGCCATGCATATGGGTGTGTTCTGCATGCTGCAGTCTGTCCAGCACATCTCCGCAACTCTTGACATTGTGTACTATCCCATTCATGGTTCTTCACACATGCCTGGTTGCCACCTCTCCCCACATGTGTGGCTGAGCTGCCATGCCATTGATGGCTCATGTTCACGGCTTGCCCAGGTTACCGTTGTGAGTTGTTCTGTCGTGTCTGGTGGGTGGGCATGTTGATTTGCATGTTGGTTGTGATTTTGTGTCGTGTGCATTGCCAGTGTTGTGTGTTGCATGGTTGCGGAGTTGAGGTGAGTGGGGTGTTCATTTTTTACTTGCCAAGGGACTGTGCATTTCCCTTGGTGCCATCCTGGGAATGCTGGGTGCTGATGGACTGTCAGAGGATGAAGGTATCATGCACACTGGCGGGGAATTTGGAGGCGACATTGGTGGAGGTTCCACGGTGTTCAGTTGTTGCCTGCACATTGATGTGAGATGTGTGCGTTCTGTTGCGGTGAGTGTGTGCTGTGTCACTAGGGGGCACAGGTAGGACATGTGTGCTGTGGATTGCCCCCAACACGTGCGTGCATCCAGCTATGGCGTATGGTCCTTGCTTGGTCTCCAGCGAATCCTGCACATTATGTATGGGGACTGGGGTACCAGGCTGATGGTGATGTCCAAGACAGGTGTGAGGGACTGGGATGTGGCTGGCAGTGTAATTCCTCCGATTCCGGGGGGTGTTGGTTGGGGGTTGTGGAGTGGTGTTGTCATAGCTTTTGTCGCGGGAACGCCTACTCTGCATCTCATTTGCGATAGTTGCTGAGGCCATCCGTGGCGATGATTTTTGCGTCTGCTACCATGAGTAAACTGGTACTGTGGGATGTTTACACCAGCTTGTGATTGGGGTGATAAGTTTATCGCAACTTTGGCTGCAATAAAGTGCCGTTAAGTTGGCGATAGATCCTTGTGAATATGGCCCCCTGATTTTTAACCTAATCGATTTGTCTCAATAGTTTCCAGTTGATCTTGCACTTAGACACTAACTTCAAATTCACAGACATTTAACAGATAACACAGAATAAAACATGGAAGTACTCATAACTGATTTAGAGATCAAAAATAGGGAAAATAGATTTATTTTAGAATTGTTAATAAGTGTGGTACAGAGAAAAATGTATAAAGCGCCATGAAGGCGCAGACACAGAAATATAGAATCACAAAACTTAGTAAAATCCCTATTTAGGCAAGTCAAGACATTTTCTAACAGTCAAACTCATAAAGACTACTGTCAGCCTCTCAATAAGAAAAGTCTAAAACAAAATGGACAGAGTCTTGGGAGGAAAATGGAAAGTCACCCACAGACCCCAAAACCCAGAGGTTTTTATACACAATTAACAAATAGCTATTGATAGAAGCTGCAAATTCAGCATGGTATGATTATAATTGGTTCGCATTTGCAAATCAGAAGCAGCTACATAATTCTTTACAGCTTTAACGCTAACCCATTCCTTAAGGTAAGATAAATATTTCCAGCTACTTCCTCAGCAAATTCACTCCGGAGATGTACAACACAAAATGAAATATTTCTTAACAATGGCTCATAGAATCATGTTCTCTAGCATGCTTGCATCAGAACTTCCAGTAGAAGTCCTTGAAAATGATACTTTAGGTAAACGATTGAAGCTTCATTCACAATACATGCTTTTTAACACAGTTGTCCACCTTTGATATCTTTTCACTTGGTGTTCTGTAGAAATGAGGGGAGAGATGACTTGCAGCGGGTCACTGATTGGCAGGGGGATTGAGTAGGTGCCAGATGAGCAGAACATCAAAAACTGCATCCATTTTAAAATAAATGGTGTCTCACACAAAAATGTGTCATGACTACTATACATCATTAATTACACTTCTAGGCAAGGTAGTCAAATAGTTTCAAATGCAACATCATCAATTCATCGGTTCTGACTTCATATATCATTAACATCATTAATTCTCACAAATAATTTTCTCAAAATAATTTTACATTTCACACATTGAGAAAAAAACTCTCACAAACCCCCTTCTGATTATTTTTCAATAATCACTGAAAACTCCATTAGTAACTTTATTAAAACCCCATTAGTAACTTTATTAATCAGCCATTAGTTCTTTGAAGCCTTCAATTTTTTAGTTAGTTGGACAAGCTCCTCCATCCGTTTCAGCTGTGGGAACACTCACTCCCTGTAATTGTATAGCTCAAAATCCATGGGCCTCTTCCTTTTCCTCGGATTATTATTCTCATTACTTTTACTCTAACTATTATATATACTGATCAGACTTTCTAACAACTTTAATAGAGAAATAGAGAAACTGCACAAATCATTATTATTATTATAGGTGTTAGAATGGACTGCAGAACCCCAACACCAATACTACTCAAATATTCACCCACTTTTCTAAAACCACTCCCTTATCAAGGATCCAACAGCTTCCCATTAGCCTAGTTCTTCAAATTATCTAGTCACATGTGTCAAATTAGTTATCTTAGTAGTGTAAGAATCAATTGCTCCACTATAATCCTGAGTGTAGGTACAGCAGTTGTCTGCCTTAATTGCCTTACAGACTCTGCCCTCTTTCATTAGAAGAATGTCTAGGATGAGACTGTTTTGCATCACCATTGCTCTGATTGCTAACATCTCTACATTTAATACTTTTAAAAACCCTGCTGTATCCACAAGTCTATCTACAACTAGGACAACCATCTAATCTTCGCATAATTAATATCTGTTACTATTGGAGGAATAATAACTCCCAAAATAGCCAAAACCACCAGCCCAAGACTTCTCTTCTCTCTCCTCAAACTATATTCCTCCTCCAACTCTTCCACATGATAATTTCTAGGGAACACTTACGCCAGGTAACATGAACCCACCCACTTATTTTGCAAATGAAAATGTTCAGTCTTTCCACAAACATAATGAATTACCCCCATAATAGGTTTACCTCCAGCCAAAAGATAATTTTCATCTGCAAACTCTACTCTCTTGCCGTTCATAGGAATATGCCTTACCATACACATGTCACCATTCCTTTCCCGTTATGTCTTCAACTTGGTATGTAAATCTGAAAACCTAAATACTTCTTCTTCTTGGCTTTCCTCCAAACCAACCTTCTGTTGTTTCAAATTCCTTTATATTTTTACCTATTTCATTATATTCTCTAATAAAATCATGCTTTTCCCTACCCAGCAAACAATGTTTTCTTTTTATTCCTATTAGTATTACATTTGTTTTGTGCAATCTCTCTCCAATACCTCTCATTCTCATTAATGAATAGATTCTCCAATGCCTCCTAAAAGTCAGTCAGATATAGGGAAAGAAACTCTTCTTAATTAAAGATCACTATACAGACACTGCAAAAAAGCAAATACGAAAGCTCTAACTGAACATAGGTAGATCCCTCCCCAGCTGATGTAGGAAGGAAAATGCTGACGTAGCACCTGCTAACTTTCACTATCTCAATGTATTCTTTAATCATTTTAGTATGTACATGATCTCTAAAACCACTAACCAAATGTTATTCATGTACTGGTATCATTTGCTTACATTCTTTATGATTAGTTGTAATTGCAACATCATTAATATGATCGGAAATATTTCCCACAGATGTAAATAAGCACACAAAGAGGCTAATAATGCTAGTAGTACCACCAGCTAAAACATGAGCGTACAGTTTGCTCAGACTCTCTCCCATCTGCTTCTGAAGGGTGAATTTTTGACTCTGATTTTTAATTGCAACTTGCTGTTGTTTGGATGAAAAACTCCTTCTTCCTGCTGCCACTCATGCTTTGCTCTTTTGCATTGCAACAGCTCTTCCCTCAAACTACTCAGCAATTGGACTTAAGAGGTTTCAGGCTCTCTTCATCTGAACTTTCACTCACTTGAAACCTTTGTTCCCAACTCTGCACTAGATCATCAACAGGTTCAGAAAAATCTTCATCCCCACCCCTTTGGATTTACTCTGCAATGTTGGAATTGGCTATGACCTTGATCAGCAGACGATATATCATGGTCATCTGTATCCTCCTCTGCTTCAGCTACTCTCACTCTCTTTGTGTGAGCAGAGTGGATCCTCTGAAGCACTCCAGTGCACTTGACTGCAATAACCATTGTTAACATGACTTGGAATGGCCTCTCCAGTGTTCATCAAGGCAGCCCTTAAGGACATGTTTCTGGATAACCACCTAATCATCAGCATTCAAACCATCGCAGGGTGTATCCTTGTAATCTTCTCTGGCCGCATTCAGGTTGTCGGAGACAGATTTCACCACATCAGCCAGGCTTTGCAATAATCCACAATGATATAATCAGGTATTGAAACTAATGCAGCTGAATGTCCATGTGCAAGTCTCATTGATCTTCCAATCATCACCTTGTGGTGTGAAAGGCCTGCCTTTCTGTCGAAGTACTGGGTATTTTAAGCCCAGCGGTGCAGGGGAACACACCCTATGACTTCGGGGTTCTTCCTGTTTCAGACCTACAGAAACACAGAGTCTTCTGGGTGAAGTCAAAGATCAGTTTATTGGCTGCAGACCAATTACAGGTATCCGAGAAGTACACCAGCATGTATGTTCTCAGGAGACTGCTAAAAATTACAGAAACAGGCTTCTCCTTAAATACAAAATATCATGCTTCAGGCACACATTCCTTGTTTTACGATATGGTCATTCACATGTATACATTACAAACGAAAAGGCAGAGTCATGATGACCATCCCACATTCCAGTTAAGCCAGC
The DNA here is from genome assembly GCF_964204655.1 of Triturus cristatus. Lineage (NCBI taxonomy): Eukaryota > Metazoa > Chordata > Amphibia > Caudata > Salamandridae > Triturus > Triturus cristatus. The sequence goes on along the minus strand of NC_140595.1, from coordinate 693,750,153 downwards.
CCACAATTATTTACCCAGCAAGGCTCAGATCCCACATCAGATATCAACTGACCCCAATAAACACGGGCAGCTCCTGTTGATAAAACAAGCCATAAAGCAGGAACAGTCAGGTGTGAAAGAGATTAGCCGGAGGCTTGTGTGGGATGTAAAGGCTTTATGGTGTGTCAAGCCCTGATGCTAATCACAGGTGGCCAGGGGACGGGGAGCTCGTGAGACCGGACTGACCTGGGGCAGCGGAGCCAAGCTGCCCAGGTCACAGAGAAGTCAAAGGAAAGTACATGTCCTTTAAAGGCCCGTATTTGCTTCATAACATGTAGCCTATGTGAGGGCAACCATAAGATGGCCACCGCTCTAAGATGGAACCCACGTAGTGATGTACAATAACGTATACACAGTGCATTCATAGCTAGAACGTTATACAAAGCACTTGTACATACCGCATTGACCATTCGCGGTTCGCTAATACCGGGGGAGACAGGGGTAGGGCCCTGCCTCCTACGCGGTCCCGAAATTCAAAGTACGACACTGTTTGGAGTACTTCTCATCTTCATCAAACCACAGTGAAGTGTGTCAAGCTATTCCAGACCTGTTGAAGCACATAATGTTGCCAGTTTATTCTTGACAGTGCCATTTGCTAGCTTTACTACTCCTGTGGGTTGTGGTCAACAATTACAATGGAATATTTACTTGATTCCTAAAGCTGTGCAGATTATCTGTTACACTTCATTCTTGAAGTATATGCCACGATCACTCTCAATAGACCTTGGGAGGCCGAATCTTGGGATCCATTCCCTCTTCATAAATTTGACAACTGTAAAGTTATCTGCTTTCCTGGTAGAAAAACCTGCTACTCATTTTGAGAAAAGGCAGACAATTACTAAGATATAGTTCAGACCATTGCAGTGTGGCATCTCACTAAAATCTGCCTGTAGTCTTATTAACAGGACTTCTGATTGGGAAACATCCTTTACCACGCAACCATTACAACGCGGTATGGTTACATCGTGGTTTTAACAACGCAAGTCGTTACACCGACTTGCACTGGAGGGCGCTGTAGGCTAAGAAATATTGTGAATTACCATTCCAACACCTTCCCTACTGTACGTAGACTGGAGTTGGAATAGTAATTCACACTATTCCTATGTCCAGCGCCCTCCAACGCAAGTCGATGTAACGACTTGCGTTGTTAAAACCGCGATGTAACATACCGCGTTGTAATGGTACGCGTTGTTATATCATACATCCACAGACATCTTTTACAACGTGTTGAACCTTGTGTTTTCCCAATATTTCTGAAATATCTGAGCCAAACTATCTCTTTCTGTATGAGTTTGATTATGCAAATATTTACACACAGGTTGCATCATTGAGTCTGGTAGGATATATTTTGTTTCTGAATTTACATACAAATATTGATCATTGTTTTTATAGCCTAATGTTTCCCATTTCTTTTTCTCATTTTCAGGAGCATCTTCCTGCAGGTTTCTTAGCTTACTTGAAGTGGTCTGTATTAAGTCCATAAACAAGTAGTTTCCATTGTTTGAGCCTTGTGTAATATCAGCTGTCAATTCTCGTGGACAGCTGACTCTTCTTGCAATGCACAATACTTGCTGTTTGGTTAGCATACTTTTTCCCAATGTAACCACATGTTTGCCAGCATTATGTGCTATGCACCTCACAAATGCCACTTCCTTTTGCTTCTGGATTGCATCCAACAAATCTAATATGTACTTACTCTTTTTCATTGGAGCACTTGAGGATGTCATAATCCTCTTTGCACCTGTAATTGCACATAATCATGAACAACATCAAAATCATACAGGCTATTGGTATAGATTGTCACCACTCAGATTTTCTAATAAGTAACACGCTCTTGTGCTGATGGTAAATTTGACAAGATAGATGCTTTCAGAGTACACTGCATACGTAGCTCTTAATCTTCTATCCTGGTCTGTCAAAGAAGAACCATCAACTAACAATGTCAAATCAATGCCTGTTCCACTGGAACTTCTTTCATGCCTGGTCTTGGTTTTGTTAATAATTCGGTCATTTCAATACATTCACACTCCAATATGTCATCAAGTTCACTCTCCCTGTCTTTACATTTGTCTGAGATCAGAAGCAGTGTTGATGAGTTCAGGACATTACACATCTGAATGGCAATATTCTCTGCTGCAAGAATTATTTATCCTTACCATTCCAACCTACTGTTTGTTATGTGTTGTGTCTTGTTGTTGTGAAATTAATCTCAGCCAAATGTGGGACATAGACAATTAAAGTATGACCCAGCACAATGTTTTCACTTTATTCAATTGCCAGACAAATAGCTGCAATCGATTTCAAACATCCAGTATAGGGAAATGGCCCTCTCTGCAGGGTCACTCCCAAACCTTTTGCCTTCCTCCTCCACTTTGTCTAAATTTATTTAAGTCGTTCTTAGGATTCTGAGCACTTTACTACTGCTAACCAATGCTAATGTGCCCTATCCTCAGAAAATTGTAACATTGGCTCAAACCTAATCAGCATAATAAATGTACTTATAAGTCCCCAGCAAAGTCCACTGCATATGCCCAAGGGCTATAAATTAAATGCTACTAGTGGGCCTGTAGAACATGTTGTGCCACACACTTAAGTAGACCTCTAACCATGTTACAGGCCAGCAATTGCAGAGCCTTTGCGTGCAGTTTACACTACCATGTTGACCTGGCAAAATAAACGTCCCAAACCTTCACTTTTGAAACATATAAGTCACCACAAAGGTAGACTCTGGACACCCCTTAGGGCAAGTTGCAATTTATTTAAAAGACAGGATATGTACTTTTACGTTTTACATGTCCTGATAGTGCAAAAAATCCCAAAGTCAATTTCCTCTTCCGCAAGGTCTATCTCTCTTATAAAATAATATTAGGATTACCCTATTACATTTCATAAGTGCCATTTCCAATTGGGAAAAGATAAGACCCCAAGTCTTATGTCTCTAGAAGCCTAATTTAAAATCCTAATTTATAGTGAAGTCAATACCCCCAAGTCTTATGTCTCTAGAATCCTAATATAAAATCCTAATTTATAGTGAAGTCGGATTTTAAACTCCAATTCTGAAAATGCCACTTTTAGAAAGTCGACATTTTTTTACTATAGATATTTGGTGTGCTGCCTGTCTCTGATCACGCCTGGGGTCGGTGACTGTTGGACTTTGTGTATTCCCCCTAGAGAGCCACATTCAATGGGAGCTTGAGTGTGACTTGATGGGCCATCCTAGCAGGATGGGAGGGAGAAGCTGGACCCAGCCTCACTTACACCTGAATAGGATGTGTCCTGTTCCCACATAATGGACTGAATATCCCCCTGTAGTGAGTCTGGGTCCAGGGCAGGATGGGAGGACCTCTGTGCACTTCAAAGGCATGTATTTGAAGTTCCCACCCAATTCAAAGGCACAACTTGGTATATTTACTGAACCTCTGACAACACCACTTCAGTACATTTCTGGACCGGTGAAGACTCTGCCTGAAAGAAGGACTGATGTGTTGCTGAAGGACTGTCGCTCACTCTGTTGGATGGCTGTTTTGCTAGACCTCTGGCCTGCTGTGCGGCCCTACTGTCTGTTCCCTGCCTGGGTGAGATGGACTGGACCTGCATCACTTGAACTCAGAGTGACTCCAAGGGCTAACTGGCAGGCCTCCTGATGTGAAGTCTCAGGGACATAAAAGACTTCCAGCTTACCTGCTTTTGCACCTGAACTCTGCCATCTGTGAGTCTGCCCTGCCTAGTGGTGCCACCACATTCCTGGACCCTTGAAAGTGAGACCTATGGTGCTTGCTTGAATTGGGACTAGTGCATCACTCCTGCTGCATGACCAGAACCGGTGCACCGCCCTCACTGAGTGGATCGCCCCCCATGCATCGTCTTGGGAACCACCACTGCACAAGGTCACCACATTTATGTCGATGGCATCCTAGATGATGATGTTGAATCTCTGCATTTCAACTCTTCACTGATTGGAGACGGTTCATCATCGCTACTGAGCGGATCAGAGCGAGCAAAGCTTCAGCTGAGGTCCACAACTTTGACGCAGGCAGGATCTTGGTACTTTTGTTCAACAGGCCTCACTAGATCCCTGTATCTGGCCCATGCTCCATCGCGATCGGTGTGAACTTTTGACTTTGTCCTGGTCCGGCGCTACCAGATATTGCAAGTAAGCATTTATTGCTTCTAAGCCCTATTTTACAGCTTATTCTTTAAAAATGTAAATCCCAAGTTCTACTTATTGTATTTTTGTCATTTTGGCTATATTGCTAACCTGGTGTTAAATATTTTTGCTTGGTGATTTTCCTGTTTACTGTTTGAAGTGTTGCACAAATACTTTACACATTGATTCTAAAGTTATGACTGACTGCTCTGTCAAAAGATGCAATTGGGTGAGCACAGGTTAATTTAGGGTACGCCTGCCTCTTATCCTAACTATGCTGCTTGACTAGAGCTCATACCCCAGTCAATGTACAACTCAATTTCCAACATCCAGGAACAGTTACAGCAACTGGATCCAGCACTCCTGAAAGATAAGCCACTGCATGTATATCAAAAGCACACATCCATCTTTTTCATGACAGAATAAGTAAAACAAATTGTAATGAGGCACCCAGAGTGGGAGCGCATTACAGAAACTCTCCTTCAGTTTCTTAAATGCATCAAGGCACTCGGCATCAAATGGTAGCGGATCATGTGCATCATTAAAGTTAGCCTCAGTAAAGGTTTTGCAATCAGGGTCAAGTCTGGAAATGTACTGTCTCCAACAACACTCAATAATTCCAAGAAACATCCGAACCTACCTATGAATGGTTGGAGGACTCAATTTCAATTTACCGAAACACATTCTTTATAGAATTTCCGGACTTCCTTTTCAATATGGTGTCTGAGATAAACAACCTCTCTTTCACAGTACTGCATTTTGTTTGGGGAGAGTAGATGGCAATTTTCAGCCAAATGGTTTAACAATGCAACCGTATCAAGTTTGCAATTTTCTTTTATCTTGGACTCTATCAGCAAATCATCAATATATTAAACTAGGAATGAAATACATGGCAATTTAAAATTCTCAGAATCTTTTTTCAGTATATGGCAGACAATTGAAGGGCTCTCAGTATACCTTTCTGAAATTCTGCACAATACAAGAAATTTATTAAAAAATTGGAATGCAAAGAGGAATTCTAAATCTTTCTGAAATGGTATTGAAAGTAACTCTTGGCAAAAGTCAATGAATGTATGCCATTCTGTCTGTGGGAATCTGAAGCATTAGTGCTGATGGAATCAGTACCATTGAACAACAAGGAACCACAATTCTGTTTATCTTTCAGATATCTTGCATCATTCTTCATTTGCCACTAAGGTTTTTTAATTCCCATCACCGGAGAATAGCAAGAACTACAAATCACTTCTCAAATAATTCCTTGCTTAATCTGTTTCTCAATCAGGGGTTTCATTTCATCTTCAGCCTCTTCAGCTAATCTGTACTGCTTGGTTCTGGGAAATATTGGATCTGGTTTTATCTTGAAGTTTACTGGTCCTGCTGTTTCGATTAATCCATTTATTTCCCAGTATAATTCCACACCTCTTACTTGACTGTATGTCTTAAATCCAGAGGTAGAGAGAGCGTCTTTAGTCAAAACTGTGTACATTTGTACTGTTGTGTCTTCTGAGCTAATTTTGAAAACTAAAACTTCATCATGCATTTCTACTGCAACAACATCTGGTTTGCAATAAATAATGCAGTTCATCTTGCACAGAAGATCCCTTCTAAGCAGGTTCACTGAACTTGAATCACACAATATAAACTGATGTTTATTCTCCATCTGTCCTATTTTGACTGGCACACCTGCTGTAACCTTCCTAATGATTTGTTTATTACTCATCCCTACAACTTGGACTTCTCTCCCCAGAGAGGGGTAGGTTATGGAATTCCACAAAACAACCTGTAGAACGGGTAGCTCCTGCATCAATCAGAATGAAACGGGATGACTATTGACTTCTCTGTCAATATATGGGACACTTTGGTCTACCTCTAGGACTTCTACAAGCAAGAAATCCCCCCCACCCTTCAGGCACTGTCATTGTTAACTCCTTCCTGCCATCTCGTCAGTCAGTATCATAGCATTCTGTTGATAACCTGGATTATATGGCATTTTACTTCTCATGATGTCTTTCATTTATGAGGCTCAGGGATGTGGAATTCCTATAGCCCGATGCCCGGTACATATTGTTTGGAGTCAAGGGCAACAAGTTTTCATGTGTATTTTGTCCTTGGGACAAGAAGGCCCAACCCCCTACAGCGCAAACCCTTTGGCTGCCAGATTACAGTACCACATTATAGATCAGGGGAAAGCATTGACTGCAGTTAAGGTAATATTTATGTCCATGTGTTAATGCTGTTCAAACTTGTATATATGGTTTATTAATGCAAAGCCTTTATTTTTAGTGCGAGTGCTTTAAGTAAATTTTGTAAGCTTGGACTGCACTACTAACGGATGTTCCAGGATAAAAACGTATACACACGTTTTCAATGTTTAGCAATATGAGGCTAAGAATACTACTCCCAGAATGCTCTCTGATTAGATGCAAATATTTGCAGAAGCTTGAAAGCAAGATTGATAATTCTTTGCTTTCAAAATAAAATGTTCACAAAAAATGCAAATACATTTCGCTAAACTACTGTAACATTTTTGGTACCATTTCTTTGCAACATCATTTAGTAAAATGTGTTGATGTATGCTAGTATTCCCCCAAAATATATATAATGGAAAATCAGTGTAACCAGTTTTAATAAGATTATGGGAAACACAAATAAACAAGCATTGGTAAAGCCAGTAGACCTGAAATCGTTGGTCAGCCTTTTGGTTTTGTTAATGCGTGACTTGTTTTGGCATGGTTTTTGTAAAACCTTATTGGTGTGGGAGTTGGGGGGCCCTCACCATTATAACAAACATTGGCAAAAGCAGAAATTCTTTAGGTCTCAAAAAGCACACATTGCCACAGTAGTTCCTGGCACTGAACAAAACGACTGTGTGTTATGCTCCTTGTGAAAGAACAGAATGCTGTCACTCACAGTGAAGCTAGCTGATAGAGTAAGAGACAGACAGAATTTAAATAAACACAAAAGGTTGTGGTTAACGCCAGACCTGATTAGGGGGCCAATTATTAAAGTCTCAAAAGTGCACCCACATCCTTGTATTAAGTACAGATATACTACTTTTGTGAATTCACAAGACTTTACACAAGTAGGCCAAAAAATAGTATCCTAACCCTGGAAGAAGTTTTGTGTTTGCCATTGTCAGGAGTAAATGTCCAACCTTTCAGAGTATGGGAAAAGGATTAGAGAAGAGTTAGTGAAAACCCTTAAAACATGCAAGTTAGTAGGTATGCGCAGACTCAAATGGGCATTCCAACCCTGGAACTGTTGCCTACCACTACCTTCAGCCCCAATATGTAGATCTGCGGAATCATAACAAGGGAATTGCTAGTATTCAAACCCTACTATGGAAGGAGCCCTGACATAATCAGAAAGGATATTTCAGAGCTGCCAATATTTGTCGCCGCATTACATGGCACAAAAGGGACAAGTGGATTTTGTTACAGGACAAGTAGATTTGTGAAGCAACCGGCCCCATGGACATGTAGATATTTTATTAAATTCCACACCCCTGGAGGCTGTAGTCATTGACATTCAATTTTTTTTTTTATTCTGCATGTTCTTTCCAAAATTCTACATTGCCTTCTGTACCTATTGAATTTGATCAGAGTTCTCTTGAATCATATCAGGATTCTGCCTACATTCCCTTTTCAAGTGCCCGATTTGACCACAAAAATGGCAAGCTGTATTCTTTTACAACCCTTCAACATTTCCAGTCATTCCATTTCCTCTACCGCCTTGCATCATTTGATTCATCCCATTCATAAAATTTCACACAAAATTCATACTCAAATCCATTTGATTCTTCGATCTTTTCTCAAATTGTTTTATTTTGAGCAATCATTAACTTTTCCTTTAACTTCTTTAGCCTTTTCTCAAAATAATCACTATTGTTTTTTGTCAATTGCAAGATATCACTAATGCTCTTTGTCGACCAGCACAATGCACTCTTTTGAATTTGATTGCTAATTTCAAACCTTTCACAAACGCAAAAACAAAACCACCAACAGAATTTTTTTCTGGATTTTCACCTCTGCTGTGTTTCCTAAATACCTGCATTATTTCCTCATAATAAGAATGCACTGACTCTTTGGGCTTCTGTGTTGTTCTTATAATCTTTTCCAAATTTAAATCCTTCTCTGGAGTTCGTTTCTTCAAATACTCAATTACAGCCTTGTAATTTGTAGCTACATCTGCTGCAGGATGCATTGTAAGAACCAAGTTTAGCTGGTTCTTGTACTGGCCATCCAAAAACTGCCTTATATTCCAACCAAAAATGTCTAGGGACAACAATCTCAAATAATGGGTGATCCAGCAGTAATTTCATGGTAATTTCTCAATGCAAAACATCATTACCTCGTGTTTACCGCTTAAAGAGGCTGGACCTTTGCCACTGTGTTATCACTATCAGGAGACTTCGCATAAACATGAAAATCAAATGCAATTAAATATGTAAGGCAATAATGAGAGTTGTGAGTAGTTTTAAAGGGTTTTATTTTCTAATCAAAAGTCAAAGTTCTCTGACTCTTTATTCATTAGTCAAATATCAATCAGGTTACATTATTGAAAAATAGGAAAAAATTAGAATTAATACACAAGATATTATAGATTGCATACAAGGCACTCCATAAAGGAAGAAAATGAGGCATAAAATGTCAGTCACAATCTCTTAAAGAGTTTAAGAAAATATAATTCTAGAGTGAGTTTTGCAAGGCTAATCAATAATTAATAATTGGCAAAAATCTCCCATAAAGAGAAATAAAATGCATAGGACAAATTAAGGCAAGTTAATCAAAGCATGAAATTTAAAGTTTTAGAATCTAAACCTGTCCTGTTTTTCAGCTGGTTTCTCTCTGTCTCTGCACTGTGCATCTCTGCCTTCTGTGTCAGGAGCTGCCCATGTCCCCACCTTCCTCTCTGGCGTCGCAGAGCCTTAAAAAACTGTGTGTCCCGCCTCGGGTCCTGCTAAAAAAATATGAGTCTGCCCTGGACCTCTCAGCTAGCATCCAATATTTCTATCAAAAATACACGTGACTTGGTCTTCGTAGCTTGTCCAATAGAAGCTTCAGAACACCCCATAGGCTGACTGGACACGTCATCAATCAGGCGAGTTCTTTTAACAAACTTGAGTCTTGTGTTAGATGACTTCACATCCTGAAAACAATTACATTTTCTGCAACAAAAAGTACTAATCATGCGGAAACAGAGAATATATATTATAATAATCAAAAAGAAAAATGTGTGCTTTGCAGTTTTCTTTCTACATGATGTAGTGAATAATGCATTGGTTGGGGGAAGTGGGGGGGTGAAACCTTACTCATTCAGTAACCACAATCCTTGTCAGGGTGAGGCACAAGCAAACTCCAAAATAAAATGGGCACAACCCTCCAGTAGCTTGGCACAGAGGAGTTAGGCTTAACTTAGAGACAATGCATAAAGCACTTATCCAGCAATTCAAACAGTAATAAAATAAACAAATCACATACAAAAGATCCCACATTAGATTAGAAAATAAAGTAAAATGTAATAAATAAAACAAAAACATCAAAAATCAAATCAATAGAGCCTGAGATATGCAGTTTTAAAGATTTTAGTGAAAATAGTGCCAAAAAGCACAAAGTGCGACTCTGGATATCTTGTTGTGCTGGACCCGGACACAGTCACAAGTTCAAGCTGACCATGGTGGAGTGGAGCCAGCTACAGGGACCCAGTTGGGGCTCCTGAACAAGAGTATGTTAAATCCTGGTTGTGGAGCGTTGTAAGGTCCCATGTCGAAGATTTTTTGTGCAGCCGCAGCAATGCGTAGGTCCGAGGGGATGTGAGGCTGCAATGCGAGGTAACGCGTCATCGTTGAGGATTCAGTCAATGAGGGGCTTATGATGCGAAGTCGAACGCTGAAGATCTGTCATGCAGTCAGGGCAATGCATCAGCTCAAAGGAGTTGCAAGGCTGTCATGGACCCAGGTCATCGCCGTCGAGGCTGCCATCTATGAGGAATTTGTGATGCGAGGGCATGTGCTGAGGATGCATCATGCAGTGGCGGTTGGCAATGCATTTTCAGAATTCTGATTAAAAATCAGAATTTACGATTAAAGAAGGCTTTTAATTAGAATTGTTTAGACACCATACTCAACCTGACTACCTGGCTCTTATTGGAAGTTGCAACTTATTAAATTATTATGGTAACTCCAATGTTATCCTACAGGAGAGGCGGGCCTTAAAGTAGTGAAAATGGATTTAGGAATGATTCACAACCAGGCAGGACATGTAAAAAGTGTATGTCCAATTTTTTAAATACAGAACAACCTGCTGTCTGGGCTGTCTAGGGCCTACCCTAGGGGTGACTTACATGTATGCCTAAAGGGGAGGTTGTCTCGCAGGTGCTTAGGGTGATGGCTGTCATATCTGAGCAAGCTATTGCTGTCTGTGGATTTTTTGCATGTCTTGGTAGCGAACCTACCTTCATTTAGTGAGTTCGATAGGTCAAGGAAAGGTATTTCTGTAGTTGAAAAGTTCTTGCTTAATCTAGGAAAACAATCAAGCGTATTGACCCATTCACAGAACTCTAAACAGGTGTCTAGTATACCTTGCGACAGAATCAGTATATCATTGATATACCTCCGGCAGATCAGGATGTTGGTTTTGTAGGGGTTATTCTTCCTCTGGGTGTACTCTTTCTCGAAATCGGCCATATAGAGGCAAGCCAGGCTAGGGGCAAAGGCACTACCCATCGAGGTGCCCTGCATTTGGTGGTATATCTGTTCCTCGATTTGAAAGTAGTTCCCCTTGAGAGCCATGGCCGCACACTCCATGATGAAGCTGATTGGGGTGGGGGAGGTTCAGTCTTATCCCTGAGGGTGGTGCATCAGAATGTCCTGCTAGAAGCAGGTTGACTGCTGGTGGTCCCCCAACAGGCCCCGGTGCCTCCTCCCCTCCCTACCCATCCCCTACCACTGGGTCGCATGGGTCACCTTCAACCCACACCATCCCCCTGCTGCATTGCATCACTATTTTATGTTGCAGGCACTGCTCCACTCGCCATTCAGTGAGTACCCCGGATGTCACGGTTGGGGCAAATAGGCCCCCCCTTCTAGGTGAGTCAACTCATACCCTCCCCGTCTTGCCATGGGCTGGCTTGAAAGGGACACATGATGTTGTACACTCCTGCAGTGGAATACCACCACCCTACCCTGCAGGAGGGCCACCAATACTGGACATATTGATATGTGGTCCACTACATTACCGATGCATGACTTCTTGATGTGTGGAGTTGCATGCACTTGGACGGTATGTCTGGTTTTTAATTTGCACAAATGCAGGATATAGATTAACCAAGTTCGATGGGGTTGGTAATAGACTAGGCGGCAGCCTTGCCGTGATTATGAGAGAAGGCTGGGAGATCTTGTACAAGAGAATCGAAGATACGGGACTGATTGAGGCCATGTCCTTCTGTATTAAATTCTCTACGATCTCCTCTATGCCCGGACTTCTGGTCTATAGACCCCCGAATGCACTGACTGTCCACTGGTAAAAGTTGTATGACACCATTGCTGACCTCTCACTGAGACATACTAATTTCACAGTTCTCTGTGATTTTAATGTCCATATGGACAAAGAGAACTTCCCCTTAGCGGTTCAACTAGCTGACACCCTTAAAGGGCTAAACCTGTTTCAAAAAGTATTACTGCCTACACATGTGGCTGGCCACACGCTTCATCTACTTTTTATTAATGCTCACACATTACAGGTAGAGGATCCCTTACCTGTGACCTGGTCGGATCCCTGGCTGGTCCCTTTCAAACTGACTTGGGGTGCCTGTAATAATCAGGTCAGATCAACATTTGAGGACAGGAGAAATTGGGGGAAGATTTCACCTGAATCTATGGGTTGTGAGTTTCACAACACCCCCACCCTAAGCTTACAGGTGATCCGAGCCAAGATGCTTCAGTCTTCAATGGTTGGGTAGATTCAGCCCTTGACAAAATAGCCCCAATTAAGACTATGAAATCGGCCAGGAATAAACCTTCAGCCCCTTAGTTTACTATGGAGCTCGGCACGGAAAAAAACCTATGTAAGAAGCTGGAGCGCGCTTTGCGGAAAAATTACGAGCCACTGGCCAAGCACGCATACAAAGCTGCACTGAGGAAATTTCACAGTCTAAAACGTAAGATCATCGGGGACTATGTCGCTAAGCAGATGAAATCCTCTGACAATTCTGTAAAAGAAGTTTTTAAGATAGTCCAAGGGTTTCTTAAACCACAAGCCCTGAAGAGCACCATCCCACCTTCAATGGCTCTATGTGAAGATTTAGCCACTTTCTTTCAGGAGACTCCTCAAGACCTGGCTCTTTGAACAGTAGTAGCGTTCCCCCCCCGCCCTCAGCGCCTGGAGACCCTCACAGGTATGTAGTGCGCTTTACAAATGCTATGATTGATTGATTGATTGAGCTATCTATTCCTCTTTTACTTCCGTGGGACCATTTGATTTGGTAACACATACCCCACAATATCTGAGCATGTGGTCAGTTTTCCGCCCTTTTTGCCCGGAAGCGTCCTTGGTGAAACTAAACAAAACAAAATCAGGCTCTCCGTTGGACCCCTGCCCGGCCAGATTTTTTAAGCTGCTAGCCCCCTGGGCTCAATCCTATATTGAACTCTATCTGGAATGCCTCGTTAGAGATTGGGGTCTACCCTACCAGCTGGAAAAAACATATGTTCGGCCAATCCTCAAGAAAGAGGATGCTGACCCAGCAGAGCAAGAACATTTTAGACCAATATCTCTTCTGCCTGTCCCGGCTAAAATTCTGGAATAGGAAGTCCAGAGACAGCTTTCGGACTTGCTGGAGTCGAACAACCTTCTGCTTGACTCCCAGTCTGGATTTAGATCGGGCTACAGTATGGAGACAGCCTTGCTTGAGGTCGCGTAGTCGATTCGTGAAACCTTAGATCAGGGAAGCTGCACGATGCTGGTGCTGTTGGACTTATCCGCAGACTTTGACATGGTGTCACACAGGATTCTCCTACATAGGCTTAATCATCTAGGAGTGACAGGAACTGTCCTGGCATGGTTCCGCTCATTTCTTGAGGGTCGCTCTCAACAAGTGATTCTTCACCCCCATGTCTCCAGTTCCAGTCCCCTCATGTGTGGTGTCCCTCAGGGCCCAGCTCTAAGCCCAACGCTTTCTAATGTTTATCTTACTCCTCTCACGGCAGTTGTTAAGCAGTGTGGGGTGAAAGTTGTCTAGTATGCCGACGACACACAATTAGTGTTCTCTTTCAGGGAACACAATGAGACAGCTTTGGCCAATTTTAAGCAGTGTCTTTTAAATATCTTGTCTTGGATGACGGATAGTTGATTAAAACTAAACACTGACAAAATGGAGGTCCTGTTTTTTATTCAACCTACTCCCTCTCGGTCGGGACTCTGGTGGCCGACTGAGCTAAATCCACCCCCTCTGCCAGTTGCCTCTGCCAGGAACCTGGGGTTTAAGTTTGATTCTCAACTTACGGGCAAGGCGCAAATTGCTTATGTCTCCTCACTGTGTTTCTGGAAGTTGAATGCTCTGCGGAGATTCCTTCACTTCCTGCCAATGGACTGTAGGAAGACAGTGGTGCATGCATTAGTCACCTCCCAACTTGACTATGCTAACAGCCTCTACCTTGGTCTTCCTGAGTATTTACTCAGGAGGCTATAGATTATTAAAAAAGCGGCAGCCAGGCTAATTAGGAATGTGCCACTGCAACATCACATTACCCCCCATTTGCGCAGTTTACACTGGCTTCTGGTAAAAAGAAGACTAGAGTATAAGGTACTGACCTTGGCACACAGAGCAGTCAGAGGTATCGGTCCCCAATACCTGAAGCGGAGACTTCAGAAATACAGCCAGGCCAGAGTACTCAGATCAAGCAACCAGAATCTACAGGTGATTCCTCGTTTTGCAAAGGATAGGATCGGCGGCCGTGCTTTTACAGTGAAAACCGCTACATTATGGAAACCTTATTTAGGAAAGCTTTGAAAACTTGGCTCTTCGGGTTGCCATAGTGCTCACTGTCCAGTCCGGTTCATTCTTTACAGGTTGGATGCACTGCTAGTGGCGGGACACTTCAGTTGGAGGTAGCTGCGCGCTCTACAAGCTCCAATATTAATAATAATAATAACAAATGTTTTTTTACTATGTCCTGCACAGATGCCCTTCCCTTGTCCCTACCCACCACGGGCACTTGTGTTTCCTAACTACTAATAACTGTGGTTGTTTAACCATCTTGTACCTGTGCTTTCTCTCCTCCAGATGTTTTCCAGAAGGTATAGACCATTTTACATCGGTTTAATCATTTTTTCACTTTGAAACAGGACTACAGCACGAGTTCAGACTATAGGGAACGTGAACTCCTCTCACATACACCAATTCCGTCCCCTTAGAGTAGATGAGGATTCCCCTGGTCCTAATGAAATGCTTAGATCCGCCTGGACAACATAGGGCATGAAACATGTCAACCCCTGCACATTTTACACATCATCCTGAGCTGAAGTAGGTACAATTCTCCCTCCTCAGCCACAACTTCCTAATCGATTTTTACTCATAGCATGGAAACCCAGCGAATAAATATTTTTGGGAGAATCCTGTAGCTATTTTTAAACCACACTCATGTTCTCCCACCTCTACTCGCTACACATACGCCCTACTATTATCTTTTAGCTTCATATCGGCAGCCAGAGAAGATATACGGCACAGAGGCCCCCTGTGGGGGCCGTTGGGCATTGCAGTGCTGGCCCAACGAGGAGCTGCCCTATGATGAAGCATAGCAAAATCAAAGGGAATGATGGACGGAGTGTTGAACATTGCAAGCACTCACCCCCAGTCAACTGATCTGGGTTTAATCCATCATCATTCTTTAGCTCACTCCGCCATCCCAGTTCAAACATGGCCATATGCAAATCAGTCTGACCCTGTGCCTCATGGGAACAGTCCAGCCAGAACTGCCAAGCCATGTCTTCCCTGGACTGGAAACAAGCATACTGGGACCGGTTTCGGGTTCGTAACCCTCATTAGCAAGGCTATCTTGAATCCAATGGCAAAGTGAGCAAGGGACCCACGTCTGAGCATACCCTGCCAACTTAGGGCGAACAAAGTAAAACCAAAGGGGATAATGGATGGAGTGTTGAACATTGCAAGCACTCACCCCCAGTCAACTGATCTTGGTTTAATCCATCATCATTCTTTAGCTCACTCCGCCACCCCAGTTCAGACATGGTCATATGCAAATCAGTCTGACCCTGTGCCTCATGGGAACAGTCCAGCCCGAACTGCCAAACCATGTCTTCCCTGGACCGGAAACAAGCATCCTGGGACCGGTTTCGTGTTCATAACCCTCATCAGCAAGGGTATCTTGAATCCAGTGGCAAAGTGAGCAGGGGACCCACGTCTGGGCATACCCTGCCAACTTAGGGCAAACAAAGGAAAACCAAAGAGGATGATGGACGGAGTGTTGAACATTGCAAGCACTCGCCCCCAGTCAACTGATCTGGGTTTAATCCATCATCATTCTTTAGCTCACTCCGCCACCCCAGTTCAGACATGGCCATATGCAAATCAGTCTGTCTCTGTGGCTCATGGGAACAGTCCAGCCCGAACTGCCAAGCCATGTCTTCCCTGGACCGGAAACAAGCATCCTGGGACCGGTTTCGGGTTCATAACCCTCATCAGCAAGGCTATCTTGAATCCAGTGGCAAAGTGAGCAAGGGACCCACGTCTGGACATACTCTGCCAACTTACGGCGAACAAAGCAAAACCAAAGGTGATGATGGACTGTTGTTTTTACATTTGTCACCCCGAGTGGGAAGTGTATGCCCAGACGTGGGTCCCTTGCTCTCCATGCCACTGGAATCAAGCTATACTGGCTGAAGAGGGGTGAAACCCCGAAACCGGTCCTAGGATGCTTGTTTCGAGTCCAGGAAGGACCTGGCTTGGCAGTTCGGGCTGGACTGTACCCATGAGGCACAGGGTCAAGGCTGATTTGCGTATGGCTGGGTTCAAACTGGAACAGCATCGTGAGCAAAATAACTATGGATTTAGGCCCAGATCTCTGTACTGGGGTGAATGTATGACATTGTTCTGCATTCTGTTGATCAACTGTTGTTCTTGCATTTGTCACCCCAAGTATGAAGGATATGCCCAGACGTGGGTCCCATGCTCTCCATGCCACTGGAATCAAGCTATCCTGGCTGAAGAGGGGTGAAACCCTGAAACCGGTCCTAGGATGCTTGTTTCCAGTCCAGGGAGGACCTGGCTTGGTAGTTCGGGCTGGACTGTACCCATGAGGCACAGGGTCAAGACTTATTTGCAAATGGCTGGGTTCAAACTGGAACGGCATGGGGAGCAAAAAAACTAGAGATTTAGGCCAAGATCTCAGTACTGGGGTGAATGTATGACATTGTTCTGCATTCTGTCCATCAACTGTTGTTTTTACTATGATGAAGCATGATACCCTTTGGAGTGTGTGAGGGCCCTTGCTCCTAATTGAAGCTATTCCTTCTTTACTACATCTTCCGCCTTTGAACACCTGGCTTCATCCAATAGATCCTGCCCTCCCTTCAGTTTCCCTTCATTCCACTCAGGAACAGCGTACCCTTCTCTCTTCAGTTTAAAATTGCCCAGACAGGCTGCACTGACAGGCATGCGACATGTTTAAAGGGCGACTTGAGCGGGTCTCCTGCCTGACAGTGAATACTGGATTTGCTTGGATGATGCCTGTGATCTCATCCATGTACTGTGAAGCTGCCTCTTAATACGTCCCTGTTGGGACATGCTATGGATATAATTGCAATGCCTTCATCCTCAGCTGTCCCCCCTTGGCACTTCTTGCCTTTCTACTTGACATCGATGATGTGCCTGACATGGATATCCATTCCTGCAGGGGACTGCCCATGGTATTAGCAGTCGCAAAGATTTGTATCCTACGGCATTGCAACCAACTCACGTGTCCCACATACTCCGAATGGCTGCATGAACTCCACAGAGTGGCCTTGCACAAACGGTTTACCTATAAGCTCAATGATAAACTAGAAGTGTTTGACAGAGTCTGGTTGACTTTCTAGAATCACTAGAACCCAAAATTGGACATCCCCATCTGGGGCCCATTCCCTCGCACTGCTCCACTTGGACCGTGGAAACAGCCTGATGCTCACTGATGACTGCCCGGCCCATACCACCCTTTTAGAGTTACCCCCATCTGTGGTGCCAATGGTTCCCAAGTTTCCTTCTCGCTGCACTCTGCAAGGTCATTCAGGCACTCCGGTACCCTTCCAATTCCCACTCAATCAATCAATTAATCAATCAATCAATCAATCAATCATTGGTTTATAAAGCGCACTACTCACCCGCAAGGGTCTCAAGGGACTTGGGGGGGGGGGGGGTGCAGCTCAGGATCAGTCGAAAAGCCAGGTCTTGAAATCCCTCCTGATGGTGTAGAG
The DNA here is from genome assembly GCF_964204655.1 of Triturus cristatus. NCBI lineage: Eukaryota > Metazoa > Chordata > Amphibia > Caudata > Salamandridae > Triturus > Triturus cristatus. The sequence goes on along the minus strand of NC_140595.1, from coordinate 693,732,504 downwards.
GTAGGGGAAGCATCTGATGCTGACTAGGAGCTTGTTCCAGGCTTTAACTGCGACATAGGAGAAAGCTCTTCCACCTGCTCTGGTTTTGTGGATGCGGTGGGTCTCTGCGAGGGCGAGATCGGCGGAGCGGAGGTTCCTCTTGGGTATGTGGAATGAGACTCTCTCATTGAGGTATTTGGGTCTGAGGTTGTGGAGGGATTTGTAGGCGTGAGTGAGCAGTTTGATGGTTTCTCTCTTCTGGACGGGGAGCCAGTGGAGGTCTCGTAGGTGTTGGGTCATGTGTTTGTGCCGTGGGGTTCCAATGACGAGTCTGGCTGTGGAGTTCTGGATAGTTTGGAGCTTGTGAAGGAGAGTTCTGTTGATTTCGGCTTAGAGGGCATTGCAGTAGTCGAGCCTGTTGGTTCTGAGAGCGTGGGTGATGGTTTTTGTGCATTCGGGGGGTATCCATTTGAAGGTCTTGCGAAGGATCCTGAGGCAGTTAAAGCAGGTGGAGGCAATGGAGTTTATCTGGCCGGTCATGGTGATGGATGAGTCGAGGATGATGCTGAGGTTCCGTGCGTGTTCTGTTGGGGTGGGCGGGCTCCCGAAGGCAGAGGGCCACCAGGTGTTGTCCCAGGCGGAGGTGGAGGGTCCGAGGATGAGTACCTTGGTCTTCTCCGAGTTTAGCTTCAGGCAGCTGCTTTTCATCGAGGCGGTGACATCCCTCATTCCTTCCTGGAAATGGAGTCTGGTGTCTTCGGCATTCTTCATGAGGGAGAGGATGAGCTGGGTGTCGTCGGCAATGCTGTCTGACGATGGCAGTGAGGGGGGCATGTAGATGTTGAAGAGCGTGGGGCTGAGCGGTGATCCCGGGGGCACTCCGCACTTGATCTCTGTGGGTTCGGCAAGAAGAGGAGGGAGTCTGATCCTCTGTGTTCTGCCGGAGAGAAAGGATCGGACCCAGGAGAGGGCGGTTCCTCGTATCCCATTGTCGTGTAGTCAGGCTGTGAGAGTGTGATGTGAGACGGTGTCGAAGGCTGTGGAGTGGTCTAGTAGGGTGAGGGCCGTGGTGTGTTCCTGGTCGAGTAGCATGCGGATGTCGGCGGTGGCAGCGAGGAGGGCGGTCTCGGTGCTGTGGTTTCTGCGGAATCCGGACTGGGAGGCATCGAGGATAAAGTTATCTTCGATGAAGGCGGTCAGCTGGGTGTTTACGAGTCTCTCTGTGACTTTGGTAGCGAAGGGGAGAAGAGAGATGGGACTGTAGTTTTTCAGGTCTGTCGGGTCAGCCATGGGCTTCTTGAGGAGGGGTTTAACCTCCGCACAATTCCAGTCATCTGGGAAGATGCCGGATGCAAAAGAGGCGTGATGGTACATCCTAGTTCAGGTGCAATGGCGGCGGCGGCCCTGTGGTAGATGAGCGGTGAGCAGGGGTCTGTGGGAGCTCCTGAGGGGGTGTTCTTCATGGTCACTGTGGTGTGTTTGACGGTGGTAGGATTCCAGGTTGTGATGGTCGGCTCCTTGTCGGTGGTGGTGGCAGGGGGTGGCGTCCGGATTCTGTCTGCTGGAGTTGTCGTAGTGGACATTGATTTTCAGATGGAAATAGGAGCAGAGTTTCTGGGAAGATGTGATGTCCGAGGCTTCGCTGGGGGGTTTGGTGAATTGCTGTATGGTCATGGTGTTGAAGAGTTCTTTAGTGTTGGTAGCGTTGGTGTGGATTTTGTTCTTGATGAAAGTCCGCTTGTTGTCTCTTATGTACTGGTGGTATTTCTTCAGGGCACTCCTGTAGCTGTTTAGGTCTTCCATGGTTTTCAGGTTTCACCAGGTTTTCTTGAGGTGTCTGCAGGAGCGTCTGGCTTCTTGTGGTTTAGTCGTGAACCAGGCAGCTTTTGGGGGGCGTTGTTTGCCAAGGTGGCATAGGGGTGCGAGTTTGTCGGTGCAGCTGTTAATCCAGCGGTGAAATTCCTTGGCTGCGGAGTTGGCGTTGGTTGTGGTGCAGGGTGGGCCTAGGATGAGATTAGTGTTGAGGTGCTCCTCTGTGATCTTGCTCCTGTTCCTTCGAGGTGGGCCCGGGGGGGTCTGGGTCCGGTGGGGGTGTTGAAGGTTGAAGTGTACGCAGTGGTGGTCCGGCCAGAGGGGCTGCGAGGTGTGGCTGAAGTGGAGGTTCGTTCCTCCTGCAAAAATGGTGTTGAGGGTGTGTCCTGCTATGTGTGTGGAGGTGGTGACGAGCTGCTTCAGTCTGAGGTTGGAGAGGTTATCAAGGAGGGTGATGGAGTCGGGGTCGCTGCGGTTGTCAAGGTGGAAGTTAAGGTCTCTGAATAGGATGTGGTCCGTAGAGGTGATGGCGTGGGGAGCGACGAGGTCGCCACTGGTTGAGGCGGATTGGGTGTGCGGGCCGGGGGGTCTGTAGGTGAGGGTGCCGCGTAGCATAGTTCTGGGGTTGGTCGGGATCTGAAAGTGGAAGTGGAGGTGTTCTGTGTTGTGGTGGGGGTCGCTCGTGTTGGAGGTGGAGAGTCAGAGGGAGGTCTTGTGTGTGATGGCGATTCCTCCTCCTGGGCAGTGGGAGCGGTACCTTCTCTGGATCTTGTATCCGTCGGAATGGCGTTGACGATGTCAGGGCCGGAGGAGACGTTAGTCCAGGTTTCCATGAGGAAGGTTACGTCAGGCGAGAGGGTGTCGAGCAGGTCCCAGATATTGCCGGCTTGTCTATGCATGGAGCTTACGTTGAGGAGTATTCAAGTCAGGGTTTCGGTGGTGCGGGGGTTCAGCAAGTCTTCAGCGGCCATGGGGGTGCTGTTGATGGTGAAGGATCGTCGGCAGTGTCTGCAGGAGAACTGTCCTTGGGTGGTGTTCGGTGTTGCTATTTGGCAGTATTTTTGTCTTACGGGGTTGAGTGTGTGGAGGGCGGCAGAGTTGTATCGGCAGGGTTCTGGAGATCCAGGGTTCTTGGCACTGGCCGCGGTTGGGTCGCGGACGGGTGCAGACGGGCTTGCCTTAGGCGTGCCTTTGGCGCGCCAGCTGCGCGCCCGCTGCACGTCCACGCAGCGGCCACCATTAAGTAGGGGAGGGGGGTGGGACTCGTGGTAGGGAGGCGGTAGCGGGGGCTGTGTCAGTGGGAGGGGCCGCAGGGGCAGCAGTGGCGGGAACCAGCAGGGAGCAGGAGAATTACAAATTATTAAATTGAACCAGGGGCTGAGCAACAGGCCATCCACCCCTTTCACCTTAGCCCTCTCTCAACCAGCTCCCCCCACTTTTCTCCCCCTCCCGTAACCCTGTCCTTTTTACATTCCCTCCACAAGTTAGAAACTGTTACTTGGTTTGACTAGGTGATTATCATACTCCTATAGGGATCTGACCCTCATAATCTGGCTAAAGTCAGGTGATGGCAATTTGTTTTGTGATCATGCACACCGATAAGGATATTGTCTGTGGGCAGCCACATGTGCTGGATTGCCCTACTCCTCCTCCCTGTGCCACCTCCCATGGAAGCTTATCTGTACATGGCATGATATATCTGGCTGAGGGTTCCCTTTATTCTCTTACTCACCTACCTGGTTCTACTATCTCTTATTGTATTTTGCGTGATAAAATATAAATAAAGGCTGCAAATAATTAAAAAAAGGGCTACTAAAGTGGCTGGCACAATCGGTGATGCAGACCCACTGGTAGCATTTAATTTACAGACCCTGTTCAAAGGTCAACCTATCACAGCGCAACTATACTGGCAAAGAACCAATCAGAGCGCAGCCTAGTGACGATGTCACATCAATCCCAGTACAGCTCCCTAGCTGAGGAGCCAATCACAGTATGATTTCTCCGTGAACAGGAAAGCAACCACAGAACTACATTACCCCTTTAAATTAAAAAAAAACCTCTTTGTATACCCTAGAAAGGAAATAAAATTAGCATTTAAGACAAATCACTCACAATTTTGAAAACTCAATAGTTAAGTTAGCAACTCGATTTCAGCAAAGACGAGAAAAACAGTATCAGTAAATAAGATTGGATAACAGACGGGCTACAAAGTTCTCGCTTGGCAAACTTTGACTAGAAGAATTCTACCTCCGATTCAACGTATAGCACCCCGTGCACTCAGGGCAAGCACAATAATTCAATTTAAACTCTCAAACCTGTTAAGAAAAACAAAGTCCTCATAAAAGTGTAAGTGGTTCGTCACTCTACACACCACAATGCAGACAAAGTAATTAATATCTCAACATCTCAGATTTTTTACAAATCCAGTTTCAATACAGAACAAATCCTGTTTCAATACAGAACAACTTCAAATGGGTTTTCAAATATGAACAATACATCAATACAAGAGAAACTAGCCCAGCAATGGAACCCAGGATCATAATCGCATCTCCGAACAGCTTGGAACACAACAAAGATCAGTCTTCAGACACTCATACTCAGAGGTCACTGATTTGGAGAGGGGGATGAGCAGGAGCAGGAGAAACATCTGAAAAAACATCAATTGTTAAATAAACGGCGTCTCACACAATGATGTAGCACACCTACTTCACATAATTGATAACACTTCTAGACAAGGTAGTCAAATATTTATAAGTGTAACATTATTCATTTATCCGTTTTGACTCCATAGATCATTACAATCATTAATTATAACTCTCACATATGCACTTCCCACCTTACCATTTTCGCCCTCTGTATTTTGACTATGATATTCTGACAACTCGATATTCCCTACTTGATTTTCCAGACTGCAACCCTTGCATTACAATTTGTGAGGTTAATAAAGACAAACCTAAAATAACTAGAACTCATCGTCATTTTAAAGTATGTCACATCTGGCAGAAGAGTTTAGCAATAAATAAGAACTTATCTCTAAAATAAAACATATTGGGTGAGTTTGAGAACAACGTTGAAATGTCATGTCACACTATTTATAGATAGGATTCTTGCCAAGTATTACCTGCCGAAAACATGTAGAAAATACCTAGGGGTACATAATGTGCACATTCACATATAGTACACGCACAATTAGCACTTGCGTCGATACCACCAAATTGGAATCCAGTTTCAGGTGCAAATGGGAATTTGCACTCAAAATGGAATTAGCCCCTTTCTTGTAATCAGTGACTAGGAATGAAGACCCAGGGGCAGATTTAGAAGCCCCTTGCTTCACTTTTCGGATGCAACGGTGGCGTAAAGATGCGGCAAGTGTACAACTTAACGCATCTAGAGAGATGCGTCATGTTGTAAAGCCCTGCGTGACATTATACCTGCGTCAGGTATAATGTATGCAGGGTAGGCGTTACCACGCAGGAGAGCCTCGTAAAAGAGACGCAGTGAAATCTACAAGAATTCACTGCGTGACTTTTAGGATGCCACTGCTTAAAAACCTTACGCCTGCTTGAAGCAGGCATAAGGAGTGACGCAGTGTATTGGGAATAGGCCGCAACACGCATTGCTGGAATTGCGATTCCAGCAATGCGTGACTTTTCCGCCAACAGATGCGTCAGAATTTCTAGGCATCTGTCAATCCTTGCACCATAGTGCACCTTATTGTAAATACGGCGCATCTATGGTGGTGCAAGGGTTTTTCACGCAGGCGCAGGGAAACTGGTGCATCTATACAGATGCGTCAGTTTCTTGTAAATCTGCCCCCCAGTGTACTAGCACTGCAAGTAGAATAAACAAAGAAAGTTGGAACTGCATTAGGACCAAGTAAATTTTTTTTACATTGCCGGGACTGCCATGTTTTTTAGCCCTGCTCCATTAGTTGCACACATTACTCATTACTAGAGTCTTTAAGAAATAATCATGTGCTAGTCTCTATATGCTTCAGACTCAGAGGTAAATTCAGGTGTAATGTATTGGAAATATTCTTTCAGGAATTCAGAACGCTGCTAAAAAAGTTACTGAATGGATTTATAACTTTGTCAATGTCTCTCCTAGATGGTGAAGGCCTATAAAAATGTCCCAGGTTTTAAAGACGTGGAAATCCTCTCAATAAGGTAAGAATACACCCTACTGCACTACCTTCACTGTCACCCTTGAGACTGGTAAAATTATTGGGAAGTTAAAGCCTTCTATATACTTGAGTTTTAGCATTAGCCATTAGAAAGGTGTAAAGCATGACACTGGCCATGTAGCATATGGATTATTGTGAATTCCTTGGACGCTTTAGTACAGCCTGGTCTCAGTTGTGCAATGCTTTCTGCAGCCTGCCCAATTTGTTTTTTAAGACCCATATTGAAAAGGCTTTCCTACTCTGTAGGGGAATATGGAATTCGCTTTTGGATTGATGTGAACATTTTTTAAAACTATAACAGCAAAATTTGTGAAAGTCAAAAAACAACTGATGAAAAGCATGTCAAAGCAAGCTTTGTAGGAGGTAAATCTTGCAATTTCTACTTTTTGGCAAAAGGATTTTCTTGAAAGCGTTTTTTGTTAGAAACTTCACCCCACAGATAGAGTTTAATTAAGTTCACTAACACCACAATTTCTCACTGTAAAAGTTGTAAACTTTGCACAGGGCCAACTATTTGAAACTACAAGGTACATAAAAGAACTTCCTAATGAATCATGCAAATTACCTGGTTTGGAATCTCGTGGATGTGCCGCTTAGCAGCCAGTGTAGCAGAGGAGCCTGTAAAAAATGGGATTATTGGATGACTGGAGTGTCAGCCCTGGCAGTGGTGGATGATGACATTTGAAAGTGGTGTGCCGTAAAACAATTGTTGTACCGCACTGTGGCGAGCGAGCGAGCCCGAACCACCTAAGGGGGACTTGGGGGTGATGCTACCCCCGAGAAAATTTTGAAAAAGAGTGGGCAAATGGTACATTTTCAAGCAAATTTGAGAAAGCAGGAAGAGACAGCTGCCGCCTGCCTGGCTCCTACTGTACACTTTGTGGCCCACCCATATACCTCCGAGAGTAGCAGGCTCGACCACAGAAACACATGTTTGTACAAATACTTTGGAGCAATGACGGGCCAGGCGCCTGTCGCCACAGTACGCTCACAGGGTTCAGAAAGTGAACCATGACGGTGTGTGTGGACACCAGGACGGACACACACATGTGCGTGTGCCTTGTGCAGGGATTGCCTGTGTGGGCGGCAGAGTGCAGGAATGTGCAACAGATGCATTACAAGCCCCCCTTAGTAGGTTTAATTTCCCAATTCATAAAGTTGTTCAAGGCATGTGTCTGGCTGATGATCAGTTACACGTAATATGAAAATATTATGCGCTGAAACCTTTGGACTGTCATTAATAAAATAACTGTTCAAAGGAAAGTGTCACAGAACTGAAGAGGTGTGTAGTGCAATTTAGACAGACACCAAAAGTTAGTACATTTTGTGCATTCGCAAAGCCTGAGGAATGCACTCTCAAACTTGTAGACTTAACTTAAACCTGAATAGTTCAGTCATTAGTGGTGCCGAAAATGTGGGAACATGCCCAATCTCTCTAGTTAATGCTGGCTGATTGTAGGAGGAGGTTTCCTGTGTCTAAAAACAGCCTATGTACAGGGAAGGTGCTGTAAGGAAATGATACCACAATTTGACTAACCCTTGACTTGCATGGTGTACGCATTGCAAATGTGAGGTAATGAAAATAAGCTAGGAATATTGAACAATATGAGAAGAAGTGGAGGTGGCACCAGGTATGAAGTCACGATCACATGAAAGCGATTAAGTTCACTGTAGTGCTTTATTCTTCTTTATGTAACATGTAAAAACAACAGCCAACGCGTTTCGTTCCCTTTAAAGGAACTTCATCAGGGCTGTAACCAATACAAAACAACATATAAATGACGACATAAATATAGACATATACATTTGATGACAAAAGAAAATTATAATCATATCACATGTGTGGCACTAAACACTTAAAACACCATACAATATATAAGAAAGACAATTATAATGTCACATGTAGACATGACTCATAAACAACACACCATAAATAATCATCTCAATACAAAGTTAAAAACAACGACAAATCACAATATAAATACTATTTACGATCATATATAGTCATCGTTTCTTGTAAGCGAAAAGTGAAATAGAGTCAACATAAAAAAGGAAAGAAAACAGATGAAAGGAGAAAAAACGAATCTGACCATAACACAACATCACATAATACTAATATAAGTGTAAAAAATATATACCCCGAAAAAGACACATACATTAATACAAAGGCAAATAGATTGATATACAGTTTCCAAATTGGTTGAATACATCAGGAAAAACATATAAATGAGTGAAATCTCACCAGAAATTTATTCAGAAAAAAGCATTTTATGTGGACTTTCTCTGTAAATGTTCATGAGAGTAAACATCAAAGGTTGATGAAGTATATCTAAAACAAGAACGAATAATAACCATTATAATGTGGCCAACTAGACTGCAAGATGTTAACAGCTAATGTTTAAAAGAATCCATCACAAACCAGACCCTGTATCTAAGAAAAAACGTTCCAAACAAAGTTTCACGAACGTATCCTAGGCGTTATAGTAACGGCGATCCCTGTCATCACAAGATCCCGCAAAATAATCCTACTTATTATTATCGTAGTACTAATATGACATGCAGTGTATGGTTGGGTTCGAAAATATGACCAATCGTAATTATGATAACAGCGATCCCCATCACTTATGATGAAAAATGCCTGTTACCCCAAAAACCAACAAGCGAAAAGGCAAGAAAAAATTCCTAGTTAATGTCGTTATATCGGTGTTACACACCATATATAAATGAACAAAGAGATTTAACCAGTCAATATCCAGTGTCATAAATACAATTCCTATCATTTAGGATGATATGTGCCCATCTAGTCAGAGGGATTACTGATTCTTAGCATGGCATAGGTATAATATGCAATATATAGATAAACAGGGAGATGTAAACAGTAGCAAACCTCCCGTATAAAGCCAACTAAAACGTCATGTGTGTGACTTCGCACTCAATTTATTTCGTGCAAGTTTACATTTCACATTATTGGAGCAATTGACTAGTGCATTGATAAATCTTTGAAATACAAGGCAAATCCTACTGGGGGCACCGAGAGTGTGGAAAGTCCACAGATATAAACCACAATAAACAAATTTAAAAGTACAGTAACACAGCATTCAAAGTTAACGCGTAAGTGACGCAAGGTCCGCACGGAGATTCACTTACATATTAACGGCGTTACAATTGACGCCTCTCGACAGACGGTTCCGCATCCACGATTCACAGAGGAAGCAACCGAAATCATTTCGGAACCCAGTACTTATGCACAAATCTTGATGGAGCATGCCGAATTGCGTATGACGTCGGGAGATAGGCAAAAAACCACTGGCAGTGTATAGACCCGCTCGCCGCCATCTTAGAATGTACCAAACTCCGTGTTGGAGAAATGAAGATTGTATTGTAATTCCCAAGATGGCCATATATTAGATGACGTACCATTTGATTTATCTACTATTGTGTCACGTATATAATATTATACATCGTATCGATAGGAACCGGAAGTATATTCATGATATCAGTGTGCTTCGCAAATTGCGCAAGGATTTTAAACACCCATATAAAGTAATATTTATTTTGTGTTAATTTTTGAAAACGAATTACTCGGGACAAAAGGTCACAGACTCTAGTTTGTAAGGATCTCTAGGTGACCAAATAGGTCAAAATTGTATAGCGATTTGGGAATCATAGAGAGACATCCGGCGCCATATTTGAGTGGACAAAAAAGCCTACTCTGTATGAAAGAGAAATATATATCGACTTTGGAGTAAGCTTCATAAAGATGAAGGGAACAATTTCGATAAGGGCCACTACTCGTTATATTAAGACCTAAGTTCTCGGGGCCAGTTTAGACAGCAATTTCAAAAAATCGCAATGGAGCAAAACGATTGATTAACTACTTTTGCTCTCTAAGAAATATCATCAGATGTTCAGAATCGGTACTGTGAGTGACATAGTTTAGGCCATATGTCCCATGAGGAATGCAGGAGTTTTATTATTAGAAATTGAGCATCAAACCTTAGATGTCAAGCTATTATTCATACACAAATCCTTGTACATATCCTAATAATAATCTCAGAACCCTAAAAGTTATTGGATCCGGAGATGGCTAATAATAATAAGTGTCGCTAATAGAGTTCAAATTATATATGCATTACAAGCCCCCCTTAGTAGGTTTAATTTCCCAATTCATAACGTTGTTCAAGGCATGTGTCTGGCTGATGATCAGTTACACTACATATGAAAATATTATGCGCTGAAACCTTTGGACTGTCATTAATAAAATAACTGTTCAAAGGAAACTGTCACAGAACTGAAGAGGTGTGTAGTGCAAATTAGACAGACACCAAAAGTTAGTACATTTTGTGCATTCGCAAAGCCTGAGGAATGCACTCTCAAACTTGTAGACTTAACTTAAACCGGAATAGTTCAGTCATTAGTGGTGCCGAAAATGTGGGAACATGCCCAATCTCTCTAGTTAATGCTGGCTGATTGTAGGAGGAGGTTTCCTGTGTCTAAAAACAGCCTATGTACAGGGAAGATGCTGTAAAGAAATGATACCACAATTTGACTAACCCTTGACTTGCATGGTGTACGCATTGCAAATGTGAGGTAATGAAAATAAGCTAGGAATATTGAACAATACCAGACAGATATGCGTTTGCATATCACATGTGTATGTTTTGTACAAGCCACTAAGGAATGTATGTGACTATTCTAAATGTGATAAACAACATGCAAGTCTAAATACACAAGAAGGCCGGTATGGACATCTTGATCTTTCTGGAATGGCCCTTTAGAGCTATGATCTAGTACAGAAGGCGCTTTCTGCTCCGTTCAAGATGGACAGGGCCAAAGAGTGCACTCTGATTGTGATGGGATAGCTAGCACGCCATGCAGGATTCCTTGTGCCTTGCACATTCTGAGTATATGGCCAGGGTCAGAGAACAGCAGTTTAGTGTCACTGAAATATGCCACTTATGGAATCCTTACATCCATGTAAACTTTAGCAGGGTATGAAATCCGGTCCAATTGCAACAGTGTTGGCATTGGGACGAGGCACATACAGTGAAAGAAAAACGCATTTTTGGGGTAGTGCAATCCTAGCATGGTTGCGTCATTACTAGTAAATGATGCTATTTTAATAATGTTCTGAAGTCAACAGAAGTTACGTCGCATAGACCACATAAAGAGCGTCGTCTGTAGTAGCCGGCATTGCGGATATGATGACGCCTCAGACGTTGTGAGTGTGCCCCACGTTACATGTACGCACATTCCTAATTCTGGGCAGACATCTGTATATTATGTGGCACTGCGTACCTTGTCCTGTGGAGCTTGAAAAGAGCCTTCACTCAACAGCAAGTGTCACAATAGCTGCCACATAAAATGACTTCAACAGTGGCCACATCCACTTGCCACACACAAGCAGTGAGAAGCCTATGATGGTCAGGCTATGCCATTTGAAGCTTTGTTAGTTTACCAATGCATCCCTGTGCTGTTAGGTCTATAGTACCCAATGACATCACACACTATACAACTTATATCTCTGCACTGCCGGTCTCCGTAATACCGAAGGCTCAAGGTACACACCCTATTATCCCAGTGCCACCCATGCCAAGACAGAACTGCGGCTTTTAGCTAGAGAGGGGGTTGTGCTCTTTCTCTCGTTTCTGGGGGCAGGAGGAGTGTTCTAGCGTGGGTTAAGTTACGCAATGCAGAAGACTGATTTCGACCTCAAAGGACGCAGTCGCAGTTCGAGTCTCAATACTCGCGCAGTGGGTGGGGGCCAGGGGAGGTTAAAATGAAAAGAAAACCTACCTGACCGCCGAGTCCCGCCGCGTTGGCTCTCTTCTTCAACTGAACGAACAGGAACAGCCGCGTCACTGCGGCAACCCAGCTCTCAGCCAATACGGACGCTACTCCAGCAGCGCCAGGATTGGCTTGAGCAGGGACTGTCCCCGCCCATAGGAGACCAGGGGCTGCGGCCACTCGCCAGTAGCAACCCTCGCCCTTGCTCTCCTAATGTGCAGGGGGGCACTGCAGGCTAGTACAGTTCGCATGTTCGGGCTGGTTGGAAAAATGACCAGCCCAAACGCGAACATGCGCACTATTGCTGCTGCGCTACACAGTCTGTCAGTGTCAATCAACAAAAAACCCTGCAGTGCTGCCCCACCCCCTTCGCGATCACGTCCTGACTGACTCGAACGGCAGGCCCAATTTCGAGTCAGGACTGGTGAGGTGAAGTGTAAGTTGTGTAACGAGTCTGTGGCCATGCTGTTCATGCTGTGGCCATGTGGCATTAGTTCAAGAGAGTAAAGTTGATGAAGTATATCTAAAACAAGAACGAATAATAACCATTATAATGTGGCCAACTAGACTGCAAGGTGTTAACAGCTAATGTTTAAAAGAATCCATCACAAACCAGACCCTGTATCTAAGAAAAAAAGTTTCAAACAAAGTTTCACGAACGTATCCTAGGCGTTATAGTAACGGCGATCCCTGTCATCACAAGATCCCGCAAAATAATCCTACTTATTATTATCGTAGTACTAATATGACATGCAGTGTATGGTTGGGTTCGAAAATATGACCAATCGTAATTATGATAACAGCGATCCCCATCACTTATGATGAAAAATGCCTGTTACCCCAAATACCAACAAGCGAAAAGGCCAGAAAACATTTCTAGTTAATGTCGTTATATCGGTGTTACACGCCATATATAAATGAACAAAGAGATATAACCAGTCAATATCCCGTGCCAGGACACTACCTATTGAAGTGTAAGTGTCAGCCCGTCCCATTCCTTCCTGCCCAGGAAGATTCATCAGAATGCAGATTAATATAGACGAGTGCTCAAAATGCAGTTGAGCCTCACCTTCCTGTGTTTGTGGCTGTCTAGAGGGACAGCACAAACTATGGCTTTCACCCGTCCCTGACGTGTATTGGAGACAGGCTGTAAGGCACAAGGAGTTATATGCACAGAGAAATGTTCACTTTCTAAAAGTGTAATTTCTAAAACAGTAATGTGAACACCAACTTCACCAGTGAGGAGGATTTATCATTACCATTTCCAGCATATGAAACATAAAAAAGCTACTTCACTCTGATCAAGAATTACAGCTTAAAAGTGTATCAAGGAATTCCCAATGCTGGCCTATGAGAGGAGTAGGCCTCGCAATAGTGAAAAATGAAATAGGCTGTTTGTCACTACCAGGACATGAAAAACATAAACGTATATGTCCTACCTTTTACTTACATAGCGACTCTGCACTTATGGCCTAACTTAGGGGTCGTTAAAATGTAATTAAAGGGGAGTTTAAAGCCTGGCAAGTAGTTTTAAATGCCAAGTAAACTGCACACACAGGCCCTGCAGTGGCAGGCCTGAGAAAGGTTTGAAAGGCTACTTCTCGGGTGGCATAATCAGTGCTGCAGGCCCACTAGTAGCATTTGAAATACATGCCCTGGGCTTATGGTATGCCACTTTACAAGGGACTTATAAGTAAATCAAAAATGCCAAACAGGTGTAAACCAATTATCCCATGTTTAGAGGAGAGAGCACATGCACTTTAGGACTGGTCAGCAGTGGTAATGTGCCTGGAGATCTACAGCCAACAAAACAAAGGTCAGAAAAAGATAGGGCAATTTTTCAACATGTCGCTCCCCCCAACCTAAAGCCGGCATAGACTAATCAACACCTTGATGGGCTTCCCTGCTTAGGGTGGTAGAACATAGACAATGGTTTATTACTGCAGGGGCACTTGCCAGTTCTGCGCCTCTGAATCCAATTGGATCCCTCTGTCTATGCTCTCAGGGTCCACTGAGCTAACCCGTGGGGAATCCTTCTCCTTACCTCTGGAACCCATCTGTGCAGCACCTAACTTTAACTTGCTCACAGATGCATCCAGGTAGGCCGATAGTACAATCTTGGCCAATTCCACCCCTTGGGTCTCACTTCTGTCCCCAACCAAGTAAAACTCTGTCCATAAGGACAGCAACCAGGAGCCAGGGCCCAGGCCATACAGGGTTCTCTGTCCTCTGTGGGTTCTCGGAGTAGGCGCTGTAGCCCCAGGGCACCTTTCATTCTTTCGCCACTCCACCTCCCACCAGTTCAGGGGTGGTATCCTGCAACTGGTCCTCCAACCCAGGGTCTGTACACTTGCGCTGGACAGGAGTCAGGGGTGAGTTCTTCCTTCCCCTGCCCCTCCCTAAAGCCAACTAAAAGAAGGTCAGAAAAAGAGCAACATTTGGGGTGACCCTTAAGTGAGGGCCATTTTCCAACACTTACACATTTCTACTTTTATTAATGTGGCGAACCCAGACAAAGACAGTATATTTTTGAGTAGTGTGTGCAGAAAAAAGCATTTTTCTTTTCAGTAAAGGCATTTGCTGGACAGTGATTTATTGGGTTTTGTTTATTGCATTCTTGAGGGCTGGGGTACTAGCAGACACCAACCCGCCTGTGTGGCACTTGGGCTGATCTGCATCAGTAACCTAAGAGAATCAAAATCTACAATGTCATACTTGATTGCCAGTGAATGGGAGGTTGTGGACTTATTTCTTTGGAAAGGCCCTCTTCCTTTGCAACTGATAGCCCACTTTCTTACAGCTTCCTAAACCCAGCATAGATGATCCCCCAAGCATAAACTTTAATTAAACTTTAAATATATTTAATAAAATAAATACTTTTCTCTGAAAAAGCAGCTTGTCAGCTTATGGAAATTCACATTTCACCATGAAATACAACATTTTGAACTGCACCAATATTTTCACTTCCTTCGAGACAAAGTGTGTCAGTTTCATAAAAATTGCTGTATTTGTATTCTGAAATAACAGATTTTTAATTTTAGAAAATACATTTGTGCTATATTTCAACATGAGTGCCAACGGCGTGACAGAGATAGGAATCTTTAATGCATTTCCTTTCAAGAATGTCACCATGAATGTCCCCTGTATGTCTAAGTTGGGAGTCTATAATGCCTGTGATAGCCAGAAGGCCACTATGAATAAATGTCCTCTTTAGGTCAATTTAAGTACCCTGTTCTCATTGAAAGCACCACTCTGGGCTTGCAACATTCCCTGCCTCACTTGCAATGGAAAATCATTTGTGTATTTAGATGAGAGCATTTTGAAAGATTCTAGTTCTGTGTAGAAGGTGGGAAGCCAGGCCTCCCCCAACTTGATTATTTGTACTAGCCATTGGAAGCCGGATGGATCACAGCTTCTCATTCCCTCCCTATTGATTATTACAATCTTTGGGTTCCAGCAGGTCAACCCTGGCCTGTAAATGAGGATGTTATTGTTCAATGTATCAATGCTTTATGTGTCCATGCATTTTCACAGTCACCAGTTAATATTTTACGATGGCAATCTGTATGCATCTAGGCTGCATTACATGCATTCATCAGACACACTCTGTTGTCTTTAAAAGTAAGTAATAAACAGAAAAAGTCAAAATTATGTTTGCCCTAACCATTACAAATGACATCTCAAAAAACATCACTGATGACATCACTGATTACACCATCCAGTGAATGTGTGTTTCTCTAAACCTTAAATATTTTTCATATATATCTATGCAAAGGTGTTTTGAAGAATGAGTGGATTTACAAGTGCCTGAAGGAATAATTTAATAGGCACATGACTGACTGTATAAGTGAGTGATTGAACGTGCCTTACTGAATGCATGGGTTAGTGACTAAACTGTGTGAAAGTCTGTATTAGTCTCTCAGTTGGTGTGTAAGTGGCTGCATGCGTTAGTAAGTATCTACATAGGTGTCTATATGGGTTATTGATTTCTTGTCTGAGTATCTGTATGAGTGCCTGAGTGTCTGTGTGGGTCGGTGGAGGGGGTATGACTCTAAACACAGATGTCTGAGTGGGTAATTCACTGGTTGTATGGATTCAAAAGTGCATCTGGGAAGGGCTGTATGGGTGACTTAGTGTGTGTGTGGGTGTGTGGTGAGTGAACAAATGTCTCAGTGGTATATGTGTGAGTAACTACATATGTTTTAAGGCAGTATATTTGAGTGTTGGAGTATATAAATGACTATTATGTCAGAGTAAGTTATTTGAAGAGTGGATGTATAAATGAGTGTCTGCTTGTATCACTGATTGTATAAGACAATAAGTATGTCTTAGTATCTGCATAAATAAGTTATGTGGTGAGTGTATAAATAACTCAGTTGGTGTATATAACTGTATACATGAGTAAATAAGTATGTAATTCATTCTTTGCATGACTAACTAGGTGTGTGACTAACTCTATGAATGAGTGGTAGAGTGTGACTATGTATAGGTGTATCAGTACATATTATAGTACTGTATTGATGAGTAACAGTATGTGTAAGACACTGGATGTGTGTATAGACCTAGGAAATAGTCGGTGCTATGTAGTATCTGGCATTCTTGTGTGTATGGTTTCAAAAATAGTAGTCTGTATTTTAGAGTGCGTGTATCATAGTTTTTATTAGGGCATCAGTATGTGCATCAGATTATCATGTGGATGATGTCATCAGTGATGTCATCAGTGATGCCATTTGAGATGTCATCAGTGATGTCATCAGTGATGTCACTGACCATGTCATGAGTGATGTAATATGTGACGTCATCATTGCGGGCGCGTGAGTTATAGTTAGCTCAGCTAACTATAACTGGCGAATTTCTCTGGTTTTATATGAGTCAAATGTCCAACTAACTATAACGTCCCTGAAACCTATGTTTTTTTCAGTGAATTTCTAAGGTTTTTTAAATGCTAATTCCTAACTATAACGTCTGTAAAACCTATGGTTTTATCAGTGAATTTCAAAGGTTTTTTAAATGTTAATTTGATAGTTTAATATTAATAAAACCTATATTTTTTCTAATTGTTTTTTAATATTTTGCAACTCTATTATCCTTTTTTTAACTTTAAAAATGATGTCATGTTTTATATCTTCCCCCAAGAATAGGCATATCAAACTTTTTTTTGGGGGAGAAAACTACAGTCCCGTACCGGTACTCTACCAACCTCGATCAGCACGCGAATCCTATCCAAGTGTATATGAGAGTACACTGTGGTACAGCAGGTCCAAACAGTGAAATGGGGTCTTGATTGTATGATTGAGGATGTCAGAAGTTGAAGTTTGATATTATTTCTGTGTACCCCTTCTGATCTGCTGCAAGCAAGTCCATGCTTTCTAATTGAATGGTACATGGCTGTCAGGTGTTAATGAATAGTGAGTCTGGCCTACAATGCAGTATGGGGTCGTGCCCTCTGCACGCTGCGAATGCACGCTGCCACACCCTGTGTTACATCATAAACGTACGGTGTTGCGCCGCGTACGCCATTCCCTCTTTTTTTGGGGGTCTCAAAACTATATCTAAATACCTTTAAAGTGTATATGAGAGGAAGCGATAATCTAACATATTTTAAACATTTATATATTTCTAACTGTAATAATAGAATAGATAGAATTGTTCACAATTCAGATCGAGTGCTGATTGTTTAATTATAGAATCCAGTAGTCAAGTAACTACAACGTCTATTCGAATATACATATTATGTTTTTAGTATACTTCTTTGAAGACATTTTTTGAAATGACTTATGGGTTTAGTACAATGACCAAATTTAATTTGCAAGTGCAAAGGAACACTGAATAGTCTACACTGTAGACAGCAGGAATGGTATTTGAATTGTTTTGTTTTGTTTATTACAGATTTTTCTGCAATTGATGTTGTTGTCTTTTGTTAAGAGGAAGTGAGAGAAAGTATTCATGAATGTCTGTGTGAGTACTGTTTATAATTAACACTGCAGATAGCAGTGTTTCCAATTCGGATCGAGTTGGTCTTGTAGATGACGTAGTTCTGTAGGAAAAGACATTGCTCCAGTATGCTCTGTCTATACCATGAATACGTATTATTACAGGTTTCAGACACACGTTTGTTGCTTCGCGTACGACAAACTGTGTAGCTGAATTCCACCTTACGTAGCTGTGGGCCCTTGCTGACCACTCTCTCTGGCCTACACTGTAGACAGCAGTGTTCACAATTTAGATTGAGTTGCTATTGCTGATGATGTTCTGTTGATGGCAACAGATATTACTCCAAGTACGGCCTGCCGTCTACAGCACATATCATTGCTGGTTGTTGACATGCTGAATGATTTTGATGTGGCTTTCTTAGTGCACTAAAACTGATCGACCCTTTAAGATAAAATCTTTTTGTGTATTATTTCTGATCTATTAATTGTGTCTCAGTATACCATAAGTTGTGTTTCTTTTACGATAGAATATTTTTCTGTATTACTTCACATCTACTGTCCCTACCTTACTGCAGTACAAACTATTGATTCTTTTTTTATTGAATGTTTGTGTGTGATCCAATGATTACTGTTGTAGTAGATGATAGCAGCAACTATTCCTTGAGGAATAGTTTACACTGACTCCACACGCATCCACCACAGACGTTACTGGATATGTGACCCTGGTAATAAAAAGGTGTCGAGCCCATGTGCTCATATCCACTTCCACTATCTATCTGTGTCCGTGTGTTCATTATCTATGCATAATAGTGCCCCTGGGCCGTATGATGTTACATTGTGCTGTGGGTAGTGTATGTAACTATGTTACCTCTGGTAGTGGGGAAAACTTTGGTTATGTAACGTGTAGGTGTACGGCTATCACAGGTGGAAGGCTACTTTACAGACCATGAATATTGATGAAGATGATGGTCGCATGTTGTGTGTAGTGTAAGATATGTGTACATTGCAAAAAGTTTAGAAAAAAGCTCTCTAAACAGAAGGGGTGTGTCTCATCAAATGCAGTACAGAGATTGACTAAAATGGGTGGCGTTTTCCAACTGTTATAAAGGGAAATGTGATGAACTAATGAAGTGCTTTTTTTAAGGGTCACATGGCAATCGCGCCCCTAATGCCCAAGGAGACCGCACCCGACGTGATTTTGAGAAAATATAATTGCTAAAATATACGTTTATTACAGTTAGAAATATATAAATGTTTAAAATATGTTAGATTATCGCTTCCTCTCATATACACTTTAAAGGTATTTAGATATAGTTTTGAGACCCCCAAAAAAAGAGGGAATGGCGTACGCGGCGCAACACCGTACGTTTATGATGTAACACAGGGTGTGGCAGCGTGCATTCGCAGCGTGCAGAGGGCACGACCCCATACTGCATTGTAGGCCAGACTCACTATTCATTAACACCTGACAGCCATGTACCATTCAATTAGAAAGCATGGACTTGCTTGCAGCAGATCAGAAGGGGTACACAGAAATAATATCAAACTTCAACTTCTGACATCCTCAATCATACAATCAAGACCCCATTTCACTGTTTGGACCTGCTGTACCACAGTGTACTCCACCGACTAGTGTCAACCAAACACAATAATAATGTGCAACAGTCAGCTATGGAAACACCAAGCCTGATGCACCTCAACGGAGGGATTTCTATGAAAACCAAGCAACAAGTAATAGAGGACATCTTCCACTGTGGAATCAAGACACCGTTCCACTGTTGGGACCTACAGTTGCTTGCACCTGGTCGAAGGGAGTACCTTCATCTCCACTCTCAGAATAAGCTCTAACATCCTCCATTGTCAGATTAAGACACCGTTCCACTGTTGGCACCTAGAGTTTGATGCACCTCCTCGGAGTGGGTACCACAAATCATCACAAACTGTAACTTCTGACATCCTCAATCATAGAATCAAGACCCCGTTCCACTGTTTGGACCTTCTGTACCGTGGTGTACTCCACCAACTACAGTCAACCAAGGCCATTAATCATGTGCAGCAGTTAACTACGGAAGCACAAAGTCTGATGCACCTCAACAGAAGGACCTCTGAAAATTCACCTGCACGTTATATCGGACATCGTCCATTGTGGGATCAAGACAACGTTCCACTGTTGGGACCTAGAGTTGGTTGCACCTGGTCAAAAGGAGTACCTTCCTCTCCACTCACAGATGCAGTTCTATCATCATCCATTGTAGGATCAAAAGACCGTTCCACTGTTGAAACCTACAGTTTGTTGCACCTGATCAGAGGGGTACACAAAAATCATCACACACTTTAACTTCTCACATCTTTAATCACAGAATCAAGACCCCATTTCACTGTTCGAATCTACTGTACCACGATGCACTCCACTGACAGCACAATAATCATCTGCAACCGTTAACTACGGAAGCACAGTGTCTGATGCACCTCAACAGAGGAAGGTCTATGAAAACCAAGCAACAAGTAACATTGGACATCTTCCATTCTGGGATCAAGACACCGTTCCACTATTAGGACCTAGAGCTGGTTGCACCTGGTCGTAGGTGTTACACAGAAATAAACACAGACTTTAACTTCTGACATCCTCAATAATAGAATCAAGACCCCGTTTCAGTATTCGAACCTGCTGTACCACGGTGTATTCCAGTGACTACACTCAACCAACCCCAATAATCCTGTACAGCAGTTAGCTACGGAAGCACAGAGTCTGATGCACCTCAACAGAGTGAGTTCTGCGAAAAACAAGCAGCAGGTAATATCGGACATCATCCATGGTGGAATCAAGACACCGTTACACTGTTGGGACCTACAGTTAGTTGCACCTGTTCGAAGGGAGTACCTTCATCTCCAATATGAGATGCAGTTGTAACATCATCCATTGTGGGATCAAGACGCCATTACACCGTTGGGACCTAGAGTTGATTGCACCTGGTCAGAGGGGGTACACAGAAATTATCACAGACTTTAACTTCTGACATCCTCAATCATAGAATCAAGACCCCGTTTCACTGTTCGGACCTGCTGTACCGCATTGCAATTTCAACTTCATGCATAGCAATGGCTGCTTCATTTTCCAGTATTGCTCGTCCAAGAAGATCGTGACTACATGGACCACTAGTTTCACTATCTTGAGAACTTTCATTACTAATTTCAGCTGTAATAGTTTTTTTCTGTTCAACTTCATCATTCAACATTTTTAAATATATAGCAAAAATTGTACATGCAACGCTACTTTTACATGTATTACAAGGATCTTCGTAACAGTCAAAGTCTCCAAATAATTCACTTTCACTACACCATGAATTAAACAGTTGCAGAAGTGCTAAATAGTAACATTCTCCCTTATCTAAACTTTCACAACTAACTTTCTTGTGGTTTATGAGATTACTCTTTGCATGTTTTACTAAACAACCATGACATCCAACTACTGCATATTTCCTTCTTTTACATTCTCTTTAACATTTCAAGCTGTATTGTTGAAGTACTTCATACAGACATAGCTGTTGACTCCTTTTCGGTTAGTATGTGTCCAACATATTAGTTTTAAGATTGTCTGTACTGTCTGCTTCATTTCCTGCTAATTCTTCAATTTCTTCAAATCATTAAAAGAATTCATTTTGTTTGCAGGCAAGACCTAAACTTACCCAAATGATTCCTCGTGACTTTGAATTTAAACTTGAAGAGCACAATCAGTCTGAACATCCATACAATCCAATTTCTCGGTGGGAAAGCATTTTCAAAGTAAAGCTGTACAATTCTTTACTAAGGCTTTTCTCTTGTGTAATTTCTTCCCACAGTAATTTCATCTCTATTTTTTCTGATTTTGTTATCTACGATGTAACGTAACATGCAACAGCAATTGAGTTATCTGCAACATACTAAATGTCCATGTTCGCATTCCACATTTTTTAAATGACTGGATTGTAATCATTGACATACTTTGACACTTCTCTTCTTTTTAACTTGTAGTTATTCTTTTGAGATTTCAAAGTTATTGTGTGCCTTACAGAAGAAAACAAATAATTTACTCTTACTTTACAAATGACTGGACAGGAGAAACCAAACCGACATCTGGTGTAAAATTTTCCTTTAAAGTTGTAGTTTCTTCTGCAATACTTTCAACAACTGTGATTTTGGAAACGTAAAACTTGCTATCTCAAGCTTCTATCTCCTTCTTCTCTTGGTATCTCACATGATGAAAGACAATACTGTTTCATCAGAATCATTTCCAAATTTAGGTTCATCCTTGATCCATAGTAGCATATGTATATGAGGTGCACCTCTTGCTTGATACTCCTTTCTCCAAAAGAAATCGGTAACCTCTCCAAGAGCTGTATTCTTTTTATTGCAGATAAAAGACATTATAGGTAGAAACCTATCATTACAATATCTGCACACATATACAGGATCCAATGAAACACAGTTCACCACGAGTCTTTATTTCAACATTTTTTATATTGGAATTCGCTTCTCTTAGAAAGTCAAGCGAATTTTCCCATGCATACTCTGCACAGCTAAGTGAGACAAACCATGTTCTTGTACCTACGTTCTGTAACATACACTTGAGTTCTTCATGACGACAATACCAGTACTCATTTGTTCCACGTTGACATGTCATCATATTGATTAAGTGTCCTTCTAAATTTTCATCTCTTTCTTGAAGTTTCTCCACAAATTCTGTCGCAGAAAGAACTTATTGATGAACATTAGTTTTAAGTATGTGGTTCACTGCAAACGACAAAGAAGACAGATCAATTTCAAACAAAAAGGTGAAATATGTATAAAATGCACTGTCAAAATCTAGGATCTTCAGAATATAATCTGAAATTTCAAGTGGTCAAATAGAGAAAGTGGACAAGTCAAGAACTGAAGATATTTATGAACATTACACAATATGTCCTTTGCATTCAAAATAAGTAATAGGAAGCAACATTGAGTTATTTGAAATGAAAAAAGCACAGGGAACTCCAATAAGTGTATGGGAGAAAACCTTTGAAGGTCATTATTTTCCACAGCTGTTTCCTACAGGAGAAGGTGGACGGTATAATGATCCACCTGTACCGATTGCAGCTTCAGAATATCGATCAACAAGATTCATCTTCTAAACTCATTACCTGTTCATCCACATTTACAGTTTTGTAATAAATATTGTTCTCTATAAGATATAAGATAGCCTTTTCAACTTTATTAACACCCACAAAATCTTTACATATTTTCCGACTTTTTGTTACTACAACATTTACTAGAATGACTACTGCCTAATTTTCCTCTTTCACTACAGCAATAGTTTCAATATTTTTCATGAAATCCAAAGGTAGGTACACCACTCTTCCTTCAAACCATTTTGCAAGTCTGTTGGTGACAGTTTACATGTTTTAGGCTCCATCCGAATTATAGTTTGAAAAGAATTAACACATTGAATTAGAACAGCCTCATATGTATTCAATTCTGCCAGTTCCTCCGGAATAGCTACTAATTCTAAGTTATTATGTACTGCTCTAAAAGGCATTTTGTTCTCTTCTAATTTGTTATAACAATATTTACATATATGTTGATCATTACCTAACTCAAATTGACCTTCAATCAAACAAGTAAATTGTGAATTGTACCCACTTACCATTGTTCTCTTTTTCACGTTTCAAATACAAATCAACATTCCTACGTCGACAACAAACACAAACATAGTCTCGTATTTTCCACCACACTACATTAAACTTTCCAATTTCTTATTCAAACTGATCAGTGCTAGTCACTTTCCCATCTCCTTCAACATCTGTAATTGTCAAACTTTCACTTTCAATGAACTACTCCTCTGAACCAAAATATCACATTTCAATATCATCACACTTTTTTAAACAACGAATATAGAAGCATATAAAAGACTTGTACTCAGTTCACTTAAAAATAATGCAGAACTTTTTACATAGTACACTTCCTCACAAACCTCCGCATTTCTGAATAACATACTGCTAACATCCTCAACTGATAAAAAACACTTTTACAAACTTTTCTTCAAAGACAAGCCAGAGAATGCCCATACTTCTCAGTATATTTTCTTACGTGACATATATCTAGTCCTTGTAACAACTTAGCGTTCTGTTTAATACTTTCTCTTCAAAATCACAATGAATAACTTCTGTTTTAAATTGAAAGCACTATCCACTATACTTTCAATACGCTGTTTCTCTTTCAACTCAAAAACATTCCTTTTATATTTGAAGCATTCTTTCATTGAATTCTGAATCACTCTTGATCGAAAAAGTCTCTGACGATTTTCATGAAAATCCTTTTGTCTCCGAGTAACAGATACTAATTCTTTATCATCTTTCCTTTTCCTGGTATTTGAAATTGAACTTTGCTTCTCCTTACTTGAAAAATTCCTATTTTTCCTCTTGTGTGATCCTTTTTTCATCTTGTACTTATAGTAGAACAAAGTTATTCTGTACTACTCCCATTTTTTCCAAATACAAACTTTTGCCTTTTGCACAAATATGTATTTTTCTTCACTTTTTTTTCTTTTTTTACTTCTGGGCATTTCCAAATTTTCATCCAAACAAAATAATTTTCTGCAAAAAAAAAAAGATTCAATTATTTTTCACATTTGTTCACTATGTTAAAATTATAACATACAATTACAAAACTTCCACTAACGACTTCCACACCCAGTGCTGCAATGTGATTGAACACGACAGAGCAGCACTAACATGACAAGTTGTGCCATAGAACATACAGCAAGTATTTATTTAATTATATGCAAACACCTTTACAATTTATATGTAACTGCACTACCTCGTACTTTTCACCTCTCCGCTGCACCCCACCACCCCACACCACTCTCTCTGCAACCCACCACAGACAACTTTATAGATGGTATTTTTTTAATTTTTGAATCTATGTACTTAAGATGATATTATCAACCAAAAAGCACACACAAAAACTACCATTATTAGCCTACAATTTTATCTACAACTGTCCAAACATAACACTGCCCCCTCCCCGTTTTAAGTGCGGGGGGGAGGGGTGTCTGTGGGTGTCTTAGCAACAGCACTTTATTTTAGGTGGCCTCGAAACAGGTCTTTATGGGGGTCTACTTTCGGGCCTCGCACAACTCATCCTTTTTTTTTTTCTTTATTGCACTGCAGTGAGGCTGTGAGAGCATGCACACTACTCACTACTTAGAAGTGCAGACATCATGCCAGGTGATTCGCATTGTAGGAGAAGGGAAATCCTTTAAAATGACACTTTTTCTCTCAGAATTTCCCTTCTCTTTTTGCAACGCAGGAGCAACATCATCATGGGATAATATCCAAACACACCACCAGGCGCGCATCGCCCATTGCCCCGGACTCTCTCAAACAGCTTCCCGAGCGCACAAACACAGCCGCACCCGAGTACTTCACAGGTTTTCAAAAGATCATTTTTTGGTAAAGAAGACTCTGTTCTTTTTCACCCCTTTTTATAGCCCCTACATCCCCACTCTGCCTATTGCTGAAAAAATTAGGCTCCTCCGAAATTTCGCTCTAGTTGAGCCTCTTGAAACGACCACAAGCAAGCAACCACAGCACAAACCTGCTCTGACCGTACACATTCTCTTGTTATAGGGCTACAAAAACACACGCTTTGCCTGCCTCACTTAGTTCTCACACCCCCTCTTTAATATGAACATAAAAGCTTTCCACTTAATTTTATATTCCTATACTGTACTTCACATGGAAATATAGAAATCAAGGTTCTCACCACCCCAAATTACCTCTCTGGTATACTTTCTCAAATGTAAGAAATACAGGTATTCAGTATCTGTCATTCATGGCCGCTTTTAAACAGTGTACCTATATACAACTCGACAAAACATTATGTTTCTAAATTAACGTCGTATACTTAAAAGCTCCTTTACATTTCTTTCGCTATATGTACCTTTCTTTAAAACACCACCAGAGAAGGATGGTGAAGTATGCTCCAGAAAGAGCAACTCAAAGCTTTGTTATTCTTTACAAAATAATCTGCCTGTCAATGCTTTTCGCAAACCTTTTCGACCCCTTAACAGGCTGGATGGATGAGTATAATACGTCCTATTTAGGATCGGGCGGACGATGCCCGAAAATAAGAATGTATAGTTGAATGAAAGGCGAGTGGATGCATGGCCAGATGCATCAATGCATATATACATAGATGGATGTATAAATGTATGAATGGAAGGATAAATGAATACAGGGACCAGTACTTATGATAGACTGGTGGACTGATAGATGCTTTGGATTGGTTATGGGACAGATGTATCTATGGATATACAGGCGTATGGCTGTATGAATGACACAGTGCTTACAATAGGCGAGTGCGATCATAGATGCTTAAGATAAGTGCAGGAACAGATGTATGTATGTATATAAGTAGGAATGTATGCATCAATTAAAAGATGGTTGGATGGCGCAGTGCTTAGGATAGATGGATAGATGAATGCTGGGCTTTAATTGGGCCGGGTCTGAGGACCAGCACTTATTTTCAAGGAGCCTCCAAAAGGGTCTCTATCAGGCTCTATTTTCAGCCCTCGCAAACATAGTCAATTTAATTTTTGGCCCTCGCAAACATTTTTTGTATTGCACTGCAGTGAGATCATGCACATTGATGTACGCATGCTTATTTTGCTCACTACTGAGAACTGGAGACATCACGCTACTTACCCACGTTGTAGAAGGAAGGGAAATCATTTAAAGAATGTTTTTTCCCAAACGTAGGATAATTGGAGAGGATTTTCTAAAGCACACAATGATACTTATCTTGATTTAGACCACGGCCCAACTTGCATAGCCCACACCCCTTTAAGAGCTTTGCCCCCCCTTTTAAAGCACCCCCACTTTCTGAAACGCTCATAAGCAAAGTGTATTAAACATGCAAATTTGCGAGTAAAACATATACCATGCCATAGGGCACTTTATAAGTGCTCCCAGTGGTACTGCATCATCTTTATTAGGTCGACATCTGCATGTTACTATATTCTGTGTTTTAATCAGAAACATACCCACCTCCCCCACACCCACAACCACCCACGCCCTTCTTTAACCGTACAAAATAGAAAAGAAACCCCCACCATTCCTAGTAGCGCCACTATACCCATACACAGGCTTAATTTTAACAGGTGTGTGCCGGAAAACTTATCCACAAAAAGTATTCAAACATGCAAATTCGCGGGAAAAACATAAACAATACCACGGCACGGTTAAGAAATGGGCCCAGTGAAACTACATTACCTTTACTAACAACACATGCCCACGTTACAAATGTCCATCTTATAATCAGCAACATACGCACATCCACCACCCCCACCCATACCATGCTTAACCTTATGAAATCAAACAACTAGCCCCTGCACTCCCGTTACTGCCACTATAGCCATAGATAGATTTAATATCAACAGTTGTCTGCCGGAACGCTCATCAGCAAAAGCTATTGAAACTTACAATTTTGCAAATCAAACATACACCATACCATAAGACGGTTTATAAATAGTCACAGTACCACTACACCGCCTCAACACCCGCCCTTGCTTAACTTTACGCAATAAAAGAAAGAGCCCAAGCAAACGTAGAAGCGCCACTATAGCCATACACAGCCTTAACTTCAACAGATGTCTCCTGGAAAGCTCATCAGTAAACCGTATTAAAACATGCAAATTTGCGGGTAAAACATACCATGCCATAGGGCGCTTTATAAGTGCTCCTAGTGGTACGACATCACCTATAGTAGCTCCACATCTCCACGTTACCGTATTCTGTATTTCAAACAGGAACATAACTACCTCCCCCACACCCACCCCCGCCCTTGGTTAACAGTACAAAATCAAACTGAAACCCCCCATTCCTAGTAGCGCCCCTATACCCATACACAGGCTTTATTTTAACATGTGTCTACCGGAACACTTATCAGCAAAAACTATTCAAACATGCAAATTCGCGAGTAAAACATAAACCATCCCATAGCACTGTTTAGAAATGGGCCCAGTGAAACTACATTACCTTTAGTAACTACACATGCCCACGTTCCAAATATCCGTCTTATAATCAGCAAGATGCGCACCTCCCCCACCCCCACCCATCCCTTGCTTAGCCTTACGAAATCAAACAATGAGCCCCAGCACTCCCGTTACCGCCACTATAGCCATACATAGACATAATGTCAACAGGTGTCTGCCGGAACGCTCATCAGCAAAAGGTATTAAAACCTGCAATTTTGCAACTCACACATACACCATACCATAAGACGGTTTATAAATAGTCACAGTACCACTACACCACCTCAACACCCGCCCTTGCTTAACTTTACGCAATAAAAGAAAGAGCCCCACAAACGTAGAAGCGCCACTATAGCCATACAGAGGCTTAATTTCAACAGATGTCTCCCGAAAAGCTAATCAGCAAAACGTATTAAAACATGCAAATTTGCGGGTAAAACATATACCATGCCATATGGCACTTTATAAGTGCTCCCAGTAGTACTACATCACCTTTAGTACCTCCACATCTCCATGTTACTATATTCTGTGTTTCAAACAGCAGCATAACTACCTCCCCCACACCCACCCCCGCCCTTGCTTAACAGTACGAAAACAAACAGAAACCCACCCATTCCTAGTAGCGCCACTATACCCATATACAACGTTAATTTTAACAAGTGTCTGCCGGAACACTTATCAGCAAAAAGTATTCAAACATGCAAATTGGTGAGTAAAACATACACCATCCCATAGCACGGTTTATAAATAGGCCCAGTCGAACTACACCACCTTTACTAGCTAGACATCTATATGTTACAAAAGTCATTTAAACACTCTGTAGACGGGGCGTGGCCAAGATGGCGGGGTGAGCGGACGCTTCCTCCCGTAGCTCCTCCGGCCCGGCCAAGCTAAAGCCCTTTTCTTATGCTTCTCTCCCCCCGCTGAGGCTCAGCGCGGGAGAGGAGCGTGGCGGAACATCAGGGGCATACACCGGTGCTGTTTTTGTCCGGATCGCCCCGGGGGAACCCCCCAAAAGTTCGCCCGAGATCAAGGGACGACGGCGGCGAGCCCGAGGGGCGGAGCGTATTGGAGAGCTGTCCGGGCACCTCGGTTGGGCCTGGTGCTGAAAGTTGCGGTCTGGAGGGGATCTGGCCCGCCGCTCGACGGTGACTGAAGGAGCCTGGCGGGAAGGGGCCCGACGGTGTGGAAGGCTTGGGACGGGTGCCCCGGCACTCGGGCTGGTGATGGCGACACCTTGCACTGCGGAAGCCCTGACCCCTAGCCGAGGTACGGCGGACTCTCTGATGGGGTCGGACCATCTGGCCCCCTGTGCGTGACAATCGGGGGCCGGGGGTGGAACTTATTTTACTGCGGGGTGCCTCGGAGGCCCCGGAGGTGTCGCCGGGCCTAGTCTTTTTGGCTTGCTCCGACCGGCCGCCATTTTGTCCCCGAAGGAGCAGTGGTGGCGGCCTCGGCTGGAGTCCTGGCTGCAGGCTGCGGGCGACCTCCCGCTATTGCTGGATTGACTACCGGAGGGATGAGCTGTTGGGACCCCTCCGCTGCGGCCCCCTTGGTTGTCTCACGCTAGCTCTTGCGGCTGACGGTGACCGGACTAGGCCGCCATTTTGTCACCTGTGACGCAGCGACCTCACTTGTGGGGGATACCTGGGGCGCCTGGATCAGTGCCCGACTGCGGAGCTGGCGATGTCTGGAAAAGGAGGCCCGAAGAAAGGGGACCGTACTCTGCCGGACATGCTTGGCAGGGCCCAGCACTTGCGGGACAGGACACAGCCCTCACCGGGGCCCTCCCGGGCTCCAGCAGATGTGACTGGAGGGGAGCCACCCGTCACGAGGGCCTTTATGGAGGAACTGTTTAGCTCCCTCAGGGAGGACTTCCAGACACTGAAGCGGGAGGTGGCCAGCGAGGTCCGAGAAGTGCGCAGAGAGGTGGAGGGCCTAGGTGAGCGTGTGGAAGCGGCGGAGACGGAGGGCCAACAGCGAGCGGAGGAGATAGTCCATCTCCAGCAGGACGTTCTTCGCCTCCGGGAACAGTGTGTGGAGCTCCAGGCCCACTCTGAGGACCTTGAGAACAGATCTCGGAGGAACAACATCCGAGTGCGTGGCGTGCCGACTGCGGATGAGGGGTCCGATCTGGGGGGCTACCTGCGGGCCCTGTTCCGAGAGATCCTGGGGGAGGCCACGGACTTTCCCATCAGCATCGACAGGGCGCATAGGGTTGGCCGTCAGCGCCAGCCATCGGCACCCCCACCGGACATTCTGGCCTTCCTGCCCGACTTTCCACTAAAGGAGCGTATCATGGCCGAAGCCCGCAGGAAACAGCCCCTGACCTTTCGGGATCGGCCGGTGGCGCTTTACCAGGACCTCTCCGCCATCACTCTGCAGAAACGCAGGTCCTTTAGGATTGCCACTGACTTTTTGCGCGAGCACGAGACGCCGTACTCTTGGGGTCACCCCTTCCGCCTGATTTTTCGGTGGAACGGAGTATTACACCAGCTACGCTCCTTGCAAGACATTTGTGGTGTCCTGGGGCTCACGGCAGCGGAGGAGGAGGGAGCTACGCCGTCGTGGAGGTCCTCGGAAGGACGGAATCGGCGGAGGTCAACGAGGCGGCGCTCAGCGACCAGTGCAGGGCGCCCGGACTCCCCTACCATTAGGGCGGACAGGGCTGACGCCCTGAGGGCGGCGGCCGGGGACTCGACCGGCTCCTCTAGCGTGGCCTTGACGGCCTAACACACACTCCGGGGGGAGATGTCTTTAGCTTCTTAACATGCTTGGCACGGGGCGGGGGGGTTGGGGGGAGCGGGTGGAGGTGAGTGGCTGGACGTCCATTTTGCTCTTTTCTACGGACTTGCCCGTTTTGGGGCTTGACTGAGACTATGGGGTGTTTGAGTTTGGGGATGGCTAGTTGCCGAGGTTGGGTTTTGGGTGGGGGAGGGGGTTGTTTTGGGGTTGGGACGGTCTCGTCCGATGTTGTCTACGCCCGCTTTGTTTTGGCTTGTCCCGCGCTGCGGCCCCGCGCGCCCCGCCCGCTGATTCCCTACCCATTGCATGGCGCTCCCGATCCCTGCGAGGAATGCCGGGCCTAAAGGTAGTGACCCTTAATGTTCAGGGTCTGAATAACCCGGTGAAGCGCAGAGCGATCCTGTCGTTGCTGGAGGGGACGCAGGCGGATATTTGCCTTTTGCAGGAGACACACTTATTGCCCCGAGACTGCCATAGGATGCGCTCTGCTAAGTTCCCCACCCAGTTCTTTTCCTCGGCAGCGAACAAGACAGCGGGGGTGGCCATTCTCCTAGCGAGCTCCTTTCGGGGGGAGGTATTGCATAAGTGTGCTGAACAGAAGGGGAGGCTCCTTGCGTATCGCATGCGCCTGGGAGGCATAGCATTTACGGTTGGCTCCGTTTATAGCCCAAACGAGCATCAAGAGCGCTTCCTAGATTCCGCGCTGGTGGATGTCACTGCTTCCCCAGACCGACACATTATCTTGGGCGGAGACCTCAACATTGTCTTTGACTCTGGGATGGACAGATCGGCGCAGCGCTTTCCGCAGACGGGGGAGCTGTCCCAGGCTGGGAAGGCCCGGATTGCGGAAATGGACTTGCACGATCTCTGGCGCTCCCTGCACCCCACGGATAGGGACTACTCTTTCTTCTCGCACGCACACCGCACCTACTCACGGCTGGACTACCTCCTGGTGAGTGGACCGATGCGTGCCGCTGCCACGGCGGCGGACATCGGGGTCCTGACCCTGTCTGACCACTCTCCAGTCACCGGCGTTTTCCGGTGGCCGGCGGCCTCCCCCTCTCGGGGAGCGTGGCGCCTCCGGGACACACTTCTACACAAAAAATCGGTGGTACAACGCGTCGGGGAGGTCATACAGGACTATCTCACTCACAACAGCAACACTGACACTTCGCAGGCGACACAGTGGGCGGCACTGAAGGCCGTCCTACGGGGGGAATTCATCTCTATCTCTGCAGCCGAGAATAAGGAGCGGCAACTGAAGAGGGATGAGTTGACAGCTCAAGTCCGGGAGCTTGAGCAGGTCCACCGCCGTACGGGAGCGCCAAGGGTATGGAGGCAGTTGAAGGCAGCGAGGAAGCTCCTCTCGGCTCTGGATCTTGATAGGGCGGAGTACGCCGCCTTACGCTTGAAACATGCCTACTACACTGGGGGGGACAGATGTGGCAAGCTCCTAGCGCACCGGCTCCGGGTCGCGCAACAGCGCAGCGTGGTGAAAGAACTGGCGGGTGCGGACGGGGGGGTTGTCTCCGGGGACGCGGAGGTAGCGGAGACTTTCCGCGGCTTCTACGAGGCGCTGTATGCTGAGGAGCCCTCCTCGCCACGGGACGCCGATAGCTATTTGGAGTCGGTGACCCTCCCGGTACTGGACCCGGCTCAGGCTGACCACCTGGAGCGGGACATCCATGTGGAGGAAGTGATTTCGGCTATCGCGCGGCTGAAACACGGCAAGGCCCCGGGCCCGGACGGGTACACGTCGCTATTCTACAAGACTTTTTGCACGACCGTGGCCCCTGTCCTTACGCGGCTGTTTAACTCCTTCTCCGAACCGGGAGCCATCCCTCCGGATCTCCTGAGGGCGACGGTCGCGGTAATCCCGAAGCCTGGGAAGGACCGGGCCCTCTGCGGCTCGTACCGGCCCATCTCGCTCCTAAATGTCGACCTCAAGTTGTACACGGGGATTCTCGCATCCAGGCTGGGTCCACACCTCCCCGACCTGGTGGAGGCGGACCAGGCTGGTTTTGTGCCCGGTAGACAGACGGTTGACAACACCAAGAGAGTGACGCATGTTCTGGAGAAGGCCTCAAGGATCTCGGGGGAGCGGATGTTGTTGTCCGTTGATGCGGAGAAGGCCTTCGACAGAGTTCACTGGCCGTATCTTGAGCGGGTCCTCACAAAACTGGGAATCGGCGATAAGTTCCGCACCATGGTATTTAATTGCTATAAGCATCCTTCAGCGTCGGTGCGGGTAAACGGGTGTAGCTCTGGTGGCTTCGCCATCGAGCGCGGCACGCGGCAGGGCTGCCCTCTCTCGCCGCTCCTGTTTGCCCTCTACATGGAGCCGTTTGCTCAGAGGATCCGTAATAATCCGGATGCTGTCGGGGTCCGGATGGGCCAGTACGTCCACACCGTCAGTCTCTACGCGGATGATGTCCTGCTGACTTTGGACGACCCTAGGAGGTCGCTGCCTGCTTGCCTCCGAGAGTTGGACGCCTTTGCGGGGGTGGCCGGCTTCAAAATGAATATGAGCAAGTCGATGGCATTAGACGTGTCCCTGGCTGCGGAAACCAGGAGGGATCTTCAACGGCTCTTCCCCATGCAGTGGTCCTCGTCCACGGTGCCGTATCTGGGGATTCTGCTGGCACCTACATTATCGGAGATGGTTACGGCCAATTATGCCTCCCTCAGCAGGAAGATCAAGGACGAGCTTTGCCGATGGAACAAAGGCCTGCTGTCCTGGCTGGGGCGAGTCGCGGCGGTCAAAATGACGGTGCTGCCCCAGATACTATATCTTTTCCGAGCCCTTCCGCACCAACCCCCGGTGGGCTGGATCCGACAAATGCAGGCTGACATCTCCCGCTTTGTCTGGCAGGGCCGCAGGCCACGCATGAAGAGGGTCCTCTCCACGCTTGCTCCGGAAGCGGGGGGTCTCGGCATTCCGGACCTCCGTAAGTACTTTCAGGCGGCACAGCTTCGCTATCTGGTGGAGTGGAGCAGGTGGGAGTCCGACAAACATTGGCTTTTTC
The DNA here is from genome assembly GCF_964204655.1 of Triturus cristatus. Taxonomy (NCBI): domain Eukaryota; kingdom Metazoa; phylum Chordata; class Amphibia; order Caudata; family Salamandridae; genus Triturus; species Triturus cristatus. The sequence goes on along the minus strand of NC_140595.1, from coordinate 693,698,991 downwards.
AAGACCAGGCAGTGGCGGGCCGCACCTTACAAGAGGTTCCATTCTTGCGCCGCACGCACCGCCCCCCTAATCTTTACGCTTCCTTTGTTACGCGGGTCCCCCTGCGTGTGTGGGACGCGGTCTGCGAAACCCGGGGCCTCACCACCTTCCCTTCGCCGTTCACGCCCATTGCGGGCAACCCGGACTTCTCCCCAGGGATGGAGCCGGGGGTTTTCTCCCACTGGGTACGGGCGGGCTGCAGGGCACTCTTCCAGATCCATGGCCCGGAAGGCGTGGTTCCTTTTCAGCAACTCCGCCAGGAGTTCGGCCTGACGGAGCTGGACAGATTGCGCTACATGCAAGTTCGGCATTGGGCCCTCCAGCCTCAGGTGCGTGCCACCGCTGCCCGTCCAATTACACCGTACGAGCGGTGGTTGGCTACTCGGACCTCCGACGCTAAACTGATCACTGATCTGTATAAACACCTACAACCCCCGCCGTTTCACTACTACAACCCGGGGAGGGAGCGTTGGCACAGGGAATTGGGTAGGACACTCAGCCACAAGGAATGGGACCAAATTGCGTATCGGGCTCGGCACTCTGCATATCACACGGGCCTTACGGAGACATTCACTAAGGTGTCCACATACTGGTACTACACCCCGGAGAGACTGTATGAAATGCATAAACACACTGACAAGGGGTGCTGGCGGAACTGCGGGCAGGAAGGTACCCTTACACACATTCTATGGGATTGCCCAGTGCTGACCGCCTACTGGAAAGAAGTCTTGGACGAGGTGGATGAGCACTTTGGGATAGAGCTGCCGCGACTCCCGGCGTATGTCCTGCTGGGCCTCCCCAATGACCTAATGTACCCACTGAAGTCCCGCAGGGGTAGGCAGATTGCAATAGCGCTGGGGTCTGCGGTTCAGAACATTCTGATCCACTGGCGCACATCCACCGTCCCCTCCATCACCGGTTGGTTGCATAGGCTCTGGCATGTGCTGGGGATGGAGAAGCTGTCGCTTACGGTTGCGGGGGAGGTAGACCAATTTGAAGAGCTATGGCAACCCTTTCTAGCGCTGCTGTCCACTGAATTCCGGGAGCTCACCTGCCCGAGGTACCTTAGGCTTCTCAGGCTGAGGCCGCCGGTGACCCCGGCGGACTAGCTTACATGTGAGGTGGGGACCCCCGGGGAGGGGGGAGGGGTGCGGGGCTTCCTGGTTAGGGCTACTTTGATGCGGGACCATAGGACGGGGGGAGGGGGGAGGGTTGTTGTTTTGTTACTGGGAGGATGGGGGATGGGAGGGGGGGGATTGCGTTCTGTTGAGGTGTTGATGGGGGGGGATGCTCTTGCTCAGCTTTGGGGTGTCGGATACGCGCGTGGGATTCCACAGCTTGTAATTCTAGCGTTCAGTTACTGTGCTCTTCCCTCTGAGCCACCGCGCCACCTATTGCCAACCCTCTGGAGATGCATCCCTTCTTCTTTGACTGTATTCCATGTATCCTGCCTCCTATCCCCCTCCCCCATGGTTTGTTTTGTCTCAATAAAAAACGTTTTAAACTTAAACACTCTGTAGACTGTATAGCAGGGCATGTGGAGAGTAAACCAAGTTCTAATTCCCAAACTTTTGATTTACAGTCCCTTTACTGTATCTATATTAAAGATATTAAATGGAATGAATAAATTGACGACTGTCTCAAAAGGGATAGTGAAGCTCACCATCAGTAAAACACGAACCACTTCAACACCTACATATATCCGCCACAGCGACACAGCCTGACAAATAGTATCACTTATAATCACATGTAGTTCTCTAATGTCAACAAAGTTATACAGAAAATATACCGCACATTTACATTTTTTTTATCTCTCATACATTTATAAAACATTTCTTCTAAAAAAGCACTCCCCAACTACTTCTATTCCTTAAGAACAGACAATAATTAATACGGTTACTACCATATATTTTAGTATATCTACCTTTTTATTATTCACTAGTCAGAAACTACAAAAACTATTCACTATACCCAAATGCAAACCAGAAACCATATTCATATTTATCTCAACTTAGGATCACATGATTGAAACTATGCGTACATATAAAAGGAACTTATCACTTTTCCTATCTCCATCTCCACTCCATGTAATCTGAAAACACAGTATACGGCCCCACTGTACCACAACCTACCCTGACTTACATTCAAACCTACCTCTCAGTGCCCAAAAAAAAGACCACAACCTGCCCACATAACATTTCTGCATATCGTTTTATCGCTTTTAACTTAATAACACATATGTCTCCTACCACCAGCCCCCCACCCCACTATTTCCACAAAAAGTATCAGTTGCAAACGTGCAACATTTTCTTTATCTCCCCAAATACATTACAAACTCAAATTAACGCTGTACCTCATTTTCAAAACAATACACTCCTATAAAGATGACAAACTACACTTCTTCTCTGTGAAAAATCCCTAAACATATATAAAATACTTATATAACAACAGCTCAAATTGTATGCATATTTCATAACCAATATCAAACACGACACTATACACAAGTTTCAATGTTCGAAACAAAAGATCCTCAAAGTAGGCATAACTACATGCTGACACTACTTGCACAGATGTGGCACAGCGGCCAGAGCACATGACTTCACAGCATATGACACACAGTTTGGGCTCACGCTTTCATCCCCGAGTCCGGCAGCAGCTCAGCTTAGCAGCATGAGACTCTACACACTACCTCACATATTTTCCGCACCCCAGAACTTTCAGACCAGTACGGATCAGTAGTTTGTCCTAGTAGTTATGAACACATGATGACACTACTTCCACAGCTGTACTGCAGCGGCCACGGCACATGACTTCACAGCATAAGACACACAATTTAGACTCACGCTCTAATTCCAGAGTCCTGCACCACCTCACCTTAGCAGCATCACACTCTAGGCAATACCTCACTTAATTTTCGTAGCCTAGCATTTTCACACCGGTAGGTATGATTAGTTCACTTCTCACCCCCTCTATAGCACACCCTAAACACCCCACAGAGGTTACAGTGCTCCTACCCTCCTATTTCCCACTTTTTTTGCCCTTTTTTCCCCTTACTCGCTTCAACGGAATCACAAAATGGCGGCCAACACTTCCTCCTTCCATGAGACTCTGCACACTACCTCACATATTTTCCGTACCCAGGACTTTCACACCACTACGGGTCAGTAGTTCATCCTAGTAGGTATAAACACATGCTGACACTACTTCCACAACTGTAATGCAGCGGCCAGGGCACATGACTTCACAGCATAAGACACACAGGTGCCAATTACGATCCGGCAAAAACCGGGTACGCACCGTCGGACGGAGCATATTCCCCGTCCGACGCGTACCCGGTCGTGTAAATATACAAACATGGAATTACGATTCGGACGGAAACACCTTTTCCGTACGAATCGTACAAAACACCGACCGACGAAAATCAACGTACAAATGCGATCCGGGAAAGCGCCGACCTGACGTCGGGACGCACGCAGCCTGCCATTCACGAACCAGGAATTACGATTCACACCGACGTCATCCCGCACGGTGAATATTTTCCGGCTGCCAAAAACTGCCGGGAAATCAGGACGACGCGAACAAGGAGTACCAGTACGCGACGGACAGACAGGACGACGTGAACAAGGAGTACCAGTACGCGACGGACAGACAGGATGACGCGAACAACGAGTACCAGTACGCGACGGACAGACAGGACGACGCGAAAAAGGAGTACCAGTACGCGACGGACAGACATGGACCCGAACCTACGTGTCATCCCGGCCCTCATAGCAGTCGACCTCCTCTACAGGTTACGACGCAGACGCCGCAGAAGGTCAGAACAACTAAGGGAGGGGGGAAAGGGGGGGAAGGGGGGGGGCAGGAGCAGGGGCCACAAAACCCCCACCATAGTCACACAGCACACATGCCCTGGACATACCTGACTCCCAGGCCCTGGTCACTACGAGGGGGTGGGGCCTTGTCCAGCCAAGCCAGCGACCACCACAACGGAAGTCCTTGACGACGCGAACCTGCAACACAACCAGACAGGTACGTCCCGTACCCACGCCTTAAGAGCGTGGGTACGAGTCGTACCACGCCCACACCTACGTCACCCCAACAATGGCGGGACGGCTCGTACCCACGTGGCAAAGGCCTGGGGACGGCCCGCACAAGCATCACATAGCGTGGGGACGGATATGTACGGACCGTACCCCCACCCCGTATGCATGGAGCGGACCCCCAACCCCAACAGTGCAAGTACGACACGTACCCCCACCCGCGGACGTATGGAGCGTACCCCCCACCCCAACAGTGTAAGTACGACACGTACCCTCACCCGCGGACGTATGGAGCGTACCCCCACCCCAACAGTGTAAGTACGACACGTGCCCACACCCGCGGACGTATGGAGCGTACCCCCACCCCAACAGTGTAAGTACGACCCGTACCTCCATCCGCGGACGTATGGAGCGTACCCCCACCCCAACAGTGTAAGTACGACACGTACCCTCACCTCGAATGCATGGAGCGTACCCCCCACCCCAACAGTGTAAGTACGACCCGTACCCCCACCCGCGGACGTATGGAGCGTACCCCCACCCCAACAGTGTAAGTACGACACGTACCCTCACCTCGAATGCATGGAGCATACCCCCCACCCCAACAGTGTAAGTACGACCCGTACCCCCACCGCGGACGAATGGAGCGTACCCCCACCCCAACAGTGTAAGTACGACCCGTACCCCCACCCGCGGACGTATGGAGCGTACCCCCACCCCAACAGTGTAAGTACGACACGTACCCTCACCTCGAATGCATGGAGCGTACCCCCCACGCCAACAGTGTAAGTACGACCCGTACCCCCACCCGCGGACGTATGGAGCGTACCCCCACCCCAACAGTGTAAGTACGACACGTACCCTCACCTCGAATGCATGGAGCGTACCCCCCACCCCAACAGTGTAAGTACGACCTGTACCCCCACCCGCGGACGAATGGAGCGTACCCCCACCCCAACAGTGTAAGTACGACCCGTACCCCCACCCACGGACGTATGGAGCGTACCCCCACCCCAACAGTGTAAGTACGACACGTACCCTCACCTCGAATGCATGGAGCGTACCCCCCACCCCAACAGTGTAAGTACGACACGTACCCCCACCTCGAATGCATGGAGCGTACTCACATCCGTGTATGTAATGAGCGTACATATTGTGAAATGGGAGAGGTGTGTGCGGAGTCCTCCCAGCAGTGTCCAGAGACAGGAGGGGTGGGTTCCTATCACTCCCAGCAGTGCCCAGACACAGGAGGGGTGTGTGCAGAGTCCTCCCAGCAGTGCCCAGACACAGGAGGGGTGGGTTCCTATCACTCCCAGCAGTGCCCAGACACAGGAGGGGTGGGTGCAGAGTCCTCCCAGCAGTGCCCAGACACAGGAGGGGTGTGTGCAGAGTCCTCCCAGCAGTGCCCAGACACAGGAGGGGTGGGTGCAGAGTCCTCCCAGCAGTGCCCAGAGACAGGAGGGGTGGGTGCAGAGTCCTCCCAGCAGTGCCCAGACACAGGAGGGGTGGGTTCCTATCACTCCCAGCAGTGCCCTGAGACAGGAGGGGTGGGTGCCTATCACTCCCAGCAGTGCCCTGAGACAGGAGGGGTGGGTGCAGAGTCCTCCCAGCAGTGCCCTGAGACAGGAGGGGTGGGTGCAGAGTCCTCCCAGCAGTGCCCAGACACAGGAGGGGTGGGTGCCCATCACTCCCAGCAGTGCCCAGAGACAGGAGGGGTGGGTGCAGAGTCCTCCCAGCAGTGCCCAGACACAGGAGGGGTGGGTGCAGAGTCCTCCCAGCAGTGCCCAGAGACAGGAGGGGTGTGTGCAGAGTCCTCGCAGCAGTGCCCAGACACAGGAGGGGTGGGTGCAGAGTCCTCCCAGCAGTGCCCAGAGACAGGAGGGGTGGGTGCCTATCACTCCCAGCAGTGCCCAGAGAGAGGAGGGGTGGGTGCAGAGTCCTCCCAGCAGTGCCCAGAGACAGGAGGGGTGTGTGCAGAGTCCTCCCAGCAGTGCCCTGAGACAGGAGGGGTGGGTGCCTATCACTCCCAGCAGTGCCCTGAGACAGGAGGGGTGTGTGCAGAATCCTCCCAGCAGTGCCCAGACACAGGAGGGGTGGGTTCCTATCACTCCCAGCAGTGCCCAGAGACAGGAGGGGTGGGTGCAGAGTCCTCCCAGCAGTGCCCAGACACAGGAGGGGTGTGTGCAGAGTCCTCCCAGCAGTGCCCAGACACAGGAGGGGTGGGTGCAGAGTCCTCCAGCAGTGCCCAGAGACAGGAGGGGTGGGTGCAGAGTCCTCCCAGCCGTGCCCAGACACAGGAGGGGTGGGTTCCTATCACTCCCAGAAGTGCCCTGAGACAGGAGGGGTGGGTGCCTATCACTCCCAGAAGTGCCCTGAGACAGGAGGGGTGGGTGCAGAGTCCTCCCAGCAGTGCCCTCAGACAGGAGGGGTGGGTGCAGAGTCCTCCCAGCAGTGCCCAGACACAGGAGGGGTGGGTGCCCATCACTCCCAGCAGTGCCCAGAGACAGGAGGGGTGGGTGCAGAGCCCTCCCAGCAGTGCCCAGACACAGGAGGGGTGGGTGCAGAGTCCTCCCAGCAGTGCCCAGAGACAGGAGGGGTGTGTGCAGAGTCCTCCCAGCAGTGCCCAGACACAGGAGGGGTGGGAGCAGAGTCCTCCCAGCAGTGCCCAGAGACAGGAGGGGTGGGTGCCTATCACTCCCAGCAGTGCCCAGAGACAGGAGGGGTGGGTGCAGAGTCCTCCCAGCAGTGCCCAGAGACAGGAGGGGTGTGTGCAAAGTCCTCCCAGCAGTGCCCTGAGACAGGAGGGGTGGGTGCCTATCACTCCCAGCAGTGCCCTGAGACAGGAGGGGTGGGTGCAGAGTCCTCCCAGCAGTGCCCTGAGACAGGAGGGGTGTGTGCAGAGTCCTCCCAGCAGTGCCCAGACACAGGAGGGGTGGGTGCCTATCACTCCCAGCAGTGCCCAGACACAGGAGGGGTGTGTGCTGAGTCCTCCCAGCAGTGCCCAGACACAGGAGGGGTGTGTGCAGAGTCCTCCCAGCAGTGCCCAGAGACAGGAGGGGTGGGTGCAGAGTCCTCCCAGCAGTGCCCAGACATGAGAGGGGTGTGTGCAGAGTCCTACCAGCAGTGCCCTGAGACAGGAGGGGTGGGTGCAGAGTCCTCCCAGCAGTGCCCTGAGACAGGAGGGGTGGGTGCCTATCACTCCCAGCAGTGCCCTGAGACAGGAGGGGTGGGTGCAGAGTCCTCCCAGCAGTGCCCTGAGACAGGAGGGGTGGGTGCAGAGTCCTCCCAGCAGTGGCCTGAGACAGGAGGGGTGGGTGCCCATCACTCCCAGCAGTGCCCATGGAACGCAAAGGGTGGAGTAGCCACAGATACCATGCCCACAAATGTCAGTCAGGTGCACAAAGACCCTGCAGTACATGTACCACGTCTGCGAGGCTGGGAGTAGACGCATGCATAGGGCCAAAAAGAAAACATGACCACATGAAGTCATGTCAATAGTCCAAATACACAAGTACAATGACTACCAAGGATGCCACGAATGATGCAGGTGGAGAATGGCTCAGCATGCATGTGCAAAGGTGAAGGACTACGTCACACACCCAGCGAATGTACACACAGCTCTGCGCTAAAGTCAGGGGACACCCTGCAGGGAAGAAGTCAGGGTACACAGAGGAAGGAATACACCTTGGGACAATTGCAACATGCAGCAACTGCTTACATGAATGGAGAAAGGTAGCTAACACCGTGTGATGGCACACAGATCCCAGGGTCCCCCCTATGAGCAGCACACTACTACATTTCCCACACACCCAACACATGACCAACACCCACAACCATGTAGCAGTCCCACCAACAGCAATGCCAGCAAAGCAGGAGTGTTCCAAGGGAAAAAAATAAATAGCTTTATTCAGCATGAGCAAAAAACTAGTATGAAGTAAGTCCAATAATTACAAAGCCCATAGGGCAGTCCAGGAGTCACAGCTGGATGGGGACACAGTGGGATGCGTGTCCCCTAGCTTGCCTGCACAGTTACAAGCCGTTGTCTTCCACAGGGGTGAGGGCATCATGTTGGGGGGAAGGAACAGGCACCGCAGGGACAGGAGGGCGAAGGGTAGGCGAATTGGGTGCAGGGATGGAGGACTCCACCACAGGGGGTGGGGCAGGGCCAAAGGTGGATTCTAGGAGTGCGCTGCACACCTCGGCAAGGTCCTCCAGGGACTCCCCTGCACCCGAAGGAACCACAGGCCCCAAGGAGGGGGGAGGGTCAGAGGGATGGGTCGCAGCGCCACTGGGAGAGGGTGTGGACAGGGGGGGGGACTCAAGCACCCTGACCGTGGACTTCCTTGACCGCTTGCGGGGTGGTGTCACTGTGGGGCTCAGGGACAGAGCGGCCATGAAGGAGTCTTTGGGGGAGATCTGGCCAGGAGAGCTGAGGGGAGGGGATTTGGAGGGAGTGGATTGGGTGGAATGCGGACTCCCACTCTGGCTGCGTGTCACACGTTTGCCCCCCGACCCAGTGGGTGTGCCTACTTCACCCTGTGTGTGCGTGTCAGGAGGTGTGCGGCGGACCTTCCCTGCTGTGTGGTGCCTGTGTGTGTTGTGGTGGGTGCATGCTTACGTCTGGGTGTATGTGGGACAGGCATGGGAGTGGGAAGTGTGGAAGGGGCAGGGATAGGGGGTGGGACGTAGCGCTGCAGGAGACCCACTGCTGCAGTCAGTGTGGAGTCTATGGACCTCAGCAAGTTGCTTTGGTCAGCCTGCGATGAATTAATGCCCTCCAAGTATGCCTCCATGTTGTTGAGGACCTGGCTGTGGGCATGGAGGACATTAAGGATCGCAGTCTGACCAATCTGCAACTGCCGCTGGATGTCCACAGACTCAGCATTGGCGGCAGCAGTGGAGACATGGGCAGGGGGTGCGGTGCCTGGCAGGAAGGAGACATGTGGTGACCGGGCACGTTGGGAAGGGAAACGAGCACGTGGGAGGCGGCTGATGCCAATGGAGGGGGCGGTGCCAGATGTAGGGCTGCTGTCAGATGGTGGTGCAGCCACCGCCCACTCGGAGAGATCATCCTCGGACCCGTCAGCTTCATACTCTGTTGTGCCAGTCGACAGGTCCCCGGGTTCACTCTCCTCCGCCTCAGTCCCACTCAAAGTGCCAGCCCCGATGTCACCGCTGGCACTGGTGCTCGGTCCCTCCGCGCCGTCTTTGTCCATGTCTCCCTCTGTGTCCCCCGACGATGCTGTGGGCAGGGTGAAGAGACATACATCAATCATACACCTGTATACATATGTCACATGAGTCAAATCTACTTAGGTTACAGTGCATAGCCTGAAACAAAGGAAGAGTTACAACTACAAAACAAGGTACATATGTCGGCCCTGCAAGACACAGTTGTGTGACCCACCATGCCATGGAAAAACTATTGAGAGCATGACACAATAGCAAATGAGATGACATGGAATTTTGACTGAGGAGCAAGGCCCTGGGGACAATACAGCACTGCATCTGCACCACACAGCATGGCAGGAAATTGGGATGAGCAGGGACCATATCCAGGAACCAGAGGCACATGCAGCATAGGTAATACTGATAACATGCCCACCCTGACTGGCACACTGCACCTTGAGTGTATGTCCAGACAAACATCACACACTGGCCAGTCCTAGCAAGGAGATAACAGGTCTTGACATGTAGGCCATGCCCGCACCACCCACCCCCTACATGAGACAAATCTGTGGAGACACAGGAAGCACCTACATCTCTTAGTCTGGGTGAAATACACATGGGATGCAATAATTCAAGATTGCACACCAAATACCCAAGGTGCGCCTGTCCAAATAATCATGTACAAATGGGCATCATCAGAAGATTGCAACAAGACACACAGGCAATGGCCACCGTGAGTATGTACTTTGAAAATCAGGTCAGGCTGAACAGTGGACACTTGTAATACATCTCACGTCAAGAAACATGGTGCCAGGGGACAATGGCACAGAGCACAACCTATGCTGTAGACACAGAGATTGTCGACATTCTCGGATTACACACATGATACCTAGGAAAAGATGCCCCTGGGGACAGTAGTGGCCACACAACTCCATGCTCCTGAATGGGAATGACTGCAACACACGCTAACATCCCTGCACTATGCGTAATGCACACTCATGCACATCATGTCACAGGCCACCACATGGGACATGCCTGCTGGAAGGCCTGGCACTCGAGAGATTAACTCCCATGTCTGAACTCAGCATTAGTGCCAACTGACATGGAACCCACAAGTCCAGAACTGGACAGGGCACAGGCAAGGTCACAAAACCTGTAACACACCACCCCCACACATGATGCTGCAGGCATTGTACACTTGTAGAAGGTGTCAGGCTACATAACCTTGTGATGGAGTGACTACACACAGACCAGGGAACACATTGCAAGGAGGGGAAGGGAGGCAGGAGAGCACTGCAATACTGTGGGGAACAGGATCTGCACAGCACCATAAACCCTGGAAGTGTATCCATGGAACAGTGCACTTACAAATGCTGGTGAAACACAACAAACACACACATGTACCTACCCCCTTCCGGCTGCTGCATGTCCTGTAGACGCCTGTCCAAGTCTGGAAAGACCACCGCCAGCACACGTTTCTGGATGTGGGAGAGACGGCGGCGCCCGCGGTTCTTGTGGCTCTCAGGTGAGTCCCCCAGCAGGACCCGTGTGATCCTCCGCGTCCAGCACCGGATATCCTGCCAGCGTTTCCTCACCTGGGACAGGTGCCGCCTCCGACCATCCGCACTCCTCACGGCGCTGACGGCGTCCAGCCATATCTGCTCCTTGGCAGAGGCGTCTACCTGTGAGGATGAACAAGTGACACTACATCAATACACCTGGCACATGTCACAGGGACACAGATTAGAACACATTTGCTGTTTACAACAAGGCATAGTGTGCATCCAACGCATTGCACCTTTGTCATAGGGACATGATCCTCTGGGGGAAGGCCAAAAGCAGTATGTGCCATTGAAAGGACACAGGTGGAATGAGGGCAACTACACAATCAATGATCCAGGCTCACACTGTGCATCACACCCACCCCTCCTGTCTCAGGGCACTGCTGGGAGGACTCTGCACCCACCCCTCCTGTCTCAGGGCACTGCTGGGAGGACTCTGCACCCACCCCTCCTGTCTCAGGGCACTGCTGGGAGTGATAGGCACCCACCCCTCCTGTCTCAGGGCACTGCTGGGAGTGATAGGCACCCACCCCTCCTGTCTCAGGGCACTGCTGGGAGGACTCTGCACCCACCCCTCCTGTGTCTGGGCACTGCTGGGAGGACTCTGCACCCACCCCTCCTGTGTCTGGGCACTGCTGGGAGGACTCTGCACCCACCCCTCCTGTCTCAGGGCACTGCTGGGAGACATCAGGCATTCCCCCCCCCTGGACCCCCCCTACAGTACATAGCATGTGTGTCACACCTGGACACAATGGTAGAAGTCACAGTCACAAAAAAGGGACACAGTCTGTGCCAGTGGACACTGCACTCACCTGATAACCTGGTCGCCCATACAGCATGGGGTACCGTGGGAGGATCACTTCCACCAAAGCCATGTTCTCCTCCAGGGTGAATGGCTGTGACCTCTCCACAGCCCTTGACATGGTTCCAGGGAATCAGTAGCAGCAGCTGGGTCGTGGAATACAGAGATGTGCAGGCAAGTGCTCCCTCATGGGACCTGGCTGCCTTATATCTGCCTTGCTGGCCCATCTCATGCACAGGAGTACAGAGTGATTGGTCACTCACATTTGCATCCTATGTTTCCTCCAATCCCTTCAAACCTAGCAGTCTGTGGGTTCTCTATCTGTTTTTTTCTCCTGCATGATGTCAGCCCCAAAAAAAGGGGTATCAATGGGGTGTTAACAGATATTTTTAATAACCCCCTAAGAAACTTGTTCTCAAGGCTTTCAAATGTATTTCTACATACGGGTCCCCATAATTCTGCCCCGTATAATACTGCCAATTGAGCTTTATACTTAAAAATCTCTAGGGCAGGGGTCACTGCCTTGTTCAAGCATTTTTTATGTCTCTTAAGGATTGGGAGACGTACAGGCGTGTGTACGGCCCGTACCACTACGAGTACGCATACGCGAGGACACCCATAGTGATAGGGAGCATACAGGCATGTGTACGGCCCGTACCACTACGAGTACGCATACGCAAGGACACCCATAGTGATAGGGAGCGTACAGGCGTGTGTACGGCCCGTACCACTACGAATACGCATACGCGAGGACACCCATAGTGATAGGGAGTGTACAGGCATGTGTACGGCCCGTACCACTACGAGTACGCATACGCGAGGACACCCATAGTGATAGGGAGCGTACAGGCGTGTGTACGGCCCTACCACTATGGGTGTTCTTGCGTATGCGTACTCGTAGTGGTACGGACCGTGCACATGCCTGTACGCTCGCCATCACGATGGGTACACATACGGCAGCACTCCCATAGTGATATGGGAATGTACACAGGCCCTCTTAGCAGCAGTACGGCGGTTTTCACACATCACAGTGGTGACAGGCGGCACACAGGTAGGAATAGGGCGGACATACTTGTCCATGGATGGACATACTTGTCCATGAATGGACATCAAGGCATCGTCTGTGCATTACTACATGTGTGGGGCACAGGTGTGACAGGCTGTGATGTAGAACATTACTCCTGAGTCAAGAAGGCACCAGATGTATGATGAGATGTGTACAGATGTACTGTGTGACGGTGCAATGTGTGCCAGGCATGCCCTTGACTCCTTTGACGTGTGCATGTCGTACTGCACACTTGGGATGAGCGTCACAGGCATGGCACGGACACCAACACACGGAAGTGTCCCCTGATGCCCGGTACAGGGGTTACCACACCTGACTTGTCACTACCCACGGTGCACAATGTGACTATGTCATGTATGTGTGGGGGCTTCCCATCAGGTTGATGTTGGAGCACCCTCAAAAGCTGCAGCTGTTGCAGCAACCAACATGTGTCTGTGTGTAGATTGACATTGCACACTGTTCCGCACACCATGCCACATGTGGTATCGGATGTGAGGTGCACATGTATGCATGGGACACGGAGTAGCGTGACAAGGACATGTCTGCATCCTCTCAATGAATGTGTGGTGAGTCATGACATGTGCACCTTCATGGCAAGGTGTGTGGGCTGTCCTAGTGTAATGTCATGTGACCTGTGGCTCTAGTGTTCCGCTACCAGTCTCTGCAATCGGCATCCTACTTCTGCTGATGTGTGGGCGTATGTCACTCCTGTCTTGCGTCTGGCTGTTTACTTGCACTGGGACACAGCTAATCCCATGGCATGGCATGGGGAGGTTCTCAATCTCCGTGTGTAGCTGGGTCTTGGTAGGAGTGTCACCTGGCAGCCATACGTGTCCAGGGCATGTAGCACATACCTGACTCCCTATGTAGCATATGTGTATTGACAGATTAACATGTGCTCAGTACATATAAATTGTTGTCGTAGTGCACTCACTCTTCCTTGTCACTTCCAAATTACTGCAGAGCGCCGCCTCTTGCCCGACCAATTCCGGACTTGGCTGCCATGCGGGAGAATGACAGTATCCGGTGCTACCGCTTCCCCCAACCGTTGATTCTGGAGTTGACGGCGAGACTGGCACCACACCTGCAACCGCAGCACAGGTATCCTACGGCACTGACACCCCAGCTGAAGGTAATGGCAGCCCTACATTTTCTTGCCACGGGTACCTTTCAATATATCATAGCTCATGTTGGTGGCATGTCCCAGAGCATGTTCTGCCGTGTGCTGCATGATTTCTTAGAGGCCATGTTGATTCACCTGGATGACTTCATCAAGTTCCCAACCCCTGAAATGTTGACTGGGGTCAAGCGTGGATTCTATGCCCTGGGAGGGATGCCCCATGTCATTGGGTCCATAGATGGGACACATGTAGCTTTGGTACCACCACACGCACGGGAGGTAGCGTACCGCAATCGGAAGCACTACCACTCCATCAATGCCCTTGTGGTGTGTCTGTCCAACATGGTGATTTCACATGTCTGTGCTCGTTTTCCAGGATCAGCACACGATGCCTACATCATGAGGCGTAGCAGGATGCCTGAAATGATGATGCAGCTGCGCAACGAAAGAGCATGTGTTGTTGGTGGGTACAGTCTGTCTGTCCTGTATTTTGCATAGCCTATCAGCACGACCGCTTCACCAGTTCTAACGATGTCCATGTGCTTCCCATGTAGGGGACGCTGGCTATCCCAACATGCCATGGCTGCTCACACCTCTCCGCAACCCCATCACACCGGCTCAGCTCCGCTACAACACCGCCCATGGCCGGACAAGGCGAGTGATAGAGAGGAAGTTTGGCCTGCTGAAGAGCCGATTTCGGTGCCTCCACAAGACCGGCGGCGCGCTCCCATATGCCCCTGTGAAGGTCTGCAAAATCTTCATGGTCTGCTGCATGCTGCACAACATGGCAGTTGAGAAAGCTGTGCCACTCATCCTGGATCAACATGACGAGGACCATCCACCCGTGGAGGACGAAGGGCTTGGCAATGGGGCTAGTGATGTGGAGGATGTGGAGCCGCAAGAGGACATCCGTACTCGGCTCATACGCGACTTCTTTGCTTAGTGGTGAGTACCAGTGTCTGATTGTGCACGCATTGGTCCCCGTGTGGCATGTGTTGTGATGTGTGTCTCCACCTGCATGTATGGCACGTGAATCAGAGGTGTGTGTGGGTGTGTCACTGGAGTGATGGTGGCAGTGATGGTTGTATTTCCCCACTCATAATTGTGAACTAGCATATTGTCATCCATACATGTGTCGAGTACATGCACATGCAAGTGGCTGTGCTTTTAGTGGCTGACTTCTTGTGTGTCTCTCATCCCCAGGTATTTGCGCATGCCGTCTGCTGGTTGCATTGTTGTGGCCCTGCTATTCCTCATGGACACGTCATGGTGTGCTGACTCAGCGTTACACGCACGGACAAGTTTGGAAGTCTCCTTAGGGTAAGGGATGCATCAGGGGTGTATTGGGTGTGGCAGTTGTTCACGATGTATGCACACTGCCCCTGTCGATGTTTGGTTCCTCTGCAGCCAAGTAGCATCACCATGGGACACGACATGCAGCTGTGTACACCTGAATAGATGGTCTGACTGGTTGACAGTCATCAGTGATGGGATAGTGGATTGTGATGATGGCATCAATGTGTGTAACACTGCCCTCGGACACATACGGTTTGCATTGGCTTGACATGCTGTGGGACTACTACATCAGCGGATCAATGGTGTATGGCTGTCTCTCCGTGAGTAGCTGTGGGTGTTTAGCTGTTGGCCGACTTTTGTGTGCCAGTTCCATGGCTATCACGCATTTGTGCTGCAGAAGGGGGGTGCCAGTGTTGGACCCACATGTTACTCCACATGACGTGTTCATGTGTACTTCGAGTTGCCTCTGCAATCCAGAAACATGACTAATAAAGGTGTCCCTATGCCTCCAAGGTGCCTCTTCTCAGTCAATGCTGGTGTGTTGCCACGGTGCATCCAGCATGTCTGGCATGGTTGTCCCTGATAGTGGCCATGTGTCTATGTGTCGAGTAGCAAGATGCAAGCTGTGTGTGTGGGCTGAGACTGTGTATTATGCATGATGTCCATGAGTGTGTGGGTATTGTGACATGTGCCATCCCCATGCATCCAACGTTGGCCAGGCCCCCATTCTCTGCATCCACCAGACTCACGCTTGCAGGACATGGTTCTGCCACCTGTCTACACATACCTGGGTGCCCCCCAGGACACTGGACGGGATCCCTGACCTCTGGGCATGACTGTTGCTGTACTCAATGTGTCTGTCAGCACGGTTGTGCGGCCACCCCCTCAGCTGGTTGGGCCCATCACGGGTGTGTATGGTGCTCCATGTCTGTCTTGCCTAATACACTGTGGCCCGTGTGTCCTGTGCCAGACTCAGGCCCCAGGGTGTGGATGGTTGAAGTCAAAAGAGAACTCAGGCATGTTTAGACTTTACTAGACACATGTAAGGTAATAATGCAACCAGCAGGCATCTTCTCTTCATGGTGTGAATTTTTATTTTGGGGGGGGGGGGGGTATGACGTGAGGGGCTTCCCGGGAGTTTGGAATCCAAAGTTCAGTAGGGGAGTTTGTGTCCTTGCCATTGGAAATCCTCAGAGTCCATGCCACAGTCTTTGTCCACATTGGTCAGACAGTGACCAGCAAGGCCATGTGGCAGAGAATGTCTCTTGATGCTGTGATGCTGTTGCTCCAGTGGGCCAGGTGCCAGGCCAGGTGTCCTGGGAGATGGTGATGTAGTGCCGACCCTCACGGTCGTTTCCGTGGACGACCCGGCCTCCTGCGGGGACCCTCAGAAGCAGGCCGTGACGATGTTTGGGATGCTCCATCGGATGTTTCCTCCTCCTCCTGATCCCTCCCTGTGGGTGGTGATGTTCTACGCCTTCTGGCACAGGGAAGGTTGCCCATGTTGTCGGCCATCCGACGGAGTGTATCGTGAATCCCCTGGAACACCGTCACTTGCTCTGCCTGTCTGTCCTCCATCCTCCGTTGGTGTTGCAGTAGACAGGCATGTAGCTCCGCATGTTGCTGGGCCTGCTGGGTCTTGATCCCCTCGAGGACGGACACAACCTGGGCCATGCCCGTGGTGTCCTGCCGGTATGAGTCCAGGATGTTACGGACATGGGAATATACCAGATCCCCAGCCAACTGGTCAGGCTGGCGCCTCCGCCGTCCTCCACTCCCACCACCCCTGCCCACTTGCACCTGGCCTGCCCTTGTGGGCACATCGGGTCTCCGGGACCCCTGAGGGGTGGCATTGGCGTTGTCGCCTGCCTCCTCCTGGGTGCCCGGGACACCGTGTCCCTCCTGGCCAGCCTGGCTGCTTTGTGGTGGTGGGGCAGGGATCCTGGGTGTCTCCTTGGATGTGGCAGGAGTGGGGGTGGTGGTTGGCCCCGTTGTACCTGACGCAGGTGCTGCAGGTGGTTGGACACCAGAGGGGCCAGGTTGGTCGGGGTCGTCCACAGAGTGGTGAGAGTCGTCGCTGCCGGTGGGATCGGGCTCCCGCAGATCCGGGTCCTGTGAGTCTTCCCCCCCAGTGTTGGGGGGTGAACCACGACGTTGACCTGTGTGTGAGAGAGACAATGTTAATTTTGGTCCATGCAACATCCATGTTTCATCAGTTTCAACGTTGACACCTTTCCTCTTGGAATTAGGATCTGTCTTGCATTCCACTCACAGTGCACTTGTGCATGGGTGTGTCCCTTGGGCACCACTTTGGCCCCTTTCACTATGTGTGGCACAGTCTTACTTGCTGCGTCAAGTGTGACTGCAGTCAGCAGTGGAGTGGGCAGGTGTGGCGAGCCATGCATTGGCGCCTTCCGTGTAGCACTGTACATGTGCACATGGAGTGGATCCACACACTTATATAATGCAGGCAGCTGTCGTTGTGCTCAAGAACAGGTTGTGACATGGCCCTGTGTTTTGCCATGGGGAAGAGGGGGGGTTCTGGCACTGGCCACCCTTGGCTACATGCACGCAGTCTACCTGCTGACGAGCAGACATTCCCACACACCACACAGCTGATTTGCTCTCCCTGTGTCTCCCTCCCTCTCTGTCCCCCTCTCCCTCCCTCTCTGTCCCCCTCTCCCTCCCTCCGTGTGTCAGCCTCCTCCCTCTGTCTGTGTCCCTGTGTCTCCCTCCCTCTCTGTCCCCCTCTCCCTCCCTCTCTGTCCCCCTCTCCCTCCCTCCGTGTGTCAGCCTCCTCCCTCTGTCCGTGTCCCTGTGTCTCCCTCCCTCTCTGTCCCCCTCTCCCTCCCTCTCTGTCCCCCTCTCCCTCCCTCCATGTGTCAGCCTCCTCCCTCTGTCCGTCTCCCTGTGTCTCCCTCCCTCTCTGTCCCCCTCTCCCTCCCTCTGTGACCCCCTCTCCCTCCCTCTGTGTGTCACCCTCTGTCACCTCAGCCCAGCTTCCTGGGCACACACTGTTAGCAGATCTTTGAATGGCCTTTGGCTTGTTGATGTGAGTTTGTTTGTGATCTCCAGGCACCCATTGGGTGTAGTGTCTGTCTCTGCGCTGCTGCTGTGGTGGTGTGTGCTGCCACTCTTTCACAATGTTGGCTGTTAATTTGCTGCTGTCATGTGCAAAACAGTGCCTTCACCCCCATGTGTTGATGCAAGGCGTCCACCATTTGCTGGCGAGTCTTTCCTGTGTGGGGACACAGTGTTTGTATGGCTGTGACCTAGGCCATATGGGCAGAGGGCATTGTTGTCTGCTTCTGAGTTGCACTATGTGAATTTTGGGGCCCACTCTCCCGCCATCCGGGTTACCGTGTCATGTGTTGGTGACTTCTGTGGCCTGTGACTTGACATTGTCCAGCTGGGTGCATGGGGCATGGTGGCGCCAGTGGCATGTGCGTGTTCATGGAGTGTGGTTGAGTCATGCGATAGCTTGGGGTGGTTGCGTGCCTGTTAGTGATTTTGGTTGTGGATGACGTTCCCCCCATGTGAGGTGCGTTGTTTGTGTACTCACCCGGGTCTCGGAGTCCTCCTAATCCTTCTACTGCCTCCACCGGCTGTATGGCCATCACCCTCTCCTCCCAGGGCTGGTAGTGTACGGGTCTGCGGGAGGGCCCTCCTCCAGTGGCGTTGGCCTGGTTGTGTTCCTCCAGCATCTTGGCTCGGACCCTCCTCCGCAGATCGTACCACCTGGCTTGGCATTCATGCCTGGTCCTTCTGGTGTCCGCAACAGCATTCACAGCATCGACGATGGTCTGCCACATGGCTGTTTTTGCTGCAATGCTGGTCTGTCTGACCAATGTTCCAAAGAGCTGTGGCTCGACTCTGAGGATTTCATCGACAAGGACCTCCAACTCTCGGTTACTGAACATTGGATTCTTGTTAGTGGGCATGGTGAGGGGTGTGGGTGTGGATGGGGGGGGTGTGTGTGGATGGTTGTGGGTGTGTGGTTGTGCAGGTGTGTGTGTGTGTGTGAATGTGATGAGGGTGTGCTTGTGAAGGTGGTTGTGTGAAGGTGTGCAAGTGTAAGGTGTGGTGAAGCTTGTAGTATGGTGCTGTAGGTTGTCTGAGGGGTCTGGCAGCAGTGAGTCTGTTGCAAAGGCTCATGGTTTGTGTGTGTGGGCCCTTTTTATTGGTCTATTGGTGGGTGTGGCTGTGTTTGAAGTTTGGGTGGGTGTGTTATAAGGAGTGGTGGTGTTTTGGGCCTCTGTTTGTTTTTGGCAGTTGCAGGTCAGTGAATGTGTTGTTTTTGTGCTTGTTGGACATGTTTAGTGGCTTTGTGCCATTCGAATGGTGTATTCTTGTGTTGTTTTGTTTTGTCCTGGTTGTGTACGTGCGTTTTTAGCGTGTGTACGGTGTGTACATGGGCCATTTGGTTGTACGGTGCTGTCCTTGTGTGTGGCTTGGTACGACACGTACAGGGGTGGGGGTACGACTCGAACGTACTGGGGTGTACATTGACGGTGGTACGACACGTACAGGGGTGGGGGTACGACTGGAACGTACTGGGGTGTACATAGACGGTGGTACGACACGTACAGGGGTGGGGGTACGACTCGAATGTACTGGGGTGTACATACATGGGGGTCGGACACGTACAGGGGTGGGGGTACGACTCGAACGTACAGGGGTGTACATACATGGGGGTCGGACACGTACAGGGGTGGGTGTACGACTCGAACGTACTGGGGTGTACATACATGGGGGTGGGATACGTACAGGGGTGGGGGTACGACTGGAACGTACAGGGGTGTACATTGACGGTGGTACGACACGTACAGGGGTGGGGGTACGACTGGAACGTACTGGGGTGTACATAGACGGTGGTACGACACGTACAGGGGTGGGGGTACGACTCGAACGTACTGGGGTGTACATTGACGGTAGTACGACACGTACAGGGGTGGGGTTACGACTGGAACGTACTGGGGTGTACATAGACGGTGGTACGACACGTACAGGGGTGGGGGTACGACTCGAACGTACTGGTGTGTACATTGACGGTGGTACGACACGTACAGGGGTGGGGGTACGACTGGAACGTACTGGGGTGTACATAGACGGTGGTACGACACGTACAGGGGTGGGGGTACGACTCGAATGTACTGGGGTGTACATACATGGGGGTCGGACACGTACAGGGGTGGGGGTACGGCTCGAACGTACAGGGGTGTACATACATGGGGGTCGGACACGTACAGGGGTGGGTGTACGACTTGAACGTACTGGGGTGTACATACATGGGGGTGGGACACGTACAGGGGTGGGGGTACGACTGGAACGTACAGGGGTGTACATTGACGGTGGTACGACACGTACAGGGGTGGGGGTACGACTGGAACGTACTGGGGTGTACATAGACGGTGGTACGACACGTACAGGGGTGGGGGTACGACTGGAACGTACTGGGGTGTACATTGACGGTGGTACGACACGTACAAGGGTGGGGGTACGACTGAAACGTACTGGGGTGTACATACATGGGGGTGGGACACGTACAGGGGTGGGGGTACGACTCGAATGTACTGGGGTGTACATACATGGGGGTCGGACACGTACAGGGGTGGGGGTACGACTTGAACGTACAGGGGTGTACATACATGGGGGTCGGACACGTACAGGGGTGGGTGTACGACTCGAACGTACTGGGGTGTACATACATGGGGGTGGGACACGTACAGGGGTGGGGGTATGACTGGAACGTACAGGGGTGTACATTGACGGTGGTACGACACGTACAGGGGTGGGGGTACGACTGGAACGTACTGGGGTGTACATAGACGGTGGTACGACACGTACAGGGGTGGGGGTACGACTCAAACGTACTGGGGTGTACATTGACGGTGGTACGACACGTACAGGGGTGGGGTTACAACTGGAACGTACTGGGGTGTACATAGACGGTGGTACGACACGTACAGGGGTGGGGGTATGACTCGAACGTACTGGGGTGTACATTGACGGTGGTACGACACGTACAGGGGTGGGGGTACGACTGGAACGTACTGGGGTGTACATAGACGGTGGTACGACACGTACAGGGGTGGGGGTACGACTCGAATGTACTGGGGTGTACATACATAGGGGTCGGACACTTACAGGGGTGGGTGTACGACTCGAACGTACTGGGGTGTACATACATGAGGTGGGACACGTACAGGGGTGGGGGTACGACTGGAACGTACAGGGGTGTACATTGACGGTGGTACGACATGTACAGGGGTGGGGGTACGACTGGAACGTACTGGGGTGTACATAGATGGTGGTACGACACGTACAGGGGTGGGGGTACGACTCGAACGTACTGGGGTGTACATTGACGGTGGTACGACACGTACAGGGGTGGGGGTACGACTGGAACGTACTGGGGTGTACATTGACGGTGGTACGACACGTACAGGGGTGGGGGTACGACTCGAACGTACAGGGGCGGGGGGGAGTGTTGGGCGCGTATGCGGGCACATGTCTCCATGGTTGCTATGAGAGTTCAGTGCGGACGGTGTTTTTTCCATACGGTTGTAACATCGGACGCACGAGATGGATCGTGATTCATCGGTCGGACTTGACTTTTCACATTTGTACGGTAAATCGTCCGAGGACATGTCGGACACATTTTCCGACCCGAGGACGTGTGGGAAATCATTCCCGATGCGGTTCGTATGGACTTTTTACCATGCAAATCGTGATTGCCAGTTCGTACGGCAATTGTACGATTCGTACGGTAAAAAGACCGGATACGAGTCGCACGGGGAATTTTTTTACCGGATCGTAATTGGCACACCGGTGTGGGTTCATGCTTTAATCCTCGAGTCGCGCACAAGCTCACTTTAGAAACATCACACACTAGCCAATACCTCACTTAATTTTCGTAGCCTACAACTTTCACACCGGTAGGTATGATTAGTTCACTTCGCATCCCCTCTATAGCACACCCTAAACACCCCACAAAGGTTACAGTGCTCCTACCCTCCTCTTTCCCACATTTTTCGCCCTTTTTCCCCCTTACTCGCTTCAACAGAATCACAAAATAGCAGCCAACACTTCCTAGTTCCAAACGCTCGCAGCGCTCGCAGCCAATCAGCAGTAAACTCGTGCTTGTAACGCCTCAGCTAATCAGATGGCAGAATGCCCAAATATCGATATTTGTAAATTTTGATATTTCTCAAAAGCTACTGAATGGATTTACACCAAATAAATAAAAGCGTGCTTTCTAGACCAAGACCCTTGTCTCTGCCAAATTTGGTGTAATTCAGTTCACCCGTTCGACTTGTAGCCTTGTCTAAAGTTTCCAATGGAAATTAACATTGAAAAAACACATTTTGGGACCCCCTTTTTTCTCGGTACCCCCTTGACAAATCACCCCCAAACTTTCAACATAGGAGCTGATCTCAACAAAGAATTAATTTTGAAAATTTCACGAAGATTCATCAATCGGCGCCAAAGTTATTGCGAATAGAATGTTGCCATTTTCCTATAGTAACTAGGTCCTAACCGCCAGTAGGTAATAGATATACACATATATATACATGTCTAAATATATCGGAAAACACCTCTCCGGCAAAGAAAGGAAAGAGGCCACTCGGCGAATCCATATGGAAGCCTTTAATTGGAAACAGCACAGCATAATGCATTTCGGCACAACTTGCCTTCCTCAGATGCTACTGCCATCACGGTAAGTCTCCACCCACGTCTTATGAAGTGTCCTACTTGTCCCCGATTGGAAGATCAGTTCCAACCCCCAGATCACATGTCCTTTCACCCAGAGTGGTTTGTGTTGCACTACAATTCCCAGAGAGCACTGCTCCCTGGTGGGTGTTTCATGGAGAAGGAACCGCTGTTCAGGGCAAAGAAGCGGTAATGGAAATGGAGTATCCGCTAAAATAACTTCCTCAGGCTCCCTCTGGTCCCCTTGACATTCCAGCCTCCCATATGTGTGACTGTCAGGCCGTGAGTCATCAATATAATAGTTGCGACCACTTGTGCAATCAAGAACTGCACCTGGCAGCGGCTCTGGCTGAAACATCGCTGGAGGCGGGCAGGAGTGAGTTGATTCGATCCCTCGAAGAAAAAGAAAAGCTGCAAGAGCTGGAGCCAGCATCTCTCCTGCCTTTTAATGGAATGGGGCCTCTTTGAACACCTCTGGCTGGTGCACACATTAAATCGAAAAACACCTCTCCGGCAAAGAAAGGAAAGAGGCCACTCGGGGAATCCATATGGAAGCCTTTAATTGGAAACATATATATATAACCTCCTGGCGGTCGCCCACATTTAGTTATAGTTAGAACCTTGTTTCTATTCAAAAAGCGTTTTTTCTTTTGCCAATATCTTTGGCGCTGGTTGACTAGTCTTCGCGAATTTTCAAAACTAATGGGGCGCTCCAGTCAGCTCTTGTCTTGAAAGGTTTGGGGTGAATCGTCAAGCTAGGGCTGAGAAAAAGGGGGTCACAAAATGCGTTTTCTCAATGTTAATTTCCATAGGAAACTTTAGACAAGGCTACAGCCCGAACTGCTGAACAGAATTACACCAAATTTGGCAAAAAGGTAGGTCTTGATTCAGAAAGCGACTTTTTTTTATAAATGGTGTAAATCTGTCTAGTAGTACCTGAGAAATACATATAAAAAATAATTAGTATCTGGTGACCCCAGTGGATTCACAAACCCTCCCATTCATGAGCTGAGTTCTGATTGGCTGTCAACACTTCAAACTAATGAGGGCTATACTCATTTAACTGCGGGGGCAAGCGGCCCCCCACAGCCCCAGGGACCGCCACCTCCTCAGGATATTTTTACAGTAAAATGCATGCCGGCCTCCTGCCCCCCACCTGCCCCGGGGACCGCCATGCCTTGGGGACCGCCACCTCCCCGGGCGTTTAAAGAAAATTGTGTACGGGGCTCCTCCCCCCACGCTGCCCCATGGACCACCACCTTCTCAGGGCTTTTTTAAAGTAAAATGCCTGGAGGGGCTCCTGCCACCCAGCTGCCCCAGGGACCGCCACCTCCCCATGGCAGGGCGGGAGTACTGCTCTTGCCCTGCCATAGCAAACACTGCTTTGCTTCATGGAAGCGAGAGCAGGAAAACTGCTCTCACTTCCATGAAGCGAAACAGAATTGCTTTTCGGCAAAAGGAGCTGCATGTCAGCAGCTCCCTTTGCCTAAAAGTAATGCCGGCTCCCACAGGAGGCGAGGAACTGGCTGAGACCGTGGGGCATTGGGGCAACCCCTGCGGTTCCCAACGAAATTGGCCTTGGGGGGGGGCCACTCGTCCCCTCCCCTTTTATTTATTTCTTTTTTTAAATGGCCAGGCCCCAGGGGAAGGGGTCTCCAGGCCAAAAATGGCCTGGGAGGGGGGCCACTCCATCCCCTCCCCTTTTCTTATTTACTTTTAAAAAATGGCCAGGCCAAGAAAGGCCTGTAGCCCCGGGGTATTTTTTTTTTTAAATGGCCAAGCCAAGAAAGGCATGTAGCCTCGGGGGATGGGGTACATGGCAGTACTTGGCCTCAAGAGGGGGACCACGCATCTCCACCATTTTTATGACATTTTTTTTAATGACTCAGGCCCCAAGGGATGGGGCCCACAAGGCCCAAAAGGGTCAAGGGAAGGGGGGCACACAGCCCTCTTCTTAAAATTAAATTTAAAAAAAGAAACCGGCAACTGGCCGGATGCCCCTCCCTGCACGACTCTGCAAAGGCGCCTCCTGGTGCAATCTTGGTTGGGGAGTGAGATCCCTGTCACTACTGAGGGTCCTCACCACCAGGTACCTCTAGTAAGCCCTACACAGCTGGTTTGCTTGGAGGTGGTAGGAGGCCATGCCCCTTTTTACACCACTCTGCAAACACGCCTCTTGGCGCACTGGTGGTGGGGTGATGACGTCCCCTTGTGTCCTTCAGACCTCATGACTAAACTGGACTTCATCCCCCAATGCTCGTTTGTTGGACAAGATAAACTAAGGGCTTGTTGTAAAGACTAATTCTGGACAGCCCCCATAGGATATGTCATCCTATAGTCCTGCTAGCTCTCAGTGCTACCATAAGCTCCCAAACATTACCAAGGAGCGAAATGTTTCTAGCAACCACTGAACATGACAACCCTGACCCCTCAGGTGATCGAGGAAACAGTACAGTACTTTTCGCTCAGTCACTCATGCTCGCTTAGTCTCAGAAAGATACACAGAATAAAAGATGGGGATGTTTATCAATAAGCATTTATTGAAGCAGTGTCATTCCAGTGTAAAACATCTGTGCTGCAACAATCATTAAACAGAAGCAAATGTAGAAGATTCGAGCCCCAATAGAGTAAACAGTCGATAGATTTCTACCATAGTGCTAAAGCAAGGAATATATGCAGGCATATATAATATAGTAATCTCAGCGTACTCCTACTAATGCAAACCCTATCTAAGAGTACCTAGATGTATGGAGGTGCAAGGCCGATGTGTGGGTGTGAAGCCAAGAATCCCCTAGGAAAGAGCCAATCCAATTACCTGATGGGAGGGAATGAAGGACCCCATCTTGGTCTTGAGTTGGACACCCCACAAGGGATGTCAGACTGCTGCATGTTGATGATTCAGCATGAAGGACCCAGCGTCAGCGTGGAAGTGTCTCCTCTGGTAACCCAGTGGTGGTGTGGGTCTTTTATACCAAAAAGTTACCCTCAGGGGTTCTACCTCGATTGATATGTTATGGTTTCAATTATGTAAATTAACCTAGATCAATAATTGCAACTGTGGACAGCAAGCCTGTCATCCAAGGATGACGATGTTGGTGACTTTTGTACAGAGTTATTATACAGAGTGTGAAGGGGATTAAGATACGGTACTAAGAATCCTCATTCATAATAAATCAGAGAAGTTTTCAAAGAAAACCATACAACATTTATTCAGCTCATTACTGGGTATACAGTCAGTGCCAGAACCGTTATGTAGAGAAAGGTAGGATGAATGTAGGTGAAAGGTCACCTTACTACTTAGGCCTAGCTTATTTAGTATAATAAGTGGGTGTGTGAGTGGCTGTATGGGTCTGTGAGTGGATGTGTGAGTGGCTGTTTGGGTCTGCAAGTGGGTGTGTGAGTGACTGTATGGGTCAGTGAGTATGTGTGTGAATGATTTTGAGGGTGTGTGAGTGGGTTTGTAAGTGGCTGCACGGGTCTGTAAGTGGGTGTGTGAGTGGCTGTATGGGTCTGTGAGTGGATGTGAGAGTGTTTTTGTTGTGGTGTGAGTGACTGTATGGGTGTGTGAGTGGATGTGTAGGTCTGTGAGTAGATGTGAGAGTAGTTGAATGGGTGTGTGAGTAAGCTTCTGTGTGGGTGTTTCATTTGTTGTGTGAGTGACTGCACCAGAACAGAACCTTACTTGCCCTTTTATCCAAAAAGAATCCACAGTTTTACACAAAATGTCTCCCTAACTGGAGTACTTCCTACTGTTTAATTAGTAAGTGCTAACTTGTTGTGTACATGTCTAGTGCCTATTCTGCAATACAGCTGCATAATGGACCAGGAGGAAATGTCTCCAGCGACCTTCTGTGCATTTAATTTCAGCAATGTGATTGTTCCTCAAAACATCTTTTCCAGAAATCTGTGATAAAATGAAAGCTCCTACAGAGAAGATGACGTGACTACAAAGAGGTGAATCTCTACCAAACAGGGGTACTTCCTCTGAACTATATGAAGTAAATGCTTCTTTGTTTGGTGGATATGTCCTCATATTCCTTGGCATCAAGAACGCTTCATCAAAATTGTCAAGAAACGTTCTGGAGGGCCTTTCAGTAAGGTGCCAATCATCCTGGCAAAAGGTGGGAAGACGTTTTCGTACTTCTAAGGTGGATGGTGCGGGGCCAAACAGGTTGAGCTTTTAGTTAATTTTGCACACTTTCGTACTCGTAGTGATTTAAAGGGAGAACCATGCACTCTGCTCTCCCTAAGAAAGAACTCACTTGTCACAGTCACTACTGATTGCGCACCAATAGATCAATGATGCATTCACCTCCAAAAAGGATTTCAGATCGCTTTTGAATGTAGAATTCCTAAGAAAACACACTTGCTTTGCCTTTGCTAAGCCCAAGAAGTTAAGATCCTTTGCCCTTTTGAAGAGGGGAGGTACTAGGCTGATATTGGCCAAGAATTGATGGGGGAGGGGGCCACATGGCCCCCATTCTCGGGTTGGTTTAGGCCTCAAGGGCCACCATCCTCTGGGCCCATCCACTTGATGTTGAGTACCCTGGCCCCACCCAGGGCACCCAGTGTGCTCTGTTGAGGACCACATCAAGCCCCAATTGTCCCTGCCAGCTCCCCTCTTCCAGCGGGAGCCGTCATTGCTCTCGCATGCATAGAGTAGAAGAAAACTGCTTCCTGCATGCAGGAGCATTTCTTTCTTTACCTTTTCTGCAGTGAGCAGCAGGAAATGCTGCTCCCTGCTTCAGTACTTAATTTGTAAAATATTATGTGCCAGGGCTTTGACCAGGAGGCCACTGCAGCTTGCACCACCTATCGCCCCTGTCATCCCTGCCAAAACAACTACTAACCATCTCTCTTGCATGTATATGCTACAGTTCAGATTATTCCAGGTCCCCAAAGCTAAAGAAATGGCTGGGGAGGCAGGTATTAGTAATTGTTTTATGTATATTGTTTTCCTAAACAACTGTTATACTGCTCATCTCTAAATTACGTGAGCAGCGCCACCTTGTGGCAGACTGCCCTACGTGTGGTGTTGACAATAAGGTGCCGGTGTCGAGCACCGGAAATCAATTAAGTGCCCGTGCTCAGTGCTGGAAAGCTCCGGCTCAAATTAAGCACTGCCCTGCTTGCAGGAAGAATTCTTTCATCTGTTTTCCTGTCTGCTTGATAGCGGGCAGGGAAACAGATGAAAAGTCAGCTCCTAGCGGGCTGTAGCAGCTTTCCTTTTCCCACCCACTGGGAGTGGACATACTGTTTGCTGTCTCTTGGCAGGAGTTGTCAAAGCTCCTGCCAAGTGAAAGCAAACATCTGTGTTCCAAGGGTGGTCACCTCAGGACATAGAGAGCCGGCCCCAGCGAGTGGAGGTACCCAGGGCGAATAATGGTTTCAAGAGGGGGAGCCCCTCTCACTTTAAGTTGATGGCCTGGCCCCAGAGAGCTGGTGGACCCTGGGGTCGTAATGGGACCATCCCCCTTCCATTTATTAAACTTTGGCCTGCCCCTGGTAGGTGACGGTCCCTGGGGCCAAAATTGGCCATGTAGAGGGGGGCCGCATGCGACCTCCTCTCCAATATAGTTATTACAGTTTGCTCCCAGGGTAGTCACCAGGGCCATTAATAGTTCCAAGAGGGGGGCCTCACAGTCCAACTCCTTTTAAAGTGCATGGCTATTCACTCGGGGAGGAGGTGGCCCCGTGGAGGATAGTCGCCCAGGGAGTGGGGCCGCGTTGCCCCTCTCTCACTTAAAGTTAACGGCCTGGCACTGGGGGGGGGGGCTGGTGGACCCTGGGGCTATAATGGGACCACAGTCCCTAGGGTCGAAATTGGCCATGGGGAGGGGGGGGTGCATGCAACCTCCTCTCCAATATAGGTATTACAGTTTGCTTACAGGGGGGTGGTCCCCAGGGCCATCAATTGTTTTAAGAGGGGGGCCGCGCAGTCCACCGCCTTTTGAAGTGCATGGCTGTTGACCCTGGGAATGCGTGCCCCCGTGGCGGACAATTCACCCGAGGAGTGGGGTTGCTTTGCCCCCCTCTCACTTTAAATTAATGGCTGGCCCCGGGAGTGCTGGTGGACCCTGGGGCTGTAATGGGACCAGCCCCCTTCCGTTTATTAAACTTTGCCCCATCCCGGGCAAGTATCGGTCCCTGGAGCC
Source organism: Triturus cristatus (assembly GCF_964204655.1). Lineage (NCBI taxonomy): Eukaryota > Metazoa > Chordata > Amphibia > Caudata > Salamandridae > Triturus > Triturus cristatus. Next base: position 693,670,029 of record NC_140595.1, on the reverse strand, counting down.
AAGATTGGCCATGGGGAGGGGGGGCACGTGTGCCCTCCTCTCCAATATAGTTATTACAGTTTACTTCTGGGTCCTGGCCCACTCAGGGGCTAAAGTGTAAACAAGCACTTTAAAAATTTTGACAGAGACTCATGGATCATCAATGATGTATGCAGCAAAAAGAAAAAAATGCTTTTTGACCCTGGCGGGGTCCCCCACCACCAGACCTAGGGGATTAGGGCATTCCTATCCTCACCCCTTCCTGAGTTTTTAAAACTTTTTTCTTGGAACTCGACTGAGTCGGAGTCTCAAGATGGCTGCCAGCACTTCCTGGTTAAAGTGTTGGCATCCAATCAGATCTCAGCATGAGATCTGTCAGATCCGTGGAGGGTCTGTGTCTCTAGATATTTATATTTCTTTGTTTCTTTTAATAACTCCAAAACTACTCAATGGATTTACACCAAAGTACAAAAAGGGCTCTTTCTGGACCAAGAGCGAGTTTTCTGCCAAATTTGGTTAAATTCCGTTTAACAGTTTGGGCTGTAGTCGTCAAAAATCCCTATTGGAAATTGCATTGGAAAAAAAGCTTCTTACGACCCCCGTTCTTCTCAGACCCTTCTTGATGAATCACCCTTAAACTTTCTAGTCAGTGGCTGAAATGAGGTGTACACTAGGTTTGAAGAATTTGTGAAGATTCCTCCATCAGTGCCAAAGTTATTAGCAAAACAAAAAATGCTTCACGATGAAAACTAGGTCCTAACTATAACTAGCTACTTGCGATCACCATTAGATAATATATATATATATATTGTGGTAGCCATTCTGCAATCATAGTTAGAGTCACCAGAGAAAAGGATTTTTTGAATATTTGTCCCTTAATACCTTTCCATCTGTTTTAAGACTCTCTGTGAAACTTTGCAGACCACTGCCCCGTTTAATTCACGGAGTAGTGAAGGTTTTTCTACATTTAGCTAAAAGGGGGTCACAGAAAAAAGGGGAGTCCCAAAATAGGCATAAAATTGAATGCCTTTTACATATACCTTTTTATTTTGCATAGCTCTCAAAACGTTAGTCCTATGTTGACTAAATTTGGAAGGTTTATATAATATGGTACGCAGATGATTCTGTGGGGAACTGCAGGTAAGTTGGAAGTATTTCATACCTTTTAGGGGTTTTTCATTTACCTATATCTGTGGCTGGATTATTACCGCTGTACTCCAGTGGTACACATCAGTGCCAAGTCATTAGCTGATTGGCTAATGATTGCCTTTGCAAAAGTTAATGGCAGACATCATGTTTTCACCTCGAGTTTCCCTGTGTTCCGCAAAACACCTTGTATTGTAGGTAAATATTATGTTTGATATTTTTTCTATACCGCTTACCACTTTTTTTAAAGTGGTAATAGGTAGGAAAAAATATTAATAAGTGGCTATATATTATTTATACCCAAAGATTTTTTTTTTAATTGAATATTTTGGTTCAGGTCTAAGGAACCTTTTTTGCGTGCAGCCATTGATACTTTCATTTGTCTCAAAATCGTTGAAGCCTTCGGCTAGTTTTCCTTAGTCGCCTACCAAATTATTTTAGTTGGCTTGTTTACATTGATTAATCATTTGGGGGCATATCAGCAACAACCGGCGATGATTATCGCACAGCGCCCTTAGCGTGAGGATAATTATCGCCGGGTAACGTGGATTTTTATCACTGAGATAGCGTGCTATTAGCAACGCTTATCTCCTCAGCGATAAAAATCCTCACGCCGACTGCCTAACAAGAGATTATCGCTGGAAATCCAGCGATAATCTCACGTAGTGTGGAGTTAGTTTGCTGATAGGGACTCACAAACGTAGCCATGATATCCACCTTCCATAGGATATCATGGCTAAGTCAGTCCTGAAGCAGGCGTAAGGAAAGTAGCGATAACAGGGGTTATCGCTACTTTTTCTGATGCTATGCTTCATAGCGTGGGGCTTGATAATAGGAGAACTGTCGCTTAGCGACATTTCTTCTGTCATGTTAGGTCAGGAACGCCCCCTTTGCATCTCATTAGAGATGCAAAGCTGGGCGTTAGGAATCCCGACGCTAAAGCAAGGTTTCACGCGTCAGCGTGGCCTTTCTAATTAGGCAATAAAATTTTCGCCGCTTTTCGGCCGAAAAGGGCCGCAAAAGCGGCGATAATTTTTTATTGCCAGCTTGTAAATATGCCCCTTGGTCTCTTCCTTGGTTAGTTGGAAATAGATTCATGTAGACATTGTGCCTCCTTCAAAGCCATTTTTGCAGCTCACATTTCATGCATGTGTCCTTCAAAATGTGGTGCATATTGGCTTTGGTATTCACATAGCTCCCTGGTTTATTTTATTTACCTCGTTAAGTGTTTAGTTGTACATGGATTCTTGCACTTTGCTGACTGTGAAGGTATCTCTGTTGGTTTCACTTCCATCTCTACATTAGGGAGACTTTTAAATGAATTATACTCAGCTCGCCAGTCAGGTGCTAGATGTTGACAATTGATATCTTGAGCTCATTCCTGTGACTTAAAGGTCTCTTTTAGGGTTTGCTGGGAAATGTCTTCAAATGTCTTGAGTTACAGAGTTGGGTCACTAGAGTGCTTGAACTATTTATTTAAAAGCAATATGAGACTTTGTTTTCTTGCCACTCATACTGGTCCCTGTGTACTTGAGCTTGTTGACAGAGATAGTTTGATGTGACCTTTAGCATTAACAACTACACTTTTGTCCAAGTGGACGCCCAGCTTTATACCTCGTCTCCTCGGTTGCAACTCCAATTGCATGCTTCTCTGTGTGAAATGCAAGCCTCATGGCTAGCAGAATGGGGTCCAAAGGAGTGTGGCGCATATTGTTTTCTATGATCAAATCAAAATATCTCTACAAGTGTGTAGTCAATTTGTGGACATTGTGGGATCTATATATGCCTCAGTCTGCAAGACAGCTCCACAAAGGCAAGAAAGTGGCTACTAGCACTGTTACTGCTGTTAATGCTACGGAAGTTATCATGAATGACCATTTTCAGGCCATTCTGTCTGCATAGATTTGGCAGTTACTGCAGTAGTATGGCAAGATGAACCAACACAGGGTTATACCACTCCCTTTCCACAAACCATCCTTACTCACCATCAGCCAAGGAAGAACAAAAGCACTTCTGTGTGCTGCACAGCATCCAATGTCTCTGTTGCAGCATGATACGTGAGACCACTAATACACAGTGTGTTGACCCTATGCACTGAGCCTTAACAAGTGGTCTGCTTACGGTATCTCTCTGGTGTGCCTCACTAACCCAGTCTTTCTTTGTGATGAACCTTCTGGCTACATTGACCGTGGGGGGTCCATTAAGTTCCATCTACAGTGCCAGGGCAGGTGCTGCATAGTAGTAGGCTTTGGATGGCATCATAGTAGAAAGCCCCACAAATGTGTTTTTCACTACTGTGAGGCGGGAAACAGCCTTTACAATGCAGTTATTAATTCGCGTTAACTTTAGAATGCGGTCGTTACAACGACCGCGGGGTTTACAATGCGATGCCTTTACATCGCAAGTCATTAGATCGACTTGCTCTAGATAGCACTCCAACCTAAGGAATAGTATGATTTACTATTCCAACACCTTGCCTACTGTTGCGGAGGGTGGAGTTGGAATAGTAAATTATACTTTTCCTAAGGTTGGAGCGCCATCTAGAGCAAATCGATCTAATGACTTGGTTTGAAAAGGTATCGTGTTCTAACAACGCGGTCGTTCTAACGACCGTGTTGTAATGGAATGTAATGTAAAAGCATGCGTTGTAGCATGCTACATTCCTGTGATGCCTACCTATCCTATAAGATAACATTGGTTTATCCTATTGTATTTAATAAATGATAACTTTTGTATAGGAGCAGGTTGAAATTTCATGTTTGATGGCTAAGAAATTGTAATTTAAAACCCTCTATAAAGGTAAAGTTGGATTTTAAGTCACATTCTGAAAATGCCACATTTATAAAGCTGACATTTTCTTGTATTAGCCTGCAGCCTGTTTCCTGGGAGAAATGACTAGGTGGAGTTGCTAGTTGTTCTTTGTGTATTCCTCCCAGACACGCATGCATTAGCAGGGCTGGGACTTGGCAGATTGGGACTTCCTTACTTGACTGCATGGGCATAGCTCTCACCTGTCACACTTGCACTTCAAAGGCACTGGCTAGCTCTCCCACAAAGAACTTAACACAAGCATATTGTGCCCCCAGTCATCCTGCAAACAAGGCAAGGCTGCAAGAAATTCCCAACACTTCTGTAGGGGGAACACTCCAGAAGTTTCTTCTACTTTAAAGCTGGCACGAGGTATAAAACTAGGACTCTTAGACTCATTCTTCAGTACATTCTTGGACCTGTGGATTCTATACAAAAAGGACTGCCCTGCTGCAAGGGGACTGCCCTGCTGCTTGAGGCCTGTCCTTATGTCTGAGAAGGAAGACTAGACCTGCTGCCTTCATTCCAAACTACCATAGTAACTCCAAGGGCTAGCTAAATGGCTTTATGTCCTAAGCGATAGGAATACAAAAAGCTTCAGAGGCCTCATGTCCTCTACTGGAGTGAGTTCCTGATCCCCAAGTGGTGCCTCCCAGGACCTGGACCATTGGTGTTGCATCAGTTGAACTCCTCCTGGCAGAATAGGAGAATCTCTGAAGTTTGCACTCTTTGAGCGGATGTCGGAGTTTGAAGGCTGTGTTGCAACCCATTTCTGGCCAGTGGGTTGTGCATTTTTAAAACTGTCCTTGCTTATTTTTATGTTTTGTGCTGTCACTGCTGTTTGTTGCTGGGTGCACAGTGTTTACTGTGTTGTTTTAGGAGTTTGAATCCGTGTGTACCTTGGTCCTTGCTGCTCTGAATTTTCCAAGTGCAGGACACACTTTTGCTTTTGCTTTGAGCCCACCTTGACCGAGGCAGAGCCAAGCTCAGGTGCTCCTTGGCATGGAGTTGTCCCATTGTGGAGCGCCATTTTCACCTTGCTCCTTCGGTACTTTCTCCGACACCATCTTGGTGAGGTTAGCAGACCAGTTTTCCCTCCTGGCTGCTATTGGAACATCACGGTAATGCGGACGTGCAACAGAAGTGTGCATTGGGTGCGCAAAAGGCAAGCCTGTCTGTGCCCGTCTGTGTCCGTATTGCGGCCAGCGTTAGCCATGCTGCCCAATGGGATAGTGGCAGAATGCTGAGATGGGGGCGCAATGAGCTGATGGCACTAAGATCAAAAAAATGCTCTGGTATGCCTCTTGCCGATGTTGGGGGAGAGAACAAGGTGTATTGGTGCCCGGCTTGTAAATTCTCATTTAACCCCAGGCTTGCCCCTCAGGTCTCTGAAGGGAGGCGTGGCTCAGCCCAGAATCCCAGTTCCAGTGAAATAAAAGCCTGTCTTATCAACTGTCTATTCCTACCCAAGCATGCACTTGAGGGTTATCAATCCCTCGAGGATAATAAATGGGAAATCATGTTTCTCACTGAGATTTGGCTAAGGAAGAACTTGAACCCTGTGGTGACCCTGGCAATACCCCCTGGCTTTCACATAGTATGTGCCAATAGGGGTGACAACAGGCATAGGGGTGGTGTGTCCATTGTCTACAAGGATTCTTGGGAGATTGCCACCTCCAACCTGGATCAAATAGGTAACATTGAATGACTCTCCTTCTGTATTAAATTGTTCCCCATCTTCTCCTTTTGGGGTTATTGCTTTATAGGCCACCAGATTGATCCCATAGCTTCATGCTGAATCTGGCAGACTACATCGCTCAGATAGCCACATGCTATGCCAACTTTACTGTACTGGGGGATCTCAATCTTCATGTCGACGACCCCCTATGTCCTCACAGTACGAAGTTCATAACTGCTCTTGCGGGCTTCAACCTAGATCAGCTGGTCTCTTTCCCCACCTACAAGGCTCGTCACACACTTGACCTCATCTGCACAAACATGCAGGAGCTGAGGGTTGAAAGCCTCTACATATCATCTGGTCGGACCACTTGCTGGTCCCTTTTCCGTTTTGCCTGAGGACCACAGCGATGGCCATAAGATCTAATGAAGTTAAAAGGAACTGGAGTAGAGTCATCCCTGAGACCCTAGGCCCCGTGCTGGACGGCTTCAGGCCAAACCTTATGGACAACCCCAACCACGACGCTGCGTGTTTTAACATGCGGCTGACAGCAGCACTTGATAAAAATGCCCCTCTGAAATCTGTCTGCCCCATCTGCCCCGTGGTCCTCAGAGGAAGTCAGATGGGAAAAAAGCACTTGTAAAAGACTGGAACATGACTGGAGAAAGTCATACTCGCTAAAAACACCTATAAAAACACCTTGAAAGACCATCATAAATTACCTAACTGCAAGAGAAGGGAATTCCTGGCTGACCATATTGCCAGTGCTAAAAACTCCTCAAGGGAAGTTTTTAGGATAGTGAAATCCGTCACAGCTGTCGGCCTTCTCAGGACCTTTTCACTAGTCTTTCAGACTTCTTCGAAGAAAAGATTATGCAGCTCTCCTCTTTTCCTCCAGCTTCAGATCTCGGAGCAACGGTAGACAACTTCGGCTCTCCCAATAACCAGCATGGTTTAAAATCTTTTCCCCCGATTCCCGCAGAGGTGTCTCTGGCCGCACTTCGGAAAGGTAAATCAGGGTCAACTGGGGATCCCCGTCCAGCTCAGCAGTTTAGGCTACTGGGTGAGTGGCTCAATCCGGTCCTAAATCATAGCTGGAACACCTCACTAGGGTCTGAAATCTTCACAGCTTTGTGGAAACATGTTTATCTGCTACCTCTCCCGAAGAAAGCCAACACAGAACCAGAAGTACATTGCAACTTGAGGCCTATCTCCCTGCAGTAGGCACCGGCTAAGGTGCTAGAGCAGTTGGCTCATTCAAAACTAGCCAAGTATGTGGAAGCCTATGAGTTGATAAACGACTCTCAATCTGGCTTCTGCACAGCGTATAGCATGGAAACGGCGCTGCTTGAAATAGCAGACTCCATCATACTGTCTGTGGATGACGGTTCATCAGTCATGCTTGTATTATTAGACCTTTCGGTGGCATTTGATACGGTGTTGCAAGTAGTCCTGCTGGAAAGACTTAAGCAGATAGGAGTGCTGGGGATGGCCCCTAAGTGGATTGCTTTCTATCTCAATTGCTGTGACCAGCAAGTTTTTCTCCGCCCGTACACCTCCTCAGTTAAGCCGCTCAGATGCGGAGTGCCCCAAGGTTTGGCCTTAAACCCACTGCTTTTTAATATCTACATGGCTCCATTGGCAGCTCTCATTGCTAGGAGAGGGGTCAAGATGGTCTCATACACGATTGACACCCTGCTGGGTTTTCCTTCAAAGACCACTCTACCGCAGCTTTTAACTCTTTCAAGTCATAGCAGGGTGGATGAACGGAAACTGCTTAAAACTGAATTCCGATAAGACGGAGGTCTTCTTCTTTAATCAATCCTCCCCACTCCTTCAGGCCTATGGTGGCTTGGGTAACTTGGCCCCCCCACTAGTGCCCAAGGACTCAGTCAAAAACCTTGGCCTCAGGTGGGATAAGGGCTTGGCCTTTTCAGCCCAAGTCCAGCAAGTTTCTGCAGTTTGCTTTGGAAAGATGAGAACCATCATCAAATTCCTGGGCTTCCTGTTGGGAGAAAGCCAGAGGACCATGGTTCATGCCCTGGTGACCTCTCACCTCGACTATGCCAATGGCCTCTACCTGGGAATACCAAGGTTCTTGATTGGAAGGCTACAAATGGCGCAGAACATAGCAGCTAGTTTAATTCGCAAGTCCCCCACTGCACCAGCACATCTCTCCTCACCTTAAACAACTTCATTGGCTCCCAGTAGCCAGGAGGATCGAATTTAAAGCCCTGACTATTGCTCTCCGTGCCTCTCAGGGTAAGGACCAAGGCTACCTGAGGAAGTGACGTTGCCCCTAACACCAAGAGCAGACATTAAGATCCAACCTCCGACGTTACCTTACTGTTCCCTGCTTCACCAAAGCAAGGAAAGGGAGTAGGCCTTTCTCCTTTGAAACTGCCAAATTGTGGAATAATTTGCCTCCCGATCTACGTATGCTGAACTCGGAGCAGGATTTTCGAAAGGCGCTGAAAACCTGGCTCATTAAGCAATGGGAACAGCTGCTTGGGCTTTAATCTCTTTAGTCTGCCGCATTAGTGCCGGGACACCTCGCCCAAGGTATTTGTGTGCTTTATAAATGCTCTTTATTATTATTATTATTATATTGTAACTGAGAAAGGGCCCAATTGTGCCAAGATCTTGCCACCCATGTAAACCGCCATTGTGAAGCTCAGATTAACCCAACTCTCATGCTACAGCAACGACAGTCAACGTGAGATCTGCACTTCGTGCCAGAGCATCGGCAGACCCAGGTTACCGCCAATGATGAGAAACGACTGTCCGTGATGCCCAACAGTATCTTTTCACTACAGCAATAACTGTCTGCGATGCCTGCCTGCTCTTCGCACTACAGCGATGATCATGTGCAATGCTCTCCTTGCTCCTCGCGGCCTCCTGCATCACTAACTGGGCTTGTCATGCCGGACTTTGGAAAAGTAACTTTTTCTGTGACTAACATGGTCCTTGTATCCGTCCCTCACTCCATCGTGGGCAGCCTGAACTTGAGACTTTTACCCAGTCTTGCATGGCCAGATATCTGCGAGTGGTACTTTGTGCTGTTGGGTGCTATACTTACCTTAAATCTTTGAAATTGCATATCTTCGGTCCGACTGATTGGACTTCCCTCAATTTCATGTCAAATACTTTATTAAAATGTACTCTATTTTTCTAAATTAGTGTGGGATTTTTCTTTTGTGGTGTTTTCATTTATTACTGTTTAAGCGCTACATAAATACATTACACTTTGCCTCTAAGTTAAGCTTGACTGCTTTTGTACCAAGCTACCGGAGGGTTAAGCACAGGTAAATTTAGTGACTTTTTTGGTTCACCTAGACAAGAATTGTGGCTGCTGCTTGAGAAAGGCTCATATCCCCTCATTTAGCAACCCTATTTCTCACAATAGTGAACTCGTTCATAGTCCTATTTGGCACAATGGCATTTCACACCTTTTAAAAAAAAAAGACTGCACCTGACGTCACTTGAAAATCTCTCTTTCCTGGTGGAATATGTGAAACTTTATGGGAGTTATACTATAATGTGGCAGATTATCACGGATAATAGGTCTATAGCAGATTTCTCCCTTGCAAGAATGACAGAAATTTGGAAGTAGGCACTTGTGAAGCAAGAATTTAATTTTTTATGTACAGATGAATACTAATTTTATCATTATATGGAATTGTTTATTTTTGTATGCAATCTATATGAGTCTTACACATTTCTAGAGGTTTGTTCTTTGTGGTCCTATGTTGGCATCCACTTGTGGACATTTTACCATGGGGCAAACACCGACACATGAATGTCACTGGTGGTTGCCCTGCAGTGATTACTGTTTTTATTTGGGGGGGGGGGTTTGCCCCTCACCCTTTCCTCCGCTCCCTTCTGCCCGAGGGTATTTTGCTACTCCCACTGCAACGCTGTTTAATCTGGTGTTGCTGTGCAGTCAGAAAAATGTTTGATGGGTGGGTGGTCATCGCTTGACACATCACAAATGTACAGTTTGTGCCCTTTGCAGCCATGGCTTCAATGGCCATCCTGCCACCCTGGCATTTTCCCCTTAGGCGGCATCTAGAGAGCTGCTTTTTTGAGCAGGATGTGCTCTCATGACCCAACCATGCCCCATACTCAAATTTTAGTTGTGTCCGCCTACATTGTGGGGATGGTTTGAATAGTTTGCCATGTCTGACTGTGGTTCCTAGGACACCCTGTTTGAAGCATAGATGCACTAGAACTTTGTAGGAGAGACACAGCTGGAATTGCATCCTCTAGACTAAAGTTTAAAGAGCATAACTCACAAATCCAAGTATAACAGCTAAAGACCACCATAAAAATGGGTGGTTTTAGTTCAAGAATGAAATGTACCAGTAAGTACGGCTCACTGGTTATAATGCAGAGTAAATTGATGAGTCTGAGTTAAAGCACATTAGATGAAGTTGTTGTTTTCACTTGCTGCGATTGGTCACTGTCTTTCAGAATTTTTAACTGTTTTTCCCTGACATTAATATAAATTTTTCTTTTTAGTGAGGGTAGTATAATTGTGGATCACAAAGTCCTTATGGAAATAGAATTAAAGCCAAATACCTCAGTCCAACAAGATTACAAGGAGGTGGTGACTGTACTCAAGGAGGAGCTAAAAGCGTTTGTCAGCAATGACACCAGTTGTAACAAAACCGACCCATGTAAGTACAGCAAGAGCTTTATGTATCTGATGTGATTAAGTTTGCAAGGAGGTGCCTGCATTCCTGCGAACATACAAGCCTGTGGGTAAAGAGTTTGAGTTGATTGATCATTTCTTAACATACTATGTAACTGCTCCTAAAAGCCCATTGCTTGGATTGTTTTATTTTTTATATATATCTTTTTATTTAAAATGTTTGCAATAGTCAGGTGAGAGAGTTTGCATCACAAATAACAAGCATTATACAGTGCAATATACATTACATGCATCCTGGCAATTATTATATTTCAATTTCCACATTATCACATTCTCTCAGACCCCTCCGTCTTCGATGTCTTGCAAATTCTCATGTGGGCTAGATACATATATCCCCTCTGTGTGTGTTTCACTTTCCCCATTTCTTATCCCAGTTTTTTAGGGAAGGCTCTGGACATATATACATCTTTTTCAATGAACATACATTTATCCATATCTTTTTTCCATCCCTGCAAGGTAGGTATCTTGCTCGACCCCCATTTTAGCGCTATGTTTCGCTTGGCCAGGGTTAACCCTAATGTGACCCACGGTAGCTTAGCAGCTGTTAGGTCAGTGGCCTCCCATATATTCAGTAAGCCTAGTTTGGGCATTAGGTGAATCTCTTTCTCACACACATTTTACATCTGGGACGTGATAGTTTCCCAGAATGGCTTAATAGCTGGGCAGTCCCAGAGGGTATGATAAAATGTGCCCACTTCTGTGCATAGTCTAAGACACTTAGAGTCCTCCCTCCTTCCGATCTTAGTCAACAATCCATCCAAGTTCTGTGCAGTATTTTAAGTTGAATCAATCAATATTTCAGTGGAATCACCGCCTCCCGGGGGGTAATACAGTGCTTCCTGCCATTCTTCGTCATCTAGCTCTCCTACGTCTTTCTGCCAACGTTCTCTGAGTGAGAGCAGTGGGTCTGGCAGATTATTACTTAGCTTTTGGTACATCATTGAAATAGCCTTCTGGATCATTGGATTTAAAAGTAATCTATCTTCTAATGGAGATGCTTTTGGTATCACCTTGTTTCGCGGGATTATTGTTATTAACGCATGTCGTGTTTGCAGGTATCCGAATAATTCCTGGTCAGTCATTTTATAGTCAGATTGCAACTCAGTGAATGGGATTACCTTTCTATTCTTCCAGAGATCACCTACGGAGGAGATGCCCATGTTGTCCCATTTATTGAACCCTGGTTGACTCCCTAACTTGCCTAGTTTCTCTGCTGCCCACAGGGGCATAGCTTGTGTCACTTTCTTGTGTCAGCCTAGTTTTTTATATGGTTGGCGCCAAATAGCAATCATCAGAGCCATTGGGCCCGTTAGCGATTGAGATCTGGGGTCTGTGTAAAGGCTTCTCTATATCCCTCAGGACCCATTAAAAGCCTGTCCATCCGGTATGTATGCCGGGTCTTTATGGGGATGGTAGGCCCAATGATTGATGACCATCGTTTGGCCTGCCCAAATATAAAACTTAATGTTAGGCAGTGCAATCCGCCCATCATATCAGCTTTTCGGCCTTCTATTTGTTGTTATGCGAGGGGGTTTACCGTCCCATAGCAGGGTCCTCACTTCGCTTTCGATATTAGTGAAGTACGTTTCAGGGACTTTGAAGGGGTCATCTTGTAGGATGTATAAAAACCGCGGCAAAGACAGCATTTTAAACAGAGCTGCATGCCTAAGTAGGGGCAAAGGCAGCATCTTCCAGTGCTGCACAACTTTTTGCAATCTGGACAGAGAACCCAGGAGATTGTTTGTGAAAAAAAAGGGTGGGATTTGGTGTGATATAGATCCCCAGATAGTGGATGCCTTCTGTCTTGATCTTAGCCTCACAATCAGATGGCAGTTTTGGTGGTGGGCCATGTAATATGCATGCGTTGGATTTGGACCAGTTGATCCTAAAACCAGAGTACCTGCCAAAGTTAATGAGCATTTGGAGAATTCTGTTAATCGACCTAACTGGTGACGCTAAATATAGTAAAATGTCATCTGCATATAAGGATATTCTATCTTCGAAGTTACCCACCTACCATAGTCCTCTGACTATCGGGTCCCCCCTCACCCAAGTTGCCAAGGGCTCCAACATTAAGGCAAATATTGGAGGCGACAAAGGGCATTCTTGGCATGTTCCTCTTCCTAGTTGACAGCTTTGTGAAGTATGTCTATTCACTATTACTTGCACAATCGGCTCCATATAGAGCACCTTGATCTATTTCAGGAACTTCAGGACAAAGCCCATACATTCCAGGACAGCGAAGAGGTATTGCCATTCTATCGTATCAAATGCCATCTGCGCATCAAGGGAGAGTATAGTAGCACTCTCTCAGAGTGTTTCAATCCTACCCAGTACCCCATGGAGACGGCATATGTTGAGTGCAGTGTTTTGCCCAGGCATAAAGCTCGACCTGTCTGGATGTACTATTTTGGTGATAATGGAAATCGAGCGTGTGGCCAGTGTTTAGGCCAAACTCCTAGCTTCTGCATTGAGCGGTGAGAAGGGTCGGGAGGAGCTACAGCTCTCTGCCGTTTTACCTTGTTTGTGTATATCTACTATGGAAGTCAGTCTCTGATCATAGAGCAGGGTTCCTTTATGGGAGCTCTCTAGATACATGTCCCTTAGATAAGGTGGTATTCGGGATGCAGTTCGTTTAAAGAATTTAATCAGGAGGACATTGGGGCACATCGCCTTCCCTGACTGCACACAACGAATCACAGTGCGTAATTCCTCCTCTGAGAGTTCGTCCTTTAGTGAGTCCCGATCTTCAGGAGACAGGGTTAATAGCGGGATGTCCTTCCGTTGTTCTCGTAAGTCATCCATTGTGGTCTTAGTTGTGGGTGCATATAGATGCTCAAAATGGTCCGCAAAGGCCTCCGCTATTTCCTGGAGATCTCTAAGGGTCCTGTCTCCATTTATTTTTAGTTCAGGTACCCATTGTTGAGTCTGTTCCCTTTCTTCTAACCAGGCCAAGAGCTTACCTGCTCCATCTCCCATTTCATATGCTTTGTGTTGTGATGCTCTGAGTTTAGTTCTGGTTGCCTCAGCGAGCATTGCTTAGATTTTGACTGCTAAAAACTAAAAGTCCTGAGGTTACAACAATATTCCAATTTTAAGGAGATACTCGCAAGCTAATAAAATATGTTTTTTTGGCCCCAAATATTCTAATACGAAATGTTTTTTTAACACTGCAATAATTTTAGAAAGGAAAATATGCAGTAATTATGCTTTTCTTAAATAGTTTTATTGGGTTTTACAAAGTGCATACAGGAAATAACAGCAAAGTGTGAGGAAGCACAATGGACACGCCAGAACATCAACTTTACACGAGCAAAAAACATGTTTACACAAACAAACATACATCTGGCATTGCCTCCAATAAAAAACAGTACACTAATGCACTCCATCCCATAGAAAACACAGTGAGAGAACAAGAAATAAATGCGTGGCGTAGATTGGTAACAATAAAGGAGAAAGTGGGAAAGGGGGAGTAGAAGAGGGAAAAAGGGGAAGGAGGCAAGTAGGGGAGGAGGGAAGGGCCATATGGGGAGGGAGGAATGCCCAATTGGTAGAGATGGCTCCAAGAAACAAAACAGGAGATGAAGAAAGAAAGCGGGTGGGGAGATCAGTCCGCCCACTGTGTGTCCAACCCACCCCCCAAAATAAATGGAGTAACAAAGAAGGCTGAAGAAACTTATCAGGCAGACCCTGAGCTTGGTCCTCCAGTTCAAACGCAGAAATCCTGAACTGGGCTCAGTGTCCACGCTGCATGGGGGGGTTGGTGTCCCCTGTATGGCCCCAATAGAAGCAAGCTAAGGCAGTGTTAATGGGCTGTAAGGAACCCTCCACAAGTATCCAGGAATTTCTCCAAGCAATTGTTCAGTCTAGCGACAATACATTGTAAGATGGCAGATGCTACATATGAAGGGCCCGATTCACAGAAATAACTTAAGACAAAATCCTAAACTTACTACCATTTTGGTATTCACAGAAGGCACTTACTCATTTTGGCATTCACAGAAGGCACTTACTCATTTCGGTATTCACAGAAGTTAGGAGTCCGAACTTTATGACTCCGAAATGCCCTCTGTGAATACCGAAAGTCTTAAAGTTAGGATTTTTCTCATTTTAGGAGTAGTAAAGTTAGGACATCTAACTTTAGGATGCCTAAATGCCTTCTGTGAATACCGAAAGTCTTAAAGTTAGGATTTTTCTCAGTTTAGGAGTAGTAAAGTTAGGACTCCTAACTTCAGGATTCCTAAACCGAGAAAAATCCTAACTTTAAGACGTTCGGAGTGGTGTCAAGGGCCGGAGAGGTGTCAAGGGCCAGCAGTGAAGTATTTTAAAGTAGCTAAACTTCAATCAGACTACCCTGAGAGAACCATCATAATTAGCCATCAGATCCATCCCATCCTCATCCATATATAGCAGACCCAGCATGTCTGACCACCAGGTTTTCAGGGAATGAGAAGCTGGCATAGAATATTGGTGGTCCATCAAAATACTGTATAGGCCTGACACCACACCCTTATGTGTGCCCCATCTCCTCATGTAGGACGCTATGGGGGAGGCTGAAGAAACTTATCAGGCAGACCCTGAGCTTGGTCCTCCAGTTCAAACGCAGAAATCCTGAACTGGGCTCAGTGTCCACGCTGCAAGGGGGGGTTGGTGTCCCCTGTATTGCCCCAATAGAAGCAAGCTGAGGCAGTGTTAATGGGCTGTAAGGAACCCTCCACAAGTATCCAGGAATTTCTCCAAGCAATTGTTGAGTCTAGCGACAATACATTGTAAGATGGCAGATGCTACATATGAAGGGCCCGATTCACAGAAATAACTTAAGACAAAATCCTAAACTTACTACCATTTTGGTATTCACAGAAGGCACTTACTCATTTTGGCATTCATAGAAGGCACTTACTCATTTCGGTATTCACAGAAGTTAGGAGTCCGAACTTTAGGACTCCGAAATGCCCTCTGTGAATACCGAAAGTCTTAAAGCTAGGATTTTTCTCATTTTAGGAGTAGTAAAGTTAGGACATCTAACTTTAGGATGCCTAAATGCCTTCTGTGAATACCGAAAGTCTTAAAGTTAGGATTTTTCTCAGTTTAGGAGTAGTAAAGTTAGGACTCCTAACTTTAGGATTCCTAAACCGAGAAAAATCCTAACTTTAAGACGTTCGGTATTCACAGCAGGCATTTAGGAGTCCTAAAGTTAGGAGTCCTAACTTTACTACTCCTAAACTGAGAAAAATCTTAACTTTAAGACTTTCGGTATTCACAGAAGGCATTTAGGAGTCCTAAAGTTAGGACTCCTAACTTCTGTGAATACCGAAATGAGTAAGTGCCTTCTGTGAATACCAAAATGAGTAAGTGCCTTCTGTGAATACCAAATTGGTAGTAAGTTTAGGATTTTTTCTTAAGTTAGTTCTCTGAATCGGACCCCTTGTAACCAGGATCATAGGATGGGCAAGCACCAGTGCACCACAGCTGAAGAATGCAGAACTTTGCAGTAGCCAATGCCGTGGAGAGCCATCTTGTTGGCTGGTTAGTAATGTCAGGGAATTGCACGATATCATGGAGAAAGTTCAACTGAGGCGGTGCGGGTCCTTGGAGAGGAACAGTGTTCTTGATCATTGCTGTCATAGAGAACCAGTACGGAGCCAGCGAGGGGCATTCCCACAGAAGGTGGACTCTGTCTCCCTCCACGGAGGCACATCGCTGGCAGGGAAGGAGTGGTAGGGACTGTCGTATCCGGAGTGGTGTCAAGGGCCAGCAGTGAAGTATTTTAAAGTAGCTAAACTTCAATCAGACTACCCTGAGAGAACCATCATAATTAGCCATCAGATCCATCCCATCCTCATCCATATATAGCAGACCCAGCATGTCTGACCACCAGGTTTTCAGGGAATGAGAAGCTGGCATAGAATATTGGTGGTCCATCAAAATACTGTATAGGCCTGATACCACACCCTTATGTGCGCCCCATCTCCTCATGTAGGACGCTATGGGGGAAGAGGCCAACTGAACGGGAGGGGGACCCAATCTTTTTCCATACACAATGTTGGAGACGTTGGTAATTCCAAAAGGAGCATAAGGGCAGGTTGTATTGTCCAAGGATTTGTAAGACTGGTCTGTGAGTAGGTTCAAAATAGAGCATAGGCCTTTAGAGTGAAAGATCTTCCACAAGGGTTCAGTGCAATTGTTGAACTTGGCCCTTTTTGCAAGATCATCCCTGAACTTTTTTGCCTTCCGCTGTATTTTGTCTGACCTGTTGTTAGTGGTTTAATGACTCTGGCCACTTTTTCACTGCTGGTTAGTGCTAAAGTGCATATGCTCTCTTTGTACATAATTGTTATGGTTAGTGACTCCATGATTGGCTTATTTGATTTATCTTTCAGACCCTAGTACAGTGCACCATGTGTGCCCAGGGCCTGTAAATCAAATGCTGCTGGTGGGCTTGCAGCACTGGTTGTGCCACCCACAGGAGCAGCTTTTAAACTATGGCTCAGGCCTGCCATTGCAGAGCCTGTGTGCAGTCTGGGACTGCCATGTCGACTTGGCAAGTGCACCCACTTGCCAGTCCCTAAACCTTCCCTTTTCTGCATGTTAGTCAACCCTAAGGTAGACCCAAGGTTCCCCTATGGGCAAGGCGCATTGTATGTGAAAGGTAGGACATGCCCTGATGTGTGTGGCATGTCCTGATAGTGAATTGCAGCAAATTTTGTTTTTCACTATTGCAAGGCTACCTGTCCCCATAAGCCAGAATGGGCAGTTTGATTATAATACCTTATAATCCTAACTGACCCAGGGAACGTGGCAGAAAAACAAATTTATTATGCCTGAACTCAGAATGCTAAAATACATCTTTTAGTGAAATTGGTTTTAATATTCTGTGTTTGATAATACCACTTTTAGAAAGTATATATTTTCTTACCTAACTATCCAGCCTGCCTCTGCTAGGTTGTTTAATTGCATGTCTGGATTGTGAGTGACAGGTGCTCGGGTGGCTCCAGGAGACAGGGTGAGTCAGCACAGGGCTGAATAGACCTATTTGCATTGGGAGTGGTGGGAGGAGTAGAGCTTTGGCCTGAATAGGGCTGTGCCTGCCTTTTACAATGCTGGCTCCACCTCCTGTGGTGCGTCTGATGACCCTGGCTCACACTGACAAAGGAAGAAGTTGTGCACTGGCAAAATTTATCCAGAACTGGTTTGGACTAGGTACAGACACTTTCTGCCTTCAGAGACAAATGATTTGTGTGTATAAAAAGGGAGACCAAGACCCCAAAACTTTAGATCACATCTGGGAAATCAAGAGGAACCTTTGCCAAGGAGAAGAAACCGGAGAAGCTGAAGGAGGATTACTGCCCCTGTGCTGTTTACTGTCTGGAGTTGGCCTGCAGTGGTTACTTGTTGCCAAGGAAAGGAGAAAAGGACTTTGCTGTTTGCTTTGTCATCTTGAGGAAGATCTCCATGGGTTTGAACTGAGCTTGCCTCCTGTCTGAAGTCTCAGGGACACAAAGACTTCACCACCAGCTCCCCCTGAATTTCCTTGCTGGGAATTCTGACCTGCAGGGAGGTGCCTGCTGTTGTTGGGGCCCTCTGAGAGACTGCGTGTCGCTGGAAGCGCGACACAATGAGGAGAGGTGTGTCACCGCCGCAGCAGTTGCAGTTGCATCGCCGAAGAAGCGTGCCGCCGCTGCAGCTGTTCGCATCGCCAACAAAGTGTGCCGCCGCCACAGAGGTAGCCGTCGCATCACCGGAGAAGCGTGTCGCAGGGCCTGTGGCGGCTCCAAAGATCATTGATTTTGCCGCACAGCCGTCGGGCGTGCATGCATTGCATCCACGTTATCGCATCAAAGACACCATTTTGTCGCATCGCATCAAAGACCAAAGTCACCATTTTGTCACATCGCACCGGATCATCGCATCACATCGAGGCGCCATCTTGTCGCATCGCACCGGATCACAGTAAGAAACCGATGCATCACTTCCTCTCCGGTAAGGAACTGACGCATCACCTCTCCTGCGTTGCAGTAAGGAACCGACGCATCACCTCCCCCGTAGCGAGGAACCAACGCATCACCTTCCCTGCAACCCTTTTGTTTGTTTTGCGTGACGCATCCAAGGTACTTTGAGAGTAAAGTGTCACTTTTACCGTCTACATTGAAGTAAGCTGTTTCTACTTATTCAAAGTCATATTTTTATTACAGTATTGTGGATTTTTGTCGTTTGGTCTTGTGTTAAGTCTAGTAAAGATCACTTATTTTTCTAAACTGGTGTGGTGTCCATTTGTAGTGTTTTCAATGTATTCCTGTATGTGTTCACAATTGCATTACACACTGCCTCTGAGAGAAGCCTGCCTGCTCGGGCCAAGCTACCAAGGGGGTGAGCAGGGGTTATTTTAGGAGTGTAGCCCCTTACCCTGACTAGACGCAATGGTCCCGATTTGGTCAAAGGTACCTACATCTGCCAACTAGAGACCCCCAAATCTAACAGCAATCTATTAACAAAGAGGCATTGCATCAAAGTGTTGCTTCAGAGTAAAGCGTGGGGTGAACTTTCAGGCATAGATTGTGGTGATCAGGACGAGGGGAGATGAGAGTAGGTGGTCCAAATCCCCAGAATACTGCATCCTCCTGAGGCATCTAAGGTGGCCAACTAGTGCCTCCTGTATGTGGGCCCATTTCGGTGTATCCAGAGCGCTCTGGAGGACTTACCTCAGGGGTATCAGTTGTGAAGCAAGGCAGTAATCTCTCTGAGGCTAGGAAGACCCACCCTGTAAGCATGCAGTTTGACAAGTTTTAGTCGGGGCTCATGCCATCCCACCCAACCAAGGGTCTTAATGTGCTGGTAAGGGCATGCATTGAGTTAGTGGTGATCGGAAGGGAGATCACCAGGATGTGGTAGTTAAGCGTGGGTAAGATATCCATTTAGATTATCTAGGTCTTACCCCAGAGGGAGAGGTAAAGATGAGACCATCACAGGAAGTCGGCCTTGATACTGGTGTGTAGGGGCCCAGAATTATTTTCAACCATGTTGGTCAATCCCAGGGATACCCTATTGCCTAGGTATTTCAAGAAGTAAGGGACACATGAGAATGGATGGAAACAAGGACAGACTAGGGTGTGTATGCTGTCAGGGGCGTGGCTTGGTACTAGTTCTAATTCACCTTGTATCTAGAAAGGCCAGAGAAATGGGAGATGAGTGTGGTCAAGACATCAAGGGAAGACATAGGAAGAGAAATGGTAACCAGGATGTCATCTGCATACAATGATACTTTATGTATTCCACCCGGGATAGGAACACCTTGTATGGGTGGGGGTGATGGATAGCTATTGCCAAGGTGCTCCAAAGCTATAAGTGGGGAGAGAGGGCACCCCTGTTGTGTTCCCCTAGAAACAGGGAATAGGAAGGATAAGTGACTGTTGCATGTCACCCTTGCTGTTGGCTGAGTGTAGAGTTTCCGTGACCTTGCTGTAAAAGTGGGCCCGATGCTGATATGGTTCAGCACCTGGCACATGTGATTACACTCCACCTAGTCAAACGCCTTCTCGGTGCTGAGGGAGACCAAGAGCTTTTCGACCATCTCATTGCGCATTTGCCAGAGGACATGAGAGAGGGCTGGGTGGTGGGATATAGAAGAATGGTGAGGGATCCGATCTGGTCCCGATGCATCAAGGGGGTGATAACCTTTTGGAAACAATTGGCTAGTAGTTTGGCCTGGATTTTAGTGTTGGTGTTAATGAGAGCGATGGGTCATTAGCTCAAGAAAGCAGAGGGTTTTTGCCCTGTCTAGGAAGAGACTTGATTATCACACTATACCCCAGTTCAGGAAGGACCTCAAGACCTGGCTTTTTGAATCTCCCCAGCACTTAGGCGGGTCTGCTCTCCACCTCCCCTGTGCACCTTGAGACCCTCACAGGTGAGTAATTGTGCTTTACTAATCCTTGATTGATTGATTGATTGACTGTTAGGCTCTGTGAGCAGGGCAGCTGAAGGATGTGCTTTGAGAAAACCTGGCACAATACAGAGGCCAAAAGATCCTTGTTCATCCTATAAAATTCAGAGGGTATCTGTTGGTGCCTGGGGATTTGTTATATGGCAGGCCCTCTCTGACCTTCCTCATCTCATCCTCAGTAATGGGGAGATCGAGCCAGGACTGTTGCATCAGGGAGAGGCAGGGCAGGGCATTTTGCTCCAAGAAGTCAGCAATGTCTGTAGCAGCACTATCGATGTCTGAGCTGTAGAGGGAAAGGTATTAGGAGCTGAAAGTCTCCAAGAAGTCCAAGGGATGTGTGTGAGGCATGTCTTCTGCATGGGGGATAGCTGCCATGGTTCAGGATGCTTCCTGCTAGCAGGCTTGTTAAGCTTAAATATGGCCAGCCTTCTTCCCCCTTTCATAGTGATGCTGTTTTAGGGGAAAAGGGGCTTTTTCCATTGTGGTGTGGTGGTGTAAAGGGAGTTAAGGTTATACTTAGCCTGCAGGAGGGCTTGCAGTGTTGGTAAGGTGGGTGTGGAGGAGCACTGGGCCGTTAGCATACCAATCTCACACTTCAGTGCTGTTTGAGCTTTTAGGGCTTCCCGCTTTGTGGAGACGGTGTCCTGCATTATGTTGCCCTTAAACATCACCTTCTGAGCTGCCCAAATAACCCCGGGAGATGACACTGCTTCCCAGTTGGGGTCCAGATAGGTTTGAAGGTGACCAAGGCGGCATCGTTTATCATTCAACAGTTTATAGCGGGAAAGAATCAGCCTCTACTGCACTGGAGAAATCGTATCAGTCCCAGGAGGGGCCACACCTGTACTGCATCATGATAGGACACCCCAGAGGGGGATATGGATGTGTCAGTCAGGTGAGCCAACATGTATGGGGATGAAAGGAAGTAATCTATCTGTGTACGAGTGCCATGTACACAGGGAGTGAGCATGTAATCCTGGGTCACCGGGTGGGTCAGTCTCCCAAAGATGGACTAGGGAGAAGTCATAGGTCAGATCTAGGAGAGCCCAGTCTGAGGAGGCAGGGAATCATGGGTGGTTGTACTTGTCAAGAAACGAGTCGAGGACCAAGTTCCATTCGCTCCCCAGTATGGGCTTAGTGCTGGAATGCTGGTTTAAAATGCGGTCTACATTGAAGGTGTCTCTTTTGGCGTGAGTCGGGCATAGATGGAACCAATCATGAAGGTCAGGCCCTAAAGGGAAGCCTTGAGAAAGATATAGTGTCCATGTGGGCCCGCCATATCTTGCTCACCTCTAGCAAGAGGTGTTTTGTCACTAGGATGGCAATGCTCCCTTACTATATAGGTGTGTAGGGTATGACTCACCGTGCCCCAGGAGGTTTTTCTAGCGTGATATTCACTAACCACCCATTCCGGATGAAGTTTCTGACTCTCTGCATCGGTGAGATATGTGTCCTGTAGCAGAACAAGGCCAGGGCAGAGGAATTTCACATAATCCAGCACCTTTTTATGGTAAGTTGACAATCCATTATCATTCAGGGAGACAATGGAGAGGGAAGGAAGTTGCTTAGTGGTACCCAGTGAGCGGCCAGGCCCAGGAGGTGAGGCATGCTGTGCCTGGGCAGACCTGGAATGAGGTTAAGGCACGTGGAAGGAACCTGAGTCAGGTCAATAGTGTCCGCTGTGTCTAGGTGGGAGAATGAGCCAACGAACACGACGTACCGATTGTTGAAGAGAAGTACTAATGGGAGGGGTCTTGGCCTGCTAGAGGTGGAACATTAAAAGGGGGAAGTGTGAGCCAGGGCACGGAGGAAGGACAAAAGGAACAATCCTTGCAGGGCAATGGTCCAAGTTCGTGGTCAGAGAGACGTGGAGGGCTTCAGAGATCGGCACTTGTCTCGGACATGAAGACCTGTGCAAGCCCATCTCTGTTTAGGCCTGCTCGATCAAAGGTTGGCAGCTTCTTCCGACTGACAGCGTTAATCGTCTGGGGTACTGGGCAGGGCTGTGCTGGATTGGTCAGTGTGAGGGTGGAGGCCAGCCTGGTCACCCACTGACCTCCATCCCAGAGGGAGTCAGGGAATCCTCAACTGTATTGTTATATCTTTCAAATTCGTTCCTGCTTTGCATATATACTGGCTGGATCAATGTTTTAAAATAATCCTTCATGGTCGAGATAATTGATTTTTGGTCATCATTGTGAAGTCACACAGATAAAAATGTATTTCTGATGTTAGCTCCCTCAAAATGCTTCAATACGACCAGTGGGAGAATTTGTTTGATGATTTCACTAAGAGATTGAGGTTTAAATATCTATGTTGTATCATTTTCAGTGAGTTTTGGCTGCCCTGTACTCACTGTTTCTGGTTCTAACTGCTGTTTTGATAAACGTTCCAAGATATTACTTGCCAGCAATGATATTACTTTTATTTTCAAGCTTAGGTCTTCAAAAAAGGGATTACTAAAGACAACCAACATTCACAACATACCATCTTGCTGTATCCATTTTGAATGGGTAACTAGAAAGCTCTTGATATTTCAGAATTTCTAAATTGGTGCCTTAGTGTGGAGCAACAGCAAGGATTTTAGGTGGTTCTGGATACTATATTCAAAAGAAACATGCATCTGACAGTTATCCTTTTCTAAACATTCTATCATCTTGATCAATCTTCACAAATTGCTCAATGCACTTTAGATTTTGGGTAGGACTCTAACAAGTGACTCAATTTTATGGGGCTGATTACGATCGTTCCGGGATCGGGACCACCCGACAAGTAGGCAGAGGTCCCGACTTCCAAATTACAATCCGACCGCCTTGTAGGTGGTCAGAAACGTGCCTTTTTGCATTGAGATTTGTGCTGCTGCTAGGAAAAGGAATGCAGCACAAGCCTCAATGCAAAAAGGCATGTTTACAAACATCCCTGTGCCAGGCACCATGTGGTGCCTGGCACAGAGTGCATGGATGGTTCGGGGGGTACCACGGGTGTCCCCCTGGACCCCATAGCGGAGGCCCAGTGGGGGATGGGGTCCCTTCTAGGCGCCCCAAAAGTCCCTTTCCATCTGCCTGTACATTTTTAGGATGATATATCATAGAAAACACACATACATGCACACACACGCATGCCCACACACATTGAACAACTGTGATGCCTGAACGGCAGACACTCACAGATCAGCTGAGAGCTGTGAGATTTTCAGCCATCTTTGTATATACATTTGCTCAGATTTTTGCTAATATCTATATTCAGCATCTAGAAAAGCATAGACAATTATTCTCTGGATCATTCTGATAATATTGAGCACTTTGCCACTGCTGATCAGTGTCAAAGTGCAAGTGTTCCCTGTGTAAATTGGTATTGTGATTGGTTCTCCCTGATTGGCATATTTGATTTACCAGTAGGTCCCTGGTAGGTGCACTGAGCGTGCCAGGGCTGGTCAACCAAATGCTACTAGTGGGCCTGCAGCACTGGATGTGCCACCCACATGAGTAGCACTGAAACTATGTCTCAGGCCTGCCACTGAGGTGCCTGTACACAGTTTATTACCTGCCATGTTGACTTGACAAGTGCACCCATTTGCCAGGCCCTACCCTTCCCTTTTCTTACACATAGGACACCCCTATGGTAGGCCCAATGTACCCCCCCTGGGGCAGAGTTCAGTGTATCTGAAAGGTAGGACATGTACTGGTGTGTGTAACATGTCCTGATAGTGAAATACTGCCAATTTCGTTTTTTTAACTGCTGAAAGGCCATCTTGCCATACATAGGACAGAATGGGGAATACTGTGTAACATTTTACAAGCAGATCTTCCCATAGGAATAAGATGGGAAAAGGAAGTGTGGTATCCCTGAACTCAGAATTTGATAACACTTCTTATAGTAAAGATGGTTTTCAAATTGTGTGTTTGAAAATACCACTTTTTAGAAAGTAGCTATTTTCTTGTTCAACCATCCTGTGTGCCTCTGCCTGTTTGTGGATTGACTGTCTGGGTTTGGAGTGTCAGTGTCTGGGCAAGTGCAGTGGCTCCAGAGAGTCTGATGAGTCAGGGCTGGGCTGAATAGACCTTCGCTGCATATAGAGTGGTGGGAGGGGATTTTCCTTGCACCTGAATGGAGCCTGCCTCCCTTGCACAATGCTGTCTCCACCTCCTGTGGTCAGGGTGCACCAGTGAAGGCAGAACTGGTTAAACTTCCTTCACAAAGAGAACAAAGACATTTTAGGGTATAAGTATTAGATCTAAAATCCCAGAACTTTAGATCATTCCTAGAATTCAAGAGGAACCTTTGCCAAGGAGAAGAGTGGGAGAAACTGAGGAGAAGTACTGCCCCTTTGCTGCGTGCTAAGTGGGGTTGACCTGCAGTTGCTGTTTCTGTCAAGTAAAGGAGAAAGACTTTGCTATGTGCTGTGTCCCCTGCTTGAAGGAGATCTCCAAGGGCCTGTGTGTGCTAGCCTCCTGTTCTGAAGTCTCACAAAATACTTCACCCCCAACTTCCCTGAACTCTGCTGCTGTGAGTTCTGATTTGTAAGGAGGTGCCTGTGCCAGTATTGGGCCCCTGGGGGTTTTTGCTGCTGTTTGGGAGCTGAATGAGAGAAGAAACTTGAAGTGCTGTTTTCCTGAAACATCTTCGCGGTGCGGGAAGAATTTCCACGCATCGCCGCTGCGAAAAGCGATGCAGTGCCTGTCGCTACTGCAAGAATAGATGCATCGAGGGGTCGCAGCTGAAGAGGACCGACGCAGCATCGCTCGATGCCACTGCGAAAGCATCCCGGATTTCCACGCATTGTACCTGTGCGGCAAGTTTTCCCAACGCATCACCTACGGACTGGAACTGCCACGAAGAATTGACGCATCACTTTCCCCTACAGACCGGATTCTATGCATCCCTTCTCCTGTGTGCAGCAGAAATGTCGCATCGCCTCCTCAAGGTCTCAGGAACTGACGCATCTCTTTTTTTCCGACTCTGCGGCTGTTTTGCCTTGATGCATCTATAGGTACTTTGGTGTAAAAGTCACGCATCCATACTTTTCTATGGTACAAATTCTTGAAACCTTTTGGAAGTCATATTTTTAACTGTGTATGTTGGATTTTTGTCGTTTTGGTCTTGTTTGGTTTAGATAAATATATTTTATTTTTCTAAACTGGTGTGGTGTCCTTTTGTGGTGTTTCCACTGTGTCACTGTGTGTGTTGGTACAAATACTTTACACATTGCCTTTGGGAGAAGCCTGTCTGCTCGTTCCAAGCTACCAAGGGGGTGAACAAGGATTATCTAAAGTGTGTATCCCCCTTACCCTGACTAGAAGCAATGGTCCCTATTTTGACAAAAGTACCTACCTCTGCCAACTAGAGACCCCCAGATCTAACAACCTGGAATGTGCAGGGGTAGGGATTTGGAAGAACTTGCACAGACTGATACAGCAGATAGACAGCTGGCAAGAACATGTCGTTTTCTACATCTGAGATCAAAGTCAAACCAGAGACAACTCAAGCTTCACCCTCTATCTGATGTCGCTTGGTACCCTCTTTAGAGAACAATCCCATTATTGACAGCTACACATCTATAATTCTATGCTTTCTATTTAGCAGCCTATGCATGCATGGTGATTTTCTTCCTAAACTGAAACCCTTTTAAGTATAGCAACTGATGTGAGAATAAAAATCTGGACGAAGATAAGACTGTTAAATGCATTGTCCATTTCTTTCTAGATTCTTTTTGTTGGCTCAATGAAACTAAAGTCGATGAAGTCCCTCCGCCCACGGAAGCTGGTAAGAGAAAGAAAAATCTTCCATGGTCTCAAAAAGAGTCTGTAAGAACCAGTGCTGCTGCATCTAGTAATTTCTTTTGACATTACAAAGAAATACATGCTAACTAAAAACAGATCTCAATGTCCTGAAATGGTAAAACCCACAGACTTGATGATATGCATGGACGAATTAAAATTATTTCATGCATGATAGCCTAACTTTTTTTTTTACCGCAAAACATGTGTCAAAGGTATTGTGTACCTGGTGGTTCATGACTCCCAGAGTGTTTACATGTATTTACTTATATGATGCGTATTGTAAATGAAATTACGTAATGGCAGTTGACCCTAGGACCTGGTTAACAGATTTAGTTTAAAGAGACAGCTGTAAATGCAGTTCTCTGAAGGACTTTGTTTTGGCTACCAGTTCGCTTGACAAAGTAGATTTCTACCGCAGCCTGCCCCTCACTCTTGCCACTGTCAAGTATAATGGAGAGCCACCTTTGATGGTGAGATTATTCTGTTCAAGAAGGAGGTAGAAGCTGAGACAGGAAATTGTAGGGGCTGAAAGACCAGAGAGCTACTCAATATAGGTTTTCTCTGTGGATTCCAGGAAATATATAATTTCGTAGTTAAATTAAGATTACAAATTTCTTGTATGTAAAAGAAATCGTAATAAACACAAAGGGCTTGATTATGAGGTTGAGTGTCCGATTGATACTGTCTCGGTCCCGGGCCGACCGACCTCTGGTCGGCGGTCCTGACCGCCTCATTATAAAATGACCAAACACTGTTCAGTCGCATACTCCCATTTCTCAATAGGAGCTTGTGTTACGGCTGAAACCTGCAGTAACACAAGCTCCCAAGGTACCTGTCACAAAGGTGCAGGGATGAACAGGGGCGCACCATAGGTGCCCCCTCGGCCCCCAACCGGAGGCCGAATACAGACGGAGGCCCTGCTGTGGGCCCCCAAACATGCTTTCTGACATGTTTTCCATGTCAGACAGGCCAGTATGGAAACCATGCTGGAAACCGTGCATCGTAATCTCAAGGGCGGAAAGGCCCACTCTTGAGATTACTATCCGGCTTCCAACTAGTTGACGGGTTCCTGGAGCCCCTCGGAAGCCAGCCGGAATGACCGGCCACTTTACTTTCTGACCACTTAGATTTTAATTAGCTAGTTCGAAAGTAAACAGCGCGGCCAATTACGATGCAGCCCTTAAGTCTCCGACCCTCTGTTGGATCCTTTACGGGCTGCATCGTAATCGGCCCTAAAATATTTTCAGTCATGAACCATCATACATAGAAAATACATCACCATATCTGAAACACTGGTAGACTTATAGTTCGATAAGTCCCAATTAATTTGATTTTGCAATATCACAGCATTTTCCTTTCTAAGTGGGTGATTTTTCGATGTCATACATAAAATTAATTTATATTACAACCAAATATTCCCCAGGTGGGAAAATTAAACTGTTCGTCATCCTTCGACAAGTAATCTGGATAAAATATATAAACATTTGTAAACAAATCTTTATGTACAGTACCTTTTGCCCTCATCCATTGACCGGAGAAAGTAAAACAAAATACATCCAAGAAAATAACCTCTAAACAGACAATCCAAATGATGTTTCAGGAATTCAAATTAATTTATCTTCCATAGATATACAAAGGGTTCCTCTTAAATGTCTTATCTCATTGGTATCTTAAAGTTGAATATATACATTCCAGACACCGTTGTCTTCATTTCTCATAGCCGCCTGGAATATTCTAAGAAACCATATCAATCACAATGCATTTCCTATCATGCTTCATTTTTCTGGGGGACGTTTCTAGACACTGGATAGTTTTCATCCTTAATTTCAATGGCTTTAAGGTGTTGAAGCTCCTGTTATGATCTGGTAAAATAGGGCTCCCCATGTACCATTTAGAGCAAGGCTAGTATAATACTTCGGGCCTGATTATGATGTGGGTCAGTGTTGCCTCCGACTGACATCGCCGCAGATGCGGAACGACCAACCTCCGGTCACCAGCCCCAGAACCGCAATTAGGGTGCAACCGCATATGGTGTGGTCGAAATCTTCCATTTTACGTATAGTGCTTGCCACATGGTGCAGGGCCACAACTAGAGGGCCAGGGGAGAAGGGGGCCCTGCCAGGGGCATCCAAAGTCGCTTTGGGTGCCCCTTTTGGAAAGCCTGACATGGAAAGGCTGTCGGAAACCGACAGCATAATCCAGACAGCAAAAACGCCACCCATAAGGGATTATGAGCAGTGTCTAACTGGCCGCCGGCTCATTGAGCCTGTCGGAACCGAGTCGGTTTCCCCGGCCAGTTTACACTCCAACCGCCGACATTGTAATTTGGCGGTTGGAGTGTAAACATTCCATGTCGGTTGTGAAAAGAGGCCTGTAGACTGCAGTGCCACTCTTACCGTTGAGACGTACAGTTATATTGGTGAATTTTACTGTAAGTAGAATGCCCCCCTTGGAGAAATCAATCAAACATTTTTATGTCTCACAATCAACAAACAAACAAACAGCTCACATCTCACAAGCTTGAATGGTTTTATCATTCACAGGAAGATACCACATCTACATTAATTGTGCACGGAAGCATTTTTGTATTATTTATACAGAAAGTAGCATGACACAATTCATTTCTAAAATATTTCCATTGTTAAAATCATGCATCATTAAAAATGAAGGTTTGTTCAATTATAAGCAGAAATTAAACATAAATCATCCCAAACCTCTCAAGTCAGTGCAACAATTATTTTAACAATAGGAAATAATGTATAGCAAAATAAAAGTAGAGAAAAACAGGGAGAAAAATAAACAATACAGTACACATAGATCAGTTCCTGTGTTTCTGGCCCGCTGTATATTTAACAAGCATTGGCAAAGCCAATAGGTCTCGCCTTTGGGGCCTTATAAGTGTTTATATAGAGGTATTGGTTTTGTTAACGTTTTTAATATGTGTTGTAGAGCTTGGTGAATGTTGTGCAGCATGTTGAAAAGTTATGTTATAATATAAAAAGTGTTATAACCATTTTTGTCACCTTTTATATAACCTAGAAAACATTATACACAATCAACCTTCTTTCTTTTGTCAACGCTTATTTTCTTAGTGAGCTTTTTTTAAATGAATACCATGCAACACACTAGAGGCCTGGTAGCAGTGTTGGTGGTGAACCTGTCAGTTCCTTGTCTAAAAGCCAGAATATAGATTATTTAAATGTAAAATCACACATAGCACCAGTAGTCCCTGACACTTGAAGGGACTACTTACTGTGAAGATGTGTACAATGTGTAAGGGCAGAATTCGGTCATCCAGCTAAGTAAGCCATTTGTTGAAGTGAGCGTACCCTGCGCCCTATGCTGTATGCTGTGGGGGGCGGAAGCGAAATGTGAATGACACTCCAGCAGACCAATGGATGATGAGGGCTGACTGAATGCCCCTGGAAACAAGCATAAACATAACAGTCACGCTTTGCCAGATCTGAAAAAAATAGAAGCTTTGGTTCTATCCCTTTGTTGATCTTCTTATGACACTTCACCATTTTATTGGCTATCAGGTTTGTCAGGCCACCAAAGGTGTGCTTCTTCTGCAAAGCATGGACACTGCAGTGTCCATTGGCTTCAAAGGAGGCACACTGTTATCATGCCTAAAGCAGGCCTACCAAAAATAGTAGCCAACGTATGCCCCATATATGTCTGTGTGCCAGGAGGAGAGCAGGCCACAACAGATGGCAACCAGCGCCATCCAAACATCGCTGTAACTAGAAGCGCCAACAGTACCCACAGCGCTCCAACCAGGACCTTCTCCGCACCAGGAGGTAAGCGCTCAAGGGGCCAATGGCATCCCAACAAATATGGAAACTGACACAGCCCTCAGTCTGTTTGGGAGATGAGCAGTCAACAACCAGTCGCCGGCGCAACGCATGACTTTGGGCCACCAATGCAAAACCCACCATGTTCTCCCTCCCCCTTCCAGTCCTGTGGAACCAGTGTTTCCAGTGTGACATAGACAGAACCTCTTAATTTCCATATTTACACAATGTTCCCAGGTTTAGGGATGCCAACAAGTCATTTACAGGTGCCAGGCCTGTAATGCACCATGTGTAGGCGCTATGACTCCAGGTGCAGTGCTCACCCACTCCCCCAGGTGGTGGATTCGTAAGGGTGCTCACTCACTACCTGCATTGTATGCCCCACTCTTTATAGATGGCACACGCTCCTACAAGTGTTCGAAATAAACGTTTGTCCTTCTTCTATTGCAGCACTTGGCGGTGCACTACTCATACACACTGTTCTATTACACCAGGGCCCAGGAAGATGCCAGTTTTCAAATAAGAAATGGTCAAAAAGCACACATCCGATGTAAGGAAATGTGCCCCTGAGTTTTGTAGCCAACTAAAGGCTTGATGCTTCAGCCTGACACCCTCACCTTGGCATCACACATCACGAGAAGGGAAAGGGTGCCAGGCAACGGCTGCATGAAGAAGAGTCTGTGAGCATCACACCTGTTTGTCACTTTGGATGGTCCGTCAGTAACAAGCATATATCAAACTTTACTTACCATAGGAGTACACTTTGCCATATGTATTTATAAGTGTAAATAAGACATGCATTAAAAACAAAGGGACGAGAACGTCCAGTTGTTCTAACATGTCTGTAGAGCGCTATGCTGTAGAGGGCTCTGCTGGTCTGTTCTAAGGGCACATAGAATAATCATATTTGGTGCGCAAGCTGGTTTATTTTCATCTTTTCTTGAAATGTTGCCATGTTGAAGCTTGAGATCACGTGAGAGGCGCCTCTAGGTGCTTATACTAGCATTGTCCTGGTATCAGCTGCGGACATGCTCGGGTTCTCTTCCCCGTAAACAGAAGTGGTGTTTCCCACTCATCTGAATGAAGGCTTTTTTAATCGTGACAATGCAGGGCTAGTCCTACAAAGGTTGTGGTTAAAAGAGAATGGCTTGGAAAACAAGCGCGGTTGCGAAAGTGAAAGTGACTGCGCTGGGTTAATTAGTAACCTGATCGTGGAATGCAACTAGCACACTGCGCACCGCTGCTCCTCCGCTCACTGCCGAGACCCATAGGCCATGGGACTGAACGTTTAGAGGAAAGGCGGGACATGCACCCATCTTTGGCCATGTGCGTATTTTCATTATTGAAAGCCACACGCAAAGGCTAATGGAATGTGTGGGAGGAGTCCGACCCACACGGAGAAGTCTCTGGGAAGTCCGGAGTGATTCCAAGAGGCCCTCTCCTAGGGCAGTGCATGCGCGCTGCGCTAGGCTCAACCTAAAAAGGTAAAATGATGCGTTTCTCTCTGCAAATCATCTAATATATTGCAATGTGTAGGGGATCTTGCATAACATCAGACTACATAGATGTGTTTCGGTGGCTCTTCTGATATATTTCCACCTTCTTCAGGACATGACAAAACTATAAATCTCTCAGAGACATGCACAATAGGACGAATTAATACCAATATAACAAGAAAGACTGTTCTATTCGACTTACTTTATTTAGATACAGTGACCCAAGGATTGCTGCTCCAATCTCCTTAGTATTTGGCAGTCCTCATGTTGGATGGTTACTCTTTTAAGAGCGCAAGTGGGTAGCCAGAAAGAACCTGTGCATGCGTTCGGGTTGTGTTTTATTCTTTTGTTTGACCTCAATTGCCCAAGATGTAAGCCTCCTCTGAGTATAAGATGTGCGTCGTCCTTCGCCTTGATCATCAAAATAAAAGGTGCCCTATATTATTGTCAGTCCTTTCACTTGTGAGCTTGACAGGTTTCCGATCTACTGACTGTCTTCTTTCTGAGCAACCTTAAATTACGTGCTTGTAAATAGATTTTTATTTGTTCCAGTTATTTAATTCTGTCACAATATAAAACAACAGCGTTCTTAAAGCAATAAAAGTGGCAAGATGACACAATATAACCTATTGCCTTTATACATTTAGTAACTCATACATCTTTCCAATAAAAGCCATGGTCAGCCAGTCTATTGTTATAAAACACAATGCACCTAGGGGCATATGTATCAAACCCTTTTCCTCAGAATCGGCCCGTTTGCGAACGGGAAAAGGCCTTTTGGGATGTATCATCCCAAAAGGACCTCGCAAATTAGAGAATCGCAAAATTTGCGAATTTTGAGATTGCATTAAAGGAATCGCAAATTGCGATTCCTTAAATGCAATGTATGAAGCCTATAAAAATTGCAATTTGGCTGTAAGAAATTGCAAATTACCACCAACTCCAAGTTGGTGTTAATTTGCGATTTCATTGAAAAATTCACTTTTTGGCATTTTTCAAAGTGCCATGTGACGCACAGACATGCCCTTAGGGCATGTATGTGCGCCACATGTGCATACGTACATATTTCAGGGGTGCAACTGGGTGTCCTTTTGACACCCTAGCACCCTTGAAATTGCATTCTCATTTTGCGATTCTCAAATTGCGAATGGCAAAATTAGAATGTCTTCACTTTCATTCCTATGGGCCTCCTAGCCCATAGGAATGAATGGGAAGGTTTTCCTTAATTGCGATTAGCAATTTGCTAATCGCAATTAAGGAATGCCAAGGAATCGCAAAAAATTTGCGAATTTTTTATTACATCCTGTTTTGCAATTCTCAAATAGCGATTCCCTCAAAATCACTATTTGAGAATTGCAAAAACGGAACTTGATACATATGCCTGCTAGTTTGGGCCATAATCCGAAAAAGTGCCCGATGCAATGTGATTCAGGCCTGGGACTGAGAAGGCCTGAGTGCAACTTTAAAGTATAACGAAGAGCAGCTAAAGTGACCTACAACAGACCAGGCAGATAAAAAAGGTTGATTATTGCATCTTCGGCAGCCAAACAGGACTGATGTTTTCTTCAAAGGTACCAGTGCTGGAGTTGGATAATCCAGTGAATAAGGTGCAAGCAGCGACCATGCGGGTATGCAGACCCCAGGGGATCTTATTTGGACAGCAAGCATTTTATATGCTGAGGGATTTTATAGAAGGAAAGTGAAGAACAGATTGATATATTGATATATTGGACACGTGCCTAGTGCACTGAGAGCTGGCAGGTTTTCTCCTAGGCGGGGCAGATGACTGAGATGTAAATTTAAGGTTCGATTAAGTAAAGTGCAAGTGCAACGAGATGTCCATTTTGGTTGTGCTCTAATAGACTGATTCTTTTGAGGTGAAGTGCCAGTGATCTAAAAGAGACCCGAACAGATTACAAATGAAAAAGTGCCCAGTTCCCTAAGAACTGGCAGGCACCTCTGCAGCAAGATCAATGGCTGGAGTGCAAATTTAAAGTTCAACAAAGGTAAAGTGGAAATGCAGATGACAGAAGACTATATTTGCTGTGCTCTGATAATCCGATTTGAGATAACGACCAGGCGGACCAAGGCAGACCAGAGCAGAGTAGAATTGGAAAAGTGGCAAGTGTAGTAAGATCTGGCAGACATCTCTGCGACAAAGCCAATGACTGGAGTGTAAATGTGTGATTTAATAGGGTAATATACTTATGCAATGTCATGTGGGAAGTCCATTTTGGCTGTGCTCTAGTAGTTAGATTTTTGAGGCGAAGCACCAACGATTGGGGACAGGCCTGGTTGGAGAAGGTCTCGAGTGGCCTGCTACCACAGACAGGCCCGTTGCGGCCTCTCCTGCTTGCCATAGCTGGAGTAACCTGAAAGAAAGAACAGAGGATCAAGGAATTACCCATTTCAAAGGCTTTCTAGGTGCGTTCAGTAGCTTAAGTGCTTTTTTGAGAAATCTCACACATCTAAATGATAGTCGCACATCCATACCACTCAGACATGTGACGACGGCCATAATGCATTTTGCTAAGTTGAGGTTGCGGAACAATGATTTCCACCAATAGAACCTTAAACTCTTAAAATCTTAAACTTTAGTTCTGGACACAAGCATATCAGCTGAGTTAGAATTTCCTTCTTGTAGTTGCATAAACTGCAGTTATGTTCCACTGATCCAGTTAAACGGCCAAACTTGAGGGCTTTTATAGGGAATTAAGTCACATCTCAACCTCAAAAAATCTTTTGTAAAGGCCAGTTTCATGGGGCTAGCTAGATTTGATGCTTTCCCCAGAACTTGGTACAAAGTCTCACATAGATTGGCGTGGGCTTTTTGAGAAAGATCGTGTTTCTCATTGATTTCAGATTGTATCTTGGCCATTTTAACTAACAATTTTGCAGTGAGCTTCAGGATTAGATTTTGCTTAAAGATGTTCTGCGTGTTGAATGCTTCTATTGCCTCCCTCGGCTAGGGTTCCTTCAGTACTTTTTTGTCTTAGATACCTTGCCCTATCATTTCTCTAAGGGACCCCGAAGGGTCATACTTCAGCTTCGAATAATATCCCAATAACCGGGCTTTCAACATATTAGTTTGTTTATTGAGACCAAATTCCAGCCATATCAGTGAGGATGGTGCAGCATCAGGAAGGTTGAGTAGACGTCTGTAACATCTTGTCTGGGCCTTGCCCAGCCATGAAGAGATGTGATCTTTAAAAATCAATGAGCCGTACATGAGCATTGGTATAAATTTGGCATCAATGACATTACAGATGGCAGTTAGATGTGGACTGCTCATCTTAGATGCCAGTTTTTTAAGCTCATTGTCCTTGACAAGGCAGATTCCTTTAGGGTGGACAGGTGTGTGACATGGGAACCACGCTATTTAAAACAATTGCCCAGATATTTGAGGCTTGTCACATGTTCTTGCCCTTCCCTGCGCACCCAGGCCTCACTGCTCACCTGACGCCACCGGCGTGTCTCCAAGAGGGCCCACCACGTGCCGGTGCAATCTTCAAGCCCGAGGCCCATGAGCCTGGCAGCCTCCTCAGCCGATTGCTGGCTTCTGTGCAACAGGCCCCCAGCGCACCCTGCGGCACCGCACCATGGAGTTCTGTGTGTGATGACTGCTCCCTCTGGCCTACACTGCGGTCCAGCAGATCTCATATAAATCTATTCCAGACGGGCACACCAGGCCTACTGCGTTATCGCAGGCTGCACACCCGCTCAGCTCTTCAGGTGGGCCTACCTCAGTGCACTGCAAGTCACCGTCCAGCCTCCAGGCCACTGCATCATCGCAGTCTGCACACCCGCTCAGCTCTTCAAGTGGGACTAACTCAGTGCACCGCAAGTCAACGCCATGTGGCGGTAGGCCTGTGCCGGGTGCAGTGCCTGAGGTGCCACTACCTCTGTGCACCACAAGTCACCGTCCAGCCTCCTGGCCACTGCATCATCGCAGGCTGTACACCAGCTCAGCTCTTCTGGTGGGACTAACTCAGTGCACTGCAAGTCATCGCCAGGTGGCGGTAGGCCCGTACCGGGTGCAGTGCCTCAGGTGCCACTACCTCTGTGCACCACAAGTCATTGTCCAGCCTCCAGGCCACTGCATCATCGCAGGCTGCACACCTGCTCAACTCTTACAGTCGGACTAACTCACTGCAATGTAAGTCATCGTCCCGTGGGGCTACCCCACAAGTCTGCCTCCAGCAGCCAACAGTATGTCTTCGGTAATGCCACTGGAGCCCTTCACAGTCACGGGGCTAATCCCGTCCTAGGCAGGCCGCTCGAAGGCCTGGGTGGAACGTCTAGAGACGTACTCCGAAGCACACAACATCCCAGTGCTGTGGCACACGCGTAGGCGTATGAGGAGTGTGAAGAAATGGCCCGGGACTCTGAGCATGGTTCAGTTCTGGGCTCTGGGCATGGTTCAGTTCTGAGCTGCTGGCCACAAAAGTAACTATGGCGTGTGTCTGTTGTAGTGTCAGCGCCACCCGGACCTTATCGACAATGTTGCAATGTAGCATGCACCCTGAGGGTGGGCTTGCCTGAATGGATAACTAAAGGAGTGCAAGACAGCTTGGGGTCTTGGCCCATACATGCCAACTGTTGTGTTTGTATCTTCATTGCCACAGCATAAGCCAAAGGCCTAGCCTCAATCGCATACTTGCTTGATCATAGACATGACACATCTGTGTGAATTAGAATGTTTTAATCACATTCGGTGGAGTGTTGAAGCTGGACCAGTACATGGCCATGCAATCCCCACTTTACATTGTTGCCCCGTGGAGGGCCAGCCAGAGTCGTTTAGGGATTGACAAGTTCATCGGAAGAGGAAGAGTTCAGTCTGCAGTCTGATTGCTGTGTCATTGGTAACCATACCAAATATGGCAGTCCATGTTGAGGGCCAAGGTAAGTGTCGCAGAGTGTACCGGGGGACAGTGGAAGGTGTTATTACAGGGCATGATGCAGAGGGCAGAACCAAG
Organism: Triturus cristatus; assembly: GCF_964204655.1. Classification (NCBI taxonomy): domain Eukaryota; kingdom Metazoa; phylum Chordata; class Amphibia; order Caudata; family Salamandridae; genus Triturus; species Triturus cristatus. The sequence goes on along the minus strand of NC_140595.1, from coordinate 693,633,718 downwards.
CTGAAACAGGCCATATGGCGGAGATAAATGCTACCGCTTCCTTCTTACCAGAATAGCAGAATCATCCACATCATCGTCCTCTGATGTGTGATGTGCCTCACATGTGGGTGGTGGTTTTTCATCTGCAGCACTGTGTGACACTGACACATCAGGGGCAGAGGTGGAATGTCTGCCGCATTGTGTGGCAGTGCCACATCAGGGGCCGGAGGTGGATTGTCTGCCACACTGTGAGGCACGGACACATCAGGGGGCGGAGATGTAAATGGAGTAGTAGCAGCAGCATTCATCTGCGCCAGGCCTTGTGGCAGCAATGCCTTGATGAGGATCTGCAGGGCATGGAAGATCCCAGCTACATCTCGCTGGTGTGCAACCGTGGCCGCCATTCTTTCCGCCTGCATCCGCTCCATGTTCTCCATGATCCTCCGCATGTGTCCCAACTACCTGGTGACATCGCTGGGGCCACTCTGACTAGACAGTTGTTCTTGTCTCAGAGTCATGACTCCAGCGATGTCAGCCATGGATTGTTGGAGAGCATGGACCGGACTGTGGGTGTCCGTTAGGGGCTGTAAGTGGTCCCTGATGGGACTTAGACACCCACGTATGGCATCTAGTTTGGCTGCCCTGAGGTCAAACCCCACCTGCACCTAATGCCATGTGTTGGTCATGGGGGTCCTGGGTGATGGCCGTGGTGGTGGGTGCTTCCTGCTGTGTGGTCTGTGTAGGTGGTGGGGTCTCCTCGATGCAGCTAGGCTGCCCTGCTCCTGGGGGTGGAGAGCTGAGGGTGTCCATGAGCTGTTGGAGGGCTTCGGTGTCGATGGTATGGAGGTCCTCTTCATCATCAGTTAAGAGATGTACGGTCTGCTCTGCAGGAGGTGTTGATTCTCCCTCTGCAATGTAAAGGGGAGATGCAGTTTAACAGTGTGTTCCATGTATGTTCATGCATTGGACAAGTTTACAGACAGACTGCATGACAATGTACATTGTGACTGTTTGCGAGGAGATGCCAATTTGAGCGGGACAGTGGACATTTCTACACCATCAGGGATGTGAGGTTGTACTTGTACATTATCATCTCACAGTTTCCTGCTATGCGAAATGTGATTGGCCAGTTTCTACACACAAGCGGCAGCAGTTGTGTCCTCTGTTCTGTAGTGAAAATGTTGCAGTTTGTACCACATTGTTGTCAAAGTTGATGTGCTCTGATTCTTATGTGTGTGTGCTGCATTGTGGGAGAGTCACCCCTGCAGCCCTGATTTTGCTGGCCCTTATCCTTTTCAGGCAGTGTGCCTTTTACTTCTGTGCTCATACAGTGCTGAGATGTTGCAGACTTGGGTAAATTGGGCTTTTGGTGGGAGTTGGGACTCTTGGACATGGTTTGTCTGCAGATGTCTTGTTGACGTCAGGGGTTGTTTGTGCACGTGGATGTGTCAGAGTGTGACCTACTCCTTTACGGATGTGGTCCACACTCAGCCACCTCAGTGTCATGGCGTGCACCATGTCATGATAATTGTACTGCAGCCATGCTAATCGTCATGCAGTGTCACTTGCATTGCAAGTGTGGCTCATTGGACCCGCAGCTTTGCTGGGTTCAGCACATGTGCATGGGTTTGTTGTGAGATTAATGATGTGTGGAGAGGGCCCCCTCTGGGCACATTGTCGACTGGGGCCTACTTGCTGTTTCTATGTGTGCTGCAGTATGCCAAGGAGATCAGGGACATGATTCAGAGTCATTGTGGGTGTGCACTGTGCTATACTGAATTGTGCATGTGTGCCATTGTGCCCATCTCCCCCGTCCCCTCAGTCCCTGGTCGTCACTCACCCTGTTGGGTCAGGTCATGTTGAGCAGTGTCCGGTCCCCCAACTCCTGCCACCATCTCCCCACTGATGACTGTGGACACCATTTTCTCCATCTCATCTGCTCCTGATGTGGCGCTGGACTCCCACCTCCAGTCTGTATTGCGGCTTTACGGTTGTTAGCAAGTTTCAGCTTGGTTTTGCACTTCACATCATTCCAGCGCTTCTAGCACTCATCCACTTCCCTTCTCTTCACTCCGACTGCATTCACCTTGGCCAAGATGGACTGCCATATTGCATTTTTAGTTGCCAATGACACAGTGGAGGTGATGAACAGTTGTTGGTGGTGTTCTATCACCTCCGTAATCAGGATCTTGTTTTCCTGCGGACTGAATCGCGGGTTCCTCTTCTTCTTCTCCTTGTCCTTCTCCGAGGTCCTTGGCTGGTCTTCCGGGGGGTTTGTGGGGTTCTGGATGGCCTCTGTAGTTGCTCCAGATTCCTTCATGGTGCTTCTCAGTTCTTTTTTTTTTTTTTTTTTTTGGGCAGCTTTTATGGTGAATTTTCCCATCTGATGTGGGAATAGCAAGCCTGGCGCTGATTATTGCTGATATTTTTATGGCTGTTGGGCCCATCGTAACTTTTTTCAGGTTCGGGTTTCCTTTTTATCGGTGTCCAGGTAATTTTAACGCAGACATTTGAAGTGTTATCGGGGAACTATCGCCTGTTGCCGACGTGTTGATAGTACGCCGTTAACACGGCATTAGTTTCCCCCGATAGACGGCGTTATGTAAAGTTGCGTTAGCCTAGGTTGGCGATGATTATCGCACATTCTTTAGAATAGCCCCCCGATATTTTCTTTACCAGGTTCCAAAATTTTGTGGGATTTTTTTTTCAAGGCCATGCGGAGTTCAATCAATTCCATTTCTTCGTTGCACCGGAGGATTTACTAGGCTTTGGAACTATAGGCCTTCCTTGTCTTCTGGATTTTGATTGCTTGTAAAGGGGTATTGCTGATTTACTGCGCTAATCTCCGGAGCTGGTTTAATTCTTACGTGAGAGATCTTACCACAAGATTGCGAGATCACACATGGGTCTGTGGACTTCCTGCTTTTTGACCTTGATAAAAAATCTGTCAGTTATCTTTTTTTAGTGAATTCGGCGAGTTTGCAGGTGTCAGAGGAGATTTCCTGGCCTTGTATTATAGAGGTTCTCTCAGCCCCTCTTGAAGGAGTAAGGATGGGGTTCAGGAGGGCTAGGGAGCCGTTAACGGAGGAACAAGTGAGGGGTTTATTTGTTTTAGAACCTGCACACTGGTTTTGTTTTACTCTCCCTTGTAGTAAGGGATTCGTTTTTTTATATAAAAAAATATCTGTGGCCACTTTAAACCATACGCTGTATTTGTTCTTGGAGAGATGAAGACTCTCTCTGTATCCTGAAGGAGTTATAATAAGGGTAAGGAAGATCACCTGGTGAGCTGAGCACCATTGATCCTATTCTTCTACCTCACAGTTTTTATGACCATTTCGCTCTGTTTTCTGTAAGTCTTATGTCTACCTTTAATTCAATTGTCTTCTTTGATAGCAAATGTACATGTTCTAAGATGCAAGGTTGGTCCTATTCATAAAACCGATGCAGGAGGGAGCTTGGATTACAAAAAAAAATGGCAGACCTGTGCATATTTCTTCATCCGGATACCAAATCTCTTGCACTCTCAGGTGATTCTGAGGTTCAAGTCCTGATAAATATATCCAAGGTACCCATAGGCTCCCAATTATTTCTTATAATTATTATTATGTTTTATATGCCACGTGGGGAGGAACGATCCCACTGAGCAATAACACTGGTGGCAGTGGTGTAACTAATCTTGAGAGGCCACCCGGGCAAAGTACCCCCCAGACCCAATCAGGAATACTCAGGCCAGGGGCCCATTACCTGTGCACACTGTGGGAGGGGGTCCACTGGATCTTGCCCTCCATCCCGCACCGCGGAAGCTAACATAACAAACGACAAATTATGGGGCATATTTACAAGCTGGCGATAAAAAATTATCGCCGCTTTTGCGGCCGTTTTCGGCCGAAAAGCGGCGATAATTTTATCGCCTAATTAGCAAGGCCACGCTAACGCGTGAAACCTTGCTTTAGCGTCGGAATTCCTAACGCCCAGCTTTGCATCTCTAATGCGATGCAAAGTGGGCGTTCCTGACCTAACATGACAGGAGAAATGTCGCTAAGCGACATTTCTCCTATCATCAAGCCTCACACTATGAAGCATAGCGTCAGGAAAAGTAGCGATATCCCCTGTTATCGCTACTTTCCTTACGCCTGCTTCAGGACTGATTTAGCCATGATATCCTATGGGAGGTGGATATCATGGCTAAGTTTGTGAGTCCCTATCAGCAAGCTAACGCCGCACTACGTGAGATTATCGCTGGGTTTCCAGCGATAATCTCACGTTAGGCAGTTAGCGTGAGTATTTTTATGGCTGAGGAGATAAGCATTGCTAATAGCACGCTATCTCAGCGATAAAAATCCACGTTACTCGGCGATAATTATCCTCACGCTTAGAGCGCTGAGCGATACTTATCGCCGGTTGTTGCTGATATGCCCCTATTATCTCCCGTCCAGTGGTAGCTGGTGAAATTTAAAAGTGGTGGGACATAAACAAATGCCTGAAACGGAACCGCTCAAAGTACAATTTCACCAAGGCTGGTCTCTGGAGATTGAAAATGTGTGCATTATATACCATAATTTACCAAAGACACTGACTATGAGGCTCCATTCATAAAAGGCAATTCTTAAGGTTTACTTGATAAATAAGGATTTATAGAGGTCTCTTTTTGTAGTTAGGTGGCGCCCACTTGGCCAACTGTTGTGCATATGTTACTTTAAGCAGATTTGTGTAATGCATTTAGGAGCAAATCTTGTTTTCAGATGCAGGATAATTAACACCAACAAAATGCAAAAAAAAAATCAAGTTTCAGTGCAATACAGAAACATCTCAAAACAGAGTGAGAGGTCACTACAAAAAATGTGTCACAGTCTAGGTAGGAAGACAAGCTTCTAAAGCCACACAAACCACAGCTACATCTAGCCTTCTACATCAAAACACCCTAGTATGCACTGCTCACTGAGCAGCCACGTCATATGCACTCTGTGTGAAAAATTCACATCAATCCAGTGCCAGCATGGAAGGGTCTCTGCAGTGAAAATCTTCAATTACATCAAACAAGTAACACCTTAGTCCTGAAATGTGCTACATCACATTTAACATCAAATTCACAGAGCAATCTAGCAACCACGAAACTTCCTATTTTAAAAATAAAATTGTTACAGACCTTACTGTTTGTTGATTTCTCCCTCCTACATTTTCTTCACTCCACTAAAGGGCTGTAGGCAAGTGCAGTCTCATAACTTCTGAGGCAAAATCGCTTGCTTTTGCATTTCAAACGGCACATTGCGGTCTTTATATCTAGAGTTAGAGTGCCTCGACACATTCATCCTTGTAATTGGGATGAACGTGATCCTGAGCTCCCCTTCCGTCACTTGGGGCCTAAGCTTTAAATCTGTGTCATGTGCATGCATGAATGAAAAGTGAAGCTGGACACAACCTGACATCAGAAAATAACATGTTCATTATCACTGACGTCTAGTTACAAATACCTTGATCTCACCCTTTACCGCTTCATCACAAAGTGAGGTGGAGTAAAAACATTTCTAGCTGGCCCATACGTCATGAATGTTCAATTCTATTAAGGACACAGAGGCAAGGATTATGCTTCTCTTTCTTTACAGAGTAAAAACACAGCAGTCAATTAAACACTTGCAAACTTTAAACTACATATCCCATGAGCCCCAATAGCCCAATATCTTGTCCAACCATAGGGACCATATCTCCTTATAAATATTCTTATTACTATTGTCCTTCACCTCTCTTCACGAACATCAACATAAGGCCTCCAACCAGAGTCCAATGAGAAACCTTTGGTGAACACCAACTTGCCGCACTCCACGGGTAGAGCCAGACTCAACAGACGAAGGCGAACTCCCTTTAATCGACCAGAAACCAGTGGTTCTTCTGTCATCTTCATGCGGATTTATTTTCCATCCCTGATAAAAAGAATATTGAGAATAATATCGAGCCCCTCAAAGACAACATAAACAATCTTGGGAGGGAAATTTCAAATAGAAAAAAGTAATCAAGCAGTGTTTCACAAGCAAGAGCAATAATATTTGAAATGCCACGTAAAAATGCAAACAGAGTTTAATTTAAAAGGGTGGGATAATCCTTGCCTCTGTGCCCTTAATAGGATTGAAAATTCTAGATGCGTCATCTTGAATTCTTTTTATTCAGTGTCAGGACCGAAGGCTTCAGATTATCCTAGATTAAAGTTGAGCCACTACCATCGATGCAACATCCACAATAGGTTTATAATAAAATACCCTGAAGGTGGAATCAAAAGACCAATGCGCCGCAGTCATAATGTCTTCTAAATGAGAACCAGTAGAAAAGGCTTTAGAGACCATAGCCCCTCACACAGAATGCATCCCAAAAAGGGATACATCAATTTCAGCTGCTGCCAGCAGCCATTTAATCCAATGGGCTAAATTTGCCAATGAGACCTGACAGAAATGTTTCTGTAAAGATAAAACCAGTTTATTTGTGGAATCTCTGTAAAACTAGTAGGTACACTTCTCAGAAGACTTAATACATTTAACCACACATAATTTTTGATTAGGAGGGGAAACTGGATAACTAATACATCGCGATGCAGTTTTAGCATGGCTTGAAATAGAGAAAGAGACCCCAGAAGGAGTAAATACTCTAAATGCTAAATTGTCTACATGAAATGAGGCACAGAAGAAGCGTCAGCTTGGCAGACAACTGTTTGCGAGAGAGATCTTTGTTTGCGAAGCACAAAACTACATCAGCATCCCATTACATGGAATTTTTCGGTTGAGGGGAGTGGACCAACCGAAAACCCCTAAGCAATTTGCATACTAGAGGATATTCACCCTCCGGTTTTCCATCCAGATCAGGATGTCCAGTGGAATAGCAGAATGGAAGTTGTTTATCATCCTATATGCTAAACCCTGATTAGCAAGGTCCGATAAAAAAATTCACAATCATATGGATACCCACTCCCTTTTTTTTTTTTTTAATTCATATTTAACTTATTGGTCACAGTCACAACATACAAAAGAAAAAAAAGAAAGAAAGATACATGTCATATTTGTCTTCTACCAACAATTAAAATAAAAAAATAAAAATTCAAACGGAAAACAAATAACAAACATTTTCTATGACATAGAATACTATTACATTGGGTAGATAAGTAAATACAGATGGATACTTATAGAGCTACCATATTAACATGTCAAATCATGACCAAACCAAATTTCAGCAATAATAGCTAAGAGTACTTTTAGTCCCACTGAAGACAGGACCAAAGCCGTCCAAATTTGACCAGAGAACGTAGACCCCTTGCTTTCGACAAAGCCATCTCCATTTCATAAACCCCCCTCAACAGTAGCCAAAATTCATTAATAGTGGGGCTAGACTTTTCTATCCATACTCTAGCAATAGTCAGGCGAGCACAAGCCATAAAGATTGACACAAAAGAATTTGTGACATTACCAGTGTCCACTAGAAACCCCAATAAGATTTCCTTTTCTGATAAGACCGTTGTTTTACCAATTAACTTACTCATTTCATAAGCAATCTTACACCACAAATCAACAAGCTTGGGACATGTGATAAACATATGCCGCAAATCTGCAGCGAATTCATTACATTTAGGGCAGAAAGATTTAATAGTATTATTTGAGGCAGACCATTTGGAAATCACTTTTGGGGTATAGTACAGCATAAATAAAATACGATGTTGTTGCACCCACTCCCAAGGAATCCAACCGTTCACTACACCAACATATCCGTCAGCGCCAGGCCTCCTCATATCGTTAATGCGAGTGGGAGCTCAAGACTGTACCAAGAAGTATATTGTTTCTTGCAAAACTCCTAACACTCAACAGCATCGCCAGAAAGTCTCCACGCCATGAGGGACAAGTGCTCCTCACTCACTAATGGTTGAGGGAGACCCATGTGGTTGGAAAGAAGATCCAGGGTGGAGAGAATCTGCACTGGTGGCACACAAGACAATGACATTGCCACAATAAACCAAGACTAGGCCTTCTAGCAAGGGGTGACTAGGGCAAACTCCACTACTTGCCGGCTCACCTCAGAGAGCACTCTATGGATCATAGAAAAGGGAAGAAATGCATACAGATGAGCTGTCGACCAGGATTGGAGAAAAGCATCTGAGTTGGCACCAGGGTATCCAGCCTCCAACTGTAGTAGATCAGAAGCTGGGCATTCAGATGGGATGTGAACAAATCTATTGTGCACGGACCCCAAAGCAGATTCAGCTTGTGGAAAATCTGAAGATGAAGCCTCCAATTGCTGGAATCGCGCAGGAATCAAGAGTTCCAGTGCCCTATCACTAGGGACCTACCCGGAATATACTCCGCCTTCACTGAAATTTGATGCTGAAGACAGTAATGCTAGAAATGCTTGGCAATCTCCACCCAAAGACAGGACCTTGTCCTGCCAGACAGTAGATGTACTGTACTGCCGAAATGTTCTCCATTCTCAGAAGAATGCAACAACTTGTCTTGCACGGGGATAAAGTGTGAGCTGCAAAGGCCCCGCTAACAGCTCAAGGTAATTGATGTGGAGCACCTGTCCCCCTGTACCCATCAGCCACACAGCGCCCCCCAACCCCACCAGCTGGCATCTGATTCTATGGTCACCTCGGAACCGAGCCATTCCACTAATCCATGTGATCCAGCCACCAGGACATCTCTGTCCTGGCTTCCTCCAATAGCACTTTTCGCTCCGAATAGTACAGCCCCTTCTGAAGTTGTAAGATCTATAATCTTTGAAGGGCCTGATAATGAAGGGGTTTGGGAAATATCTCTTGGATGGATGACCTCAAAAGACCTACCAGGTGATCTAAAATCCTCAATGATATAGTTGGAGAGGCAAGGGCGTCCTCAACTCTTTTTTGATAGACAGCCATTTCTCTAATGGCAACTTGAGCTGGGCCTTGATAGAGTCCACCTGAAAACCTAAGATTTCTAGGGTCTGAGAAGGAATTGGGATTGATTTCTCTTGAGTTGATGACAAACCCTAGATACTGAAGGAGCTGGATAGCCCAAGAGAGATGAAGAAGAACCGTGTCCATGCTTTGTACTAGATGATGGGGGCCCCCGAGCTGAGCATCTGACCTCGGGAAGGAGGTTGCCTGACCCCAACATGGCAGCATCTACACACAGCGGGCCGCTATTTTGCAGAACGAGGTCTCCGGTCAGCGCCCTGGACTCTCAGTGAGAGCCAGCAACAGCCTGCCTAATCGCCACACCAAGGGCCCGGCTTCGAGTCCCACAGCACTGGTCTAGGCGCAAATACAGTGGCACAGACAGGGCCCCACCTCAAGCGCCCCATTTCTCACAAGTTGATGCTTTGGTAAGCCGGCAGGGGTAAAGCATCACCAGGGTGCTAGGAAGAACACAGAGCCTGCAAGCACGACTCCCCGGGAGAGGTGGGCTGCATGGCTGAGTGGATGGCCTAGGGCGGGTGCCCTCCCCACAAGTAAAGCAGCTTACCTTGGTGCCGCAAGCCCTGGGATTCGGGACCCCAGATAGAACGTCAGGCCCCAGGAGAGGGGTAGCCTAACTTCAGCGGGAGCCGTTGCCTGGCAGCGGGAGGCTATTCAACTACTCGGGACCACTGCTCGAGATCCGCGCCCTGAAGGCAGTCTAACAGGAGCCAGCCTGTACACCGAGTCAAGGGCACTACCCTAAGGGGCACAGTGAGCTAGAAGGGAACCGACGGGAGGCCCAAGGGCCAGCAGGGTCCACTAGCAGACGTTAGACCCACAGGACCAGGATTGCAAGCGATCGCCGATGAGCTGCCTGGTTCTAACAAGAGGCCGTGGGATGTCGTTGCGAAATTTAGCTCCTTCGAGACAAAGGAATTGGTACTGCAGAAAGCAAGGGGCTCAGAGAAAATCACCTTTCAGAACGCTACTTGTTCACTCTTCCAAGATGTGGCCCAGGCCACCCTGATGCGTCAGCAGCAATTCCGTCCAGTAACAGAAGCATTGAGAGAAAGACAAGTCAAGTACAGATGGACCTATCCCTTCGGCATTGCCTTCCATATGGACAATAGGCAGGTTCACTGCACAGAACTCGATGAAGCGATGGAGCTCCTGGGTCTCAGACCTCCCCCCTCACCCAGTGAATCTGTGTCTCGGAACAATGAAGGGGGCCAGAGAAGGGAACAGAGAGGCGCAGGTGTGTGGAGGATGACAGGTTGAGTAAACAAGATGACTCCAAGTTAATGCTGGACGGATGCAGGTACGCTGAGTACATTTTCGGGCGAGCAGATCCACCTGAGGGGGTGTGACATTGAATGATGGCAAGAGGACTCTGGGGGGTCACAGCTGCCAGAACATGGGCTCGAGGCCCCCACATAGACATCCTCCGAATTGTGTCTCTTAGGGACTGCCGCCCACAGAGCGAACTAGGCTTCTGGAAAGAAGTAAGGGAAAGGGTAATGGTTACATTTACGACGGGGATAAAGTACACACCCTGATTATAAAGTAGCAGGAGTAACTGGGAGCGGAAATGGGCTCGCTCCTAATGTCCCTCCTCTGGGATGGAGGTTTCTACAACTCACTGTTTTAGTTATGTGTTGTTATATTTGTTGTGTATCATGGTGAATTTTCATTTTGCATCGATGGGTGGTGATGGGTGGGTAGGGGGCCTTAGAGAGATTTACTGCGGGGAGGGACAGACGTGCCCGGGAATATGGCAGTTAATTGTCTTTCCTGGAATGTAAGGGGGCTTGATTTCCCCAATAAAAGGCAATCCCTATGGAAATATCTAACGGACCATCAGATCCTCCTGGCCGCACTACAAGAAACACACCTTAAGAAAAGTAAAGAGGGCAGGCTGAAACACAAGAGGTACCCCCAGATATTCGGTTCCTCACCTTGAAGCAGGATGGGGTAGCCCTACTCTTTCATTCCACGGTCCCCTTCAATCACTAAGCTACTAAATCCGACACGTCAGGATATTTTGTAATGGTTCGGAGGGAGCTCATGGGCAAGGAGTGCACCATAGTCACAATATATGCGCCTATCACGGGGCAATTGGACTTGGGCATCCTTCCTGACCTCACTGGAGGGGTTTGCCACGGGAGAAATTCTGCTTCTAGGGGACTTTAATCTCATCTGGGAACCCACACTGGACACGACCTATCCCCAACGGGCCGCAGGAGGGACATTTAGTAAATCTCTTAAGGTGGTGCTTAGTAGATGCGTGGAGGGAAACCCACCCCACTGAGAGAGACCATTCGTTTTTTCCCATAGAGCCCATTCTAGAATAGACAATGCCTTTCTCTGTCAGTCCCTCCTGGGAGTGGTATCAGATACCCGCTATCACCCGATCTGCCTCTCAGATCATGCCCCACTGGAGACTACACTAAATTGGCCTGAGCCACTGCCAAAACACAGGAGATGGTTTTTCCTCAACATTCTCAGCCGGGACAGACTTTTTAGAGATGACCTCACGGAATTTATTAAGAATAATGACCCAGCCCTGACATCCTTCACCAACAATTGGGAGTGATTTGGGGCAAATGTATAGAGTTAGTCACTACTCTTCGGAACCAAGAAAAGGAGGAGAGGCTTCTAGCGGAAAAAATCTGACAGGTAGCGGAAAAGAACCACCAAGAGGCCCCATCAAGCCAATCGCTTTGAAAGGTCGTTGCCCTTAAGGGTAAATTAAAAGCCATATGCACTAACAGAGCTGAGCACACACTATTGAGGCTACAAGCAAGAGGGTTTGAAAGTGGCAACGAGATAGGCAGACTCTTAGCGCGCCAACTAAGGGCAAAACAAGAAAAAGCATATATTAGGTAGTGAATGATGCGGGCGTCTCCCATTCCAAGGAAGAGGATAAAGCAAATGCTTTGGCCAGTTCTACAAAGAAATATATTCTGCAGATACAGTTGACAGCCAAGCCCAGGAGCAATACTTGCAGACCCACTTCCTACCCCAGGTTTCAGATCACATCAATGAGGAACTGAGTAAGCCCTTCACCAGGGAGGAGGTTTAAAAGGCAATAGATGCTCTGAAACTTCAGAAGGTGCCAGGCCCGTATGGGCTTAATGCCCACTTCTATCGTATGTTTGCTCCTGAATTGACCCCACATCTGGTGACCTTATTTAATGACATAGCAAAGGCGCGCAGAGTCACAGACACTGTGGGGGAGGACCTAGTTACAGTCATCCCCAAACCAGGTAAAGACCCAACAGTATGCGCCTCTTATAGGCTAATTGCTCTCCTGAATTGGGATGCTAAACTGTACTCTAAAATTCTGACTATGGGCCTGGAAAACCTTCTCCCGGAGCTGATAAATCCCGACCAATCGGGGTTTGTCAAGGGGCGCCAGACCCATGAGTACCTCAGTAGAATATCATTGAAAAGGTACAAAGCAAAGTTATCCCCACGGCCATCCTCTCGCTGGACGCAGAGAAGGCCTTTGACGGGGTAGATTGGGCCTTTCTATCTAGAACACTGAAACGATTCAGCTTTTGCGACACGTTCATAGGTATGGTACAGGACAATTATCACTCCCCCACTTCGGGAGTTCTAGTAAATAGAACGGTGTACGATGCCTTCACGCTCATGAGGGGGATGTGGCAGGGCTGCTCTCTGTCTCCCATGTTGTTCGTGCTTAGTATTGAGCCTCTAGCAGAGAGGATAAGGGCCAACCAGGACATCAAGGGGGTTCCTTTCAGCACGGATAGCCACAAGATTTCCCTCTTTGCCGATGACGTGCTCCTACTTATTACTGACCCACAGAACTCACTTCCGGCAATTCCAGCGGAGCTTGGAGGTTTCGAGAGAGTGGCGGGTTTTAAGGTGAACAGCTCCAAATCGTTCCTGTTAAACCGGACCCTACCAGCGGATGAATGGGAGTGCATAAATGAGACCATGCCTTTCTGTTGCACAAACAAACACATTACTTCCCTAGGGGTCAAACTCACTCCAAAACTCTCCGGACTCTACAAGGCCAACTATCCGCCTTCACTGAGACAAATTAAGGCTGACCTCAACAGGTGGAAAGTGGCCTACACATCCTGGATAGAATGAATAAATGCGGTAAAAATGAATATCCTCCCTAGACTTCTCTACCTATTTCAAGGCCTCCTGATTTCCGTAGACAGGGATTTTTTTGTTGACCTCAAAAAAGCGGTCACCAAATTTATCTGGCAGGATCAAATAGCCCGACTCTTGCACTGGTTTCTGGTTAGGCCAAGATCAGAGGGGGGCCTGGCCCTCCCGGATTTTAGAAGTTATTACCGAGCGGCCCAGCTATCGGTCATCACTGAATGGTCGCTTAGGGAGTTTGAAAATCACTGGCTGCATAAGGATCGCCAGATAACGGGCAGGACCATATGGGATCTTTTATGGTTAAAAAAACAGCACAGATCACCAAACGCGTACATTTGGTGCAACCACGGCCACTACCCTGAGAGTGTGGGACCTGCTTACTAAAACGCTATCCCTGTCGACCTCTCCCTCGCCCTTCACCCCCATTCATTTTAATCCTGATTTCCCCCTGGCCATGCAGGAGGGGCCATTCACACAGTGGAAACAGGGGGCTGTCTAATGATCTCTCACCTCTTTAAGAAGGAGGAACTAATGACATTTGCGGAATGTGCTAAAGAGTTCCATTTAGAGTCATCTGAGGGCTTCCACTACACGCAACTCAAACACTGGGTGCAGCAACCACAAGAGTGGCTGGCCGCTACCAGGGACCTGCTCCCACTGGAGAAATGTGCACAGTCAAGGACCTCCACCAAGGGCAATATCTCTTTTTTGTATGCCTTCATCCAGTCGCTGAGCCCTTGGGAGAGAACGAGACACAGAGCTTTCGGGGACGCCACCTTGTCTAATCCAGCGAAGGAGAAGCAGTTGAGTCGCCTATATAAAGACCTAATCAAACATAATCGCTCTATGTATCTCCGGGAAGCTCACTACAAAATAATTTATGATTGGTACATGCACCCGCAGAAGCTTCAGAAAAAAATCCCGAACACTTATGATAGATGTTGGAGAGGCTGTGGTCAGTTGGGAGACTTTAGACACATTTGGTTGGACTGTCCATCCATCAACCCATTTTGGAAAGAAATCCTGTCTCAAATAAAACTGATCCTAGGGTATCCTATACCGGAGACCATTGAACACACCCTCCTGGGGCTTAGAGATCGGTTACTGAAGAGACAAACAAGCAGTGACCGTGCCATTAGGTGGTTGTGTATCAGAGCGGCTAAGATGGCGATCGCAGCGGCTTGGAAAAAGGCAGAGCCACATCTATCACACAGAGGCATGTGAGATTGTGGCAAGCGTTAGCGCTCAAACGACTGACGGACATTATGGTGGACACTAGGAAAGTCTTTGACTGCATTTGGTCCCCGTTGGTGACATACCTATCTGAGGGTCTACCCTTAATTGCATGCAGCCCCAGACTAAGGGCCCTTCACCTTTTCCACATCTAACCAAGTAGGGAGTCCCATAGGGACCATATCTCCTTATAAATATTCTTATTACTATTGTCCTTCACCTCTCTTCACGAACATCAACATAAGGCCTCCAACCAGAGTCCAATGAGAAACCTTTGGTGAACACCAACTTGCCGCACTCCACGGGTAGAGCCAGACTCAACAGACGAAGGCGAACTCCCTTTAATCGACCAGAAACCAGTGGTTCTTCTGTCATCTTCATGCGGATTTATTTTCCATCCCTGATAAAAAGAATATTGAGAATAATATCGAGCCCCTCAAAGACAACATAAACAATCTTGGGAGGGAAATTTCAAATAGAAAAAAGTAATCAAGCAGTGTTTCACAAGCAAGAGCAATAATATTTGAAATGCCACGTAAAAATGCAAACAGAGTTTAATTTAAAAGGGTGGGATAATCCTTGCCTCTGTGCCCTTAATAGGATTGAAAATTCTAGATGCGTCATCTTGAATTCTTTTTATTCAGTGTCAGGACCGAAGGCTTCAGATTATCCTAGATTAAAGTTGAGCCACTACCATCGATGCAACATCCACAATAGGTTTATAATAAAATATAATAAAATACCCTGAAGGTGGAATCAAAAGACCAATGCGCCGCAGTCATAATGTCTTCTAAATGAGAACCAGTAGAAAAGGCTTTAGAGACCATAGCCCCTCACACAGAATGCATCCCAAAAAGGGATACATCAATTTCAGCTGCTGCCAGCAGCCATTTAATCCAATGGGCTAAATTTGCCAATGAGACCTGACAGAAATGTTTCTGTAAAGATAAAACCAGTTTATTTGTGGAATCTCTGTAAAACTAGTAGGTACACTTCTCAGAAGACTTAATACATTTAACCACACATAATTTTTGATTAGGAGGGGAAACTGGATAACTAATACATCGCGATGCAGTTTTAGCATGGCTTGAAATAGAGAAAGAGACCCCAGAAGGAGTAAATACTCTAAATGCTAAATTGTCTACATGAAATGAGGCACAGAAGAAGCGTCAGCTTGGCAGACAACTGTTTGCAAGAGAGATCTTTGTTTGCGAAGCACAAAACTACATCAGCATCCCATTACATGGAATTTTTCGGTTGAGGGGAGTGGACCAACCGAAAACCCCTAAGCAATTTGCATACTAGAGGATATTCACCCTCCGGTTTTCCATCCAGATCAGGATGTCCAGTGGAATAGCAGAATGGAAGTTGTTTATCATCCTATATGCTAAACCCTGATTAGCAAGGTCCGATAAAAAAATTCACAATCATATGGATACCCACTCCCTTTTTTTTTTTTTTAATTCATATTTAACTTATTGGTCACAGTCACAACATACAAAAGAAAAAAAAGAAAGAAAGATACATGTCATATTTGTCTTCTACCAACAATTAAAATAAAAAAATAAAAATTCAAACGGAAAACAAATAACAAACATTTTCTATGACATAGAATACTATTACATTGGGTAGATAAGTAAATACAGATGGATACTTATAGAGCTACCATATTAACATGTCAAATCATGACCAAACCAAATTTCAGCAATAATAGCTAAGAGTACTTTTAGTCCCACTGAAGACAGGACCAAAGCCGTCCAAATTTGACCAGAGAACGTAGACCCCTTGCTTTCGACAAAGCCATCTCCATTTCATAAACCCCCCTCAACAGTAGCCAAAATTCATTAATAGTGGGGCTAGACTTTTCTATCCATACTCTAGCAATAGTCAGGCGAGCACAAGCCATAAAGATTGACACAAAAGAATTTGTGACATTACCAGTGTCCACTAGAAACCCCAATAAGATTTCCTTTTCTGATAAGACCGTTGTTTTACCAATTAACTTACTCATTTCATAAGCAATCTTACACCACAAATCAACAAGCTTGGGACATGTGATAAACATATGCCGCAAATCTGCAGCGAATTCATTACATTTAGGGCAGAAAGATTTAATAGTATTATTTGAGGCAGACCATTTGGAAATCACTTTTGGGGTATAGTACAGCATAAATAAAATACGATGTTGTTGCACCCACTCCCAAGGAATCCAACCGTTCACTACACCAACATATCCGTCAGCGCCAGGCCTCCTCATATCGTTAATGCGAGTGGGAGCTCAAGATTGTACCAAGAAGTATATTGTTTCTTGCAAAACTCCTAACACTCAACAGCATCGCCAGAAAGTCTCCACGCCATGAGGGACAAGTGCTCCTCACTCACTAATGGTTGAGGGAGACCCATGTGGTTGGAAAGAAGATCCAGGGTGGAGAGAATCTGCACTGGTGGCACACAAGACAGTGACATTGCCACAATAAACCAAGACTAGGCCTTCTAGCAAGGGGTGACTAGGGCAAACTCCACTACTTGCCGGCTCACCTCAGAGAGCACTCTATGGATCATAGAAAAGGGAAGAAATGCATACAGATGAGCTGTCGACCAGGATTGGAGAAAAGCATCTGAGTTGGCACCAGGGTATCCAGCCTCCAACTGTAGTAGATCAGAAGCTGGGCATTCAGATGGGATGTGAACAAATCTATTGTGCACGGACCCCAAAGCAGATTCAGCTTGTGGAAAATCTGAAGATGAAGCCTCCAATTGCTGGAATTGCGCAGGAATCAAGAGTTCCAGTGCCCTATCACTAGGGACCTACCCGGAATATACTCCGCCTTCACTGAAATTTGATGCTGAAGACAGTAATGCTAGAAATGCTTGGCAATCTCCACCCAAAGACAGGACCTTGTCCTGCCAGACAGTAGATGTACTGTACTGCCGAAATGTTCTCCATTCTCAGAAGAATGCAACAACTTGTCTTGCACGGGGATAAAGTGTGAGCTGCAAAGGCCCCGCTAACAGCTCAAGGTAATTGATGTGGAGCACCTGTCCCCCTGTACCCATCAGCCACACAGCGCCCCCCAACCCCACCAGCTGGCATCTGATTCTATGGTCACCTCGGAACCGAGCCATTCCACTAATCCATGTGATCCAGCCACCAGGACATCTCTGTCCTGGCTTCCTCCAATAGCACTTTTCGCTCCGAATAGTACAGCCCCTTCTGAAGTTGTAAGATCTATAATCTTTGAAGGGCCTGATAATGAAGGGGTTTGGGAAATATCTCTTGGATGGATGACCTCAAAAGACCTACCAGGTGATCTAAAATCCTCAATGATATAGTTGGAGAGGCAAGGGCGTCCTCAACTCTTTTTTGATAGACAGCCATTTCTCTAATGGCAACTTGAGCTGGGCCTTGATAGAGTCCACCTGAAAACCTAAGATTTCTAGGGTCTGAGAAGGAATTGGGATCGATTTCTCTTGAGTTGATGACAAACCCTAGATACTGAAGGAGCTGGATAGCCCAAGAGAGATGAAGAAGAACCGTGTCCATGCTTTGTACTAGATGATGGGGGCCCCCGAGCTGAGCATCTGACCTCGGGAAGGAGGTTGCCTGACCCCAACATGGCAGCATCTACACACAGCGGGCCGCTATTTTGCAGAACGAGGTCTCCGGTCAGCGCCCTGGACTCTCAGTGAGAGCCAGCAACAGCCTGCCTAATCGCCACACCAAGGGCCCGGCTTCGAGTCCCACAGCACTGGTCTAGGCGCAAATACAGTGGCACAGACAGGGCCCCACCTCAAGCGCCCCATTTCTCACAAGTTGATGCTTTGGTAAGCCGGCAGGGGTAAAGCATCACCAGGGTGCTAGGAAGAACACAGAGCCTGCAAGCACGACTCCCCGGGAGAGGTGGGCTGCATGGCTGAGTGGATGGCCTAGGGCGGGTGCCCTCCCCACAAGTAAAGCAGCTTACCTTGGTGCCGCAAGCCCTGGGATTCGGGACCCCAGATAGAACGTCAGGCCCCAGGAGAGGGGTAGCCTAACTTCAGCGGGAGCCGTTGCCTGGCAGCGGGAGGCTATTCAACTGCTCGGGACCACTGCTCGAGATCCGCGCCCTGAAGGCAGTCTAACAGGAGCCAGCCTGTACACCGAGTCAAGGGCACTACCCTAAGGGGCACAGTGAGCTAGAAGGGAACCGACGGGAGGCCCAAGGGCCAGCAGGGTCCACTAGCAGACGTTAGACCCACAGGACCAGGATTGCAAGCGATCGCCGATGAGCTGCCTGGTTCTAACAAGAGGCCGTGGGATGTCGTTGCGAAATTTAGCTCCTTCGAGACAAAGGAATTGGTACTGCAGAAAGCAAGGGGCTCAGAGAAAATCACCTTTCAGAACGCTACTTGTTCACTCTTCCAAGATGTGGCCCAGGCCACCCTGATGCGTCAGCAGCAATTCCGTCCAGTAACAGAAGCATTGAGAGAAAGACAAGTCAAGTACAGATGGACCTATCCCTTCGGCATTGCCTTCCATATGGACAATAGGCAGGTTCACTGCACAGAACTCGATGAAGCGATGGAGCTCCTGGGTCTCAGACCTCCCCCCTCACCCAGTGAATCTGTGTCTCGGAACAATGAAGGGGGCCAGAGAAGGGAACAGAGAGGCGCAGGTGTGTGGAGGATGACAGGTTGAGTAAACAAGATGACTCCAAGTTAATGCTGGACGGATGCAGGTACGCTGAGTACATTTTCGGGCGAGCAGATCCACCTGAGGGGGTGTGACATTGAATGATGGCAAGAGGACTCTGGGGGGTCACAGCTGCCAGAACATGGGCTCGAGGCCCCCACATAGACATCCTCCGAATTGTGTCTCTTAGGGACTGCCGCCCACAGAGCGAACTAGGCTTCTGGAAAGAAGTAAGGGAAAGGGTAATGGTTACATTTACGACGGGGATAAAGTACACACCCTGATTATAAAGTAGCAGGAGTAACTGGGAGCGGAAATGGGCTCGCTCCTAATGTCCCTCCTCTGGGATGGAGGTTTCTACAACTCACTGTTTTAGTTATGTGTTGTTATATTTGTTGTGTATCATGGTGAATTTTCATTTTGCATCGATGGGTGGTGATGGGTGGGTAGGGGGCCTTAGAGAGATTTACTGCGGGGAGGGACAGACGTGCCCGGGAATATGGCAGTTAATTGTCTTTCCTGGAATGTAAGGGGGCTTGATTTCCCCAATAAAAGGCAATCCCTATGGAAATATCTAACGGACCATCAGATCCTCCTGGCCGCACTACAAGAAACACACCTTAAGAAAAGTAAAGAGGGCAGGCTGAAACACAAGAGGTACCCCCAGATATTCGGTTCCTCACCTTGAAGCAGGATGGGGTAGCCCTACTCTTTCATTCCACGGTCCCCTTCAATCACTAAGCTACTAAATCCGACACGTCAGGATATTTTGTAATGGTTCGGAGGGAGCTCATGGGCAAGGAGTGCACCATAGTCACAATATATGCGCCTATCACGGGGCAATTGGACTTGGGCATC
Organism: Triturus cristatus; assembly: GCF_964204655.1. Lineage (NCBI taxonomy): Eukaryota > Metazoa > Chordata > Amphibia > Caudata > Salamandridae > Triturus > Triturus cristatus. Next base: position 693,613,922 of record NC_140595.1, on the reverse strand, counting down.
CTTCCTGACCTCACTGGAGGGGTTTGCCACGGGAGAAATTCTGCTTCTAGGGGACTTTAATCTCATCTGGGAACCCACACTGGACACGACCTATCCCCAACGGGCCGCAGGAGGGACATTTAGTAAATCTCTTAAGGTGGTGCTTAGTAGATGCGTGGAGGGAAACCCACCCCACTGAGAGAGACCATTCGTTTTTTCCCATAGAGCCCATTCTAGAATAGACAATGCCTTTCTCTGTCAGTCCCTCCTGGGAGTGGTATCAGATACCCGCTATCACCCGATCTGCCTCTCAGATCATGCCCCACTGGAGACTACACTAAATTGGCCTGAGCCACTGCCAAAACACAGGAGATGGTTTTTCCTCAACATTCTCAGCCGGGACAGACTTTTTAGAGATGACCTCACGGAATTTATTAAGAATAATGACCCAGCCCTGACATCCTTCACCAACAATTGGGAGTGATTTGGGGCAAATGTATAGAGTTAGTCACTACTCTTCGGAACCAAGAAAAGGAGGAGAGGCTTCTAGCGGAAAAAATCTGACAGGTAGCGGAAAAGAACCACCAAGAGGCCCCATCAAGCCAATCGCTTTGAAAGGTCGTTGCCCTTAAGGGTAAATTAAAAGCCATATGCACTAACAGAGCTGAGCACACACTATTGAGGCTACAAGCAAGAGGGTTTGAAAGTGGCAACGAGATAGGCAGACTCTTAGCGCGCCAACTAAGGGCAAAACAAGAAAAAGCATATATTAGGTAGTGAATGATGCGGGCGTCTCCCATTCCAAGGAAGAGGATAAAGCAAATGCTTTGGCCAGTCCTACAAAGAAATATATTCTGCAGATACAGTTGACAGCCAAGCCCAGGAGCAATACTTGCAGACCCACTTCCTACCCCAGGTTTCAGATCACATCAATGAGGAACTGAGTAAGCCCTTCACCAGGGAGGAGTTTTAAAAGGCAATAGATGCTCTGAAACTTCAGAAGGTGCCAGGCCCGTATGGGCTTAATGCCCACTTCTATCGTATGTTTGCTCCTGAATTGACCCCACATCTGGTGACCTTATTTAATGACATAGCAAAGGCGCGCAGAGTCACAGACACTGTGGGGGAGGACCTAGTTACAGTCATCCCCAAACCAGGTAAAGACCCAACAGTATGCGCCTCTTATAGGCTAATTGCTCTCCTGAATTGGGATGCTAAACTGTACTCTAAAATTCTGACTATGGGCCTGGAAAACCTTCTCCCGGAGCTGATAAATCCCGACCAATCGGGGTTTGTCAAGGGGCGCCAGACCCATGAGTACCTCAGTAGAATATCATTGAAAAGGTACAAAGCAAAGTTATCCCCACGGCCATCCTCTCGCTGGACGCAGAGAAGGCCTTTGACGGGGTAGATTGGGCCTTTCTATCTAGAACACTGAAACGATTCAGCTTTTGCGACACGTTCATAGGTATGGTACAGGACAATTATCACTCCCCCACTTCGGGAGTTCTAGTAAATAGAACGGTGTACGATGCCTTCACGCTCATGAGGGGGATGTGGCAGGGCTGCTCTCTGTCTCCCATGTTGTTCGTGCTTAGTATTGAGCCTCTAGCAGAGAGGATAAGGGCCAACCAGGACATCAAGGGGGTTCCTTTCAGCACGGATAGCCACAAGATTTCCCTCTTTGCCGATGACGTGCTCCTACTTATTACTGACCCACAGAACTCACTTCCGGCAATTCCAGCGGAGCTTGGAGGTTTCGAGAGAGTGGCGGGTTTTAAGGTGAACAGCTCCAAATCGTTCCTGTTAAACCGGACCCTACCAGCGGATGAATGGGAGTGCATAAATGAGACCATGCCTTTCTGTTGCACAAACAAACACATTACTTCCCTAGGGGTCAAACTCACTCCAAAACTCTCCGGACTCTACAAGGCCAACTATCCGCCTTCACTGAGACAAATTAAGGCTGACCTCAACAGGTGGAAAGTGGCCTACACATCCTGGATAGAATGAATAAATGCGGTAAAAATGAATATCCTCCCTAGACTTCTCTACCTATTTCAAGGCCTCCTGATTTCCGTAGACAGGGATTTTTTTGTTGACCTCAAAAAAGCGGTCACCAAATTTATCTGGCAGGATCAAATAGCCCGACTCTTGCACTGGTTTCTGGTTAGGCCAAGATCAGAGGGGGGCCTGGCCCTCCCGGATTTTAGAAGTTATTACCGAGCGGCCCAGCTATCGGTCATCACTGAATGGTCGCTTAGGGAGTTTGAAAATCACTGGCTGCATAAGGATCGCCAGATAACGGGCAGGACCATATGGGATCTTTTATGGTTAAAAAAACAGCACAGATCACCAAACGCGTACATTTGGTGCCACCACGGCCACTACCCTGAGAGTGTGGGACCTGCTTACTAAAACGCTATCCCTGTCGACCTCTCCCTCGCCCTTCACCCCCATTCATTTTAATCCTGATTTCCCCCTGGCCATGCAGGAGGGGCCATTCACACAGTGGAAACAGGGGGCTGTCTAATGATCTCTCACCTCTTTAAGAAGGAGGAACTAATGACATTTGCGGAATGTGCTAAAGAGTTCCATTTAGAGTCATCTGAGGGCTTCCACTACACGCAACTCAAACACTGGGTGCAGCAACCACAAGAGTGGCTGGCCGCTACCAGGGACCTGCTCCCACTGGAGAAATGTGCACAGTCAAGGACCTCCACCAAGGGCAATATCTCTTTTTTGTATGCCTTCATCCAGTCGCTGAGCCCTTGGGAGAGAACGAGACACAGAGCTTTCGGGGACGCCACCTTGTCTAATCCAGCGAAGGAGAAGCAGTTGAGTCGCCTATATAAAGACCTAATCAAACATAATCGCTCTATGTATCTCCGGGAAGCTCACTACAAAATAATTTATGATTGGTACATGCACCCGCAGAAGCTTCAGAAAAAAATCCCGAACACTTATGATAGATGTTGGAGAGGCTGTGGTCAGTTGGGAGACTTTAGACACATTTGGTTGGACTGTCCATCCATCAACCCATTTTGGAAAGAAATCCTGTCTCAAATAAAACTGATCCTAGGGTATCCTATACCGGAGACCATTGAACACACCCTCCTGGGGCTTAGAGATCGGTTACTGAAGAGACAAACAAGCAGTGACCGTGCCATTAGGTGGTTGTGTATCAGAGCGGCTAAGATGGCGATCGCAGCGGCTTGGAAAAAGGCAGAGCCACATCTATCACACAGAGGCATGTGAGATTGTGGCAAGCGTTAGCGCTCAAACGACTGACGGACATTATGGTGGACACTAGGAAAGTCTTTGACTGCATTTGGTCCCCGTTGGTGACATACCTATCTGAGGGTCTACCCTTAATTGCATGCAGCCCCAGACTAAGGGCCCTTCACCTTTTCCACATCTAACCAAGTAGGGAGTCCCTCCGTTTTTTTTTTTTCCAATTTGAGAGGCACCTGGATTCTGCCCACCGGCCCGCCCCACACTGAATACCACTCTTCACCACTCACACCATGATACACTGGTTACACTGTTTTTTGTTTATGTTCCCTCAATGGAGAGCATAGTATGGACAGTATACATTCACATTCTAACTCAGTGCCCCAACAACTGGGTCGATAACAAGAGGAACTGCTAGTAGAAGCAGGTAGATTAAGAAGGGGCATAGAAGCATAGCTATGTACTGGGTCGAGTCCTCGTTCACAAGCTCTGTTCACCTAGAAGCTATCTATAACACTTGACCTGTTTACTGTATGAATGTACCTGCCATGTTTTTTATTACTGTGATGCTACGATTAAATTCAATAAAAAGATGTTGATACAAATGGAAGGGTGGTAAACTCAAGCCAGTGATGGTACCAGCAAATGGAGGAACATTCAATGGTGGACAAAGATGGGGACCGCTAAGTGAGCGTCCTTGAGATTGAGACAGACCATCCAATCTCCCTCCTGTAAGAGGTGGCGGAGCAAGTGTATGCCTTGCATTTTGAAAAAGTGACACACGATCAAAGAGTTCAAATATTTGAGGTTCAGGACCAGTTGAAAGACTTCTGGACCAAGATTATTGTGCTGACAAACCCGTGCAGGTGGGGTGAATAGCCTCACCACTGCTCTTTTTAAGAGCAGCGAACGAATCTCGTTGTCTATGAAACCGCTTTCTGCTTGGGAAAAAAGAAGAGGAGTTGGATCCTTCCTTTGCTGATGGGTGGAGTAAAACTCCAGTCTGCACCCCTGAACCATCTGCAACACCCTAGGGTCTTGGCTGATAGCCCTTCGATTGTGCAGGTACAACTAAATTCGTTCCCACACCACAGCCTTTGTAGATGGGATAACTCTTACCTTTGTGAGTGGCAACAGAGGCATTGTTTCTACCCCGATATCTACCTTATTGGGCATGGCCACACCCTCTTCTGTTACGGGTGGGGACGAAGTTGGAAGAGTCGGAGGGAGCACCTCTTCCCCTTTGTGAATAGCCTTGGGAAGCCTGGTTGAATCTATGGCCTGGTGCTTGGCATCGAAAGTGCCTGACCCTGGTAAAAAGGCCACTGTTAAACACTTTCTTCATGGATATTTAGGGCTTGTCCAATGCGAAGAATGTGGCAACATACTTGCTGAGGTCTTTGACGAATTTGTCCCCAAACAGTAACCCATTCACTATAGTGCCTGCCTCCGTTGAGGTCAACTCCGCCAGTTCTGGATCAACCTGTATAAGGAAAGCCTTGCGTCGTTCTGTGGACATTTCTCAATTGGTGTTGCTTAGAAGGCACAGCACGTGTTGAGCCTATTCAAGAAGTTCCCCTGGATTCAATTGAGAATTTGCCTCTTTCAACTGGAAGGCCAACTCTAGAGCCTTAGCATGTGGACTGGAAAGATCCAACAGCTTATCTTGGCATTTATGCCATTCCCTATCCAGGGCCTTTTTTGGGGTCTTTTGCAAATGTTTTAAGAAAATTCGTCAACCTTCCGAAGGAGAGAGGGCTGAGGACACCTCTCGTTCAAAGCCTTTGCTCAATCTAACCTGTTCCTGATGCACCACTTCCATACAAGGCTCCCAATCAGTGGAACGTGGGTGAACTAAAATTTCTGGGTCAAAGAGTAGGTCTTTATTGGTTGGAACATAAATTGCATCATGGTGCATTTTACGCTTGAGTTTTTGCCACTGGCTGTGGATCTCCTAGAGGAGCTTCCAAATCTGTTGAGAGGGGAGATGACGCTGCAGACACGTTTGCCACTGGGGGTATTTCGATTGTGGAGATCCCCGAAGGGTCTTGAGGAGGCATGCTCCCATATTCATGGTCCTGGAGGACTGAAGTGGCAATTTGCGAGAGGACTTCTGCCGAGGAAGAACCCCCAGAAGAGGCTCTCTGGGCAAAGCCCAGCTCATTGGTCGTGATGTCACAAGGTAAGGAGTCCCCAGAGGGCCCAGCCGACTCATGCCACCCATAACAGGCCTAATAAGGGCCCCATTAATGGAGTCCTGCACATGGGTATTCAGTGCCTCCATCAACCTCTCTTCCATTTTGTGCCCATAGGGCACATCAGCATACTCCATGTATCCTTCCTCCTCTTCGGCGTAGTATGTCATTTGTGAATCAATCTCATGAGGATGGAATAGGTTCAAGGGGGGTACAGCCCAAAGGCAGGTGTCAGGTAGTCCTAGAGAGGCAGTGAACTGCCCTGGCCAGAATATAGACATTTACTGTGGAAGGAGCAACCTGCAGTATTCCCTCAAGCAAAGCCTTTATTCATGTTTATCCAGCCCAGTTGGGCATTTCTTAGGAGACGAAGCGTAGGTCCTCTACACATCAGGCACACAAAGCAAATCGGGGACTGAAAAAGTCTCTGTCGGCTGCATGAGCATGCATGAAGACAGCGAAAGAGGACAACGTCCTCACTCCAAGCGGCGAGATGGCACCTTACAGTCCCTGCTCTCACTCTACTTCTGGCCAATGCGACAGGGGTAATCAGAGAATTCGCCCCACCCCGAGCAGAACCCACTCCGTCTCCTATAGCATGAAATCTAGAGGAGCAATAAAGTGCCTTGCATGGCACGTGTTTAATGAAGGAGAAATGAAAGTGCATTTATCTCTGGCCGCTGCAGAATCAAAGAAAGAAGAACTTTTGTGATAAGAATATATATGTGGAGATGTGGTCCCTATGTTTGGACAAGACATTGGGATGTTGGGGCTCATGAAATATGTGGCTTAAAGTTTATTCAGTGTTTAATTAGCTGCTGTGTTGTTAGTCACACTCTGAGCCTCCGGTCCTTACATAGAATTAGTGAAGCATTCCGATCTCACACCACTCTGATGTAACTTGAAAGGGTGCAGAAAACCACTTTTTACTGACATGCTTCTTTGAAAAGCCTGGGCTTGAGGGCGAAGCGCCCAAGCCTGTTTTAAATATGTGGCGCTTAAAGTAGGAGGAGACAGAGAGATGAAGACACCTGCTCCGAGATGAACCCCGCAGTGCAAATTGGGATATAAACCTATTAGGTCTAATTTCCTCAGTGCAAAATAAATTCCTCATATTATGTTCCAAGCACTGTAGCCATAATAGAATGATTCTCTTATGCAATGCAAATAATAGCTCTAACTGTTATGTGTAACTAGTGAAAGAGCTGGGGTAGCATTATGGGGAAGCAGGAGATAAAATAGTGAAAATACTGTTTGGGCATGTAGTGGACTTCCCTTACCATCTGGCAAACATGTTTTCAAAATTTAGATTTGCAGACGCCCTCCTGAATTTTATGGGGCAGGGGTCACAATTGACAGTTGAATATTCACAGGTCACGCTCAGTTTGAGAGTCTTACTTACAACTACGAGTTGGGTCAATTTTTAACAACATTTGCACAGATCCATACGTTTGGGATTGCTTCCTAGAGGAGTTCCAGACTTGGCTGGACTACAGGGGTCAACCCAAAGTGAAAGTCTTTTTGACACAGATGATGTCTGTGTCCATGCCCAGATCATGGCACAGTTCATGGCTGGAGGGAACGGATACATAGTTATGTGGGACAGGTCTTTTTACCTGCATCTGAGAGAGCGCGGCATGCCTTCATGATAAAATCCATGTATTCTATTATATTTAGACTCTTCACATGGGTGAGTAGATAGAGATGAGAAATAGAAGGACTCTAGTATGGGGATCTCCCTGTGGGTTGTATGACAGAACCCCACATGCATTTACCCCGCATGCCTTTACAATGTAGTCACTACACCGACTGCGACGTTACCTCTTGTTACTTTGCCACGCAAGTCATTACAATGACTTGCTTTAGAGGGCGCTGGACATTGGAATAGTATAAATTACTATTCCAACTCCAGGCTACGCAAAAGTAGGGAAGGTGTTGGACTTAAAAATCAAACAAAAGTCCAACAACGCTCCCCCTACAGCAAGTAAATGTAATGACCTGCGGTTTAAAGTCACACATGGTAATGTTGCAGTCGGGATAGTGACTGCGTTGTAAAGGTTGGTTGTTGCTGAGACTGCAGGTTAAAGGATGTTTCCCATCTCTGTGTGTTTATAGCCCCACATCCATAGAGATCCAGCAGTAGCATCTGGTTCCTGTGGCTCGAACAACACAAGTCACAGGTAACATGGTTGGTAGTATGCTTCAGGGTTCTGTCAAAACAACCTGTACCACTTCTACAGCTTCCTGTTCCTGCAGCACTAAATGTGTAATATGTATCATGCCTATTGTATCTTTATAAACTACAGCATCCCAGAACTGTGCAACAATCAGTTTAACATGTGTCACACATGCTATCACATTTCTATCACATACCCTGTTTTATTGGCATGTTCAGTGGGCCAGTCACCTGTACTGCCATTTATGAAGCAGAGGAAAAGAGAATTTCATTTTTGGGATCTACTAAATTATGAGATTTGTTGAATGAATATGAAATGATGATATTATTATGGATACTTTTTCAACAGAAGTATGCCAAAGTAAAGTACCTGCCAACTACACACAATACTACTTCCCATATTACTTTGCTGATGGGCTGCTGAACTGCGTGACCTACTGCAATAAGAGTGTGACAGGAGCTATAGACTGCAACCACGGGGAGTGCAAGCTGTTAACAACAGGACCTCAGTGTTTGTAAGTATAAACCATTGCTTTGCACAAATACTTTCAGTCCAAGACTTTGAGTCAGAACCATTCGTCTTTTTTCACTGCAGATTTTTTCCAGCATCACCACACCTTGTGACATGGTGTCTGGGTGTAGGGCTTAGCTGAAATGCCCACTGTGGACATAACCCACTGCATATAGCTGCGGCTAATGTCATCATGGGTAACACAAAGCTGTGAGGTGCACACATATCCGGTTTTCCTCGGTGCCAGTCAATCCCTTACCCAAACATTGTTGCCAACACCTATGGGAACTGTAAGGAAATATTGTGCTATGTTGGCATAGTTCAAAGTTTGGAGTGCATTCTGGATAAGAAACCCCACACATGTGAGATACTGTGTTTTTTATCTGAAGTGTGGAACTCTCAATCAAAGGAAATTTGCCACTGGCAGGGAATTCTGGTCTTCACTGCTTTGTAAATCTGAGGAATCAGTATTTTCCCCATATTTGATATTCACAGGTATTACCAGTAAGAAAGTCTTTGACAGTACTTAGATTCTACCATGCTCTTAGGTTTCTGCTCTTTAAAAATGTTCGTGTGTTGTAATTTATTCAAATTCAATGTCACGTGCTGCTGCCAGCACGTGACAGTAACTGTTCACAGGCTCTACTGCGCGAGAGCACCCATTGTTATCCACCCCTTCCCATTGGCTCCCCACCATTCCATCTTGCTCTCTCCTCTCCTTCCCTGCTCCCAACTATGATAACGATATTGTAGCTCTGACTTCTAACCGCACTCCATGTGGGGCTGTAAGGGATAAACTTAGAACTCTACTTATCGCGTCTGCTTCATTTCCACAAGTGGCGACGAGGATGGGATCTCGGCGGAGGAGTGGAAAAGACATAAGTCAAAAGATCCCCCCCTACTGACATTGTGCAAATATATCAACAGCTCCTGGCCTGAGAAAAAGCATCTTGATGAAAATGTCAAGGTCTATTGGGAAATAAGAAATGAGCTCAGTCTGGAAAATGGGGTATTGTACAGAATAGGTAAAGCAATAGCCCCCGTCACGCTCAGAAATAAAATCCTCAGCTTATGCCATATAGGTCACCTAGGTATCTCAAAAACCAAACAAAGAGTCAGAAGCAATTATTGGTGGCCCGGAATCGACAAGCAGATCGAAGTCCCGATTAGAGATTGTGTGAACTGCAATGACTCAGACAAGAGTCTGAAAACTTCCAGGGTTCCTCTGTCTTCCCTCAATCCTCCCACAATGCCATGGGAGGGGAGAGGTTTGGACATCACTGGGCCCATTGAAGGCTTTGATGGAGTGATCAAGTATATTCTGGTGATCATGGATCACTTCTCCAAATGGCCTGTGATAAAAATCATATCAAGTACTGACAGTTCTTCGGTCATCTCATTTCTAGACAAGCTATTCTTAAGTGAGGGATTACCCAAATTCTTGCTCACCGATAATGGCCCTCAATTCTCCTCCGAGGCATTCAAATCATTCTTAGAAATAAATTGTATCACCCACCTCACCACCTCACTCTACCATCCCGAGGGTAATGGCCTCGTTGAACAATTCTATCGAGTCATTAAAGGGCATATACAACTATCCCGGAATGCCAACCTCAATTGGGAAGAGAAAGTATTCAAACTCATTTGGGCATTTAGGATTTCCCCATGTACCAGCACTAATGAGGCACCATTTATCCTGATGCGAAGCAGACAACCCCTGAGCAAAGACCTATGATTGATGCCCGCTTCCAAACAGATTGAGTGGTCACCTGAAACCATCAGAAACAGCAAAGAAAAGGCACAAATGTGCTATAAAGACTGGTACGACTCCAGACATGGTGCCAAAGAGCATTCTTTCAAGATTGGTGATCAGGTCAAAGTTTGCCTTGAAAGGAAAATCAGGAAGGTAGAAAGCAGATTCACCACTCCCCTGCACATCAGCAAACTGTACAACAATGCTGCCAGACTCAGTGATGGCAAAGTATGGCACATGAACAGATTGGCAAAATGTCATTCTACTGGAAAAGAGCCGAACCAATTTCATCCCGATAGCACCAATAGAGATGGGTCAAGTCTATGCCCGCCCAACGGATGTATGACGTTACAACGCACACTTTTACAACGCATGTACTTACAACGCATTTTTTACAACGCATAATCCATTACAACGCACTACACTTACAATGCATGACACTACAACGCATTTTTAAAAAATACCTTTACAACGCATACCATTACAACGCATAATATTACATTGCATTTAAGGTAAGTATTAGATAGTATAGGGGTAAAAATTACTTTTCTAACTCCAGGGGGGGCAACAGTAGGGTGAATGTTGGATAGTATAGGGGTAAAAATTACTATTCTAACTCCAGGGGGTGCAACAGTAGGGTAAGTGTTGGATAGTATAGGGGTAAAAATTACTATTCTAACTCCAGGGGGTGCAACAGTAGGGTAAGTGTTGGATAGTATGGGGGTAAAAATTACTATTCTAACTCCAGGGGGTGCAACAGTAGGGTTAGTGTTGGATAGTATAGGGGTAAAAATTACTAATCTAACTCCAGGGGGTGCAACAGTAGGGTAAGTGTTGGATAGTATAGGGGTAAAAATTACTATTCTAACTCCAGGGGGTGCAACAGTATGGTAAGTGTTGGATAGTATAGGGGTAAAAATTGCTATTCTAACTCCAGGGGGTGCAACAGTAGGGTAAGTGTTGGATAGTATAGGGGTAAAAATTGCTATTCTAACTCCAGGGGGTGCAACAGTAGGGTAAGTGTTGGATAGTATAGGGGTAAAAATTACTATTCTAACTCCAGGGGGTGCAACAGTAGGGTAAGTGTTGGATAGTATAGGGGTAAAAATTGCTATTCTAACTCCAGGGGGTGCAACAGTAGGGTAAGTGTTGGATAGTATAGGGGTAAAAATTGCTATTCTAACTCCAGGGGGTGCAACAGTAGGGTAAGTGTTGGATAGTATAGGGGTAAAAATTACTATTCTAACTCCAGGGGGTGCAACAGTAGGGTAAGTGTTGGATAGTATAGGGGTAAAAATTACTATTCTAACTCCAGGGGGTGCAACAGTAGGGTAAGTGTTGGATAGTATAGGGGTAAAAATTACTATTCTAACTCCAGGGGGTGCAACAGTAGGGTAAGTGTTGGATAGTGTAATGTAATATTATGCGTTGTAATGGTAGGCGTTGTAATGGAATGCGTTGTAAAGGTAGTTTTTAAAAATGCATTGTAGTGTCATGCGTTGTAAGTGTAGTGCGTTGTAATGGATTATGCGTTGTAAAAAAAGCGTTGTAAGTGTAGTGCGTTGTACCAGTTGCGTTGTAAAGGTTGTTCCCCCGCCCAACAGTACCTGTAAAGATTTGTGGGTTGATTACGACGAACCTGAAAGGGGTCACAGTTCCATGCCCTAAAACAATAGGGGGTGTCCCACAAATGAAGATGTGCAAGATAACAGTCATCCACCCACCTCTGACTCCACAGAGTGTTACACATTGGAACAGCTTGATGATATCAGCTCGCGCGCTCCTGAGTTTGATCGGAGTGGTGATGGTGATTCACATTCTGATTCTGATGTTGCATCTGACAGTCAGGGTCTCAGGGGTAGGTTTGGAAGGACAAATGGCGATCCCCATTCAGACACTGAGGTCGTGTCAGACCATCACAGTCTCAGAGGAAGGTTTGGCAGAACCATCAACAAACCCAAACGTTTTGATGATTTTGTTTGTGGATAGTTGTTAAACATTCAAGAGAGGAAGATTTGATGTAATTTATTCATATGCAATGTCGCGCGCTGCTGCCAGCGCGTGATAGTAACTGTTCATAGGCACTCCTGCGCGAGAGCACCCATTGTTATCCACCCCTTCCCATTGGCTCCCCAACATTCCATCTTGCCCTCTCCTCTCCTTCCCTGCTCCCAACTGTGATAAAGATATTGTAGCTCTGACTTCTAACCGCACTCCGTGTGTGGCTGCAAGGAATAAACTTAGAACTCGCCTTATCGCATCTGCTTAATTTCTACAGTGGGCATGGCAGATTTTCTTAGACATCATGCAGGCCGAGAGAGAAAACTGTAAGCATACCACTTCACAACTGTTTTGACAACAAACCTTGAATCAAAAATACACCCGTACACAGTTTTGGTGTGCCTGTTTCCACTGTGGTATGGTCACACACATATGTGAACTTATTCTGATTGATTGCTGTGTGGAATTGCTGACTGGCAGGGCACAAACAGGCCAAGCACCAGACCATAGTCCACATCTTGTAAATTCCACATTTATAGAGAATAAATACGCCCTCGTAGTTGGTGTGTTTCAGCTCCTCTTGGGTGTAAAATGAGGGTAACACTAAACCCATTACTTCATGGAAGATTACATTCTAATGTTGGGTGGAAGAAAAAGAGGGTCTGTTCCCCCTCTGTTCTATTTTGTCGCTTAACAGAAAAATGAACGCTAGTGTTGAGGGGACTGTCCCAATCAAAAGGTGACAGATGGAGAGATGAATGGTTCTCAGGTAACACCTTGTGTTCTCCCTGTGTGTTGAATTCTAGAGGATGTGTAGAGATTGCATATATATATTTATGTATGTATGGGTGTATATATATAAATATATATATATATATATATATATATATATATATTCACTGAAAAAACCATGGGTTTCACACACGTTATAGTTAGGAATTAGCATTTAAAAAACCTTAGAAATTCAGTGAAAAAACCATAGGTTTCACACATGTTATAGTTAGCTGGACATTTTACTCGTAAAAAACCAATGAAATTGCCCCGTTATAGTTAGTTCAGCTAACTATAACTCGCACGCGCCCGCAATGCACTGCTGATGACGTCACATATTACATCACTCATGACATGGTCAGTGACATCACTCATGACATCACTGATGACATCTCAAATGACATCACTGATGACATCATCCAGTGAATGTGTGTTTTTCTGAAAATTAAATATGTTTTATATATGTATATCTCAAGGTTGATGGAAGAATAAATGGGTATATAAGTGTCTAAATGGATGATTTGTTTTTGAAAAATTGATTGTGTAACTGACTGATTAAGTGTATCATAGTGAATACATGGCTTAGTGAGTAATGTTTAAATATGTAAATATCTGTAACAGTCTCTCACTTGTATAAGTGGCTGCATGGGTTGGTGAGTAGGTACATGGGTGTCTATATAGGTTATTAGTTGGTTTTTTGAGTGTCAGTCTGAGTATCTGCATGGTTCGGTGGGGGGTATTATGTAGTGCATAGGAACATGAATGAGTCACTCACTGTTTGTATGTGTTGAAGACAGCATGTGTGCAGGACTATATGGGTGGATGAGTGTGTGTATGGCTGTGTTAGTGAGTGAATGACTGTCTCAATAGTGACTTTATGAGTAACTACATATGTTTTAAACTAGTATATGTGACTATTGGTGTATATAAGTGAGTATATGTGAGAGTGAGAGATTGAAAGAGTTCCTGTATGAATAAGTATGTGTTTCTAAAAGTGATTGATTAAATGACTAAGTATGTTTAAGTTTCTGTAGAAGTAAGTGTGGTGGTGTGTGTATAACTGTGTATGAAAGTAAATGTATGTTTGATTCTTTATTAGCATGAGTGACTATGTGTGTGAGTAACTCTATGGATGAGTGGCATTGTGTAACAGGATGTATAGGTGTATGAGTACATATGATGAGTGAGTACATGTATGAGTGACTGTATAGGACTGTTGGTGAATGAGTGGATGTGTATGTGGATCTTAGAATTACTGAAGAGGTTGTTGTAACTGGTATTGGTATGTCCATTGTTTTAAAAATTTTAGTCTCTATTATTCAATGTGTGTATCAAAGGTTATATTAGGGTGAGAGGAGGTCTGCCACTCTATCACAAGGATGATGTCATCAGTGATGTCATTTGAGATGTCATCAGTGATGTCATGAGTGATGTCACTGACCATGTCATGAGTGATGTAATATGTGACGTCATCAGCAGTGCATTGCGGGCGCGTGCGAGTTATAGTTAGCTGAACTAACTATAACGGGGCAATTTCATTGGTTTTTTACGAGTAAAATGTCCAGCTAACTATAACATGTGTGAAACCTATGGTTTTTTCACTGAATTTCTAAGGTTTTTTAAATGCTAATTCCTAACTATAACGTGTGTGAAACCCATGGTTTTTTCAGTGAATTTGCAAGGTTTTTTAAATGCTAATTCCTAACTATAACGTGTGTGAAACCTATGGTTTTTTCAGTGAATTTGCAAGGTTTTTTAAATGCTAATCCCTAAATATTTCGTTTTTGAAACCTATGTTTTTTTCTGAGAATTTGTATGGTTTTTTATATGCTAAGTTATGTATTTTTAATTAAAGATATTTTTTTTTATTTAAATAAAATTACTTTATATTCATTTATATATTATCTGTATTTTTTTATAAATTATTTTTTTAAATAATTCAATTTGGATATTTTTTTTTTATAATTTTTTAAATTATTTAATGTCCTCTTTTTTTTTTTTATTTATAATTTCTTGGGGTGCGCGCTCTGAGCGCGCACCTAGTACTATTTCGTATGTTTTTTAAGAATTCCGGCGTACGTTATTTACGTACGCAAATATACTTGTTGGTGCGCGCTGGGAGCGCGCACCCAGTACGTATGCGTACGTACGTACGCACGCATGCGTCCTACGCCCTCGACGCGGTTTACTTCCGCATACGCTAAAATTACGCGCAATAACGGTCGCGTATACGCGTGTTAAACGTATGCGCGCTAGGTGCGCGTATATGACGTATGCACCTGCGCGTTTACGCGTTCGTGCATACGTCATCACGGGGTGCGCGCTCGGAGCTTGCGCAGTGCGCGCACCTCGGGTTTATACATAATAAAACAACATTTCTTATTGGTTATCATTACTTTCAGTTTCTAATTGTTTCAATACCACACCCAATCCCCTCATGGCAAGTCATGTGATCAAGAATCATCACTTTTGATTGGTTTGAAGTACTTTCTGTTCCAGATTCTTCCCAAATCACACCTACTCCCCTCATTATTAGTTCTGATTCCTTTGGAGAAGGAGCTATTCTGTTGTTGAGAGACAATGGCTGAACAGCAACCTACTTCAGACAGTGACCAGGACACTCTTGAGAGGCAGAGGAACAGGAAGCAGAAAGACAGCTTTATATGGCAGTTTTTCACTTTTCCAGAGAATGAGAAAAAGGTAAATGCACCAAAAGTTACATGTGTACTTTGTAACAAAGTCTTATCTCGTGGGAATCCTAACAAGAAATATTCTTTTAGCATTCACACTATGTTAAGACATGTTGACAAAATGCACCCAGTATCTTTTCGTCGAGCTTCTGGAGAAAACTCTCCACCTGCTCAGCCGACGACATCAGCAGCAGCTCAGCCGAGCACATCTTCGGCAGCTCAGGGGAGCACTTCAGCTGCGATGGTGCCTTCACCTGTTTCTTTACCTCTTGTTGGTCCACCTTGTTTGGCGAGGTTGTCTACACGGTGCACTGATTGCGGTTCACTTATTTCTGTGGGGGAGACCAGTCTTGATCTCCTTCAGAGAAAATTTGATGCGCATTCATGCACTAGGCCATAGATTTTTTTTCATTTTTTGCGTTTTTCTCTTCCTGTTTCCCTCCATTAACTCAAGGGCTCTTTTAAGAGCCACTTATAAACTTAACCAAAAAATTTTTTTTTTTTGAAATTTTTTTTGGAAATTTTTTTGAGGTGCGCGCACCCAAGGTTTTTTTTTTTTTTTTTTTTTTTTTGAGAGACTCCCCCTTTTTCCTACTAATGCAACTGTGAAATCACCAGAGGAAAACGCAACAAATCTCTTCCTGTAATTCCTATTTGCACACAGAGTCATGTTTTCACATTAGTCACAAAACGAAAAATCTTTGCCAATTTGAATGCACACTTACTGCTCTTTTTTGTTGGCAAGTGAAAATTACTTTTACAGACTGACACATTATGAATCCACTTTTCAGATTTTTTTAAATGCACATGTCCAGACTGCATTTTCAGACCACAAACCATGTGTATGCTGGGTGACTGCCTACACTCCAGCAAGGGCAACCAGCCTTAGTGATGCTGAATGTATTTGCATTACAGACTGAAACCTCAAAACCCCACAGCACATTATCAGAGCCAGGACCTTTGTTCTCTACACCTCTCTCCACTCAGCAGAACCAGATAATGGCAATCTTTCCCTCTATTTTTCCACACATATAGATGTTAATTTCAAATCACACTGCTTCCCCCTTTTTTTCAAATGTAATCACACATTTCTATTGCTTCAAAACCAACCCTTTTCCAAATGTACCCTTCCCCCAACTTGACTTCTGCCTAGTACCCTTCCCCCAACTTGACTTCTGCCTGCTACCATAGCAACAGCTCATGGAACACTGCTGTGTGGAGTTAGGTCAGAAGTTCGCCACACAATGTTTCAATTCCACAGAGCAAGAGTGCTTGACTTTTCAAACCTTACAGCAAATCCATAGTACTGTTCTTTGGTAACACATTTTTCTGAACCAATACAAAACATGCTTCTATTAATTTACACATACAGCCTAGTTTTTAGTGTAGAATGGTATGAAACAGCCAATCAGTTCTTTTTTTTTTATAAAAAATATGTATGCCTCCATTTCCAAACTGTCTTTCATTTCTTTTTACCATTCTACTGAATTACACCTCCTGAGTGCATCCAGATCTCCTTTGAAGATGTTCACAGTGTGGATTGTAGGACACAGCTATGTCTTCTGGAGTGAAAAATTTGCAGAGAAAAGAGGTATGGTGAGAGACCTTGCTTTGCCAAATGTAGACATCAAGTGGATTGGTCAGAGAGGGTTAAAGTGGCACCAATTAATGCCTTTGGTGAAAACCTTTCTACATCTCCCACAGCCTAACCTTATTATTGTGCACTGTGGTAGAAATGACCTAGGCACTTTAACTGGGGTAGGTCTGGAAATGCTTATTAAGGACACCTTTGTGCAATTAATGTCGCTTTTTCCTCAATCTGCCTTTGTATATTCTAACATATGCCAAAGGCAAAAGTGGAACTGGTCCAACCAATTTTGTCCGCAGATTGACAAAGCAAGGAAGCACGTCAACAAATCTGTTTCTGCTTTCCTCCGTGACTATGGTATGGGTTCTATTTACCACAACAACTTGCGTTACGACATGCAAGACATTTATAGAGGAGATGGTGTGCACTTCAATGATGAAGGGAACAGAGTCTTCCTCTTGAACCTCAGACTCTGCGTTGGTACTTACTTGTAGGTACCGAAAAACAAACAATAAACACAAGGGCTCTTTTTAGAGCCACCTTATATCTAAACACTTAAATGCAATTTTTTTAAAATTTCTTTTATTATTTTTTTTTTCCGGGTGCGCGCAGGGTGCGCGCACTCGGCGATATTTTTTTTCAAAATATTATTCTTTTTTTTTGCCCTACAAGGTCCTACTTTGACCCCCTTACAATGCCTACTGGGTCTATTTCTACCCACTCTGCCCCCTTTTCAAGTGCTCCCCCTTTGTTTATCACCCCCTCTTTATGCGATAGACAAAATGGCGGCCGCCGCTTCCTGACTTCCACCGATTCGAATGTTTACTAAGATCTAACAACCAATCAGAATTGCGCTCGCGCACGGCGAGGTGCGCGCACCCAGCGCGCACTCTGCGCGCATACAGATATATATATTGATTCAAAGGCTATTTTCTCAGAATCTACTGAACAGATTTACACCAAACCTACAAAAGGCACTTCCTTGACCTAGGGACTACCTCTCTGCCAAATTTTGAGTAATTCTGTTCAGCCGTTCGGGCTGTAGCTCGTTCTAAAGGTCCTATGGAAAAATGCATGGGAAAAACGCGTTTTGGGACCCCCCTTTTATCTCAGCCCCCGCTTGACGAATCCCCCCGAGACTTTCAGGGTAGGAGCGGAGCGTAGCGCCCCACCTATTTTGAAAAATTCGCGAGGATTCGTCGACCGGCGCCAAAGTTATTCAAAATAGAATGTTGAGGTTTTCCTATGGAAACGTGGTCCTAACTATAACTACCTACTGGCGACCGCCAGTAGGTAATATATATATATATATATATATATATATATATATATATATTAGAAAAGAACAAAAGCGCTGCCAGGCAACAGCACACTTCGTAATTTAAGAATGCACTCACTCGTGTGCTTGAAATTCAAAGGCGCTTTATTTACAAAAACGCTACTTCACCCAACGCGTTTCACCTCTCCTGAGGCTTGATCACGGGATGTTGTTTGTGTCACATAGACTTCTTTTATTTCCACTTTTTGTGCACTCAACACTTGATGTCTGTCAAGTGATGCATTGTGGTATTCGTAGTGTGCACGTGAATACAAATATACATTTTTTTTCTTTTCTTTTCATTTCTGTTTTTTAGGTTTTAGTGCTCTTATAAAGTGTTTAAAGAAAGGGTTTTTAAAGAAGTGCTTTCTATGAAGTGTGTTTATTAATGTTTGTCAATTTTCTGTGAAGCCAATAAGTTGGAAATCAATTTGTCCATTAATAGTCTCTGGTGAGTTGTCTTAACGTTCACAGTTCATTTTGACGTTTCCTCATCAATCATTTCATCTCTCTGGTGAGTTATTGTTATTCTCATAGACTGCATTTGCACTCTCTGGTGAGTTGTGTTTGCAGCTTTCTATCCTGTTGGTCAGTGATCTGTTTCTTATTTTGATGAGTTTGTTGATGAGTTTTTATTTTCAAATGTGCATTTTATTGTGTTTACAGATGTACATAAAATTCTTCATTTTGATTCAAACCTTTGGGGTCGAGGGTTCTGAATGTTATGATGTGGCGGGATTCTTTCTGTCTTAAGGTCTTTATTCTGTCTCCGCCTCTTTCTGATTGTGGTATTTGTTCCAGAGCCCAAAATTTCAATAACTCCCATTTGCCATCATGATGTTGAACCATATGTTTTGCTGTGGCATTTGTTGAATCTTTGTGGGTTGTAGCTCGGGTGTGCTCTAGGATTCTCTTTTTTACTTCAAAGATTGTGCTCCCGATGTACCGTTTCCTGCAGGGGCATTCTATCATGTAGACCACATGAGTGCTTTTGCATGTTAGATGTTGTTTGATTTGCCAAGTTTTGTTTTTCCCAATGTCTACAGATTTCGTTGGTATTGCAATTTTGCATACTTTACACTGCTTGCAGGGCCAGAAGCCTATTCGTTGAAGCCAAGTTGTGATTGGGGCCTCTTGGAAGTGGCTATGTATGATATTGTCACTTATGTTTGTTGCTCGTCGATAAGTGATGTCAGGGTGGTTACCGATGATTTTGGATAAGGTCTGATCCAATTGAAGGATTCCCCAATGTTTCTTAATTATTGCTGATAACTTGTTATTTTCTGCACTTTGTGTAGTTATCAGTCTTATGGTCGTTCCTTCTTTCTCTTTTGGTGTTGATTGTGGCTGTAGGATGTCTTTTCGATTCATGGTCGATACTCTGTTTAGGCTTTTTCTCACCACATTTTTCGGATATTTTCGTTTGAGAAATCGTTCTTCAGCCTGTTGACTGTGTTTCTGGAATTCACAATCTTCTGAGCAATTTCTACGCATTCTTAAAAACTCTCCATATGGGATGCTCCATTTAAGATTTTCTCTGTGGAAGCTTTCTCCATGCAAGACTGCGTTTGTCGCAGTTTTCTTACGGTGTAATGTCGTTTGGAGAGAGTTTTTTGTAACGTAGATTTCTGTGTCCAAGAATTCTACTCTTTCAGCACTAAATTTATATGTGAATTTAAGATTCATTGGACTGTTGTTCAATCTCTCAAAATAGGTTGCGAATTCCAGTTCGGTTCCATCACAAATGATGAAAAGATCGTCTATGAAACGCAGCCACAGTACTATCTTTTGTCGAAATTCATAATGTGTCGTATTCCATGCCACTCTTTGTTCAAACCACCCCATTGTTAGGTTCGCGTAGTTCGGCGAAAAAGAGAAGCCCATTGCACATCCCTTTATCTGTTTAAAAATGTGTTTGTTGAACACAAAGATATTGTTGTGTAAACACATGGAGATTATGTTCTTTGTAATGAATGCTTCTTTTTCCCAGGAAAAATTTGCATGCTTCCATTCCTATGGTGTGTTCAATGTTCGAATATAATGCTACCACATCCATGGTTATCAGGTTGTACGTCGGATTCCATTTTATTGAGTTCAGTTTGTTTAGAAGATCCGTTGTGTCTCTTAAATAGGAGCTCAGGTTGGTTACAAGGGGTGCCAGGAAGTGGTCTATATATTCTGAGATTGGTTCCAGTAAAGAATTATTAGCCGAAACTATCGGTCTTCCTCGGGGATTAGTCTGGTCCTTATGAATCTTAGGCAGACAATAGAAAGTTGCCATGGTTGGGTGTTTTTTGTTTAGATAGCGATATTCATCTGCATCTAATAGGCCCTTTTGGAACCATTTCTGTAGGTTCTCCTCTAGTTTATTTTGGATTTCGTTGGTTGGGTCTTTGTTCAGTTGTTGATAACATGATTGGTCCGTTAACTGTCTTTTTGCTTCCAATATATAGTCTCCTTTGTTTAAAATCACGATGTTTCCCCCTTTGTCCGCGGGCTTAATTTCAATTGTTTTGTCCTCTTGTAGGTTTTTCAAGGCATCCATCTGTTTTTTGGAAAGATTGTTTTTCTTTTTGCAGTGGGTCATTTTATATAGATCTTCTATTATTGCCTCATGGAAGACGTCGATCTTATTGCCTGCTGGTAGGTTACGGTAGTATTTGGATTTCATTTTGAGGCCACTCTCACCTGCCCCTTCCAGCAGTTGCAGTTCCTGTAGTTCCCCAATCGCTTCTCTCTCCTGGGACTCTGTTGTTGTCCCCATTGTCATCAGTAATTCTAAATTTTTTAGATCTTCTACTTGAAGATTACTTTCTATTTGTCTTGTGGTGGGTTGTTCTGCGTTGCTGATTTTCTCTGCATAGATTTTTGCCAATTTTAATTTTCGTGTATATTTATATAGATCTATTCTCGTTTGAGCAATATCGAGGTGTGATGTGGGGCAAAAGTTTAATCCTTTCTTTAAGACATTGCTCTCTGTTGCTGTCAAGATTTTTTGTGATAGGTTGATTATGTTTAATTCCTGGGAATTGGAGGTTGTCATCTCTATTTCTGTTTCCTTGGTTGTCTCAGCCGGTCTTTGGACCACATATCTGTTTTTTGTTGTGGTTCCTCCCTTCCCTCTCTGCCCTCTCCTTGTCTTCCTCGTTGCGCTCCTCTTCCTCGGCCTCTGCCACCTCCTCTTCGTGGTTGGTTGGTTTTGTTTTGTTGCTCCAAAGCCATTCTCATTTCTGTTAAAAAATTGGTCTTTTTTCTCTGATCTGTTGATTGTTGGGGATCTTCACCGTCACTAAAATCCGTGCTTGTTAGGGAGTCTATGCTTGATGATTGTTGGTTTGTCATTTCTAGTTGTGTTCTTCCTTTCCGTTCTTGATATTGTCTGCCAAACGTGAAGATTCTGCCTTCTTCAAAGTCTATTTTATCTCGGAGGAATTTGTGTTGCTTCCGGAGTTTCACTCGTTCCTCGTGCTTCTCTAAGTTTTTCAAGATGTCTGACTTGAGTTTTTGAAGGTCTTCACTCAAGGTCAATTTGTTTATTTCCTCCTCCAAGATTCTTAGCTCACTTCTCGTTTCTTTTAAGGCTTTGTCAATATGCTTTCCTAGGATGAGTATTAGTCCCATTGATGACTCTAGCAGGTGTTCCCCCCATTCTTGCAGAAGTTCCCCACTTGTGTCCTGATGACTTGGCATAAGCATAAGGCGCAGGCCTCTTGGGATTCTTTTGACTTCTATGTATTTTTGCAGGGTTATTAGTTCCCACCATTTATTTATCTCTTTTTTAGATAATCTTTCCCAATATCTTAGTTTGTCCTTATTGTCACATTTGGTCGTTATTTCTCCTCTCTCCGTTCTTGTTGTTGGTGTCACTGTGAAAAGATTGGAGATTTCCGCATTCCGTTTAGCTTCGCGTTGTTCCATTGTCAGCGTATTTGTTTGTGTAGTTATTGTATTGATTGCGCCTTTGATTCACACGAGTCCCAATTTCCTCAGTGAAATGAAATGATTGATGAGGAAACGTCAAAAGGAACTGTGAACGTTAAGACAGCTCACCAGAGAGTATTATTGGACAAATTGATTTCCAACTTATTGGCTTCGCAGAAAATTGACAAACATAAATAATCACACTTCATAGAAAGCACTTCTTTAAAAACCCTTTCTTTAAACACTTTATAAGAGCACTAAAAACTAAAAAACAGAAATGAAAAGAAAAAAAATGTATATTTGTATTCACGTGCACACTACTAATACCACAATGCATCACTTGACAGACATCAAGTGTTGAGTGCACAAAAAGTGGAAATAAAAGAAGTCTATGTGACACAAACAACATCCCGTGATCAATCCTCAGGAGAGGTGAAACGCGTTGGGTGAAGTAGCGTTTTTGTAAATAAAGCGCCTTTGAATTTCAAGCACACGAGTGAGTGCATTCTTAAATTACGAAGTGTGCTGTCGCCTGGCAGCGCTTTTGTTCTTTTCTAATATTAAACCGACTGTTCCCCGTCGGAAAGAATGCACCGCCCTAGAAAGGAGCGCCGGCGTCAACATTGGGAAACCTTGGAATATATATATATATATATTTTTTTTTGTCAATGGCCCTTGAGCTTTCCAGAACACCCTCAGTGGCATTCCAGACCTTTGGCTTTCAGGGATTTCACTCTCCGTTACTCCCGGGTAAGTAGCATTTATCTGCCTGACGCGTTTCAAAGCTTTACGCCCCTTAACCATAGGCTGCTCAGCATGCAATAGTGATTTGCTCTTTTATTTAATTTATTTGCATGCTTCCCATTGGTTCCCCGCCCGCAAAGGGCTACACTTAGTCTGTGCATAATTTCATTGCATGCTGGGAATTGTATTCTAGTCAGAGCCAACAGTCTTTTCCTTAGTAGGTTCACTTTCGCACGCAATATTAAAGCAATTATTCTCGCCTTAGTAGGCTTCAGGGAGTACAGTAGAGTCTCTTACATCAGGTTTGCAGCACTGAACGGGTTTGAATCAGTTTCAATCGCCAGCCCCTTCTTTCTTGATAACCGAATATGGTGCAGTCCTGACGTGGCGAAGGGCAATTATTTTCTCCTTAGTAGGCACTCCCTGGAGCCTATGATTAAGGGGCGTAAAGCCCTAAAACGCATTAGGCAGATAAATCCTACTTACCCGGGAGTAACGGAGAGTGAAATCACTGAAAGCCAGAGGGCTGGATTGCCGCTGAGTGCGTTCTAAAAGCTCAAGGGTATATATATATGGCTATTCCTCGCGCACATCTGCTACTCCAACAAACGAGAGTGGACCCAGGTATTGTACTTCTTTTTTCAGTTTATTCACGCACAAACAGCCTCGCCGTCGCGTTTCGGCAGTTGCCCGCCGTGATCACATGACAGCGTTAAGAAGTCTGATCGCCATTTTTAAAGTGACAGTGCTTAACATTTAATTAATGGACATAGAAGAAATGTATGCTTCAATATATATGTAAACATTAGTGATACAATTGTTGGCTTAAATGCTTTTTTGTAAATTCATAAAAATGTACTTATCGATTTCTTCTAAATACATATTATGGACACACTAAACTTGGTTTAGTATTCATGATTCTTACGAAGATTTCATTAGCACAAATACTGCTCTAAACCATCACATGTATCTTACTTGTTTCCCATTCTCATCATACAACTGTATTAAAATATTGTGAAAGTGCCTATCAATATAAATACCCTAGAGAAGTGCTAAAAACCTATAAATTGTGCAAGTGCTAAAAATATTAAAAAGTTATATATTTTCAAATTGTAAATATCCTCTTGTGCCAGGGGCAACATGTATTGACATAATGTCCTTCTTCATACTACTGGGCATGCCCTGGCAAAAGACTTTGGTGAAATTTATAGCATGTGCAAAACTAAGCAAGTATATACGGGGGTCATAATTAAACCTAATGGTCTTCATTTCATATGCAATTGATTCCCACAGTTGTAAACACAGACATAAAATATGTAATTAAATAAATAAATATAAATATCAATAAATATACAACTCAATTGCTAAAACCTCAATTCCTTTTTTTTCCTACTGTATAAAATTCCTTGGTTTTCAGTCTATGTTTGGAAATGATCATTAAATGTTTTGTATATTACGGACAGATGAACAGTTGTATGAATACCATCTTTTAAAAATAATATTAAATACAATAAAATCCATTACATAAACATTTGTGTTCAGTATGGGCTAAAGGTCCTATTTTGCTGGTCTTTCAGAGATAAGGCGATTTATTGTGGAGGTTTCATAATTAAGTATAAAGTTCCTCACTTGTGTTGAGATCCCCCGGTGATTTAGTATCCAACTCCAATATATATTGGGTTTCCAGGCGTCGAAATTTTGCTTCCCTGTTTCCCCCTCTTTTGTCTAAGGGAATAGCATCTAATACATAATATCGTAGATGCTTGAGATTACTTTCATGCTGTTCTTTAAAGTGTTGTGCCACAGGGTAGCTCGGGTCATTGTTGGTAATTGCCCTTGTATGCTGTAGGATCCTTTTATGAACTGCCAATTTATTACTGCCGATATACTTTAAGTCACATCTATATTCTAAAACGTAGACTGCATACTCGGTTCTGCAGCTCAAATGTCGAGTGATATTCAGAGGACTCTCATTAAAAGCTGTGTAGTATACTGATTTATTAACCCCAAATTGGCAAGCCTTGCAACTTGTACATCTAAAAAACGCTTCCTAGATGTAAGCCAAGAACTTATCTCCTGATATTCAGGATTATTTTTCACCAAGGCATTCCTCATAGATGCCGTTTTTCTATAGGTAATGGCTGGTTTCCTAGGGAGGGACTGCCCAATTATAGGATCATCTAATATAATGGTCCATCTACATCTCACTATCCCCCTAATCTGTTTCTCCTGCCTTGAAAATGACATAATAAGACGTGTGGATACATTCAGTACATCCAAGGTGTTAGAAGTTGTTCCTTCCAGCCTACTTCTATGAACAAATCATCGATATATCTAAGCCAACAGATTATTTTTTCCTGGCAAATATGATCATATTGCTTCTTGAGGGCCAGCTCCTCCCACCAGCCAATGAACAAACATGCATAGCTGGGGGAGAAGCTGGCCCCCATTGCCACTCCATGTACCTGTTGGTATACCTGATTTTTGAAAAGGAACAGATTATTGTTCAGACAGAAGGTTAACAGATCAATTATTATCCTGTTGTGTTGAACAAATTGCATCGGTCTATCAGATAAAAAATGTTCAGTTGCCCGTATCCCATCACAATTTCGTATACATGGGTGTTACATCAAGTGCTATTAGATGGTACCGACTTTGCCATTGTATATTTTTGACTTTCCGCAGAAAGTCACGAGTGTCCTGGACTTAAGAGTCCAAACTATGGACATGATCTTGCAGGAAAAAATCGATGTAACGTGACATGTTTTCAAAATGGCCCGTCGCATGTCAAAATGATCGGTCTTCCCGGTGGCTTGTATCTGTCCTTATGTACTTTGGGGATTAAATATATCTTAGGGATGGTAGGATGCTCTTTCCTGAGATATTGTATTCATTACTGCTTAACATGCCCACATTTTTCCACACCAACAGTTTTGTTAAAAAACAATTGTGTGTGCTTTTGAATTTTTGAAAAGAACATTTTTTATAACACTCCATATTGTTAAGTTGTCCCATTGCCTCAGTCATATATTCTATTAAGGGCCACAGGACAATGTTTTCTCCCTTATCCAAGTTCCTGACAACAACCTCTTTTTCTTTTCTCAGTTTTTCAATTAGTTAGCCATATTTCATTTCTTGATCTGAAATTTTCCTTTTAGTTTTATTAATATTGATGTTAAGCATATAATTTGTGCCACTATTTGTTCATTGAAAACATCCAAGGAATCTCTCGGCATAATGGGAGTAAATTTCGAATTTTCCTTGAAGTGAGTGATGGATTTGATGCTAGTTTCTATATCCAGTCCACTGCCCTGAGAATCATTGAGAAAGTCATCATGTGCACCTCCGTCATTTGTGGCAGTGCTTTCCTTTTGTAAATCCCTTCGCACATTAAAATCAGCAGCTGTCAAATTGGGCATGTTAGCAGTATTTGTTGCAGTTATATTGTTCGTTTTTGCTTTGTTTTGTGACTGTAACTGATGATATTTTTTCAGCTTAAGCTGCCTAATAAATCTGTAAATATCGGCCTGCGTCTGTGTGTAATTAAAATTTGTCTCAGTACAATATGAGATGCCTATGGAATGCTGTTGTTTTTCAGAAGCACTTAAATCTATGTTTGACAGGTTGATAATAGCATTAGGATTGGCATTTATAGATGTTATCCCAACCTTTTGCTGCCTTATTTAATTGTGCTTCCAAGCTCCCCGTCCCCTTGCCGGACGCTTGGTACTCGCGCCTTCTTGCTGTTTTTCTTCGACTGCGTCTTATATATTCAAGTTCTTCCCCCAATGTTGGCTTGATAGTAATTTGGGTAGATCGATTTCTTTGACCCTCCGTTTCTGACTCGCTTTCCAGCGCTGAACTTAAGTCTGAGGTTGAGGTCACTGACCATGTCATGAATAATGCAATATGTGACATCGTCAGCAGTGCATTGTGGGCGCGCAAGTTATAGTTAGCAGAACTAACTATAACGGAGGAATTTCTATGGTGTTGTACGAGTGAAATGGCCAGCTAACTATAACACCCCTGAAACCTACGTTTTTTTCTGTGTTGTACCTTGTCGCGCGCCAGGACGCCCCTTAGCTGGGGCAGCTGTGCGCGTAATAAATGTTATTAACATAACATAACATAACAATATATATATATATATATATATATATTATCTACTGGCGGTCGCCAGTAGATAGTTATAGTTAGGACCGAGTTTCCATAGGAAATCTCAAAATTCTATTTTGAATAACTTTGGCGCCGATTGACGAATCTTTGCGAAATTTTCAAAACTAATGGGGCGCTCCGCTCCGCTCCTACCCTGAAAGTCTCGGGGTGATTCGTCAAGCGGGGGCCGAGAAAAAGGGGGGGTCCCAAAACACGTTTTCCCCATGGATTTTTCCATAGGGACTTTAGTCGCAGCTACAGCCCGAACGGCTGAACAGAATTACGTGAAATTTGGCAGAGAGATAGCCATAAGGTCCGTTTGGTGCCTTTTGCAGGTTTGGTATAAATCTGTTCAGTATTTTCTGAGAAAATAGCATTTAAATCAATATATATATCTGTACGCGCGCACCGTGCGCGCAGGGTGCTTGCACTTGGACGTCCGCGAGCGCACTTCTGATTGGTTGTTACATCTTAGTAAACAATCGAATCGTTCAAAACCAGGAAGTGTCGGCCGCTATTTTGTCTCTCGCACTGAGAGGGGGGTGAAACACAAAGGAGAAAAACATGTAAAGGGGGCAGGCTGGACAGTTCCTGACCCCCTAGCAGGGGTCAAGGTGTCCCAGGAGGTCCCCCCAGAGCAATTAAAATGTTTTCGTTTTTTTTGTAAAATCGCCGAGTGCGCGTAGCGTGCGCGCACTATAGAAATGAAAAAAATTCCGCGAAGTTCGCGCAGCGTGCGTGCATGGTGTAAATGCGTTAAAAAAAAATAGCATTTTCAGTCCCCCCGTGTTCGCAAGCTGCGTGCAGCGCAGTGTGCGTTCATGGCATATCGCAGACTAACTTTATATGTCAAAACCCCTAACAACAAAGCGTATCATGTGTCCTCCGTGTGCGGACGGTGCGCGAAGCGCACCGTGCGTACCCGGCCCATTAAGCGTAACGTGGGCGCGCGGTGCGTGCGTGCACTTTAAAACAAAATAGCATTGTCAGTCCCCCCGTGTGCGCACGCTGCGTGCAGCGTAGTGTGTGTGCATGGCATATAACAGACTAACTTTTTATGGCAAAACCCCTAACAACAAAGCGTATCATGTGTCCTCCATGTGCGGACGGCGCGCGAAGCGCACCGTCCGTACATGGCCCAAGAAAATCAAAAGTAAAATCATATATATATGTGGGCGGAGCCTTACCACACATCTCATTCTGAGATCTGATTGGCTGTCAGCACTTCATCCAAGAAGTGTTGGCAGCCATCTTGGGACCAATATACATGATAGCACCTCATTAAAAAGCATTGCAGTTAATAGAAGGTTTTAAGACTTTAGTTACATTATAAATCATTTGTTGATGGTACCATACTCATTTTAGGAATTGTGGTATGTTCTAAGGTGATTTCACCATGTGAAAAAGCCTTCTGCTGGGATATCATGATTGAGAGAAAAATATTTTCTCATGCTTTTCCCACAGAGGTTCGGAAGGTGATCTATAAGCTAAACTGAGAGCTTATTTTCTGTAAATTCACATTATCTTTCTCAGTCATGTGAGAATGAAGTCTGACATTCTCAGTAAAACATGTACATCCAACAAGGGCAGAGACTGTCAGTTGATTCCTTTGTGTTCTACTGCAGCTTCCCAGAGTGTTCCAAAGAACAACAAGAGCGCTAACAGTCCTACTTATGATAAACGTATGGCACACCTGAAGCCATCTTGCTTGGATTAAAGTGGTAACTCTTAAAACATTTAATTTAAAAAGGAACAAAATGAGGGGGTTAATTTTTCCATAAAAAGTATGATTAGTGCTGCAGAAAGAAAAATTAGGGCACATTTTGAGTGACTTCTCAAATCCTCTTCTATTTCATTAAAAAATTCTGACATGCAGACTGAAACATGCACTTTCAATACCAGCAGCAGTTTTCCCTGGTGAGCAGTAGCTTTACTACAGTGATCTAATGAGCAAAAAGAGTGCTAACATTCTGAATTTATGGCAAATGTGTGACACATCTGAATGCCTTTGGAATCAAAGTAAAAAATTGAAAGTATTTCCTACTGAGGAGACTGCAGTAAATGAGGAAATTAGGAAACTTCATAACAAATAAGTCTGCCAAGATGGCCACCAGAGACAAAAGAGCCCAAATGTAGCCCAAATATCACCCAGATGTAGCCCAAGTATAGCCCAATGACAGAATGTCCCAGAGTGTTCTTAAAAACAACTAGAGCGCTTACTGTCTTCATTATGACAAAAGTATGGCACACCTGAAGCCATCTTGATTGGAATAAACTGGTAACACTTAAAACATTTAATTTAAAAAGGAACACAATGAGGGGGTTCATTTTGCCATAGAAATTATGATTAATGCTGAAGAAAGAAAATGAGGGCACATTTTGAGTGACTTCTCAAATCCTCTTCTATTTCATTAAAAAGTTCTGACATGCAGACTGAAACATGCACTTTTAATACCAGGAGCAGACTTCCATGGTGAACAGTAGTTTTACTACAGTGATCTAATGAGCAACTAGAGTGCTAACATTCAGAATTTATGGCAAATGTGTGACACATCTAAATGCCTTATTGATGGAACCAATCTAAAAAACCTGAAAGGCGTTCCACACTTTTGTAATAAATATAGAATGTTAGCAATCTAGTTGTTCATTGGGATACTGTTGAGAGGCAGAGGCCAGGGGCACGGACTCTGAAAATTGAAGGCAGGTAGGAGGGTGCAAAGGCAACAATTTAACCACACTGAGCAGGCAGGAAGGGCCGTGGCAGCACAACAGACTATGGAGGGCAGTGGAAAGGGGGGCAGGGGCAACAAACCAACAATTCAGGACTTGCAAGAGAGGCTGTGGCAATGTAATAGACCATTGTGGGCAGAAGGAAGAGGCAATGGTAGTACAACCATACATGCCAACAGACTCGATTCAGCCAGGAAACGTCCAATGTTTTTAAGCTCAAATGGGCTTTAATGTATCTGTCTCCTGTCTACAATCTCCTCTTTTTCAATGTAACTCAAAGGGGAAAATCAATACCCCAGTTTTTTTTCAAAATCTCCCTCTTACCAAGTTCAAAATGTTCGCAAGTATGGTACATTGGATCATGGAAGGAAATGGGGTAGGGACATGAACTTGGATAACAGAGGACAGGAGGGACATGGAGAGGTGCACCAAACTGACCATGCAGGGCAGGCATCAGGGTTTGCAGCAGCACAATACACCACACAGGGCATGCGGGACGGGAGTGCAGCACAAAAGTCCATAGAAAGCAAGAGGGAGGGGACAGGACCATGCACATGGACAACAGAGAACAGAGGGGCAGACAGGAGAGAAAGCTGCAGCATAACAGACCATAAAGGGCAGGAGGGATGGATCAGGGGCATTACAATGGAACAGACAAGCCAGGAGGGAGGGAGTAGGGGTCTGCACATGTAAACAGAGGGCTGGGGGCAAGGGGGCAGGGCAGGAGCAGCAAGATAGCCATGGAGGTCAGGCAGGATGGGCACTAGAAGCAAGACACACCATGAAGAGCAACAGTGAGACTGTGATGGCATACACACAGACCATGGAGGGAAGGTGGGAGGGACTCAGGGGCAGCTAACTGACCACACAGGGAAGGTGGGAGGGGCCATGGCAGCACAGAAGACCATGCATGGCAAGTGGGAGGGGTAGTGGTAGCACAATGGCTATGATGGGCAAGAAGGAGGGTGCAGGGGCATGCACAAAGGACGATGGAGGATAGAAGGGAGGGTCAGGACCTGAGCACAGACAAGAAAGTTCAGGGGAAGGGGCCTCACAACAGACCGCACTGGGCAGGCAGGAGGAGCAGTTGCAGCACAATAGACCAGGGAGGGCAGAAGGGTGTGGCAGTACAATGGACCATGTAGGACAGGAGGAAGAGGATAGGGGCATGGCATGTGGACAGGCAGGGTGGAGGTGGCAGGGACAAGTTACAGTCATCTGACAATGCTAGGCAGGTGGGAGGGGAGTGGCAGCTCAACAGAACACTCAGAGTAGATAGGAGTGGCAGGTCCATGGAACATGGTGGGCAAAAAAGATGGAGCAGGGACATACACAAAGACATCGGAGGGCAGGGGGAAGGAGAATAGGGGCAGCAAGCTAAGCACAGAGTTTAAGCAGGAGGTCAATGATGGGACATAGAATTGGGCAATGGAGGGCAGGAGGAGTGGACTGGTACATCATACTAAATTGAGGGCAGTGGCATGGCAGGAGGGAGGAGGCTAGTCCATGGATTCACACAACAGAGGATAGGGAGGAGGGGGATGGGGCAGCAAGCTAACTGTTCAGAGAAGGCGGGTATTAGGAACTTTATTGTTTTTAAAACGTGTGTCTGCGCGAACTACTTAAAATATGAACAAGTATGCAGCATAATCTCACTTTTATTCAGGAAGAAGAGGACGTTTGTGACTGTGACTCTGGGCTCACTTGGCAGAAACACCCCCTGACCCTCCACCCCCTATTGCAAAATGTAATGCCCGTGAAAAGGGTAGGTGAACACAGTGTTATATAGAACATAGTCCTGAGAGCACGATTGAAAATGAAAACTAGATATAGTGTATGGTATAAACTATGCACCAAAAAGTGTGATATAAGATGAACCGGGCGTGAAATATAATATGCAATACATTGTGCGCAATGACAGATTCATTGGAGAGCGCGAGATAGCACAGGCACTAGCGCGTGCTATGCGATATGCGCCTTGGAGTGTAATATGCACAGGGCAGTGTTGTGTAACCTAACTAGTCTCTAAAGTTGTAATATAAAATATGTGCTGGGGAGTGTAACGTTGCATATGCACTGTGACAAAGATATGCATCCCAGATTGTAATATGTATGGCATAGCACTGTGCGTTATAACATAGGCATCGAGGAAGGCACGTTAGATGGGGCAATATAACCCGTGCGAAGACAAGTGTGGCATGACATATTCATGGGGTGGTGTTACAGTGCACATGGGCTAGAGAGTGTCGTAGCATATGCACTAGCTAGTGGAATACAACACAGAGGTATGTGGCACTCAGCAGGCAATGGTGGGTGTAACACAGCATTGGGCTCTGCCAGGAGCGCGCTGTGACTCTCAAGTGATGTTCGTCCCCTTTCCAGAGAGTAAAATAAAAAGTATTACACATCCGGCAGTGGATGTGTGTTTTATTAACCGTGAGGGGGGTTTCTTGCATAGTTTTGGTCGAATTTTTGTCGAATCCCCTTTGAATGGCTTGGTGTGCATGTGTATTAAATGTGCCCGTCAACAGCTAGCCATGTTTGTATAAATAAACGACAAGGGTGTCTACCGGGATTAGGCACGGTAGGGCATCAGACATGTCAGAGCTTCACTAGTGGTGTAAATACATTCCACGTGGATTCATTGTATGCATAGTCGCCTTTTAATGAATATCACGCAAATCGTCATGGTGATAGGTACGTACGGTTTGTCCAGCATGTCCTAGGTGTGTCTATAAATATATATTTTTTTAA
Source organism: Triturus cristatus (assembly GCF_964204655.1). Lineage (NCBI taxonomy): Eukaryota > Metazoa > Chordata > Amphibia > Caudata > Salamandridae > Triturus > Triturus cristatus. Next base: position 693,581,402 of record NC_140595.1, on the reverse strand, counting down.
AATAATAAAAAACAGTGGCCGGCCCTGGGGATTGGGGTCAAAAAAATATAATTAGGAGACAGGCCCTGGGGGATGGGGTCATCAGGGCCAATAAATTAGAATAAGAAGGGGAACCACACAGCCCCCCTTCTTAAAAAATTAAAATAAATAAAAGACTGGCATCGTACCGGAGGCCATGCCCCCTCCTTGCAGCACTCTGCAAACGCGCCCCCTGGCGAATTGTAAGTTGGGGAATTAATTCCTCTTCAATACTGAGGGTCCCTGAGGGCCAACTAGCCCAACAGGTATCTCCAGTATTCACCAGGGAGCTGCGCTGCAGACAGGTGTTCTGAGGCCAAGCCCCTTTTTACACCTCTCTGCAACGCAGCTCTGTGGCGCTTACTGGAGGTACCTAGTGGTCTAGTTTGACCCTAGGGACCCTTAGGATTCAAGGGGACTTAATCTCTCAACTTAGAACAGCCACAGGGCGCGTTTACACAGCGGTGAAGGGAGGGAACGGGGCATGAGGTGACGTGTGCAAACACGCACTATGGCACGTTTTAAATTGGGGATATAATTTTCCTTCAATACTGAGGGCCCCTGGGGGCTAACTAGCCCACCAAGTGCTTCCAGTAAGCGCCACTGAGCTGCATTGCACAGAGGTGGTCCAGGCCGTGCCACATTTTACACCTCTCTTCAACGCAGCTCTGTGGCACTTACTGGAGGTACCTAGTGGGCTAGTTGGACCCTAGGGACCCTCAGGATTCAAATGAACTTAATCTCCCAACTAAAAACGGACACAGGGCGTGTTTACACAGTGGTGAAGGGAGGGGACGGGGCCTGAGTTAACGTGTGCAAAAACACCCTGTGGCCTGTTTTAAGAGGTAGTTTTAATCCCCCTGCCCTATTATATACTAGGGGCTTACAGAGGAGGTCATGCTAATCACAGGGGGACCCCAACGCATAATGTTCCCTAGTGTATGTAGGTGTTTTCACTGTATTCCAAGTGTCTTTTAACATAGCACTGGCTCTAGGACTGGTTAGTCAGACTCAGTTACCACAAGTATCCGTCTGAAAAAGTTGAGGGTACTGGATGATTTTGCAACAAGGCTTCTTTCTGCTCTTCTTTTTGTTCTTTCTGCATGTTATCCTTCTTCCTGCACTTTTGTTCGTCTTTGAGGACTTCTGTTGCTTCTTTCTGCACTTCTGTTTTTTTCTTTCTGTGCATTTTTTCTTTCTGTGCATTGTTTCTTCTTTCTTCACATGTCCTATCTCTGTAGGCATAGTTAAAAATTAGCATTTAAAAAACCTTTGAAATTCACAGGAAAAACCATAGGTTTCAGGCACGTTATAGTTAGGAATTAGCATTTAAAAAACCTCAGAAATTCACTGAAAAAACCATAGGTTTCAGGGGTGTTATAGTTAGCTGGACTTTTCACTTGTACAAAACCATGGAAATTCCCCCGTTATAGTTAGTTCAGCTAACTATAACTCGCGCGCCCGCAATGCACTGCTGATGATGTCACATATTACATCACTCATGACATGGTCAGTGACATCACTCATGACATCCCTGATGACATCACTGATGACATCACTGATGACATCATCCTTGTGATAGAGTGGCAGACCTCCTCTCACCCTAATATAACCTTTGATACACACATTCAAAAATAGAGACTAAACTTTTCAAAACAATGGACATACCAATACCAGTTACAACAACCTCTTTAGAAATTCTAAGATCCACATACACATCCACTCATTCACCAACAGTCCTATACAGTCACTCATACATGTATTCACTCATCATATGTACTCATACACCTTAACATCCTGTTACACAATGCCACTCATCCATAGAGTTACTCACAAACATAGTCACTCATGCTAATAAAGAATCAAACTTACGTTTATTTGCATATACAGTTATACACACACCACCACACTTACTTCTACGGAAACTTACACATACTTAGTCTTTTAAACAATCACTTATAGAAACACATACTTATTCATACAGGAACTCTTTCAATCTCTCACTCTCACATATACTCACTTATATACACCAATAGTCACATATACTAGTTTAAAACATATGTAGTTACTCATAAAGACACTATTGAGACAGTCATTCACTCACTAACACACCCATACACACACTCATCCACCCATACAGTCCTGCACACATGCTGTCTTCAACACATACAAAGAGTGAGTCACTCATTCATGCACCTATGCACTACGTAATACCCCCCACCGAACCATGCAGACACTCAGACAGATACTCAAAAAACCAACTAATAACCTATATAGACACCCATGTAGCTACTCACCAACCCATGCAGCCACTTATACACAAAGTGAGAGACTGATACAGATATTTACATATTTAAACATTACTCACTAAGCCATGTATTCACTATGATACACTTAATCAGTCAGTTACACAATCAATTTTTCAAAAACAAATCATCCATTTAGACACTTATATACCCATTTATTCTTCCATCGACCTTGAGATGTACATATATAAAACATATTTAATTTTCAGAAAAACACACATTCACTGGATGATGTCATCAGTGATGTCATTTGAGATTTCAACAGTGATGTCATGAGTGATGTCACTGACCATGTCATGAGTGATGTAATATGTGACGTCATCAGCAGTGCATTGCGGGGGCGCGAGTTATAGTTAACTGAACTAACTATAACGGGGGAATTTCAATGGTTTTGTACAAGTGAAAAGTCCAGCTAACTATAACACCCCTGAAACCTATGGTTTTTTCAGTGAATATATATATATATATATATATATATATATCATCCTCCTGCAGCTTGAAGAAGCACTCGACAGGCAGGTAAGTAAACATCCATTTTATTGCAGAGATGAAGATGTCATTTCACCCGTTATTTTCCCTTTCAGGCTACGCGTTTCAGAGCTGTGCACTCCTTCTTCTTGGTCTCGTTGGTGGAAATCGGAATTTGGCAGTCCTCGATGGTTCCCCATGTTGCATTACACTTAGTGGTGTGCAAATCCAGTACAAGCTTAAGTAGCTTCAAAGTATGTTGGGACTTGTAGTTGCCACCTGCCATAATTACCAACCACCGTGGGTCCCGCGACTCACCAACTAATTAAAAAGGTTCAGGGGTTCTGTACAAGTCCTCTGAGTTTCAGGCACTTCAGTGCGCCCTGGATGAAAGGGCACCTTCATTAGTGTAATGCCCCTGCTGTGCTGGTTGAAGCAAGACACTTTCTGCTTTCACGGACCCTATTCCATTGGCTCTTGCCTTCTGTAGGTGGTGCTCCTTCCACAGCCAAAGCCGCTGTGTTCACATTATCCTCCAATTCGCTCCTGCAGCTTTAAGAAGCATTGGACAGGCAGGTAAGTGAACAACCACTTTATCGCAGAGATGAAGATGTCATTTCACCCGTTATTTTCCCTTTCAGCCTACGCGTTTCGGAGCTGTGCGCTCCTTCATCCTGGGCTCATTGGTGGAAAGCGGAATTTGGCAGTCCTCGATGGTTTCCCATGATTCATTACACTTAGTGGTGAGCAAATCCAGTTCAAGCTTAAGTAGCTGCAAAGTATGTTGGGACTTGTAGTTGCCATCTGCCATAATTACCATGCACCGTGGGTCCCGCGACTCACCAACTAATTAAAAAGGTTCAGGGGTTCTGTACGAGTCCTCTGAGTTTCCAAAACCGGAACATGCACTCCAAATAGTCTCTTTCCCTATGCATTTCAGAGCGGCTGCTCCTTCTTATGGGGAGATTCTGACCAGCAAGGAACCACTACAACATTCATTTCCGCTTATGACATGCACTCCCAGGTGAGTAGCATATCAGGAGTTGTAGTGTGCTTTTAGTCAGGCAAACTTCCCATGAAGAAGGAGCAGTCGCTCCAAAACACATAGAGAAAGAGACTATTTGGAGTGCATGTTCCGGTTTTGAAATAAAGATTCAGCAGAAACATTTCACGTGGAGTGGCCTCCTTAAAGATCTGGGGCTTTGTTGGAGATGTGTACACGGCAGTTCCGGCCATGAAGGATGCACCGCCTGTGTAAAGACGGGACTGCAAGGCTTGAATTGGTTTAGCCTGTCAGCAGCATGTAAAATTTTGAAATGAAAACAGACTGGCATCTCTGAGGCCCACCGGAGGTCTAGAATATTGGTTTAAATTGAATGCAGATTGCCTGACTATTACACGGACCCCACTGGAGAGGAAAAAGCACACTACAACTCCCGACATGTTACTCATGTGGGAGTGCATGTCATAAGCAGAAATGAATGTTGCAGTGGCTCCTTGCTGGTCAGATTCTCCCCATGAAGAAGGAGCAGCCGCTCCGAAACAAATCTTTGCGAAATTTGCAAAACTAATGAGGTGGTCTGGTCAGCTCCTGTGTTGAAAGTTTCCGGGTAATTCGTCAAGCGGGTGCCAAGAAAAAGGGGGATCCCAAAATGCATTTTCTCCATGTTTATTTCCGTAGGTCACAGCTACAGCCCAAACTCCTGAAAGGTATTACACCCAATTTTGCAAAAACATAGGGGCATATTAACAAGGGCTTTATCTCCACTTTTTTGGCTTTAAAAGCCAAAGAAGCGGAGATAAAAATATCGCCCTATCAACAACAGGGTGCTAACATGCAAAATTGCATGTTAGCACCCTTTTTCACTACGCTTCCCTTTGCATCTCTAATGAGATGCAAAGTGGGTGTTCCAGAGCAAAATAATAGGAGAAATGTCACTAAGCGCCATTTCTCCTATTATCAAGCTTCACGCTAGCCATGTAATCAAATAGGAGGTGGAGTATATGGCTAAATCCACCACTGGCTATCAACAAGGATATCCCTATCCTTGTAGTTTTATCACTGCATTACCGGTGATAACGTCCCAAAATGCCGCTATCGCTGGATTTTTTATCACCTAGGCGGTTAGCGTTGTTAATAACGCAATAACTAGGCGATATTATCCAGCGATAGCGGGCGTTAAAAAAATTAACGCTAAGCGCCCTTAGCGTTAATTTTTTCTGTTCCTTGTTAACATGCCCCGTAGCTCTTTGTCCGGAGCACTCTTATTGTTAAATGGTTTAAATCCATTTAGTAGATGTTGAGAAATTTAAACTTTCTCAGATATCCATATCTCAAGTCTGCGATCTGATTAGCTGCCAACAGTTCCAACCAGGATGTTTTGGCAGCCATCTTGTGACTCGGTTGAACCGAGTCACAAGAACAAAGGTTAAAAACGGATAAAAACAAGAAAAGGAGGTAGGGTAGAAACACCCTGACCATCGAGGCCAGCTCAGTGAGTCCCACAGTAAACTGAGGAAGTTAAAAAGCATTTTTTTTAATTTTCATCGGGAGTCCTGCCGGAATTTAAAAAAAAACACAAAGCTTGTTCTCCCGTGCTTCATTTCTTTTGGGCCCAGGTGGGGCAGGTCCTGGGAGAAATTTTAATTAGCCAACTCCCTGGGGCTTTAAAAATAAATAAATGCGTGGGGGCCTCCTGCCCCCCATGCAGCCTTCGGAACCACCACCTCCTGAGTGCTATTTCTTTGGGTCCTTCACGCAGCTGTCATGGCTAAGAATGTGTGCTTTCTCCTCATTTCCACTGTGAAAAGATCGCTGTAATCCCTGATGAAGGTGGTTGCACCCTTGCTTTTCTCGAGCGCAAAACCTCAGGCAGTTCCTGTGACCAGGAGGTTCTTTCTCATCATCTGCAATTGAGATAAGAGATAGTGTGCAGACCTTTTATATCAGGCATGTAATCTTGCCGAGAACCCCCTTCGTTTGGCTTCACCCCATATGCATTAGGGGGATGCAACGTCTTCCTGCTCTTTTCCCAGAATGATGACAGTTTACTGAAAGCACCCCAGTGCGTTTCCCGCTCGGTGGCAAACTTACAGACACACAAGGTCACTGGAGACATTTGTTTGGGTCCTTCACGCAGCTGACTGATTAGCCATCAGAGAGTACTCCAGTCGAGTACAGGTATTGCACAAAGCAGTGGCCTATTCTTGGCTAAATATGTAGGGCAGGAGTCATCCTGGCACAATGGTCTTGTCACAAAAATTAAACCTCAACAGGAAGCACTTACAGATATAAGGAAAGCAGGTGCCTGAGTTGAAGCTCCACTTTTGTAACACATTTATCAGCCTAACTTGGCGGGCATGGTCATTGCTAAGAAAGTGTGCTTTCTCCTTATTTCCACCTTGAAAAGATCACTGTAATCCTTGATGGAGGTGAATGCACCCTTGCTCTTCTCGAGTGCAAAACCTCATGAAGTTCCTGTGACGGGGAGGTTCTTTCTCGTCCTGTGCTGCCAAGACAAGAGATTGTGCCCTGACCTTTTATAACAGGCATGCAAACTTGCTGTAAAGCCCTGCCCGTTTGGCTCCGCCCCACAAACATTAGCGGGATGCAACATCTTCTCGCCTTTTTCCCAGAATTATGGACAGATTAGTGAAAGCACCCCAGAACGTTTCCCGCTCTGTGGCAAAGTTACAGACACACAAGGTCACTAGAGACATTTCTTTGGGTCATTCACGCAGCTGTAGTGTGGGAGATGCACTATATGTTTCCCCATCGAGAGAGCACTACTGATTAGCCATCAGAAAGTACTCTAGTCGAGTACAGGTATTGCCACAAAATGGTAGCCTCTTCTTGGCTAAATATGCAGGTCAGGATTCATTCTGGCTCGATGCTCGTATCACAAAAATTAAACCTCAACAGGAAGCACTTACAGATATAGGGAAAGCAGGTGCCCGAGTTGAAGCTCTACTTCTTTAACGCATTTATCAGCCTAACTTCGAGGACATGGTCATGGCTAAGAAAGTGTGCTTTCTCCTCATTTCCACCGTGCATGAAAAGATCGCTGTAATTGTTGATGGAGGTGGTTGCACCCTTGCTTTTCATGAGCGCAAAACTTCATGCAGTTCCTGTGACCAGGAGGTTCTTTCTCATCATCTGCTGCTGAGACAAGAGATGGTGTGCTGACCTTTTAAAACAAGCATTCAAAGTTGCCGAGAAGCCAGACCGTCTGGACCCATCCCATATACATTGCAACGTCTTCCCCCCCTTTTCCCAGCTTACTGACTGCACCCTAGCATGTTTCGCGCTCAGTGGCAAAGTCACAGACACACAAGGTCACTGGAGACATTTTTTAGGGTCCTTCACGCAGCTGTAGTCGCAGGCCAAACCCCCTTTCTCCACCACTCCGCAAATGGGCCTCGTGGTACGCTCTTGGTTGGGGCATGAAGTCACCTTTCCATTTTGTGGGTCCCTGGGTGTCACCTAGCCCTCCTGTTACCTCCAGTAAGCCCCACACAGCTAGATTACTGAGAGGTGGTCGGGGGCCATGCCCCCTTTCATCACCACTCAGCAAACGCACCTCCTGGCACAGTACTTGTTGGGGGATAAAGTCCTCTTTACTGCAGAAGGACCTTGGGGGCCAAGAAGCCCTCCTGGTACCTCCTGTAAGTCATATGCATCGGAATACCTGAGTGCTGGTCAGAGTCTCAGACCCTTTCCTCCACCACTCCGCAAACGTGACTTCTAGTAAAAAAACCTTAGAAATTCACTGAAAAAACACAGGTTTCAGCGACATTATAGTTAGAAATTTCTATTTTAAAAACCTTAGAAATTCACTGAGAAAAACACAGGTTTCAGGTACGTTATAGTTAAGAATTAGCATTTAAAAAACTATATAAATTAACTGAAAAAAGCAAAGGTTAGGAGGATGTTATAGTTAGGCTGACATTTCACTCGTACAAAACCAAAGAAATTGCACTGCTGATGACGTCACACATTACATCACTCATGACATGGTCAGGGACATCACTGATTAAATCACAGATGACATCTCAAATGACATCACTGATGAAATCACTGATGACATCATCCACATATTCTCTGATGCACTTACTCACACTCTCCTATACATTTTCATACACCCACTCTGAAATTCAGATACAAATCTCAAAACCATAGACAGACCAATAGCAGTTAGTGCATACCCTCTCACTAATTCCTAGGTCTAAACACACATCCAGTCACTCACCCATACAGCCACTCATACATGCAGTCACTCACCAATACACCCACAGATATATGTACTTATACACCTATCCAAACACTCACACACCGCCACTCACCCATAGAGTTAGTCACACAACTAGTCACTCACCCAAAGAGTCAAGCAGACTGACGTTTACTCAATGACACAGTTATATACACAGCACATCACTTATTCCTAGAGATACTTACACATACTTACTCTCTTATACAATCACTGACACCAGCTCACATGTATCTATACAGTCACTCTCACAATCACTCACTCTCAAATCTAGTCACTTATATACTCCAACACTCACATATACTGCCATACACATATGCAGTTACTCACCCATACACCACTAAGATATCCATTCACATACACACACTCACTCACCCATATAGCCCCTCGGAGAAGCACTCATGAACCTATACACCCAGTAAATCACCCACCCACACATCCCTGCAAGGCGTCACACCCCCCCACCTACCCACACCGACACTCAGGCACTCATATAGGTACTCAGACAACCAATCAATAACCCATAAAGACACTTATGTAGCCACCCACCAACCCATGCAGTCACTTACACACAAACTGACAGACTGATACAGACATTCACACAGATTAGTCACTCAACCGTACATTTTCTGAGACACATACAATCACTCACTTATACAGTTAGTCACGCACCCACTGAATCATCCACACAAACACTCATACACCCATTCATTCTTCAATACACCATGGTATATGTTATAACAATATTAGGGTTCCTATGACACACCTTCATATATTTAATAGATCTATAGATATTAAAGATCGAGTTTATAGAAAATATAGGGTACAATTTTCCCTCTCCTTTTTCATATTAAACAGAATATAGTGACAGGAATTCAAAACATTGATTCAACACAAACCAATTTTAGTGAAGAACTGTATTTCTTTATTCTTTCTTTTATTCTTGTCCGTGAAGATTTTTCATTGTTTGTCATAAAATATTCTCAGCACATTATAGCCAACACGTGTTTCGTCTTGTACTAAGACTTTCTCAAGGCTGGAATAATAAACACACCAACATAAGTATATAAACACAAAAGGACAATCCCATAAAACATTTTAAAATACCCAAGAAAACATATCCATTAAACAGAGTGCCAAAATTGTCACAGGAATGGTGGCATGAGCAATCATACTCTTGCAAGGAAAAACACCTAAGAAATTATAAAATGACCAGGACAAAGTATCCATGGGACAATAAGATAAAGTTGGCACAGAAATAGTGACACGAGCAGTCGTGTTAGTAAGTATTGACCAGGGAATAAGCTTTATGTGTGCTTTCAGTATTGTAACCTTGTGTCACCAAACACAAAAGGAAAAACAGCATACCAGAAAAAGTTGAAATGTGATCATTAACAAGAAAAGTGAAATAAACTAAAATAGAGGAATGAGCAAAATATTAAAGTCCCAGCTCACCAAAAAGAGCACCAGTGAAATCCTCCTTAAGTGTAACCAAAAACTCTGGACAATGTATGCGTTGAACCTACCCTTTAAATATGCAACTGAATGTCAAACGGTAATAGTGACCCAGGCCCTTTGAAGTAAGATGGGCTAAGTAAATCGACTGATGAATGGGTCTTGATGTAACCTATAGAAAACTGTAAAACAAAAATGTAAACCAAATCAAAACAATCCCTGACCATGTCCAGCAATGATTAGGACAAGATGTACCAAATGAGTTTAGAACAATAAATGTATAGAAAGTATATCAGTTTTTGGGAAGTCATCAGAATCAAATCCCGCTGATGTATACGAAATATAATATGGCTTTCTCCTCGTAGATCTGGGTCAAATGTATCAGACCATACCAACCCTTCTGGGCAGAACATCGTAATCCTGGTAATTTTTAGACAATTTAAATTGTAATTTAAAAATCCAAAATTTTAGGTAACGGAAGTACAGTGGTTATATAATACCAACTAGCTCCCAAATTTATGCTACTCGAATGTAGATTCTAAATAAGAAACTACCATCCTACATATAAATTGACTTTGTCCCTTTCTATCTCGGGATGAATGGCACTGTGCTAATCCTACGCTTAAAGACTTTGATAGAAAAGCAAACATTTGAGGTGAGCAAATTTAGAGTGTCGCTGGTGTTGAGAGTGCTCTATGTTGGAGCTACTTTCCACCGAAACTTGAGAACTAACCAGAGTTCTCTTTTTTTTCTTTTTTGACAAAAGTTGTGGTCAAACATAAGTTTGAGACTGTCAAAACATTAATACAGAATATCCTGGAAAAAGAAAAAGTAAGAAAAAATAAATAAAAAGCAGGACCTCATAGAATGACACAACAAATCGAGAAGAAGGAAAAGAAATAAAATAAAGGGAAAAAAAGAGAGAATTCAACCGATCCATTCTGTGATGGGGCTCCAAATTTTCCGGCTCCTTTCAGATCTGCTACGTCCTTTTAGACTGTATACTGCTAATTCCATACTATATATTGCCAACAGCCAAGCTCTCCAGTTTATAAATGTGGGGGAATCAGGACTGACCCATTGGGAAATTATGCCCGCTCTTAAAATTGACATAGCAATGAACACAAAGCTTTCCTCAGATTTGGTCCACCCTGCCTGATTTTGCTTCTGGTCAACCCCCACTAAAATGGGAGTTAATTGCAATTCTCTACCGATTATTTGAGCTAGAAATAATTCAATATCTTGTAGGTAATTAGACAATTTGGGACAGGAAAGGAACATATGAATTGTGTCAGCAGCCAAGATGCCACATCTGCTGCACGAGTTCCCATGATTATTAAACCATCTCGAGATTTTCCCTGGGGTGTAATATAGATCGAAAGCTGACATGTAGTGCTGGGCCCTCAGACTGCCAGTTATTAAAGTCTTATTGGCCAGCTCCAAAGAAGCTTCCAGGTCAGTTCTCACTTGGCCAAATTTCCTGTCCCACCTGTCCTTTTGAATAGTTAAGTCGTCGGGCAAACCAGAAATAAGTATTTGATATATTAACTCGATCCGGGGCCTTTTCTCAATAGTCCCCATCAAAGGAATTTTCCCAAACTTATCTTCACCTGGTGTTACTAGGTTAAGCAGGTAGCTCCGAATTTGTAAAAACTTAAAAAAGTGCCTGGTAGGGAGCCCATATCTATCTTGTAAGTCGGAAAAAGATGTTATATGACCCTCAGAAAAGAAATCGCCCAATACATTAATTCCTAAAGTACCCCAGCTAATAGTGATCGAGTCCTGAAAGACTAGCGGCAGCAGACCGTGAGACAGAAGAGGGGTGTGAGCGTTAATATTGAATATGCCAAAACGCCATCTGATTTTTTTCCAAACAGAGTAGACAGGTTGCATTACTTTGAATTTGACTTTCTTATAGTAACTAGGTTCAACGTTTCTAACTAAGCAGTTGCAAGCGTCTTCCCCTAATAGGACCTCGAAGATTGTAGGTCTGGCAAATTCCGGCACCACCGCCTTTCCTCCGACCAATAATATACCCATTTGCTGTAAAAGTGCAGCCCAGTAATATAGCGTTAAGGAAGGTAGGCCCCAGCCACCCCTTGATCTAGGGAGTATTAGCCATTTAGCCTCCCGTCTAGATTCATAATAACCCCACAAGAATCTCGTGCAAGCCCTTTCTGCACTGGAGATAAGGTGCGCTGGGGATTCTATGGGGATAGTGCGAAATAGATATAAAAAAATATTAGGGAAATCAGGCGATAGGAAGAAGGACTGACTTCTGGTTTTATCCTTTTTCTTAAAGACTACGATGGTAGTATTATGCCAAGAGTCAGGAGTCTGACAATTCTGTGCAAGTAAAAATAAAGATTCAAGCTCTCCGAATAGAGTATGCCTAAATGTACGATAGAATTCAAGGGGCAGTGAGTCAGGACCAGCAGCCTTCCCTGCTGCCAGTAAGGCCATCGCTAGTTCCATCTCCTCCCTGGTTATCGGGGCGGAGAGCATAGCCCTCTGTTCCGGTGTGACCTTGGATGTTTTATAGTCACACAGAAATTCCCCACCCGGCATTTCTTCTTCGTGCTTGTCCGGAGAGTAGAGCGTCTTATAGAACTCTTGAAATACCTCCAAAACCTTGCCCGGTTGATCCTGAATCTGGCCATTTTTGTCCTTGATTCGGCATATCTGGTTTGAAGCTGCCTTCCGTTGCAACCTTTTGGCCAACAGTCTGCCAGTATTTTCGCCGAACTCATAAATATCAGTTTTATATTATGAGAACTTAGCAGCAAGTTCCTCCCCAAAATGTTGATGTATGCTATTTCTAGCAATTGCTATCTGACGTTGGCATTCCTCTCTTTTGTCCTGATCTGCATTTACACGAACAAGCTTTTCCTCTGCTTCCTGGCGAAGAAGGGAAAAACTAAGGGTCTCCCCCCTCGCAGCTGCATTAAAAGTGTCCCAGACAGTTATCTCGGATGCTGTACCCTTGTTCCGATGAAAGAAATCCGTTATCCAGTTTGTCATATACCTACAGTATTCTTGGTCCAGCAGCAACTTTCGCTCAAATGTCCAAGTTGCCACCGTTTTTTTTGGGCCACTAGATGGAATTTGCATTATTAACGGATTATGATCCGAGATTACTCTAGGGTGCAGTTCGCAGCTAGAAACAAAAAAATAATCCAAACGTACAAATTTACTGTGGGGGGCTGAAAAAAACTTATCGCCAAAGTCTGTCTGTCGCAATGTTTGCCATACGTCTACCTTGCATGTTCAAGACAGAGTCCCCGTATAGCTTTGAAAGTCTTACCCTTCCTTCCAAGATATGGGGTATTACTATACAAATCAAAATTAGCATTCAAATGAATATTAAAGCCCCCACATAGAACTTTAGGAGAGGGCCATAGAGCAAGTTCGATACTCAAGAAATTTAAGATAGAGGGGTCATCAAGGTTAGAACCATACAGGGAACAGATAGTGTAGAAAGACCCTTTAATTAGTATGTCAGCCATTACCCAGCGGCCTAAATTGTCGACCTTCACTTGCTTAGTAATAGCAGTGCCTTGCCTAGCCATTAGGGCAACACCCCTAGTGGTTGTGGTTTGTCGAGTACAAGCAATAAGATCAAGACCCAGTTCTTTTAGCCAAGCCCAGTTGTTCCAAGAAACATGAGTCTCCTGTAGGCATAACAGATCTATATCCAAGTGCCTCATAAGTTTTGCTAAGATGCCCCTCTTCTTTCTGTCATTTAACCCACAGCAGTTTAAAGAGCAGATTCGAATATAATTGTGCCTACCCGACATCCTTAATTGTTGGCCAGACCAGCCCAGTGCCCCCAAAACAGATCAGTACAGTTTTTCTATTCAGGATATAGCCAAAAATAAGATTAGCCAAATAATAATTTTGAAGTATACAGTATTGATTGCCACAACTGCAGTTAAAAGGAGCTATGTGTACCCCCCAGCACCCACCTCCCTTACCGCCCCTCCAAGTGACCCCCTACCCTTTTACCCTTATTGCCCCTACCCCAACCCTTACACCCGCCCCCCACAACCTTCTTCTTCTGAGGCTTGGGGACCAGTGGTCCCTGGTGATGCTGAGCCAAACAACCCACTCTCTCACCACTACACCCTAGATGTATTTAAAGATAGGAACATGCAATGAAGAACAAACAAAGAAAAAAAAAAAAAAGAAAATTAGTGCCAGGAAAAATCGGAAAAGACTAGCTAAAAAATTAGACAAATTGAAAAAAAACCCAATGAGAAGCAGAGAGCCTCCTGAGAAAGTTTAGTGACAATGTTAATTTGAACAAAAAGTCAATCGAATCACAGATAGTCAGCGAAATTCTGTCCACTAGCGGCTCTGATAGTTATATCAGACATTATGACCTGACTTTATCGAATGTAGATACTCTTTAGCCTGAGCTTCTGACTGAAAAAAATGAGCTTCCCCCTTAAAAAGCACTTTTAATTTCGCCGGGCTCAGAAGGAAAACCTGGGCTCCCTTCGCCTAAAATTCGGGCATCAATTGACGAAAATGCCATCGTAATTCGACTGTCTTCTGACAGAAGTCGGGTCACACAAAGAAACTACAGCTTTTCCCAGTTCTTTTACGATCGGGCCTAGTCAGATCGTACAGAGATTCCCGGGCCAGGAAATTATTAAGAGAGATCAAGATGGCCCGAGGGTGACTGACAGACAGCCACACTGAATTACGCTGGTTAAATGGGAAACGGTGCGCCCTTTAAATTTGAGTCTTCCAGTCCCATTGAGGAAGATCTGGAAAAGCTTCCTCAAAAAGTTCGGTCACAAATTGGCGGATGTTAGCACCTTCCTGACCCTCCAGGATGCCCAGGATTCTAAGATTATTTCGCCCTGCCTGATTTTCCAAGTCAGTCAGTTTAACAGAGTGTCTTCTCGGGCCATCTGCATAAGTTCCGTCTTAGTTTTCTGCGATGCCAGTTCATCTTCAAGTTGAGAAATCCTGGTTTCTGCTTCTCCAATTCTTGTGGAAAAGTCTGAGCATGTCTTAGCTATCCTACGGATAGAGTTTTGCAGTTTCCTGCAGGCGCCTCGTGTATGGGAGCTTTTGACCCTTGCCTCCTCCCTATGTGTCATCATCACCTGATAGATTGTAGACAAGGTGATCTCGTCAGGACAGCCAGGAGCTATAACCGTTCTGGCAGATAATGCTCCATCCGTTGTGCTATTTTTATCTCCCAAGTCTGGTGAGTAGGAATAGTCCCTGGACATAGCTCCGGTAACCTCCTTCAGCGGAGCAGGGCAAGTAGGGATTACTCTCGATTTTTTCACCGTCTCTGGGTTCAGCTGGGAGTGGCCATCATAGCCCTCCCAGTGGAAGCTGCTGGTGTCTCTCCCATCCCCAGCCCATTCTTTCTCCTGGGTGTCGTCCTCTGAAGAGTCGGATACATCAGATAAAGAAAAAAATTTATCCAATGTGTCATCCTCCCTATTAAGGTCAGAGCCTTCCTTCTGGGTACTCAAAGCTTCTGTTTTAGATGTATAATGTTTATAGGCACGCTGATTCTTGTGCTCCAGCTGGGGGGACTGCATCTACCAGAATGCATTACGTTTGCTGGGTAGAGATTAGGTCGTTTTCGTTTTCTGGCCCGTCTGGAAATTCAGTCAGGGTAGGACCTGTAGAGCCTACAGCCTGGCCCGATGCTGCACGACCAGTAACCAGCGATTCTGCACTCAAAGACAATTTGCTCTCTGGTAATAACAAAGATGTAGGGGGAGACCCCCCCATTAGTACGATCATCAATCACATCAGAACAACCATTTGAGATGAGGGCTCGTGAATTTGTTCCTCTACCCCCACCAGGGCACTGAGTGGTGACTTGATCTTCAGAGACTGTGTCTTGAACTCGCCGGTACAGTCTGTCTCCCCCGGCCAGCAGTATGATTCTTACTGGTGGTTTCCATCGAGGAAGGGGGGGCTGTCTGAGGGTTGCTGTCTTCCCTGCCAGCCTCCCTGATCTCGATGCCTGAGTCAGTCACAGGAGTCTTCGCTTGGCTGCCTGGAGCAGACGATGAGCCGCGACCCCTAAGGCTTCTGCTGGATGTCTTTGGCGGCATAGCGGCGATTGACGGCGTCCGCGCCGTTGTTCTGCTTGGGTTTTCGGATCAGATAGAACCCGCTCATCAGAGCCTCTCTAACCCAGCCAGAACGTTACCCCCTCCCTAGGGCCTATTCACAATAAGTAACCACATGTATATACCACCTAAGGACAGGGAATTCCTACTAAATATACCAAGACCTCTTATAATCGGCGGCCTCGCAATCCCATACGGATCCAGACCTCTCTGCCCATACGACAGTATCACAAGTGGCGGCCTCGCGATCCCATACGGATCCAGACCTCTCTGCCCATACGACAGTATCACAAGTGGCGGCCTCGCGATCCCATACGAATCCAGACCTCTCTACCCAGACGGCAGTATCAGCACAAGTGGCGGCCTCGCGATCCCATACGAATCCAGACCTCTCTACCCAGACGGCAGTCTCAGCACAAGTGGCGGCCTCGCGATCCCATACGAATCCAGACCTCTCTACCCAGACGGCAGTATCACAAGTGGCGGCCTCGCGATCCCATACGAATCCAGACCTCTCTACCCAGACGGCAGTCTCAGACACAAGTGGCGGCCTCGCGATCCCATACGAATCCAGACCTCTCTACCCAGACGGCAGTCTTAGCACAAGTGGCGGCCTCGCGATCCCATACGAATCCAGACCTCTCTACCCAGACGGCAGTATCAGCACAAGTGGCGGCCTCGCGATCCCATACGAATCCAGACCTCTCTACCCAGACGGCAGTTCATCCTATGATCACCATAACATACAAGAAGGGAATCGGTCTCACTATTCATCAGATCACACAAGGACTGCTAGTTCGAGCACAGCCTGTTGTCTGGTTCGAGGGGCTCCTCTCTCCCTTATTCAGTTACCACTTACCTGATCAGGGTTAACATCTGTTCATGTCAAGTCACAGCTGACTAGAAGAATAGGCTACCCTCTCATACAAGAACACGCAGCACATGTTGGTTCACTACAAACTGGGTACTTTATTACTCATTACATACGCAATCACATAACATTACAATATAACACATAACCTGCAAAGAAAAGTGAAAGGTTAAGTTGTACACTCTAATAAGAAAGGGTCGACATCACCTTAGTAGTGTGTAGCCTGCACTTCGTGGTCATCTAGGTTCCCTTCTCGTCTGTGCCTCGGCTCGCCTGGAAGTCACCCTTCCGCAGTCTGCACCCTTCTCCGAGTCACTGGAACCTCTTCCTTATCGGCTACTCTCTCCTCTCTGGCTATTCTGCTAGGAGAGTATCTGTCTCTCGGTTTTTCTCCGCCTTCAAGATGGCGTCTGTCTTCCCTGGAATAAGTAGTAGCTATACTGCTAACGGCTAGATGCCGCCTACGGACTGAAGCAAGTGCCAAGTAACTGCCTCGGGCTTTCACTAATATAGAGGTGCGTTTCCTCATGGAAAATTCCGGCCCGTAACCTGCCGCCCACCAAATTCTTGTACCTCCCCGTACCAAGGACACGTTCCCAGCCGGCCGGCCTGATGTAGTGTCTTCGGCATGAAGAAAAATACAATCCTTCGATAAGGGCCGGCCTGAACCGGTTCTCTCCAAGCGAATAACACCTCATAACTAAAACATTACATTTGACCTAGAAGCATCCCAAGCTGCCGGAGCAGAAAGAAAGATGGAGTCTCTCCCGTTTGAGGCCTACCAGGCCTGAATTCAGCACGGCTCCATGAAATACCCTCACTACAGGACAGGTTATCCCTAATACTAACGAATCTATCCCCTAGGCTATGTGTGCAAGCCCTGATCTATGGGGAAGGGCACAGGATCATGTCGAAGTGCCTAGTAAATAGGCTCCATTCACTACTCTAACCCTTAGACCTGGATGGTAAGAGACTGAAGTCACAGTCAATCACCCTTCAACACAAGAAGGCCGTGAAAATCGAGCAGTACATTTCACCCTTGACTTCAGTCTATTATACATCCATTAAACAGAATTAATATCTGTAGAAGAATAATATGAAACAAAACCAACTGATCTATGTCTAGTACTAGGGGTGCAGAATTGAAGCAGTGAAGGAATACACTGAATAAAGCAACAGATAGAAATCAAAATGCCGACAGTAATCAGAATACCACCTAATATTTGACGTAACATATACAAATCAGGTAACCAATTAAAGAGCCAGTCAAACCAGCCCTGGTCAATGTGTTTTCTAACTTCTTCTGTCAAGTCACGTAGTTTATCAATGTGAACTCGAATGGAATTTGTATGATCAGACAAGTTAAAACAACAAAGACCCTCAAAATCAGAACAATCGTGTCCATGTTTAAGCAAAAGATAATCAATGGCCGCTCGATTTTGCAAGATAGCTCTGCGTTCACCCTGGGCGTCTAATAGCATGTCAGACAGGACTGTAGAAGTATGATTAATGGATTTCACCATCCAGCAGGCCATTTTCTCAATAGATTTGGCATTATAAACAGCCAAAGCAGGAACACCAATAATTGAAATAGCCAGGCTAAGGTATTCAGACTTAGAATATAAATGCAAAGATGAGTCACAATCCTCCTGTAACCTCACTGTATCTCGAATCACACGAGAGTTGGCATTCGGATGTGATGAGAACATCAACAAACTCAATCTAGTAATGGCACAAGGGCCTCCAGAAATATTTGCGGGGATATATGGCCAAGAAGTATTACCACATGAGAAAAGCCATCCGGCAAGTAGTAACATTGTGCGATAATGACTGGGGGTAACTACCAAACTCTTGCAAGTCATGTTATTCTGAACAGAAGTACATGTTTTCGGTGTCCTTTGAAGGCACAAAGTTCGTTCATGAGCGGTGAATGAAGTGGCACCTTTCAATTTTAAACGCATACATTCAGAAATTGCACTAGGATTACACGTAAGGAAAAAACACAAATCACCCTGTGTGATATTATAGGTAACTATTTGGGACTGGATGGGGGGTATCGGGTCTGACAGTTCAGTACACAAGGGGCAATACTCATGGGTAGCAAAATCGCCCAGAAGAACATTGGGGCGAGCATTCGATATATTGAAAATATGAGTCAAAGTCTCCAACGAAGCAGGGACAGCAACCAAACAAGTTGCCAGAATGTCATTCACTGATCTCATCGGTGTCAAGCAGAAATGAGGGGCTTTAGTCACCCGTTTCGCTAATGAAGTCCAAAAGTTCGACGACGAATCCCACGCAGCGAAGGAACGCGACACTCGGGTTTTCAACTCATCCCGGGTTGATGGGATCCCTTCTCTCTCGTCGTACCAGCCCAAAAACAGTCCAACGCCGACACATCCTGCAGCAACAGTCCAAAGAATGATCTGAAAGAGAATCAAATACAGGCATTATTCATTCTCGTAAGTAACATTTGTCAGCCGGGACTGCTTCCCAGCTATCTTTCCCTGGTCTCATAACTAAAATGGTATTGTCTTGACCGGTTGCAATGACCTCTGCTTGTTCAGGGGGATTCTTAGGCCACTGCACCCAAACTCTGGCCCCAGGATTATCTGTGGAGCCAAAACCTTTCTGGCCTCGTACAGTTAGCAACGTTGGGGCAGTGCCTTTTGCGATCTCACCACTGAAAACAGGCATTATTAGCAATTGAGCCACTCGGTCAGTTTGATGTATCAGTAAGTCAACCTCACTGCTATTCAGCAGGAGCACCTTAATCTCTCCCTGATAATCACTGTCAATGATTCCTCCAAGCACCTGAACGCCTTTTACAGCCAGCCCCGATCTAGGGGCGATTAATCCGAAATTCCCAGTTGGTATATGAACACCAACACCGGTTTCAATGATGACTCGATCCTTACTTTTTATAACGGTGTCATCCATGGCATGCAAGTCTAAACCTGCCGACCCTGGGGTCGCTCTACATGGAGCCAAAGCTCCGGGAGTAATTTCCCAGTACATCACAGTCTCTCTAATTTCATTGGGCTTAGCATCAACATTCGGAGGAAACAAACGCATAAGTGGGGATTCAGCATTTAGAAAAGGACAGTTATTCAAAATCAATAGCGCTTGAGGCAAAAAGTCTCGCCAATTCTTATACTTGTCATCTGTTAATTTGCGTAATTGGTCTTTCAGCAGGCCATTCAACCTCTCCACAAGACCCGAGGCCTGTGGATAATATGGTATATGAAACACCCATTCAATATTGTTTTCCACACAGAATTCCTGTACCAATCTTCCACGAAAATGGGATGCATTATCAGATTGAATTTGGAATGGCACACCATAATACATCATAATCAATTCCAATGTTTTAATAGTATTCAATTGGGTAGCTTGCTTACAGGGAAGGGCCACCAGCAGGCCACTGTATGTATCAACAATAGTGCAAACATATTGACAATTCCTACTCATAGGAAGTGGGCCGATGTAATCAATCTGCCAAATTTGAGCGGGCAATTTCCCGCGATGCAAATGACCTTTAACAATTTGGGGCACTTTACGCTGCCTGATATGCTGACAAATGGGACAATGCAGAATAACATTTTTGATTAAATCTAGGGGAATATAAATTCCTCGATCAGCAGCCCACCTGCTAGTGGCTTTCTCTCCAAAGTGTCCTGCTTTCTGGTGGGCCCATTTCGCCAATCCCGCAATATCAGAATCTTGCCTGTCCACCACTGCCTCAGCAATTTTAGATTTCTCATCTGCAATGTTATGAAAATATTTGTCAAGAGAGTCTATCGGGGTATGAGCATCCACATGGAAGATTGTAACAGTACTCTGTGGGAGCATTTCCCAAATCTCCTGCCATAATTCTTTTCCCCACAGTTCTTTTGAATGCAATTTCCAACTATGGGAATGCCAAGTCGGTAACCAAACTGCCAGTCCATTGGCAGTAGACCAGGAATCGGTGAAAATATGACATGTACCAGGTAACTCTTGTTTCAGAACTTGATAAACAGCATAGAGTTCAGCAAATTGACTGCTCTTACCCTCACCAGTTGTGCTCAGCAATTTTTGTGTGATCGGATTATAGGACACCGCCTTCCAGTGCCGTTTCGTCCCTATGAACCTTGCTGAACCATCCGTAAACCAGACATGGTTTCTGTCCTCTGCGGACAAATCATCAAAAGGTCTACCCCACTTAACAGGAGACTCCTGTACTAAAGGTACTGAACATTCACTCTCAGTCTCAGTCGATGGCGCTCGCGCCACCTGCTCATGCAAAGATGCAACTCCTTTTTGTCCCACACGTGCCCTGTCTTGTATATACCATTTCCATTTAATCACACTCGCCTCTTGAGCGTGTCCAATTCGGTGAGTTTTCGGCGAACTCATAACCCACTGCATGATAGGAATTTCAGGTCGCAAAACTATATCATGTCCCAAAGTCAATTGCTCGGTATCCACCAGAGCCCAATAACATGCAAGTAACTGTTTCTCGAAAGGTGTATAACGCTCACCAGCATCAGGTAACTTTTTGGTCCAGAAACCTAACGGTACTCTACTCCTGCCTTGTTTCTGCCACAAACTCCAATTCGCATAAAGGCCTTGTACAGACACATTCAAATCCACATCACCATCACGTACAGGCCATAAATCCAGAGCATGCTGAATTGCTTCTTTTGCCAGACTGAACGCATCTTGCTGTGGTTTCTCCCATTCAAATGCATTCTTTTTACGAGTGACACGGTACAAAGGGGCCAATATTTGACTCAAATGAGGAATATGCTGGCGCCAAAAACCAAACAAACCAATGAAGCTTTGGGCTTCTTTCCTATTCCTCGGAACTGCAAAATCAAGAATTTTCTGTTTAACCTGAGGGATCACTTCTCGGTGCCCTTCATGCCAATTAATACCCAAAAATTTCACAGCCTGGGACGGACCTTGTAATTTATCCGGGTTGATTTCCCAACCTTTCTCACGCAGGCACTCAATGACTCTGTCTAATTGGGTCTGAACTTCCTCTTGTGTTTCGCCTTGGATCAAAATATCATCAATATAGTGACATATCTGAATTTGCGGATGAACCGGTACCTCAGCCAAATGCTCTGCCACCAGCCGGTGACATATCGTAGGACTATGCACATAGCCCTGAGGAAGACTTCTAAACGTCATCTGACGCCCGTTCCACGTAAAACTGAATTGTTCCTGACACTCAGGGGCAATCGGAATCGAAAAGAAAGCATTAGCAATATCAATGGACGCATACCATGTACCTGGATGTTTTTGGATTCTTTCAATTAGGGTAATAACATCCGGTACTGCAGCAGTCAAAGAGGGTGTGTGTTTATTCAATTCTCGATAATCAACAGTCATGCGCCAAGAATTATCACTCTTACGTACAGGCCAAACAGGATTATTCCAAGCAGAAGTAACTGGGGTTATAACTCCTGCATCCACCAACTCCTGAATAGTGGTACTAATCTCTTCATGACCACCTGGAATACGATACTGCTTCTGACAAACCACTTTTGTCGCCTGGGGAACTTTTATGGGGGGCATTCTTAAACGACCAACCCGTACAGGCCTGGACGATATATAATGTGTAGTTCCAAATTGGTAACATCCATCATCTAAATGCAAAGTCATTCCTTTCAAAATATCAATTCCAATTATGAATTCTAAGAGTGGCACCACTAATACAGAGTATTCTTTTCTAGGAATTCTACCTATTCTCATTTCTAGTAAAGTTTGAACTGCGGGAGTTTCCTTTCCACCTAATCCGGTAATTGTAAAAGGCTGACCTTTAAACTTCTTTGATTTTCCATGAATAAGAGTGGCCTCCGCTCCTGTATCTACCAATGCTCGGGCCCTTTGGATATTACGATGTCTCCAATAAATATCAATATCTACATAGGGTCTATTATCTCTGTGAGCCCATCTGTGTACTGGAGCTTGTCCTATTTCCTAGTCATTTTTACTGCATTCTGTGTACCAGGATAAATCAGGATAAAGACTCTCACGTTTCTTAGGTATCGATACCTCCTGTTCATATCCATTTCCATTACGAAATGGATTCCTGTCCTCTGCATTGTACTGCAGGTTTCGATCGGCCAATCTGTGTCGATCCTCTCTCCTTCTCAACTCAGGGGATTGATCCCTATCATCTCTACGTCTGCTGTTAACATAATCATCTCTCCCCCTTTCTCTTTCCCCCTCTCTCTCTCTGTCTCTCTCCCGACGGGGGGACAAATCACGTACATAACATCGATCATCCCGACGATCAGAGCGCCCACGGCGGTCGTCATCACCGCTACCGTCAGAACAACCACGATCACACTCAGTCGTCCGAACACGCCGGGCACCCTCCTTTCGATCCAAGCCACGTTTGCGAAACATTTCCCACAAACGAGTAGTAGTCTCACCGTCAATGTCCTCCTTCCGCACACCATCGGCCAGAAGACCAGAAAAGATATCACGTCTAGTAAGTTTATTGTCACCAGGAGTACGAGTGTCAGGCCGGGACTGACGTTCAGGTTTAAACCACTCACCCAACTCACCGAGTTGGCGTACCGATTCCAGCACCGTAGATAACACGTTACCAGTCTGATTAATTAATAAAGTCATCATGACCTGCTTATAGGCAACAGGGGAAGAACGAATAATACGATTCCGCACAGAAGATGTCAACAAACCATCAAGCAACCTGTCAGCAGTACCCAGAAAAATTGCCGTTTTCATCACCTCCTCTTTGAGACGTTGTGCAGCGTCGCGCAAAGTATACCACGGTTTGTCATTCACAGGCCAGTCAGACTCAGAAGGATATTTTTGATTACAACCCTCAGTCGCCAATTGAAGCAAAGAAATTTGACCACCACCATTAAAGTTACAAAAATGATCCTGTACAGTAGAATCCGAACTCAAGGAACAAAACTTCAAACAATCGCCAGTATCCAACATAATGCCAGCAGCGCCCAGTTCATAAAGGCGCACCATCCATGTGAGTAAGGTCTCACCAGCTCGCTGCCGAAATCGCTGCAAAATATCACTAATTTCTTGTTGAGTAAAATCCTCCAAAGAGTCTAAAGAAACACCATGCGGAGCATTGGGAGCCTGCTGCAACTTTCGTCGAAAAACCGGATGCACCGAGACCGCGGGACGAGCATCACAAGGAGCTCGATCAGTACACGTAGAAGAACAATCAGTGCAAGAAGCATCGACCCCACTCGAAGGACGAGCGCAATCACGGGGTGCACCATCAGAGGCGCAAGAAGCAGATCTACAAACACGGCCGGAGCGAGAGGACTCGCGCTTGGCAGACTCCTCACCCGAGGAACAAGAATCACTCGAGTTCCAGATATTACCATCCCATTCATCAGGATTCCAATCTAGTCCGGCTTTCGCCACGACCAGACGCACCTTTCGCGTCGAAACCCGACCACGCCGATTCTTGTATTTATAACGAGCAATTCGCACAGCCGCCCTCTCGGCAATAGTTTGGTAAGTCTCAAGCTTGTCAGCAAGCAACTTATTTTGACACCGCAACAAAGTATGAGCATTCTGAATCTCAACAAAGTTCGCTTCCACATCCTTATGTGATTTCTGTAACTTCAACAACCTCTCATGCAGAAGTCTGTACGCAGACAGAACAATCCAACCTCTGCGCCCCAAAACGGGAAGCTCATCACCCTTCGATACCGGCGCCTTCTGTAAACAAGTAATCACATTAGCCGGCTCTGCCAGCTCCAAAAAAGAATTCCAATTCTCACTCAAACCAGTAGAATCAGCCCACTCACGGGCTAAGGCTTCATAAGGCGTTGAATCCCAGCCGGGAATATCAACGGGCAACTTAAAAGTAGATTTCGACTTTCTAGAAAACATCTCGGAAAAGAAAAAAAAAAAGAGAAAGAAGAAAAGAAGAGAGAAGAAAAAAACTATACACACAATTATATAAAAATAAAATACAAACAAAACCACGCACGCGCCGAAAGCAAACACAATACAACCACAACGCACACAGGTTTCGTAAACGGTTCGTGACGCCAAATGTTCTGCTTGGGTTTTCGGATCAGATAGAACCCGCTCATCAGAGCCTCTCTAACCCAGCCAGAACGTTACCCCCTCCCTAGGGCCTATTCACAATAAGTAACCACATGTATATACCACCTAAGGACAAGGAATTCCTACTAAATATACCAAGACCTCTTATAATCGGCGGCCTCGCGATCCCATACGGATCCAGACCTCTCTGCCCATACGACAGTATCACAAGTGGCGGCCTCGCGATCCCATACGGATCCAGACCTCTCTGCCCATACGACAGTATCACAAGTGGCGGCCTCGCGATCCCATACGAATCCAGACCTCTCTACCCAGACGGCAGTATCAGCACAAGTGGCGGCCTCGCGATCCCATACGAATCCAGACCTCTCTACCCAGACGGCAGTCTCAGCACAAGTGGCGACCTCGCGATCCCATACGAATCCAGACCTCTCTACCCAGACGGCAGTATCACAAGTGGCGGCCTCGCGATCCCATACGAATCCAGACCTCTCTACCCAGACGGCAGTCTCAGACACAAGTGGCGGCCTTGCGATCCCATACGAATCCAGACCTCTCTACCCAGACGGCAGTCTTAGCACAAGTGGCGGCCTCGCGATCCCATACGAATCCAGACCTCTCTACCCAGACGGCAGTATCAGCACAAGTGGCGGCCTCGCGATCCCATACGAATCCAGACCTCTCTACCCAGACGGCAGTTCATCCTATGATCACCATAACATACAAGAAGGGAATCGGTCTCACTATTCATCAGATCACACAAGGACTGCTAGTTCGAGCACAGCCTGTTCTCTGGTTCGAGGGGCTCCTCTCTCCCTTATTCAGTTACCACTTACCTGATCAGGGTTAACATCTGTTCATGTCAAGTCACAGCTGACTAGAAGAATAGGCTACCCTCTCATACAAGAACACGCAGCACATGTTGGTTCACTACATACTGGGTACTTTATTACTCATTACATACGCAATCACATAACATTACAATATAACACATAACCTGCAAAGAAAAGTGAAAGGTTAAGTTGTACACTCTAATAAGAAAGGGTCGACATCACCTTAGTAGTGTGTAGCCTGCACTTCGTGGTCATCTAGGTTCCCTTCTCGTCTGTGCCTCGGCTCGCCTGGAAGTCACCCTTCCGCAGTCTGCACCCTTCTCCGAGTCACTGGAACCTCTTCCTTATCGGCTACTCTCTCCTCTCTGGCTATTCTGCTAGGAGAGTATCTGTCTCTCGGTTTTTCTCCGCCTTCAAGATGGCGTCTGTCTTCCCTGGAATAAGTAGTAGCTTTACTGCTAACGGCTAGATGCCGCCTACGGACTGAAGCAAGTGCCAAGTAACTGCCTCGGGCTTTCACTAATATAGAGGTGCGTTTCCTCATGGAAAATTCCGGCCCGTAACCTGCCGCCCACCAAATTCTTGTACCTCCCCGTACCAAGGACACGTTCCCAGCCGGCCGGCCTGATGTAGTGTCTTCGGCATGAAGAAAAATACAATCCTTCGATAAGGGCCGGCCTGAACCGGTTCTCTCCAAGCGAATAACACCTCATAACTAAAACATTACATTTGACCTAGAAGCATCCCAAGCTGCCGGAGCAGAAAGAAAGATGGAGTCTCTCCCGTTTGAGGCCTACCAGGCCTGAATTCAGCACGGCTCCATGAAATACCCTCACTACAGGACAGGTTATCCCTAATACTAACGAATCTATCCCCTAGGCTATGTGTGCAAGCCCTGATCTATGGGGAAGGGCACAGGATCATGTTGAAGTGCCTAGTAAATAGGCTCCATTCACTACTCTAACCCTTAGACCTGGATGGTAAGAGACTGAAGTCACAGTCAATCACCCTTCAACACAAGAAGGCCGTGAAAATCGAGCAGTACAGCCGTCGATTGCACAACAGATGGAAGCGTAGCGACTTCAGGACTGTTCAAACTCCGGGATGCCAAATACCAAGGGAGTGGGATGCTCCGCGACCAGAGCAAAAAACGCCAAATCATTAGAGAAGACCGGCCAGCATTTGGGGAGTACTCAGCTCTTTTTCCATTCAGATAGCAAAGATCTTCATTTAAAAAGGACAAGTCAGCGGTGGAGAGTGAGACGGCAGCTCATTCAACCGTCCGGGCGGCCGCCATCTTTCCCACTAACCAGAGTTCTCTGCTTCTTTTTTTGCATATATATATTTTGCACTCGGTACACAGTGAAACATTGTGCAGTTTTGCCAAAATCGACGTTGAGAACCAGCAAGAATGAAATGGGCAGTTACAAGGTATTCTGGTAATTACAGTCCCGAACTTTGAGTAAGAACTAACGAAATCATGCAACGAAAAAAATACATTGATAACAATACCATTTGGGGGCTAACCTGAGACAAGAATTTGTACTTACCTTCGCTGCATTATTGAAAAATGTAGAATGGTGATAATTGTAAGCAAAAAAACTAATAACCAACTGCCCCTTTAAAACTGGAAGCATTGACGGTTGTCCTTTCTCAATGTCTCATGAGTTACGTTATATTTGAAATCAAATGAACCCACTGAGATCACAGCAAGCGGCTTATGATTAAGAGTCGTAGGACTCGAAATGCGTAATGCCTGTTGTTTTTCGAATAAAGAATCTTGTCAAGCACTGTTGGTGTGGCCCGTATTGCATTGCTGAAGAAGCGTGTTTTCTTTGGGATATATATATATATATACATATAAATATGTGTATACACACAAAATCTCTCCAGCCGGAGAGATAAAAACGGGACGAACTCTCGTATTTTTTTACTTTTTGCACTTTTTAATTTAAATCCTTCACAATAGCGTGTCACGTGAGCAAGGAATCAGGCATTCCGAAATGCGTAGATCTTGCCTTGCCTAAACATCCCGCTATTGTGAAGGATTTAAATAAAAAAGTGCAAAAAGTAAAAGAATACGAGAGTTCGTCCCGTTTTTATCTCTCCGGCTGGAGAGATTTTGTGTGTATATGGAGCGGCGAGGTTCTGTCGCAGGGAAACAAACCCACAAGGAGTGCTGCATGTCCCGGAAAAGGTGAACCAAGGGAAAGGATATATATGTGTGTGTATATATATATATATATTCACTTAAAAAACCATAGGTTTCACACATGTTATAGTTAGCTTGACATTTCACTCGTAAAAAACCAATGAAATTCCCCCGTTATAGTTAGTGCAGGCAACTTTAACTCACGCGACTGCAATCCTCTGCTGATGACGTCAGATATTACATCACTGTATTTAGACACTTATTTACCCATGTCTTCTTCTATTAATCTTTAGCTATACATATATTACAAATATTTATTTTTCATAAAGACACATATGTCATCAGTGATGTGATGTCATCAGCAGAGGATTGCGGTCGCGTGAGTTATAGTTGCCTGCACTAACTATAACGGGGGAATTTCATTGGTTTTTTACGAGTGAAATGTCCAGCTAACTATAACATATGTGAAACCTATGGTTTTTTAAGTGAATTTGCAAGGTTTTTTAAATGCTAATTCGTAACTATAACGTGTGTGAAACCTATGTTTTTTTCTGTGAATTTGTACGATTTTTTAAATGCTAAGTTATGTATTTATAAAAAAAAAAAATTCAGGTTTTTCACGGTGCGCGCACCGTGCGGCCACCTCGCGATTAAAAAAAAAAAAATGTTTTTTTCGCCCTTGGGGGTCCTTCTGTGACCCCCTAACCAAGGCTAGGGGGTCAGGAACTGTCCACTCTGCCCCCTTTTCACGTTCTCCACCTTTTTTTTTCACCCCCTCAGACTGCGAGCGACAAAATGGCGGCCGACACTTCCTGGTTTCGACCGATTCGAATGTTTACCGACATCTAACAACCAATCAGAATTGCGCTCGCGCACGGCAGGGTGCGCGCACAGTGCGCGCACGGTGCGCGCGTATAGATATTGATATGCTTTTAAATGCTATTTTCTCAGGAAATACTGAACAGATTTACACCAGACCTGCAAAAGGCACTTCCTTGACCTTATGGCTACCTCTCTGCCAAATTTCACGTAATTCTGTTCAGCCGTTCGGGCTGTAGCTGCGACTAAAGGTCCTATGGAAAAATGCATGGGGAAAACGTGTTTTGGGACCCCCCCTTTTTCTTGGCCCCCGCTTGACGAATCACCCCGAGACTTTCAGGGTAGGAGCTGAACAGAGCGCCCCATTAGTTTTGAAAATTTTGCGAGGATTCGTCAACCGGCGCCAAATTTATTCAAAATAGAATTTTGAGATTTCCTATGGAAACTAGGTTGTAACTATAACTATCTACTGGCGACCGCCGGTTGACGAATCCTCGCGAAATTTTTAAAATAGGTGGGGCGCTTTGCTTCACTCCTACCCTGAAAGTCTCGGGGGGATTCGTCAAGCGGGGGCTGAGAAAACAGGGGGGTCCCAAAACACGTTTTCCCATGCAATTTTCCATAGGGACCTTTAGTCCAAGGTACAGCCCGAACGGCTGAACAGAATTACTTGAAATTTGGCAGAGAGGTAGTCCTCAGGTCAGGGAAGTGCCTTTTGCAGGTCTGGTGTCAATCTGTTCAGTAGTTCCTGAGAAAATCAAAAGTAAAATCATATATATATGTGGGCGGAGCCTAACCACACATCTCATCCTGAGATCTGATTGGCTGTCAGCACTTCATCCAAGAAGTGTTGGCAGCCATCTTGGGACCAATATACATGATAGCACCTCATTAAAAAGCATTGCAGTTAATAGAAGGTTTTAAGACTTTAGTTACATTATAAATCATTTGTTGATGGTACCATACTCATTTTAGGACTTGTGGTATGTTCTAAGGTGATTTCACCATGTGAAAAAGCCTTCTGCTGGGATATCATGATTGAGAGAAAAATATTTTCCCATGCTTTTCCCACAGAGGTTTGGAAGGTGATCTATAAGCGAAACTGAGAGCTTATTTTCTGTAAATTCACATTATCTTTCTCAGTCATGTGAGAATGAAGTCTGACATTCTCAGTAAAACATGTACATCCAACAAGGGCAGAGACTGTCAGTTGATTCCTTTGTGTTCTACTGCAGCTTCCCAGAGTGTTCCAAAGAACAACTAGAGCGCTAACAGTCCTACTTATGATAAACGTATGGCACACCTGAAGCCATCTTGCTTGGATTAAAGTGGTAACTCTTAAAACATTTAATATCAAAAGGAACAAAATGAGGGGGTTCATTTTTCCATAAAAAGTATGATTAGTGCTGCAGAAAGAAAAATTAGGGCACATTTTGAGTGACTTCTCAAATCCTCTTCTATTTCATTAAAAAATTCTGACATGCAGACTGAAACATGCACTTTCAATACCAGCAGCAGTTTTCCCTGGTGAGCAGTAGCTTTACTACAGTGATTTAATGAGCAAAAAGAGTGCTAACATTCTGAATTTATGGCAAATGTGTGACACATCTGAATGCCTTCTTGATGGAATCAAAGTAAAAAACTGAAAGTATTTCCTACTGAGGAGACTGCAGTAAATGAGGAAATTAGGAAACTTCATAACAAATAAGTCTCCCAAGATGGCCACCAGAGACAAAAGAGCCCAAATGTAGCCCAAATATCACCCAGATGTAGCCCAAGTATAGCCCAATGACAGAATGTCCCAGAGTGTTCTTAAAAACAACTAGAGCGCTTACTGTCTTCCTTATGACAAAAGTATGGCACACCTGAAGCCATCTTGATTGGAATAAACTGGTAACACTTAAAACATTTAATTTAAAAAGGAACACAATGAGGGGGTTCATTTTGCCATAGAAATTATGATTAATGCTGAAGAAAGAAAAGGAGGGCACATTTTGAGTGACTTCTCAAATCCTCTTCTATTTCATTAAACAATTCTGACATGCAGACTGAAACATGCACTTTTAATACCAGGAGCAGACTTCCATGGTGAACAGTAGTTTTACTACAGTGATCTAATGAGCAACTAGAGTGCTAACTTTCAGAAATTATGGCAAATGTGTGACATATCTGAATACCTTCATGATGGAATCAAAGTAAAAAACTGAAAGCATTTCCTACTGAGGAGACTGCAGTACATGAGGAAATTAGGAAACTTCATAACAAATAAATCTCCCAAGATGGCCACCGGAGACAAAAGAGCCTAAATGTAGCCCAAAATCACCCAGATGTAGCCCAAATATAGCCCAATGACAGAAGTGTGCAAAACACTTATTATTTTGTGTTTTTTCAGTGTTATATAGTGCAGACTTGTCAGGTATTGGAGTGCTTTACATGAGCATTGGTTACATCACACAAGAACAAATTCATTTTGGTTTAGACATGGGGAGACTAAGTGATTTGACCAGAATCACAGAATGTCGAGCTGAAGCAGAAACTCCAACCTGGTTCCCCAGTTGCAAAGTCTGCAGTTCTGGAAGTAACACCACATCCTCTCCCCTAAGTGCAACATTTAATCAAGTGGTCAACTGGATAAAAAAACATAAAGATAACAAATAATTTAAAAGTGCTTTGTCGCTATTTGAAAACTCAGAAAATATGTCCTTATTTTAGTCTTTTAGAGCACTAACCATACTTTTGATGCCAATAAGACCCTCTCATATATGTAATTTCTAAAGGAAATGCTCTAGGTATTACAGTTTTCATTACATCAAGATGACGTCAGGCATTCCACACTTTTGTAATAAATATAGAATGTTAGCAATCTAGTTGTTCATTAGGATACTGTTGAGAGGCAGAGGCCAGGGGCACGGACTCTGAAAATTGAAGGCAGGTAGGAGGGTGCAAAGGCAACAATTTAACCACACTGAGCAGGCAGGAAGGGCCGTGGCAGCACAACAGACTATGGAGGGCAGTGGAAAGGGGGGCAGGGGCAACAGACCAACAATACAGGACTTGCAAGAGAGGCTGTGGCAATGTAATAGACCATTGTGGGCAGAAGGAAGAGGCAATGGTAGTACAACCATACATGCCAACAGACCCGATTCAGCCAGGAAACGTCCAATGTTTTTAAGCTCAAATGGGCTTTATTTGATCTGTCTCCTGTCTACAATCTCCTCTTTTTCAATGTAACTCAAAGTGGAAAATCAATACCCCAGTTTTTTTTCAAAATCACCCTCTTACCAAGTTCAAAATGTTCACAAGTATGGTACATTGGATCATGGAAGGAAATGGGGTAGGGACATGGACTTGGATAACAGAGGACAGGAGGGACATGGAGAGGTGCACCAAACTGACCCTGCAGGGCAGGCATCAGGGTTTGCAGCAGCACAATACACCACACAGGGCATGCGGGACGGGAGTGCAGCACAACAATCCATAGAAAGCAAGAGAAAGGGGACAGGAACATGCACATGGACAACAGAGAACAGAGGGGCAAGAGGCAATGGTAGCTAACTGACCATAATGGACAGACAGGAGAGAAAGCTGCAGCATAACAGACCATAAAGGGCAGGAAGGACGGATCAGGGGCATTACAATGGAACAGACAAGCCAGGAGGGAGGGAGTAGGGGTCTGCACATGTAAACAGAGGGGTAGGGGCAAGGGGGCAGGGCAGGAGCAGCAAGATAGCCATGGAGGTCAGGCAGGATGGGCACTAGAAACAAGACACACCGTGAAGAGCAACAGTGAGACTGTGATGGCATACACACAGACCATGGAGGGAAGGTGGGAGGGGGTCAGGGGCAGCTAACTGACCACACAGGGAAGGTGGGAGGGGCCATGGCAGCACAGAAGACCATGCATGGCAAGTGGTAGGGTTAGTGGCAGCACAATGGCTATGATGGGCAAGAAGGAGGGTGCAGGGGCATGCACAAAGGACGATGGAGGATAGAAGAGAGGGTCAGGACCTGTGCACAGACAAGAAAGTTCAGGGGAAGGGGCCTCACAACAGACCGCACGGGGCAGGCAGGAGGAGCAGTTGCAGCACAACAGACCAGGGAGGGCAGAAGGGTGTGGCAGTACAATGGACCATGTAGGACAGGAGGAAGAGGATAGGGGCATGGCATGTGGACAGGCAGGGTGGAGGTGGCAGGGACAGGTTACAGTCATCTGACAATGCTAGGCAGGTGGGAGGGGAGTGGCAGCTCAAAAGAACACTCAGAGTAGATAGGAGTGGCAGGTCCATGGAACATGGTGGGCAAAAAGGATGGAGCAGGGGCATGCACAAAAACATCGGAGGGCAGGGGGAAGGAGAATAGGGGCAGCAAGCTAAGCACAGAGTTTAAGCAGGAGTTCAATGATGGGGCATAGAATTGGGCAATGGAGGGCAGGAGGAGTGGACTGGTACATCATACTAAATTGAGGGCAGTGGCAGCACATCAGACCATGCATGGCAGCAGGGAGGAGGCTAATCCATGGATTCACACAACAGAGGATAGGGAGGAGGGGGATGGGGTAGCAAGCTAACTGTTCAGAGAAGGCGGGTATTAGGAACTTTATTGTTTTTAAAATGTGTGTCTGTGCGAACTACTTAAAATATGAACAAGTATGCAGCATAATCTCACTTTTATTTAGGAAGAAGAGGACGTTTGTGACTGTGACTCTGGGCTCACTTGGCAGAAACACCCCCTGACCCTCCACCCCCTATCGCAAAATGTAATGCCTGTGAAAAGGGTAGGTGAACACAGTGTTATATAGAACATAGTCCTGAGAGCACGATTGAAAATGAAAACTAGATATAGTGTATGGTATAAACTATGCACCAAAAAGTGTGATATAAGATGAACCGGGCGTGAAATATAATATGCAATACATTGTGCGCAATGACAGATTCATTGGAGAGCGCGAGATAGCACAGGCACTATAGCGTGCTATGCGATATGCGCCTTGGAGTGTAATATGCACAGGGCAGTGTTGTGTAACCTAAGTAGTCTCTAAAGTTGTAATATAAAATATGTGCTGGGGAGTGTAATGTTGCATATGCACTGTGACAAAGATATGGATCCCAGATTGTAATATGTATGGCATAGCACTGTGCGTTATAACATAGGCATCGAGGAAGGCACGTTAGATGGGGCAATATAACCCGTGCGAAGACAAGTGTGGCATGACATATTCACAGGGTGGTGTTACAGTGCACATGGGCTAGAGAATGTCATAGCATATGCACTAGCTGGTGGAATACAACACAGAGGTGTGTGGCACTCGGCAGGCAATGGTGGGTGTAACACAGCATTGGGCTCTGCCAGGAGCGCGCTGTGACTCTCAAGTGATGTTCGTCCCCTTTCCAGAGAGTAAAATAAAAAGTATTACACATCCAGCAGTGGATGTGTGTTTTATTAACCATGAGGGGGGTTTCTTGCATAGTTTTGGTCTATTTTTTGTCGAATCCCCTTTGAATGGCTTGGTGTGCATGTGTATTAAATGTGCCCGTCAATAGCTACCCATGTTTGTATAAATAAACGACAAGGGTGTCTACCGGGATTAGGCACGGTAGGGCATCAGACATGTCAGAGCTTCACTAGTGGTGTAAATACATTCCACGTGGATTCATTGTATGCATAGTCGCCTTTTAATGAATATCACGCAAATCGTCATGGTGATAGGTACATACGGTTTGTCCACCATGTCCTAGGTGTGTCTATAAATATATATTTTTTAAAAATAATAAAAAACAGTGGCCGGCCCTGGGGATTGGGGTCAAAAAAATATAATTAGGAGACAGGCCCTGGGGGATGGGGTCATCAGGGCCAATAAATTAGAATAAGAAGGGGAACCACACAGCCCCCCTTCTTAAAAAATTAAAATAAATAAAAGACTGGCATCGTGCCGGAGGCCACGCCCCCTCCTTGCAGCACTCTGCAAACGCGCCCCCTGGCGAGTTGTAAGTTGGGGAATTAATTCCTCTTCAATACTGAGGGTCCCTGAGGGCCAACTAGCCCAACGGGCATCTCCAGTATGTGCCAGGGAGCTGCGCTGCAGACAGGTGTTCTGAGGCCAAGCCCCTTTTTGCACCGCTCTGCAACGCAGCTCTGTGGCGCTTACTGGTGGTACCTAGTGGTCTAGTTTGACCCTAGGGACCCTTAGGATTCAAGGGGACTTAATCTCTCAACTTAGAACAGCCACAGGGCGCGTTTACACAGTGGTGAAGGGAGGGGACGGGGCCTGAGGTAACGTGTGCAAACACGCACTATGGCACGTTTTAAATTGGGGATATAATTTCCCTTCAATACTGAGGGCCCCTGGGGGCTAATTAGCCCACCAAGTGCTTCCAGTAAGCACCACTGAGCTGCATTGCAGAGAGGTGGTCCAGGCCGTGCCACTTTTTACACGTCTCTGCAACGCAGCTCTGTGGCACTTACTGGAGGTACCTAGTGGGCTAGTTGGACCCTAGGGACCCTCAGGATTCAAATGAACTTAATCTCCCAACTAAAAACGGACACAGGGCGTGTTTACACAGTGGTGAAGGGAGGGGACAGGGCCTGAGTTAACGTGTGCAAAAACGCCCTGTGGCCTGTTTTAAGAGGTAGTTTTAATCCCCCTGCCCTATTATATACTAGGGGCTTACAGAGGAGGTCATGCTAATCACAGGGGGACCCCAACGCATAATGTTCCCTAGTGTATGTAGGTGTTTTCACTGTATTCTAAGTGTCTTTTAACATAGCACTGGCTCTAGGACTAGTTAGTCAGACTCAGTTACCACCAGTATCCGTCTGAAAAAGTTGAGGGTACAGGATGATTTTGCAACAAGGATTCTTTCTGCTCTTCTTTTTGTTCTTTCTGCACGATATCCTTCTTCCTGCACTTTTCTTCGTCTTTGAGGACTTCTGTTGCTTCTTTCTGCACTTCTGTTTTTTCTTTCTATGCATTTTTTCTTCTTTCTTCACATGTCCTATCTCTGTAGGCATAGTTAGAAATTAGCCTTTAAAAAACCTTTGAAATTCACAGAAAAAAACATCGGTTTCAAGCACGTTATAGTTAGGAATTAGCATTTAAAAAACCTCAGAAATTCACTGAAAAAAACATAGGTTTCAGGGGTGTTATAGTTAGCTGGACTTTTCACTTGTACAAAACCATTGAAATTCCCCCGTTATAGTTAGTTCAGCTAACTATAACTCGCGCGCCCGCAATGCACTGCTGATGACGTCACATATTACATCACTCATGACATGGTCAGTGACATCACTCATGACATCACTGATGACATCTCAAATGACATCACTGATGACATCACTGATGACATCATCCAGTGAATGTGTGTTTTTCTGAAAATTAAATATGTTTTATATATGTATATCTCAAGGTCGATGGAAGAATAAATGGGTCCATCTTCGGCAGCTCAGCTGAGCCCTTCATCTGTGGGGGGAGTTTCACCTTTTTCTGGTCCTCTGGAAACTAACCATCGATTTGCGAGGGTTACAATGCGGTGCTCAAATTGCCATGGTCTAATTGTTCGTGGGGAGACCAGTGTTCCCCCAATTAACAACAGAATAGACCAGCACATTTGTCCTACCAGCTAATATTCCCATTCTTCCTTTCCTCTGTCCCTGCATGAACACAACGGCTCTTTTAAGAGCCAACCTTACCTCTCAACTTTTTAAAAAATTTTCTTAAAATCTTTTTTTTTTTTACCGTACGCGTACGGTAAGCGTATTTTTTTTAAAAAAACACTAAAAAACAATTACCACATTACAAGGTCCTTGAGAGATTAATAACGAAATACTGAAAATCTGTTTGAGGAGAAGTGGAAAAAAGGGACCATCAAATTTCTGACTTACATGACACACCCAAAAATGTAATTATCAATTTAAATTTTATTGAAATTGCTTGAAAAAATGGTTTTATTTTTCGAAAATTTTCTTTCTAAATCTGAAAAAAAAGAAAAAAGTATTAATATTTAATAAAACATTTTATAATACAGTACACGTATTTACATATTTTCCAAAAACAATTTTTTGCCATTTTTTTGCTGTTTTCAGAATATGTTGCATTTCACTATAAATCGTGAAAGCAATTGCATTCATCACTTAACAGCGGGCAAAAAAAAATAACAATCTCAAAGATTGTTTTAAAAAAGCCCAGAATCTCTTCTCACTTAAACATAACATTATAGAAATGCAAAATATTCAAAAAAAATATCATCTAATAAAAATAACTATTTCTAAAAAATACCGTCTGACAATTTTGTTACAGAAGCATAATCACAAAAATAATATATCTCAAATAACTCCACAATACATCTGGTTACCTTTCCTTTAGGCCAAATGGTAATTTTAAAATTCTTTTTTGATTAAATTTCCAATGGTAATACAATAAAATTCCAAAATTTAAATTGTACAGATGTTACCGATTCTCTCTAAAATTTTGGTTTCCGAAAGATTAATTAGGAATTAAATAAGTCCACAATACAATTGGTTACCTTTCCTTTAGGCCAAATGGTAATTTTAAAAATCTTTTTTGATTAAATTTCCAATGGTAATCCAATAAAATTCCAAAATTTAAATTGTACAGATGTTACCGATTCTCTCTAAAATTTTGGTTTCCGAAAGATTAATTAGGAATTAAATAAGTCCACAATACAATTGGTTACCTTTCCTTTAGGACAAATGGTAATTTTAAAAATCTTTTTATTTGAAAATTCCAATGGTAATCCAATAAAATGGTAAAATTGTTTTGTACAGATGTTGCCAATTCTCTCTAAAATTTAGGTTTCAGGAAGATTAGATAGGAATTTGCTCAATCAAAAGGCAAACGTTGCTTAAAAACCAATTGACAATCATTACACATTGTCCAGCCTTTTTTACATTTTAGATAAACTGTGTAATGACCAGAAGTTACAGTAGGTCCATAATGGAAAATTCTTGCAACTGTTACAAAAGTTTTTCCTGAAATTGATAATTGCTGTCCTGTAAACTTCTTTATTAAAGTATCCAATTTTGAACCATCAGCTCTACATCGTTGCATCATTAAAATTACATACTGTCCGTATTCCTTTAAAATTAACGTTGAAAACATGTCAGATTTACACTCACCGCATTCCATGCTATGATTAGCATCTTTAACTAATTTAGCAAAAGTGACTGTTTTACTCTCTGGCAATGTTAAATAAATAAACCTTTCAGAATCAACATTAGAGCCACATGTATTGTAACAGTTTTCACAACTATGTTCCCATTTATAAGAGAGACCAAACATATTTTCAATTTGTACCCCTTCTTCTTCCAGTACCTGAAGAAAATACATCAAGAATTCCTGTGCGTCTTGCTGTACGTTTTGAGAAAACTGTGTACATCCTGAACATACATCTAAAAGTTTTCTAATTTCAGTAGCACTTTCTATTTTAGTTTTATCATTACTCAGCTTTTCAAAAAGGAGACTCAACTCAGAACAGAATCTTTTTCTCTGATTTACTATTATCTGCTCTTGCAAACTTTCAAGATAAAATACAACATTCAGCACTACATTAGCTTAGCAGTTGACACCAGAGCTATTTTCAAAATGACAACCAACAACCTCTTCAACATTTTCCTTTTTCTTTTTGCTTGCAATTACATCACTCTTCTTTTTTTTTCTCCTCTCTACATCCTCATTACAGATATTCTCAATTCTCCTTTTTCGAGAAACAACACGTTTTTCCAACACAGGATACTGACCTAAATGAGGAGCATAGGTTCTTCCTAATCTATTATACTCCTTTACACAATTTGCATCAGCACTAACTTTTGAGTCATCAAAGTCTATCATAAATAAACCAGATAATGTTTTCACTCGTGACAAAGCAACATAAGCCATACCTTCTTTGAACACAGTTGAACCAATGTTCACAAAAGCACAACCTACAGTCAATCCTTGAGACTTGTGAATAGTTACAGCATATGCTAGAGAAAACGGAAACTGCTTCCTACGTACATATAAGTCTTTCACAAGCATGAAACGAACTGTACAACGACAAATGTCTATAACTTCTTCTATCTGATCAAATTTTATTTTTAAACATTCAATTCCATCTTTTTTCTGGTAATTAATAAAACCCACAACTCTGCCCATAGCTCCATTCACTAAACCTTTTTCAACATCCAAATTTCTCCTTAAAAATACTCTACAGTTCATGCAAACATATAGATTTTTTTCTAATCCAGCAGTTTTGGAAATGTTCTTCTCTAGTGAATCCAATTTATTTTTCAGTTTGCCTGTTAATGTAATAGTAATTCTTTCATGCTGAATTTTGTCCACTGCTTCCAATTTCCTAATCTCTTCCTTTTCCAATTTCAAAAGTTCCTCATTGAATATTGAGCATTCACGTAGAGTTGGCATTAAGCAGATTACACTTTTCTTTTCTGCAATGTTCTTGTATATTTTCTCTGCAACTATTTCTTCCTTTGGGAATAAATTATGTAGCAACCGACTCTGTAATGCTTTCGTGCCAGCTTCAGTGAGTAGTCCAATTCTGATATCTTTCAGAATACTTCCATATTCTTCATCGTTTGCTTGCCTCATATTAGTAGTAAGTTCCTTGTACTCAAAGAAGGACCAAATATTTGCATTACCAATGCTTCCCAATGACTTCTTTGTGTCTTCATGTGTCACAGTATTAAACACTGGTTGTCCTTTAACTGGAGTAAGCTGTAGAAGATCCCCAAAAACTATGACATGTTTTCCACCAAATAACACGTCATAGTCTCTCCTTAGAATTTGCTGCATTCTTAAATGCACAAAGGCAAGCATTACGTTTGATACCATGCTCACCTCATCAATAATGAGAACTTGCATCTTCTTCAATACTCTTGAAACTTCCAAGCATGCTTTTCCAGTTAGCTTGTGGTATTGTATTTTGTTCTCATGCTCCACTGGTAACATTAGCAAACGATGTAAGGTGATTCCTTTTATGTTATATGCTGCTAACCCAGTTGGAGCAGTAACCACACAAGACAAAGTTGAATCCGTTTTTTGCTGTAGGTAGCTTCTGATGACTTTTATTAAGAAACTTTTTCCAGTTCCAGCTTGTCCGCTTACATACATCCTGATTGGTTGAAATGATGTGCATGAGCACTCTTTTTTTCATGTAGTAATCCGTGATCAATTTTGTTTCTGATCTCTTCATAAATTTGTTGCTGCTCTTCATTCAGTTGTCTTTCCAAATTTGGTAAGTCTATTAATTCTTCTTGAGCTTGATTCATAGCCGTTTCCACTTCAGTCATAGCTATTGCAGCTTAATTTTCTACGATTGGTTGTCCTAGGGGATCTTGACTGAGTGTTCCAGAACTTTGGCTGTCTTGAGAACTGTCTCTAGCTACTTCAGCTGCAATTGTAGTTTCCTGTTCAATTTCTTCATTTAACATTTGGACATAAGTTATGAAAGTACTGCATTCTATGCTGTCTTTGCAAGCATTAAAGGAATCTTCATAGCTTTGAAATTCTCCCAGTAGTTCGTCCTCTGAACGCCATGGTTTAAACAGCTGTAAAAGAGCCAAGTAGTAAAATTCCTTTTTGTCAGTAGTTTCGCAACTGAGCTTCCTGTGATTTATCAAACTTCCTTATGTTTGCTTCACCAAACATTCTTCCTCACCAATGACTTTATATTTTCCATTGTTGATGTCTTTTGTGGCTTTCCGTGAATAAATGTAGTTCTGCAGCACTTCATAGAGACACATGTTCTCAAGATGATGACTTCTCTTTGGGTAATATGTGTCCAACATGTGTGTTTTCAAAATATCTGTACTTTCTGGGTCATTCTCGGCCAAATATTCAATTTCTCCAACAGATTTCAGTACCCGATTTCTCATTGCTGCAAGGCCTAAACTTGCCCAAATTATTCTTCTTGATTTCGAGTAGAGACTTGCAGAAGATAACCTATCTAAACATTCGTAGGATCCAATTACTCGATGCAATAACATCTTTAAACTGAAACTGTATAGCTTCTTACTGACAGTCTTCTCGTGAGAAATCTCTTCCCACATTTCTTTCAATTCAGTTTTTTCTGATTTATTAATGTAAGACGTTACATATCGAGCAACAGCAATGGAATTGTCAGCTACATACTGTATATCCATGTTAGCATTCCACATGGATAAAATGACTGGGTTGTAGTCATTTATATTTTTTGATTCTTCTTTTCTTTTTAGGTTGTAGGTATTCTTAGGTGATTTTCTTGTAATAGTATGTCTCACAGCTGACATAAAACTGTTTACTCTTCCTTTTGAAAGAACAGGTCTAGGAAATCCAAATCGACATTTAGTGTAGAATTTATCTTTGCTCTTGTATTTCCGTCGACAGTATTTTCCACACCGATGACTTTGGAAATGTAAAACTTGCTCCTTTAACTTTTTCTCTTCTGTGCTTTTTGGTATAGAACATGTTGCATATTCTTCAATGAAAGATAACACTGCTTCATCAGTATCTGTTCCAAACTTTGGGGCATCCTTGATCCACAACAGCATATGAATATGAGGAGCACCTCTTGCCTGGTACTCTTTTCTCCAAAAGAAATCCACAACTTCTCCAAGAGGTGGATTTTTTTTATTGCAGATGAAGCACATCATGGCCTCAAATCTATGATTGAAATATCTGCAAACATTAACCGGATCCAATGAGAACAGTTCTCCTGCTGTCTTGTATTCGATGTTTTTAGTGTTTGAATTTGCCTCTCGTAGAAAATCCAGTAAATCATCCCAAGCGTACTCGGCACAGCTTAGGGTAAGGAACCATGTTGGAGTTCCTAAATTCCGTAACATGCATTTTAATTCACCATGGCGTCGGTACCAATATTCATTTGTCCCACGCTGACAAGCCATCAGATTGATCAGTTGTGTTTCCAAATGATCATCTCGGTGCTGCACTTTCTCCATAAAATCCTTAGCAGACACATTTTGTAAATGTACTCCACTTTTTAAAATGTGATTTACTGCATAAGATAATGCAGACAAGTCGCTTTCAAATAAAAGATGGAACAAATAAGGAATACTTTGTCGAAATCTTGGATCTTCTGCATATAGTCTTGTAGTCCGATACTCAGAAGCTGGAATCTGTTCTGGACGTTCATCGTATCGTCCTCCTTTTCCTGTAGGAAACAGCTGGGGAAAACATCGAGCTTCCAAGCTCTCCTCCCATACACTCACGGGAGTTCCTTTTGCTTTCTTCATCTGAAACAGATCAATAATGTCTCCCATAACTTCTTTTGAATGAAGAGGATGTATGCTAAAATGTTCATAAATTTCTTCTTCCTTTGACTTGTCCACTTTTTCAATTTGTCCAGTTGGTGTTTCTGTGTCTTCTTGTAAATCTTCTTCTTCTTCTTCTATATAAATTGATTCATACCATTTGTTATTCCTTTTCAAATACAAATTTGCTCTTTGTACTTTCCGTACATCTACCAGCTCCTGCCAAATCTTCTTATTCTTTGTAGGTACACCATTAACCAGAATAACTAATGGTTCAGTTTCCAAAGTATCTGCATCAATAGTTTCCATATTTTTTTTCAAATCCAAGGGCAAATACACCACTCTAACTTTAAAACCTCTCAGTAAATCTGAAGGAGGTAATTTACCAGTTTTGGGCTCCATACGTACTATGGTCTGGAACGGATGAACACATTGAATGAGTATAGACTCATATGTATTTAATTCAGAAAGTTCGGCAGGAATAGCATCCAATTCTAAATTATTATGTACAGCTCTGGTCGGCATTCTATTTTCTTCTAACTTATTATAACAGTATTTACAAATACGCTGATCTTCACCCAATTCAAAACAATTTTCAAGAAATACATATGTTGCAAAATCCTTCCACTTATAATTATCTTCATTTTCACTTTTTCTGTAGAGATCAACATTCCTGGTTTGATTTCTATAATGAGTTCTGCGGCAACAAATACAAGTAATATTTGGTCTTTCATTAGAGATTATTGCAAATTTTGTCATTTGATCATCAAATTTCTTGCTTACAGAGGGTTCTACATTCTCTTCCACATCTTCCTCAATAACTGTGTCATTACCTGCACTGTCTTGTTCTGGACCAAAGTAACTAAACTGAATTTCATCAGTAACCTTCTCTACATCTGATACCGATCCACGGAACAGAGCCCTATTCAATTCATCTAACTTTATTGCTGGACTTTTAGCAAAATACAATTGTCTCACAAACTTTCTCATTTCAGTATGATGAACAGCCAGCATCCTAAAATGATGAAAAACACTTTTACACACTTTTCTAGATAGACAAGCCAGAGAATGTCCCTGCAAACCAGTATTCTCTCTCACTCTGCATGGATCTAGACTTTGAAGCACCTTAATCTTCTGTTTAACACTTTTTTTTACTATATTCTCTTAGAAACTCACGAAATTTATCAATAGATTCCAGACGCACAGTGCAAATACTACTACAATTCCAAGTATACACTGGGGCTTTAGGACGTCTCCCATAACCTCATCCGCCATCACTTGTTCCTCATCTCTTGGAACCATTTTCTCCTTCTCCATTATACAACCATTTTTCACTTCATAAGCACGACCTCTGGTGTCAACTGCATGCAGCAAACTATTACTTTGAAGATAACTCTCTTCATTAAAAAAAGGTTCACTACTTGAACTATGCATCCATTCTCCTAAAAACACTTTACAAAAGTTTGTTCTTTTCACTAGTCTTTTCCTTTTGCTTTGTGATTTCAGTACATTTACCATTTTATCTAATGTACGCATCCTGTTCAAAATTAAAATGAATAGTTTCCTTTTTAATTCTAAAGCCTTTGCTACTGTGGTAAATAAAATACCGGACTGAATTTCATACGGAATCTTAAAATAAAGTAAAATAGCTCAAAATAACAAGAGGCAGAATCCGTGGTATAAGAGGTTTTCTAAATGGGCTTTATTCCATTCAAAATGGCCGACTCGAGTCACGGCCTTCAGGTTCCGTCACCACGAGGGTTCAGGAAGTGAAGTACAATACTTTATTGACAGACATGCATTTTTATAATAAGCACATTACAATGAAACGAATGTAGAAGGCGTAACATTTGATAAGAAAAGTGATATGACAGGTACGTGATCGAAACTAGGCGTAATAAGGAATAAAAGAAACATGATTGGTTAGGATTATCAGACATAGGTGGATCTATAAGATAATACTTGGCATAGATGCGCGCGCAGCAGTATGACGTGTAATTGACGTGCAACTAGGGGGTGAAGGGGACTTGACATTAACTCTACATATGGAGACGAAAAGTCTGAGGGGTCAAGTCAACCTAATCCCAAATCA
This sequence comes from Triturus cristatus, assembly GCF_964204655.1. Classification (NCBI taxonomy): domain Eukaryota; kingdom Metazoa; phylum Chordata; class Amphibia; order Caudata; family Salamandridae; genus Triturus; species Triturus cristatus. The sequence continues at coordinate 693,537,690 of NC_140595.1, read as the reverse complement.
TATCTAACATCCTATGTTTAGAGAACTATGTTATCCACAAGGAAGGACTCTCGGACAGAATCTATTCTATACTAACTGTGTGTGCGTGTACAAGCGTCTAAGTGTCTATATGAGATGCGAGGGGCAGAAAACTTTCCATGGCAGCAGGGCTATGAATCACTTGCAGGAGGACGGAAAGGCTGAGTCCCTTGCTTGTGAGCAGAGGAAATGTTTACTTAAATCACTAGACAGGAATGCATCGGCTGAAGAGCAAAATAGATAATTCGAAGGTGAAATACAGCTTCTTGGCAGGCAGGCGAAAACTAGCCGAGGCAGGCACCGTTAGCTGCACAGGGAGTAGGACAAAGTTCATGGATACAGATGCAAGCTCAAGCTGAAGCTGTCAGAGGCAGAGAGCAGGGAAAGGCTTTGAGGACAGAATCGGGCCTACTTGCCTGAACTGTAAAAATGGAGTAACTTAGCCATATAAAGTCGGTGGCCTTTCATGCTTAGGAATCGAATATCCAGCCCATAGATGGCGGATCTGACAGAGAACATGTTGACGGTAGACACACATATGTTTGCGTCTTTAGAAACTGGAACTGGAGGGAACATACATGTACTTGTAACATGCATATAGAACCGTTGGGGTCCAAGATAGGGGACATAACTGATCAGGAAAATCCACATTTCCACATTCCCTCCTTGTCCCCTACTTGCCCTTCAAGAGATATCAATCTTCATCATTCCATCGATTTGCTCATGAAGCATCATTTCTTCTTCCTTCTTCTTCCGGCATTTTGAACGAGAACTTTGATATGGAATGCATGATGTGGCACACAGACCACAAATTGCTGGTCCACATTGCAGACATAAACAACAACTGAAGAGCATAAGAAGGCCAATACCTAGGAAGGATAAAACTCTCCATCCCCAGGCTGATATCACACTCCAAAACCACCCGGACCACGTCCAAGTGCCTGGATCCTCGTGTATCTGGCTTACAATCTTATGAAGGCGTGTTATAGCTTTATATACAGATGGCGAATTTTCTGGTATGAATATGCAGCAGCTGGATCCGATGATCCTGCAAGCTCCGCCCCTATCGGCCAGGATGACGTCAAGGACAAGACGATTCTGGAGAACAACAATTCTCATCACTGATTGTTCCTCTGTCAGATTGCCTAGGGCGGCTATAGTCTCGTTTACTACAGCTTCAAGAGTCTTGGTTAGTCTACGTATCAGCTTACTATTTGATATTGTACCTATATAGGGAAAGATACCTTTATTGAAATCTACATACTTGTCCCATGCCGTTTCAGTATAATCGACAACCGGGAGATCTCTACGCTCTCTTTTGTGTACTAAATGAACATTTCGATAATAATCAGGGGGAGCTAGGAAAACAGGTGGCAAAAGGAATGCTATGTAACAGGTACCATCCCAATCTAGAGGCAGACGCATATATGCCGTCTGACCACATATAAAGTAAGAATGGCGAGAAGCTCTAAATGAAGATTTGCCTTGATCACTATATTCTACTGTAGTAACGCATTGGCTATGGCCCATATGTATGGAACCAACTTTTCTTACACATAATTCACCCTTAACTGGAAATACTGACATAGTGGGCAGAATTAGTTCAACTTCGGATTTGACATTCAAAATCATAAGATTAGGCGTAAAATTACCTAATTTATACACTTCATTTTCTAAATCAGTTCCTGTTCTACTGGGGTGACCCTCCTTATTGGGGTGACAGACTTTGAATAAAACTAGATTCAGATTTCCCCATATCCAATGTTGTTGATAAACTGCTGTGTCTGGGTCTATGGAATTTAATAAACTAAACCATGCTCCACAGGAGCCATTGTGTGTGAACGGATGTGGAAAGAAAGGCAGAACTCCTTTGGTATTCTGATAGGGAGGGAGTCGGCCACACACCCAACAATTGGTGGCATTACTAGTCTGATGGGAATGATGTAACATACTAATGAAGGTGTTATTGCGCAGCGCAAGTCTATAGGACAACTCATGTGGGGGTAGGTCACTAAAAGAATGTTCACCAGTTATATTGAAAACACGTTTAGAAACAGGATAGTACATATGCAACAATATACTTGCAGTAACTATTAAAAAACTCAAGGAAAACAAAATTAATAAAGTCACAATACAGTGGTTACGCAGTAATTTACAATAAGCATGTCGTTTCATTATGATTCTGGACTCTACGTGATTCAGACCTAAGGGGTACATGTCGGGACAGATTCAACCGCTTCACCTTGGAGAGGACTTAAACAATCAAATCGTCCGACAGTTTAGATCTGGACCTGAGTTTCTGTTTATAGAGTTCGGTGCTACTGGCCTCAGCCAAGGTTAGCTTTGAGTCAATGGGGGAAGACACACGGGCAGTACTGTCTGTGTCAGGAGGAAGTCCATGAAATTTCTTGATATGGCTGGAATGCACCCAGCCTTTCCTCCCTTCGATCTTCACAGCTGTTCTGGTCGTTAGCAGGACCAACTTAGGAAGCCTCCACCTTGGCTCCAGTTGGGTTTTCCGATCAAAATTCCTGACGAGAACATAATCACCGGGGATTACGTCATGAGGTTTCACCTCGGTGTTGTCGGGAAAAGCTGCGACTACCTGTGAACGACAAGATTGTAGTGCAGACATCAAAGAAGCCAGGTAATCTGTCAGCATATTACAGTCAACATCAGTTATTTTACGGGGTATAGGCGTCCCCCACATATTCGGTGGTCTACCAAAGATCACTTCATAAGGGGATAGCCCTGTTCGAGAGTGTGCTACCATCCTTATGTAAAATAGTGCAACTGGTAAGGCTACTATCCAGTCCACACCTTTTTCCTGACATATTTTAGACAATCTGATTTTTAAAAGCTGATTGTGTCGTTCCACGAGACCTGCTGCCTCGGGGTGTCGGACACAGTGGAATTTCCACTGATATCCCAACAAAAGTGAGACATGTTTCATTAATTCGGATGAGAAAGGCTGGCCGTTATCTGAATATACAACACGTGGTAACCCGTACCGTGGGAAGAATTCTCGAACTAGCTGCTTGGCAGTAGTCGGGGCAGTGTAATCTGATACGGGATACGCCTCTGTCCAACGGGAGAGAGCGCAGACAACTACGAGAACATATTTGAATCCTCGACAACGTTCCATCTGAATATAATCCATCTGGAGGACTTCAAAAGGATGGTCAGGAGGCTGAAATCCACCCTGCTCTACGGGAACACTCTTTCCTGGATTAAACTGACAACATATCATACAGGTACGAACTTTTTGTTTAGCTGCTGCTCGTAAATGTTTGTTGAACCAAATGTGCTGAATGCTGTCTAGCATAGCCTTCTCTCCTAAATGTGCTGGACTGTGAACTGTAGCTATAATGGCTTGAACCATGGAATCAGGGAGAAACCATACAGATTTCTCCTTCGTCATCCATCCTTGATCTGTCTGGATCCCTCCTAGTTCAGTCCACTTCTTCATTTCTTCTGCTGTGGCATGTGTCTGTATGTCAATTACGTCAAGTGCGGGATCCTTAATTGTCATACACTGTGTTGGTGTCTGAACTATTGGCTTTGTCATGTCTAATGTGCGATTCTGAGCAGTCTGTTTAGCTGTTCTGTCAGCTAAATCATTGCCTTGAGAAATGGTATCAGTAACCTTCGTGTGTGCTTTACATTTCATAATCGATATAGCAGTGGGTAGATGTATTGCGTCTAACAAAGCATGAATGAGGGGTCCGTGCTGAATGTGGGCACCATGGGAAGTTAAATAACCTCTCTTTCGCCACAGCACGCCGAAGTCGTGTACAACTCCGAATGCATAACGTGAGTCAGTGTATACATTAACTTTCTTATTTGTGGCTTGAATACAGGCTTGTGTTAGAGCAATAAGTTCTGCTGCTTGGGCTGACAAAGTATCTATACAATTTGTCTCAATAACTTCAGTATCTGTTGTGACTGCATACGCGGCCACTAAATCTCCTGTACTTGTTCTCATGCACGATCCGTCTACATACAACGTCAGGTCTGGATCTAACAATGGAACGTCTGTCAAGTCTTGTCTAGGTCTCGTCTTTATTTCAATGATTTCAACACAATCATGAGCTAGTGGGTCTGTTCCTTTTACAGGTAATAGTGTAGCAGGATTCAATGTATTACACCGTCGGATCTCTATGTGTGGTTGAAACAATGTCAGTTCATAACCGGTAAGTCTTGCTATGGTCAAGTGTTGTGTTTGTGTTCGGTTCACAAGAACCTCTACTGCATGTGGTACTTGTACTGTCAATGGGTGTCCTAATACTATGGCATCGCTTTGTCTGATTGCTAAAGCTGTCGCTGCCACTGATTTCAGACATGCAGGCAAAGCCTGAGCTACGGGATCTAATGTACTGGAAAAATAAGCACATGGCTTGCGTGATCCTGCTTGATCCTGAGTGAGTACTGACAAGGCAGTACCTTCGCGTTCTGTAACAAAGAGTGTAAAATGTTTGCTATAACATGGTGTTGCTAAAACAGGTGCTTGACATAAGGCTTCCTTTAGGCTTTCAAAAGCTTGTGTATGTTCCTGAGTCCAAGGGAGAACAGTCGATGTGGCTGCCTCCTGTGTGGTTAACTGAATGAGTGGTTTTGCTAGAAATGCGTACTGAGGGATCCACTGCCTACAATATGAAGTGAGGCCTATGAAAGCCCGCACCTCCTTTTGTGTCTGGGGTATTGACATGTTAGCAATTAACTGGATGCGGTCTGGTGTAAGCTGCCTTCCCTCCTTGGACAGCGAGTGACCAAGATAAATAACTCGCTGAACACAGAATTGCAGCTTAGAAGGGGACACCTTGTGCCCCTTGTCGGCTAGGAAATGTAAAACTGTCAGAGAAGCTTTTTCACATGCTGGCTCGCTTCTCGCGGTGATCAGCAGATCATCGACATATTGAAGCAGTGCAGTATTGACTGGCATGTGGATACTGTCAAGTTCTCGTTTCAGTGCTTGGCTGTAAATGCTGGGGCTTTCTGTGAATCCTTGGGGAGCGCGTGAGAATTTAAAGCTGCGCCCATTTAAACTGAATCCGAACAAGTATTGGCTTTCCGGATCTATTGGGACGCTGAAAAAGGCATTCTTGAGATCGATTACAGTAAAGAATGTTGCTTCGGAATCAATTGCTGTCAACAATGATGATATATCAGGGACCACAGGGAATTGTGGTACAATACACTTGTTTAGTTCACGCAAATCAATAACCAATCGGTACACTGGTGGGGCAGTAGGATCAGTTCGTTTAAGAATCGGAATTATCGGTGAATTACATATATTTGAGTCTGTTTCTACAACCACTCCCTGGGCAATTAGCTCATCAATGATTTTCAGCAAAGCCACTACAGCATCATGCGGTAACTTGTATTGTCGCATTCGTGGTAGTACCACTCCTGCTTTCAAGGTGACTCGATAGGGTGTAATGTTCATGCAGCCAACATCCGTAGGGCCTTGTGCCCATAGATGTACTGGTAAAGTCTGTAGTCGGGGATCCATGTCTCTGGACACATAGTGACCTTTAAAATCACGTAAAAACAACCTTACTCCTTCCGGAGAACAACATATTATGGCTCCTAGTGCTTTCAGAGTTTTAATTCCTAACAGATTTTCTGGGCATGATTTAGTAAGCAATAAATCTGTAGTTCGTGTCAAAGGTCCTATCGTAAGTGGTAGAGGCTGTGATACTTCATTAATAATAGGTTTTCCTGAAAAACCAAGGGAAACATTTTGAGAGCCTGAGAGGGGTGCCCCTGGAACTTCACTACGTTTTATGGTTGTTCGACTTGCCCCTGTATCGAGTAAGAATTTTCTATCTTGACCTAATAATTCACTATGCACATAAGGTCCTTCTTGATCTACAGGAGTCACGATAAGCGGTAAGTCAACTTCCCTCTCTAGGCTGTTTCATGCGTAACGCTGATACTCAGGGTATTCATACTGTGCGGTCTGATACATTTGTCGTGTTGTGGTTTGTGTGGCAGTAGCAGGCAACGGTGGTGCAGCTGGCACAAACTGTATGGGTTGCTGTGAGGCTGGCACGGACTGTTGCTGAACTGGCATGGACTGTCCATGCTGCATAGCTCCTTGTTCATTCTGATCTTGTCTAACTAATCGTGGTCTCTCTTTTGAAATGCCTGTAGCTATATTACGTTTCAGGACAGGACAATCGTGTACATAATGGCCTAGTTGTTTACAGTAATTGCAGGTTCCTTTTACAGGAACTGCGGAATCACCAGAATGTGTCACACCCTTTTTGTGACCATCTCCTGGTACTGTCTGAGAAACTAGCATTTTCATTTTTGTATCCTTCATGCGTCTATGCTCGTGTTCTTGTTCATCCCTAATTCTATTGTGATGATACTGTAACATTTGTAGCATTTGCGACGGAGTGTTACTTTGCCAGGTACTCTCGAATTTCAATATTCTATTCTTTACTGGAGGCAATGCATTTTCCACTAATTTAGTCACAAATAAATGTGGATATGAGTCACTACTTGCTTTTATACCACTATTTATACCAAAACATTTTTCAAATCGAGCATAATAATCGCTTGTGTCTTCATCTTGCTTTTGTTTGCAGGCTGTAATCGCACCCCAATCTTCTTTTTTTGTAGTGAATAAACGTGGCAGTACCTGTACTAGTAAACCTGGTAACAGTTTAACTTTATCCCCGAGCCCTGAACCTGCAGTTCGGCCCCTTTCTTCCTCTGCTAATGCTGTCCAGTCTATCTTTTGGTCTCCCACTTCCCACTCTTTTTCTTTCAGTTTTTCATAAATGCCAGCAGGCAAAAGCACCTTTAATATCGTCATAATATCAGGAAAGGTGTACTCTCCCATCAGTAACATGTCTTTAATTTCTCGGTGGAAACCCGCTGGGTCTTTGTCATGACTAGGTACTACTTTTTTCATTTCTAATAATTCCATTTTTGATATGGGTGTGTAAACAAATACACGGTGAAACTCATTGTCTTCGCCTTTTATTGGGTGCACTTCTCGTAAAGGATTTTGTCTATCCATATAGCACGGCGCTCTTTCTCTGCGGGGCAGCGAGAGAGAATCCGAACTTACAAAAAGGACATACTGCTTACGTGACACTAATATCTCTTTAATTAGCTTGTTACTAGAACCTCTCCATCTGTTCGTGAGCAGTTCCGTTAATATATCAGGTAAAGGACCAGGGTCAGCATGTTGGCTTTTATATAATATAAGGAGTTGCTGAATCATATAGATTCCAGCTAAACGTTGTTCATCTGTACTGAGATTAAAAAATGTGTGTGCTACGGTCTCATCACCGTATTGTTCAGGACTGTCAATCCAGTGAACGGCTGATCTGGCTAATTCTTGCTCATCCATGGAATCGAGGAGGTGGTAACCCCTTCGTTCTCGTAGTATTTTATCTGCGGCTTGAAACGAATGTTCAGGAGACTTCAGTTTTATTACAGGCGTCGGATACGTTCTGCTATTATTTGGACATACAGAGTGTATTGGATCAGAAAAACATCTAGTATTTTCACAGGATCTTCCTCTGCCTACATAGGCTATGGTCTCTGACTGTCTTGCGGAATTCCCTGATTCGGACACTTCATCTTGCTCAAACTCGTCTGTTCCCAATCTTTCTTCATGAATGCGCTCTATTTCTTTACGGATTTTTCGGCACATGGCTATTATACAATTTTGTTTATCGTGTCTCCCTTCTGATATATTCTGACTCCATCTTGTAAGAATAAGCATTGCATTCGGGTCTACCCCCGGACGATCTTGATTTCTGATTACACAGTTTATGAGGAAACGTAACAGTTCCCCCTGTATTTCTACTTTCTGGAATTCCATAGCTCTGTTAATACATCCTGGATCTCGTCCTGTTTGAACAAAATGATATATGTTATCTAGATGCGTAGTCATTCCTGGTAACCTTGCTAAATACTCTGCGGCTCGCCTGATACGTAATGATGCCAGGACCATTTCGTCCTCTTTACCAACCACCGGGTCATATCTACAATTAACAAGGAGTTCCTTAAGCGTACGTTCACTTACGAATTTTGGTGTACGTGAATGTGCTGACTCTTGAAAGACAAGTTTATTTATTCTAGGTGGTGTAAAGGTACTGCTAGCACCTCCCGTGGCCCCATCTGGGGCGTCGGGTGTGAATGGGTTCGTTGAACGTGACACAGCAACTATTGGTGTCGATACCTCTGTAGAGTCGACTGCGGAGACAGATGCAGAAACAGATGTGCTTGCCGAAGCTTGTGTCGGGACTTGCTGTTGCACGGGAACAGATACCTGATCCTGACGTTGAACCCTTCCGCCAGACGGTCTATGTGGTGCGGCGTTAGCATACTCGGGAGCTGCGTCGTCTAGATATGAGGAGAGAAAAACATCTTCTGCGGTTCTGGGATGCCCTTTTGGATGTACCTTAATTGGAAATAATGGGGGTGGCAAGTCTTTTGGCATCTCTGGAGCAGCCTTAGGTAGTCCTTCGGCTAGAAGGGGATACATACCATTCATAAGAGCATTTCTTTGTCTATTTATTTGTTCTGATTTCACTCGGATACCTTCCTCAATTAATAGATTTTCTTGAACTTTATTTGAACTTTCTTTACTCCTCTCTTCTTGTCTACGTGCTTTTTCTGTTCGTCTATGAGATTCTTTACGCCATAACTCAACAGCGTCTTTCTGTGACTGTCTGACCTTTCTTTTCCATAACTCTTCCTCCACTTTCATGATGCACTCTGCATCCCAGGTTCCCGCTGCGGGCCACCTTTGACTTTCTGGTAATCCTTTGGTATAATCTACCCATAGATCAAGAAACAATATGGCATCTAAGCCATGCTTATGGTACATAAAATGTCCTGGAGTGTCCCTAGGAGGAATAGGAACTGCTTCTTCAAGCACCCCTTTTCTGGTAGTAATCTGTCTTAACTTCGAGAAGAGCGGCATATTGCCAACTGATCTGATACTTACTCTTGAACTTACTTAATACGAAAAAAACACAATAATGAACAGTGAACAATGAACAATCATTCATACCACAATATGCAAGACATTTCTGAATACTTTAAACATTAAACATTAAACATTTTAACAACGACCGACAATGATGATAGTCTGCCTAACTAATCACCATGCTGAATTCTTGACACTAACTGAATACTTCGGAATACTTGATATACTGCTAAACAGTACATATACACTGCTAAACAGTGCAGACCGGATTTGTGTACCCAAATCCGTCTTGACCGGCACAACCTATGTGCGCGTCAACACGCCTCCCCGGCGATGGTACTCACCGAGTAGCTCCTTGAAACGGAAGGCCTCAGAGAATGGACAGGACTTGATGACTGCTGACAGCGGACCCTCTGGACGTCGGGATTTCGAAAAACCTGGTGGGCCTCGGTATACCTCGGATCTTGCTCTCTCAGCTAGGCTCTGGTCGGGATACTTCGCACTTCTCACCGCCTCGTCTGGGTTGATCGCAGCCTCAGTCGCCCCCGCTTGACCGGAGGGAGCTTACAGGAAATCCTGCTGGTACGCGTTTATGGTCCGTCCAGCTGTGGCAGGAGACCGGGCCTGCAACGCACCGCCGGCGCGTGAGATGAGAAAGTGTCCCTATTCGGGCGCCATTATGTGGTAAATAAAATACCGGACTGAATTTCATACGGAATCTTAAAATAAAGTAAAATAGCTCAAAATAACAAGAGGCAGAATCCGTGGTATAAGAGGTTTTCTAAATGGGCTTTATTCCATTCAAAATGGCCGACTCGAGTCACGGCCTTCAGGTTCCGTCACCACGAGGGTTCAGGAAGTGAAGTACAATACTTTATTGACAGACATGCATTTTTATAATAAGCACATTACAATGAAACGAATGTAGAAGGCGTAACATTTGATAAGAAAAGTGATATGACAGGTACGTGATCGAAACTAGGCGTAATAAGGAATAAAAGAAACATGATTGGTTAGGATTATCAGACATAGGTGGATCTATAAGATAATACTTGGCATAGATGCGCGCGCAGCAGTATGACGTGTAATTGACGTGCAACTAGGGGGTGAAGGGGACTTGACATTAACTCTACATATGGAGACGAAAAGTCTGAGGGGTCAAGTCAACCTAATCCCAAATCATATCTAACATCCTATGTTTAGAGAACTATGTTATCCACAAGGAAGGACTCTCGGACAGAATCTATTCTATACTAACTGTGTGTGCGTGTACAAGCGTCTAAGTGTCTATATGAGATGCGAGGGGCAGAAAACTTTCCATGGCAGCAGGGCTATGAATCACTTGCAGGAGGACGGAAAGGCTGAGTCCCTTGCTTGTGAGCAGAGGAAATGTTTACTTAAATCACTAGACAGGAATGCATCGGCTGAAGAGCAAAATAGATAATTCGAAGGTGAAATACAGCTTCTTGGCAGGCAGGCGAAAACTAGCCGAGGCAGGCACCGTTAGCTGCACAGGGAGTAGGACAAAGTTCATGGATACAGATGCAAGCTCAAGCTGAAGCTGTCAGAGGCAGAGAGCAGGGAAAGGCTTTGAGGACAGAATCGGGCCTACTTGCCTGAACTGTAAAAATGGAGTAACTTAGCCATATAAAGTCGGTGGCCTTTCATGCTTAGGAATCGAATATCCAGCCCATAGATGGCGGATCTGACAGAGAACATGTTGACGGTAGACACACATATGTTTGCGTCTTTAGAAACTGGAACTGGAGGGAACATACATGTACTTGTAACATGCATATAGAACCGTTGGGGTCCAAGATAGGGGACATAACTGATCAGGAAAATCCACATTTCCACACTACAATGGCTTCAATTTCTTTTTTTCTTTTATAAAATTTTGCTTTTTTCTTATATTTCTTCACATCCTTTATCAAATTGGACATAACTCTTCTCTGAAACATTTTTCTACGAATCTCTTTAAACGCTGTTTTTCTTTTTAAGTTAATCTTTATTGTTTCTGAAGGTATATTTGCATTAACTAAATGCTCAATTTTTTCCTGGTCTTTTCTCTTTAAAACATTATTTCCAGTACAGACATTTTGTACATTTTTCCTTTTTTTGAAGATATTTTAAAAAAAATCTTTTGTCTGCTTACCAGAAGACTTTCTCTTTTTCCCAACATGAGCACCTCCAACTAACTTAGGTCCTCCAGTTGTCTTCAAATATAGATTTTTTTTGTGGTTTTTCCTTAGTCTGGATTTTGTAGGCATCTTAAATTTTGTTCACTGCTCTTCAGCAATACCTGAAAAAAAACTAAAAAAAAATTCCTTTATTTTATTTAAATATATTACTATATTTTTTATGATCTTTTCAAATCTTAAAATACTATGTACCCCTTTCCTACAAGTGAAAATCACAATAAAACCATCACAAATTAAATATCTAAAAACAATTCCTGTGTGCACACAGAGTCATGGTTTGATATTGAGCAGAAAACGAAATTTCTTTGCCAATCTGAAAGCAGACTTACTACTCTTTTTTTGGCAACTGATAAGTACTTTTACAGTCTGACACATTTTCAATCCACTTTTCAGATTCTGAAAACAGCACATGTCTAAACAGCTTTTTGAGTCCAGGAACATGTGTAACCTGGGTGAATGACTACACTCCAGCAAAGGCAACCAGCCTTAGTGATGTTGAATGTATTTGCATTACTCACTGCAACCTCAAACCCCACTCGGTTGTGAATACTATGCATGATTCTACAGGATAAGCAGCTGGGTGTGTGCAAAGAGTCTGCTTCTGCAGAAAAATAGCTGCCCCTTTCCTACTAATGCAAATCTAAAATTACCAGAGTAATACGCAATAAATCTCTGTCAACAATTCCTCTTTGCACACAGAGTCATGGTTTGATATTCGGCAGAAAACGAAATTTCTTTGCCAATTTGAAAGCACACTTACTACTATTTTTTTGGCAAGTGATAAGTACTTTTACAGTCTGACACATTTTCAATCCACTTTTCAGATTCTGAAAACAGCACATGTCCAAACAGCTTTTTGAGTCCAGGAACATGTGTAACCTGGGTGAATGACTACACTCCAGCAAAGGCAACCAGCCTTAGTGATGCTGAATGTATTTGCTTTACTCACTGCAACCTCAAACCCCACTCGGTTGTGAATACTATGCATGATTCTACAGGATAAGCAGCTGGGTGTGTGCAAAGAGTCTGCTTCTGCAGAAAAATAGCTGCCCCTTTCCTACTAATGCAAATCTAAAATTACCAGAGTAATACGCAATAAATCTCTGTCAACAATTCCTCTTTGCACACAGAGTCATGGTTTGATATTAGGCAGAAAACGAAATTTCTTTGCCAATTTGAAAGCACACTTACTACTCTTTTTTTGGCAAGTGATAAGTACTTTTACAGTCTGACACATTTTCAATCCACTTTTCAGATTCTGAAAACAGCACATGTCCAAACAGCTTTTTGAGACCAGGAACATGTGTAACCTGGGTGAATGACTACACTCCAGCAAGGGCAACCAGCCTTAGTGATGCTGAATGTATTTGCATTACTCACTGCAACCTCAAACCCCACTCGGTTGTGAATACTATGCATGATTCTACAGGATAAGCAGCTGGGTGTGTGCTAAGAGTCTGCTTCTGCAGAAAAATAGCTGCCCCTTTCCTACTAATGCAAATCTAAAATTACCAGAGTAATACGCAATAAATCTCTGTCAACAATTCCTCTTTGCACACAGAGTCATGGTTTGATATTAGGCAGAAAACGAAATTTCTTTGCCAATTTGAAAGCACACTTACTACTCTTTTTTTGGCAAGTGATAAGTACTTTTACAGTCTGACACATTTTCAATCCACTTTTCAGATTCTGAAAACAGCACATGTCCAAACAGGTTTTTGAGACCAGGAACATGTGTAACCTGGGTGAATGACTACACTCCAGCAAGGGCAACCAGCCTTAGTGATGTTGAATGTATTTGCATTACTTACTGCAACCTCAAACCCCACTCGGTTGTGAATACTATGCATGATTCTACAGGATAAGCAGATGGGGGTGTGCTAAGAGTCTGCTTCTGCAGAAAAATAGCTGCCCCTTTCCTACTAATGCAAATGTAAAATTACCAGAGTAATACGCAATAAATCTCTGTCAACAATTCCTCTTTGGGGGGAGGAGCCAAGATGGCGACCGGAGCAGACGCTTGAGCGCCCGGCTCCGTCGGCCCTTGGCCTCGGACTATCATCCTGATCCCTATCCTCGCCGATTTTCGAGGTGCACCGTGTGCGACGACGCGCTGACCGCGCCGCCGCTTTTCCGGAGTCTTAGCCCGCCCGGATGCCGGAGTTCTTGGTGCCTTTGTCCTCCGCACTGGACCCCTGCTCTATTGTGGCCTTGGCCGGCCCCCTGGAAGCTCCGCAGTCACCGGACCCGCTGGCGCAGACCTGAGCCCCGCGGTCCCGATCCCGCCTCACACCACGGACTGTCGCCAAATGAGCCGGGGGAGAGACGCCCGGACACCTCCTGCACCCTGCACCTGACGGGCTGGAGCTATAGGGTAAGCCCCGGTGTGGCGGGTCTCCTGCCCCGCTCTGTGGACCGCGCTGTGGAAGGCTGCAGACCCCCTTCTTCTATCGCCTAGTCGGCGGCAAAGAGAGCCCGAGGGAGGGTAAGCGACTGTTGGCTTTCACCTGTTGCGGCGCAGACCTGATGGGAATTGCCTCCTTGTTACGACCCCCCCCTGGCCACTGTACCGTTCAGCGGTGAAACATGGCGTTGATTGCCTGCTCGCTGCTGGGGGGTGATGCTCCGGTCTCGCCCGCTGCCCGCTTCGCCCTCCCTCTACCAGACTCTAGCTCCACAGTGCCGTCCCGGATTGCTGCCGATGTGGGGGCGCAGCTTCCGCTGACATGCGGCTCCGTTCTGGCTGCCCTGCGGGACTTTCGTCTGCAATTGTGTGCTGGCTTGCAAACGCTGAGTGAGCGGTTTGACTCCATACTGTCGGCTGCGGGTCGTGAGCGCCCCGTTTGTTATCAACAAGACATGGGTCTGCCGGTGCTTCTGTCCTCTTGCCGGGACGCAACGACTGTGTATAACCGTGCTACACTGGTGTCTGCAACTGGCTTTCCCGGCACCCAGGATCAATCGCTCTCCTGCTCAATTGCGGATACTTTGTTTCCCCGTTCATCGCTGCCTGCTTTGTTGTTGCCTGCCCCACCGCGCCCGCAAGAGTATCCACCTGAGCGACACCTGACGTCCTCGAGGAACCGTTCACGGTGGCCTACGGCTTCTTTTATGTGGAACTCCTGTACTTTACAGGCCAGGTCTGGATTTTATATGGTGCACAAGGGGACCTCAATAGATGATCGGTGGCCATTTTGTGACTCTACTTCTCCATCTTCTCCCCAGCGGCCATATTGTCTTTGTCTGCACGGGATGCGGGGCCTTCATGTGGGGGCTGGTCTAATCTTAAGCCCGCGATCGGGCCAGGGCTAGATTGAGTTATATCACCATGGTTTCACGGATGGACTGGACTCGGACTGGAACTGTTCGCATATGTTGTGCGCACTCGTCGCGATTTGTCTGCTTTCATTTAAATTGTTGTGACACGTTATCTTCACACGACCGCTTTTGGGTGTAGTGGGTCTTCAGTGTGTGGAGGCGTGGTTGGCCGGTGGTTCCGGGCGCTCCGAGGTTACGTGGGCTCCTCCCCGCTTTCTTTCTTCTTTGTTTTCTTATTTTCTTTATGCTATTCCTACTTTCTCTCTTGTCTATATTTCGGGTTCATTGGGCGACAGGCACTATGCTGGGGGGGGGGCAGGCCGTAGCCTCCGCATTGGTGTAGGGTGGGGGGGTAATTCACTGTTTCTTTTTAGTTCTATGGGCCTTTTTCTTCTATGTCTCTGCGCTATACTTGTTTCGATTCGGGGTCCGGGTGTGGGGTGGATTGAGTGGGGGCGGCTTTGGAGGGGTGCGTATTTACTCATGTGACTATCCTGTTATCTAACTGCACCGCCTCACTGTTTGAGATTTTCTATGGCCGTTTTAATGATGCTGCTGCTCTCCCGTGTGGTGAAGCCATCTTGCGGACTCGAATCTCCTTGGTTCTATCCTCTACTGACTTTTTCTCGAAAAAATTATTTTAAAAACCTTAAAATTAACCTTCACTTCTCCTTCCCCTGGTGTCAAGGATCTCTCCAGTGTCTACCTCCTGAATCGTTGCTAAGCTTGACCATTGATGCACAAGGGATGTAATGTTTGACTTAGTGCTTAACCGTATTGTGGCCGGCCGGATGGTTGTAGGCCCGTATTTGTTCTTTTATTATGCACAAATAAAGGTTTTTTAAAAAAAAAAAAAAAAAAAAAAACAATTCCTCTTTGCACACAGAGTCATGGTTTGATATTAGGCAGAAAACGAAATTTCTTTGCGAATTTGAAAGCACACTTACTACTCTTTTTTTGGCAAGTGATAAGTACTTTTACAGTCTGACACATTTTCAATCCACTTTTCAGATTCTGAAAACAGCACATGTCCAAACAGGTTTTTGAGACCAGGAACATGTGTAACCTGGGTGAATGACTGCACTCCAGCAAGGGCAACCAGCCTTAGTGATGTTGAATGTATTTGCATTACTCACTGCAACCTCAAACCCCACTCGGTTGTGAATACTATGCATGATTCTACAGGATAAGCAGCTGGGTGTGTGCAAAGAGTCTGCTTCTGCAGAAAAATAGCTGCCCCTTTCCTACTAATGCAAATGTAAAATTACCAGAGTAATACGCAATAAATCTCTGTCAACAATTCCTCTTTGCACACAGAGTCATGGTTAGAAATTAGGCAGAAAACGAAATTTCTTTGCCAATTTGAAAGCACACTTACTACTCTTTTTTTGGCAAGTGATAAGTACTTTTACAGTCTGACACATTTTCAATCCACTTTTCAGATTCTGAAAACAGCACATGTCCAAACAGCTTTTTGAGTCCAGGAACATGTGTAACCTGGGTGAATGACTACACTCCAACAAAGGCAACCAGCCTTAGTGATGTTGAATGTATTTGCATTACTCACTGCAACCTCAAACCCCACTCGGATGTGAATACTATGCATGATTCTACAGGGTAAGCAGCTGGGTGTGTGCTAAGAGTCTGCTTCTGCAGAAAAATAGCTGCCCCTTTCCTACTAATGCAAATGTAAAATTACCAGAGTAATACGCAATAAATCTCTGTCAACAATTCCTCTTTGCACACAGAGTCATGGTTTGATATTAGGCAGAAAACGAAATTTCTTTGCCAATTTGAAAGCACACTTACTACTCTTTTTTTGGCAAGTGATAAGTACTTTTACAGTCTGACACATTTTCAATCCACTTTTCAGATTCTGAAAACAGCACATGTCCAAACAGCTTTTTGAGTCCAGGAACATGTGTAACCTGGGTGAATGACTACACTCCAGCAAAGGCAACCAGCCTTAGTGATGTTGAATGTATTTGCATTACTCACTGCAACCTCAAACCCCATTCGGCTGTGAATATTATGCATGTTTCTACAGGATAAGCAGCTGGGTGTGTGAAAAGAGTCTGCTTCTGCAGAAAAATAGCTGCCCCTTTCCTACTAATGCAAATGTAAAATTACCAGAGTAATACGCAATAAATCTCTGTCAACAATTCCTCTTTGCACACAGAGTCATGGTTTGATATTAGGCAGAAAACGAAATTTCTTTGCCAATTTGAAAGCACACTTACTACTCTTTTTTTGGCAAGTGATAAGTACTTTTACAGTCTGACACATTTTCAATCCACTTTTCAGATTCTGAAAACAGCACATGTCCAAACAGGTTTTTGAGACCAGGAACATGTGTAACCTGGGTGAATGACTACACTCCAGCAAGGGCAACCAGCCTTAGTGATGTTGAATGTATTTGCATTACTCACTGCAACCTCAAACCCCACTCGGTTGTGAATACTATGCATGATTCTACAGGATAAGCAGCTGGGTGTGTGCTACGAGTCTGCTTCTGCAGAAAAATAGCTGCCCCTTTCCTACTAATGCAAATGTAAAATTACCAGAGTAATACGCAATAAATCTCTGTCAACAATTCCTCTTTGCACACAGAGTCATGGTTAGAAATTAGGCAGAAAACGAAATTTCTTTGCCAATTTGAAAGCACACTTACTACTCTTTTTTTGGCAAGTGATAAGTACTTTTACAGTCTGACACATTTTCAATCCACTTTTCAGATTCTGAAAACAGCACATGTCCAAACAGCTTTTTGAGTCCAGGAACATGTGTAACCTGGGTGAATGACTACACTCCAGCAAAGGCAACCAGCCTTAGTGATGTTGAATGTATTTGCATTACTCACTGCAACCTCAAACCCCACTCGGTTGTGAATACTATGCATGATTCTACAGGGTAAGCAGCTGGGTGTGTGCTAAGAGTCTGCTTCTGCAGAAAAATAGCTGCCCCTTTCCTACTAATGCAAATGTAAAATTACCAGAGTAATACGCAATAAATCTCTGTCAACAATTCCTCTTTGCACACAGAGTCATGGTTTGATATTAGGCAGAAAATGAAATTTCTTTGCCAATTTGAAAGCACACTTACTACTCTTTTTTTGGCAAGTGATAAGTACTTTTACAGTCTGACACATTTTCAATCCACTTTTCAGATTCTGAAAACAGCACATGTCCAAACAGCTTTTTGAGTCCAGGAACATGTGTAACCTGGGTGAATGACTACACTCCAGCAAAGGCAACCAGCCTTAGTGATGTTGAATGTATTTGCATTACTCACTGCAACCTCAAACCCCATTCGGCTGTGAATACTATGCATGTTTCTACAGGATAAGCAGCTGGGTGTGTGCAAAGAGTCTGCTTCTGCAGAAAAATAGCTGCCCCTTTCCTACTAATGCAAATCTAAAATTACCAGAGTAATACGCAATAAATCTCTGACAACAATTCCTCTTTGCACACAAAGTCATCTTCTGATTCTATGCAGAAAACAGTATTCCTCATTTATACCAGTACACCTTAATTGATGTTGAAAACATAGTCCATAATATTTTACATGTTCCTTACATTTAAATTTCTCCCAAAACACAAAATGATAAACACAACTTCAACAAAAGGAATTCCAATTCTATTATTCATTTCTTAATTTACCACATACATCCCCTCTCAAACACATAACTCACCTTTAAAATTAGTTAGTTGTGAAAGAAATGTGGCACTCAAACAGCAGATTATCAGAGCCAGGATCTGTGTTCTGTACACCTCTCTCCTCTCAGCAGAACCAGATAATGGCAATGTTTCCCTATCTTTTTCCACACATATACATGTTAATTTCAAATCTCAGTGCTTCCCCCTTTTTTTCAAATGTAATCACACATTTCTATTGGTTGAAAACCAACCCTTTTCCAAAAGTACCCTTCCCCCAACTTGACTTCTTCCTAGTACCCTTCCCCCAACTTGACTTCTGCCTGCTACCATAGCAACAGCTCATGGAACACTGCTGTGTGGAGTCAGGTCAGAAGTTCACCACACAATGTTTCATTTCCAAAGAGCAAGAGTGCTTGACTTTTCTAACCTAACAGCAAATCCATAGTAATGTTCTTTGGTAACACATTTTTCTGTACCAATACAAAACATGCTTCTATAAATTGACACATACAGCCTAGTTTTTAGTGTAGAATGGTATGAAACAGCCAATGAGTTATTTTTATTTTAAAAAAATATGTATGCCTCCATTTCCAAACTGTCTTTCATTTCTTTTCCCCATTCTACTGAAATACACCTCCTGAGTGCATCCAGATCTCCTTTGAAGATGTTCACAGTGTGGATTGTAGGGCACAGCTATGTCTTCTGGAGTGAAAAGTATGCAGAGAAAACAGGTATGGTGAGAGACCTTGCTTTGCCAAATGTAGACATTAAATGGATTGGTCAGAGAGGGTTAAAGTGGCACCAATTGATGCCATTGGTGAAATCCTTCATGCAAATCCAACACCCTGACCTCATAATAGTGCACTATGGTGGCAATGACCTAGGCACTTTGACTGGGGTAGGTCTGGAAATGCTTATGAAGGAGACCTTTGCACAACTGTTTTCACTTTTCCCTAAAACTGCCTTTGCGTATTCTAACATATGCCAAAGGCAAAAATGGAACCGGTCCAATCATTTTTGTCCACAGATTGACAAAGCAAGAAAGCACGTCAACAAATCTGTTTCTGCTTTCCTCCGAGACTATGGTATGGGTTCCATTTACCACAACAACTTGCGTTACAACATGCAAGACATTTATAGAGGAGATGGTGTACACTTCACTGATGAAGGGAACAGAGTCTTCCTCTTGAACCTTAGACTCTGCATCGGTACTTACTTGTAGGTACCACTAAAAAATCACTTCATAAACACAACGGCTCTTTTTAGAGCCCCCTAATATCTAAACACTTAAATCTGAATTTTATTTCTTTTTTTATTTTTTTTTCTACCGTACGCGTACGGTAAGCTTACCGTACGCGTACTCCGTGATTTTTTTTTAAAATTAATAAATGTTTTTTTCGTACTTTTGTGTCCTTCTTTGACCCCCTTTCAAATGTTAGGGGGTCTGTAACTCTCTTCCTTGCCCCCTTTTCATGTTATCTCCCTTTTTTTTTCTGTGTGAAACACACGAAATGGCGGCCGACACTTCCTGATTTTCGTCCGATTCAAATGTTTACAGTCATGTGACAACCAATCAGATTTGAGCTCGCGCACGGCACCGTACGCGTCCTAACTATAACTACCTACTGGCGGTCGCCAGTAGGTAATATATATATATATATATATATATATATATTCACTGAAAAAAACATAGGTTTCAGGGTCGTTATAGTTAGTTGGACATTTGACTTATAAAACCAGAGAAATTCGCCCGTTATAGTTAGTTGTGCTAACTATAACTCGCGCGCCCACAATGCACTGGTGATGACTTCACATATTACATCACTCATGACATGGTCAGTGACATCACTGATGACATTCCTGATGACATTACTGATGACATCATCCAGTGAATGTGTGTTTCTGTAAAGTTGAAATATTTTTCAGATATATCGATGCCAAGGTGTATTACAGAAAGCGTGAATTTACAAGTCCCTGAATGGATTATTTAGTAGGTGCGTGACTGACTGTATAAGTGAGTGATTGAACATGTGTTACTGAATGTATGGGTTAGTGACTAAACTGTGTGAAAGTCTGTATTAGTGTCTCAGTTGGTGTATAAGCGGCTGCATGGGTTGGTGAGTATCTACATGAGTGTCTATATGGATTATTGATTTGTTGTCTGAGTATCTGTATGAGTGCCTGAGTGTCTGTGTGGGTGGGTGGGGGTGTGTGACTCTGTGCATACATGTCTGAGTGGGTGATTTACTGGTTGTATGGATTCAAAAGTACATCTGGGAAGGGCTGTATGGGTGAGTAAGTGTGTGTATGGGTGTTTTGGTGAGTGAATGAATGTCTCACTGGCATATGTGTGAGTAACTACATATGTTTTAAGGTAGTATATGTGAGTGTTGGAGTATATAAAAGAATATACGTGAGAGTAAGTTATTTGAAGAGTGGGTGTATAAAAGAGTGTCTGCTTGTATCAGTGATTGTATAAGACAGTAAGTATGTGTTAGTATCTGCATAAATAAGTGATGTGGTGTGTGTATAGATAACACAGTTGGTGTGCAACTGTATACATGAGTAAATGGGTATGTGATTGATTCTTTCCATGACTGACTAGGTGTGTGAGTAACTCTAGGGATGAGTGGCGGACTGTGACTACATGTATAGGTGCATGAGTGCATATTATAGTACTGTATTGATGAGTAACTGCATGTATAAGTGAGTGGATGTGAGTGTAGACCTTGGAAATAGTGGGTGGTATTTAGTATCTGGCATTGTTGTGTGTATGGTTTCAAAAATAGTACTCTGTATTTCAGAGTGTGTGTATCAAAGTTTAAATTAGGCCATCAGTATGTGGATCAGATTATCAGGTGGATGATGTCATCAGTGATGTCATTTGAGATGTCATCAGTGATGTCATCAGTGATCTCACTGACCATGTCATGAGTGATGTAATATGTGACGTCATCACCAGTGCATTGCGGGAGCGCGAGTTATAGTTAGCTCAACTAACTATAACAGGCGAATTTCTCTGGTTTTATATGAGTCAAATGTCCAACTAACTATTACGTCCCTGAAACCTATGGTTTTTTTAAATGAATTTCTAAGGTTTTTTAAATGCTAATTCCTAACTGTAACGTCTGTAAAACCTATGGTTTTTTCAGTGAATTTCAAAGGTTTTTTAAATGTTAATTTCATATTTTAATATTTATAAAACCTATATTTTTTCTATTTGTTTTTGTAATATTTTGGAACTCTATTCTCCTTTTTTTTATTTGAAAAATATGTAATGTTTTATATCTTCAAAATAAAGTATGTATCTTGTGTTCTGTTTTTTTTTTTAGAAAACTGAAATCCCGTACCGGTAGTGTCCCAAGCTCCATCAGTGCGCGAATCCTATCCGCCATATTGCTAAACTCATAAAGGATGCGCATTTCGTATCTGACGGGTTTGTGGCACCGCGTCCTGCATAACATCATATACGTATGTGGTCGCGCCAGCTGCTACTTTGGTATGCGACAGGTACGCAGTACCAAGCTGCGCCTTACGTCATGTACATACGGGGTCACGCCCGCTGCGTGTTGCGTATGCAACAAGTGCACGCTGCCAAGCCCTGTGTTACGTCATAGTCGTATGGTGTGGCGCCGGGAACGCCATTCCCTCATTTTTATTTCCGTCTCAAAACTATATCTAAATAAGTTTAAAGTGTATATGAGAACAAGCGATAATCTAAAATATTTTAAACATTTATATATACCTAACTGTAATGAAGTTATATTATGGTAAATATTTTTTCTCAAAATCGCATTGTGTGCTCGGTGTGTGATTGCCATGTGACCTTAAAGGAAAGCATTTGATTGGTTCATAACATTTCCCATTGTAACAGTTGGAGGACCCCACCCATTTTAGTCATTCTCTCTACAGCGTTTGATGAGAGACTTCTCTTCTGCTTACAGAGCTTTTTTGAAAACTTTTTGCTATGTACACATATCTGACACTACACACAACATGCAACCATCATCTTCATCAATATTCATGCTCTGTAAAGTAGCCTTCCACCTCTAATAGCCATGCATGTAAAAGCTACATAACAGAACTTTCCCCACTGCCAGAGGTAACATGGTTGCATACGCTGTCCACAGCACAATATAATGTGGTACGGCCCAGGGACAGTATCATGCATAGATAATGAACACACAGACACAAATAGATAGTGGAAGTGTGTACGGGCATGTGCGCTTGACTGTTTTTATTACCAGGGTCACATATCCAGTGACATCTGTGCTGAATGCGTGTGGGGTGAGTGTAAACCAGCCCTCAGGGAATGGTTGCAGTTAGCATCAACTACAACAGTAATCATTGGATCACACACAGAGATTCAATAATAAAAGGGTCAATAGTTTGTGCTGCTGTAAGGTAGGGACACAAGATGTGAAATAATACAGAAAAGATTCTATCGTAAAAGAACCATAAATTGTGGTATACTGAGATACAGGCAGTAGATCTGAAATAATACACAAAAAGGGTCCATCAGGTCTAGTGCACTCAGATAGCCACATCAAAAGCATTCAGCATGTGCTCAGCCAGCGATGATGCATGCTGCGGGTGGGCCATACTAGGAGCAATGTCTGTTGCCTACAGCTCTACTTCATCTGCAAGAACGACTCGATCTGAACTGTAAACACTGCTGTCTGCAGTGTAGGCCAGAGAGCGGTCAGCAAGGGCCCACAGCCACGTGGCGTTGACTTGAGCTGTCCGGTTTGCTATATGCGAAGCAGAAAAAAACATGTGCAGACCCTGTGATGATGCGTATGCGTGGTGCGGACAGAGCGCACTCAAGCAATGTCTTTTGCCTACAGGACTGCGTCATCTACAATAGCGACTCAATCTGAATTGTGAACACTGCTGTCTGCATTGTAAATTGAAGGCAGTAGTGAGCACAGTCTTCCATGAATACTTTTTCTCACTTCCTTTTCACAAAATACAACAACATAAATTACACAAAACTCTGTAATAGCGGATGCAACGCAAAAAGGTATCCTGGCGGAATGGGATTTCTGCACAGCCGCAAAAGATCTCCTGCAATGTGCGACCTTTGACAACATCGCAGATTGCCTACCAATTAAAATTGCCGCTCCAACATTTGAGGAACATTACTGTCCCTTCGAGGATATGAATTGAATCGCTTCGCTTTTCTCACACGATGGCAACAATTGCCTCTTGGAACATTACGCATCTCAAGCCGCTGAAGAACTTCCGGACTGCAATCTCCAAGACTTGTAAGAAATTCACTTTTTTCTTCGATTGATTTTTTCCAACTTTTTTTTTCTTTTTCCGATTACATTTTTTAATACACTTCAATTGAACTGTTTTCATATAATAACTTTCCTAAGTATGCTTAGGCATTTGAACTCTGTTTTCATTATTGGCCCTTACGTCTCCACACTAACCAGGGATGGATGATGTCTGGCCTATGCAAATACGCTATTTACTTGCTAAATAAGCCTAAACCTGACATCCATTTTGAAACCATATCTATTCTTTGTACACACGTTTCTCTGCCTGTCTGTTATCCACGAAGCCCTTTCACACAAATTAGCTCATCCTCAGCCTCTGCTCAGGCGATCAAGATAAAAAAACGTGGCATTGTTTAAGTACTGGTTGGCACAGTGTGGTAATCGTATCCTACCATAATTTTCATTCTGCAGTTTACAGTCATTCATGTCTAATAGGTATTGTTTATGTCACATGGAACTGTAACATGTAATGTGGAATTGAATGATGCAGGAGCTTATGTTTGAATACAGCAGAAGCGGTTGGAGTTTGCCTCAGCTGGATGCCTTAGCTCTTGCACCAGTGGTTCCATTTATGGCACTTAAATAAAGACACTTTTTATATAACTTGCAGACTCCATAACTTTATCCCACACAGCCACTTTCTTAAACACACCTGATTTCACCATATGTCTTCTGTGGCATTGCAACATTCTGCATTATATTCTTCACGATTATTTCTTTATTCCTGCTTGCTAAAACACTCCATTCGAGCCTTCAGACCGGTAGGGGTGAGTAGTTTGCTTCCCACTCCCGCTAAAGTCTAAACCCATACTAACATCACTTGCACAGCAATGCTACAGCAGCCAGTATGCTACAGTGCCCAGAGCACATCAGTTTACAACAATCAGCTCACGGTTTCATCCCCAAGTGTACTGGCACCTCACCTCAGCACCATCTCACTCTGGGCAAAACAGCACTTTCACACTGCTAGGGGTGAATACTTCGCCTCACACTCCCTGTATAGCACACCCTAACCACCCCACAGAGCTCACAGCGCTATAGTCTAAACCCATACTAACACCGCTTGCACAGCTATGCTACAGCTGCCAGTATGCTACAGCGCCCAGAGCACATCAGTTTAAAGCAATAAGCTCACAGTTTCATCCTCAAGTGTACCGGCACCTCACCTCAGCACCATCTCACCCTGGGCAAAACAGTACTTTTACCCCTCTAGGGGTGAATACTTCGCCTCACACTCCCTGTATAGCACACCCTAACCACCCCACAGAGCTCACAGCGCTATAGTCTAAACCCATACTAACACCACTTGCACAGCTATGCTACAGAGGCCAGTATGCTACAGCATCCAGAGCACATCAGTTTACAGCAATCATCTCACGGTTTCATCCCCAAGTGTACCTGCACCTCACCTCAGCACCATCTCACTCTGGGCAAAACAGTACTTTCACACCGGTAGGGGTGAATACATCGTTCCACACTCCCTGTGTAGCACACCCTAACCACCCCACAGACCTCACAGTGCTTCTAACCTCCTCTTTCCTACCCTTTTTTCCCCTTACTCGCTTCAACGGAATCACAAAATAGCTGCCAATACTTCCTAGTTGCAACCGCTCGCACCCCTCACAGCCAATAAGCAGCAAGCTCGTGCTCGTAACGCCTCAGCCAATCAGAAGGCAGAATTCCCAAATATCTGTACATTTCGATATTTCTCCAAAACTACTGAATGGATTTACACCAAATAAACAAAAGCGTGCTTTCTATACCAAGACCCTTCTCCCTACCAAAGTTGGGGTAATTCCGTTCACCCCTTCGACTCGTAGCCTTGTCTAAAGTTTCCTATGAAAATTAACATGGAGAAAACACATTTTGGAACCCCCATTTTTTCTCGCCCCCCCTTGACGAATCAACCCCAAACTTTCAACATAGGAGCTGATATGAACAACAAATTAGTTTGGAAAATTTCATGAAGATTTATCAAACGACGCCAAAGTTATAAGCAAAACAAAAAATGCTCTTCCTATGGAAACTTGGTCCTAACTATAACTACCTATATATATATATATATATATATATATATATTCACCCAAAAAATCATAGGTTTGAGGGACGTTATATTTAGAAATTTGCATTTAAAAAACCTTTGAATTTCACTGAAAACTTTGTTTCGAAACCATAGACACACCAATACTAGTTACTACATACCAACTCACTGATTCCTAGGTCTACACACATCCATACAGCACTATCATATGCACTCATACACCTATGCAGACACTCACACACCACCACTCATCCATAGTTACTCACACACTTAGTCAGTCATGAAAGAATCAATCACTCCCATTTACTCGCCTATACAATTATACACACCACCTCACTAATTCATACAGATACTAACACATACTTACACTCACATAAAATCACTGATACAAGCACACACTCATTCATACAGCCACTCTCACAATCACTCACTCTCACATATAGTCATTTATATACTCCAACACTTACATATACTGCCTTTCACATATGCAGCTACTCACACATGCACCACTGAGACATCCATTCACTCACCAACACACCCATGCACACACTCACCCATCCATACAGCCCTTCACAGATGCACTCTTGAACCCATCCACCAAGTGAATCACCCACTCACACATCTATGCACAGAGTCACCCACCCCCCACCCACCCACACAGACACTCAGGCACCCATATAGATAATCAGACAACCAATCAATAACCCATATAGACACTCATGTAGCTACTCACCAACCCATGCAGCCGCTTACACCTTACATACCAACTGACAGATTGACACAGACATTCACACAGTTTAGTCACTAACCCATGCATTCAGTAAGACACATTTAATCACTCACTTATACAATCAGTCACACACCTACTAAATAATCCATTCAGACACTTATACACCCATTCATTCTTCAATAAACCTTGGCATATATATATAAAACATATTTAAACTTTACAGAAACACACATTCACTGGATGGTGTCATCAGTGATGTCATTTCAGATGTCATCAGTGATGTCACTGACCGTGTCATGAATGATGTAATATGTGACGTCAACAGCAGTGCATTGCGGGGGTGCGAGTTACGGGCGAATTTCTCTGGTTTTGAGGCAACATCAGTGATGTCATTTGAGATGTCATCAGTGATGTCATGAGTGATGTCACTGGCCATGTCATGAGTGATGTAATATGTGACGTCATCAGCAGTGCATTGCGGGCGCGCGAGTTATAGTTAGCTGAACTAACTATAACGGGGGAATTTCAATGGTTTTGTACGAGTGAAAAGTCCAGCTAACTATAACGCCCCTGAAACCTATGGTTTTTTCAGTGAATTTCTAAGGTTTTTTAAATGCTAATTCCTAACTATAACGTGCCTGAAACCTATGGTTTTTTCAGTGAATTTCAAAGGTTTTTTAAATGCTAATTTCTAACTATGGCTACAGAGATAGGACATGTGAAGAAAGAAGAAAAAACGCACAGAAAGAAAAAAAAGTAATGCAGAAAGAAGCAACAGAAGTCCTCAAAGACGAAGAAAAGTGCAGGAAGAAGGATAACGTGCAGAAAGAACAAACAGAAGAACAGAAAGAAGCCTTGTTGCAAAATCATCCTGTACCCTCAACTGGTGTTAACTGAGTCTGACTAACCAGTCCTAGAGCCAGTGCTATGTTAAAAGACACTCAGAATACATTGAAAACACCTACATACACTAGGTAACACTATGCGTTGGGGTCCCCCTGTGATCAGCATGACCTCCTCTGTAAGCCCCTAGTATATAATAGGGCAGGTGATTAAAACTACCTCTTAAAACGCGCCACAGGGCGTGTTTGCACACGTCATCTCAGGCCCCGTCCCCTCACTTCCCCACTGTGTAAACACGCCCTGTGGCCATTATCCTGAGTGTCCCTAGGGTCCAACTAGACCACTAGGTACCTCCAGTAAGCGCCACAGAGCTGCGTTGCAGAGAGATGTAAAAAGGGGCACGGCCTAGACCACCTCTCTGTAACGCAGCGCAATGGCGCGTACTGGAAGCACCTGGTAGGCTAGTTGGCCCCCAGGGGCACTTAGGATTGAAGGGGAAATATTTTCCCAACTTAAAAAGCGCCACAGGGCGTGTTTGCACACGTTAACTCAGGCCCCGTCCCCTCCCTTCACCACTGTGTAAACATGCCCTGGGGCCGTTTTTAGTTGGGAGATGAAGTTCATTTGAATCCTGAGGGTCCCTAGGGTCAAACTAGCCCACTAAGTACCTCCAGTAAGCGCCACAGAGCTGCGTTGCATAGAGGTGTAAAAAGGGGCGTGGCCTCAGAACACCTGTCTGCCACGCAGCTCCCTGGCACATACTGGCGATACCTGATGGGCTAGTTGGCCCTCAGGGACCCTCAGTATTGAAGGGGAATTAATTCCCCAACTTACAACTGGCCAGGGGGTGCATTTGCAGAGTGCTGCTAGGAGGGGGCGTGGCCTCTGGCGCGATGCCGGTCTTTTATTAATTTTTTTAAGAAGGAGGGCTGTGTGGCCCCCCCTTCTTTTTCTAAGTTACTGGCCCTGGGGACCCCATCCCCCAGGGCCTGCACCCTAATTGTTTTGTTTAAAAAAAATAAATTTGGCCCTCTCAAGGCCTTAATCGGCCCCGGGGACCCCAACCCCCGGGTCAAGGCCTTTTTTAAAATTTTATTCTTTAGGAGGGGGCTGCGTTGCCCCCCTCCTCAGGCCACTTATGGCCCCTTGGACCCCATCCCCCAGGGCCGGCCTTTGTTTTTTATTATTTAAAAAAAATATATATTTATAGAAACACTTAGGACATGCTGGACAAACCGTATGTACCTATCACCATGACGATTTGCGTGATAATCATTAAAAGGCAACTATGCATAGAATGAATCCACATGGAATGTATTTACACCGCTAGTGAAGCTCTGACGTGTCTGACGCCCTACCGTGCCTAATCCCGGCGCCCCCGCCAGTGGGTACTCTCCAAGTAGACACCCTTGTCGTTTATTTATACAAACATGGGTAGCTATTGACGGGCACATTTAATATACACGCACACCAAGCCATTCAAAGGGGATTCCACAAAAATTCGACCAAACTATGCAAGAAACCCCCCTCACGGTTAATAAAACACACATCCACCGCCGGATGTGTAATACTTTTTATTTTACTCTCTGGAAAGGAGACGAACCTCACTTGAGAGTCACAGTGTGCTCCTGGCTGAGCCCAATGCTGTGTTACACCCACCAGTGCCCGCCGAGTGCCTCACACCTCTGTGTTGTGTTCCACCAGCTAGTGCGTATGCTATGACACTCTCTAGCCCATGTGCACTGTAACACCACCCTGTGAATATGTCGTGCCACACTTGCCTTCGCACGGGTTATATTGCCCCATCTAACGTGCCTTCCTCGATGCCTATGTTATAACGCACAGCGCTATGCCATACATATTACAATCTGGGATCCATATCTTTGTCACAGTGCATATGCAACGTTACACTCCCCAGCACATATTTTATATTACAACTTTAGAGACTAGTTAGGTTACACAACACTGCCCTGTGCATATTACACTCCAAGGCGCATATCGCATAGCACGAGCTAGTGCCAGTGCTATCTCGCGCTCTCCAATGAATCTGTCATTGCGCACAATGTATTGCATATTATATTTCACGCCCCGGTTCATCTTATAGCACACTTTTTGGTGCATAGTTTATACCATATACTATATCTAGTTTTCATTTTCAATCGTGCTCTCAGGACTATGTTCTATATAACACTGCGTCCACCTATCCTTTTCACGGACATTACATTTTGCGATGGGGGGTGGAGGGTCAGGGGGTGTTTCTGCCAAGTGAGCCCGGAGTCACAGTCACAAACGTCCTCTTCTTCCTGAATAAAAGTGAGATTATGCTGCATACTTGTTCATATTTTAAGTAGTTCGCACAGACACACATGTTAAAAACGATAAAGTTCCTAATACCCACCTTCTCTGAACAGTTAGCTTGCTGCCCCATCCACCTCCTCCCTATCCTCTGCTGTCTGAATCCATGAACTAGCCTCCTCCCTCCTGCCATGCATGGTCTGATGTGCTGCCACTGCCCTCCATTTAGCATGATGTACCAGTCCACTCCTCCTGCCCTCCATTGCCCAATTCTATGGCCCATCATTGACCTCCTGCTTAGCCTCTGTGCTTAGCTTGCTGCCCCTATTCTCCTTTCCCCTGCCATCCGATGTCTTTGTGCATGCCCCTGCTCCATCCCATGGACCTGCCACTCCTATCTACTCTGCGTGTTCTGTTGAGCTGCCACTTCCCTCCCACCTGCCTAGCATTGTCAGATGACTGTAACCTGTCCCTGCCACCTCCACCCTGCCTGTCCACATGCCATGCCCCTATCCCCTTCCTCCTGTCCTCCATGGTCCATTTTACTGCCACACCCTTCTGCCCTCCCTGGTCTGTTGTGCTGCAACTGCTCCTCCTGCCTGCCCCGTGCGGTCTGTTGTGAGGCCCCTTCCCCTGATCTCTCTTGTCTGTGCCCAGGTCCTGACCCTCCCTTCTATCCTCCATGGTCCTTTGTGCATGCCCCTGCACCTTCCTTCTTGCCCATCATAGCCATTGTGCTGCCACTAACCCTCCTGCTTGCCATGCATTGTCAGATGACTGTAACCTGTCCCTGCCACCTCCACCCTGCCTGTCCACATGCCATGCCCCTATCCCCTTCCTCCTGTCCTCCATGGTCCATTTTACTGCCACACCCTTCTGCCCTCCCTGGTCTGTTGTGCTGCAACTGCTCCTCCTGCCTGCCCGTGCGGTCTGTTGTGAGGCCCCTTCCCCTGAACTCTCTTGTCTGTGCCCAGGTCCTGACCCTCCCTTATTTCCTCCATGGTCCTTTGTGCATGCCCCTGCACCCTCCTTCTTGCCCATCATAGCCATTGTGCTGCCACTAACCCTCCTGCTTGCCATGCATGGTCTTCTGTGCTGCCATGGCCCCTCCCACCTTCCCTGTGTGGTCAGCTAGCTGCCCCTGCCCCCTCCCACCTTCCCTCCATGGTCTGTGTGTATGACATCATAGTCTCATTGTTGCTCTCCATGGTGTGTCTTGTTTCTAGTGCCCATACTGCCTGCCCTCCATGGTCATCTTGCTGCTCCTGCCCTGCCCCCTTGCCCCAGCCCTCTTTTTCCATGTGTAGACCCCTATTCCCTCCCTCCTGGCTTGCCTGTTCCATTGTAATGCCCCTGATCCGTCCCTCCTGCCCTTTATGGTCTGTTATGGTGCAGCTTTCTCTCCTGTCTGTCCATCATGGTCAGCTAGCTACCATTGCCTCTTTCCCCTCTGTTCTCTGTTGTCCATGTGCATGGTCCTGTCCCTCCCTATTGCTTTCCATGGATTGTTGTGCTGCACTCCCTGATGCCTGCCCTGTAGGGTCAGTTTGGTGCACCTCTCCATGTCCCTCCTGTCCTCTGTTATCCGAGTCCATGTCCCTACCCCAATTCCTCCTGCCTATCATGATCCAATGTACCATACTTGCAAACATTTTGAACTTGGTAAGAGGGAGATTTTGAAAAAAAACTGGGGTATTGATTTTCCCCTTTGAGTTACATTAAAAAAGAGGAGATTGTAGACAGGAGACAGATCAAGTAAAGCCCATTTGAGCTTAAAAACATTGGACGTTTCCTGGCTGAAACGGGTCTGTTGGCATGTATGGTTGTACTACCACTGCCTCTTCCTTCTGCCCACAATGGTCTATTATATTGCCACAGCCTCTCTTGCCAGTCCTGTATTGTTGGTTTGTTGCCCCTGCCCCCCTTTCCACTGCCCTCCATAGTCTGTTGTGCTGCCACTGCCCTTCCTGCCTGCCCAGTGTGGTCAAATTGTTGCCTCTGCACTCTCCTACCTGCCTTCAATTTTCAGAGTCCGTGCCCCTGGCCTCTGCCTCTCAACAGTATCCCAATGAACAACTAGATTGCTAACATTCTATATTTATTACAAAAGTGTAGAACGCCTGACGTCATCTTGATGTAATCAAAACTGTAATACCTAGAGTATTTCCTTTAGAAATTACATATATGAGAGGGTCTTATTTGCATCAAAATTATGGTTAGTGCTCTAAAAAACTAAAATGAGGACATATTTTCTGAGTTTTCAAATAGCGACAAAGAACTTTTAAATTATTTGTAATCTTTATGTTTTTTTATCCAGTTGACCACTTGATTAAATGTTGCACCTAGGGGAGAGGATGTGGTGTTACTTCCAGAGCTGCAGACTTTGCAACTGGGGAACCAGGTTGGAGTTTCTGCTTCAGCTCAACATTCTGTGATTCTGGTCAAATCACTTAATCTCCCCATGTCTACAACCAGAATGAATTTGATCTTGTGTGATGTAACCAATGCTCATGTAAAGCACTCCAATACCTGACAAGTCTGCACTATATAAAACTGCAAATACACAAAAAAATAAGTGTTTTGCACATTTCTGTCATTGGGCTACATGTGGGCTACATCTGGGTGATATTTGTGCTGCATTTGGGCTCTTTTGTCTCTGGTGGCCATCTTGGGAGATTTATTTGTTATGAAGTTTCCTAATTTCCTCATTTACTGCAGTCTCCTCAGTAGGAAATGCTTTCAGTTTTTTACTTTGATTCCATCAAGAAGGTATTCAGATATGTCACACATTTGCCAAAAACTCTGAATGTTAGCACTCCAGTTGCTCATTAGATCACTGTAGTAAAGCTACCGCTCACCACTGAAGTCTGCTGCTGGTATTAAAAGTGCATGTTTCAGTCTGCATGTCAGAATATTTTTATGAAATAGAAGAGAATTTGAGAAGTCAAAATGTGCCCTAATTTTTCTTTCTGCAGAACTATTCATAATTTCTATGGGAAAATGAACCCCCTCATTTTGTTCCATTGTAAATTAAATGTTTTAAGTGTTACCACTTTATTCTAATCAAGATGGCTTTAGGTGTGCCATACTTTTGTCATAAGTAAGACTGTTAGCGCTCTAGTTGTTCGTTAGAACACTCTGGGACATTCTGTCATTGGGCTATACTTGGGCTACATCTCGGTGATATTTGGGCTACATTTGGGCTCTTTTGTCTCTGGTGGCCATTTTGGGAGACTTATTTGTTATGATGTTTCCTAATTTCCTCATTTACTACAGTCTCCTCAGTAGGAAAAACTTTCCGTTTTTTACTTTGATTCCATCAAGAAGGTATTCAGATATGTCACACATTTGCCAAAAACTCTGAATGTTAGCACTCCAGTTGCTCATTAGATCACGGTAGTAAAGCTACCGCTCACCACTGAAGTCTGCTGCTGGTATTAAAAGTGTATGTTTCAGTCTGCATGTCAGAATATTTTTATGAAATAGAAGAGAATTTGAGAAGTCAAAATGTGCCCTAATTTTTCTTTCTGCAGAACTATTCATAATTTCTATGGGAAAATGAACCCCCTCATTTTGTTCCATTGTAAATTAAATGTTTTAAGTGTTACCACTTTATTCCAATCAAGATGGCTTTAGGTGTACCATACTTTTGTCATAAGTAAGACTGTTAGCGCTCTAGTTGTTCGTTAGAACACTCTGGGACATTCTGTCATTGGGCTATACTTGTGCTACATCTCGGTGATATTTGGGCTACATTTGGGCTCTTTTTCCTCTGGTGGCCATCTTGGGAGATTTATTTGTTATGAAGTTTACAAATTTCCTCATTTACTGCAGTTTCCTCAGTAGGAAATACTTTCAGGTTTTTTAGATTGGTTCCATCAATAAGGCATTTAGATGTGTCACACATTTGCCATACATTCTGAATGTTAGCACTCTAGTTGCTCATTAGATCACTGTAGTAAAGCTACTGCTCACCAGGGAAGTCTGCTGCTGGTATTCAAAGTGCATGTTTCAATCTGCATGTCAGAATTTTTTTATGAATTAGAAGAGGATTTGAGAAGTCAAAATGTGCCCTAATTTTTCTTTCTGCACCACTAATCATAATTGCTGTGGCAAAATGAACCCCCTCAGTTTGTTCCTTTGTAAATTAAATGTTTTAACTGTTACCACTTTATTCCAATCAAGATGGCTTCAGGTGTGCCATACTTTTGTCATAAGTAAGACTGTTAGCGCTCTAGTTGTTCATTAGAACACTCTGGGACATTCTGTCATTGGGCTATACTTGGGCTACATCTCGGTGATATTTGGGCTACATTTGGGCTCTTTTATCTCTGGTGGCCATTTTGGGAGACTTATTTGTTATGATGTTTCCTAATTTCCTCATTTACTACAGTCTCCTCAGTAGGAAAAACTTTCAGTTTTTTACTTTGATTCCATCAAGAAGGCATTCAGATGTGTCACACATTTGCCATAAATTCAGAATGTTAGCACTCTAGTTGCTTATTAGATCACTGTAGTAAAACTACTGCTCACCAGGGAAGTCTGCTGCTGGTATTGAAAGTGCATGTTTCACTCTGCATGTCAGAATGTTTTAATGAAATAGAAGAGGATTTGAGAAGTCACTCTAAATGTGCCCTAACTTTTCTTTCTGCAGCACTAATCATACTTTCTATGGCAAAATGAACCCCCTCATTTTGTTCCTTTTTAAATTAAATGTTTTAAGAGTTACCACTTTATTCCAACCAAGATGGCTTCAGGTGTGCCATACTTTTGTCATAAGTAGGACTGTTAGCGCTCTCGTTGTTCTTTAGAACACTCTGGGAAGCTGCAGTAGAACACAAAGGAATCAACTGACAGTCTCTGCCCTTGTTGGATGTACATGTTTTACTGAGAATGTCAGACTTCATTCTCCCATGACTGAGAAAGATAATGTGAATTTACAGAAAATATACTCTCAGTTTAGCTTATTGATCACCTTCCAAACCTCTGTGGGAAAAGCATGAGAAAATAGTTTTCTCTCAAACATGATTCATGATATCACAGCAGAAGGCTTTTTCACATGGTAAAATCACCTTAGAACACATCCCAATTCCTAAAATGAGTATGGTACCATCAACAAATGATTTATAATGTAACTAAAGTCTTAAAATCTTCTATTAACTGCAAGGCCTTTTAATGAGGTGCTATCATGTATATTGGTCCCAAGATGGCTGCCAACACTTCTTGGATGAAGTGCTGACAGCCAATCAGATCTCACGATGAGATGTGTTGTTAGGCTCCGCCCAGATATATATATGATTTTACTTTTGATTTTCTCAGGAACTACTGAACGGATTGACACCAGATATGCAAAAGGCACATCCCTGACCTGAGGACTACCTCTTTTCCAAATTTAAAGTAATTCTGTTCAGCCGTTTGGGCTGTACCTTGGACTAAATGTCCCTATGGAAAATTGCATGGGAAAAACGCGTTTTGGGACCCCCCTTTTTTCTCAGCCCCCGCTTGACGAATTCCCCCGAGACTTTCAGGGTACAAGCGAAGGGTAGCGCCCCATTAGTTTTGAAAATTTCGCGAGGATTCGTCGACCGGCGCCAAAGTTATTCAAAATAGAATGTTGCGGTTTTCCTATGGAAACAGGGTCCTAACTATAACTACCTACTGGCGACCGCCAGTAGGTAATATATATATATATAAAAGCTATTTTTTCCTTGCCTTTTTTTCTGTCCTATTTTATCTGATTTCATCTGTGCCCCAGGGAACGTTTTCGCACACTCCCTTATTTTAATTACACTTCTTTACACCTTTTTTCACAGTCTTGGCCCACTTGGGCGGCACCCTCCTTCATATTTCCCTACCCACTATTCGCTGTATTAGGACCACCATAGACGCTTTCTGCTTTTAATAGGCCGACACTTTGCCAAGGTATCCTATTTCCTCCCCGGCTGCTCCTGTCTCTGTTGCGAATGTTCACTTGAACTCTCCACGTATTGACGGACACCCGAGTGAGACACGTTAAACTGAAAGCGTCCTCCTTTAGGACTTTAAAATGTATCTAGTAGGTCCATTTGGGTATCTTTCCTGACAGATGCATTTTGCATCTCTTGTGTGTATTTAGAATATTTTAAGTTGATATTTTCCGCTGTGGGCTTATTTTCATGTCTTCTATGTCCATATATGTTAACAGGACAGAGAGACATATAAGGCACTTTTGTTTCTATTTTAGTTAAGCTGGATTAATTGTCATTTTCGTATATATTTGCTTAATAATATATGTATGTGTTTAATTTTTACATGTATTCAATTTAAACACGTTTATTAGTATGTTCGTGTTTTTGTCAAGTCATGCCGATTAGCTCGGTCATGATTCTTTATGTCTATGATGACAGAGTGGTGGTTGTCATGACAACTGCACATTAACATATGTAAGTGTCACTGGCATGTGTAACAGACAAGTGAACAAGGCGGTTCGCCGTCGAAACGCGTCTTGCTGTTGTAGTCTGTGCCTGTCTGCTCTTCGTTTGCCAGGATTGGAATTGCATATATATATATTCACTGAAAAAACCATAGGTTTCACACACGTTATAGTTAGGAATTAGCATTTAAAAAACCTTAGAAATTCAGTGAAAAAACCATAGGTTTCACACATGTTATAGTTAGCTGGACATTTTACTCGTAAAAAACCAATGAAATTGCCCCGTTATAGTTAGTTCAGCTAACTATAACTCACGCGCCCGCAATGCACTGCTGATGACGTCACATATTACATCACTCATGACATGGTCAGTGACATCACTCATGACATCACTGATGACATCTCAAATGACATCACTGATGACATCACTGATGACATCATCCAGTGAATGTGTGTTTTTCTGAAAATTAAATATGTTTTATATATGTATATCTCAAGGTCGATGGAAGAATAAATGGGTATATAAGTGTCTAAATGGATGATTTGTTTTTAAAAAATTGATTGTGTAACTGACTGATTAAGTGTATCTCTCACTTTGTGTATAAGTGGCTGCATGGGTTGGTGAGTAGCTACATGGGTGTCTATATAGGTTAGTAGTTGTTTTTTTGAGTATCAGTCTGAGTGTCTGTATGGTTCGGTGGGGGGTATTACGTAGTGCATAGGTGCATGAATGAGTGACTCACTGTTTGTATGTGTTGAAGACAGCATGTGTGCAGGACTGTATGGGTGGATGAGTGTGTGTATGGGTGTGTTAGTGAGTGAATGACTGTCCCAATAGTGTCTTCAGGAGTAACTACATATGTTTTAAACTAGTATATGTGACTATTGGTGTATATATGTGAGTATATGTGAGAGGGAGAGATTGAAAGAGTTCCTGTATGAATAAGTATGTGTTTCTATAAGTGATTGTTTAAAAGACTAAGTATGTGTAAGTTTCCGTAGAAGTAAGTGTGGTGGTGTGTGTATAACTGTATATGCAGGTGAATGTATGTTTGATTCTTTATTAGCATGAGTGACTATGTGTGTGAGTAACTCTATGGATGAGTGGCATTATGTAACAGGATGTATAGGTGTATGAGTACATATGATGAGTGAGTACATGTATGAGTGACTGTATAGGACTGTTGGTGAATGAGTGGATGTGTATGTGGATCTTAGAATTACTGAAGAGGTTGTTGTAACTGGTATTGGTATGTCCATTGTTTTGAAAATTTTAGTCTCTATTTTTGAATGTGTGTATCAAAGCTTATATTAAGGTGAGAGGAGGTCTGCTACTCTATCACAAGGATGATGTCATCAGTGATGTCATCAGTGATGTCATTTGAGATGTCATCAGTGATGTCATGAGTGATGTCACTGACCATGTCATGAGTGATGTAATATGTGACGTCATCAGCAGTGCATTGCGGGCGCGTGAGTTATAGTTAGCTGAACTAACTATAACGGGGCAATTTCATTGGTTTTTTACGAGTAAAATGTCCAGCTAACTATAACATGTGTGAAACCTATGGTTTTTTCACTGAATTTCTAAGGTTTTTTAAATGCTAATTCCTAACTATAACGTGTGTGAAACCTATGGTTTTTTCAGTGAATTTCTAAGGTTTTTTAAATGCTAATTCCTAACTATAACGTGTGTGAAACCCATGGTTTTTTCAGTGAATTTGCAAGGTTTTTTAAATGCTAATTCCTAACTATAACGTGTGTGTAACCCATGGTTTTTTCAGTGAATTTGCAAGGTTTTTTAAATGCTAATTTTTTTTTTTATTCTTCATTTTTTTCAAACATATTTTTAATTTAATTTTCTTTCATTTTATAAAGACTATGCTTAAATTTTTAAAATCCTTAAATATTTTTTTTTAATATATTTTTTTAAAATAAACTTTTAAATTTTATTTCCAGATTTTTTTTTTTTTTTTTTTTTTTTTTTTTTTATAGTACGCGTACCGTAAGCTTACGGTAAGCGTACGGTTTACGCAACGTCCGTAATCTATCTACGCTGCTTGCGTATAGTTACGCACTTTGCGTAGCTGCGCGTACTGCGCGTGGGACGCGTGCGCGCTTACGCAACACGCGCACGTTACGCGGAAGTACCGGGGAGTGACTGTTATGCGCATGCGCGCAAGCGCGTGTCTTTTTTACGCGCACGCGTACTTTTTGCCGTAAGCGTACCGTAAGCGTACCGTAAGCGTACGGTAGGTCATGTGATCTTGAAACACAACTTTTGATTGGTTGAAACTACTTTCAGTTCTAGAACTCTCCTACACCACACCCATTCCCCTCATTTCTGCTTGTGATCCCTTGGGAGAAGGAGCTGGTTTGTCTTTGGGATACGATGGCAGAACAGCAGAGCTCTTCTGAGAGTGAGGCTAGCACCAGCAGCACTGTCTTGAGGCAGAGATCGAGGAAACAAAAGCCTTCTTATGTTTGGGATTATTTTACTTTTCCAGAAGGCCAGCAAAAGGTGAATGCACCCTTAGTTACTTGCAAGCTGTGTAAGCGTGTACTTTCTAGAGGTAATCCTAACAGGAAGTATTCCTTTGGGAATCACACCATGAAGAGACACCTCCAGGATGTACACAGAAGGACACATGGTCATCTTTTTGGAGGTAACTCTTCAGAAAGACGAGCCAGTACATCCACAGCAGCTCAGCCTGGACCATCATCTGCAGGGCTGACTCCTTCTTCTGCAGGTCAGGTGAGCCCTTCATCTGTGGGGGGAGAATCTCCTTTTGCTGGCCCTCTGGAAATGAACCTTCGATTTCGGAAGGTTGATATTCATTGCACATTTTGTAAAGGTCTAATTTGTCATAGGGAGACCAGTGTTTCCCTAGTGAACAACAAAATAGATCAGCACATTTGTAGCTTTGAATGATTTTCCCATGCTTCCTTTCCTCTGTCCCTGCATGAACACAACGGTTCTTTTAAGAGCCAACCTTATCTTTCATCTTTTTTTTACATATGTTTTTTAAAACCTTTGTTTTTTTTTTTTTTACCGTACGCGTACGGTGCGCGTACCTTTTTTTTATTTTTTAAAAAAAACACTAAAAATCAATTATCACATTACAAGGTCCTTGAGAGACTACAATTAGTATTATTGACTTACCATACTCACTCAAAAAAATATTTATTCATTTGTTTTTTTAAAAAATAGTTTTAAAAATGGTTGTAGTTTTCGAAAATTTTCTATATCGATCTGAAAAAAAAGAAAAAAGTATTAATATTTTTTTAACAATTTATAATACAGTATACATATTTACATTTTTTTCAAAAAAATATTTTTGCCTTATTTTTGCTGTTTTCAGAATATATTGCATTTCACTATAAATTGTGAAAGCAATTGCATTCATCATTTTACAGCGGGCAAAAAAAAATAACAATCTCAAAGATTGTATTAAAAAAGCCCAGAATCTCTTCTCACTTAAACTTATCATTACAGAAATGCATATTATTCTAAAAAAATATCATCTAAAAACAATACTTATTTCTTTAAAATACCGTCTGATATGTTTGTTTCAGAAGTATAATCACAATATTATATCTCAAATAACTCCAAAATACATCTGATTTCATTTCCTTTAGGCCAAATAGTATTTTTTTTTTTTTTTTTGGAATAAATTTCCAAGGGAAATCCATTAAAATTCTAAAGTTTAATCTGTCCAGATCTCACCGATTCTCTGTAACATTTTGGTTCACGAAAATTTTTTGAATAATTTATTTAGTCCACAATAGAATTGCTTACTTTTCCACATGGCCAAATAGTAATTTTTTAAATCATTTTTGAAAAAATTTCCAATGGCAGTCCAATAGCATTCCAAAATTTAAAATGTGCAGAAGTTACCGATTATCTATAAATTATTGGTTTTTCAAAATTGCATTAAAAATTAAAAAAGTCCACATTACAATTGGTTATCTTTCCTTTAGGCCAAATGATAATTTTAAAAATATTTTTTCTACAAAATTGCAATGGTAATCCAGTAAAATGGTAAAATTATTTTGTCCAGATCTTGCCAAGTCTCTCTAAAATTTAGGTTTCAGGAAGATTAGATAGGAATTTGCTAAATCAAAAGGCAAACGTTGTTTGAAAATCAATTGGGAATCATTACACAGTGTCCAGCCTTTTTCACATTTTAGATAAACTGTGTAATGTCCAGAAGTAACAGTAGGTCCATCATGGAAAATTATTGCAACAGTTACAAAAGTTTTTCCTGAAATTGATAATTGCTGTCCTGTAAACTTCTTTATTAAAGTATCCAATTTTGAACCATCAGCTCTACATCGTTGCATCATTAAAATTACATACTGTCCGTATTCCCTTAAAATTAATGTTGAAAACATGTCAGAATTACACTCACCACATTTCATGCTATGATTAGCATCTTTAACTAATTTTGCAAAAGTGACTGTTTTACTCTCTGGCAATGTCAAATAAATAAACCTTTCATTATCAACAATAGAGCCACATATATTATAACAATTATCACAACTATGTTCCCATTTATAAGAGGGACCAAAAAAAATGTCAATGGGAACTCCTTCTTCTTCCCCTACCTGAAGAAAATACATCAAAAATTCGTGTGCATCTTGCTGTTCATTTTGAGAAAACTGTGTTCGTCCTGAACATACATCTAAAAGTTTTCTAATATCAGTAGCACTTTCTATTTGAGTTTTATCTTTACTCAGCTTTTGAAAAAGGAGACTCAGCTCTGAACAGAATCTTTTTCCCTGATTTACTATTATCTGCTCTTGCAAACTTTCCAGATAAAATGCAACATTCAGCACTACATTAGCGTAGCAGTTGACACCAGAGCTATTTTCAAAATGACATCCTACAACCTGTTCTTCATTGTCCTTTTTCTTTTTGCTTGCAATTACATCACTCCTCTTTTTTTTCCTCTTCTCTATATCTTCATTACAGATATTCTCATTTCTCCTTTTACGAGAAACTACACGTTTCTCCAACACAGGATACTGACCTAAATGAGGAGCATAGCTTCTTCTTAATC
The DNA here is from genome assembly GCF_964204655.1 of Triturus cristatus. NCBI lineage: Eukaryota > Metazoa > Chordata > Amphibia > Caudata > Salamandridae > Triturus > Triturus cristatus. Next base: position 693,496,869 of record NC_140595.1, on the reverse strand, counting down.
TATTATACTCCTTTACACAGTTTGTATCAGCACTAACTTTTGAGTCATCAAAGTCTATCATGAATAAACCTGATAATGTTTTGACTCGTGACAAAGCTACATATGCCATACCTTCTTTGAACACAGTTGAACCAATGTTCACAAATGCACAATCTACAGTCAATCCTTGAGACTTGTGGATAGTTACAGCATATGCTAGAGAAAACGGAAACTGCTTCCTACGTACATATAAGTCTTTCACAAGCATAAAACGAACTGTACAACGACAAATATCTTTAACTTCATCTATCTGATCAAATTTTATCTGTAAACATTCAATTCCTTCTTTTTTCTGATAATTAATAAAACCCACAACTCTTCCCATCGCTCCATTCACTAAGCCTTTCTCAACATCCAAATTTCTCCTTAAAAATACTCTACAGTTCATGCAAACATATAGATTTTTTTCTAATCCTGCTGTTTTGGAGATGTTCTTCTCTAGTGAGTCCAATTTATTTTTCAGTTTGCCTGTTACTGTGACAGTAATTCTTCCATCCTCAATTTTGTCCACTGCTTCCAATTTCCTGATCTCTTCCTTTTCCAATTTCAAAAGCTCCTCATTAAATATTGAGCATTCACGTAGAGTTGGCATTAAGCAGATGACACTTTTGTTTTCTGCAATATTCTTGTATATTTTCTCTGCAACTATTTCTTCCTTTGGAAATAAATTATGTAGCAGCCGACTCTGTAATGCTTTTTTCCCAACTTCTGTGAGTAGTCCAATTCTGATATCTTTCAGAATACTTCCATATTCTTCATCGTTTGCTTGCCTCATATTAGTTGTAAGTTCCTTGTACTCAAAGAAGGACCAAATATTTGTATTTCCAATGCTTCCCAATGACTTCTTCGTGTCTTCATGTGTCACAGTATTAAACACTGGTTGTCCTTTAACTGGAGTAAGTTGCAAAAGATCCCCAAAAACTATGACGTGTTTTCCACCAAATAACACGTCATAGTCTGTCTTCAAAATTTGCTGCATTCTTAAATGCACAAAGGCAAGCATTAAGTTTGATACCATGCTCACCTCATCAATAATGAGAACTTGCATCTTCTTCAATACTCTTGAAACTTCCAAGGATGCTTCTCCAGTTAGCTTGTTGAATTGTATTTTGTTCTCATGCTCCACTGGTAACATTAGCAAACGATGTAAGGTGATTCCTTTTATGTTATATGCTGCTAACCCAGTTGGAGCAGTAACCACACAAGACAAAGTAGAATCCGTTTTTTGCTTTAGGTAACTTCTGATGACTTTAATTAGGAAACTTTTTCCAGTGCCAGCTTGTCCGTTTACATACATCCTGATTGGATGAAATGATGTGCATGAGCACTCTTTTTTTATATGTAGAAATCCGTGATCAATTTTGTTTTTGATCTCTTCATAAATGTGTTGCTGCTCTTGATTCAGTTGTCTTTCCAAATTTTGTAAGTCTATAAATTCTTCTTGAGCTTGATTCATAGCCGTTTCCACTTCATTCATGGCTATTGATGCTTCATTTTCAACGATTGGTTGTCCTAAGGGATCTTGACTGTATGTTCCTGAACTTTGGCTGTCCTGAGAACTGTCTCTAGCTATTTCTGCTGCAATTGTAGTTTCCTGTTCAATTTCTTCATTTAACATTTGCAGATAAGTTGAGAATGTACTGCATTGTATGCTGTCTTTGCAAGCATTAAAAGAATCTTCATAGCTCTGGAATTCTCCCAGTAGTTCATCCTCTGTACGCCATGGTTTAAACAACTGTAAAAGAGCCAAGTAGTAAAATTCTTTCTTGTCGGTTGTGTCGCAACTCAGCTTCCGGTGATTTATCAAACTTCCTTTGGTTTGCTTCACCAAACATCCTTCTTCACCAACAACTTTATATTTTCCACTGTTGATGTCTTCTGCAGCTTTCCGTGAATAAATGTAGTTCTGCAGCACTTCATAGAGACACATGTTCTCCAGATGATGACTTCTCTTGGGATAATATGTGTCCAACATGTTTGTTTTCAATATATCTGTACTTTCTGGGTCATTCTCGGCCAAATATTCAATTTCTCCAACAGATTTCAGTACCCGATTTCTCATTGCTGCAAGGCCTAAACTTGCCCAAATTATTCTTCTTGACTTTGAGTAGAGACTTGCAGAAGATAACCTATCTGAACATTCGTAGGATCCAATTTCTCGATGCGATAACATCTTCAAACTGAAACTGTACAGCTTCTTACTGACAGTCTTCTCGTGAGAAATCTCTTCCCACATTTCCTTCAATTCTGTTTTTTCTGATTTCGTAATGTAAGACGTTACATATCGTGCAACAGCAATGGAATTGTCAGCTACATACTGTATATCCATGTTAGCGTTCCACATGGATAAAATGACTGGGTTGTAGTCATTTATATTTTTTGATTCTTCTTTTCTTTTAAGGTTGTAGGTATTCTTAGGTGATTTTCTTGTGATAGTATGTCTCACAGCTGACATAAAACTGTTGACTCTTCCATTTGAAAGAACAGGTCTAGGAAATCCAAATCGACATTTAGTGTAGTATTTTTCTTTGCTCTTGTATTTCCGTCGACAGTATTTTCCACACCGATGACTTTGGAAACGTAGAACTTGCTCCTTTAACTTGTTCTCTTCTTTGCTTTTTGGTATACCACATGTTGCATATTCTTCAATGTAAGATAACACTGCTTCATCAGTATCTGTTCCAAACTTTGGGGCATCCTTGATCCACAGCAGCATATGAATATGAGGAGCACCTCTTGCCTGGTACTCTTTTCTCCAAAAGAAATCCACTACTTCTCCAAGGGGTGGATTTTTTTTATTGCAGATGAAGGACATCATAGCCTCAAATCTATGATTGAAATATCTGCAAACATTAACCGGATCCAATGAGCACAGTTCTCCTGCTGTCTTGTATTCGATGTTTTTAATGTTTGAATTGGCCTCTCGTAGAAAATCCAGTAAATCATCCCAAGCGTACTCGGCACAGCTTAGGGTAAGGAACCATGTTGGTGTTCCTAAATTGCGTAACATGCATTTTAGTTCACCATGGCGTCGGTACCAATATTCATTTGTCCCACGCTGACAAGCCATCAGATTGATCAGTTGTGTTTCCAAATGATCATCTCGGTGCTGCACTTTCTCCATAAAATCCTTAGCAGACACATTTTGTAAATGTACTCCACTTTTTAAAATGTGATTTACTGCATAAGACAGTGCAGACAAGTGGCTTTCAAATAAAAGATGGAACAAATAAGGAATACTTTGTCGAAATCTGGGATCTTCAGCATATAGTCTTGTAGTCCGATACTCTGAAGCTGGAATCTGTTCTGGACGTTCATCGTATCGTCCTCCTTTTCCTTTAGGAAACAGCTGGGGAAAACATCGAGCTTCCAAGCTCTCCTCCCATACACTCACGGGATTTCCTTTTGCTTTCTTCATCTGAAAGAGATCAATATTGTCTCCCATAACTTCTTTCGAATGGAGAGGATGTATGCTAAAATGTTCATAAATTTCTTCTTCCTTTGACTTGTCCACTTTTTCAATTTGTCCAGTTGGTGTTTCTGTGTGTTCTTGAAAATCTTCTTCTTCTTCTTCTTCTTCTATATAAATTGATTCATACCATTTGTTATTTTTTTTCAAATACAAATTTGCTCTTTGTACTTTCCGCACATCTACCAGCTCCTGCCAAATCTTCTTATTCTTTGTAGGTACACCATTAACCAGAATAATTAATGGTTCAGTTTCCAAAGTATCCGCATCAATAGTTTCCATATTTTTTTTCAAATCCAAGGGCAAATACACCACTCTACCTTTTAAACCTCTCAGTAAATCTGAAGGAGGTAATTTACCAGTTTTGGGCTCCATACGTACTATGGTCTGGAACGGATGAACACATTGAATGAGTATAGACTCATATGTATTTAATTCAGAAAGTTCAGCAGGAATAGCATCCAATTCTAAATTATTATGTACAGCTCTGGTCGGCATTCTATTTTCCTCTAACTTGTTGTAACAGTATTTACAAATACGCTGATCTTCACCCAATTCAAAACAATTTTCAAGAAATATATATGTGGCAAAATCCATCCACTTATAATTATCTTCATTTTCACTCTTTCTGTAGAGATCAACATTCCTAGTTTGTTTTCTATAATGAGTTCTGCGGCCTTAAATACAAGTAACATTTGGTCTTTCATTAGAGACTATTGCAAATTTTGTTATGTGATCATTAAATATGTTACTTACAGAGGGTTCTACATTCTCTTCCACTTCTGCCTCATTTACTGTGTCCTTCTCTGCACTGTTTTGTTCAGGACCAAAGTAACAAAACTGAATTTCATCAACAACCTTCTCTACATCTGATACCGTTCCTCGGAACAGAGCCCTATTCAATTCATTTAACTTTATTGCTGGACTTTTGGCAAAATACAACCGTCTCACAAACTTTCTCATTTCAGTATGATGAACAGCCAGCATCCTAAAATGATGGAAAACACTATTGCACACTTTTCTAGATAGACAAGCAAGAGAATGACCCTGCAAACCAGTATTCTCTCTCACTCTGCATGGATCCAGACTTTGAAGCACCTTAATCTTTTGTTTTACACTTTTTTTACTATATTCTCTTAGAAACTCTCGAAATCTGTCAATAGATTCCTGACGCACAGTGCAAATACTACTACAATTCCAAGTGTACACTGGGGCTTTAGGACGTCTCCCCATTGCCTCATCTGCCATCACTTGTACCTCATCTCTTGGAACCATTATCTCCTTCTCCATTATGCAACCATTTTTTACTTCGTATGAACGACCTCTGGTGTCAACTGCATGCAGCAAACTATTACTTTGAAAATAGCTCTCTTCATTAAAAAAAGGTTCACTACTTGAACTATGCATCCACTTTCCTAAAAACACTTTACAAAAGTTTGTTCTGTTCACTACTCTTTTGCTTTTGCTTTGTGATTTCAGTACATTAACCATTTTATCTAATGTACGCATCCTATTCAAAATTAATATGAATAGTTTCCTTTTTAATTCTAATGCTTTTGCTGCAATGGCTTCAATTTCTTTTTTTCTCTTGAAATATTTTGCCTTTTGCTTATCTTTCTTTACATCCTTTATCAAATTGGACATAACTCTTCTCTGAAACATTTTTCTACGTATCTCTTTAAACGCTGTTTTTCTGTTTATGTTAAACTTTTCAATTGCAGAAGGTATATTTGCATTAACTAAATTCTCAATTTTTTGCTGTTCTCTATGTTTTGTTACATTTTTCCGAGGACAGACATTTTGTACATTTTTCTTTGTTTTGAATATTTTGTTAAGAAATTCTTTTTTCTGCTTACCATTTTCTTTTTCCCAACATGAGCATCTTCTACTAACTTTGGTCCTCCAGTTGTCTTCAAATATAGTTTTTTTTTTAGCGTTTTTTGAGCTCGAGATTTTGTAGGCATCTTAAATTTTGTTCACTGTTCTTCAGCAATACCTGAAAAAAACTAAAAAAAAAATCCTTTATTGTATTTAAATATATTACTACATTTGTTTTCACAATAGTCATAAAACAAAATTTCTTTGCCAATTTGAATGCACACAAACTGCTCTTTTTTTTGGGCAAGTGAAAATCTCTTTTACAAACTGTCACATTATGAAACCACTTTTCAGATTTTTTAAAAAGCCCATGTCCACAGTGCTACACTCCAGCAAGGGCAACCAGCCTTAGTGAAGCTCAATGTATTTGCATTACAGACTGAAACCTGAAAACCCCACTCGCTTGTAAATACTTTGCATGACTATACACGGCAAGCACATGGGTGTGTGCTAAGACTCTGCTTCTTCCCCCAAAAATTCGCTCCCCCTTTCCATCTAATGCAACTGTGAAATCACCAGAGCAAGACGCAATAAATCTCTGCCTATAATTCCTCTATGCACACAGAGTCATGTTTTCACATTAGTCCCAAAACGAAATTTCTTTGCCATTTTGAAAGCACACTTACTGCTCTTTTTTTTTCGGGCCGAGTGAAAATCACTTTTACAGACTGACACATTATGAAACCTTTTTTAAAAATTTATTTAATTGCACATGTCCAAGCTGTTTTTTTTTCAGACCACCACCATGTGTATTCTCTGTGTCTGCCTACACTCCAGCAAGGGCAACCAGCCTTAGTGATGCTGAATGTATTTGCATTACAGACTTAAACCTGAAAACCTCACTGGCTTCTAAATACTGTGCATGACTATACATGGCAAGCACATGGGTGTGTGCTAAGCCTCTGCTTCTTCCCCAAAAAATTCGCTCCCCCTTTCCATCTAATGCAACTGTGAAATCACCAGAGCAAGACGCAATAAATCTCTGCCTATAATTCCTCTATGCACACAGAGTCATGTTTTCACATTAGTCCCAAAACGAAATTTCTTTGCCAATTTGAAAGCACACTTACTGCTCTTTTTTTTTCGGACCAAGTGAAAATCTCTTTTTACAATTTGAAATCACTTTTACAGACTGACACATTATGAAACCACTTTTTTTTCTTTTATTTAAATGCACATGTCCAAGCTGTTTTTTCAGACCACCACCATGTGCATTCTCTGTGACTGCCTACACTCCACCAAGGGCAACCAGCCTTAGTGATGCTGAATGTATTTGCATTACAGACTTAAACCTGAAAACCCCACTGGCTTCTAAATACTGTGCATGACTATACATGGCAAGCACATGGGTGTGTGCTAAGCCTCTGCTTCTTCCCCCAAAAATTTGCTCCCCCTTTCCATCTAATGCAACTGTGAAATCACCAGAGCAAGACGCAATAAATCTCTGCCTATAATTCCTCTATGCACACAGAGTCATGTTTTCACATTAGTCCTAAAACGAAATTTCTTTGCCAATTTGAAAGCACACTTACTGCTCTTTTTTTTTAGGGCCAAGTGAAAATCTCTTTTTACAATTTGAAATCACTTTTACAGACTGACACATTATGAAACCACTATTTTTGATTTATTTAATTGCACGTGTACAAACTGTTTTTTTTTCAGACCACCACCATGTGCATTCTCTGTGACTGCCTACACTCCACCAAGGGCAACCAGCCTTAGTGATGCTGAATGTATTTGCATTACAGACTTAAACCTGAAAACCCCACTGGCTTCTAAATACTGTGCATGACTATACATGGCAAGCACATGGGTGTGTGCTAAGCCTCTGCTTCTTCCCCAAAAAATTCGCTCCCCCTTTCCATCTAATGCAACTGTGAAATCACCAGAGCAAGACGCAATAAATCTCTGCCTATAATTCCTCTATGCACACAGAGTCATGTTTTCACATTAGTCCTAAAACGAAATTTCTTTGCCAATTTGAAAGCACACTTACTGCTCTTTTTTTTTAGGGCCAAGTGAAAATCTCTTTTTACAATTTGAAATCACTTTTACAGACTGACACATTATGAAACCACTATTTTTGATTTATTTAATTGCACGTGTCCAAGCTGTTTTTTTTTCAGACCAACACCATGTGTATTCTCTGTGTCTGCCTACACTCCAGCAAGGGCAACCAGCCTTAGTGATGCTGAATGTATTTGCATTACAGACTTAAACCTGAAAACCCCAGTGGCTTCTAAATACTGTGCATGACTATACATGGCAAGCACATGGGTGTGTGCTAAGCCTCTGCTTCTTCCCCCAAAAATTCGCTCCCCCTTTCCATCTAATGCAACTGTGAAATCACCAGAGCAAGACGCAATAAATCTCTGCCTATAATTCCTCTATGCACACAGAGTCATGTTTTCACATTAGTCCTAAAACGAAATTTCTTTGCCAATTTGAAAGCACACTTACTGCTCTTTTTTTTTAGGGCCAAGTGAAAATCTCTTTTTACAATTTGAAATCACTTTTACAGACTGACACATTATGAAACCACTATTTTTGATTTATTTAATTGCACGTGTCCAAGCTGGTTTTTTTTCAGACCAACACCATGTGTATTCTCTGTGTCTGCCTACACTCCAGCAAGGGCAACCAGTCTTAGTGATGCTGAATGTATTTGCATTACAGACTTAAACCTGAAAACCCCAGTGGCTTCTAAATACTGTGCATGACTATACATGGCAAGCACATGGGTGTGTGCTAAGCCTCTGCTTCTTCCCCAAAAAATTCGCTCCCCCTATCCATCTAATGCAACTGTGAAATCACCAGAGCAAGACGCAATAAATCTCTGCCTATAATTCCTCTATGCACACAGAGTCATGTTTTCACATTAGTCCCAAAACGAAATTTCTTTGCCATTTTGAAAGCACACTTACTGCTCTTTTTTTTTCGGGCCGAGTGAAAATCACTTTTACAGACTGACACATTATGAAACCTTTTTTAAAAATTTATTTAATTGCACATGTCCAAGCTGTTTTTTTTTCAGACCACCACCATGTGTATTCTCTGTGTCTGCCTACACTCCAGCAAGGGCAACCAGCCTTAGTGATGCTGAATGTATTTGCATTACAGACTTAAACCTGAAAACCTCACTGGCTTCTAAATACTGTGCATGACTATACATGGCAAGCACATGGGTGTGTGCTAAGCCTCTGCTTCTTCCCCAAAAAATTCGCTCCCCCTTTCCATCTAATGCAACTGTGAAATCACCAGAGCAAGACGCAATAAATCTCTGCCTATAATTCCTCTATGCACACAGAGTCATGTTTTCACATTAGTCCCAAAACGAAATTTCTTTGCCATTTTGAAAGCACACTTACTGCTCTTTTTTTTTCGGGCCGAGTGAAAATCACTTTTACAGACTGACACATTATGAAACCTTTTTTAAAAATTTATTTAATTGCACATGTCCAAGCTGTTTTTTTTTCAGACCACCACCATGTGTATTCTCTGTGTCTGCCTACACTCCAGCAAGGGCAACCAGCCTTAGTGATGCTGAATGTATTTGCATTACAGACTTAAACCTGAAAACCCCACTGGCTTCTAAATACTGTGCATGACTATACACGGCAAGCACATGGGTGTGTGCTAAGCCTCTGCTTCTTCCCCCAAAAATTCGCTCCCCCTTTCCATCTAATGCAACTGTGAAATCACCAGAGCAAGACGCAATAAATCTCTGCCTATAATTCCTCTATGCACACAGAGTCATGTTTTCACATTAGTCCTAAAACGAAATTTCTTTGCCAATTTGAAAGCACACTTACTGCTCTTTTTTTTTCGGGCCAAGTGAAAATCTCTTTTTACAATTTGAAATCACTTTTACAGACTGACACATTATGAAACCACTTTTTTTTCTTTTATTTAAATGCACATGTCCAAGCTGTTTTTTCAGACCACCACCATGTGCATTCTCTGTGACTGCCTACACTCCACCAAGGGCAACCAGCCTTAGTGATGCTGAATGTATTTGCATTACAGACTTAAACCTGAAAACCCCACTGGCTTCTAAATACTGTGCATGACTATACATGGCAAGCACATGGGTGTGTGCTAAGCCTCTGCTTCTTCCCCAAAAAATTCGCTCCCCCTTTCCATCTAATGCAACTGTGAAATCACCAGAGCAAGACGCAATAAATCTCTGCCTATAATTCCTCTATGCACACAGAGTCATGTTTTCACATTAGTCCTAAAACGAAATTTCTTTGCCAATTTGAAAGCACACTTACTGCTCTTTTTTTTAGGGCCAAGTGAAAATCTCTTTTTACAATTTGAAATCACTTTTACAGACTGACACATTATGAAACCACTATTTTTGATTTATTTAATTGCACGTGTACAAACTGTTTTTTTTTCAGACCACCACCATGTGCATTCTCTGTGACTGCCTACACTCCACCAAGGGCAACCAGCCTTAGTGATGCTGAATGTATTTGCATTACAGACTTAAACCTGAAAACCCCACTGGCTTCTAAATACTGTGCATGACTATACATGGCAAGCACATGGGTGTGTGCTAAGCCTCTGCTTCTTCCCCAAAAAATTCGCTCCCCCTTTCCATCTAATGCAACTGTGAAATCACCAGAGCAAGACGCAATAAATCTCTGCCTATAATTCCTCTATGCACACAGAGTCATGTTTTCACATTAGTCCTAAAACGAAATTTCTTTGCCAATTTGAAAGCACACTTACTGCTCTTTTTTTTTAGGGCCAAGTGAAAATCTCTTTTTACAATTTGAAATCACTTTTACAGACTGACACATTATGAAACCACTATTTTTGATTTATTTAATTGCACGTGTCCAAGCTGTTTTTTTTTCAGACCAACACCATGTGTATTCTCTGTGTCTGCCTACACTCCAGCAAGGGCAACCAGCCTTAGTGATGCTGAATGTATTTGCATTACAGACTTAAACCTGAAAACCCCAGTGGCTTCTAAATACTGTGCATGACTATACATGGCAAGCACATGGGTGTGTGCTAAGCCTCTGCTTCTTCCCCAAAAAATTCGCTCCCCCTTTCCATCTAATGCAACTGTGAAATCACCAGAGCAAGACGCAATAAATCTCTGCCTATAATTCTTCTATGCACACAGAGTCATGTTTTCACATTAGTCCCAAAACGAAATTTCTTTGCCAATTTGAAAGCACACTTACTGCTCTTTTTTTTTCAGGCCAAGTGAAAATCTCTTTTTACAATTTGAAATCACTTTTACAGACTGACACATTATGAAACCACTATTTTTGATTTATTTAATTGCACGTGTCCAAGCTGTTTTTTTTTCAGACCACCACCATGTGCATTCTCTGTGACTGCCTACACTCCACCAAGGGCAACCAGCCTTAGTGATGCTGAATGTATTTGCATTACAGACTTAAACCTGAAAACCCCACTGGCTTCTAAATACCGTGCATGACTATACATGGCAAGCACATGGGTGTGTGCTAAGCCTCTGCTTCTTCCCCAAAAAATTCGCTCCCCCTTTCCATCTAATGCAACTGTGAAATCACCAGAGCAAGACGCAATAAATCTCTGCCTATAATTCTTCTATGCACACAGAGTCATGTTTTCACATTAGTCCCAAAACGAAATTTCTTTGCCAATTTGAAAGCACACTTACTGCTCTTTTTTTTTTCGGGGCAAGTGTAAATCACTTTTACACACTGTCACATTATGAAACCACCATGTGTAACTACAACAAAAACAATTCCCATTTCTATTATTCATTTCTTAAGTTACCACATACATCCCCTCTCAAACTCTAAACTCACCTTTAAAATTAGTTAGTTGTGAAAGAAATGTGACACTCAAACAGCAGATTATCAGAGCCAGGATCTCTGTTCTCTACACCTCTCTCCTCTCAGCAGAACCAGAAAATGGCAAACTTTCCCTCTATTTTTCCACACATATACATGTAAGTTTCAAATCTCAGTGCTTCCCCCTTTTTTTCAAATGTAATCACACATTTCTATTGGTTGAAAACCAACCCTTTTCCAAAAGTACCCTGCCCCCAACTTGACTTCTGCCTAGTACCCTTCCCCCAACTTGACTTCTGCCTGCTACCATAGCAACAGCTCATGGAACACTGCTGTGTGCAGTTAGGTCAGAAGTTCGACACACAATGTTTCAATTCCACAGAGCAAGAGTGCTTGACTTTTCAAACCTTACAGCAAATCCATAGTACTGTTCTTTGGTTACACATTTTTTTGTACCAATACAAAACATGCTTCTATTAATTTTCACATACAGCCTAGTTTTTATTCTAGAATGGTATGAAACAGCCAATCAGTTCTTTTTGTTTTAAAAAAATATGTATGCCTCCATTTCCAAACTGTCTTTCTTTTCATATTGCCATTCTACTGAAAGACACCTCCTGAGTGCATCCAGTTCTCCTTTGAAGATGTTCACAGTGTGGATTGTAGGGCACAGCTATGTCTTCTGGAGTGAAAAGTTTGCAGAGAAAACAGATATGGTGAGAGACCTTGCTTTGCCAAATGTAGACATTAAATGGATTGGTCAGAGAGGGTTAAAGTGGCACCAATTGATGCCATTGGTGAAATCCTTCATTCAAATCCAACACCCTGACCTCATAATAGTGCACTGTGGTGGCAATGACCTAGGCACTTTGACTGGGGTAGGTCTGGAAATGCTTATGAAAGACACCTTTGCACAACTGTTTACACTTTTCCCTAAAACTGCCTTTGTGTTTTCCAACATATGCCAAAGGCAAAAATGGAACTGGTCCAATCATTTCTGTCCACAGATTGACAAAGCAAGAAAGCACGTCAACAAATCTGTTTCTGCTTTCCTCCGTGACTATGGTATGGGTGCCATTTACCACAACAACTTGCGTTATGACATGCAAGACATTTATAGAGGAGATGGTGTGCACTTCAATGATGAAGGGAACAGAGTCTTCCTCTTGAACCTTAGACTCTGCATCGGTACTTACTTGTAGGTACCACTAAAAAAATGACTTCATAAACACAACAGCTCTTTTTAGAGCTCCCTAATTTCTAAACTCTTAAATCTGCTTTTCATTTATCTATTTTTATTTTTTTTACCGTACGCTTACCGTAAGCTTACCGTACGCGTACCCCGTGATTTTTTTTAAAATCAATAAATGTTTTTTTTGTACTTTTCTGTCCTTCTTTGACCCCCTTACAAATGTTAGGGGGTCTGTAACTCTCCTCATTGCCCCCTTTCCTTGTTTTCACTCTTTTTTTTCAGAGTGAAATACACAAAATGGCGGCCGCCGCTTCCTGGTTTCGGCCGATTCGAATGTTTACTAAGATCTAAGAGCCAATCAGAATCGCGCTCGCGCACGCCGCCGTACGCTTACCGTAAGCGTACGGTAAGCGTACCGTAAGCGGGCTCAGATATATATATTGATTTAAAGGCTATTTTCTCAGAATCTACTGAACAGATTTACACCAAACCTACAAAAGGCACTTCCTTGACCTAGGGACTACCTCTCTGCCAAATTTTGAGTAATTCTGTTCAGCCGTTCGGGCTGTAGCTCGTTCTAAAGGTCCTATGGAAAAATGCATGGGAAAAACGCGTTTTGGGACCCCCCTTTTATCTCAGCCCCCGCTTAACGGATCCCCCCGAGACTTTCAGGGTAGGAGCGGAGCGTAGCGCCCCACCTATTTTGAGAAATTCGCGAGGATTCGTCGACCGGCGCCAAAGTTATTCAAAATAGAATGTTGAGGTTTTCCTATGGAAACGTGGTCCTAACTATAACTACCTACTGGCGACCGCCAGTAGGTAATATATATATATATATATATATATATATATATATATATATATATATAAATATATATATATTATTCACCAAAGGCCTAAAAGCTTTAGGGGCACACTCGCAGTTAATTAACCATTTGGCTTTCACACAGGGAAGAACCACTCGTTGCTGCTCCCAGTACTCTATCCACTGACCTGACACGTTTCAAGGCTGTCTGCCCCTTTATCAAAGGTCTCTTGTGTAATGACTCTAGCAGGCAGTTTCCACAATACTCGTTTTAATAGCAAGGCACGCCCCCTCAGTGGGCTATGCTGGTGCACGTCTTGCATTTTGAGATCAGTAGTCCCATTGGAAACTAAAAGACATCGTTATGTATATATATATATAGATATGTATATATATTCACTGAAAAAACCAGAGGTTTCAGGGGTGTTATAGTTAGCTGGACATTTCCCTCGTACAAAACCCTAGAAATTCCCCCGTTATAGTTAGTTCAGCTAACTATAACTCGCGAGCCCCCGCAATGCACTGCTGATGACGTCACATATTACATCACTCATGACATGGCCAGTGACATATTACCTACTGGCGGCCGCCAGTAGGTAGTTATAGTTAGGACCTAGTTTCTATAGCGTTTTTGTGATTTGCCAATATCTTTGGCGCCGTTTGACGAATCTTTGTAAAATTTTCAAAACTAATAGGGCGCTCTCGTCAGCTCCTGTGTTGAAAGTTTAGGAGTGATCCGTCAAGCGGCGGCTGCAAAAAAAGGGGGGCCAAAAATGCATTTTCTCCATGTTAATTTCAATAGGAAAATTTGGAGAAATCTACAGCCCGAACTGCTGAATGAAATTCGGCAAAATGGTAGGTCTTGGTTCAGAAAGCCTCCTTTTTTAAATGGTGTAAATATGTCCAGTAGTTTCTGAGAAATTCAAAAATAAAAAAAAACTTCTATACCTGGTGACCGCAATGGATCCGCAAACCCTCACAAGCACGAGCTTGACTCTGATTGACTTCCAATACTTCAAACTAAGAAGTGCTGGCAGCCATCTTGTGACTCGGTAGAACCGGGTCACAAGAAAAACTCTAAAAAACAAGATGAGGGGGCAGGGTAGAAACACCCCGACCCCCTCACCCTGCTCAGGGGGTTCCTGGCCCAAAAAATATTTTTTTCTTTTTAAATTTTCAGTGGGATTAGCGCAGGATCTGCAAATCCAGCAGAAAATTTTAAAAATTGAAGCTTTGTTTGTTTGTTTTATGCCCCTGGTGGGCCAGGTTTCAGGGGCAATCCAGTATTATGTAGTGGGGTCCCCACACCCTGGGGACCACCACCTCCCCTGGGCTTTGCTAATAATTCACAGGGGCACAAGGCCCCCCCGCAGCCCCGGGGACCGCCACCTCCCCGGGGCTTAGTGAAAAAAGTGCATTGGGGGCCCTCCCCTGCTCACGCTGCCTCGGGCCTACCACCTCCCTGGGGCTCCAATTTATTATGGGTGGGGTGCCTCCAAGGCCCCTCAATCCCCCGGGGCTGCCAGCTCCCCAGGGCTACTTGTAAAATGGAACTGGGCTTCACATTAATTGGGAGGGGGGACAGTGTGGCCTCCCTCCAGGAGCCCTCCTTGGCCCTGGGGATCGCCCCCCTCAGGGCCGGCTCCAGCAATGTCCCAGGGTGTCCACCCCAGGACATTGCAGTTTGTAATAACAGGGCGGGAGCAATGCTCCGGCCCTGTCATTGCAAACTTCTGCTTCGCTTCATGGAAGCAAGAGCAGGAAAACTGCTCTCGCTTCAATGAAGCAAAGCTCCCCTGTTCCAAAAGCAATGTGGGTTCCCGCAGGAGGCGGGGAGCCGGCTAGGAACACGGGGGCATTGGGGCTTCTGCTGCGGAACCCAACGTAAGGCCAGGCCCCAGGGATGGGGTCCATGGGGACAAAAGTGGCCCAAGGAAGGGGGGCCATGTGGCCTCCCTCCCGAAAAAATATAATTAAAAGAAAAAAAGTTTCTGAGCTCTGAGGGATGGGGTCCCTGGGGCTGAAAAAGACCTCAGGAGCGGGGCCAAGCAGCCCCCCTCCTTTAATTGTAGTTTTTTTTTTAAAAAACAAGTGGTCATGCCCTCGGCTCCCGTCCCGTTTTTTTTATTAAAAAAATAATTTAAAAAATGGATCAGGTCCTAGGGATGGGGTCCCCAGGGCCCAAAAAATATTAAGAGTAGGGGGGCCACGCAGCACCCTTCTAAAAAAAAAAAAGAAAAGGAATGAGAAGCCGGCATCTCACTGGAGGCCCCACCCCGTATCTGCACCACTCTGCAAACGCACCTCCTGGTGCCTTCTTGCTTGGGGGATTTAGTCCCCTTGAATCTTGAGGGTGCTTAGGGGCAAACTAGCCCAACAGGTACTTCCAGTAATCCCCACACAGTGGGATTGCTGAGAGGTGGTCTGAGGCCATGCCCCTTTTCACACCACTTTGCAAACACGCCTCTTGGACATTGCTGGTGGGGCGATGAGGTCCTCTAGCGTCCTGAGGACCTCAGGACTAAAGTGGACTTCATCCCCTGAGCAGCAGTGTGCCAGGAGACGCATTTGCAGAGTGGTGTAAAAAGGGGGCATGGCCTCAGACCACTCTCAGCATTCCAGCTGTGTGGGGCTTACTAGAGATAACAGGATGGCTAGTTGGCCCCATAGGGACCCTCTGAAGGCAAGGGGACTTCATCCCCTTAACCAAGAGCGCACCAGGAGGTGCATTTGCAGAGTGGTGGAGAAGGGGGCATGGCTTGTGTCCACTTCTCAGCAATCTCTTTATCTGGAGCTTACTGGAGGTATCAGGTAGGCTAGTTGGCCCCTAAGGACCTCCACAAGCAAAGGGGACTTTAATTCATGCAAGGTGGTGCATTTGCAGAGTGGTGGGCAAAGGGGGCATGGTCTGCTTTAAGAACTTAGCAATCCTGCTGTGTGTGTCTTCTGGAGGTAATAGGAGGAGTAGATGGCCCCCAAAGATGTCCTTGGGGGCCAATTACCCCTCCTTTTACCTCCAGTAAGTCCCACACAGTGGGATTGCTAAGAGGTCTTCGGAGGCAACGCCCCCCTTTCTCCACCACTCTGCCAATGTGCCTCCTGACACACCACAGAAGCTAAACTATGAACTCAATGAGACAAAAAAAAGAAGGAACCACTTAGGTGCACTTCTGGACCTAGTCAGAGGAATGAGCAGGGCCACTGGAATTATGCGACTGTTTGACTACACCGACTTTCGCACAATTATACATTTTCTGTGTTAGCCACATGATCCATCATCTGCTGCCTAATCTGCAGATTTGAACAAACAAAGCCTTGTTTCTAGCTCAAACGGCTCAAATGCTACCAAAGATGCAGCGACAAGTGTTACAGTGTGGTGGAAGGCCCTTTGCAAACCTAGAATGGTCACCTGTTACATATTGCTAAATGTGGGTGTTAAATTGGTACTAATGGTGTGCAAACCACTCTTTCGTCTTTCTCTGCCTCTCTTGCCTCTTTCTGCATTTCTGTTGCTTCTTTCTGCACCTTTCTTTCTCTTTCTGTACTTGTCTTGTCCTTTTCTGCACATCTCTTCTACTTTCTGCACCTCTCTTGTCTCTTTCTGCATCTCTGTTGCCTCTTTCTGCACCCCTCTTCCCTCTTTCTGCACCTGTCTTGCCTCTTTCTGCACCTCTAGTCCTTCTTTCTGCACTTCTTTTGTTCCGTTCTGTATGTATCTTGCTTTTTTCTGCACCCCCTTGCCTCTTCCCTCTGTTTGCACTCCTCTTGCCTTTTTCTGCACCTCTGTTCCATCCTAATGCATTTATTTTGTTTCTTTCTGCACCTCTCTTGCTTCTTTCTGCACCTCTCTTGCTTCTTTCTGCACCCAACTCCTCTCTGTCTGTACCCCCTTGCCCCTTTCTGCACCTCTGTTCCTTCTTTCTGCATTTATTTTGTTTCTTTCTGCATCTCTGTTGCTTCTTTCTGCACGTGTCTTGCCTCTTTCTGCACCCCTCTTCCCTCTTCAGGCACCTCTGTTGCTTCTTTCTGCACTTCTCTTACTTCTTTCTGCAACCCTAGTGGCTCTTTTTGCACCTCATTTCCTTCTTTATTCACCCCTCTTCCTGCACCTCTGTTCCTTCTTTCTGCACTTCTTTTGTTTCTTTCTTCACCTCTCTTGCTTCTTTCTGCATCCTTCTTGCCTCTTTCTCCACCCTAACCCCTTTCTGCATCTCTGTTGCTTCTTTCTGCTGTTCTCTTCTCTCTTTCTCCACCTCTGTTCCCTCATTCTGCACCATTGTTGCTTATTTATGCACCTCTCTTTATCTTTCTGCACCCCTTGTGCCTCTTTAAAACCCCTCTTCCCTCTTTCTGCACCCCTCTTGCCTCTTTCTGCACCTTTATTCCTTCTTTCTGTCCTTCTTTTGTTTCTTTCTGCAGATCTCTTGCTTCTTTCTGCGCTCCTTGCCTCTTTCTCCACCCCTCTTCTCTCTTTCTGAACTCCTCTTGCCTCTTTCTGTGCATCTGTTCAAACTTTCAGCACTCCTTTTCTTTCTTTCTCTACCTTTTTTGCTTCTTTCTACACCACTTGACTCTCTTCACCCCTCTTCCATCTTTCTGCACCCCTCGTTCCTCTTTACGCAACCCCTGTTCCTTCTTTTTGCACTGCTTTTTTCTCTCTCTGCACCTTTCTTACTTCTTTCTGTACCACCTTTCCTCTTTCTATATCCCTCTTCCTTCTTTCTGCACTCCTCTTGCCTCTTCTTTTGTTTTCTTTCGCATGTCTTTTGCTTCTTTCTGCACACCATTGCCTCTTTATGCACCCCTCTTACCTCTTTCTGAACCCCTTTTGGCCCTCTTTCTGCACCACTGTTCCTTCATTCTGCACTTCATTTGTTTCTTCCTGCAGCTCTCTTGCTTCTTTCTGCACCCCCTTGCCTCTTTCTCCACAACTCTTCCCTTTTTCTGCACTCCTCTTGCCTCTTTCTTCACCTCTGTTCCTTCTTTCTGTACTTATTTTTTTTCATTCTGCACCTCTCTTGCTTCTTTCTGTACTCCCTTGCTTCTTTCTGCACCCCTCTTACCTCTTTTTCCACCCATTGCCTCTTTCTGCACCTCTCTTCCTTCTTTCTGTACTTCTTTTGTTTCTTTCTGCAGCTCTCTTGCTTCTTTCTGTATCCCATTGCCTCTTTCTCCACCCCTCTTCCCTTTTTCTGCACTCCGCTTGCCTCTTTCTGTACCTGTGTTCTGTCTTTCTGCACTTCTTTTGCTTCTTTCTGCACTTGTCTTGCTTCTTTCTGCAACCCTTGTGCCTCTTTCTGCGCCCCTTTTCCCTCTTTCTTCACTCCACTTACTTCTTTCTGCACCTCTGTTCCGTCTTTCTGCACCCCTCTTGCCTCCTTCTGCACCTCTTTTCCTTCTATATGTACTTCTTTTTTTCTTTCTGCAGCTCTATAGATTCTTTCTGCACCCCTTGCATCTTTCTCCACCCCTCTTCATTCTTTCTGCATTCCTATTCCCTCTTTCTGCACCTCTGTTCCTTCTTTCTACAATTCTTTTGTTTCTTTCTTCAGCACTCTTGATTTTCTCTACACCCCTTTCCTCTTTCTCCGCCCCTCTTCCATCTTTCTGCACTCCTCTTGCCTCTTTCTTCATCTCTGTTCCTTCTTCCTGTACTTCTTTTGTTTCTTTCTGTACCTCTCTTACTACCTCCTGCAGCCCTTGCCTCTTTTTGTACCCCTCTCCCCTCTTTCTACACCCCTCTAGCTTCTTTATGCACCTCAGTTTGTTCTTTCTGCACTTCTTTTGTTTCTTTCTGTACCTCTCTTGCTTCTTTCTGTACCCCCTTGCCTCTTTCTCCACCCCTCTTCAATCTTTCTGCACCCTCTTGCTTTGTTCTGCACCTCTGTTCCTTCTTTCTGCACTTCTCTTGCTTCTTTCTGCAACCTTCGTTCTGCTTTCTGCACCCCTCTTCCCTCTTTCTGCACCCCTTTTGCCTCCTTCTGTACCTCTGCTCCTTCTTTCTGTACTTCCTTTGTTTTTTTCTGCAACTCTCTTCTTTCTTTCTGCAGCCATCTTGCCTCTTTCTCCACCACTTTTTCCCCTTTGTGCATATCTGTTGCTTCTTTCTTCAACTCTCTTGCCTCTTTCTGCACAACTGTTCCTTCTTTCTGTACTTCTTTTATTTCTTTCTGCACCTCTCCTGTTTCTCTCTATATCCCTCTTGCTTCTTTCTCTACCCTTGCCTCTTTCTCTACCCAACTTCCCCCTTTTTACATCTCTGTTGCTTCTGTATGCACTTCTTTTTCTTCTTTCTGCACCTCTCTTGCTTCTTTCTTCACCCCTCATGCTTCTTTATGCACCCCCTCATTCCTCTTTTTGCACCCCTCTTGCCTCTGTCTGCACCTCTGTTACTTCTTTCTGCACTTCTTTTGTTTCTTTCTGCATCCCTCTTGCTTTTCCCTGCACCCCTGTGTTCTTTCTGCACCCCTCTTGCCTCTTTCTGCACCACTGTTCCTTCCTTCTGCACTTCTTTTGTTTCTTTCTTCACATCTCTTGGTTATTTCTGTACTTGTCTTGCCTCTTACTATACTCAAATGGGAAGTGCGAGCTGTCAAGTTTAAAGGTCTGCATGCTCTAGTGACTGAGGTATGGGTCTACTTGTATATGTATTCTCACATGTGTTATGCATCTGAAGATGGTAGCTTAAAAAGTGGATAGCTTCTCCTACAGGTGGTTAAATGTTCTCAGTTCTGCTCTGTCATTCAGTTGCACAGGCAGACATGTCTTATGTCTTAGGTGTTATTCATACCCTCAAATATACTATTGAATACCAATGCGCCCTGTATTATGATCAGAAAGAAATACATACACCTTTTTGTACACATATTTACAGAGTATGCCATTTGAAACACAGGTATTCAAGTATTTGTATGTTTATTTTTATGTAACATGTCACTAGGTAAAAGTGGAGACACACATGCATACCTTCACAAACTTGGTCAGACTTACAACAGTGATATGCTTAGGATTGCTGTTTTAAATTTGGCCGACCTAACATTCTGAGCAGTCGATTAGTAGTGAACCTTCAAGAGAAAAGTGAGCTTTAAGACATCTTGGGAGAAGGATTAGTGATTAGGCTACATAGTATGAGTCTGTTGTAATGTACAGTCAAAGTAGGCATCTTTTTGCACCTCTGTAGGTTCTTTCTGCACCTTTCTTCCTCTTTCTGGACTTCTCTTGCCTCTTTCTGCACTTCTCTTGCTTCTTTCTGAATCTTTCTTCCTCTTTATGCACATGTCCTACCTATGTAGGCATATTTTAGAAATTAGCATTTTATAAAACCTTAGAAATGTACTGAAAAAAACAGTGGTTTCAGGGACTTTATTGTTAGGAATTAGCATTTAAAAAACCTTGGAAATTCACAGAAAAAACACTGGTTTTAGGGATGTTGTAATTAGGAATTAGCATTTAAAACAACCTTAGAAATACACTGAAAAAAGCACAGGTTTCAGGGACGTTATAGTTAGGCTGACATTTCACTCATACAAAACCAGAGAAATTCAGCCATTATAGCTAGCTGTGCTAACTATAACTTGCGCCCCCGCAATGCACTGCTGATGACTTCCCATATTACATCACTCATGACATGGTCAGTGACATCACTGATGACATCACTAGTGATATCTCAAATTTCATCACTGATGACATCACTGATGTCATCATCCACTTAATATCTGATGCACCTCCTCACACCCTAATATAACCTTTCATACACCCACTCTAAAATACAGACTACCATTTTCGAAAACATAGACACACTAATACCAGTTAGTACACACACACTCACTGATTCATAGGTTTACACACTCATCCACTCACTCACCCATACAGTCACTCATTCACACAATCACTCATCAATATAGCCACTGATCTATGCACTCATATACCCATACAGACACTCACATACCGACACTCAACCTTAGAGTTACTCATGCACCTATTCAGTCACCCAAAGATTCAATCACACTGCCATTTACTCACCTATACAGTTATACACACACACCACCTTGTTTATTTAAACAAATACTAACACACACTTACTCTCTTCTGCAATCACTGATGCAAGCACACACTTATCACATAGAGTCACTTATATACTCCAACACTCACATATACTGCCTTTCACATATATAGTTTCTCACATATATACCACTGAGACATCCATTCGCTCATCAACACAGCCATACGCACACTCACTCACCCATACACCCCCTCACACACACACTCATAAACCCATACTCCCAGTGAATCACCCACTCACACATCCATGCAGGTACCCACACACCCTATCCACCCACATAAACACTCAGGCACCCATACAGGTACTCAGACAATCAATCATTAACCCATATACACACTCATATAGCTACTCACCAACCCATGCAGGCCTTACACACCAAATGAAAGACTGATACAGACATTCAAACAGATTAGTCATTCACCTCTGCAGTCACTAAGACACGTTCAATCACTCACTTATACAGTCAGTCACACACCCACTAAATCATCCATTCAGTCGCTCATTCACCCACTAATTCTTCAGTACACCTTGGCGTACATTAATATATATATATTCACTGAAAAAACCATAGGTTTCACACATGTTATAGTTAGCTGTACATTTCACTCGTAAAAAACCAATGAAATACCCCGTTATAGTTAGTGCAGGCAACTATAACTCACGCGACCGCAATCCTCTGCTGATGCTAATACTGTATTTCGACACTTATTTGCCCATGTCTTCTTCCATTAAATTTTAGCTATACATTTATTACAAATATTTTTTTTTCATAAAGACACATATGTCATCAACAGAAGATTGCGGTCGCGTGAGTTATAGTTGCCTGCACTAACTATAACGGGGGAATTTCATTGGTTTTTTACGAGTGAAATGTACAGCTAACTATAACATGTGTGAAACCTATGGTTTTTTCAGTGAATTTGCAAGGTTTTTTAAATGCTAATTCCTAACTATAACGTGTGTGAAACCTATGGTTTTTTCAGTGAATTTGTACGTTTTTTTAAATGCTAAGTTACTTTACGCCATTCGTGGCGTGCGCCCAGTTAACGCAGTTCGTTCCATGCGCGCACGGTGCGCTTCGCGCACCGTGCTTGCACAGTGAGCACGCGGTGCGCTTCGCGCACCGCGCGCCCACTTTACGCAGTTAGTGCCGTGCACGCACGGTGGTCACGCGGTGCGCTGCGCACAACGCGTGCCCAGGTTATGCAGGATGGGCCATGTACGCACGATGCGCTTCGCGCACCGTGCGCACATGAAGGACATATTATGCGCATCTTTGTGAAATGTATTCTTTGTTAATTTCATACGGTAAGCGCACCGTAAGCGCACCGTAAGCTGTCACAGATATATATATTGATTTAAAGGCTATTTTCTCAGAATCTACTGAACAGATTTACACCAAACCTACAAAAGGCACTTCCTTGACCTGAGGACTACCTCTCTGCCAAATTTCAAGTAATTCTGTTCAGCCGTTCGGGCTGTAGCTGTGTATAAAGGTCCTATGGAAAAATGCATGGGAAAAACGCGTTTTGGGACCCCCCTTTTATCTCAGCCCCCGCTTGACGAATCCCCCCGAGACTTTCAGGGTAGGAGCGGAGCATAGCGCCCCACCTATTTTGAAAAATTCGCGAGGATTCGTCGACCGGCGCCAAAGTTATTCAAAATAGAATGTTGCGGATTTCCTATGGAAACGTGGTCCTAACTATAACTACCTACTGGCGACCGCCAGTAGGTAATATATATATATATATATATATATATATATATATATATATATATATATATATATATATATATATATATATATATAACATTTTTAAACTTTTCAGAAACACTCAGTCACTGGATGATGTCATCAGTGATGTCATCAGTGATGTCATGTCAGTGATGTCATTTGAGATGTCATCAGTGATGTCACTGACCATGTCATGAATGATGTAATATGTGACACCATCAGCAGTGAATTGCAGGGGTGCGAGTTCTAGTTAGCTCAGCTAAATATAACGGCCAAATTTCTATGGTTTTGTACGAGTGAAATATCAGCTTAATTTATAAGGTTTTTTAAATGCTAATTCCTAACTACAACATCCCTGAAACATGCGTTTTCTTCAGTGAATACATATATACATATTGATGTGATCAAGGCAGGCGACTGCCGAAGCGCGTTATGGCGAGATTTGTTTGCGGTGAATAGAACACAAAAACTGCACTCACCTCTGGGTCCGCTCTCGTTTGTTGGCAACAGGCGACGCACAAATCAAAGCGATTTGTGGTAACATATATATAAATATATAAAAACATTCTTAAACTTTTTTGAAACACTCACAGTCACTGGATGATGTCATCAGTGATGTCTTTTGAGATGTCATCAGTGATGTCATCAGTGATGTCACTGACAATGTCATGAGTAAAGTAATATGTGATGTCATCAGTAGTGCATTGCAGGGGCGCAAGTTATAGTTAGCTTAGCCAACGATAACGGCTGAGTTTCTATGGTTTTGCATGAGTGAAATGTCAGCCTAACTATAACGTCTCTGTGACCTTTGTTTTTTCAGTGGATTTCAAAGGTTTTTTAAATGCTAATTCCTAACTATAATGTCTCTGTAACCTTTGTCTTTTTCAGTGAATTTCAAAGGTTTTTTAAATGCTAATTCCTAACTAAAACGTCCCAGAAACCTGTGGTTTTTCAATGAATTTCTAAGGTTTTTTAAATGAAAATTGCTAACTATAACGCCGCTGAATCCTGTGTTTTTTCCAGTCAATATATACATATATGTATATATATATATATATGTATATATATATATATATATATATTCACTTAAAAAACCATAGGTTTCACACAAGTTATAGTTAGCTGTACATTTCACTCGTAAAAAACCAATTAAATTTCACGTTATAGTTAGATCAGGTAACTATAACTTGCGCCCCCGCAATGCACTGCTGATGACGTCACATATTACATCACTTATGACATGGTCAGTGACATCACTCATGACATCAATGATGACATCTGAAATGACACATTGTGCATTGCGGTCGCGCAAGTTATAGTTACCTGATCTAAATATAACGTGGAATTTCATTGTTTTTTTACGAGTGAAATGTACAGCTAACTATAACTTGTGTGAAACCTATGGTTTTTTAAGTGAATTTGCAAGGTTTTTTAAATGCTAATTCATAACTATAACGTGTGTAAAACCTATGGTTTTTTCAGTGAATTTGTACGGTTTTTTAAATGCTAAGTTATGTATTTATTTTTAATTTTTGCGCGCACGGTGCGCTTCACGCACCGTGCGCGCGCTGTGGGCGCCCACGTTGCGCATTTCGTACCGTGCACGCCTCTCCATTTTTTACAAAATATCAATAGTTTTTTTCTCCCTCGGGGGTCCTTAGATTTATATATTAAATGTGATTGTTAATTCTATTTTTTTTTTTTTTTTTTTACCGTACGGGTACGGTAAGCTTACCGTACGCGCACTCTGCGATTTTTTTTTTAAATTATTAAATTTATTTTTCATACTTTTTGGTCCTTCGTGAACCCCCTGACGAACGCTAGGGGGTCTGCAACTCTCTTCTAGGGGTGGGCGGAATTTGCGTAATTGCGTTACGCAAATCTCCGCGAAACGGTAAAAAATCTCCGCGAACACGCAGAAATTCCGCGAACACGCGGAATTGCTTGTTCGCGATGCTTTTTTCCTGTTCGCAATTGCTGTTTGCGTGCTCGAGGAAAAATATCTCGCGAACATGCATTTTGAGAACGCGAACAAGCAAAAATTTCGCGAAATCGCGGAAAGCAGACTTTTGAGCAATTTCGCAATCTCCGCAGAACGCGAAATTACGCAAATTACGCAAATTCCGCGAGCGGAACGGAATTTGCCGCCCAGGCCTACTCTCTTCGTTGCCCCCTTTTCATGTTATCAACCTTTGTTTTTCAGTGCGAGAGACAGAAAATGGCGGCCGATACTTTCTGATTTCGACCGATTCGAATGTTTACAGTCATGTAACCACCAATCAGAATTGAGCTCGCGCACGGCACCGTACGCGTACGGTAAGCTTACCGTAAGCGCACGGAGCGCTCTTACAGATATATATACTGATTTAAATGCTATTTTCTCAGGACCTACTGAACAGATTTACACCAGACCTGCAAAAGGCACATCCCTGACCTGAGGACTACCTCTCTGCCCAATTTCAAGTAATTCTGTTCAGCCGTTCGGGCTGTAGCTCGGACTAAAGGTCCTATGGGAAAATGCATGGGGAAAACGCGTTTTGGGACCCCCCTTTTTTCTCAGCCCCCGCTTGACGAATCCCCCCGAGACTTTTAGGGTAGGAGCGGAGCGTAGCGCCCCATTAGTTTTGAAAAATTCGCGAGGATTCGTCAACCGGCGCCAAAGTTATTCCAAATAGAATGTTGCGGATTTCCTATGGAAACACGGTCCTAACTATAACTATCTACTGGCGACCGCCAGTAGATAATATATATATATATATATATATATATATATATATATATATATATATATATATATATATATATATATTCACTGAAAAAACCATAGGTTTCACACATGTTATAGTTAGCTGGACATTTTACTGATAAAGAAACCAATGAAATTCCCCCGTTATAGTTAGTGCAGGCAACTATAACTCACGCGACCGCAATCCTCTGCTGATGCTAATACTGTATTTAGACACTTATTTGCCCATGTCTTCTTCCATTAAATTTTAGCTATACATATATTACAAATATTTTTTTTTCATAAAGACACATATGTCATCAGCAGAGGATTGCGGTCGCGTGAGTTATAGTTGCCTGCACTAACTATAACGGGGGAATTTCATTGGTTTTTTATCAGTAAAATGTCCAGCTAACTATAACATGTGTGAAACCTATGGTTTTTTTAGTGAATTTGCAAGGTTTTTTAAATGCTAATTCCTAACTATAACGGGTGTGAAACCTATGGTTTTTTCAGTGAATTTGTACGGTTTTTTAAATGCTAAGTTACTTTATGCCGTTCGTGGCGTGCGCGCCCAGTTAACGCAGTTCGTTCCGTGCGCGCACGGTGCGCTTCGCGCGCCCACTTTACGCAGTTAGTGCCGTGCACGCACGGTGGTCATGCGGTGCGCTGCACGTGCTCACATTACGCGGTGCGCTGCGCGTGCCCGCGTTACGCGGGATGGGCCATGTACGCACGATGCGCTTCGCGCACCGTGCGCACATGGGGGACATATTATGCGCTTCGTTGTGAAAGGTTTTCTTTAGTCATTTCAAGTATTAAAAATGCCATGTACAAATGGGGCCCTTCGGACACCATTTACACACGGGGTGGGGAGAGTATGTATAATTTTTTTTTTTTCAATAATTTTTACTGTACGCGTACGGTAAGCGTAATCGGCGATTTTTCGAAAAAAAAAATTTGTTTTTTTGGCCTTGGGGGTTGTTTGGGAACACCTATATCAATGCTGGGTGGTTAAGAACTGATTATACTGCCCCTTAAGATGTTTTTTGTCTTTGTTTTTGCTGCCCCACTCAGAGTGCGAGAGAGAAAATGGCGGCCGCCGCTTCCTGGTTTCGACCGATTCGAATGTTTACTAAGATCTAACAGCCAATCAGAATCGCGCTCGCGCACGTCACCGTACGCGTACGGTAAGCGCACCGTAAGCGCACCGTAAGCTGGCTCAGATATATATATTGATTTAAAGGCTATTTTCTCAGAATCTACTGAACAGATTTACACCAAAGCTACAAAAGGCACTTCCTTGACCTGTAGACTACCTCTCTGCCAAATTTCAAGGAACTCTGTTCAGCCGTTCGGGCTGTAGCTGTGTCTAAAGGTCCTATGGAAAAATGCATGGGAAAAACGCGTTTTGGGACCCCCCTTTTATCTCAGCCCCCGCTTGACGAATCCCCCCGAGACTTTCAGGGTAGGAGCGGAGCGTAGCGCCCCATTAGTTTTAAAAATTTCGCGAGGATTCGTCGACCGGCGCCAAAGTTATTCAAAATAGAATGTTGCGGTTTTCCTATGGAAACGTGGTCCTAACTATAACTACCTACTGGCGACCGCCAGTAGGCAATATATATATATATATATATATATATATATATATATATATATATATATATATATATATATATATATATATATATATATATATATATATATGTAGAGAGAGAGAGAAAGAGAGAAAAAGGTTATAGTTAGGTGACAATAACAGTTGTAACACAAAATTTTGAAAAGTAAAACAAGCACTGGGATTCACCAGTTATAACTATCTAAAGTAACTATAAAGTGTGCCCTAAAGTAAATATAACTCACACCCTCGCCATGCACTGCTTGCACCTTCACATATTACATCACTCATGAAATTTTTAGTGACTGCCTTGATAACAACCCTAATGACATCTGAATTTACATTATTGATGACAACACTGTGCGTGATGGGGGTGTGAGTTACAGTTACTGTAGTGCTAGTCTTTTCCCCAAACACTATCAGCCTATTTTCCAAAGCTGCAAATCCCTGGGTCCCAGGCTCTTTCTCAATGTTCTGTGTTACGTTTTGGTATTCGTTCGTTATTTATTTTGTTCTGAGCCATTCGTCTATTCTCCTGATGCTCAAAGACATTTGCATGCCTCCTGTTCTCACTTTGTGTGCATGATGTCAATTTCCTAAATTGCTGATTCCTAGCAGCAAATGTTTGTGGCTTAATGGGAATCGTAGTTTCACATAACCCGTTCTCCATGTGCCTCCATTTTTAGTCCAAACAATGTTAGCAATTCATGATGAGTGCGTACCTCTCCTTCACAGAGAAGTACTTACTGCAGGTGGATTTAGATTACAGCTCCCTCTCATGTGAGTCACACTGAGCAGTAAGTAATATCATCAGCCCCCTTCTTGACAGTTTGGTTTTAATCTATTCAGTGGTTTCCAAGATATTGGTGTTGCAAAAGTGTTTTTTTGTAGATCTTAATTTGAGATGAGCTAAATCTGTGTTTGTGGACCATCTAAAGACCCACATTTCCAAAAATTATCAACTGCAATAGGATGTTGAAGCATTTTATACCATCATCCTTTAACATCAACAAATCCTAAATCCTGCCTGCAGATTGGAAGCTCTATGGCTTCAACTTTACGAAAAATGTTGCAGCAGCCATTACAGAAAGACGGAATTCAGTTGACATGCCCTGAAAAATAAAATTGAGGCACCATAAGAGGGCAGTCTTAGCTGGCCCTTTAGCTCAGGTGTGGGGTGGTCATAAGCAGGACATTGCAGTGAACTGTAGCTCAGTGAACTATAACTGAGGAATTTCAGTGTTTTTGCATTTAAAATGCAACATTAACATTATGACTGTCATTCTAATCTAACTATAGCTCATGTATATATATATATATATATATATATATATATATATATATATATATATATATATATATATATATATATATATATACACCCCTTAGCAAAGAAGACTAGTACCCCTCCATAATCAGACTAAAGAGGGACTGACAGTTGAAGGCAGTCTGACAGCAACAGGCACATAGGCCCCTTTTTTCTTGAAATAATCTGAAAGGACACAATTGTTCCCTCATGTTTCATCCAACATGCATCAGAGCTATCATTACCCCAAGGGCTCTGTTAATGATTGGAATGCTTGTGCTTGTACCTGAGTGGAAAGCTTCTCTTTTGAGTGGACCTACCTCAAGATAGTGGGTTACCATTGGAAAGAAGGTGTTGATCCATTCAGATAACATGACCACGCTCTCTCACTCTTTGCATGTCAAAATCGTTTTAGAGAGTATTCCCACCGAACAGAGTATATTGTGGAATGCCTCCCATTGCAAGGGTTTCTGAGACATAACAGGCCTTATTGACACTTTGTAATGTCAAATCACCATGGTGTTGGACAACTAACAAAAAAAGAAGCACTTCAGCTTCCTTTGCTCCTCTAAGTATATCGAAGTATAGCTGAACAAGCAGCTCATTTCTAACCACCTCTAGGAATATAAGCTGGTGTTTAAAGCCAGCAAATATTGCAAGACCATTAACTTTCAGGAATCACCATACACAAGCACAGATGAGGTTTGCAATGCTCTTGTGAAGCAGTTAGGGTTTAACTGGGAATCAAAAGCAGCCTGGGAAAGATGTTCATGTGCCACCTTCCATCCTCCCTCTACCTCATAAAACCCTTGCCTTACCTTCTGTAATTAACCGGTATGCGATGGATGAAGTGACCAAGGTGCCGGTAGCAACCCTAGACCTTCATAAACCGGCCTCCAATGGCAACCATACCCTAGAGCAATGCCCGATGGGATAAATGCCAGCCCTTCCATTAAAGCAGGTAGCCACATGTGACATTGCTAACATTCAAATTTTAGACTTAAAAGAATAGTAGTGGCGAGTCTCACTAGAAATTTGCTAAGACATTTAAGCACTTGTTGTTGATGATTTCTAGACAACAAACTATTGACCTAACTTACTACATGTCTTTTCTACAGCTGCCCTAATCATGACATATATTGGTACAGTGGAGATCGATGTAATTCGAGAGTCAATAAGGGTGCTGTCTATGGAGGCTTCGCTGCAGGGCTCGCTGTCCTGGTGATTATCATCATTATAGTCACTGTATTTTGGCAAACATCTAGGAAGAAGAAGTATCTTGGGAGGTAAGTGATAAAATGTGTGCATCCCACCCAGAGGGGTGAATACATTCACACCATGGTATTCGTTCCGTCAGGACTGAAGTTGTTGTATCTGTTCATTAATGATTTGATTTCCTTAAAGCTTGAACCTTAATTATGGTTGTTCCAAAGCAGCATATTTGTTCTGCCCAGGTTGCGCGACTGTCACACTCTTCCCTCATGCACTGATCGAGGACTGTGTGAAGCCTCAGCGTAGCCCGTGATGTTGATCAACATCTGGAAACTTCACAAAAGTTTCTTGATCAACATCTGGAAACTTCACAAAAGGTTCTTGACTTTGCCCAGCTGTGACAAGGAGAAGTGTGGCTCAATGGTTAGAGCGGCAGACCATGATGCAGAGGTCTGGTCTGGACCAGGGTTCAATTCCCGCCTTGGTGGGTCTTGGGCTCAATTTACCCGGACCCGATAATTCTCGCCTCGGTGCCTATTCTAATCTTGGGTCCCACTCTGCAACTCTGGGCAATAGCTTGCTTAATCTCCACAACGGCCCCAAAAGCACTAGGATGCCTGGCTTCACCTTGGGGGTGCCCAGGAGTGGGCACTTCACAGGGAAAGGCCAGGAAGGGTTCCACAGCTGTATGTGCACAGTGCCTGAGAGACCCTTTCGGGGGTGTGCGGAGCGCTATATAAATGCACTACATTTACATTTACATTTTACAAGGCGAAGCTTAGCTTCTCTCAGGCATCAGTTTCCTGCAGCCCATAGGTCTGACCAAGCTGGGTGTGAGGTCATGCTGTAGACAGTTCCCAGTTTTGCCCACTTACCTTGGGTGATATTTGGGAAAGGCTAGCGTTCCCACTCAAAAGCCAGTAGTCCTTTATTGGAAGTATCGCCCGAAGTAGGATGTATCTGACAAGCGTGCTCATGCTAGATTATAAGTGTTGAGCAGTGGTGGGACTGCGGTGGGCTGCTGGTGCGACAGCGGGAGCATTTTCCTACTGTTGGACATGACGCCGGGTGGTTTGCGTTTTTGTAAAATGCCACCAGCTTCTCATTCATTAAAGTTATAATCATGTTAATAATTATATCCTTATATTTGTTCCCATGCTTTTAATATCATGCTTTTATGCAGCATCTCAGACCACACTTTCATTTGTATTCAATTTATAATTGCTCTATTTCAAACGTAACCAGGATTCAAACACTTGTCTTGAAGATCACAGCACACCTCGGCAACAAGGGCTCTGCGAAGATCTTGCCAGCTTTAGCAGCCAGTATTCATGCTTCTATGGTTAGATAATGCTCGATTTGAAATCTGTTAATACAAAAGGTTACATTAGCTTTAGTATTCTTGTATTGTAACTGCTGCAGAACAATGAGTACCTGACTTTAAAGTCATCAGGATGCAGATGGAGAGACGCTGCGTTGCTGCTTTTGACTTTCTCACCGCAGTAGATAATGCCTCCAATACCCTGCTACCACTCAGATATCACCATCCTATGCTCTGAGTAGTAATACACTGTTGTGGAACAGAAGTCAGAGGTTTACAGCCATAGGACAGGTATCAAACCTTAACAAGAAAATATTCGGTATCAGATTTGACTTTTAGCTCCCACCAAGCGGTATGTAAGTCAGAGACATTCACACTCAGTGGCTACTTGCAATGTCTCCTCTTCAGAGTGATGGGCGCTCTCTCTTTTGGAGGTAACTAACTGGACAAAGTAATCCAGAGTAAAAAAGATATATAAGACTAGTGGGTCCAAATAAGCAGTTGACTTACTAATCCAGGGTAAAACTGATCACTCATAAACAAAACATGGCTTTCAGAGCTCTTCTTGAATTGTGTTGTATCTGCTCATAAGGGAGCAAGACAAGTTCTGGACAGCCACATTTCATAAAGGGTAGCGAAGACAGATCACAAATGAGGCAAGATTAGATGAATTAATGAAAAAAAAGTAATTTATAGAGCTTACACGGTTACACCAGGGGCCCTATTCACGTAGGGCACACTTTTCTTGTTTGCGCCAAAGCACACCTTTACATTGGTGCACATTGCGCAGACAGGGAAGATGAGCCCTATAACAGGGAATGTGCTGCCCCCAGGGAAGAGGCAAACTCGTGGTCTCTGGGGGCGGTGCATTGAAGTGAAATGCGAAGCGGCTGCTTCAAAGCTGCTCTGTGACTCACAGTGCAGGGGGCAACCCACCTGCACTTTAAAGAGGGATTACAGATCCCTTTGCAGGGCGGTGCAGTTGGATCGTGTGTACCCAGACTTGGGTCCCATGCTCTCCATGCTACTGGAGTCAAGCTATCCTGGATAATGAGGGGTTAAACCCCGAAACCGGTCCTAGAATGCTTGTTTCCAGTCCAGAGAAGACCTTGCCTGGCAGTTTGGGCTGGACTGTTCCCATTTGGCGCAGGGTCAAGAATGATATACATATGGCTGGGTTCAAACTGGAATGGCATGGGGAGTAAAAAAACGATAGCTTGAGGCCCAGAACGCTGTACTGGGGTAAATGTATGACATTGTTCTGCATTCTGTCAATCAATTGTTCTTTTTGCATTTGTTACCCCGAGTGGGAAGGGTATGCCCGGACGTGGGTCCCATGCTCTCCATGCCACTGGAGTCAAGCTATCCTGGCTGATGAGGGATGAAACCCCAAAACCGGTCCTATCATGCTTGTGTCCAGTCCAGGGAGAACCTGGCCAGGAAGTTAGGGCTGGACTGTTTTCATTGGGCGCAGGGTCAAGAATAATTTGCATATGGCTGGGTTCAAACTGGAATGGCATGGGGAGCAAAAAAACAATGGATTGAGGCCCATATCTCTGTGCTGGGGTGAATGTATGATATTGTTCTGCATGCGGGCCATCAATTGCTCTTTTTGCTGTTTTTTTACCCTGAGTGGGACAGGGATGCCCAGATGTGGGTCCCGTGCCCTCCATGCCACTGGAGTCAAGTTATCCTGGCTTATGAGGGGTGAAACCCAGAAACCGGTCCTAGGATGCTTTTTTCCAGTCCAGGGAGGACCTGGCCTGGCAGTTCAGGCTGGACTGTTCCCTTTGGGTGCAGGGTCAAGAATGATTTGCATATGGCTGGGTTCAAACTTGAATGGCATGGGGAGCAAAAAAACGAGGGATTGAGGGCCAGATCTCTGTACTGGGTGAATGTATGACATTCTACCCATCAATTATTCTTTTTGCCGTTGGTAACTGCACCGACCTTTCAGGAGATGTCTGGGGGTCCTTGGGACTCCCTACATCCTCTCCAGAGGGTTCCATCAGGAGGCACACTGACAGTGCACCACATTGTTGTTGTGCACTTTCAATGTTCTTTCTGACAGCTTCTTTTCCTAGCGCCTGCATCCATGGTACAGTTGTGGGAGAGGAGGGAAAGAGATTCCCTCAGTGCACTGGGCCACGCCCCTATGTACATGAGGGAAAGCCCTATTTAAATAACAGCACTACTTGCGTGCAAGCGCTGTCTGTATTAAAGAAGGGTCCACACAAGCATCTTTGGCCCCTTCTGCAATACCAAAGTGACCAGGGGGCACAAAGCAGGAGCATATGTCCGCTGTTGACCCGGAGCACTTTGTGTAATATGGCCTCATGGTTATCCTGGTGCTTATGAAAAGTAAAAAAGGCTGCAAGCTAAAAATAAGAAAGAAAGACTTTTTTTCAAATGTTTTTGTAAACACTTAATGATTATCAGTGGTTTAATTGACAAAGGAAGGATGGTAAACTGTTTAGCAGCCAGGAAAGAATACGATCAGCCCCAATTCTAGGTCTTTCTTGCTGCATGGACTATGAGTTCATAGGGTGAAGATGAACATAAAATATGTGTAGGAATATGTTGCCCACCCTTCCTTCTTAATCCTTCAAAACTTAAGGTTATTTTTCAGGAGAGAACTCATTTTTTTGCTTCGGAGAGTGCAGCAAAAGAATTTCTGTCTAAGATGTGATGATCTAATCCTAGCTGGATTTGCTTGTGACTGTTAGCTTAAACCTGATTTGGGGGTCCACTTTCTCTAATCATTTATTTTGGCTCTACTGTCTTTTTGCTTCTGTTATAGGTGGGCCTATTTTTTTTCTCAGACCATCACCATTAGGGACTGTTTAGTCCTTTTGCCCCTTATGGGTGGGGTTGGGGTTGAGGGGGGGGGGGGGGGGGTTGGGGGTTTGGGGGAGTGGGGAGGGGGGTGTGGGGAACGGTTAAATAAGTACAGGATTTCTGTAGCTAATTTGCATTTTAGTTTAGCAGAGGTAGAAATGGATGCTTTGTTCTTCTTAGATTTAAGTTTTCTTGTTTTTTTTAATTCTGAATTATGTAAAGAGTGGTGAGAAATGATAAATATCCAAAAAAAAAAAAGAATCTTAAATGGCTAACCTAAGAGTTTGTTCTTGGAATATTTGTGGGCTGAATAATAAGCAAAAGAGGGGTATGTGTGCCCATATTATTCAAAGTATGTGAATAGATGTCCTCTGTTTGCAAGAGACACATCTGACTTGGAATAATAGAAAATGTTTTAATGATCTAGGAATGCATCTTGTGGGCTGCACGAGTCAAGGAACTACTACCAGGGGGGTGGCAATTCTTATCAGAAAGGGGCTAGGGTCATGTAATCGTGTCAAAACTAATCAGTTTGGAAGATGGGTCATAATAGAATTGTTTCTAGATGGTAGACAAATGACCATTTGTTCTATATATGGCCCTAATTCTGATGACCCTGACCTTCTAAATTTTTTAAGTGTCGAACTAGCTGGCTGGTCCACTCCATTAATGCTTTGTAGAGATTTCAATATACATATTGATAGAGATGTTAACCTTACTTCAGAAATTCCTTATTCTGGGCTTAAGAAGGTTTACAAGGCACTAAGAGGTTTAGTTTTAGAGGTTGGCCTTCTTGATGTAGGGTTTGTAAAAAGAGATACGGCACCGGGATATACATTTTTTTCAGCCCCACACCGGAAAGTTGATCGCCTTGATTATTTTTTTTTGTGTCCTCGGTACTTTTAAATAATATCACATATGAGGTATCACCTAGAATCATTTCAGATCACAATCCCATATTAATTGAGATTAAGTATAGATTGGGATCATGCCCGAAGATAAATTCCTGGACATTTGAACGTAAACTTTTGGTTGATCCAATGTATATTGAACACATGTCTAATTGGATTAAGCGATTTTTTGATATTAATCGTGGTTCTGCTTCTACTCAATTGGTCTGGGATTCTTTTAAGGCTGCGGTCCGGGGCGAAACTTTGTCATATTCTATTAATAAACAAAGGTCTTCTCGGGCCCAATTTATTATTCTTCAGAAGTTAGTATCAGACTGGGAGGCTAAATTAGTTGCTGCTATTACTGCAGCCCAAGATATTGAATCTATCAGTTCAACACTTGCCATACACAAATCTAGGCTCTATGAGGTCTTTGCCTTGAAATTAGCAGAGCAGGTCACAGTGTTTCGCTCCCAAATTTATGAAGTGGGGGAAATGACAGGCCGGATCTTGGCTAAAAGGCTCAGGCAGCAGGAAGTGTTCAATACTGTGAGTGAGATTCAAGGTGACCTGGGTCAAATCTATACTCTACCGGAAGAAATTTTAGAGGTTTTTCGTTTATTCTATAGCAAACTTTATACTGAGGAAAATGTATCTTACTCTTCAGAATCTTTGTTAAATTTCTGTGGAACCGATAACATTTCCAAGTTAACTAAGGCCCAATCTGCAGCATTAGACGCAGAAATCTCATGGGATGAAGTAGAGGCAGCTATTCTCTCACTGGCCTCTGGGAAAGTCATGGGCCCAGATGGTATACCATTAGAGTTTTATAGAGTATTTAGATCCCTTCTTAAACAAGATTTTCTCCGGACCTGTATAGAGGCTCAAAATGAGGTTGCACCCCCTTCCTGGAGTCAATCCACAATCATGGCGTTTCTTAAAAAAGGCAAACCCCATCTTCTTCCCTCATCTTTTAGACCAATATCCCTCATTAATTCTGATAGTAAGGTTTTTAAAAAGATTTTAGCAATCTGTATATCTAGGGTAATCTCTACAGTAGTATCGCCTTTTCAGCATGGCTTTATTCCTTATCGAGATACCTCGGATCATGTTAGGCGAGTAATTACTCTAATGGACAGGGCCGAAACGATGCGGTGTGATTTAGATATTACCCTGTTGGATGCCGAAAAGGCATTCGACAGGGTAGCATGGTCATATCTTTGGGAGATGTTAGCAATAAAAGGGTTTGGTCCAAGTATCATTCTTTCTATAAAAGCTCTCTACGTATCCCCCACTTCTTGTATAAAACTGGGCTCTAAAAAATCTTTTTTTAAACAATTGGAAAGAGTTGTATCTAGTTTTATATGGGGTTATAAAAAACATCGTAAGGCATAAAAAAAGATGATCTTACCAAAATCTAGGGGAGGATGGGGAATTCCGCATTTTTTATTTTACTATGCTGCTTCTGTTCTTCAGTTTATCTCTCCATTGATTATTGGGGATAAAGTAAGGATTCCTCAGTGTCATTCACCTTCCATATATGAACTTTTAATGGGAGAGGAATGCCGGGGCTGTTTTCTCAAAAATATAGAACCAAGTTATTATAAAAAAATTAAGTTTAAGACGTTGAAAGCAGCCTTTGGGGTATGGAAGTTAGTCAGGCATCAATTTGGAATTCTGAAACTATCGATTTATACACCTCTTTCTGCTTCTAAAATATTCCCTCCAGTTTTTCAGGATGCAGTCATGTCTAGATGGCGAAACAAAGGAATTTACTGTGTGAACGATATATGGCAGGATAGCCGGTTACTTACCTTCTCGGAATTAACGGAAAGGTATGAGCTTTCAATGCAGGATTATTTTAAATATTTACAGATTTATAGTTTTTTTTCTTCTTTGTCAACGTTGGAAGTAGCCGGCATTGTAAGGATCCCACTCATTGATAATCTCTTTGTTAAAAAACGAATTGGTTTTTACTATAGACTTTTTTTGGATACCTGTCCTGATGATTTAGCTGTCCATGCAGCAAGATGGGCAGAGAGGTTAGGATCTAAGGATATTTGCTTAGAGGAATCAATTACCTTGGCTAACTCGGTTTTGGTTACTAGTAGATCACGCACTCAGCATTATATGGCTGTATTTGATTTATACTATACGCCTTTAAAAATTTCAAAATGGGGTGGGACGTCGGGAATAGTATGTAATAGGTGTGGCAGTCAGGCTGCAGACTCAATACATATGTTTTTTGCCTGCCCGCGGCTAGCACCTTTTTTTGAGGCAATATAGACATTTTTGAACACAGTACTTGGGTCTTTACCTCCCCTAATGGGGGAACTTGTTTTGATTGGTGTGAATTCAGATACGTTACCAGAAGGAAAACAAGCTTTTTTATTTATTTCTATGGCTCTGATTAGGGCTTGCATAACTCAAGAATGGATTAGTTCCTTTCCTCCCTCATTTGAAGCATGGAGAGCCCGTCTCTTAGCCTCTTTTAAAATTGAAAAGGCCCTTTATAGAATAAAAGGCAGAAGGAAAAGGTGTCTTGGTAGAAAAATTTGGGACCCTCTTCAGCAATGGATTCAGGGGGAGCTGGCCTGAACTATATTATTTTCATTGTAATTGTATTTTTTGTATCCTCTGTTCTCTCCTTTGTATTCTCTGTACTGTCAACTCTGTAGTAATCCTGTATGTTCTGTAAAAAAATAAAAAAATAAAAATAAAATAAAAAGGAATATGTTGCCCAAAATGGTTTTGAACACTAATTTGAAAGTTTCTAGTTGGATATTGGAAACCAAAGCAAAAATTCCAAATGAATTGAGATTGCCGGTCAAAGCAGTAGTGCTCTAGACATAAGTTAGGGACTAAGGCATAGATCCCCTCTTTTCTGCTATCTGAATATTACTCAAGACCTGAATTAAGGTATTTTATACTGGAGGGTAGCACTGTGGGTGCCATGTTATTGTTAGGGTTATCAACAGCATACAAAACCAGATGCCCATGGGGCATCCTTCCTGTCATAGAGATCTTAGGCAGTCCAGAAATGGTCCTACACCCAAACCAACATCTAGCACTGGGGTAGGAGTGCATATCTGAGTGGTCAATGGAGTAGCACACACTCTCTGAGCTCATGCTCCCCACCTTTAACATTGCTGTTTCCAGTCCAGAGAAGACCTTGCCTGGCAGTTTGGGCTGGACTGTTCCCATTGGGCGCAGGGTCAAGAATGATATACATATGGCTGGGTTCAAACTGGAATGGCATGGGGAGTAAAAAAACGATGGCTTGAAGCCCAGAACGCTGTACTGGGGTAAATGTATGACATTGTTCTGCATTCTGTCAATCAATTGTTCTTTTTGCATTTGTTACCCCGAGTGGGAAGGGAATGCCCGGACGTGGGTCCCATGCTCTCCATGCCACTGGAGTCAAGCTATCCTGGCTGATGAGGGATGAAACCCCGAAACCGGTCCTATCATGCTTGTGTCCAGTCCAGGGAGAACCTGGCCAAGAAGTTAGGGCTGGACTGTTTTTATTGGGCGCAGGGTCAAGAATAATTTGCATATGGCTGGGTTCAAACTGGAATGGCATGGGGAGCAAAAAAACAGTGGATTGAGGCCCATATCTCTGTGCTGGGGTGAATGTATGATATTGTTCTGCATGCGGTCCATCAATTGCTCTTTTTGCTGTTTTTTTACCCTGAGTGGGACAGGGATGCCCAGATGTGGGTCCCGTGCCCTCCATGCCACTGGAGTCAAGTTATCCTGGCTTATGAGGGGTGAAACCCAGAAACCGGTCCTAGGATGCTTTTTTCCAGTCCAGGGAGGACCTGGCCTGGCAGTTCAGGCTGGACTGTTCCCTTTGGGTGCAGGGTCAAGAATGATTTGCATATGGCTGGGTTCAAACTTGAATGGCATGGGGAGCAAAAAAAACGAGGGATTGAGGGCCAGATCTCTGTACTGGGTGAATGTATGACATTCTACCCATCAATTATACTTTTTGCCGTTGGTAACTGCACCGACCTTTCAGGAGATGTCTGAGGGTCCTTGGGACTCCCTACCCCCTCTCCAGAGGGTTCCATCAGGAGGCACACTGACAGTGCACCACATTGTTGTTGTGCACTTTCAATGTTCTTTCTTACAGCTTCTTTTCCGAGCGCCTGCATCCATGGTACAGTTGAGGGAGAGGAGGGAAAGAGATTCCCTCAGTGCACTGGGCCATGCCCCTATGTACATGAGGGAAAGCCCTATTTAAATAACAGCACTACATGTGTGCAAGCGCTGTCTGTATTAAAGAAGGGTCCACACAAGCATCTTTGGCCCCTTCTGCAATACCAAAGTGACCAGGGGGCACAAAGCAGGAGTGTTGGAAGGCGGACCTCGGGGAGTCGGAGAGACCACCCAGAGGGGCCCCCACACTGTACGAAGTAGCCGAGCGCCGCTGAGAAGCCTCCGAGGGAGATCCTTCTCCTATCATGTACTAGCACAGTAACACCACCACACCGGACTCAAGGAGGTTGTCTCAAGACGAGCAAATCTTTATCAGCACTTAAAGGTTACGGGATCAATATTTACACGAAAAGGATCGAGGGATCCACAAAAGTCTCAGTGTCTCTTTAGAAGGGAAGGGGTAGCGGGACAGTCTTTGGCAGGAGCTCGGTACGAGGGTACCTGGGGCCCAGTTCTTATCCTCAAGCTGGAGGACCTCCGGATCTCGTAGGGGTCAAGACGCGACGGCGTCAGCAGGGCTCTGGCGTTCAGTTCGTGGAGAGCCGCGACCAGGTCAGCGGGGCTCTCAAGATGGTTTCTGCTCAGCTCGAGCCGCGACGTCGTCAGCAGGGCTCCGAGGGAGGATTCAGCGAGGTTGGGCCGCGACAGCGTCAGCAGGGCCCCGCTGTTCCGGGGGGCTTCAAAGTTCAGCAAGAAGGAGCCGCGACGCAGTCTGCAGGGCTCGTGGTGGATTCAAGCAGGAGTTCTTCTCCGTAGGGTCGGCCGCGATTCGATCAGCAGGGCTCTCGACTCCGGGATACAACTGCCAGTCTGTTGCGGGGTCGCCCCAGATATAGGCCTGGAGCCCTTTGAAGTCCGGACCCTTGCGCCCGGAGGGGCGGAGAGGCCGGGTTGGGAGCGGCCAGACGCCCAGCAGGAGAGGCGCCGGGCCCAGGAGAGATGGAGGCCGATCGCACCTCGGTGTGTGGGGACGGTTGGGGGTCCCATCGATACCGCCCTCCGCCAGGGCGATGAGGTGTTCACGTGATACCCCCTGGACAGTTCTTGGTGCCTCAATGTCTGGGCCTCGCTGGGGCCGAGGCCGGGTTGAGCGGAGTCAGGTGGACTGGTGTGCAGAGTCACGTGGCAGGCAACAAAATGGTGGAGCCCCGAGGTGTATGCGACCTCGTGCGGCTCGAACGGGTGGCCCGTGGAGGCCAGGGCGGGGAACGGGCCCAACCCCAGGGAAGTCAGGACCACGCCACGAGGCCGGGTCCAACAGGCGTCTCCCCCAGCCGAAGGCAGGGAGAGTCACCCATCTTCTTGGGGATTCTCCTCGTCAAGGCGGAAGAAGCGGGACAGGCCGTCAGCGTTGGCGTGGTCATTGCCGGGTCGGTGCTCAACCGAAAAGTCCATCCCTTGCAGGGCAATGGACCATCGCAGCAGCTTGGGATTCTCGCCTCTCATTTGCATTAACCACCGCAAGGGCCGGTGATCGGTCTGGACCCGAAAGTGGGTACCGAAGAGATAGGGCCGGAGCCTCTTAAGGGCCCACACTACAGCGAAGGCCTCGCGCTCGATGGTGCTCCATCGTTGCTCCCGGGGCAGCAGCCGTCGGCTGATGAAGGCCACTGGGCGGTCGAGTCCCTTCTCATCAACCTGAGACAGGACGGCCCCGATCCCATATTCGGAGGCGTCTGTCTGTACGATAAACTCTTTACTGTAGTCAGGGGCCTGGAGCACAGGGGCAGTGCACATCGCGGCCTTGAGAGTCTCGAAAGCTGATTGGCAGCGGGGAGTCCAGTGCACCTTCTTGGGCTGCTTCTTCGAGGTGAGCTCCGTGAGAGGCCCAACAATGCTCCCATAGTCCCGGATGAACCGCCGGTAGTATCCGGTGAGGCCAAGGAAGGCCCGCACAGCGGTCTGGATAGTGGGAGGTTCCCATGCCTGGATGGCATCGACTTTTGGCTGGAGGGGGGCCACCTGACCGCTTCCCACCTGATGGCCCAGGTAGGTCACCGATCCTTGGCCGACCTGGCATTTGCTGGCCTTAATCGTGAGCCCAGCCCTTTGGAGGGCGGCCAGGACGGCTTTGAGGTGAACTAGGTGCTCAGCCCAGTGGTTGCTGTACATGGCAATGTCATCCAAATAGGCCGCGCTGAAGGCCTCGAGCCCGGCCAGGACCTTGTTTACGAGTCTCTGAAAAGTGGCCGGGGCATTCTTCATGCCGAAGGGCATCACCCGAAAGTGGTAATGCCCATCAGGGGTAGAAAAGGCTGATCTTTCTCGGGCGCCGGGGGTAAGCTGAATCTGCCAGTACCCGGCGGTGAGGTCCAGCGTGCTCAGGTAGCGGGCGGACCCCAAGTGATCGATGAGTTCGTCGGCCCGGGGTATAGGATGGGCGTCCGTCTTGGTCACAGCATTCAGGGCTCGGTAGTCTACACAAAATCTCAGCTCCGGGGATGGCCGGGGGCTGCGGCCTTTGGTACCAGGACGACAGGGCTGGCCCACGGGCTGTCAGAGGGCTCGATGACCCCGAGGGCCAACATCTTCGCTACTTCGGCCTGGATGCATGCCCATACTCGGTCGGGTACCCTGTAGGCTTGGTGTCGCACGGGGGGGCTGTCCCCGGTGTTGACGTCGTGGACGCACCAGTGGGTCACCCCCGGGGTGAGGGAGAAGAGGGCTGCGTAGTCCTGCAGCAGTTGTTGACAGTCGATGCGCTGTTCCGGGGTCAGGGAGGAGGCGAGCTGGACACCTTTGATGGATCCGTCGTGGACGTCGTTCTGCAAGAGGTCGGGTAGGGGCTCGGAGTCGTCCTCGCCCCCCTCGTCGGTCGCCAGCAGCAGGCCCAGTTCGGTCCGGGCGAAGTAAGGTTTGAGCCTGTTAGCATGTAGAACCCGGAGGGGGTTCCGGGGGGACTCTAGGTCAACTAGGTAGGTGACGGGGCTCTTCTTCTCCACCACCTTGAAGGGCCCAGTCCACTTGTCCTGGAGGGCGCAGGGCTCAACAGGGGCCATGACCCAGACTCGCTGGCCTGGCTCGAACTCGATTGTCGAGGCGTTCCGATCGTACCACCGCTTCATGTCCTCCTGGCTGGCTTCGAGGTTGGCTTCGGCCAGGGCTCGGAACTTGTGGGTCTGGTTACGTAGGGTCAGGAGGTATCGGTAGACGTCAGGAGGGGCGCCCTGGAGCTTCGTCTCCCAGCCCTCCTTGACCAGGCTGAGGGGCCCGCGGACCGGATGTCCATACAATAGTTCAAACGGGCTGAACCCCAGGGACTTCTGCGGGACTTCCCGGTAGGCGAACAGGAGGCATGGCAATAGAACATCCCATCTCCGCCGGAGGGGCTCTTCCAAGCCCTGGATCATCCCCTTTAGGGTTCGGTTAAAGCGCTCTACCAGCCCGTTCCCCTGGGGGTGATAGGGGGTTGTGAATTTGTACGTGACCCCGCACT
Source organism: Triturus cristatus (assembly GCF_964204655.1). Classification (NCBI taxonomy): domain Eukaryota; kingdom Metazoa; phylum Chordata; class Amphibia; order Caudata; family Salamandridae; genus Triturus; species Triturus cristatus. The sequence goes on along the minus strand of NC_140595.1, from coordinate 693,454,324 downwards.
GCTGCCACAGGGACCGCATGTACTTGGAGATGAAGTTTGTGCCCCGGTCGCTCACCACTTCGCGGGGAAATCCCACTCTGGAGAAGATTCCCATTAAGGCCCGGCCCACCACGGGGGCCATTACAGTTCTTAGCGGGACAGCCTCCGGGTACCTGGTGGCGTGGTCCACGAGGACCAGGATAAAGCGGTGCCCCAGGGCGGTCCGGGGGTCCAGGGGCCCCACAATGTCGATCCCGACCCGTTCGAACGGGGTGCTGACGGCTGGAAAGGGCTGGAGGGGGGCTTTGACCCGACCCCCGGTCTTCCCGCTGGCTTGGCAGGTCTGACAGGACCGGCAGTGGTTGTCCACGTCTCTCCGCATCCGGGGCCAGTAGAAGTGGGTCACCAGACGGCTGTAAGTTTTGTCTTGCCCTAGGTGTCCGGCGAGGGGCACGTCATGTGCCAGGTTGAGAAGGAACTCCGGAAGCGGAGGGGGACCACCAACACGCGGCTGGCCCCGAGTTCTGCCACTTTCTGTTCACTGTACATTAGGCCCTCGGCCCAGTAGACCCAGTGGGTGCCGGTCTGATCACCGTCGGCCTGTGCGGACGCTTGTTGTCGGACCCCTTCGAGAGAGGGACAGGACTGCTGTTCTTGCTGGAACTGCTCTCGGGTGGGGCCCCCTTCGTGGCGCCATTGTGCAACTTCTGGTAGGGCGCCGAGGGAAGCAATCTCTTCGGGGGAGGGTTCCGTAGGTCCAGTGTCGGTGTCTGCCTCCCCCTCGCTGCAGGCAGGGGGTGGTGCGAGCCCCTCAGGCTGGGCGGCACCGGGGGCCAGGGATGAGCAGGGGGCCTGGGCGGCCATGGACCGGGTGATGGCGCAGGCCCATTCGGACAGTCCCAGCATTCGGAGGTGCTCTCGTCACTCCACTTGAGCCCAGGGGGAACTCTCTAGGTCGTTCCCCAGGAGGCAGTCCACTGGTGCGTCGTCGCGGACAGTCACTTTTAGTAGGCCCGTCACCCCTCCCCACTCAAAGGGGACCAGGGCCATCTGGCACAGGCTTTCGCTGTTGTCGGCCGTCCGGACGGGGCACAGCACATTGGGTAGGATTTGTTCGGGGGTCACCAGGTGGCAGCGGACAGCGGTGACACTGGCGCCGGTGTCACAAAGGGCTTCGGCCCGTCGGCCATTGATGGTGACCTGCTGCTGGTATTTCTGGGTGTTGCTTGGGATGGGTGTGAGGGGCACCATTTCTCGGCTGCCCAGGCAGACCAGGGACATGGCCGCCGGCTCCCATTCGGTGGTTCCTCGGTCGAGGGGTTCTTCTTCTTCCTCTCCTTCCCCCAGGAAGGCGGCCGCCAGCTGTCGGGGCGGGGGCCCGCCGGCCCCGCTTCTTCGGTTCAGGGGGCAGGCCGGATCGCTGGCATAGTGTCCGGTTTGTTGACAGCCGTAGCAGGTTACTGGGGGCCGTGGTCCGGTTCTGGCTGGGGTCGCCCCTCTTCGGGCTAGGCTCGGGGAGAGGTGTTGCTGCGGCGGCCCTCGAGGTGGGCTCCTGGGGGCCCCGGCGGGGGGGTCCCGGTTCCGGTTCGGCCCTCCCCCTCCACCGCGTTGGCGGGGAGGTCCGGTGGGGTTCCTCTGGTACTCCCTTATTGAGTTCCGGGGGACTCGGGTGTTGACCCATCGATCGGCCTCGACGGCGAGTTTTCGTGGGTCGGTCATCTTGCTGTCGAGGAGGTGTTGCCTCAGCTCCACGAAGCAATTGTTGGAGAGATGTTCCCAAACGATGAGGTCGACCAGCTGCCCGTAGGTGGTGACCTTGCTACCCTTGATCCATCCTTCTAGGGCCCGGCTGAAAAAGTCCACATATTCCACCCAGGTAGTGCCCGGGATCTTCTTACAGTCTCTGAACCGCTGGCGGTACATTTCCGCGGTTAGCCCGTAGCGGGCGAGCAGGGCCTCCTTCATGTGGTCGTAGGAGGTCATCACCTCCTCTGGCAGCTGGAGCAGTGTGTCTCGACCTTCACTAAGGAACCGACCCCACAGGCCGGCGCCCCAGTCCTTTCGGGGCACCCGATGGGAGGTCATGGCCACCTCGTATGCCTTGAACCATTGTTGGATGTCGTCATTTTTGTAGTACTCCTTGACGACATCTTTAGGGATATGTACCTTGGTTTCGGCAGGCGGTAGGGAGTCTTTATTGCTGGGGGTGTCGGTCCCCCCTTTCTGTGCCTTGAGCTCGAGCTCTTTGAGGCTTCGCTCGTGCTCAAGGGTCAGTCTTTTTCTTCCAACTCTCGATGCCGTCTCTTCTCTTCTATCTCCTCTTGTAGCCGTAGCTGCTCTAGGGCCAGTTTCTTTTCTGCTAGCTGGAGTTCGCCGTCCAGCCGTAGTCGTGCGAGCTCTAGTTCGTGGTTCCGGACCTTCTCCCGTTCTCGTATCTCCTCTTCGGAGAGGCCGATTTCTAGGCTGTTTCTTCCTCCGGTTGCCGGAGTCTGTGCGGTTGATGTGGCCACAGTCAGGGGCAGTGGACCTTCGTCCTGGGAGGGGCCTGCCCCGGCCTCTAGCCAGGTCCTCAGGGCTTTCTGCATCTCTTCTTTGGTACCTAGGCCGCTGGTTGCAATGCCCTTGTCTTTGCAGAACTGTTTCAACTCTTTGTGCGTGTATTCCTCCAACCGTTCGGGCTGGAACTCCGTGGTCGTGTTGTTCTCTTGGTTGCTCATGACTTCCGGTTGTTTGGATGGGTAGCTAGTGGGTTACTGGCTTGTACGTACTGCGTTCGGCTCGGATCCCGTCGCTGGCCACCAAATGTTGGAAGGCGGACCTCGGGGAGTCGGAGAGACCACCCAGAGGGGCCCCCACACTGTACAAAGTAGCCGAGCGCCGCTGAGAAGCCTCCGAGGGAGATCCTTCTCCTATCATGTACTAGCACAGTAACACCACCACACCGGACTCAAGGAGGTTGTCTCAAGACGAGCAAATCTTTATCAGCACTTAAAGGTTACGGGATCAATATTTACACAAAAAGGATCGAGGGATCCACAAAAGTCTCAGTGTCTCTTTAAAAGGGAAGGGGTAGCGGGACAGTCTTTGGCAGGAGCTCGGTACGAGGGTACCTGGGGCCCAGTTCTTATCCTCAAGCTGGAGGACCTCCGGATCTCGGAGGGGTCAAGCCGCGACGGCGTCAGCAGGGCTCTGGCGTTCAGTTCGTGGAGAGCCGCGACCAGGTCAGCGGGGCTCTCAAGATGGTTTCTGCTCAGCTCGAACCGCGACGTCGTAAGCAGGGCTCCGAGGGAGGATTCAGCGAGGTTGGGCCGTGACAGCGTCAGCAGGGCCCCGCTGTTCCGGGGGGCTTCAAAGTTCAGCAAGAAGGAGCCGCGACGCAGTCTGCAGGGCTCGTGGTGGATTCAAGCAGGAGTTCTTCTCCGTAGGGTCGGCCGCGATTCGATCAGCAGGGCTCTCGACTCCGGGATACAACTGCCAGTCTGTTGCGGGGTCGCCCCAGATATAGGCCTGGAGCCCTTTGAAGTCCGGACCCTTTCGCCCGGAGGGGCGGAGAGGCCGGGTTGGGAGCGGCCAGACGCCCAGCAGGAGAGGCGCCGGGCCCAGGAGAGATGGAGGCCGATCGCACCTCGGTGTGTGGGGACGGTTGGGGGTCCCATCGATACCGCCCTCCGCCAGGGCGATGAGGTGTTCACGTGATACCCCCTGGCCAGTTCTTGGTGCCTCAATGTCTGGGCCTCGCTGGGGCCGAGGCCGGGTTGAGCGGAGTCAGGTGGACTGGTGTGCAGAGTCACGTGGCAGGCAACAAAATGGTGGAGCCCCGAGGTGTATGCGACCTCGTGCGGCTCGAACGGGTGGCCCGTGGAGGCCAGGGCGGGGAACGGGCCCAACCCCAGGGAAGTCAGGACCACGCCACGAGGCCGGGTCCAACAAGGAGCATATGTCCGCTGTTGCCCCGGAGCACTTTCTGTAATTCGGCCTCATGGTTATCCTGGTGCTTATGAAAAGTAAAAAAGGCTGCAAGCTAAAATTAAGAAAGAAATACTTTTTTTCAAATGTTTTTGTAAACACATAATGATTATCAGTGGTTTGATTGACAAAGGAAGGATGGTAAACTGTTTAGCAGCCGGGAAAGAATACGGTCAGCCCCAATTCTAGGTCTTTCTCGCTGCATGGACTATGAGTTCATAGGGTGAAGATGAACATAAAATATGTGTAGGAATTTGTTGCCCAAAATGGTTTTGAACACTCATTTGAAAGTTTATAGTTGGATATTGGAAACCAAAGCAAAAATGCCAAATGAATTGAGATTGCCGGTCAAAGCAGTAGTGCTCCTAGACATAAGTTAGGGACTAAGGCATAGATCCCCTCTTTTCTGCTATCTGAATATTACTCAAGACCTGAATTAAGGTATTTTATACTGGAGGGTAGCACTGTGGGCACCATGTTATTGTTAGGGTTATCAACAGCATACAAAACCAGATGCCCATGGGGCATCCTTCGTGTCATAGAGATCTTAGGCAGTCCAGAAATGGTCCTACACCCAAACCAACATCTAGCACTCGGGTAGGAGTGCATATCTGAGTGATCAATGGAGTCGCACACACTCTCTGAGCTCATGCTCCCCACCTTTAATATTGCTGCAATCCACAATCAAAAAGGTGAGTCGGAAAGTAATGTTGCAGGGATTCTGCTCATGCACAGAACTATGCGCAGGAAACCAGGACGTCAGTGACTTGTGGTGTTCCAAAAACTCACCTCAGTACCCAGAACCCCTATCCGACTAGCATCAGTGTCTCATTCGTTCTCCGTATCATCTCGAAGCTACCAATGATTAGACAACCCAGAACAAGCGACTTAGAGTACTCTCAGGAATGGTGGGAATCAGAAACACCTTTTCATTATTATTCTCATATCAGTCCACAATAAGAGTAATCTGAGACATGATAAAGTTTAAAACGTTTATTTTTAACTACGTGTCCTAAGGAGCAGTACTTTGGCTAATACAAGCAGGCAAATGATTAAAAACAAAACCATCATTATTGTTACAATACCATAGAAAATGAAGGGAGAAATCATATTACAAATGATAGTGGAAAACAACCACCCTCCCTTCACAAGTAAACTAATATTATAAAACTAATAGAAGGTTTCTAGGTTTGAATGGGGAACCCCATACCATAAATATCAGCTTAGGTGAATCACATCACAGGATCAGCTCTGCTCTGTGTCTGGAAAAGGTTCTCTCCAAGTGCCCTAATCAGGCATGCAAATGCAATCTTAAAGGCACCCGAGTTTCAGATATTTGCAGCTGTGTGTGTGTTATGGCTAGAGTGTGGGCCGATCAACATGAATTCAAAAGCATACATTGTTATTTGGCCTTGACGGGTTCTGCACACAGTGTTCAGACTAAGGTCGCGATGCACGTCTAGGGATGTGAACAACAGACTGTTCTCATGTGAAGAAAGTGCAAGCAAGCAGTTTTTCTTATAATAATTGTGTGCAAAAGCGGCAAAAGGGCAAAATGGCATTTTACATCCAAAGCTCTTATGCTAACATAACAATGTGTGTACATGGAACTCTGTCTCCACTACACCCTCCCTTTGATTGGACCACGGACAAAATAGGGAAGCAAAGTAGGAACGCAGAGTTCAAGTTCGATAGAAACAGAAACAAGTTCATGTATTGTCAATCCGTATAATTGGTAGTGACAATTCGAAAACGTGTTCAAAATAGCAAAAAATTAAAAACATCTCGCAGAAGCGTGACAGAGCCTAAGTATAGAGCAAAAAAAAGAAGAAAAAATAACAATCGAGCGTGGACTTGCAGAAGAAGGACTACTAACAATTTAATCCATCAACATGTAGGCACAATAAGTAGCAACTGCCTCCAAGAGGAAGTCATTATAATGTTCTGTAAAAGATTCCGCCATCCAGTCAAGTAAGGGAAAGGAACATACATGTTCTTCAATAACTGGAGCCTTTATCACAATCAGAGGACAACTTGCGTGTTCTTCAAGACAAATTCTAGCAAAGAAGCTATATGCTGCCGCATATATAGCCCAACTCCCTAGGACTCCATGTGCCGCTCCACAGGCCATAATCCCGATGCCAGAACAGTCCAACTCATGAGCCACTAATGGACTCATCAGTCGATCATAATCCGGGGCAGGAGACGCCGAGTTTGTTAAGCACAAATCCAGATCCCATTCGAATGGACAATCGAGGCAATGAAAAACAGGTTGCACGCAAGTAAAGTAGGAGAGCCAGAAGGATAATCCATAGGCTACGCTTAAAGTGGCCAGAGGTAATGTTCCATAGTATTCTAGCATCCGGTTACGCAGTTGAAGCAGCCGGGCCAGGCTGTCGTGTGATACATATCGTGCAGCCATTGCGCAGCAAGCAGACCAACAGGAGCACACCAGCAGTGAGGGCGAGAATCAACAGTAGCCCGCCGAAGATGCTGGAAAAAATAGAATGAAAAAATGCCGGTATCACACCAAATATTGTTTGGAAGGAGGTCACAAGGCCGGAGCCCACAACTTTGAAAAAATGCACTAAGCCAGTTGTTGACGAGGCATTGAATATAGTGTGAATCAGAGCACCAAAATGAAGGGGGAGATCAGTATTCAAAAGCTCATGCACCTCGGTGTGGGTGTTTGCCACGTGAAGGACAAATGTTTCACAGGATGAAGTCAGTGTGACTTCTTTTTGAGACAATAGAGCCCTTATTCTACTCATCTTGCTGAACTCTCCTTTCAAGGTTGGGATGGAAGGCCAGATGGATACATCTAGTCTCCTGTGCGGGGGCGGGAAAAGAACATTTTTACAGCAGACTACGCGTTGCAAAACAGTTACAATGTACGGAATGCCCACTAGCATCCCGCAGCATGGCTCATTATTTAAAAGCAAATAACTACCGTTAGCTAATAATGTAAAAGTTGGCGTAATCGCTGGCACAGGATTTCCTTTCAGAATGCAAGCTAAATTCGGTGCCTGAACATTGCAGGCGCCATGCAATTGGATGTGTCTACATACTACTGAGTGATCAGGTGTGGAAGTGCATCTCTCTCCTTTCAAATAAACTTCTCTACCCTCTCTCATACACCTGTATGTAAATGGGAGTGACCAAACCTCATGCAGGAAAGCAGTACACAATGGTTCATATCTGCCTAGGGCAGAGGTCTTCAAACTTTTGGATGCCGAGACCCCCCTGTCAACATTTTGAGGCGTAAGGACCCCTTCCTGACAAAAATGTCTAAACCTGTTGACTAAATTGCGTGGGATGAAAATGTAAATGAGGTTATGTGATGCCGCGTATTTTGGGATAGCATTGCTTCATTATTTTGATATTTGTTACACACAGTAACACTGAGGAAAGATTTTACCCAATCAGTACCCATTTATAACCAAAATACAGCAATTATCATCAGAAAGATTTCAAGTCAACCTTTGTGAAGGGCCTTCCACTCTGCAGCAATGCGTGCTGCCACATTAGAAGCTCACCTGGCCCTGACCGGGAGAAGCAGGGGTCCCTTAAAACCCTGGCGGTTTTGTGTAGAGTTAAGCCGTTTACCCATGCAGCTTTCCTCTCACCCCCTCACCCCTCCCTTCCATCCCTCTCTCCTCTCCTAACCCCAGATCCCTCTCTCACTTTGCAGGTCATTTTCTTTCACCCCTTTTTACAACTTCTGAACTCTCCCCATTCAACCTCTCACTTCACCTTTAATCACCTCTTGCCATTCTGTCCTTTCACTGCCCTCATCTCTAACAGTCTCTCACATTTATCTCATGGCCTTTCTGGCCCTGTCACCTCCCGTGCCCCTCAGCACTTCTCATTCACCTCGTCTCTTCATTAAAATTTTTGTCCATTTGTATCGTACACCTCTCCAGTCCCCCCATTCCTCTTTCACATCTCCCCTTTGTTCGGACAGAAGCCCTCACCTTTGGATCACACTCACTTCTTGCGTGTCCACACTTCTCTTCGGCAATTCACATTTCTCCTCATCCCTGACCTCTTCAATCAAATTCTCTCACTCCCTTGCTGTCCTCTCTCATTTTGGGTGCGGATGCAAGTTCAGAATGGGATGAATGAATGTATGATTACTGATGGGCTTGTTTGAGTGAGTTGCATATTGAGTAGTGAGGGGGACAGGTGAGTGAAGTGTCACATGAGTGCAGGATGAGTAGTGTACTCGTGTGACTGCAGGTTGAGGTATAGTGTGAGCAGGACAAGTGCATTGTGAGTGCAGAGTGATCACTGTGAGTGCAAGGTGAGCGTGACAATAAAGGGCGAGAATGAGGAATGAGTTGTCTGAATGCAGGGTGCATTCCCAGACCCATGAAGTAACTCAGCATTTTATTGACGGGGGCGTAGACTTTAAGATCTAAGTTAAACTATTGCGGCATTAATCGGGGATCGAGGGTGAAGGAAATAAATAATGTGCTGATCCTGCAACAAACTTCCAGTCCTATTGTTAGGGTTACCAGCAGATTATTTTGATGGCCCAGTCGGTACAAAAAAAAGCAGTCACCTATAGCGGTATTTTCAGCGCTTATCTGTGCATACTTCCCAGGGCCGGCTTTAGTGCTGGTGGTGCCCTGTGCGACAATGTTTGTTGGTGCCCCCCCATGACCACCCCCACCACGGATTCTCTCACTAGCACCCTTTAACAGTGACCAAGTCTCCATAACCACACTCTCTCAGATGCATTGAATTAGTTATATAGTGCCACTCATACCAGTGTAGGGTGTCCGAGCACTTTGCATCAAACACACACATTACACAGAGACAATCAATCATAAGTGTGTAAATCAGTGTATAGGAAATGTTACATAAGCCAAAGGACTAAAAGTATAGGAGTCACATGTCATCCATGGTAGGCAGTATAGTTCAAGAGTGCTTGGTGTGGAGAAGCACAAACTCAGAGTCGAAAAAGAAACATAGTTGGGAGTTTCCTTTAATAATACGAATTGATTTCTAGCCAAATTAACCCTTTTTGCAACATTAATCAATGGTCTAATAATGTATTCTTTGCAGTGTGCATGCAGTTCTAGGAGGAAAGTTAATAGCTCACTATTCTATATTAGGACTTTAAGTTATAAATTGCAAGTAACAAAAGGATGTCTCTTTTGAAAGCAGTAACCTGCTGATCTGTTTACATCACACGCACTCTGTAGCGTTCGCAGCAGGCATATTAACCCTCTGCACTAACTTCACCCAAGTCAAAACCTCAACTATACAAAATTCTGATCTCTCTCCAGGAAGATAATTAATCACGCAAGTTATCTTGACATTTATGTGAGGCCTGGTAATTGCCGGTGGAAAGAAACGCTGCAGCAGGTGCTTCAAAAGCACAATAAACTTTCAAACACAGCGCCCCCAGGAAGCCAACTTTGTATTCCTTTCCATGAAATGCATTCTCACACTACCGCAGTGAATGTAAAATCCAAATGTAAGGAATAGGCACAGTGGGGACCCAGGGGGTACTGGCATGTAAAAATGCAAATGGTCTTTAAAGACCTGTGAAAAACACGGGGGTGCCGGAGATAAGACTCCAGACACTGCCCAGCTGAGCCCCCAGCAGCTCAAGTTTCACTGCAGCAGCCCAGGCTGAGACACAGGACGGGGGAAGTGTGGGGGGGGGGCTGAAGCCCTTGGGCCTGGGCAGAAGTGTGACTGGGAAGGCGCGACCCCCTTTGCATCACTCCACGCCCCCCCTGGGGGTCGCGCCCCACAGTTTGAAGACCCCTGGCCTAGGGCATAATGTTTCATACATGAACTGAACTTAAACAATGGAAACGCCAAAGTGATTAAACCGTGGATCGGCCACAGAGAAAGGCAATGGTTCCAACTTTTCAATACGCAATAATGAGTATGCAGCATCTTTCATGGACATGAATTGTTGTTTTGCAGTTAGATTAAATGGCAGGAATAAAGATGATGTATTCATGTAGTCCCAAGGAACTTTCCCAGCCTTCAAAGTTTGTAAAGTCCATGCAAACTGCATTATAGACCGCAATTGATTTTGACCATGGTATAAAACAGAGATATCATCCTGTACAATATCCACAACAGATGAAACAATATTCTATAATTTATCAATTCTGGAAGAAAGGGTGTTAATGCTATTATCGATGACAGCGAGCACTTTTTCCAAATTTGCTTGATCAATAGCTCTTAATCTGGAGGCAGCCTCAACTTGAGATAATTTCCAAACTTTGTTGTAAATAGCATACACCCATCTTTTGGACCTACCACCCACAGGACCCTTAACAAAATCATTTAAATCTACTTTGTCATTTAATTTGGATAAATGAAGTTTAACAGATGCCAATGTGGGATGTTTTAGCCAGTTCTGATATAACTTCCCCACAGAATAGGTAGTAACAGAATGGGTCTATTCTAACCTGTGTATAGCCAGGGGATAGACCCAGAAAACGATGTTGACAGGAATCTGAGCTCTTCTGCCATATCAACCATCCCTCAGGATCTAATTCGGCGATGTTGAAAAATGTATTAGTAATAAATGACTGCAAGGCATCAATTGACAGATCTGTGTAATTATTCCATGTAGGATAAGCGCCCAGATCCCGAACAGAGGGGGGAATTCATCTTTTTAGAAGTAGCCAGTCCAAAGCAGGTGGTTTGAAAAATGGTAGAGTTTAAAAACAAAATGTGGTTTGGGATAAGGCAGGCACGCTGCAGAGCTTCTGTACCTTGTACCTGCCACGCTTTAGAACCCCACACAGATTTAAGATCAATGGTACCTTTCCACAGCTCATAGACCCCAATAGCCAAATCATCCATAAAGGACTTGGAATACAATAATTTAGTGTGGGTCAGCCTAACTTTGGAAGCTGACTCAGCAGCCACTTTAAAATAAAAGGCATCAGGGTTAGATACACTGAAGTCAGTAAAATATTTAAATTTGTTCACTAAAGTTTTGGAGCTGCCTTCAATAGGTGCTGGGCAATGTTCCCATTGCATATAATTGACAATATTTCTAAATGTATTTGCTTTATGCAGGAAGTGATTGCCATAGTGTTGGTAGCAAAACAACTCTCCATAATTAGCTGTGTTTAAATATAAATCTTCAGCATCAAAAGCAGCATAATATTTCAAATCAGAAAATAGAGCCTCTACGGCTTGGACATCCCAATCATCAGAGCGTATGTTTTGTTTAACAACATCCCCCATAGAAACACGAAGTACATTGGGGACATTAATCACCTCTGTGGGACCATGAATCTGAAATTTAACAGCATCCCACACAATCCCATCCAAAACAGGCCAGGCAGTAATATTCACAAAAGTCTGGTCCCGTTTCATGATGTGTGATGAGGAGTGGGGGGCCAAAGTTCCATCAATTAATCTAATTGCAGATCTTTCGGCGAGATAGTGTCCATTTACCAAACGAAAAAATACCACCACAAATCCAATGGACATAAACAAAAAAATAGTTATGAGCATCAGCCAAATGTAAGTCCAAGGGGGATTCAAAAAAAGTCTTTTGAACCAAGCATCAAAAATAGAGACTTTCAATGGGGCATTGGAAGTCATAGAGTTAGTGTCAAATGAAAAACGAGACTGGTCTACTGCACTTGACTGTAAACCAGGCAACGACACATCTGTGGGCTAAGCATACTCAATGTCTTCAACTGGACCACCAGCCGGTGGAGGCAACAAAGGATTAGTAACTGTATGCATCTCGATGGCAATGACAGGCCTGTTGGTAGGTGCCGGAGCCAAAACAGGATTTCTTAGCATCGCTGGACAAGAGACCGCTGGAGTCGTACTAAGAAGAATCAGCCACTCGCTGTAGTTTGACATTGTCAATAGAGATGTACCTGTTATCCTTTTGACCAGGAAGTTGAGGTAAAATGACTGTTCTTGTACCCTGCACGCCAAGCACTGGAACCAGAGCATGACAAGAGGGGCCAAACTTCTTCTTGTTCTCCACCTTCTCACGGACCACGTCACCAACTCAAGGTAGCCAGCCAACTCCCAGAATCTGAAGCGCAGCATCAGTTGTGGAGGGAAAGTGTTCCTTTGCAAGACTGTCTCTGGTCTCTTGTAGATTCTGTAATACAGCACAGTGATCATCTACGTCAAAGTGTGCAGCTGATGCTGCCATGTCAAGACCATCAAGGTCCGGGACAAACATCTTTATGCCAAAGAGCTTTTCGTATGGGGTCCACCCACCCAGAAACCTTCTAGGGAGATTGTTAAGTGCACGTTGGACGCTATACAAATGGGCCAACCAGTTCCTGCCAGTACCTAAAACTCTAACTGTCAGGGATTAGGCTACGGGCGAGAGTTAATCTCTAACAACAAATGGAGCGTCTTTTGTGAAGCGGGTAGTCAACAAATTAGGTTACGGGCGAGAGTTAATCTCTAACAACAAATGGAGCGTCTTTTTGTGTAAGACGCTCCATTTGTTGTTAGAGATTAACTCTCGCCCGTAGCCTAATTTGTTGACTACCCGCTTCATATTCGGCATTGAGTGCCACTTACATGCTCTTGAACGATTGAATAGTTCTTCCCCTCGCGTTTAGGCTCATAATTCTCCCTCTTTTAAAGGAACCATTGTGCCTGTGCATCTACAACCATTATTGTCCAGGTCCACGGTACATTGTGATTTGAATTTGCTTCATTTCGTTTCTAAAAAGGTCCACATTGATTTACTGTCCTGCCATAACATCAGTGGTTTCCAAAGTCGGCTCTACTGACTGTAGTTTGGAACAGTGACTTTTACAGTCGGCATTGCCAGCACTACTTAAGAAAATTGTAACCAAAGTCCTGATGATGACCATTACTTAGATTGGTCGAAACGCCGTCGACTTAACAGCATCAATCGTGACCTTCATAGGGTCATTTGTAATTAATATTGAAATTGCATCTATATTGATTTGAATTGTATATATATTGACCCTTTATAATTTTTTGTATTTTATTGTTGTCTGTTGTTTCACGCTGTCCATATCACTTGTGTCACTGTGCCGTTCACCGTCACTAACACGACCAGTGCACATTTGGTTTTGTTTGGTTACTTCAATATATTTGTATTGTAGTGCTGTTTAACTACCTGCAAATAATATACTGCCTTTTTCTAATTTCTTTGGTCTCCCTGGTTTCGCTCCTCCTGTGAACTTGATTAAAGCATATGGTTTAACGGTCCTTACAAATGATTACCGGTTGAGACACTGTTGTTTTGATATATTACCTACCCGGTCTCTACTGGGTTAACGGATTTAGGGGCATATGTATCAACATCTCCATTTGCGATTCTCAAATAGCGATTTTTAAAGAATCGCTATTTGAGAATTGCAAAACGGGATGTATTTAAAAAATTGCAAAACATTTGCGATTTCTTAAAATTCCTTAATTGCGATTAGCAAATTGCGAAATCGCAATTAAGGAATACCTTCCCATTCATTCCTATGGGCCAGGAGGCCCATAGCAATGAATGGGAAGTCCTTCTCAATTTGCGATTCGCTATTTGCTAATCGCAAATTGAGAATAATTTCAAAGGTGCAAGGGTGTCATGATGACACCCTTATGCACCCCTGAAATCAGCATCTGTGCACATATGGCGCACATACATGCCCTAAGGGCATGTATGTGCACCACATGGCACTTTGAAATATGCAAAAAAGTCCATATTTCAAAGAAATCGCAATTTACCACCAACTTGAAGTTGGTGGTAATTTGCGATTTCTTAAGGAGAAATCGCACAACTCGGGTGCGTGTTACATTGCATTTAAAAAATCGCAATTTGCGATTTCTTAAATGCTTACGCAAACTTAAGAAATTGCAAATTTAGCGATTCCTTAAGATTGCGAGGCTGAAATGCCTCATACATCTCCTTTTGCGATTTTGTATTCGCAAACGCTGTTTTTTTGCGATTCGCAGCGTTTGCGAATACAAAATCGGTTGATACATATGCCCCTTACTCCTCTAATTTTGTTTTCCACTAGCAGAATGTCATATGTAGAGGTCAGATTATCACCAAAAATCCCTTTTATTTACGTTGTATATCACCTTCTATTAAAAGGACAATGTCATATAGTCTATTGGGGGAGCCACTCTAGTATCAGCAGTTTCTACAGTAATAAATGTATTAGTTGCTGTCGCCTTCAGATATGGACGCAGTGCTTGCCGCACTACTGTAACCTCCGCTGTGCTGTCGAGCAGCGTTAGTGCCCATGTCAGGTTCTGAAGCTGCGTTCTCACTTTCTGTGGCATACCTCGCTGTTAGCGCAGCAATTTTCTTCTTTTGAAACGGGGGTCTTTGTCTAGCAAAGTCATCCTGCTTGCTTTTACTGACACTCTGGCGGGGCTGCTCACGTCCTTGTTGGGCACCCGACCTTTGCCACGTTCTCCTCCACTGGACTGTGAGACCGATGTTTCCTGTGAAGAACGAGGAGAACGTTGTTCAGAAACCTGAAATCTATCAGGTGACCTAATCCTAGTGCAATCGCGCAAATCATATGTGCGTTCAGTACTCGCCTGGACCGGTGACGCAGGACGAGACCCCTGTTTCTGTTGCTGCTTCCCCTGTTTCTTAGCTTTCCAATTTTGTTTCGGAAATGTTGGACGTTCGTCCTTAGAAGACGTCCCTGACTTAGTTTGCGGTTGTGCAGTTGCTATCTGAACAGAAGGCTTAACCCCCAGACTATTGCGGCCAATGGTCCTATACGCCTCCGCAATAATCTTCGGTAACTCGCGGGGCTTATCGACGTCATCGGCGAGGTGCAGTGCATTCAACACTTGAAAGTTAACTGCATCTCCCTTGACGTTACGAAGGATGAGCGTGGCAACTACGTCGAACACGCCGACAAGTCTCATCCCTAACTCGACCACCGCCTCCGGACCATTTTGATCTTGAACACGCTTGATCACGAAGGGCAGTACAGCCATAGACGGAGTGCCAAAGCACTTTGAGTAGACTGCTGCAAATACTTTACCCCAGTGATCACAATCAGCCACCTCTGGGACTAAGTCCTTCTGCAAACTAATGGTGAGTATCCTGTGTTTTTCCACAGGAGTAGAATTTGGAAAAATGGCTTCCAGCTGGTCAAATTTCTCTGCAAGCCAATAAGGCAGATCGTCCTTATTTTGGGGGCGCTTGCCCATTACTGAATTAACCATAACGGGACTAATAGTGATCCCGGCTAGGCCAGCTGGTTGCCCCGCAACAACAGGTGCCCTCACCTGGTCATTGTGTGAAATGTATTGCACTAAAGCCCGATGTACCGTAATCAGTGCGGTATGGAGTTGACGTAACTCATCCACCTTGGCTTGCAAATAACGTGGATGTGGTGTTAACCCAGCCAAAACTGGTCAAGTGGCCCCTGGAATCGACAAGGGACCCAAACGAACCGGTGTGACCATGTGGGGGAGGGCGCCATTGAACCAAATACGATGCTGCCAAGCATAAATTGGTATTTCCTGTGTCCTATATGGAGTGTAATTAGCCGGGACTGCCGTAGGAGTGTATGAGTGAAACGCATTATCATCCGCATTCACCGCCGGCAAAGTAACCCAAGAGTAAAATAGCTCATAGGGATGTGATGCATCGGCACTCACTACAAAGATAATAGACATCCCGTCGTCAGGCACCCCGAACTGCGTCAAATGACGCCTGAGAGGCGCGCGACTATGAGCTGCAATAGCGACTTCAGCCATAAGGACTCAGAGAAGAAAAACAATCAATACGAACAGTAGCACAAAAAGGGTACAAGAGAAAACGAAACTTATTTAATTGTCAAGCTTGAGAGAACCTATATAGTAACTATTTAGGTAGGTTAAAACCGTCACTCCCATCAATCGGAAACAAGAGTGAGGGTATTGTGGACTAATATAAGCCCTACTAAGGCGTGCCAATCATAAGACCATAACGTTAGGTGCGCCATGTTTGCGGGATTCTGCTCGTGCACAGATCTATGCGCAGGAAACCAGGACCTCAGTGACGTGTGGTGTACCAAAAACTCACCTCAGTACCCAGAACCCCTATCTGACTAGCATCAGTGTCTCATTCGTTCTCTGTATCATCTCGAAGCTACCAATGATTAGACAATCCAGAACAAGCGACTTAGAGTACTCTCAGGAATGGTGGGAATTAGAAACACCTTTTCATTATTATTCTCATATCAGTCCACAATAAGAGTAATCTGAGACACGATAAAGTTTAAAACGTTTATTTTTAACTACGTGTCCTAAGGAGCAGTACTTTGGCTAATACAAGCAGGCAAATGATTAAAAACAAGACCATCAGCATTGTTACAATACCATAGAAAATGAAGGGAGAAATCATATTACAAATGATAGTGGAAAACAACCACCCTCCCTTCACAAGAAAATTAATAATATAAAACTAATAGAAGGTCTCTAGGTTTGAATGGGGAACCCCATACAGTAAATATCAGCTTAGGCGAATCACATCACAGGATCAGCTCTGCTCTGTGTCTTGAAAAGGTTCTCTCCAAGTGCCCTAATCATGCATGCAAATGCAATATTAAAGGCACCCGAGTTTCAGATATTTGCAGCTGTGTGTGTGTTAAAAGATGGTGGCAGCAACCGGTGGTGTGCAGTGAGGAGAAAAAGGTGCCGATTACGATCCGGGAAAAAAAAATCCCGTACGACTCGTATCCGGTCTTTTTACCATACGAATCGTACAAGTGCCTTACAAACTGGCAAGTACGATTCGCATGGGGAAAAGTCCATACGAATCGCATTGGGAATTATTCCCCACACGTCCTCGGGTCGGAAAAAGTGTCCGACACGTCCTCGGACGATTTACCGTACAAACGTGAAAAGCGAAGTCCGACCGTGCAAGTACGATCCGTCCCGGGCATCCGATTTTACAACCGTATGGTAAAAAGACCGTCCGCACCGAACTCCTATAGCAACCATGGAGACGTCCAAACAGGTGCCTGGCACGTGCCGAACCCCCCCCAGCCCCCGTATGTACGCGCCGAACCCCCCCCAGCCCCCGTATGTACGCACCGTACCCCCACCGTGTATGTACGCACCGTACCCCCACCGTGTATGTACGCACCGTACCCCCCACCGTGTATGTACGCACCGTACCCCCACCGTATATGTACGCACCGTACCCCCACCCGTGCATGTACGCACCGTACCCCCACCCGTGTATGTACGCACCGTACCCCCACCCCAACCGTGTATGTACGACACGTACCCTCACCCACGTATGCATGGAGCGTACCCCAACCCCAACCGTGGATGTACGCACCGTACCCCCACCCGTGTATGTACGCACCGTACCCCCACCCCAACCATGGATGTACGACACGTACCCTCACCCGCATATGCATGGAGCGTACCCGCACCCCAACCATGGATGTACGACACGTACCCTCACCCGCGTATGCATGGAGCGTACCCCCACCCCCACCGTGTATGTACGCACCGTACCCCCCCGTGCATGTACGCACCGTACCCCCACCCATGTATGTACGCACCGTACCCCCACCCCAACCGTGTATGTACGACACGTACCCTCACCCGCGTATGCATGGAGCGTACCCCCACCCCAACCGTGGATGTACGCACCGTACCCCCACCCGTGTATGTACGCACTGTACCCCCACCCCAACCGTGGATGTACGACACGTACCCTCACCCGCGTATGCATGGAGCGTACCCCCACCCCAACCGTGGATGTACGACACGTACCCTCACCCACGTATGTATGGAGCGTACCCCCACCCCAACCGTGGATGTACGACACGTACCCTCACCCGCGTATGCATGGAGCATACCCCCACCCCCACCGTGTATGTACGCACCGTACCCCCCCGTGCATGTACGCACCGTACCCCCACCCGTGTATGTACGCACCGTACCCCCACCCCAACCGTGTATGTATGACACGTACCCTCACCCGAGTATGCATGGAGCGTACCCCCACCCCAACCGTGGATGTACGCACCGTACCCCCACCCGTGTATGTACGCATGGTACCCCCACCCCAACCGTGGATGTACAACACATACCCTCACCCGCGTATGCATGGAGCGTACCCCCACCCCAACCGTGGATGTACGACAGGTACCCTCACCTGCGTATGTATGGAGCGTACCCCCACCCCAACCGTGTATGTATGCACCGTACCCCCACCCCAACCGTGTATGTACAACACGTACCCTCACCCGCGTATGCATGGAGCGTACCCCCACCTCAACCGTGGATGTACGACCCATACCCCCACCCCAACCGTGGATGTACGACCCGTACCCCCACCCCAACCGTGTATGTATGACACGTACCCTCACCCCAACCGTGTATGTACGACACGTACCCTCACCCGCGTATGCATGGAGCGTACCACCACCCCAACATTCTAAGTACTGAGCGCATCCCAGGCCCCAACACCAGCACCTCCACACAACATAGCGCATGTATGAGTCGTACCAAGCCAAACACAAGGACAGCACTGTACCACTAAATAGCCTGAGTACACGCCCTACACACGCAAAAAACGCACGTACACAACCAGGACAAAGCACAACAACACAAGAATACACTATTCGAATGGCACAAAGCCACAACACATGTCCAACAAGCACAAAGACAACACATTCACTGACCTGCAACTGCCAAAATCCCAAACAGAGGCCCAAAACACAACCACTCCTTATAACACACCCACCCAAAGTTCAAACACAGCCACACCCACCAATGGACCAATAAAAAGGGCCCACACATACAAACCATGAGCCTTTGTAACAGACTCACTGCTGCCAGACCCCACAGATAACCTACAGCACCAGATTTGAACCTTTACTACACCTTACACTTGCACACCTTCACACATACACACCTTCACAAACACCCCCTCATCACATTCACACACACACACAAATAACCACACCCACACACCCACAACCATCCACACCCACACCCCCCACAACCATCCACACCCACACCCCTCACCATGCCCACTAACAAGAATCCAAAGTTCACTAGCCGAGAGTTGGAGGTCCTTGTCGATGAAATCCTCAGAGTCGAGCCACACCTCTTTGGAACATTGGTCAGACAGACCAGCATCTCCGACAAAACAGCCATGTGGCAGAGGATCGTCGATGCTGTGAATGCTGTTGCGGCCCGCAGAAGGACCAGGCATGAATGCCAAGCCAGGTGGTACGATCTGCGGAGGAGGGTCCGAGCCAAAATGACCGACGAACACAACAACGCCAACATCACTGGAGGAGGGCCGCCCCGCAGACTCGTACAATACCAGCCCTGGGAGGAGAGGGTGATGGCCATACTGCCGGTGGTGGCAGTCGATGAAGTAGAAGGACTCCGAGAGCCTGGTGAGTACACAAACAACTCACCTCACATGGGGGGAACCTCATCCACAACCCAACTCACAATCATGCACGCAACCACCCCAAAGCTATCGCATTACTCAACCACACCCCAGAAACATGCACATGCCACTCGCGCCACCAAGCCACATGCACCCAGCTGGACAATCCCAAGTCACAGGCCACAGAAAACACCAACACAAGACACGGGAACCCGGATGGTGGGAGTGTGGGCCTGAAAAATAACATAGTGCAACTCAGAAACAGACAACAATGCCCTCTGCCCATATGGCCTAGGTCACAGCCAGACAAACAGTGTGTCCCCACACAGGAAAGACTTGCCTGCAAATGGCGCACGCCTTGCATGAAGACATGGGGGTGAAGGCACTTTTCGCACATGACAGCAGCTAATGAACAGCCAACACTGTGAAAGAGTGGCAGCACACACCACCACAGCAGCAGCGCAGACACAGACACTACACCCAAAGGGTGCCTGGAGATCACAAACACACCCACATGAACAAGCCAAGGGCCATTCAAAGATCTGCAAAAAGTGTGTGCCTAGGAAGCTGGGCTGAGGTGACAGAGGGTGACACAGAGGGAGGGAGAGGGGGAGAGAGAGGGAGGGAGACACAGGGAGACGGACAGAGGGAGGAGGCTGACACAGGGAGGGAGGGAGAGGGGGACAGAGAGGGAGGGAGACACAGGGAGACGGATAGAGGAAGGAGGCTGACACAGGGAGGGAGGGAGAGGGGGACAGAGAGGGAGGGAGACACAGGGAGATGGATAGAGGGAGGAGACTGACACAGGGAGGGAGGGAGAGGGGGACAGAGAGGGAGGGAGACACAGGGAGACGGATAGAGGGAGGAGGCTGACACAGGGAGGGAGGGAGAGGGGGACACAGAGGGAGGGAGACACAGGGAGACGGACAGAGTGAGGAGCCTGACACAGGGAGGGAGGGAGAGGGGGACACAGAGGGAGTGAGAAAGGGAAACACAGGGAGAAGAATGCAGCCCTGGGTGGTGTGGGAATGTCTGCTCGTCAGCAGGTGGACTGCGTGCATGTAGACAAGGGTGGCCAGTGCATGAATCCCCCTCTCTTCTCCATGGCAAAACACTGGGCCATGTCTCAACCTGTGCACGAGCACAATGACAGCTACCTGCATTACATAAGTGTGTGGAACAACTCCATGTGCCCACGTACAGTGCAACACGGAAGGCGCCAATGCATGGCATGCCACACCTGCCCACTCCACTGCTGACTGCTGTCACAATTGACGCAGCAAGTAAGACTGTGTCACACATAGGTAAAGTCTCAAAAGCTGTGGACAAGGGACATACTCATGCACAAGTGCACTGTGAGTGGAATGCAAGACATATCCAAATACCCAGAGGAAATGTGCTAACTGTGAAACGAATTAAACATGGATGTTGCATGGAACAATAATAACATTGTCTCTCACACAAACAGGTCAACGTGGTGGATAACCCCCCAACAGTGGGGGTGAAGACTCACAGGACCCGGCTCTGCGGGATGACGACCCCACCGGCAGTGACGACTCTCACCACGCTGTGGACGACCCCGACCAACCTGGCCCCTCTGGTGTCCAACCACCTGCAGCACCTGCGTCACGTACAACTCGGCCAACCACCACCCCCACTCCTGCCACATCCCAGGAGACACCCAGGACCCCTGCCCCACCACCACAACGCAGCCAGGCTGACCAGGAGGGACACGGTGTACCGGGCACCCAGGAGGAGGCAGGCGACAACGCAAATGCCACCCCTCAGGGGTCCCGGAGACCCGATGTGCCCACAAGGGCAGCCCAGGCGCAAGTGGGCAGGGGTGGTGGGAGTGGAGGACGGCGGAGGCGCGAGCCTGACCAGTTGGGTGCGGAAACGGTATATGCCCATGTCAGAAGCATCATGGACACATACCGGCAGGACACCACGGGCATGGCCCAGGTTGTGTCCATCCTCGAGGAGCTCAAGACCCAGCAGGCCCAGCAACATGCGGAGCAACATGCCTGTCTACTGCGACACCAAGGGCGGATGGAGGACAGACAGGCTGAGCTCGTGACGGTGTTCACGGGAATTCACAGTACACTCCGTCGGATAGCCGACAACATGGGCAACCCTCCCTGTGCCATCAGGCGTAGAACATCACCACCCACAGGGAGGGATCAGGAGGAGGAGGAGGAAACATCCGACGGAGCTTCCCAAGCATCGTCACGGCCTGCTTCCGAGGGTTCCCGCAGGAGGGCGGGTCGTCCACGGAAAAGACCGTGAGGGTCGGCGCTACAACACCATCTCCCAGGACACCTGTTGACAAAGACTGTGGCATGGACTCTGACGATTTCAAATGGCAAGGACACCAACTCCCCTAGTGAACTTTGGATTCCACACACCCGGAAAGCCCCTCATGTCAAACCCCCCCCTACTATAACCAAACAAAAAAAAAGTCACACCATAAAGAGAAGATGCCTACTGATTGCATTCTTACCTTACATGTGTCTTGTAAAGTGTAACCATGCCTGAGTTCTCATTTGACTTCAACCATCCACACCCTGGAGCCTGAGTCTGGCACAGGAAAAACACATGGGTCACATTGTATTAGGCAAGACAGACATGGAGCACCATACACACCCGTGATGGGCCCAAGCAGCTGAGGGGGTGGCCGCACAACCGTGCAGACAGACATATTGAGTACAGCGATAGCCATGTGCAGAGGTCAGGGATCTTGTGGAGTGGCCTGGGGGGCACACAGGAATGTGTGGACAGGTGGCAGAACCATGTACTGCAAGCTTGAGTCAGGTGGATGCAGAGAATGGTGGGCTGGCCAACGTTGGATGCATGGGGATGGCACATGTCACAATACCCACACAGTCATGGACATCATGCACAATACACAGTCTAATCCCACACAAACAGCTTGCATCTTGCTACTCGACACATAGACACATAGCCACTATCACGGAAAACCATGCCAGACATGCCGGATGCACCGTGGCAACACACCAGCATTGACTGTGAAGGGGCACCTTTGAGGCATAGGGACACCTTTATTAGTCATGTATTCGGGATTGCAGAGGCAACTCGGAGTACACATGAACGTGTCATGTGGAGTAACATGTGGGTCCAACACTGGCACCCACCTTCTGCACCACAAATGTGTGATAGCCATGGAACTGGCACACAAGTGTCGGCTAACAGCTAAACAACCCCTGCTGCTCACGGAGAGACTGCCATACACCATTGATCCGCTGATGTGGAAGTCCCACACCATGTCAAGCCAATGCAAACCGTATGTGTCCGAGGGCAGTGTAACACACATTGATGCCATCATCACATTCCACAATCCCATCACTGATGACTGTCAACAAGTCTGACCATCAATTCAGGTGTACCCAGCTGCATGTCGTGTGTATCATGGTGATGCGACATGTCTGCAGAGGAACCAAACATCGACAGGGGCAGTGTGCATACATCGTAAACAACTGCCACACCCAATACACCCCTGATGCATCCCTTACCCTAAGGAGACTTCCAAACTTGTCCGTGCGTGTAACGCTGAGTCAGCACACGATGACGTGTCCATGAGGAATAGCAGTGCCACAACAATGCAACCAGCAGACGGCATGCGCAAGTACCTGGGGAAGAGAGACACACAAGAAGTCAGCCACAAAAAGCACAGCCACTTGCATGTGCATGTACTCGACACATGTAAGGATGACAACATGCTAGGTCACAATTATGACTGGGGAAATTCACATCACTGGCACCATCACTCCAGTGACACATCCACACACACCTCTGACTCACGTGGCATACATGCAGATGGACACACACATCGCAACACATGCCACACGGGGACCAATGCGTGCACACACAGACACTGGTACTCACCACTAAGCAAAGAAGTCGCGTATGAGCCGAGTCTGGATGTCCTCTTGCGGATCCACATCCTCCACACCACTTGCTCCATTGCCAAGACCTTCGTCCTCCACGGGTGGATGGTCCTGATCATCTTGATCCAGGATGAGTGGCACAGCTTTCTCAACTGCCATGTTGTGCAGCATGCAGCACACCATGAAGATTTTGCAGACCTTCGCCGGGGCATATGGGAGGGCGCCGCCGGTCTTGTGGAGGCATCGGAATCGGCTCTTCAGGAGGCCAAATGTCCTCTCTATCACTCGCCTTGTCCGGCCATGGGCGGTGTTGTAGCGGAGCTGGGCCGGCATGATGGGGTTGCGGAGAGGTGTGAATAGCCATGGCATGTTGGGATACCCAGCGTCCCCTACATGGAAAGCACATGGACATAAGTAGGACAGGAGAAGCGGTCGTGCTGGAAGTCTACGCAAAATACAGGACAGACAGAGTGCACCCACCAACAACACATGCTCGTTCGTTGCGCAGCTGCGTCATCATTTCAGGCACCCTGCTACGCCTCATGATGTAGGCATCGTGTGCTGCTCCTGGAAAACGAGCACAGACATGTGAAATCACCATGTTGGACAGACACACCACAAGGGCATTGATGGAGTGGTAGTGTTTGCCATTCTTGTACGCTACCTCCTGTGCCTGTGGTGGTACCAAAGCTACATGTGTCCCATCTATGGACCCAATGACATGGGGCATCCCTCCCAGGGCATAGAAGCCACGCTTGACAACAGTCAACATTTCAGGGGTTGGGAAATGGATGAACTCATCCAGGTGAAGCAACATGGCCTCTAAGAAATCATGTAGCACACGGCTGAACATGCTCTGGGACATGCCGCCAACATGAGCTATGGTATTTTGGAAGGTACCCGTGGCAAGAAAATGTAGGGCTGCCATTACCTTCAGCTTGGGTGTCAGTGCCGTAGGATACCTGTGCAGCGGTTGCAGGTGTGGTGCCAGCCTCGCCGTCAACTCCAGAATCAACCGTTGGGAAAGCGGCAGCCCCGGATGCAGTCATTCTCCTGCATGTCAGCCAAGTCCGGAATTGCTCTGGGAAGAGGCGGCGCTCTGCAGTAATTTGGAAGTGACAAGGAAGAGTGAGTGCACTACAACAACAATTTCTTGGTGCTGAGCACATGTTAATCTGTCAATACACATATGCGACATACGGAGTCAGGTATGTGCCACATGCCCTGGACACGTATGGCTGCCAGGTGACACTCCTACCAAGACCCAGCTACACACGGAGATTGTGAACCTCCACATGCCATGGCATGGGTTTAGCTGTGTCCCAGTGTAAGTGAACAGCCAGACGCAACACAGGAGTGACATACATCCACACATCAGCAGAAGTAGGATGTCGATTGCAGAGATTGGTAGCGGAACACTAGAGCCACAGGTCACATGACATTACACTAGGACAGCCCACACACCTTGCCATGAAGGTGTACATGTAATGACTCACCACACATTCATAGAGAGGACGCAGACTTGTCCTTGTTACGCTACTCCGTGTCCCATGCATACATAGGCACCTCACATCCGATACCGCATGTGGCCTGGTGTGCGTAACAGTGTGCCATGTCCATCTACACACAGACACATGTTGGTTGCTGCAACAGCTGATGCTGTTGAGGGAGCTCCAACATCAAGCTAATGGGAACCCCCGACACATACATGACATAGTCACATCGTGCACCGTGGGTAGTGACATGTCTGGTGTGGTAACCCCTGTAGCGGCCATCAGGGGACACTTGCGTGTGTTGTTGACCGTGCCATGCCAGTGACGCTCATCCCAAGTGTGCAGTACGACATGCACACATGTCAAAGGAGCCAAGGGCATGCCTGGCACACATTGCACCGTCACACATAACACCTGTACACATCACATCATACATCTGGTGCCTTCTCGACTCTGGAGTAATGTGCCACATCACAGCCATTCACACCTGTGCCCCACACATGTAGTACTGCCCAGACAATGCCTTGATGTCCATCCATGGCAGCCCTATTCCACCCTGTGTGCTGCCTGTCACCACTGTGATGTGTGAAAGGCACCGTACATCCGCTAAGAGGGCCTGTGTACGTTCCCTATCACAATGGGAGTGCTGCCGTATGTGTACCCATAGTGATACGGACCGTACAAACGCGTGTATGCTCACTATCACAACGAGTACGCATACGCGAGGACACCCATAGCGGTATGGACCGTACACACGTGTGTACGCTCACTATCACAACGAGTACGCATACGCGAGGACACCCATAGCGGTACGGACCGTAAACACGCGTGTACGCTCACTATCACAACGAGTACGCATACGCGAGGACACCCATAGTGGTATGGACCGTACACACGCGTGTACGCTCACTATCACTATGGGTGTTCTCGTGTATGCGTACTCGTTGTGATAGTGAGCGTACACGCGTGTGTACGGTCCGTACCGCTATGGGTGTCCTCGCGTATGTGTACTCGTTGTGATAGTGAGCGTACACGCGTGTGTACGGTCCGTACCACTATGAGCACGCATACGCGAGCGTACCCATAGTGATACGGGCCATGCACACGCGCATACGGGCCGTTGCCATACATTTGGGGTACCCTAGGGCACCGGTACACACCGTACCTGTGTGTGAAACTCCATATTACATAGGGGACACATGAGGGACAAGTATAAATGCCTACATGCATGCTGGTTGTCATGGAGACCAATTTTAAAGTTTGAATTGCTTCTGGAAGGTGCACAGCAGAAGTCAGTTTGAATGAATCTACTTTGTTGCAATGTGGTTCTGGAGTTGACATCATGCTGAAGAAAAAACAGTATGAAAAACAAATGAGTGTGCTAGGTTTGAAGGGATTGGAGGAAACATAGGATGCAAATGTGAGTGACCAATCACTTTGTACTCCTGTGCATGAAACAGGCCAGCAATGCAGATATAAGGCAGCCAGGTCCCATGAGGGAGCACTTGCCTGCACATCTTTGGATTCTACGACACAGCTGCTGCTACTGATTCCCTGGAACCATGTCAAGGTCTGTGGAGAGGTCCCAGCCTTTCACCCTGGAGGAGAACCTGGCATTGCTGGATGTGATCCTCCCACAGTACCCCCTGCTGTATGGGCGACCAGGGTATCAGGTGAGTGCAGAGTCTACTAGCACAGACTGTGTCCCTTGTTTGTGACTGTGACTTCTGGCATTGTGTCCAGGTGTGACACACATGCTATGTACTGTAGGGGGGGTCTCAGGGGGGGGAATGCCTGATGTCTCCCAGCCAGTGCATGCATGTGTACATGTTTTCTTTTCTGCGCTATGCATGCATATACTCCCAGCCTCGCACATATGTGGTACATGTACTGCAGGATCTTTGTGCATCTGACTGACATTTGTGGGCATTGGATCTGTGGGTACTCCACCCTTTTCTTTGCAGGGGCACTGCTGGGAGTGTTAGGCACCCACCCCTCCTGTGTCTGGACACTGCTGGGTGGACTCTGCACACACCCCTCCTGTCTCTGGGCACTGCTGGGAGGACTCTGCACACACCCCTCCTGTGTCTGGGCACTGCTGGGAGGACTCTGCACACACCCCTCCTGTCTCTGGGCACTGCTGGGAGGACTCCCGCACGCACCCCTCTCATGTCTGGGCACTGCTGGGAGGACTCTGCGCACAACCCTCCTGTCTCTGGGCACTGCTGGGAGGACTCTGCACACACCCCTCCTGTCTCTGGGCACTGCTGGGAGGACTCTGCACACACCCCTCTCATGTCTGGGCACTGCTGGGAGGACTCTGCGCACACCCCTCCTGTCTCTGGGCACTGCTGGGTGGACTCTGCACACACCCCTCTCATGTCTGGGCACTGCTGGGAGTGATAGGCACACACCCCTCCTGTGTCTGGGCACTGCTGGGAGGACTCTGCACACACCCCTCCTGTCTCTGGGCACTGCTGGGTGGACTCTGCACACACCCCTCCTGTCTCTGGGCAGTGCTGTGTGGACTCTGCACACACCCCTCCTGTCTCTGGGCACTGCTGGGAGGACTCTGCATACACCCCTCCTGTCTCTGGGCAGTGCTGGGTGGACTCTGCACACACCCCTCTCATGTCTGGGCACTGCTGGGAGTGATAGGCACACACCCCTCCTGTGTCTGGGCACTGCTGGGAGGACTCTGCACACACCCCTCCTGTCTCTGGGCACTGCTGGGTGGACTCTGCACACACCCCTCCTGTCTCTGGGCAGTGCTGGGTGGACTCTGCACACACCCCTCCTGTCTCTGGGCACTGCTGGGAGGACTCTGCACACACCCCTCCTGTCTCTGGGCAGTGCTGGGTGGACTCTGCACACACCCCTCCTGTCTCTGGGCACTGCTGGGAGGACTCTGCACACACCCCTCCTGTGTCTGGGCACTGCTGGGAGGACTCAGCACACACCCCTCCTGTCTCTGGGCACTGCTGGGAGGACTCTGCACACACCCCTCTCATGTCTGGGCACTGCTGGGAGGACTCTGCACACACCCCTCCTGTCTCTGGGCACTGCTGGGAGGACTCTGCACACACCCCTCCTGTGTCTGGGCACTGCTGTGAGGACTCTGCACACACCCCTCCTGTGTCTGTGCACTGCTGGGAGGACTCTGCACACACCCCTCTCATGTCTGGGCACTGCTGGGAGGACTCTGCACACACCCCTCCTGTCTCTGGGCACTGCTGGGTGGACTCTGCACACACCCCTCCTGTCTCTGGGCACTGCTGGGAGGACTCTGCACACACCCCTCCTGTCTCTGGCACTGCTGGGTGCACTCTGCACACACCCCTCCTGTCTCTGGGCAGTGCTGGGTGGACTCTGCACACACCCCTCCTGTCTCTGGACACTGCTGGGAGGACTCTGCACACACCCCTCCTGTCTCTGGGCAGTGCTGGGTGGACTCTGCACACACCCCTCTCATGTCTGGGCACTGCTGGGAGGACTCTGCACACACCCCTCTCATGTCTGGGCACTGCTGGGAGGACTCTGCACCCACCCCTCCCGTCTCTGGGCACTGCTGGGAGGACTCTGCACACACCCCTCTCATGTCTGGGCACTGCTGGGAGGACTCTGCACCCACCCCTCCTGTCTCTGGGCACTGCTGGGTGGACTCTGCTCACACCCCTCCTGTCTCTGGGCACTGCTGGGAGGACTCTGCACACACCCCTCCTGTCTCTGGGCACTGCTGGGAGGACTCTGCACACACACCTCCTATTTCAGTATATGTACGCTTGGAACATACACGGGTGGTGGTACACTCCATGCGTCCGCGGGTGAGGGTATGAGTTGTACTTACACTGTTGGGGTGGGGGTACGCTCCATGCATACGCGGGTGAGGGTACGTGTCGTACTTACACTGTTGGGGTGGGGGTACGCTCCATGCATACGCGGATGAGGGTACGTGTCGTATATACACGGTTGGGGTGGGGGTACGTGTCGTACATATACGGTTGGGGTGGGGGTACGTGTCGTACATACATGGTTGGGGTGGGGGTACGCTCCATGCATACGCGGGTGAGGGTACATGTCGTACATACACGGTTGGGGTGGGGGTACGGTGCGTACATACACGGTTGGGGTGGGGGTACTCTCCATGCGTCCGTGGGTGAGGGTACGAGTCGTACTTACACTGTTGGGGTGGGAGTACGCTCCATGCATACGCGGGTGAGGGTACGTGTCGTACTTACACTGTTGGGGTGGGGGTACGCTCCATGCATACGCGGGTGAGGGTACGTGTCGTACATACACAGTTGGGGTGGGGGTACGCTCCATGCATACGCGGGTGAGGGTATGTGTCGTACATACACGGTTGGGGTGGGGGTACGTGTCATACATACACGGTTGGGGTGGGGGTACACTCCATGCATACGCGGGTGAGGGTACGTGTCGTACGTACATGGTTGGGGTGGGGGTACGGTGCGTACATACACGGTTGGGGTGGGGGTACGCTCCATGCATACGCGGGTGAGGGTACGTGTCGTACTTACACTGTTGGCATGGGGGTACACTCCATATGACCGCGGGTGGGGGTACGTGTCGTACTTACACTGTTGGGGTGGGGGTACGCTCCATGCATACGCGGATGAGGGTACGAGTCGTACTTACACTGTTGGCGTGGGGGTACGCTCCATACGACCGCGGGTGGGGGTACGTGTCATACTTACACTGTTGGCGTGGGGGTACACTCCATATGACCGCGGGTGGGGGTACGTGTCATACTTACACTGTTGGGGTGTGGGTACGCTCCATGCATACGCAGGTGAGGGTACGAGTCGTACTTACACTGTTGGCGTGGGGGCACGCTCCATACGACCGCGGGTGGGGGTACGTGTCGTACTTACACTGTTGGCGTGGGGGTACACTCCATACGACCGCGGGTGGGGGTACGTGTCGTACTTACACTGTTGGGGTGGGGGTACGCTCCATGCATACACGGGTGAGGGTACGAGTCGTACTTACACTGTTGGGGTGGGGGTACGGTCCGTACATATGCATCCCCACGCTATGTGATGCTTGTGCGGGCCGTACCCAGGCCTTTGCCACGTGGGTACGGCCGTCCAGCCATAGTTGGGATGACGTGGGTGTGGGCGGGGTACGACTCGTACCCACGCTCTTAAGGCGTGGGTACGGGACGTACCTGTATGGTTGTGTTGCCGTTCGCGTCGTCAGGCACTTCCGTTGTGGCGTCCGCTGGCTTTGCTGTACACGCCCCCACCCCCTCGTAGTGACCAGGGCCTGGGGGTCAGGTATGTCCAGGGCATGTGTGCTGTGTGACTTGGGTGGGGGTTTTGTGGCCTGCCCATGCTCCTGCCCCCCCCCCATTTCCCCCCTCCCTTTGTTGGTCTGACCTTCTGCGGCGTCTGCGTCGTAACCTGTAGAGGAGGTCGACTGCTATGAGGGCCGGGAGGACACGTAGGTTCGGGTCCATGTCTGTACATCGCGTACAGGTGCTCCTTGTTCGCGTCGTTCGGATTTCCCGGGAGTTTTTGGCTGTCGGAAAGTATTCAGCGTGCGGGATGACGTCGGTGCGAATCGTGATTCCTGGTTCGTGAATGGCAGGCTGCGTGCATCCCGACGTCGCGTCGGCGCTTTCCCGGATCACATTTGTATGGTTTTTTAAGTCGGTCGGGCTTTTGCACGAATCGTACGGAACTATAGCGTCCGTGCGAATCGTACTTCCATGTTTGTAGTTTGGTACGACCGGGTACGCGTCAGACGGAGAATATGCTCCGTCCGACGGTTCGTACCCGGTTTTTGCCGAATGTTCTGTGTATACTAAATGAGTCTGATTTAGGTGGAGCATATTAAATTAGCAAGCCTTACATGTAAGGTGTAGGCTTGAGACTACTAGAGAAATTCCTTTAAGTGAGGATGTAGGAGAATCCACACATCTACCAATCTTTAGTTTTGTAACCACTTAGCTAAACAATACATCTTTTCCTCTCCTGGTGTCCCAGCCAAAGGGTGTTGTTATGTATCTAACACAGCTTTAGTCTGTATCAAGCACTACCAGGACGTCCAGTCATTGTGCAAACACTTTGATTTCGCTGGAAAGAATTTCGGTTGATCAGTACTGGGGGGCATATATGATTTCCAGTATATCCTTTAAGCTATCAACTCTGCCTCTAGGAAGGACATATCTGCTGTCTCTATCTATTTAAGTCTAAATGATTTGAATTGTACTCTGTAAGCGATCAGATTAACACAGCCCTTGCAGATGTGGAGTAGTTTGTCGCAAATATTCTGCCCCTCCATCAGGATTACAACCTGTCTTGTTCAGTGCCTCAAAGGTGTGTCTACTCGAGGATTTCTTTTAGACACAGAAACCATGCACATATATTTCATCCAACAGAACTATATTTATTTATTGTAACCATCTAAATTCTTAAGTGTACTTCTAATATATCAGAAGTGGTGTATGATTCCCACAGAGAAAGGATTTGTGGATTACCCGTTGATCCTTGCCTCCCAAGTCTAATAGATATTTATTTCCGTTGCAGACTTCCTTCAGCCCATCACCAACAACCCTCAACTCCTATCCGCAAGAGAGAGCTGCTTAGTCTAAATTATGTTTGTATAAAGGGGTATATTCCCACTCAATAAGAAGGGCAAGGATTTAGGGAGTTCTAGAAGATCTGGCCACAGTTTCCCTTCTACTGTCTTCCCCACTCCCAAAGTATATAGGAGACCTGCAAGACTATCCATGTTCTACACCATTGAAAGTTTTCAAAAAAGGCTGGCATGCAATCCCTTTCTTGGGAAAATGTGAAGCATGCCACAAGCTTTCTCTGTTTGAATGAGTTGATTAGAGACCATGAAAAGCCTGGCATTTTGTGATGTACGTGAGTTTGATAAGCCACACCAATAGGTGACATGCTTCATCGTTGGGCTTCTCACACCCTAGACTCGGTTCAGTCCAAGCTGGGGTCTGCCACTGTGAGTGGGCTCGAGGTTTATTTAAAACTTCGATTCTATCCTAAAAAGAGTTGGCCATAGTGAGATAAACTGTTAAAACTATTTAGGGCTATCCAAGAATTACTTTAATGGTGGACGCCCTGATAGGGTTAAAAAAACAATGGATGATATCAAAGGGTTATCAATCACCCTGTCATCCTTTATTCACATCAATATGGTTCAGCTGACTTCTAAAGTGACCGAAGACTCAGCTGCTTTTGTCACAATATCCTACCAAGGTACTAGCAAGACATATATCTCCACTACTACTAGAATGATTACACTCAGATCAAAATGGGTTTATCCCCATACCTCTTTCATTGAGAACACCTAGGACAACAGTGTTGGTTGGACTAGGAAAGGCATTCAAAACATGTAACTGTAAAGATGGTAAAGATACTATCATCACCCATAATCATCGCCCGTGGAGCAAGGCAAGGTTGTCTGCTTTCGCCTAAGTTATTCATTTTGGCAATAGAACTCTTTGTTAGCATTGCCCATAAGGAGAGAAATGAGATAGGTCTACAGTTGGCCGATGGTGTGCATACCATCTCTCTTTATGCAGATGATTTATTGCTCTTCACAAGACAGTGAAACCCAAATATTCCTCAAACTATAAAGAGTATTAATGAGTCAATACTCAGGTATTATTGCTAGTATGAAATAACGTGTCGCTTCCCACTCGGATGATATCCTGCCCAAATTGACAGATTTGGCATTAATTTGGAAACTGAAATGTAAAATACATGTTGATTCAAATAAACTGATCAGACCTTTATCTACTGATTTGGAACTGAGACAGAGCATTACTTTCCCTCAAGGGATCTGTAGAATTCTGGAAAACCTATCCATGTTGCTAGTGGTAAAAAACACCCTTGTCAATGGGGTTATGCTGCCCCACCTCCTGCATTTCTTTACTAACATACAAATGTGGGTGCTGAGAACTTTCTTTAGAGATCTGGGCTCTCTGCTAACCCAGCTGATCTGCAGATCCGGTAGACAACTGGTTGCACTTGTCAAACTTAAATTCCCAACCACTAAGGGTGACCTCAGTGCACCAGAGTTGGAACAATATTACACTTCCGCACAATTGCAGTGGGTGGTGAACAATGAAAAGATTTCAGACTAGCAGGTTTATTAGAAGAGTTGTGCGGCCAGCTCCTGATTGAGTATAAGGATTTTAAAGAATCAGAAATGTTCATCACACTACAGCTGATTCAATTATAATAGGCAATGCAAACGCATGAAAATGAATACAATAATGTACAAAGTTTAAATAAATTCAGGTGTATCGTCATTGAGCCAATGAGCCAAAGTACCATAAAGCCAGAGGAAACAAATGTCATGATCTGCGAGTCATAGAAAGAATGCAATGCAGAATACTTTAAACAAGCATTGGCAATGCAATAGGTCTCGCATTTGCTAGAATTTAAGCTATTGGCATTGTAAATGACAATGCCTTTTACTTATATGTTCTGAAATTTAACACATAAACAAAATGCATTGTTCATGTACAATGCTAATAGCTCAGACTCTTGTCAATGCGAGACATATTCAAAGAAGTAGCCGCCATTGTCCCGGGCTGCTTAGAAAGTGAAAGCGCGCTTGGCGCACTGAATGTTGTAGGAAAGTATGTCAGGCCTGCAGCAGGAGAAACTACTTATGAAAAATAGTGCTTACAGACAAAAAAAAGCTCACTGTGCAACAACCGATGTAAAAGGGCAATTCCTCATGGGAGGTTAGGAATGAAGACAAGGTGGTACTAAGGACGAATCAGATGCCAGCATTTACGAAGGACATTGACCCAAGCCAATGACAAATATGGGAGAAGAATGGTCAGGGCTTCTATTCCATTCTTCAATACAGCATGGCTTGCAGCGCATGCGCTGCCCAGCTCGACGTAAAAAAGACATGGACTAGGGCTGCCACCTGGCCAGATTTATAATGGCACAATCGGTATTTTGATGACTCAGCTGGTAAAAAAAAAATGGAATAAATACCTTAAAGCCGCTATTTTTTCCCTTATGAATAAAACTTTAAACAGTAAATTTAAGAAGTAAACCCTATAAAATGTGTTCTACAGCTGCCCAGAGCACCCAAACAGATAATTAAAGTAAACAAAGACAGAAAGGCCATGTTAAAAATGAATACAGAGGAATTCAATTAACGTTCTATTTATGAAGCGAGTCGGAGCCTTTGCAGAATATAAAAACGTGAAACAGATGGTCAGTTTTTTTCTGCCGGGAAGGGTCAACCCTAACCCGGACAGTGCGGGAATGTATCTCTTGAGTTTCTGTTGAGTGTAGGTGATGCCTGTGCTATAAAAGATTTGATGACAAAAGCAGAGGGCTTTAGAGGCACTGTGTGCGCCAGTGAAGCTCAGCTAAAGGGGCGAAACTGAAGAAAAGTGGCCTGGAACACTGTCTCATAACTGTATGAAGAGCACCAGAGAAAACACTGAAGAGCACAGGATATGGCCAACCGGAAATTTTGGATTAAAAAACATTTATTCTTGTTCCATAGTTGCCAGCTAGCCCACTCGAACAGTACTGGGGTATGAGTGATGTGATATCCAGGCCATGGACTACTCTGCCCGGGGAAATGTCACTCTGCTGTGGGCCCTCTCGAGACTCTCAATACAGTGATTCCATCCAATGTGGTTCGGTAAAGTGATGAAGTTAGATCTCAAGTCGCCCTAGGTCCATTGCTAAAACGTGGCAGCTGAACCACTAATGGTGGTGTATCCTCCATTCCACTGAATTACCCACCATGGTAAGGGTCTTGTCGAATCAATTGTTACTGGGCAGTACCCCTGGTGGACACAGTTGTTTCCCATCAGTGATTGAATAAGACTCTTTTCACTCTATTTGCACAACTGTGTTATTCATTTGTAATCTTGTCTGTTGGCAACAGCAAGCAGTAAAGGCTTACTGCAGGAGGTGTGAAGGCACCAAGACTCAAATGTAGTACAACACCGTAGTCCCACCCAATAGATCATTATCCAGCTATGTTACCATTTAAATGGACCTGATATGGAGGAGGCGGTTTGGGAATAAAACCACAAAAGTGTGCTCTGTGATACATAGACGTCTTGTGTTGTAGCCCCGTGAGAGGTGTCCTGCAAAGAGATGATGGAAAGCTTGCCACCCTGCATCTATCCTTCCTTGCTGCCTGGCCATTGGGAGACTAGAGCAGCACATACTTCCACCCAGTTCTGTAATGGCAGGGGTTTGGCCGGGCGGTGGAGAGGCCTCCAAATGATTGGTGGGCTCCACAATACCGCTTTGTAATCGAAGGACAGCTAGCAGGGCTGCGTCAGAGGGAGTTCCTCCGCGTTGATATTAAAATGTCCCCTAGCGCCTCGCTTAGCCCAGTGAATGAAGCCTGGTAAATTACACATCCGCCCGCCCTCTATGAAGTGTAGTTTGGAAGGGGCGGAGCTAGCATAAAAGTGCTAAGCCTGTTGTCGTTTGAAGAGGGGGGTCTGCACATGACAGCAATGTACATGGTTTTCAATTTCTTTTCTTTCTTACACGTAACGCATATTTAAAGATATTTACTTGCATTCGTAATTCTCGTCACCTTGTCACTGACGCTGTTCCGGAGTATTCTTGTCCAAAACTGATTTTTAGGACATGCTGACGGATTACCAGACTCATATCCTTTGGCAAGATGTAGATGAGAAAGCAGGCTCTAAACTTACGAAAAGAATACCCCTGCTGCAATTGTGATGTATGTAACACCCGCAGCAACCGATACCTGAGAAGGCAGTGGTGGAGATTGTGTCAGCAAACACAGGCTCATAAGAGAAGGAAATCTACTTCCCGTACCTCTGGTGTGCCTCAGTGCTGCCATTCAATGAGAAAATTCCCGATAGCGATAGCATGATGTTTTTAGGTCTTGCCTAGCGGTGCAGCGCATGCGCTGCACGCTTTGCGAGGCATGCATTATACACTATAGGTGAGGGAAGCCCCGCCCACTCCCCAGCCCACTTTTTCATTGGCTTGTGGCTTTTTCCTTTCTAAATGCTGACTTCTGATTAGTTTAGAGGCTGCTAGTCCCTCCTTATGATGGCCATGTCTCCTTCCACGGCTATTGGCCCCTTTACTGCTTGTTTCCTGAGTACTACTTCGCAGTCGATCGTCATTTGGTCTACTTTTTGGTAGGATGTTAGTTAGTTTTGGGCTTTGTTTTAAAGGGGATTGGGCTTGTTCCTCTTGTAAAAGCTGCTGCTGCTACAGTGCGCTCTGTGTACAGGCAGCATGGTTAAAAGGCACTGGGCACCTTTGGATTTGTAAATTTAAAATATTCCTCACGGCGCCCGCTTTCACTTTTAAATATTGAGTGTGAGGGCAGCCTTTAGTTTAAAATACTAAGTCTGACCCCGCCTTCATTTCTACATCTAAACGCGACGGCCGCCTTCACTTATCCCACCATCACTTTTATTTCTAAGTGTCACAGCTGCCTTCACTTTTAATTATTAAGCGCGGTGCACTCCTTCACTTTTAAATTGTTAAAGCATCCGAGGCATTCTGGTATCAACTCACATTACATTCAAACATGGCCGTGAGCTTTGCTGCCTCCAAATCACGCCCCGGTTTGCAGCTCCCCTTGTTTGTGCGCATGCTGAATATCAAAAGCATGTGCACAAGGTTTGGTCGTCCAGAGCCTCCGGCTGCAAACAAGTAAGACTGACAGTCCTCCCACAGAAGAGCAGCGTTAGTGCTGTGAAGTGCTTCGTGTTCATTTTTCGGTCCATGTACTGTCTGCAAATAAATATAGCAGGCTCACGATCTAGTTTCAGCACGGTGCCCTTTCACGAGCACCGCGCTGGTTTTGCTTTCTTTCTCGTGTCTCTCTCTTCGCTCGCTCCTCCACCCAATCGGTCTCGCATTTGTAAGCATTAGAGATATTGACAATGCTACAAAGGCAACTCAGAGGGAGGCTTGGTGGGGAAATGTTATGGTCCGGTGCTGGAACAGCAGAGGTGGGTTTTTATTTATTTTGTTTTTTTTACTTCTGCCAGCCCCGTAGGCTCCTTTAAAAGAAGAAGCAGGGAATACGGACAGTTGAGAGTGGATGTGGCTTAAGAGGCGAGCTGCGTGATTGGACCTGGGGAACTAGGTTCGAGTTTAGCATGCTGTGATTCTGGGCAAATTCCTTTAGCTCCCGTACCTACCAAAAACGAGTGTGTCCTTGTGTAATGTAACTGGTGCACATGTAAAGTGCTCTAATTGCTTCAGTTCGAGTTCGAGCGTGTCACGCAGTTTGGTGCTTTCTTTCCCTCCATATTAAACAATAGATGTTTCAGCACCCAGGCTAATGTGCT
This sequence comes from Triturus cristatus, assembly GCF_964204655.1. Lineage (NCBI taxonomy): Eukaryota > Metazoa > Chordata > Amphibia > Caudata > Salamandridae > Triturus > Triturus cristatus. The sequence continues at coordinate 693,417,277 of NC_140595.1, read as the reverse complement.
ACATAGCTAAATGCATATAAGTCCTCCCACAGAAGAGCAGCGTTAGTGCTGTGAAGTGCTTCATGTTAATTTTTCGGTCCATGTACTGTCTGCAAATAAATATAGCAGGATAACGATCTAGTTTCAGCACGGTGCCCTTTCACGAGCACCGCTCTGATTTTGCTTTCTTTCTCGTGTCTCTCTTCGCTTGCTCCTCCACCCAATCGGTCTCGCATTTGTAAGCATTAGAGATATTGACAATGCTACAAAGGCAACTCAGAGGGAGGCTTGGTGGGGCAATGTTATGGTCCGGTGCTGGATCAGCAGAGGTGGGTTTTTAATTTTTTATTTTTTTTATTTCTGCCAGCGACCGTAGGCTCCTTTAAAAGAAGAAGCAGGGAATACGGTCAGTTGAGAGTGGATGTGGCTTAAGAGGCGAGCTGTCTGATTGGACCTCGGGAGCTAGGTTCGAGCTTAGCATGCTGTGGTTCTGGGCAAATTCCTTAAGCTCCCGTACCTACCAAAAATGAGTGTGTCCTTGTGTAATGTAACTGGTGAACATGTAAAGTGTTCTAATTGCTTCAGTTCGAGTTCGAGCGTGTCATGCAGTTTGGTGCTTTCTTTCCCTCCATATTAAACAATAGATGTTTCAGCACCCAGGCTAATGTGCTACATAGCTAAATGCAAATAAGTCCCCAAAGGCGAGACCAATGCATTGCAAATGCTAGTTAAATACTAAGGTCTCCTCTACTGGGCGGTGCGAGTCGAGTCTTATGGGGGTGGATGGCTCTTCGTGGTTCATAGTGGTGGGCGGGAGCCTCTCGACCCGGAAAGACAAGTCTGAGCCGCAGCATCGACCCTGAAAAACGTGCTTACAAGGCATGTGCACATTAAACAAGCATGGAGAGAGAACTGTATGTTGCTCTCAGAGGGAGAGGTTGTGGTTCAGCGTTCAGAGCTGCCGACTCGGGACCTGGGGACTCGTGTTCGAGCCTTGGCGTCGGCTCAGCATCTGCATTTATTAGCAAATTTGGATCTAGCACTTCAAATTAAAAAAATAAATAAACTCTATCTCGGAAGGGCTGGGGTGGGAGACGGATAAAACAAGTGAGGGGCTGCTGCTTGGAAAGTGAAAGCACGTATCGCGCTCTGAAAGCATGTTGTGCTTCTAGTAGGAAGAACTCATTAAAAAAAATTGTGCTCACATATACCGTGTAACAAGCATTGCAATGCAATAGGTCTCGCACTTACGCAAGTTTAAGCTATTCGCATTGTAAATGACAACGTCTTTTATTTATGTTTTTAAAACAAAAACAAAAATAAAAGGCATTGTTATTTGCAATATCAATATCTCAAACTCGCGTAACTGAGAGACCTATTGCATTGCAAATGCTTGTTATATACGGTGGAGATCCATAACCATATTGGTAGAATGATACTTCCAGCTGGTAACAGTTTTCTTAATGTCTCAAAACAAATATTAAAACTATAGAGGCCAACTGCCAGGCTTAGAGCAATGACACACTCTGAAGGGCGTTAGTGTGTAAGTGTGACTTCTGAGACAGAATTGCCTATCTTAACATATTCGAGTTTGTTTGGGGTACGATAGAGGACGTCATCATCAAGGGCCATCCTTTCTTACAATAATATGGGGAAAATGTCCTTTGAATCACGCCAGCAATCGTGAAAGATTGAAATGCTGTGTTTGTTTGGCAGTTTTATATAGCGCAAACTTGACCCAAAGGTATTGGAGCGCTTTACAGGAGCACTAGTTACATTAAACAAGGACACATTAAACTTTTTTGTAGACACAGGGAGATGAAATGATTTGCCCAGAATCACAGGATGTTGATCCAACGCCAAAACTGGAATCCGGTTTCCCAGTTCCAACGCGGACAGCTCTGGCCTTTACGCCACACCAGGGGTCTCTAAAGTGTGACCTGCAAGTTGCACACAGTGCTATTTGTGCAATGTGCTTCACGCTGTACCCATCAGCTGTTTCATGAGTAAACAGCACAGTCATCACTCAGCACTATCGCCATTTAAAAGTCCAGTTAATAGCGATATGCTGACGAGCTGGCAGGCTGAGTTAAAACTGAATTATGTAACTTCACGTTGATTAAATTGCAAAGTGCAGTGTGACTCCGCTGGCACCTGTTGCCCCGTGTCTCCAGTAATACAACTGGCATTTGGGAACGCTGGCAGGCCCTTGGCATGGAGATATGCTCCAAGGCTTGGCAGTCAGAGAGTGACTGAGGATACACCCTTGCCGGTGGCATGGAAGATGAAGGGGGCGCCGTGGACTCCACGGGGTCCGACGAAGGCTCGCCCCGGGCCCCAACGGTGAAAGATATTGAGCAGCTGCTGGCCACGGGGAAAGGGCGTGTAACCACGTCGACGAAGTTTGGCCACGTCTATTCCTTGGTGACTTGTAAGTAAAGATGACCTTTGAACCTAGGATCACAGCCATTTTATGTTTTAGAGGCGGACTTGGGGGCATATCAGCAAGGAGAGGCGATAGAATTATCGCCGCTTAAAAGCAGCAATAATTTTATCGCCTAATTAGCAAGCTCACGCTAACGCGTGAAAACTTGCGTGTTAGCGTAGCAATTCCTAACACCCAGCTTTGCATCTCTAATGAGATGCAAAGTGGGCGTTCCTGACCTGACATGACAGGAAAAATGTCGCTAAGCGACATTTCTCCTATCATCAAGCCCCACGCTTTGAAGCATAGCAGCAACAAAACTATAGATAACCCCTGTTATCGCTACCTTCCTTGTGCCTGCTTCAGGACTGACTTAGCCATGATATCCAATGGAAAGTGGATATCATGGCTAAGTTTGTGGGGCCCTATCAACAAGCTAACGCCACATTGCATGAGATTATCGCTGGGTTTCCAGTGATAATCTCACGTTAGGCAGTTACCGCTAGGAATTTTATCGCTTTTGAGATATGCGTTGCTAATAGCATGCTATCTCAGCGATAGAATCCACGCTAGCCGGCGATAATTATCCCAGCGCTAAGTGCGCTTAGCGATAATTATCACCGGTTGTTGTTGATATGCCCCTTGGTTAGCGAGCTCCGTAGTTTACTAGGCCCGTGAACGAGTTGCACCTTCAGTCCAAATCTCTTTTCTGGGGCTTGCGGTCCTGCTCGTGTCATTTTAAATTAAGGAGTTCAGGTCCTACATTGACTATCTGCCCGCTTATGGAGTTGGGAAACTTCAGATCTCTGACACTACTTAAAACGTAGGAGAAATCATGACTGGCAGATGGGGGCCCTTGAAAGGCTCATCGGACTGGTGCAGCTACTCACATGTCATTAATTGCCTAGCACATTAGTGTCTATGTCTGGCCCTGCCAGCCTTCCTCATTAAAATGGGGCAAGGGGCGTGGCCGATGTAATTAAAGGCGTGGCTTAAAAAACACTTAAGGTAAAAATCTGTGCTTAGCATAGTGTGCCGCCCGACTGGTATTTTGCTGCTTTTGTCATTGCATACAGATATATAATGCAACAAGTAACATTACACCTACAACACACACGTACTATTGGCTTTGCCAATGGTTGATAGTTGCAGAAGATAACAAGCTAGAAAAAAATGTACCCCTGAATACGCTGGACACTTCTGCACTAACCAAACAATTTTCTAAAGAGGCAGTGTGAGAACACAAGGTTTTCTGCAGTTTTCATGCAGACAGTCATCAGCATCTGTGGTAGAAGTGAGTGCTGTTCTTATAGAAAGAAATTAGGCATCACTTATTTTAATTGTTTTTTAACGGACTGAGCACTGGCGTTTGTGAAATATGGAGGCAAAAGAATATGAGCGGTTGAGGTAAAAAAAAAAACACTGGTGTGAGATGCAGACATGAAATTGGGGATATGGAAGCAAAAGGAAAACTAAAAGAAATAAGAATGCGACTTATCCAGATAGGGGTGAGAACATGAGAGGTAGAGAGGAGAGAAACTGGATGGAGACAGCGGTGAAAGAATGTGAGAGGAAACTGTGGAAGATAGAGGTGAAAGAATAAGATGGTGATGAACGAGAAAATAGGCAAGATGGAAACAGAATGAGAGTGGTGGATGAAAAATCGAAATTGTTAAAGTCAGAACGAAACCAGGAGAGGAGAGCAAAAAAAAAACAAGCATTGGCCGCACGCGCGCCTCGCGCTTAAAGTAAAAAAAAAAAAAAAACAAGCCCTGGAGTTGTGTGTGCACGTGCGCGGGCTAGAAGCCGGGGGGAGGAGGGGGGCCTGCGCGATTTACTTGCGGGAGCGATAATTGCTACCATATGGCGGCGCTCGCTCCCGCAAGTAAATCGCCTCACGCGCACGCGTTGCCATTGAAGGCAATGGAACGCATGCACGTGTTTGGCTGAAAAGACATGGCGATTGGAAAAGGTCTTTTGCCTATTCAGCGCATGCGCGCTGCGTAGGCGAGACCTAAAAAGGGCCAGTAGTCATGGGAGGCTACAAATGAAGACAAGGCCATACTAAGGAGGGACTAAAAAGCCGATAACTGAATCAGAAGCCAGCATTTACGAATGACAAAGAACCAAGCCAATGAAAAATATGGGCGGAGAGTCGGCAGGGCTTCTCTTCCATACTCCAGTACAGCAAGTCTCACAAAGCAGCACATGCGTGCTGACACTAGGCTCGACCTAAAAACTGGTATTTAGTGTTACTTGTCAGAGCAAAAGCTCAGGGACGATAAGGCATCATTACAAGGCCTGTGCTACCCTTTTATTGCACCCACAATATTTGCATCTCATAACATTTGACAAATTCTGCATATACTTCAGCTTCAAAATGTTGCACTATCTGTTGGAGACCTGTTTGATGAGATAATGTCTCACAGGATATAATTTCTCCTCAAACATGTCCTTTTGATGATCTCTTGCATGACTTTTGAATGAAATACTATAAAATCTATACATTTTAGGTGACATTTAATTACATTTCATAATACATTTTTTGAACCATGTACCTATCACAGGAATTAGAATCCAAATAAAGATGGGTCATGCTTCGCTGTGCTGGCTCACTCACTAGTTTTCCCTTGCTCACTGATTCAGGGTTGTAATGTAATTTACACTCCACGTGTGCAGTAAAAACACTGCTTTGACTTGAAAGAGGCTGTCTGGGAAGAGAAAAGAAGCAGTTCTCTTTCCCCAGTCCTGCATCACTAACAATAACCAGCAATAAGCATTCTAGTATGGTACTTTGTTTAATGATGTCCTCTTGGGGTTTGAGATATATTGTTTCTACCCAGGAGATGGCCTCTTTAAATCCTAATTACTCGGGCCGCATCCAGGGCCGGACTGGCCATAGCGGACACCGGGTGTTTCCCCGGTAGGCCACCAGGGTGGCGGCCGATTTTGGGCCCCTGGGGGCTGTTTTTGTTAAAGGGGCTGTTTTTGCAGCATAGCTGCAAAATGGGCCATTTTAACAAAATCGGCTGAAACCAGCCCTGGCAAACAGTTCGGCTGCAGCCCCAACCCCCCCGGGGAGACTGCCGAGCACTTTACCAGGGCTGGTTTTGGTTCCCAGTCTGGCCCTGGCCGCATCCCAGTCCCTTGTTATTTTGCAAACTATGCCACCCCAGTTTAGACCCAGCCATTTGCAAATCAGTCTTGACCCTGTTCCAATAGGAACAGTCCAGCCCTAACTGCCAAGCCAGGTCCTTCCTAAACCATAACACAAGCAATCCAGGACAGATTTTGCCCTTGTTATGGGCTCATCAGCCAGGTAAATCTTGCCTCCAGTGACACAGTGTGCACGGGACCCACGTCTGGGCATACCCATCCCACTTAGGATGACATACTAAAGTATACAAAAACTGAGGGATGGAATACTTGAATTAAGCCACTGGTAATTACTTAGGGCTGTATCCCAATACATATTTGCTTTGCACACCATACCACCTCAGTTTGGACCTTTAAATTCTAGTCATGATGCACATTTTAGTCAGACGTTAGAACAGCCTGCATTTTTAAGCATGTACAGCTTAAGCAAATCATTCATTTCATTTTTCAGTCACTGCTCCTCACACAATCTATTGCCCTGTTTTGTGACATAAAAGCATAATCTCGTCATTTGGCTGCAGTTTGTCATTTTTATGGAATTACTGATATAATCTCACAAGAGGGATGAAACAGTTACTCATCATTTCTCTCCATTAGTAGCTGTCCATGTTCAGCCAGCTTTGGATATGTATACTGTTCAAACCATACTATTGAGGGACTATAATGTTGAAATCTCATGCGTAAGTGACCATAATCTGTTTGTCATGGTCAGTGCTCTACACCTCTTTGATTCCAAAGGGTCTAAGGAAAATCTGCCTTTAAAATATTCATGGAATAAAGGCACCAGGATAAAATGAGACAGAGCTGATAAGGAGGCATTTTTACATAGGCTCATCAAAGATAACAGTCAATCAATTTTATGTTTAACGTCCCCTGATAAAACCCCTGAAAACCTTCTCACAGCTTTTAATATTCTTTGCACATCCACAGTGAAGGGGGTGACAATGTATGTTTCTAAAATGTCCCCTCCACAGGTCTGGTTTGATAATTCATACTAACTAATCGTTTTAAGGCCGCAATAAAAGGGCAACTTCTTTCTTCTTGGAAGAAAGAAGTGGTTTTCTCTGTGTTGTTATCGTTCAATTTCCCTCTTACATAGCTCCTTTAAGAGCCTAAATAGGGTTCTTGATGCTTAAATTAGAGACTTGGATGGTGGGACATCAGACTCTCTCTAGAGTGCAGTATGGCTTTCGGCCAGCTGTAGTCACTGTAGAACAGTGACTACATTTTCAACTGATAATTGGTGACTACGTCAAGGCCCGGAGGGCATCAATTCACCTTGTGTTTATGGACCTCCTCTGTTGAACAGGTTGAAACATCGGGATATTATGAAGATGATGGGAAATGATCAGATCTTGATTAATTTACTTCAAGGGTGCATTGGGACACTGTGACAATTATTAGGTATGGAACAGAGGGTGAACTTTTCCACGTAATTAAATCCTCATTAGGGGTCCGTCAAGGATGCGTGATGGCTTCATTGTTATTCCTCATTTATATTAATGGCTTAGAACAACATCTGTGAAATATAGGGAAAGATCTACCTCAAATGAATTTGTAAGCAATGCCATTTTGTCTTTATGTGGATGATACAGTGTTTTATTTCCAGAACGGCAAATAGTTTACAACTTCTTGATGCTTTTTATTCTTTTATCGGGTGGAGGGTGAATCTTAAAACCAACCTTAGCAAATCATTTACTATCAGCATATGCCCAAAAAATGTTAAAATAAGGACATTTCAATAGGAGGGTGAAAAATCTCTAAAGTAACAACCGGTACTTATTTAGGTTTTCCCCTTGATTCTCAATTAAATTAGAACAGCTTGTATTCCAAAGAGCTACAGAGTCAGTCTTTAGCTTTGCACATCGACTCAGACACAAACCTTTAAAAGAGTAAGGTCCTGATTATGAGTTCAACGGTCCATGGCGCTGCCAAACCCGTTGTGGCGGTCTCACCACCATCACACAGCGGGTCAGCTCGCAGTATTTCAAGTGTGGGAGTCGGAGCGCCGTTGATTAGGATTTTCATCGTAATCTGGCGGGTGGTGTGAGAACGGCTTTGGTGATCCTTCTGCAGAGCGCTGGTTAGGCATCCTGCTGGAGGACCGCTGAAGTTGTAATAAGGTCCTTAGCCAACATCTATAAAAGCAGGTGTATTGCAGTGGCAATGTATGGGCCTGGTGTTTGGGGGTACAAAGGTGCACACCAAATACAGTGGGCTGAAAATATGTTTATTTGCAGACTTCTGGTTGTCCCTCAATCTATAACATCCTTTATGTGTTATCTTGAAGTAAGAATGAATTCAATGGTGGATAAGGTAAGACTAAGGGGCATATGTATCAAACTCCCGTTTAGCGAATCCTAATTTGCGATATTTTGCGATTGGCAAATTGAGATTCGCTAAGCGGGATGTAAAAAATAAATCGCAAATCGATAGCGATTTCTTAAAAATCGCAAAATATTCTCAGACACCCGTTTAGCGATTTCTTAATAGCGAAATTCGCTAATTAAGAAATCGCAAAAACGGGAATCTGCAAGCCAGGTGCAGCCTGATGACATCACAAACAGGAAACTGGAGTGATTTCCTGCACCTGCTCACCTGAGCCACACCCAGAGGCTGCTTGGGGAGTGTGAGGAGGCATCCAAGGAGAGTGCAACCAGCAATGGATTCCACCAAACAACAGCAGGGCAAGGATGCAGAGTTCTCTGAAAAGGAGCAGGAGGTCCTCATTGAGGAGATGGTCTGCAGCCATGAGCTCCTCTTTGGCAAGAAGGCACTGCGTGTCCCAGAGGCGAGGAAGAGGAAAATCTGGCTAGAAATACAGGAGAAGGTGAATGCAGTGGGAGTCACCACACGTACCATCGAAGAGCTGCGCAAGCGGTGGTACGACATGCGCCAGAGGTCCAAGGAGAGGGTGGCAGCCAGACTGAAGGACGCTAATCAGACTGGAGGAGGACCATCCACTGCAGAGCAGCCAACCCCCCGTGAGGAGCTCGTGGAGTCTACTCTCCTGCCTGAGAGCGTTGGTGGTGTGGCTGACATAGACAGCTCCGACCCTGCATCCAGCAGTCAGGGTAAGATGCATGCAAAATCAATCTGCACTCCTCCCCATCCCATGCACACTTCTCCAAATGCGCATAGTAAACTCCCAAAATGTCAATCCAGCCCAGGTCTTACAGCACACCCAACAATGCATCATGGGACTCGTAGTACTGTGTCTGACTGTGTGTCCATGAGACTCAGGAAATTAAATGCAACATGTGGGTTGGGGATAAGTGAATGATACAGTGTTAGAGGTTAGCCAAAAAAAACGGTAGTAACTTTATTGATTGCCACATGCAGACAAGAACACAAACTCATGTAGTCCCCTTTACATCCAGAGCACATGGCAGGACACAAGAAGACAGTGCAGAGGGAGAGGAGCCTGCACACCCTGCGGACTCCAGCGATGACAGTGAGCAGCTGCCAATCCAGCGCAGGAAGCGCGCACATGTGCCCCCACTGCCTCCATTTGAGGACGATTTACCTGCCACAGGGGATGACACCGACAGGAGAGAGGGGAGTCAGGGTGTGTCACACATGCCCATGCATGACATACAAACACAAAGGAGTAGACCACAGGAGACATGCAGATCAAGGCCCAGGAGCAGCACTGTGACTGAAGCTGATGGATCCGTGTTCTCAGGCCTGGAACAGAGCATGCTGCAGGAACAGCGCCTGCAAAGCAAAGCACTGCGGTCAATTAATCGGCAGCTATGCCGCATACACAAGGACCAGAAGAACATGGGGAGGGCTTCGTGGCCATGGCAGGGGCGATCCATGAGCTCTTCGACACTTTGAGGCAGACCCAAGCCGCCAATGACAGGGCTGGCTGACGTGCCAATGCACGCCTCCAAAATTACATGAAGGCCGTGAACCGCCTATGCACCACCACCAGCACCCTCACACGCAGAAGCGTAACAATGCAGGTCGAGATGGCTCACTGCTGCCAGGACATAGCCCGAGGACTTGCGCAGGTAAGCACTGCTGTGGAGCAGCTGCAGACGGCCAATGCTGGTGGCAGCGCACTCATGGCCTCTGCCGACAGTGAGGACACCTCAAGTCGGAGCAGCGTCACTCCCACCCTGCCAGGGGAAAGACGACGCAGTGGCAGACAGGGCACAGGACAAGGGAACACCATGGGGGGCACTCAGCCTGGACGGCAACGTAGGAGGTGAACATGTGCGGTGACACTCACTGCAACACGGGTGAATTAACCCTACAATGCTGTTTGCACAGTTACTTGTGCCTTACCTGCACTGTGTGCACAACATGTGCTGGGGACAGCTACTATTTCTTTAATGTGAAGTGTGAATAAACACTTCACACATCATCAAGCTTAGTTGTCTCATTTCATCATTACTCAGCTAGAAGTAGTTTTGTGTGATCTCTGTCCGTCTCTGGCGTCCAGCAGCTGCCCCAACTCCTGCTGCAGGTCTGGCAGGGGGAGCAGGGCGCTCGTCATCCGATGTGTCTCTATCGGTCACATCAATTGTGGTGCCTTTCCTCATTGCCATGTTACGTAGCATTGCACTGCTTGCCACGATTTTACAGCAGGTCTCAGGGCTGTATTGCAGTGCGCCTCCACTTTTATGCAGGCACCTGAAGCGGCTCTTCAGGATTCCAAAGGTTCGCTCAATGACGCAGCGTGTAGATCTGTGAGCCCTGTTGTAGCTCCTCTCACTAGCATTTGCAGGATCCAGATATGGGGTCAGGATGAAGTCGCGCACTGCATAGGCACTGTCACCTGCATGGAAAAAAACACAATTGGTAAGTCAATGTCCCCCCCCTCAAGTGATGTAGTGGATGTATTGATGTGTGCCATGTATTTACCTAGCAGGTACCCCTCCCCAAACACTCCAGCACTCAGACGTCTGTGTATTCCACTGTGTCTGAAGATGAAGAGTCATGTGTACTGCCGGGGTATTTGGGTACGATGTCTGTGATGAGATACTTTGCGTTGCACACAATCTGTATATTGAGGGAATGGTAGCATTTCCGATTCCTTTAGAGATATTCAGTTGCTGCTGGGGGTGTGATGGCCACATGGGTCCCGTCGATGCAGCCAATGACGTGGGGGAAACGTGCAATCTGGTAGAAGTCCAGTTTTGTTTGCTGTAATGCCTGTTGGGTGGTGGGTAAGTAAATGTGATGTGAGAGCCTCTGTAGCATTGCGTCTAGGAAGGCATGGAAGAAACGCGAAAGTGCACTCTGTGACACCCCACCAACCTCCGCTATTACCCGTTGAAAACTCCCTGACGCCAGGAGGTGCAGGGAGCACAGGACCTGCACATGTGTTGGAATTGTTTGTGTCCTGCGTGTAGGGTGCTCCAAGTAGGGTTTCAGCTCCTCAATCAGGTCCATTATGGTCTGTGGGTGCAGTTTGTACTTGTCATAGATGTCCTCCTCAGTGTGCTGGAACAGAGTGATGCGCAGCCTGAATATACGTTCCTGTCTCATTCTCCTCTGAGCAAGGGCCCGAATACGCAGCCTCCTGGCTATCACGAACATTGCTGCCATTGTGGGTGGGTCTGTTGCATTGTGGGGTGGTTTAAGTACCTTGCACCAGTTTACCACCTGCAAGCAATTGGTGTTAATAGCGATTTCTTAAATAGCGAATTTCGAAAATTTGCAATTAGCGACATTTTCATACATGTGTTTGCGATTTCTTAGTTTGCGATTTATTTTTAGCGATTTTCGCTAAGCTAAAAATATCGCAAATTAAGTATTCGCAAGGAAAATCGCAGTTTTCATGTTTCGCAGCCTAAGAAATCGCTAATTTAGCGATTTCTTATTTTTCTGTGTGGAAGTGTGTCATACATATGAAATTGCGAAAAATCAGTCGCAAACGCTGTTTTTTGCGATTCGCAGCGTTTGCGACTAATTTTTCCTTTCATACATATGCCCCTAAGTTCCTTACTTCTGTGGATAAGATTCTGAGGGAATCTTGAGGCCCACTTTACGAATCAACTGTTGGTGGATTGTTTTGCTTTAGATAATGCTATGGCAATTTCCCTGGATCAGATATATCAAAAGTGTTTTTTAGACCTGTCCAGGTCTGTTTATGACTAGTGGAGTTGTTTTACAACACTAAGGTTGTTGAAGCACAAACCAAGATGCAGGAGAAGGAAATATTTCTGGCAAGGCAAGCTAGACCTCATCATGAGAAATTTGAGAAACTGCTTTCCATCATTAGTTACAGTTGAATTAAACATTCTTTGGGATATGTGTTTTATCTGGTTAGTGTCTCAAAGGTTAAACACAGGTTTTATCTCATGAGATTTAATTTTAACCTTATCTGTTTGCTAGTGGCATTTCCCAGGCAGGGTGATTGGAATTCTGTATTGCCAAAAGTGTTCCTGTGATAATGCTTCCCTTCAAATCACCATGCACTTAATGCTTTTTTGGCAGTCATATTCCTGTTCACGTAAGTGTTATCTGGTATCAGTCTTGCACATCAGAAATCACAAGGAAGTTTTAGTGTATTTGCAACATCTGAAAAATTTAGACACATGTGCTTCAGTGGTAAATGTTACTCCCTGTGATATAGATATGGAACTTTATAAATTATGTTGTGATCTATTTTCTAGGTTTTTATCTGGTGAATAGTGTGTGAGGACTGTTTTGTGTAATTTTAGTGTATATTCTGTGTAGTTTGTTTATTTATATTTGAATTGTTCTTTTTATGGATGTGCATTTTAAAGGTTTTTCAGCCGAATAAAGTTCGAATGATGATAATGATAATGATGATTAGAACGCTGTCCTTGTTGGACAGCTTCTCCTTTGAGAATGAAGCCATGCAACTTTGGGCGAAGCAGGCAGTGGTCAGTCAGTCAGTCAAATAACTTTATTCGATTCTTAAGAATCATAAAAGTTTGCATATATGTACATAAAATAGTTCTTATGAAACCTATACAAAAAGACTGTCACAAAGTACATGATTAAGCTTTAAAATTTAGGACTCAACACATATATTATCCTCCAGCATTGTACTAACTCCCCCTGCATGACTGCCATATTTAATAAAATTGATTCATCATATCAGTGTTCCACACATAAATATTAAATAAATAATGCTATAAAATCATTTAAAAGCTTAATTTCATATTACAGTTCATAACGTTCATAAGGCAGTTCGGGTGAAGTTAAGTATAGCAATACAAATAGCAGCAGTGGATAAAGAGCGTAATAAAAATAAATCCCTTCTGATAGGAACAGGGTCTAATATCACGCAAGACAGGTTTAATAAAACGTGCCCTTCGATCTTTGTAGAGATTGTAGAACAACACAAAGTGCATTGTGCTTTGTTGGGCTAGATGATTTCACGGACAGGGAGTTAGTCTCTCACACCAACTCACCTGTTTAGGGAAAGCCACAAGAAAGTGCAATGTGCAGAGTCGAAATCTAGTCATGAGGAAACGTGAATGAACTTGAATGGTAAAAGATAAATAAAATTGCGGATGGTTTGAGCGCCCATCTACACAATTGCGTGTTTCACAATCCCGATTAGACATACTTAATTCGGCATAATAAGCATTTTTTTATCATCAATTTCATATTAGGTTGAAAACAGTCTGGATTTTCATAATAGTGCCCTGGCCCAAACTTATATAAAAACTTTCTTTGACATATTGGAGCCAGGGAAAAGCAAGAGCCCTTTCAAGGGACATACAATCTCTAAGAACCCTCTTTGAGAATGATAAGTCTTCTGATGTCCACTCTTTTCCCCAAAGGATCAAGGGAGCAATATTTATTCTATCTCTTAGAAGATCCAACCCCACTTCTAAGTGGCTAAAAGCTTTGGAAGAACTAACAGAGATCATTAACAATCTTTTAAAAAATGTATTTTCCAGAGTTTGTATCTGGTTGCTTTTGTGATGTCCCTGAACTCCTTCCCCGAAGGTAGCTACTGATAAACATTTAGATTTGTATAGGGTTATCATTTCCGCTACCGGCTTATGTCCTAACTTACAAGCAAAGTGGTAAAGCCCCTCCACTGTTCTGCTAGTGTGTTGGACTCTGGCCACAATCAGTAGCTCCCAGTTTAATTTGTTAATAAAAACATTTCCTAGGTAAGTGAAATTGGGCACCTTATCTATAATCTTTTCCTTCACCACAAATTTCCTTGTTTTCATTTGTTTGGGACAGCACACCATAATAAAAGATTTACTCAAATTTACTTTCAGGTCCAATGCCAACATAAAGTCAGTAAAAGCATTCAAAGCTTTTTGAAGGCTATTGGCCATCAAGGCCATCAAGACAGTGTCATCTGCGTATGACAGCAGGGGCACTGATTTACCTCACATGCTGGGAAAGTCTAGTTGTTGCTCCAAGAGAAAAGCCTCCAGGCCATTTGTATATAAAAGGATATAACCATGGCGAACCCCCCTCTGGGAAACAATTGACCTAGTCTTCTCTCCCCCAGGGCCATAACGGATAGAAACAGTAGTGAAGGCATGCAGCCTCCGCAACAGAGTTATAAGGGGCTCCTCGCGAACCCATTTTTCCATTTTGTGCAGTTGCAGTATCGTAGCCAATGAGGTGTATCCGAGGCGCAATTATTGCCTATTGAAAACATTACCAGGCAGTGGTCCTTGGGACCACAACCTGCTTCCTTCAATGTTCTCCAAAATGCGGTATTTTTATTTTTTAGAGTAGCACTGTTTTTTTAAAGAAGGATGGCCTTCCTTTCAAGAATCCCATTTGGGAATGCAAACACAGGGGTGATGGCCTGCTGCTCCTTGCCAGGCACCATCCCAGTGTTTGCAGTCTATCACTGGAAGTTGCAAATAGTTACCTGCCTAATTAACATTCATAAGGCAGATCATTCTACAGCCCCCTACAAATGGACGTTCAGCAATGTGGCCTCTTACAACATAGTTTGCATCACAAAATTAAAAACAGATCCCACGGGGGGCGTGGCCTAGTGAACCGACATGGCGGACGTGTGCTAGGGAGCTCCGTCCAGCACACCGATTATCTGTCGCATATCCTGGCTCCCTCGGACCCCAGACGAGTCCTGGAGGGAGCGTGGCATCCCTGGCACCTGGCAGTGAGTGAGGGGCGAGTGGAGGCGGTGACCGGAGTGCGGAGACCCGGACACTGGCGAGCGCTCGTGGCGCGGCCCAGTAAGCAGCGGTGAAGCCAGGGCCTCGAGTTTGGCAGCCCCGGGGTGTGCGGCATCCGCTGGGTACTTGAGGCGGCGGATGGCGTGGAGAGAGACCTGGAGGCGGCGGTGATCCTTGGAGGGCAGGTCGGCCCCTGGAGCGGAGTGCAGCAACAGCTGGTGTCCCGGTGAGGAGCTGGGTGGAGGGGGGTGCCCTGCACGTGGGTAGCGTGGGCCTCGTTTGGTCCGTGGGCCCTGGGGTCTGGCCGGCCTCGGCGGCGCCGGGTGCGGGGGCCCCCCTCCTGGTTTGCTGATCGACGCGGCGGGGCAGCGGTGGCAGGAGGTTGACAAGGCCCCCCCGCTCGTGCCCCCCCTCCCCTCATTCTAAGTGGGACTGTGCCTATGTTGGGGGTCCGGCGGCTAGATCGGGCCGCGCCGGGGGCTAGGGGAGTCCTCGCAGGAACCGATTGAGGGATCAGAGGGTGTTGGCACTTGGCGGCGAGAACGGCCATCGGGCCCTGAGTGACATCGGCCGCCGGGGCCACAGAAACGCCCTGTCGAGGGAAGGGGGTGCTCTGTCGGGGGCGCCCTGCTCCAGCAGCGAGGTCCACTACAAGCCAGACAGAGTGGTAGGTCCGCAGGATAAGGCGGCGAGCCCGTGGGCCCTGTGGTCGCAGTGGGAGCCCGGGTACGACTGCTGGGGGGCTGACCGGCGTGAACAGCGGGGGCCGGGGCTCGGCAGCCGTGTCGGGTCGTGCCCCTTGGGAGAGCACGGATTATTGGCGGGCCCTGGCGACATCGACGTCGGACGAACTTGACAAGTGATTTGTCGCTGGTAGAGGGCCGTGGCTCTCGCCAGCGGACTGTGGGTCCTTCCGCCTTCCCTTTTGCTCTTTGTGCGACGCCCTGGGAGTGGGCCGGGCAGAGACTGGGTCTACACTGAGCAGACACTTAGGGGTCCTTGGTTCTGGCTCCTTGTTCACAGCTTTCTGGGGGCGTTGTAGGTCTGAGGCGGCCCACCATGACGAGGGATAAGGGCAGAGGCGGCTCCACGAAACAGGGGCCGATCAACAAGTTTACAGGCCCGGGGGCAGCGAGTGGAGCCGCTGGGACCTCCCAGAATGTTGTACCGGACAATGTGGCCCTGCTGGCGGTGATTACCCAATCTCGGGATATGCTGGAGGCCAAAATCGGCGCGGTGGGCGCGGACGTTATGCTTCTGCGGCAGGATCTCAGAAATGCAGTTTCCCGAATCACGGAGGCAGAGACCCGTTTGGCACCACGGGTTGAGGATGCGGAGGGCCGGGCCCGGAGGAACAACCTGCGCTTCGTGGGATTTCCGGAGGGATGCGAGGATGGTGGGATGGAGCGCTTCCTCACTCAGTGGTTGGAGAGTTGGATTCCATCTGAGGCGCTCTCCCGGTGCTTCGTTGTGGAACGGGCGCATCGAGCACTCCTGCAAAAGCCTCCGGTGGGGGCCCGTATGAGGCCGATCATTGCAAGACTCTTGAATTATCTGGATCGAGACACTGTGCTGAAACAGGCCCGCGCCAAAGAACCCCTGCTCTATAATAATCACCGTATCTTAGTGTTTCCAGATTACACCCGACTGGTGCAGCAACAGCGCCAGTCGTTTATGGCAGCAAAGGCCAGGCTGAGAGACCTGAATCTGCCATATGCTCTTCTTTTCCCTGCCCGCCTGCGAGTAGTTTTTCAGTCCCGCACTCATTTCTTCGATTCTCCGGAAGAGGTATTCCAGTGGACTGACGAAACGGTGCGAGTGCGGGTGAACTCGCCGCCGGACAGACACTCAGACTCTTCCCTAAGCGAGGGGCCATCCAGGGGTGCTCGGGCCGGCATCGGAGGGGGCATGGCCGATCGCGTTCCCGGAGGCGCTCCGTGTCTTGGGGCGCCCGGGCGCGGGCGGACGCTGCAGCCCAGCCTCCACCTATGGCTCCAGAATGATGGTGAGGAGTGTGAGGCCGTGCCGCCGCCTCCCGTGGACTCTGTGACAACTGGCTGCATTGGGTCATGAGGGAGCCCATTGATAGGGCTGCGTCCCTACTTGGTCAGGGTGGTGGGAGGTGGGCTTGGGCTCAATGGGCTGTTTGAGGGAGATCCATTGGCAGGTGCCTCCCCGTTGGGGGGCCGGTGATGCACACGCCGCGACAGGTACTTCAGTGTTCTTGAGGTATGGGGTGGGGGGCTTGTTTTGGGGAAGGGGTTTAGTTAAGGGAACGAGTTGCGCTCTTAGGTTGTGCTCCGGTGGCCACACACACCCGCAGTTGGAACTATATATTCGTGACCTATCTCAGTTGACCACTCCATGGCTGAGGGTGCCATAGGGACTGGGGGGCCACTGGGCGTCCTTCGTATTGTGAGCTGGAACGTCCGGGGGGTCCTAGACAAAATTAAGAGAGTTGCAGTATTGCGTCAGGCCAAGCGAGTGGGGGTGAACATTCTCCTCCTACAGGAAACTCATTTGATGGGTTCCAAAGCCCTGTGTCTGCAGCGTTATGGCTTCCAGCAGGTTTTTCATGCGGGTTTCATGCAGGGTTCAGCGGTTTTGGTGCACCGTAGGGTCCCCTATGTACACACACAACAGTGGCTCGACCCGCAGGGACGGTACCTATTTATCCAGGGTAACATAGGCGACAAAGCTATTGTGTTGGGTTGTGTCTACACTCCCCCCCCCTACAGTGGTCCATGTGGGCGGTTATGCCGGACGTAGCGGCTGTAGTAGGGGGTGATTGGAATGACGTCTTAGATTTGGGGAAGGACAGGGACAGGACGGGGGGGTGGGGGGCACCCAGTCCACGAAACTGCTTTCTATGGTGCGCAGGCTTGATTGGGTAGACACCTGGTGTCATGTGCATGGAGATCGGAGGGAATATACTTACCTCTCTGTGGTTCACAAGTCCTTTTCACGGTTGGACTATGTATTTGTGCCCCGCGCGATGGCGACTAGGGTGATGTCTGCGGAGATCCTTACTAGAGGGCTATCGGACCACTCGCCGGTGTCAGTAGCATTGCAGTTGGGCAGGGGGCGCCAGCGTTTTGTTGTGGAACTTGCAAAACCCGGATTATGAGAGATGTCTGAGAGAAGCGATCACGGACTATTTTGCCTCCTATGCGGGGTCGGCCCCTAGTGCAGTAATACTCTGGAAAGCCTTGAAGCCAACTCTTCGGGGCGTACACATTGCGTGGTGGGTGGCGGCCCATAGGGAGCGTCGGGAGGCGTTGGTCTGGGCGGAGGCGGAGGTGGAAGCGCTCGAGCGTCGGGGCCGGGGCCGGGGGACAGGTGGTGGTCCAGTGGTGCGACAGCTCCTGCTGGCGCGGCAGTCGTATGCTTCCCTTCTGATGGACGAGGCTCGCCAAGTGTGGCTAGCGACGCGTAGTAGAATTTACCAATGGGGCGACAAGTCAAGCAAGATGTTGCATCGGCTCTGCCAGGAAGCGTTTGCCCCACAGGTCCTGCCGGGGTTGCTGGATGAGAGGGGCAGGCCGATTATTGACCCGCTGACTATAGCCGGAATCTTCGCCGTATACTATGCGGATCTGTATGTCCCAAAGGAGTGCCTTCCTGAGGCAACAGTGGTTAAATTCCTCGATGACCTCCCGCCCAGGGCGTTGTCGGATGAGACGCGCCGGCAGCTGGAGCTCCCCCTCTCGGAAGAGGAACTAGGTAGGGCCCTAGGGGAACTCAATACCGGGAAGGCACCGGGACCTAATGGGTTTCCCAGTGAGTTTCATCGTCGCTACCGCTTACAATTGACATCATACTATCGGGCGGCAGTTGAGGAGGCTAGGGAGTCCGGCCGGCTCCCGCGGGACTGGTGACATGCGGAGGTGGTGGTGTTCCATAAGCCTGGTCGGCCCCCAGAGCACCATGCGTCATATCGCCCTATTTCTCTCCTAAATGTGGAGGCCAAAGTCCTGGCTAAGGCTCTAGCCAATCGCCTTCTGCCCCTTATCTCGACTTTGGTTCATCCGGACCAGGCCGGATTCATGCCTCACCGGGCTACGAGACACAATATATGGAGGGCTCACGCGGCGCTGGCGGCGGTTCAAGGGACGGGGGTGCCAGCGGCGCTCCTGTTGGCGGACATGGACAGGGCGTTTGATTCCTTAAGTTGGACTTACCTATTTGCTCTACTCAGCCGGATTAATCTTGGCCCTCGGTTCCTGTCGTACGTGAAGCTTCTATATACGGAGCTGACGGCTTCGGTCCGCGTGGCGGGTGCGGTCTCACCCGGCTTTCCTATAGGTAGGGGCACGAGACAGGGGTGCCCTTTGTCGCCCTATTTATTCGCCATCGCTAGGGAGCCATTGGCGGCATGGGTGCGGGTAGATGCGCAACTGCAGGGATTTGAAGGGGCTCCGGGATTGTCGGACAGGATAGCCCTGTATGCCGATGACGTTTTATTCTTCCTAACGGCTCTGGACAGGTCGGGACCCCGTATCCTGGAGATAATGCGAATCTTTGGGGAAACGTCCGGGTTATATATGAACCCCCGCAAGTCCACTTTGTGGATCTTGGGTGACCGGGTGGGGGTGGGAGAGTGGGTGTCAGCCCTGCAGAGAGCCGATGGTGGTCTCAAATACTTGGGTGTTTTCCTGTCTGAGGTGCCGGGGATCTCGTGGGAACGGAATGTGGCACCGGTCTGGGAGCGTGTCCGGGAGGACGTTGCGACCTGGTCCCGTATGGCGCTGACGATATACGGTAGGTCGGCAATCTTCAAGATGGTGGCTCTTCCCCGCCTACTGTATCAACTTCAGAACCATCCGTACCCGATCGCGCCGCGCTGGTTCCGCCTGGTGATGGGCCAGTTCTTGTGGGGACAGGGGGTGGTGCGGGTGGCGTTGCGCACGTGTTTTCTTTCCACCTACTGTGGAGGGCTGGCGACCTCTGACATGCTTTCGTACTACCAGGCGTCGCACCTGCTGGTCCTCAATGAGTAGTGGTATGGGGACCGAGGGGATCCGGCCTATGCTCTAGAGAGACACCTAATGGGGCGGCACACTCTCCACACAATCCTATACTCCGCAGCGCTGAGGAATGCGCTGCCGTAGGTGTCCAGAGTGGTTTTTCAGATATGGCGGCAGTCACTTAGGAGAATGGGGTGGTGGAACAAACTGACGGGGGAAACCACTCTATGGCACAATGGTCAACTACCGGAGCTGGCGGCGCTGCAGGGGTTTGGCAGGTGGGATGACATAGGTATTTCCACCCTGGGCGATGTGATGAGGAAGGGGTCCCTTAAATCGTTTGGTGAGTTGCAGAACGAATTTAGTATGCCCCGGACACAGTTCTTCCGTTACCTTCAGCTCCGCCATGCGCTCTCCCCTAGTCTTGAGGGCCTTGCTGACCTCCCCGATTTTAGCCCATTGGAGGCGAAGGTATTTATGGGGGATCTGGGCACCAAGAAGATCTCGGGGATCTATCAGTCCTTGGTCATCCATAGCGCGCCCACCTTGGACAGGCTGCGGAGGGTGTGGGAGGAGGATGTCGGCGCATTGGAGGAGGAAGATTGGAGGGAGGCCCTGGCCGCTCCGCGGGGAGCGGCCATTGCGATGCGTCTTCACCTGATCCAATTCAAATCCCTGCACCAGGTCTATCATACTCGGGTGCGTCTGTACCGTGCGGGTCTGATAGCCTCCCCGGAGTGTCTTAGATGTGGTGGTGCGAGGGCACATTCATACACACGGTCTGGCATTGTTCGTTGTTGGATCGCTTTTGGGGGGGATCTTTTCTTGTTTGTCTGAGGTCCTGGGTTGGTTGCTCCCGCGCAAGCCGCAGCTCGTGCTACTACATGTCATGGACAGTATTGGGGGCAACATTTATAAATGGCACCTCATGCTGCTTGGCCTTACTTTAGCTAAACGGGATATTGTCAGGATGTGGAAGGATGAGCGGGCCCCCGCGGTAGCCGCCTGGAAAAATGGCCTGGACTTCTGTATGGGGTTGGAACAACCCATTTTTGTGGCCAGGGGCTGTCCGCGTAAGCATTACAAGATTTGGAAGCGGTGGGCGGAATATCGGGGCTTGTGGCTGGAACCCCCAGTGGTGGTGGAGGACATTCCAGTGGCATGAGGTCAGGGCTAGTGTGGTGGAGGGTGCGAAATTTGGGGGCAGTGTGGCTGGGTGGGATGTGGGGGTGCCTCGGAGGGGTCGGACTTTTACCAGAACGAATGGGCCGTTATCCCTATTCCTTTCAATGGACATTTGGGTGCGGGTGGGCAATGTGGTTCTTAGTGGGCAGAGCCTCAACTCGAGGGGGAGTGGAGGGGGGTGGGCGTGGATCTGAGATTCTATTTCTGCTCAAATACTGTGCTTGCTTTGTTTATGTTTTTCGTTTTTGTGGATGTTTTAAAAATGAAAAAGTCTTTTGCAAGATTGTTACGCTGTGATTTGATGTGGCAGTGGTCTCTGGGGTACAGAGCCCTGCTTATAATGTGTAAATGACAAATAAAAATCAGTTGTTAAAAAAAAAAAACAGATCCCACAAATTCATGCTCATATTTATGTACCCAAGTGCAAGGCCAAGCGCAAGGCAACACAAGGACAATGCAAAGGCTTAAGTAATTTTGACAAAGCCACACAAGTCCTGGTTTGCTTAGCCTTGCGTGGCTTTGTAATGAAATGTAACTCATGGCAGGTGCCTGTGCTGCATTACGCTACTTTCCATTCCATATGTTCTTGTGCATCCACCTATGGATTTCGGCAGTTTCCCAGATTTTTCAAGACTTGTAAAACTGAGAATGCATCAAAATGCTACACCTTTGGAAGTGATATGTAATGAAGAGAAATATCTTTATATCTCCTTGTTATTTCTTCATTTCACATGTGTTGCGTCCTGCACAACACCTAGAAGGAGGACAATGCTGCTGTGGATTGACTTTCTCCTAGAAAGTTCCCCCTTCCTGCACAAAAACAATCCTGTCTGTAATGCATGCACCCTTGCATTATGGTGCAAGGGTGCCTGTGTTGGTGCTAGACTGCACACACAGAACCATTGCAGTGGGAGAGCAGAAATGCTCTATATCTTTGTAGATATAGAGCATTCATGCTGTCTCTAGCGTATACAACGCAGCATATCAACTTTGCTTGCTGCCCTACACTGCATGAAAGTGCAGCAAATGTACCCCTCAGTTTGTCCATCACATCCATCAGTGTTTATGATTAGTTCATGGATTGGAAAATCTATCATAATCAAAAACGTCCCTAGCCCTTAAACAGTTTTCATTAGACCCAAATCATTCTCCACTTATTTCATGTCATATGTGAGTGGTTACTCCAGAACAATACTTAATTTTGCTTTCTAAAACATTTACCCCAGTATTTTAATTGTAAAATGAAAGCTGTAATCAACTACTGCCAGCATGCAAGGAAATAAAATCCAAATGTATGACCTCCTCATACCTGACATGGAAAAGATTGGGATTTCTCTTCTAGAAGTATCTCCCTTGGGGTGTCATGTTTCTTCTGATGAGAATGAAACACATGTTTATTTTTTATATTTGCATGATCCGGGCAAGAATGTACATTCACCATAATTCTAGTTGTAGGTTAAGTGGCAACACTGACAGACTTCAATGCCATCATATAGTTGACCCCTTGCTGCATTCTTAACCCCTCGGCAGCCTCCTGTTTCCTGCTGAGGGATCAAAGTAAAGCCAAACAGTGGGAACTACAGAAGGTAAACATAGCTCCTGGAGCCCTGCTTAGCACTAAATACAGGGATAGCATTAGCAATGTCAAGCCTACCAGAGGTTTATCCTAATGAGGCAGCCTCTACACTGAAGGTCCCCTAATTGAAGCCTTTGCTGCTTGTGGTCTTGTGAAGCACTAGCATTCTGCATTCTTTCAAAGGCTGTTGGCACAGGCTTTCTCATCCATGGTTTACTTCATATGTACCACATTTTAGATTTAATTTTCCTCTTCCATCAGCTCTTTGATTTATTTGTGATGGGTGGACCATCCTTGCTAGTGCTGATGGAATACATCCAAGCTGGCGAGAAAGAGAACAAAGAACTGGGAGGTACATGATTTTAAGTGCAGGAATAACGTGAATAGTGCATGAATTGAATCCACAAAGGAAGACTTCTTTTATAAGAATGAAAGAAGATATTTGTGACTCACATGGTAGGATGAACGTATTAATTTCCTTAACCAATGCGTGTCTCTAATTTGTTCCACAGTGAGAGGAGTGGAAGTGAAGAAGGACGATGGTACGAAGATCCAGATGATTTGGACATCAATGAGGGGATCACAATCAGAAACACTGGAGCTTTGATTTGGGAAGGTAAGGATTGATTTGTTATTTGTGCTAGCTCCTCTTTGGAAATAACAAAAATGCCTAAGAGATTATGGTCCTCAAGGGATGTGCATTCAGTAAATAAATAATGGGCACAGCCTATACATTTATTTATCATTTGTTGGATCTTTTCTAAGATGAAAGTAGATATAATATGTCATATTGTACTTTTGTTCCAATAATCATGGACAGAAATGTTTTTAGTACTTGAAGTAGGTGGTGTTAGACCTGACATCCTTGGCGTGGGTTTTTCCCCTATCTTTTGCCTCTGCTACATGGATATTTGATGCTGTGCTGGATTTCGTTTTGCTGGTTTAGATGCTTTGGACACTCTGCCGCTGCTAATCAGTGCCAGAGTGTAAGTGCTCCCTGTGTAAAATATCGTATTGATTGGATATACCTGATTGGCATATCTGTATCACCATGAAGTCCCTAGTAAAGTGCACTGTGTGTGCCAGGGCTGGTGATGACAGATGCTACTAGTGGGTCTGCAGCGCTGATTGCGCCACCCACCTGTGTAGCCCTAAAACAGTGTCTCAGGCCTGCCGCCGCAGGCCTGCCCGCAGTCCCCGGACTGCCATGTCCTCCTGGCCAGTGTCCCCACTGAACGGGCCTAACCCTTCCCTTTTCGTACACATCAGTCATCCCTATGGAAGGCCCAAGGTACCCCCCTGGGCAGGGTGCAGTGTATGTAGAAGGTAGAGCATGTACTAGTGCAGGTAACATCTTCTGGTAGTGAACACCGGCCATTTTGTGTGTTCACTACTGCAAGGTTATCTTGTTCCATAGGCTAACATGAGGGAGGCGGGTGCCAATGGCTATCCGCCTATCTTCTCATACGAACAAGATAAGACATGAGTGTTTGATATCCCTGAGCTCAGCATTTAATAACACATCTTTTAGGAGAGATTGCTTTTAAATCCTGAGTTGGAGAACAGTACTTTTTAGAGAGTAGCTGTTCTCTTGTCTGACCCTTCTGTGTGCCTGGGCGCGCTTGTGGATTGACTGTCTGGTTTGAGAGTGACAGGGGCTGGGGATCCCCCGGGAGGTTGGCTGAGTCAGCCCTCTGCTGAATGGCGACATTTGCAAGGACCTGGGATTGAATAGGGCTGTGCCTGCCTGCCACTCTGCTGGCTCCACCTCCTGCTGGGCGGCTGACAACCTTGCCCCTCGCTCTGAAAAGAATGTAGAAGCCAGGAAAACAAAGTGCTCCAGCAACACCCAGAACTGGATCAGACCGGGCTCAGGACCCACTTGCACAAAGACTTCTAGGGGTATAAGTACAAGACCACTGACAACAGATTTTTAGATTCGACCATCGAGAGGAACCTCTGCTGAAAGACGGACTGCTGAAGAACTAAAGGAAGATTGCCGTGCTGTGTGCTCTAAAGGCTGACCTGTTCTGGCATACAACTGAAGCTAAGGAGAAGAAGGGGTCCTGCTGTGTGCTGACCCTATCCACTTGACCAAACAAGACTTTGCTGTGTGCTGTGTCTTCAACTGAATCTCCAAGGGCCTGAGAAGAGCTGGCCTCCTGTTTCGCAAACCAGGGATAGAAAGGTTGCCAAGAACTCAAGACTCTGCTGTGTCCCACCTGCGCTGCTGTGTGCCGCAGGGAACGTGGACTGTTCTACCAAGCTTCTCAACATCTGCCTGTGAGGTGGGCTGGCTGCTCTCTGTCTTGCTGGAGAGTACCGCACCGAGCCGGGCCCGACACCGGTTGCCGCATCAAGAAGATCGACGTGCTCATCGGCACGTGCCTTGCCGCGACCCGGAGGCCTGAAGCAGATCGAGAGTCGTATTTCCCTGCTCTACGAAGCCGCGCTGTGAGTGGCTGACTCCAGTGACGTCGACATCGTCACTGGGGGCTCGTCGAGGGAGTTGTGGAATCCTTGCACCAAACAGCCCGAGGAGCGCTTGTACAACGAGCGCAGCGACACTGCCGGAGCAACGTAGCTGCCTAAAACATCGAGAGCCTACAAAGTGATTCATTCTCAGTGAGTATCGAATCACTCCAGAGACTAGAGACTATCATCTTATGATCCCGACCAACCAAGAAAGCGAATATTGTGTAAACCTGTGATGCTTGACTTCAACTGCGGAAACTAGATAAAGATATATTATTTTTGATATAACTCACCTGTGTGGTCTAAGTTTGTGGTGTGCGGAGGGGGGATCATTGTGGTGTCTACGTGCAAATACCTTACACATTGCCTTGGGGATAAGCCTGTCTGCTCGAGCCAAGCTACCTAGAGGGTGAGCAGGGGTTATCTACCGTGTGTGTCCCTGTACCCTGACTAGAAGCAAGGGTCCCTATTTGGTCTAAGGTGTATACCTCTGCCAACTAGAGACCCCCAGATCTAACAGGTGGTAATTGTGAGTGTTCTGTGACCGCAATTGTGGTTGCAAAACATTAGTACATGGGTTTGAGACTCGCTATTTGGAAGGGAACACCCCCTTCCAAATATCGAGTCTCTAAACAGTTTTTTGAGAGTCGCAATTCATTTGCGACTCTCAAAATTGTGTTGGTACATGGCCATGACAATTTTAGCATGCGCAAATGGGTCGCTAACCTGTTTGCTCATGCTAAAATTGTTCGTACATCTGGCCCATAGTGTAGGGGTGTACAGTTCAGTGGGGTAGCATAGAGAGGAGTGTGGTAAAGTGTAGTTACATTCTGCTGTATTGTAAAGTGTATTCTCATCTACTTGACTGACGTACGGTGGAGTGCTATAAACTGTAGTGTTGTACACTGCAGGGGTATATATTGGAATATTGTATACTGAAATAGCATACAGTTGAGTGGCGTACAGTGGAGAGTGGTACAGTGAAATGGCATAAACTGGAACAGCATACATTAGAGTGGGGTACAGTGGATTAATTTACAGTTCAGTGGTGTACAGTGAGCTTACATAAAGTCAAGTGTGTACAGTGTATTGTTGTAAAGCAAAAATAGCGTAAAGTGGAGTGCCGTATATTGGAGTGCCATACAGTGCAGTAGTGCAGTGCGTAATAGCATACACTACGGTGGGATACAGTGTAATAGGGTAGAGTGCAATAGCATATATTGGAGTAGCACAAAGTGTTGTGCCATACAGTGGAATAGCGCAGATTTCAGTAGTGTAGTGTTCAGTGCCATAATGTAGGGTTTAGTGGTGTTAATTGTTCAGACATACATTGGAGTGGCTTAGTGGATTAGCATACAGTAGAGTGTTGTATAATTCTATTGGGTTAATTATAGAAGCATAGAGTCAAGTGACATACAGTGAAGTGTTGTTTAATGGACTGGAGCAGAACGTAGTCTTGTAAAGTGAAATAGCAGACAGTGGATTGTAGTACCGTCCAGTGACGTATACTACATTTCGATACAATGGAGTGTCGTAGAGTCGAATAGCATACAGTAGAGTAGCATACACTCTAGTAGTGTACCATCAAGTGGGGCATAGTGGAATAGCATATAGCGGAGGAATAGTGTATGGTGGAGTTGCGTACGGTGGAATAGCACACTGTTGCGAGCAGCATACTTTAGGTGCGTCCAGTAAACTGCCATACACAAAAGTGTAATAGAAGACAGTGGTGAACAGTAAAATAGCATAGAGTATAGCAGTGTAGAGTGGAGTGGCATACAATGCAGTTGGGTGATGCAGAGTGGAGTAATGTACAATGGATTAGCATACAAAGTAGGGGTGTATAGTGGAGTGTTGTAAATTGGAGTAGCATACTCTAAATGGCATACAATGGAGTGATGTAAATTCAACTGTTTGGGCCCCAAAACATGCTTAAATCCAATTTATCTTAAATACCCTTTTGTAGTTTGCATATCGCAAAAACCGACATTTGTATTTTGTTCAAATTTTTCTGAATTAGATAATATGGTGTACAGATGAATCTTTAGGGTAGTGCAGCTAAGTAGTGTAAGTAGTTTATGAGGTTTAAGGTATTTAAAGTTAGTGATATCTGTTGTTGCAGTATTTTTCCAAAATGAGGGGGTGTATTATGCAGTACTTTCACGGTACATAGTGATCTCAAGTCTTGAGATGATTGGCTAATCAGTGGCCTTACAAAAGTGAAAGCCAGCTATGTTGTTTGTAGGTACACTTTGCCTGTGTAGTGGATTATGCCTTCCAATGTAGGTAATATTATGTTTGGTATTTTCACCCTAACTATTACCACTTTAGTAAAGTGGCAATGGGTAGAGCAGAGTATTTCAGATTTTTAATTAAAAAAAAATGAAATACTGAGAAGTGTGGTGCTACTGCTGTACCCCACAAACATTTTGGAAGGTTAAAATCTTTGTTTCTAAATTTCTATAGATTGTTATAACAGTGTAGGGGGAAGGGCGCTTTATTTTACAGTAGCGCAGTCATTTTAACGAATTAAGTGGTACTCCGTACACTTTGTTGTGGATATTTTCATTATGTAAAACTATTTAAATACACTTTAGCACACTATATTTATAAAATATAGGGGCATATTCACAAGAAACTATCGCCGAGTCAACGGCACTTTATTGCACACCCGCTCAGCAGCTTAAGGTGCCACTGACTCAGTGCACCCAAAGTAAGCGTCCCGTGACGCCTGTGCCGGATGGGTGTGGTGTGTGTGCAAACCTGCCCTCAGGGAGTGGCTGTGACATGTTGACGACTAGACTAGTGACCTGCACACCACCAGCAAGTCCGTCTGCGACGGGTAGCAATGGTGGCCCCCCCTCAGTGCGTCATCGGAGTGGTCTGGCCTGCCGTACGCCGGACCAGCGCAGGGGTGGCCACAATGACTCGTGGGCTCGGCGCGTGGTCCAGTCCATGTCTGGACAAGGAAGTGACTGATGCGTGTGTCCCTGTTGTAGTGTTCACGGGACCCGGTACACAATATGCAATGTGGCAACCTCTGACTGGCATCCCACAGGATGAGCATCATTGACGCAAGTGAAATCACTGTCCCTACATTCATCCACACATTCATAAATGATCAAAGACATGACACAGCAGTGCGTCACTGGATGTTTATTTGCACATCCAGTGCAGTTATGCATCTGGAGCGGTACAGGGCAATGCCGAACACACTACACAATATGGGCCCGTGGAGGGCCAGCCAGAGTCCATCCGGGGATGACACGTACTACAGAAGTGGAAGGGTACAGTCTGCAGTCTGTCCACCGTGTCATTGGTCGTCGAACAGGATGTGGCAGTCCATGTCGCTGTCCAAGGTGAGTTCATCGGAGTGTGTCGGGGTTAGTGGAAGGTCATGAGGCCATGTGCAGCACCAAGCAGAAACAGGCCAGGTGGTGGAAATGAATGATAGTGCCTCCTGATCACAAACCCATCCACGTCCTTGTCCCCGGATGTGTGCCTCACCCTCCCTGTGGGTGTTGCAGTACCGGCTGCGGCACTGTGTGCCACTGACACATCAGGGGCCTGAGTGGATACGTCTGCCGCACTGTGAGGCACTGACACACCAGCGTGCGGGGATGTGGATGGTGTGGGGGTAGCAGCATTCATCAGCACCACGCCTTGTGGCGGCAATGCCATGATGGAGGTCTGCAGGGCATGATAGATCCCAGCTACATTTCGATGATGTGCAGTGCGGGCTGCCATCCTTTCCGCCTCTATACGCAGCATGTCCTCCATGAGCCTCCGCATGTGTGCCAGCGCACGGCTGGTATCGCTGGAGCAACTCTGAGTGGACAGCTGTTCTACTCTCCACGTCATGACTCCAGCGATGTCAGTCAGGGCTCGTTGGAGACTATAGGGCGAACATAGACACCCAAGGATGGCGTCCAGTTTGGAAGCCATGAGTTCAAACCCCACCCGCACCTGCTCAGCCGTCTCCCTCTGGCCCCCCAGCACACGGCGTTGGAAGGCCATTTGTTGTTCCTGGTGGACTTGGGAGGGTGCCGGGGCTGTGGGTGCCTCCTGCTGGGTGGTTTGGATGGTGGGTGGGGTCTGCTCGATGTAGCTGGGCCGCCCTGATCCTGAAGGTGAGTCGCTGATGAGGTCAATGATGTCTAGGAGTGCATCAATGCTGGTGTTGTCCTCCTCATCATCAGTGAAGAGTGGCTGGAACTGCTCTGCAGGAGGTGTTGACAATGCCCCTGTTATGTGAAGGGGAGATGGTGTACTACAATGTGTCCACATGTATGTAGCCTTATGGTACAGGTTGACATTCTGACAGCATGGCATTGTACATTGTGACACTCTGTGGGTCTGTGTGAGGAGCCAGGGTCATTGTGGGTGTGTACTGTGCCCTGCTTGAATGTGCATGTGTGCCATCGTGGCCATCTCCACCTGTACCCCCAGTACTTGGTGGTCACTCACCCTGTTGCGGTTGTGTTGTGTCCTGTCAAGCAGTGTCTGGTCCCCCGACTCCGGCCACAGTCTCCACACTGATGACTGTCGACACCAGCTCCTCCATGTCATCCAGCACGAACTGTGGTGCTGGGCCCCCACCTCCAGTCTGCATTGCTGCCTTCTGGTTGGCAGAGAGTTTCTTCTTGGTCTTCCGCTTGATGTCATTCCATCGCCTCTTGACCTCGTCCATTGTCCGCTTGTGCGCTCCTACGGGATTCACCTTGTCGACGATGTTGTGCCACATTCCAGTTTTAGCGCCCAATGACACGTTGGACGTGACGAAGAGTTGTTGATGGTGTTCCATCACCTCCGTGACTTTGATCCTGTTCACCTGCGGACTGAACCTCGTCTTCCTCATCTTCTTGTACTTGCCCTTCCCTGTCCCCGATGTCCTGGGCTGGTCGTTCGGGTTGCTTGTGGGGTTGCGCTCGTCCTCTGCGCCTGCTCTGACTGCCTCCATGGTGCTTGGGTGTAGGTCAGTTTGTGTGTGGGGGTTTTTTCTACTTTTATGGTGATTTTTTCGGCCTGCCAGGTGTGTGTTGCTGGCCTGGCACTGCTTATTGCTGATTTCCTCATCGTGCTTTGGCCCATCGTGTGTTTTTTGGTGTTGTGGTTTGTGGTTTTATCTCTGTCGTGGTGGTTCTATCACGGACATTGTCCATGGTGTCGGCGGACTATCGCATGGTACCGCCTTGTTGTGAATTCCACATTGACACAGGGTTATTTTCATGCGATGGGCTGTGATATTCGAAGTTGCGTTACTCTACTCTTGCGGTAGTTATCACACGTTCTTGTGAATATACCCCATAGTGTCTTATAGTGAATTTCACATTTTTTATTTATCTGTTTATTTATTTTTTGGTACCACGGTACCCTGTACTTAAAAAAACATATATATATATAAATTTATAATTAATTTTCCCTACCTATTACCACTGTACTAAAGTGGTAATAGGAATTGCAAAAATACCAAACATAATACATATCAAGCTTAAAAAGCGTAGCGCAGAACACAGGGAAACTTGAAGTGAAAACAACATGGCTACCTTCAACTTTTTTAAAGGTAGCCATTAACCAATCAGCTAATGGCTTGTCATCACTATATAATTTGGTAGTGCTATAGTCTTAACATGAATTGGATTTCTGTAAGGGCGAGAAGTGAACTCTGCTACGCTGGCAAAGTTCGAAGAGTTTTGCCTATTTCACAGTCTGCTTGGAGCATTGAGTTCGGCAAAACCTCTGTGGGCCACCACGTAGCTGAGTTTGCTGCCCACCCCATTAAAAAAAATGCAGAGTTGGAGTCCTGTAATCGCAGCACAGGTTGTAGTTGGCTGCAGCGTTCTATTTGCTCTCTCTCTTTTGTGTGACTGTGGGACGACTCTATATCCTCTGCTCTGCGTCTCCACTGCGCCAACATGCTGCAGTTGAAAGTGAAACAGAACAGAAGTGGCAGAGGAAGATAGGAGAGGAGGGGCAGAAAGACATTGATATCTGAGAGCAGGAGCCCTGGACCTGGCCAGGCAGTTCATCCCGGGTACTGTGAGCTGCGGTCTACATATACTTAATGCTTGAGTTGGTACAAGAACAACAACGTCTGCTGTGGCATAGCTACTTTAGTTGAATATTTGTTTACCTACAGCTCAGCTCTGAAATGGGGCCATTACCGACTGTGGTCCAGCCCAAGTAGTATGCTCTCTGTCACTGGGTGGCACTGGTAATAATCCATGAATCTGTTGGAACCACTTTTCTCTTAGTTATGCACCGCCTTCCCTCCCACGGGCTCTAACACCAAGTCGCATCTCTTCCTGCAAAAATGATTCACTGAAGAAGCAGACCAAACATTGACAGCTTTCCGTCTCCCCATCCTTCCTGGTAACTAGCTGTGCATATTGCTCTCTGCTTGGTAACAAGTTATTTCATACAAATGTTATGGGATGGCTCTATCTTAAAAGACTGCCCGCTGCAACTCAATCAGTTGTTGATAGTGGCTGAGAGGCTCACAGTATTAAATTAGACCTGCTGTAGAGTTCTGCATGAGTGTATGCATTTTTGAACAAACAAGGTTCTAGCACTTTGTGTGTATAATAGATTAATTTGAATGGTCAATATTCCAGGCTAGTATGTGTGCGTGTAATTGTAGTAAATAAAAATATTGCTGGGTGTGTCTCTTT
Source organism: Triturus cristatus (assembly GCF_964204655.1). Taxonomy (NCBI): domain Eukaryota; kingdom Metazoa; phylum Chordata; class Amphibia; order Caudata; family Salamandridae; genus Triturus; species Triturus cristatus. Next base: position 693,385,736 of record NC_140595.1, on the reverse strand, counting down.
GCATGGGTAACGAAAAAAGTGACATAATTGAATGTTATTACCATCTGCATGTTACTGTTTGTGTTGTGAATGTTTTTAATAATATATGAGCAATATTTTAGGAGACTCATGCCTTCAACTCCCAGTGCTAGTCTCTCACTTCCGAAATGAATAAGCGCTGTTTATCTCCATTGCAAGGCGTGAGACTTCACAGGCAGAACATGGAGGGGACTATCGGAGAAGAGGGACAGGAGATTAAAGTACAGCAGAAGATGTCACCTGTACCAGCTGGATATGAATAAAACTGAAAGCCTTTACCTCTTGTAAGCCTTTGCCTGGCTTTTTTCTCTGTATTTGTCTAACGTGGTCCCGTGACTGAGTGCCCATGTTATGAAGAAAGATGCACCTTCCAGTAGGTTGAAGCACAGAGCAGGACGACTTTTACTGTGCAAAATGGAATTTCACAGAAAGTGCTCTGCTGCTGGCGGAACTACGCAGACAAAGTTATTAAAAGACAAAAATCCCCAAAATCCTTATCTCTGGTCAGCCTAACTATAATGACAGAGTAGCTACTGCCACTCTGTGATATATATATATATATGTATATATTTTTCACAAAGAAAAACAAAGATTACAGGAACGTTAGGCTCTGAATTTATACACAAAACTATCTAAATTCCACTATTATAGTTAGAGTTATCTCAAGTAACTATAACTTGTGCCCTTAGGTAACTATAACTCACGCCCCCACCATGCGCAGTTTTCTCATCAACAATTTCACAGCTGATTTTGCACTGATATTATCAACAATGTCATACAAGATGTTATGAGTGATGTAATATGTGGGGTAATTAGCAGTGCATGGCGAGGGTGAGAGTTATAGTTACCTTAGGGCACGAGTTATAGTTACTTGAGATAACTCTAACTATAACAATTTCTATGGTTTTGTGTGTGTAACATTTGAGCCTAACTATGTGGTCCCACTAACCTTTGTTTCTGTCAGTGGCTTTCAAGGTTCGTTTAAAGTAATTTCCTAACTAACACATCCTTGTAACCTTTGGTCATTTAGTGAATTTCACTGTTTTTCCTTAATATAAACTGCACTGAAATTTTACCTATCAGTTCTATTTCATAAAATACAATTTTACAAACATATAAATACATTTTATTCACACATTTAATATTATTAATTTTAAAACTAACAATTAATAAATGAAAAATATATAACTTATTGAACTTTTTACAAATGCAAACACAAAATCTTTCTATGTTTTCTATTCATTTTATGGATCCAGTGATCCACCATGATGGCATCACAAATCAGTCTACTCATCCACATTGAAAATCATACCCTAAATCAGTTATTTCAGTTTCACATCTCTCTGGAGACAGTCTCGGAAGCACAGCTCCATCATATTTTTGCCTTTCCTTCAAAAGGAAGAGAGTTTCAAAGTTAAGATGGCTTCTGCTGAAGATAAAAGCGAACGGAAAGAGCAGAACGAAGAAGAAGACTTACCACCTCCAAAGAATTCCTCTGACGTTTTGAAATATTTCTCTATCCCTTCAGGAGAATTGAAAGTTCTTGCAAAATTTGTTCAATGCAATCTATGCAGAAAAAAAACTGTCAAGAGGTACTGTAAAGAAGTATTCACTTGCCACATCCTCTGTTTCAAAACACCTGAAAACCATACATACAAGGACATTTCAGAGGATGATAAGAGGGAAGGTGATGCATCATCATCAGCAGTTGGATCATCTGTGGGACCCTTACCACCTGACCAGATTCTTACCAGCACCACTGTTTCACCAAAACTGCAATACATGGTGACTGATTGTAGCAAATGCCATATGCCATTTGCAATAAATATGTCATTTGTTGCCTAGTTTATGGATGCTGTCAAGAAACATGATTCTTAATTTTTTTCCACCTCACCATTCTTTCTTCCATTCCAATTTAAAGATAAGTACATATCTGAAAAGAAAATATAAAATACATTTAACTTGCAAACTATTAGATTACTTACTACAAGCAAGTGTGTAGCTACATAAGTGGTTATGTCAGTATGTTGGAGGCTATCTAAGTGTCTGAGTATGGGTGTATAAATGGATATATGAGTAGCTGTATGGGTGGGTGACTGGGTGTGTGAATGGTTGAATAGATATGAGAGTGACTGTATCAGAGCCTCTGTGGTTGTGTCACTGGATAAGCAGCCATATGAGTGTGTGATTGGGGGTGTTAATGACTGTATGGTTGTCTAAATGGGTATGTAAGTGGCTGTGTGGATTGGTAACTGGCTGTTTTAGTGGGGGTTTGGGGGAGTAAATGTGTGTGCATGTGGCTCTATTAGTGGTGAATACATAATTGATGTGTGGGGGTGTGAATGTATGTGTAAGTGCCTCTGTCTGACTGTGTGTGTGAGTGGCTTTTTGGTTTCATAAAAAGGTATGTGAATGTCTGTATGAGTGGGTGACTGGCTTTATAATTATAACTGGGTGTATGGGTGCATACGTGTGTGTGTAACTGACTGAATTCTGGGTGCATGAGTGGCTGTGTAGTATGAGTGTGTGTCACAGTGTCTGTACAGGTGTGTGAATGACTATGAAAGTGGATATATAGGTGAGTAAATGGGTGTGTGAATGCTTTCATGGTTGTCTGACTGAGAGTGTCAGTCAATGTCTGGCTATATGAATGGTGAGTACTAAAATGCTTTTCTGGAGGTGTAACTGTGTGTGTAATTACCTGCCTGGCTGCTTGAGAAGGTCTACATTCAATACCATTCAATTACATGCTATAAGCAAGCACCCACCTCTAATTTCTATAACAATCATTTATAGCCATACTGGCTTAATAAAAAACTATATTTACAGTCTAGCAATTCCTCATCTTCCTTTGCTGCACACTATGGTGTCGATTCCGATCCTGGAGAAAATGGGTACGAACCGTCGAACGGAGCATTTTCTCCGTCCGACTCGTACACGGTTGTAAAACTTTACAGATATGCAAGTCTGATTCGTACGGAAATACTATTTCCGTACGAATCGTACAAAACACCGACCGACGAAAATAAACATACAAATGTGATCCGGAAAAGCGCCGACGTGACGTCGGGACGCATGCAGCCTGCGTTTCACGAATCAGGAAGTACGATTCGTACCCACAGCAGTCCGGACGGCAATATTTTTACGGCACCCAAAAAGTGCCGGGAAAGCGAAGTACGCCGCGAAACGACAAGATCAGGGGGCCGGTACGCGCCATACCCCCCCACCCGTGTATGTACGCACCGTACCCCCACCCGTGTATGTACGCACCGTACCCCCACCCGTGTATGTACACCCTTGTATGTACGCACTGTACCCCCACCCGTGTATATACGCACCGTACCCCCACCCGTGTATGTACGCACCGTACCCCCACCCATGTATGTACGCACCGTACCCCCACCCGTGTATGTACACCCGTGTATGTACACACCGTACCCCCACCCGTGTATGTACGCACCGTAACCCAACCCGTGTATGTACGCACCGTACCCCCACCCGTGTATGTACACCCATGTATGTACGCACCGTACCCCCACCCGTGTATATACGCACCGTACCCCCACCCGTGTATGTACACACCGTACCCCCACCCGTGTATGTACGCACCGTACCCCCACCCGTGTATGTACGGCGCGGGGGTTCGCGCCGTACATACACGGGTGGGGGTACGGTGCGTACATGCACAGGTGGGGGTACGGTGCGTTCATACACGGGTGGGGGTACGGTGCGTACATACACGGGTGTACATACACGGGTGGGGGTACGGTGTGTACATACACGGGTGGGGGTTCTGCACGTACATACGGGGGCTGGGGGGGTTCGGCGCATACTTACGGGGGCTGGAGGGGGTTCGGCGCGTATGCGGGCACATGTCTCCATGGTTGCTATGGGAGTTCGGTGCGGACGGTGTTTTTACCATACAGTTGTAACATCGGACGCACGGGATGGATCGTACTTGCGCGGTCGGACTTCACTTTTCACATTTGTACGGTAAATCGTCCGGGGACGTGTCGGACACATTTTCCGACCCGAGGACGTGTGGGGACTATTTCCCAATGCGATTCGTATGGACTTTTTCCCATACGAATCGTACTTGGCAGTTTGTACGCTACTTGTACGATTCGTACGGTAAAAATACCGGATACGAGTCGTACGGGGAAATTTTTTAACGGATCGGAATCGACACCATATATATTTAGTTGATGTTCTCATCTAAGTCCCCTTCTATTTTTCCATTTACTATATCGCCTAGGAGCCACACAGTTTCTATCAGCTCATATACAATAACAGTTTTAAAAATATTTTTAAATATACTATTTTGTAGCACAACCTAATTAACATACCTGTAAAATTTCTTTACTGTTGTCCAATTGTTATTGCAATATCTGTTATCATCTGTTTTCCACAGGGAATTTTAAGTCAGAAAGATGGCAATCCTCACCCAATATCAGTAGAAAAGTACCTAAAATGGCTACCCTTCCCCATGTATTCTTATAATACTACTGTGTTAAGCAAATATAAAGATTCTCTTTCATCTTTTATTTTTGTTATATCACTTCTAAAATGGTCCCTAATATTTAACCCTTTCCACGCTTCCTGTAAAGAAGACCAACGTTGTTGTTGTTGTTTTTTTGCAGATCTGCGGATCCTCCGTGGTGCTCAGAGCAGCCTCCCTAAGAATTCATGTCGGATCCGTAGATCTACACGAAACCCTTATAATCATTCAAAAATCTGCCGTTATTTTGTAAAATATTGTCAATTACAAGACACACACTCCTTACTGAGTAATTTTTGTACACTAGTGTTATTTTCAGTTTCACTGATGACATATGTGTCTTTCTGTAAAATAAATATTTGTAATATATATATAGCTAAAGATTAATGGAAGAATACATGGGTAAATAAGTGTCTAAATACAATGATGTAATATCTGACATCATCAGCAGTGGATTGCGGTCGCGTGAGTTATAGTTGCCTGCACTAACTTTAACGGGGGAATTTCATTGGTTTTTTACGAGTGAAATGTCCTGCTAACTATAACATGTGTGAAACCTATGGTTTTTTAAGTGAATATATATATATATATATATATATATATATATATATATATATTCACTGAAAAAACCATGGGTTTCACACACGTTATAGTTAGGAATTAGCATTTAAAAAACCTTAGAAATTCAATGAAAAAACCAAAGGTTTCACACATGTTATAGTTAGCTGGACATTTCACTCGTAAAAAACCAATGAAATTCCCCCGTTATAGTTAGTTCACCTAACTATAACTCGCGCGCCCGCAATGCACTACTGATGACGTCACATATTACATCACTCATGACATGGTCACTGACATCACTCATGACATCACTGATGACATCTCAAATGACATCACTGATGACATCACTGATGACATCATCCTTGTGATAGAGTGGTAGACCTCCTCTTCCCCTAATATAACCATTGAAACACACATTCAAAAATAGAGACTAAAATTTTCAAAACAATGGACATACCAATACCAGTTACAACAACCTATTCAGTAATTCTAAGAAACACATACACATCCACTCATTCACCAACAGTCCTCTACAGTCACTCATACATGCACTCACTCATCATATGTATTCATACACCTACACATCCTGTTACACAACGCCACTCATCCATAGAGTTACTCACACACATAGTCACTCATGCTAATAAAGAATCAAACATCCATTTACTTGCATATACAGTTATACACACACCACCACACTTACTTCTACAGAAACTTACATATACTTACTCTTTTAAACAATCACTTATAGAAACACATACTTATTTATACAGGAATTCTTCCAATCTCTCACTCTTACATATACTCACTTATATACACCAATAGTCACATTTACTAGTTAAATAGATATGTAGTTACTCATGAAGACACTATTGAGACAGTCATTCACTCACTAATACACCCATACACACAGTCATCCACCCATACAGTCCTGCACACATGCTGTCTTCAATACATACAAAGAGTGAATCACTCATTCATGCACCTATGCACTACATAATACCCCCCACCGAACCATACAGACACTCAGACTGATACTTAAAAAACAACTAATAGCCTATATAGACACCCATGAAGCTACTCACCAACCCATGCAGCCACTTATACACAAAGTGAGAGACTAATACAGATTTTTTCTTATTTAAACATTACTCAGTAAGCCATGTATTTACTATGATACACTTAATCAGTCATTTACACAATCAATTTTTCAAAAACAAAGCATTCATTTAGACACTTATATACCCATTTATTCTTCCATTGACCTTGAGATATACATATATAAAACATATTTAATTTTCAGAAAAACACACATTCACTGGATGATGTCATCAGTGATGTCATCAGTGATGTCATTTGAGATGTCATCAGTGATGTCATGAGTGATGTCAGTGACCATGTCATGAGTGATGTAATATGTGACGTCATCAGTAGTGCATTGCGGGCGCGCGAGTTATAGTTAGGTGAACTAACTATAACGGGGGAATTTCATTGGTTTTTTTCGAGTGAAATGTCCAGCTAACTATAACATGTGTGAAACCTTTGGTTTTTTCATTGAATTTGCAAGGTTTTTTAAATGCTAATTCCTAACTATAACGTGAGTGAAACTCATGGTTTTTTCAGTGAATTTGCAAGGTTTTTTAAATGCTATTTTTTTTTTTTTTACATATTTTTATTTTAATTTTCTATCCTTTTTTAAAGACTATGGTTAAAATTTAAAAATTCTACAATATGTTTTTATTTTATATTTTTTTAAAAATAAACAGGTAAAATTTATTAGCAATATTTTTTTTTTTTTTTTTTTTTTTTACCGAGCGCGTACCGTAAGCGCACATCGCGAGGTATTTACGCTAGTTTCCTACGCTGTTTGCGTTCATTTACGCAATTTACGTAGTCATACGTCACGCGCGCATAGCGCGTAACGCGTACGCTGCACGTGCACGTTACGCGGAAGTGGAGGGGCGTGCCAGTTTTGCGCATGTGCGCGTGAGCGTGTCTTTTTTACGCGCATGCGTACTTTTTGCCGTAAGCGCACCGTAAGCGTACCGTAAGCGTACGGTAGGTCATGTGATCATGAAACACAACTTTTGATTGGTTGAAACTACTTTCAGTTCTAGAACTCTCCTACACCACACCCATTCCCCTCATTTCTGCTTGTGATCCCTTAGGAGAAGGAGCTGGGTTGTCTTTGTGATACGATGGCAGAACAGAAGAGCCCTTCTGAGAGTGAGGCTAGCAGCACTACCTTGAGGCAGAGAGCGAGGAAACAAAAGACCTCTTATGTATGGGATTATTTTACTTTTCCAGAAGGCCAGCAAAAGGTAAATGCACCCTTAGTGACTTGTAAGCTGTGTGGTCGTGTACTTTCAAGAGGGAATCCTGACAGGAAGAATTCCTTTGGGAATCATACCATGATGAGACACCTTAAGGATGTACACAAAAGGACACATGCTCGACTTACTGGAGGTAACCCTTCAGTAAGTCAACCAAGCACATCCACAGCAGCTCAGCCTGGACCATCATCTGCAGGGCCGAGTCCTTTTTCTGCAGGTCAGGTGAGCCCTTCATCTGTGGGGGGAGCATCTCCTTTTGCTGGCCCTGTGGAAATTAACCCTCGGTTTCTGAGGGTTGATATTCGATGCGCCTCTTGTCATGATCTAATTTGTCATAGGGAGACCAGTGTTTCCCTAGTGAACAACAAAATAGATCAGCAATCTTGTCACAGAGACTAATTTTCCCAATCTTTCTTTCCTCTGTCCCTGCATGAACACAACGGCTCTTTTAAGAGCCAACCTTATCTTTCATCTTTTTTTATATATGTTTTTAAAAACTTTTTTAATTTTTTTTTTTACCGTACGCGTACGGTGCGCGCAATTTTTTTTTTTTTTTTTTAAAAACACTAAAAATCAATTATCACATTACAAGGTCCTTGAGAGACTACAATTAAAAACTGAAAATGTGATTGTAGAGAAGTAGAAAAAAAGGAACCATGATACTATTGACTTACCATACCCGCTCAAAAAAATATTTATTCATTTGTTTTTTTTAAAAATTGCTTTAAAAATGGTTCTAGGTTTTGAAAATTTTCTATATCAATCTGAAAAAAAAGAAAAAAGTATTAATATTTTTTAAAACATTTTATAATACAGTACACATATTTACATATTTATCAAAAAATATTTTTGCCTTATTTTTGCTGTTTTCAGAATACATTGCATTTCACTATAAATTGTGAAAGCAATTGCATTCATCATTTAACAGCGGGCAAAAAAAAAAATAACAATCTCAAAGATTGTATTAAAAAAGCCCAGAATCTCTTTTTACTTAAACTTAACAATATAGAAATGCATAATATTCTAAAAAAATATCATCTAATATCAATACTTATTTCTTTAAAATACCGTCTGATATTTTTGTTTCAGAAGTATAATCACTATATTATATCTCAAATAACTCCACAATACATCTGGTTCCATTTCCTTTAGGCCAAATAGTAATTTTAAAATTCTTTTTTGTTTAAATTTCCAATGGTAATCCAATAAAATTCTAAAGTTTAATTTGTACAGATCTCACCGATTCTCTGTAACATATTGGTTCCCGAAAGATTTATTAATAATTTATTAAGTCCACAATAGAATTGGTTACCTTTCCGCATGGCCAAATAGTAATTTAAAAAATCTTTTTTGAAAAAATTTCCAATGGCACTCCAATAACATTCCAAAATTTAAATTGTGCAGATGTTACCGATTTTCTCTAAATTTTTGGTTTTCGAAAGTTTCATTAAAAATTAAAAAAGTCCACATTACAATTGGTTATCTTTCCATTAGGCCAAATGATAATTTAAAAAATCTTTTTTTTTGAAAATTCCAATGGTAATGCAATAAAATGGTAAAATTGTTTTGTCCAGATCTTGCCAAGTCTCTCTAAAATTTAGGTTTCAGGAAGATTAGATAGGAATTTGCTAAATCAAAAGGCAAACGTTGCTTAAAAACCAATTGGGAATCATTACACAGTGTCCAGCCTTTTTCACATTTAAGATAAACTGTGTAATGTCCAGAAGTAACAGTAGGTCCTTCATGGAAAATTATTGCAACAGTTACAAAAGTTTTTCCTGAAATTGATAATTGCTGTCCTGTAAACTTCTTTTTTAAAGTATCCAATTTTGAACCATCAGCTCTACATCGTTGCATCATTAAAATTACATACTGTCCGTATTCCTTTAAAATTAAAGTTGAAAACATGTCAGATTTACACCCACCGCATTGCGTGCTATGATTAGCATCTTTAACTAATTTAGCAAAAGTGACTGTTTTACTCTCTGGCAATGTCAAATAAATAAACCTTTCATTATCAACATTAGAGCCACATATATTATAACAGTTTTCACAACTATGTTCCCATTTATAAGAGAGACCAAATAAATTATCAATGGCAACTTCTTCTTCTTCCAGTACCTGAAAAAAATACATCAAGAATTCCTGTGCATCTTGCTGTACATTTTGAGAAAACTGTGTTCGTCCTGAACATACATCTAAAAGTTTTCTAATTTCAGTAGCACTTTCTATTTTAGTTTTATCAATACTCAGCTTTTCAAAAAGGAGACTCAGCACAGAACAGAATTTTTTTCCCTGATTTACTATTATCTGCTCTTGCAAACTTTCCAGATAAAATGCAACATTCAGAACTACATTAGCGTAGCAGTTGACACCAGAGCTATTTTCAAAATGACATCCTACAACCTGTTCTTCTTTTTCCTTATTCTTTTTGCTTGCAATTACATCACTCCTCTTTTTTTTCCTCCTCTCTACATCTTCATTACAGATATTCTCATTTCTCCTTTTACGAGAAACTACACGTTTCTCCAACACAGGATACTGACCTAAATGAGGAGCATAGCTTCTTCTTAATCTATTATACTCCTTTACACAATTTGTATCAGCACTAACTTTTGAGTCATCAAAGTCTATCATGAATAAACCTGATAATGTTTTCACTCGTGACAAAGCAACATATGCCATACCTTCTTTGAACACAGTTGAACCAATGTTCACAAATGCACAATCTACAGTCAATCCTTGAGACTTGTGAATAGTTACAGCATATGCTAGCGAAAACGGAAACTGCTTGCTACGTACATATAAGTCTTTCACAAGCATGAAACGAACTGTACAACGACAAATGTCTTTAACTTCTTCTATCTGATCAAATTTTATTTTTAAACATTCAATTCCATCTTTTTTCTGATAATTAATAAAACCCACAACTCTTCCCATAGCTCCATTAACTAAACCTTTTTCAACATCCAAATTTCTCCTTAAAAATACTCTACAGTTCATGCAAACATATAGATTTTTTTCTAATCCAGCTGTTTTGGAAATGTTCTTCTCTAGTGAATCCAATTTATTTTTCAGTGTGCCTGTTAATGTGATAGTAATTCTTCCATCCTCAATTTTGTCCACTGCTTCCAATTTCCTGATCTCTTCCTTTTCCAATTTCAAAAGCTCCTCATTGAATATTGAGCATTCACGTAGAGTTGGCATTAAGCAGATGACACTTTTGTTTTCTGCAATGTTCTTGTATATCTTCTCTGCAACTATTTCTTCCTTTGGAAATAAATTATGTAGCAGCCGACTCTGTCATGCTTTTTTGCCAACTTCAGTGAGTAGTCCAATTCTGATATCTTTCAGAATACTTCCATATTCTTCATCGCTTGCCTCATATTAGTAGTAAGTTCCTTGTACTCAAAGAAGGACCAAATATTTGTATTTCCGATGCTTCCCAATGACTTCTTCGTGTCTTCATGTGTGACAGTATTAAACACTGGTTGTCCTTTAACTGGAGTAAGTTGCAAAAGATCTCCAAAAACTATGACGTGTTTTCCACCAAATAACATGTCATAGTCTGTCTTCAGAATTTGCTGCATTCTTAAATGCACAAAGGCAAGCATTAAGTTTGAAACCATGCTCACCTCATCAATAATGAGAACTTGCATCTTCTTCAATACTCTTGAAACTTCCAAGGATGCTTCTCCAGTTAGCTTGTTGTATTGTATTTTGTTCTCATGCTCCACTGGTAACATTAGCAAACGATGTAAAGTGATTCCTTTTATGTTATATGCTGCTAACCCAGTTGGAGCAGTAACCACACAAGACAAAGTAGAATCCGTTTTTTGCTGTAGGTAGCTTCTGATGACTTTAATTAGGAAACTTTTTCCAGTTCCAGCTTGTCCGCTTACATACATCCTGATTGGATGAAATGATGTGCATGAGCACTCTTTTTTTTCATGAAGAAATCCGTGATCAATTTTGTTTCTGATCTCTTCATAAATTTGTTGCTGCTCTTCATTCAGTTGTCTTTCCAAATTTTGTAAGTCTATAAATTCTTCTTGAGCTTGATTCATAGCCATTTCCACTTCATTCATGGCTATTGATGCTTCATTTTCAACGATTGGTTGTCCTAGGGGATCTTGACTGAGTGTTCCTGAACTTTGGCTGTCCTGAGAACTCTCTCTAGCTATTTCTGCTGCAATTGTAGTTTCCTGTTCAATTTCTTCATTTAACATTTGCAGATAACTTGAGAATGTACTGCATTGTATGCTGTCTTTGCAAGCATTAAAAGAATCTTCATAGCTTTGAAATTCTCCCAGTAGTTCATCCTCTGTACGCCATGGTTTAAACAACTGTAAAAGAGCCAAGTAGTAAAATTCCTTCTTGTCAGTAGTGTCGCAACTCAGCTTCCTGTGATTTATCAAACTTCCTTTTGTTTGCTTCACCAAACATCCTTCCTCACCAATGACTTTATATTTTCCATTGTTGATGTCTTCTGTGGCTTTCCGTGAATAAATGTAGTTCTGCAGCACTTCATAGAGAGACATGTTCTCCAGATGATGACTTCTCTTGGGATAATATGTGTCCAACATGTTTGATTTCAAAATATCTGTACTTTCTGGGTCATTCTCGGCCAAATATTCAATTTCTCCAACAGATTTCAGTACCCGATTTCTCATTGCTGTAAGGCCTAAACTTGCCCAAATTCTTCTTCTTGATTTCGAGTAGAGACTTGCAGATGATAACCTATCTGAACATTCGTAGGATCCAATTTCTCGATGCGATAACATCTTCAAACTGAAACTGTACAGCTTCTTACTGACAGTCTTCTCGTGAGAAATCTCTTCCCACATTTCCTTCAATTCTGTTTTTTCTGATTTCGTAATGTAAGACATTACATATCGAGCAACAGCAATGGAATTGTCAGCTACATACTGTATATCCATGTTAGCGTTCCACATGGATAAAATGACTGGGTTGTAGTCATTTATATTTTTTGATTCTTCTTTTCTTTTTAGGTTGTAGGTATTCTTAGGTGATTTTCTTGTGATAGTATGTCTCACAGCTGACATAAAACTGTTTACTCTTCCATTTGAAAGAACAGGTCTAGGAAATCCAAATCGACATTTAGTGTAGTATTTATCTTTGCTCTTGTATTTCCGTCGACAGTATTTTCCACACCGATGACTTTGGAAATGTAAAACTTGCTCCTTTAACTTTTTCTCTTCTGTGCTTTTTGGTATAGCACATGTTGCATATTCTTCAATGTAAGATACCACTGCTTCATCAGTATCTGTTCCAAACTTTGGGGCATCCTTGATCCACAACAGCATATGAATATGAGGAGCACCTCTTGCCTGGTACTCTTTTCTCCAAAAGAAATCCACTACTTCTCCTAGAGGTGGATTTTTTTTATTGCAGATGAAGGACATCATAGCCTCAAATCTATGATTGAAATATCTGCAAACATTAACCGGATCCAATGAGCACAGTTCTCCTGCTGTCTTGTATTCGATGTTTTCAATGTTTGAATTTGCCTCTCGTAGAAAATCCAGTAAATCATCCCAAGCGTACTCGGCACAGCTTAGGGTAACGAACCATGTTGGTGTTCCTAAATTCCGTAACATGCATTTTAATTCACCATGGCGTCTGTACCAATATTCATTTGTCCCACGCTGACAAGCCATCAGATTGATCAGTTGTGTTTCCAAATGATCATCTCGGTGCTGCACTTTCTCCATAAAATCCTTAGCAGACACATTTTGTAAATGTACTCCACTTTTTAAAATGTGATTTACTGCATAAGACAGTGCAGACAAATCGCTTTCAAATAAAAGATGGAACAAATAAGGAATACTTTGTCGAAATCTGGGATCTTCAGCATATAGTCGTGTAGTCCGATACTCAGAAGCTGGAATCTGTTCCGGACGTTCATCGTATCGTCCTCCTTTTCCTTTAGGAAACAGCTGGGGAAAACATCGAGCTTCCAAGCTCTCCTCCCATACACTCACGGGAGTTCCTTTTGCTTTCTTCATCTGAAAGAGATCAATATTGTCTCCCATAACTTCTTTTGAATGAAGAGGATGTATGCTAAAATGTTCATAAATTTCTTCTTCCTTTGACTTGTCCACTTTTTCAATTTGTCCAGTTGGTGTTTCTGTGTCTTCTTGTAAATCTTCTTCTTCTTCTTCTTCTATATAAATTGATTCATACCATTTGTTATTCCTTTTCAAATACAAATTTGCTCTTTGTACTTTCCGCACATCTACCAGCTCCTGCCAAATCTTCTTATTCTTTGTAGGTACACCATTAACCAGAATAATTAATGGTTCAGTTTCAAAAGTATCCGCATCAATAGTTTCCATATTTTTTTTCAAATCCAAGGGCAAATACACCACTCTACCTTTTAAACCTCTCAGTAAATCTGAAGGAGGTAATTTACCAGTTTTGGGCTCCATACGTACTATGGTCTGGAACGGATGAACACATTGAATGAGTATAGACTCATATGTATTTAATTCAGAAAGTTCAGCAGGAATAGCATCCAATTCTAAATTATTATGTACAGCTCTGGTCGGCATTCTATTTTCCTCTAACTTGTTGTAACAGTATTTACAAATACGCTGATCTTCACCCAATTCAAAACAATTTTCAAGAAATATATATGTGGCAAAATCCTTCCACTTATAATTATCTTCATTTTCACTCTTTCTGTAGAGATCAACATTCCTAGTTTGTTTTCTATAATGAGTTCTGCGGCAACAAATACAAGTAAAATTTGGTCTTTCATTAGAGATTATTGCAAATTTTGTTATGTGATCATTAAATGTCTTACTTACAGAGGGTTCTACATTCTCTTCCACTTCCTCCTCATTTACTGTGTCCTTCTCTGCACTGTTTTGTTCAGGACCAAAGTAACAAAACTGAATTTCATCAACAACCTTCTCTACATCTGATACCGTTCCTCGGAACAGAGCCCTATTCAATTCATTTAACTTTATTGCTGGACTTTTAGCAAAACACAACCGTCTCACAAACTTTCTCATTTCAGTATGATGAACAGCCAGCATCCTAAAATGATGGAAAACACTATTACACACTTTTCTAGATAGACAAGCCAGAGAATGACCCTTCAAACCAGTATTCTCTCTCACTCTGCATGGATCCAGACTTTGAAGCACCTTAATCTTCTGTTTTATACTTTTTTTACTATATTCTCTTAGAAACTCACGAAATTTATCAATAGATTCCTGACGCACAGTGCAAATACTACTACAATTCCAAGTGTACACTGGGGCTTTAGGACGTCTCCCCATAGCCTCATCTGCCATCACTTGTACCTCATCTCTTGGAACCATTATCTCCTTCTCCATTATGCAACCATTTTTCACTTCGTAAGCACGACCTCTGGTGTCAACTGCATGCAGCAAACTATTACTTTGAAAATAGCTCTCTTCATTAAAAAAAGGTTCACTACTTGAACTATGCATCCACTTTCCTAAAAACACTTTACAAAAGTTTGTTCTGTTCACTACTCTTTTCCTTTTGCTATGTGATTTCAGTACATTAACCATTTTGTCTAATGTACGCATCCTATTCAAAATTAAAATGAATAGTTTCCTTTTTAATTCTAATGCCTTTGCTGCAATGGCTTCAATTTCTTTTTTTCTCTTATAAAACTTAGCCTTTTGCTTATATTTCTTCACATCCTTTATCAAATTGGACATAACTCTTCTCTGAAACATTTTTCTACGTATCTCTTTAAACGCTGTTTTTCTGTTTATGTAAATCTTTTCAGTTGCAGAAGGTATATTTGCATTAACTAAATTCTCAATTTTTTCCTGTCCTTTTCTTTTCAAAACATTCTTTCCAGTGCAGACATTTTGTACATTTTTCCTTTTTTTCAATATGTTTTTTAGAAATTGTTTTGTCTGCTTACCAGAAGATTTTTTCTTTTTCCCAACATGAGCATCTTCTACTAACTTAGGTCCTCCAGTTGTCTTCAAATATAGGTTTTTTTTGTGGTCTTTTTTAACTCTGGATTTTGTAGGCATCTTAAATTTTGTTCACTGCTCTTCAGCAATACCTGAAAAAAACTAAAAAAAAAATCCTTTATTTTATTTAAATATATTACTACATTTCTTTTCACAATAGTCACAAAACGTAATTTCTTTGCCAATTTGAAAACACACTTACTACTCTTTTTTTTGGCAAGTGATAATCACTTTTACAGACTGACACATTATAAATCCACTTTTCAGATTTTTTAAAAAGCACATGTCCAAACTGCTTTTTCAGACCACCACCATGTGTAACCTGGGTGACTGCCTACACTCCAGCAAGGGCAACCAGCCTTAGTGATGCTGAATGTATTTGCATTACTGACTGAAACCTCAAACCCCACTCGCTTGTAAATACTGTGCATGATTCCACATGGTAAGCAGCTGGGTGTGTGCTAAGAGTCTGCTTCTGCACCAAAAAATGTCTCCCCCTTTTTCCTACTAATGCAAATGTAAAATCACCAGAGTAGTACACAATAAATCTCTGCCTGTAATTCCTATATGCACACAGAGTCATGTTTTCACATTAGTCACAAAACGAAATTTCTTTGCCAATTTGAAAGCACACTTACTGCTCTTTTTTTTGGCAAGTGATAATCACTTTTACAGACTGACACATTATGAATCCACTTTTCAGATTTTTTAAAAAGCCCGTGTCCAGACTGCTTTTTCAGACCACCACCATGTGTAACCTGGGTGACTGCCTACATACCAGCAAGGGCAACCAGCCTTAGTGATGCTGAATGTATTTGCATTACAGACTGAAACCTCAAACCCCACTCGCTTGTAAATACTGTGCATGATTCTACATGGAAAGCAGCTGGGTGTGTGCTAAGAGTCTGCTTCTGCACCAAAAAATGGCTCCCCCTTTTTCCTACTAATGCAACTGTGAAATCACCAGAGCAAAACGCAATAAATCTCTGCCTGTAATTCCTATATGCACACAGAGTCATGTTTTCACATTAGTCACAAAACAAAATTTCTTTGCCAATTTGAAAGCACACTTACTGCTCTTTTTTTTGGCAAGTGATAATCACTTTTACAGACTGACACATTATGAATCCACTTTTCAGATTCTTAAAAAAGCACATGTCCAAACTGCTTTTTCAGACCACCACTATGTGTATCCTGGGTGACTGCCTACATACCAGCAAGGGCAACCAGCCTTAGTAATGCTGAATGTATTTGCATTACTGACTGAAACCTCAAACCCCACTCGCTTGTAAATACTGTGCATGATTCCACATGGAAAGCAGCTGGGTGTGTGCTAAGAGTCTGCTTCTGCACCAAAAAATGGCTCCCCCTTTTTCCTACTAATGCAAATGTAAAATCACCAGAGTAGTACACAATAAATCTCTGCCTGTAATACCTATATGCACACAGAGTCATGTTTTCACATTAGTCAAAAAACGAAATTTCTTTGCCAATTTGAAAGCACACTTACTGCTCTTTTTTTTGGCAAGTGATAATCACTTTTACAGACTGACACATTATGAATCCACTTTTCAGATTCTTAAAAAAGCACATGTCCAAACTGCTTTTTCAGACCACCACCATGTGTATCCTGGGTGACTGCCTACATACCAGCAAGGGCAACTAGCCTTAGTAATGCTGAATGTATTTGCATTACAGACTGAAACCTCAAACCCCACTCGCTTGTAAATACTGTGCATGATTCTACATGGAAAGCAGCTGGGTGTGTGCTAAGAGTCTGCTTCTGCACCAAAAAATGGCTCCCCCTTTTTCCTACTAATGCAACTGTGAAATCACCAGAGCAAAACGCAATAAATCTCTGCCTGTAATTCCTATATGCACACAGAGTCATGTTTTCACATTAGTCACAAAACAAAATTTCTTTGCCAATTTGAAAGCACACTTACTGCTCTTTTTTTTGGCAAGTGATAATCACTTTTACAGACTGACACATTATGAATCCACTTTTCAGATTCTTAAAAAAGCACATGTCCAAACTGCTTTTTCAGACCACCACTATGTGTATCCTGGGTGACTGCCTACATACCAGCAAGGGCAACCAGCCTTAGTAATGCTGAATGTATTTGCATTACTGACTGAAACCTCAAACCCCACTCGCTTGTAAATACTGTGCATGATTCCACATGGAAAGCAGCTGGGTGTGTGCTAAGAGTCTGCTTCTGCACCAAAAAATGGCTCCCCCTTTTTCCTACTAATGCAAATGTAAAATCACCAGAGTAGTACACAATAAATCTCTGCCTGTAATACCTATATGCACACAGAGTCATGTTTTCACATTAGTCAAAAAACGAAATTTCTTTGCCAATTTGAAAGCACACTTACTGCTCTTTTTTTTGGCAAGTGATAATCACTTTTACAGACTGACACATTATGAATCCACTTTTCAGATTCTTAAAAAAGCACATGTCCAAACTGCTTTTTCAGACCACCACCATGTGTATCCTGGGTGACTGCCTACATACCAGCAAGGGCAACTAGCCTTAGTAATGCTGAATGTATTTGCATTACAGACTGAAACCTCAAACCCCACTCGCTTGTAAATACTGTGCATGATTCCACAAGGAAAGCAGCTGGGTGTGTGCTAAGAGTCTGCTTCTGCACCAAAAAATGGCTCCCCCTTTTTCCTACTAATGCAACTGTGAAATCACCAGAGCAAAACGCAATAACTCTCTACCAGTAATTCCTATATGCACACAGAGTCATGTTTTCACATTAGTCACAAAACGAAATTTCTTTGCCAATTTGAAAGCACACTTACTGCTCTTTTTTTTGGCAAGTGACAATCACTTTTACAGACTGACACATTATGAATCCACTTTTCAGATTCTTAAAAAAGCACATGTCCAGACTGCTTTTTCAGACCAGCACCATTTGTAACCTGGGTGACTGCCTACATACCAGCAAGGGCAACCAGCCTTAGTGATGCTGAATGTATTTGCATTACAGACTGAAACCTCAAACCCCACTCGCTTGTAAATACTGTGCATGATTCCACATGGAAAGCAGCTGGGTGTGTGCTAAGAGTCTGCTTCTGCACCAAAAAATGGCTCCCCCCTTTTCCTACTAATGCGACTGTGAAATCACCAGAGCAAAACGCAATAAATCTCTACCTGTAATTCCTATATGCACACAGAGTCATGTTTTCACATTAGTCACAAAACGAAATTTCTTTGCCAATTTGAAAGCACACTTAGTGCTCTTTTTTTTGACAAGTGACAATCACTTTTACAGACTGACACATTATGAATCCACTTTTCAGATGTTTTAAAAAGCCCATGTCCAGACTGCTTTTTCAGACCACCACCATGTGTAACCTGGGTGACTGCCTACATACCAGCAAGGGCAACCAGCCTTAGTGATGCTGAATGTATTTCGATTACAGACTGAAACCTCAAACCCCACTCGCTTGTAAATACTGTGCATGATTCTACATGGAAAGCAGCTGGGTGTGTGCTAAGAGTCTGCTTCTGCACCAAAAAATGGCTCCCCCTTTTTCCTACTAATGCAACTGTGAAATCACCAGAGTAGTACACAATAAATCTCTGCCTGTAATTCCTATATGCACACAGAGTCATGTTTTCACATTAGTCACAAAACGAAATTTCTTTGCCAATTTGAAAGCACACTTAGTGCTCTTTTTTTTGACAAGTGACAATCACTTTTACAGACTGACACATTATGAATCCACTTTTCAGATTCTTAAAAAGCACATGTCCAGACTGCTTTTCAGACCACCACCATGTGTAACCTGGGTGACTGCCTACACACCAGCAAGGGCAACCAGCCTTAGTGATGCTGAATGTATTTGCATTACTGACTGAAACCTCAAACCCCACTCGCTTGTAAATACTGTGCATGATTCTACATGGAAAGCAGCTGGGTGTGTGCTAAGAGTCTGCTTCTGCACCAAAAAATGGCTCCCCCTTTTTCCTACTAATGCAACTGTGAAATCACCAGAGCAAAACGCAATAAATCTCTGCCTGTAATTCCTATATGCACACAGAGTCATGTTTTCACATTAGTCACAAAACGAAATTTCTTTGCCAATTTGAAAGCACACTTAGTGCTCTCTTTTTTGACAAGTGACAATCACTTTTACAGACTGACACATTATGAATCCACTTTTCAGATTCTTAAAAAGCACATGTCCAGACTGCTTTTTCAGACCACCACCATGTGTAACCTGGGTGACTGCCTACATACCAGCAAGGGCAACCAGCCTTAGTGATGCTGAATGTATTTGCATTACAGACTGAAACCTCAAACCCCACTCGCTTGTAAATACTGTGCATGATTCTACATGGAAAGCAGCTGGGTGTGTGCTAAGAGTCTGCTTCTGCACCAAAAAATGGCTCCCCCTTTTTCCTACTAATGCAACTGTGAAATCACCAGAGCAAAACGCAATAAATCTCTACCTGTAATTCCAATATGCACACAGAGTCATGTTTTCACATTAGTCACAAAACGAAATTTCTTTGCCAATTTGAAAGCACACTTAGTGCTCTTTTTTTTGACAAGTGACAATCACTTTTACAGACTGACACATTATGAATCCACTTTCCAGATTCTTAAAAAGCACATGTCCAGACTGCTTTTTCAGTCCACCACCATGTGTAACCTGGGTGACTGCCTACATACCAGCAAGGGCAACCAGCCTTAGTGATGCTGAATGTATTTGCATTACAGACTGAAACCTCCAACCCCACTCACTTGTAAATACTGTGCATGATTCTACATGGAAAGCAGCTGGGTGTGTGCTAAGAGTCTGCTTCTGCACCAAAAAATGGCTCCCCCTTTTTCCTACTAATGCAACTGTGAAATCACCAGAGCAAAACGCAATAAATCTCTACCTGTAATTCCTATTTGCACACAGAGTCATGTTTTCACATTAGTCAAAAAACGAAATTTCTTTGCCAATTTGAAAGCACACTTACTGCTCTTTTTTTTGACAAGTGATAATCACTTTTACAGACTGACACATTATGAATCCACTTTTCAGATTCTTAAAAAAGCACATGTCCAGACTGCTTTTTCAGTCCACCACCATGTGTAACCTGGGTGACTGCCTACATACCAGCAAGGGCAACCAGCCTTAGTGATGCTGAATGTATTTGCATTACAGACTGAAACCTCAAACCCCACTCGCTTGTAAATACTGTGCATGATTCTACATGGAAAGCAGCTGGGTGTGTGCTAAGAGTCTGCTTCTGCACCAAAAAATGGCTCTCCCTTTTTCCTACTAATGCAAATATAAAATTACCAGAGTAGTACACAATAAATCTCTGCCTATATTTCCCAACATGTGTAACCTGGGTGACTGCCTACATTCCAGCAAGGGCAACCAGCCTTAGTGATGCTGAATGTATTTGCATTACTGAGTCCAACCTCAAACCCTTAAACTATTCTTTTATTATACCAGTACACCTTAATTTATTGTGAAAACATAGTCCATATTATTTTACATGTTCCTCACATTTAAATTTCTCCCAAAACAGAAAATAATAAACACAACTTCAACAAAAGGAATTGCATTTCTATTATTCATTTCTTAATTTACCATATACATCCCCTCTCAAACTCTAAACTCACCTTTAAAATTAGTTAGTTGTGAAAGAAATGTGGCACTCAAACAGCAGATTATCAGAGCCAGGATCTCTGTTCTCTACACCTCTCTCCTCTCAGCAGAACCAGATAATGGCAAAGTTTCCCTCTATTTTTCCACACATATACATGTTAGTTTCAAATCTCAGTGCTTGCCCCTTTTTTTCAAATGTAATCACACATTTCTATTGGTTGAAAACCCAACCCTTTTCCAAAAGTACCCTTCCCCCAACTTGACTTCTGCCTAGTACCCTTCCCCCAACTTGACTTCTGCCTGCTACCATAGCAACAGCTCATGGAACACTGCTGTGTGGAGTCAGGTCAGAAGTTTGCCAAACAATGTTTCAATTCCACAGAGCAAGAGTGCTTGACTTTTCTAACCTAACAGCAAATCCATAGTACTGTTCTTTGGTAACACATTTTTCTGTACCAATACAAAACATGCTTCTATTAATTTACACATACAGCCTAGTTTTTATTCTAGAATGGTATGAAACAGCCAATCAGTTCTTTTTTTTTTGAAAAAAATATGTATGCCTCCATTTCCAAACTGTCTTTCTTTTCATATTGCCATTCTACTGAAAGACACCTCCTGAGTGCATCCAGTTCTCCTTTGAAGATGTTCACAGTGTGGATTGTAGGGCACAGCTATGTCTTCTGGAGTGAAAAGTATGCAGAGAAAACAGATATGGTGAGAGACCTTGCTTTGCCAAATGTAGACATTAAATGGATTGGTCAGAGAGGGTTAAAGTGGCACCAATTGATGCCATTGGTGAAATCCTTCATGCACATCCAACACCCTGACCTCATAATAGTGCACTGTGGTGGCAATGACCTAGGCACTTTGACTGGGGTAGGTCTGGAAATGCTTATGAAGGAGACCTTTGCACAACTGTTTTCACTTTTCCCTAAAACTGCCTTTGTGTTTTCTAACATATGCCAAAGGCAAAAATGGAACTGGTCCAATCATTTCTGTCCGCAGATTGACAAAGCAAGAAAGCACGTCAACAAATCTGTTTCTGCTTTCCTCCGTGACTATGGTATGGGTTCCATTTACCACAACAACTTGCGTTTCGACATGCAAGACATTTATAGAGGAGATGGTGTGCACTTCAATGATGAAGGGAACAGAGTCTTCCTCTTGAACCTTAGACTCTGCATCGGTACTTACTTGTAGGTACCACTAAAAAATAACTTCATAAACACAACGGCTCTTTTTAGAGCCCCCTAATATCTAAACTCTTAAATCTGCCTTTCATTTCTTTTATTTATTTTTTTGTTACCGTACGCTTACCGTACGCGTACCCCGTGATTTTTTTAAAAATCAATAAATGTTTTCTTTGTACTTTTCTGTCCTTCTTTGACCCCCTCACAAATGTAAGGGGGTCTGTAACTCTCCTCCTTGCCCCCTTTTCTTGTTATCACTCTTTTTTTTCTGAGTGAAACACACGAAATGGCGGCCGCCGCTTCCTGGTTTCGGCCGATTCGAATGTTTACTAAGATCTAAGAGCCAATCAGAATCGCGCTCGCGCACGCCACCGTACGCGTACGGTAAGCGTACGGTAAGCGTACCGTAAGCTGGCTCAGATATATATATTGATTTAAAGGCTATTTTCTCAGGACCTACTGAACAGATTTACACCAGACCTACAAAAGGCACTTCCTTGACCTGAGGACTACCTCTCTGCCAAATTTCTAGTAATTCTGTTCAGCCGTTCGGGCTGTAGCCCTGTCTAAAGGTCCTATGGAAAAATGCATGGGAAAAACGCGTTTTGGGACCCCCCTTTTATCTCAGCCCCCGCTTGACGAATCCCCCCGAGACTTTCAGGGTAGGAGCGGAGCGTAGCGCCCCACCTATTTTGAAAATTTTTCGAGGATTCGTCGACCGGTGCCAAAGTTATTCAAAATAGAATGATGCGGATTTCCTATGGAAACGTGGTCCTAACTATAACTACCTACTGGCGACCGCCAGTAGGTAATATATATATATATATATATATATGAGGATTCCGCTTTTCCCATAGGGAAGTTTTTTCCTCGTGCACTCCCGTGTAATGAAATCAAGGGAACCAACACCGGGTTTTCAATCAAATTTCCATGCGTTTATTACAACATCCAGCAAAGCCTTACGCGTTTCGGTCTCTACGGAGACCTTGCTCACAGGTAAAGTTTTCGATTGAAATTGTGCTTTTTAAATCAGAAGACAAACGGAAAAACCAATAGGGTTACATCACTTCCTGTAAGTTCTACAGGCATTATGGGACATGTAGTTTGTTCAACAAATTTCAGAAATCATACGCAAACATTGATTATGTCTTTTAACACACAAAAGGGAAACAAGAGTTACTTTATAATTAAGAAGTAAATGCATTTAACTCAAGCATTAGTTATCGTCCTTGTTGACATTGAAAAAATAAGATTCCAAATCCATCAATTTATATCAAGGCCTTCCAGTGGGCGTGTCTGGTTTACATTACTAATTTTTATCATCAATTAGAATGCTCCTGTGAGCGTATGCCTATATTTATCCAAATTATTATCAAACAATAAGAAAAGAATTGTGTGTTAAATTGAAAATAAAGATCAAGCCCTCTAGTGGGCGAAACATTCCACATCGCGATGCATGTGGTAACATGTTCACTGTGCCAAATAAACAATTGTTCAACCATGTCCCAATTGAAAAAAAATGGGTTTTTTTTTTGTGATAGAGTTTAAGAAAATATTAAAAAAGAGAGTAGGCATCATTCACTGTCTGATAAATGTCTTTACAAGTGGCAGTGTAATTCTTCATCTTGATTATGGCCATATGGGCTCAAGGTCCGAAAGTTCATGATATGTTTGGACTCTTTTTGTCTCATCACCAATTCGCGGTCTCCGCCTCTTTTGTTTGGTCCAACACTTTCAATACCATAAAATTTAAGAGATTTCCAATCACCTTTGTGTTCCTTCTCCATGTGTCTCTCGGCCTCCTACAAAACATTCCGTATGGAGAATTTCTCCGAATTAAAAGAATCTGTTCGAATGAGAACGATTGGCAAGAACAAAAGAAACTATCCATAAATAGATTTTTAAAACGAAAATATAACCCAGCTTGGATACAAATTGCTTCCAATCGTTCTACAATGATCAACAGAACGGATTTACTGATGGATAAACAACAATCATCAAAAGATGAATCAGACAAAATACGTTTCATTACCACCCATTCAACGGGCAACCAAGCAATCACGAGGATTCTTAAAAAGAACTGGCATATTCTCCATATGGACCCCATAGTATCTCAAATTGTGGGAGACCACCTCAATGTAATGTATCGAAGGGCAAAAAACCTGAAGGACAAATTGATCCATAGTCATTTTCATGAACCAAAAAAACCGGAGGTATGGTGTAGACCAAAAGGATTCTACAAATGTTCAGGATGCAAAGTTTGTTGCATCGCGAAAACAACGAAGGAACTGCAGATGGCAAACAACAAAATATGGAAAATTGAACAACTGATTAACTGCAAAACACAGTACGTTGTGTATGCCCTTGAATGCCCATGCCTTAAGAAATATATTGGAAGTACAAAAAAAGAACTTAAATTACGGATTTTGGAGCATGTTCGTGCTACAATCAACTCTGATCGCAGCAACGCTATGGCAAGACACATGGAGAAGGAACACAAAGGTGATTGGAAATCTCTTAAATTTTATGGTATTGAAAGTGTTGGACCAAACAAAAGAGGCGGAGACCGCAAATTGGTGATGAGACAAAAAGAGTCCAAACATATCATGAACTTTCGGACCTTGAGCCCATATGGCCATAATCAAGATGAAGAATTACACTGCCACTTGTAAAGACATTTATCAGACAGTGAATGATGCCTACTCTCTTTTTTAATATTTTCTTAAACTCTATCACAAAAAAAAACCCCATTTTTTTTCAATTGGGACATGGTTGAACAATTGTTTATTTGGCACAGTGAACATGTTACCACATGCATCGCGATGTGGAATGTTTCGCCCACTAGAGGGCTTGATCTTTATTTTCAATTTAACACACAATTCTTTTCTTATTGTTTGATAATAATTTGGATAAATATAGGCATACGCTCACAGGAGCATTCTAATTGATGATAAAAATTAGTAATGTAAACCAGACACGCCCACTGGAAGGCCTTGATATAAATTGATGGATTTGGAATCTTATTTTTTCAATGTCAACAAGGACGATAACTAATGCTTGAGTTAAATGCATTTACTTCTTAATTATAAAGTAACTCTTGTTTCCCTTTTGTGTGTTAAAAGACATAATCAATGTTTGCGTATGATTTCTGAAATTTGTTGAACAAACTACATGTCCCATAATGCCTGTAGAACTTACAGGAAGTGATGTAACCCTATTGGTTTTTCCGTTTGTCTTCTGATTTAAAAAGCACAATTTCAATCGAAAACTTTACCTGTGAGCAAGGTCTCCGTAGAGACCGAAACGCGTAAGGCTTTGCTGGATGCTGTAATAAACGCATGGAAATTTGATTGAAAACCCGGTGTTGGTTCCCTTGATTTCATTACACGGGAGTGCACGAGGAAAAAACTTCCCTATGGGAAAAGCGGAATCCTTTACTTCGCAGCGGGTCCTGCTGCGCCTCGCGTGCACCGCCTGAGAGAACCCGGAAGCCTCCGAACTTGGGCCAGACTGAATGAATATATATATATATATATATATATATCGAGTCCAATCCCACTTCAAAGAAACGGGCCGACACATGCTCAGTGGAGAAGGTGGATTTATTGCGATGGTTTCCCAGTTCAAAGTCCTGTTAAAATGGTGAAACGCTGGGCAGACGCGTTTCAGCCTTGCGGCTTTCCTCAGTGCCCGCTTCACTTTGATAGTGTTCTGCCTGGGGGATTGTATTTGAGGGTAGATAGTACTTCCCTCATTGGAGCATATTGCTCTTGACCCCGCCTCTCTCAGCCTTTGACTCCGCCACTCCTGCTGTGATCCGTCTCGGGTTTTCATGTCCCACGCTGTGATTGCAGATACAGTGATCTGCTTTTTCATACACCAAGTGGTGTCCCATTGCTGGCTGCGTGTTGCAATCATCCTCCGGCAGTCAAGGCAGGGTGCAATGATGTCATCTCCATTTTCAGCCACCTTAAAGCAGCATACTGCTACTTCTTCTCTCCCCGTGTGGTCCCTTGCTCAGGTGAGTATCTGAAACCAGCTGGGGGGGCACGCGCTTGTGTCTTCCAAACACCAAACCAAACTGATGCAAGCCGAGCGCGTGCTCCTGACCGAGAAGGCGTGTCGGTAAACGGTGCCTGCTACCGGTACAATATCGAGTCCAATCCCACTTCAAAGAAACGGGCCGACACATGCTCAGTGGAGAAGATGGATTTATTGCGATGGTTTCCCAGTTCAAAGTCCTGTTAAAATGGTGAAACGCTGGGCAGACGCGTTTCAGCCTTGCGGCTTTCCTCAGTGCCCGCTTCACTTTGATAGTGTTCTGCCTGGGGGATTGTATTTGAGGGTAGATAGTACTTCCCTCATTGGAGCATATTGCTCTTGACCCCGCCTCTCTCAGCCTTTGACTCCGCCACTCCTGCTGTGATACCTCTCGGGTTTTCATGTCCCACGCTGTGATTGCAGATACAGTGATCTGCTTTTTCATACACCAAGTGGTGTCCCATTGCTGGCTGCGTGTTGCAATCATCCTCCGGCAGTCAAGGCAGGGTGCAATGATGTCATCTCCATTTTCAGCCACCTTAAAGCAGCATACTGCTACTTCTTCTCTCCCCGTGTGGTCCCTTGCTCAGGTGAGTATCTGAAACCAGCTGGGGGGGCACGCGCTTGTGTCTTCCAAACACCAAACCAAACTGATGCAAGCCGAGCGCGTGCTCCTGACCGAGAAGGCGTGTCGGTAAACGGTGCCTGCTACCGGTACAATATCGAGTCCAATCCCACTTCAAAGAAACGGGCCGCCACATGCTCAGTGGAGAAGATGGATTTATTGCGATGGTTTCCCAGTTCAAAGTCCTGTTAAAATGGTGAAACGCTGGGCAGACGCGTTTCAGCCTTGCGGCTTTCCTCAGTGCCCGCTTCACTTTGATAGTGTTCTGCCTGGGAGATTGTATTTGAGGGTAGATAGTACTTCCCTCATTGGAGCATATTGCTCTTGACCCCGCCTCTCTCAGCCTTTGACTCCGCCACTCCTGCTGTGATCCGTCTCGGGTTTTCATGTCCCACGCTGTGATTGCAGATACAGTGATCTGCTTTTTCATACACCAAGTGGTGTCCCATTGCTGGCTGCGTGTTGCAATCATCCTCCGGCAGTCAAGGCAGGGTGCAATGATGTCATCTCCATTTTCAGCCACCTTAAAGCAGCATACTGCTACTTCTTCTCTCCCCGTGTGGTCCCTTGCTCAGGTGAGTATCTGAAACCAGCTGGGGGGGCACGCGCTTGTGTCTTCCAAACACCAAACCAAACTGATGCAAGCCGAGCGCGTGCTCCTGACCGAGAAGGCGTGTCGGTAAACGGTGCCTGCTACCGGTACAATATCGAGTCCAATCCCACTTCAAAGAAACGGGCCGACACATGCTCAGTGGAGAAGATGGATTTATTGCGATGGTTTCCCAGTTCAAAGTCCTGTTAAAATGGTGAAACGCTGGGCAGACGCGTTTCAGCCTTGCGGCTTTCCTCAGTGCCCGCTTCACTTTGATAGTGTTCTGCCTGGGGGATTGTATTTGAGGGTAGATAGTACTTCCCTCATTGGAGCATATTGCTCTTGACCCCGCCTCTCTCAGCCTTTGACTCCGCCACTCCTGCTGTGATCCGTCTCGGGTTTTCATGTCCCACGCTGTGATTGCAGATACAGTGATCTGCTTTTTCATACACCAAGTGGTGTCCCATTGCTGGCTGCGTGTTGCAATCATCCTCCGGCAGTCAAGGCAGGGTGCAATGATGTCATCTCCATTTTCAGCCACCTTAAAGCAGCATACTACTACTTCTTCTCTCCCCGTGTGGTCCCTTGCTCAGGTGAGTATCTGAAACCAGCTGGGGGGGCACGCGCTTGTGTCTTCCAAACACCAAACCAAACTGATGCAAGCCGAGCGCGTGCTCCTGACCGAGAAGGCGTGTCGGTAAACGGTGCCTGCTACCGGTACAATATCGAGTCCAATCCCACTTCAAAGAAACGGGCCGACACATGCTCAGTGGAGAAGATGGATTTATTGCGATGGTTTCCCAGTTCAAAGTCCTGTTAAAATGGTGAAACGCTGGGCAGACGCGTTTCAGCCTTGCGGCTTTCCTCAGTGCCCGCTTCACTTTGATAGTGTTCTGCCTGGGGGATTGTATTTGAGGGTAGATAGTACTTCCCTCATTGGAGCATATTGCTCTTGACCCCGCCTCTCTCAGCCTTTGACTCCGCCACTCCTGCTGTGATCCGTCTCGGGTTTTCATGTCCCACGCTGTGATTGCAGATACAGTGATCTGCTTTTTCATACACCAAGTGGTGTCCCATTGCTGGCTGCGTGTTGCAATCATCCTCCGGCAGTCAAGGCAGGGTGCAATGATGTCATCTCCATTTTCAGCCACCTTAAAGCAGCATACTGCTACTTCTTCTCTCCCCGTGTGGTCCCTTGCTCAGGTGAGTATCTGAAACCAGCTGGGGGGGCACGCGCTTGTGTCTTCCAAACACCAAACCAAACTGATGCAAGCCGAGCGCGTGCTCCTGACCGAGAAGGCGTGTCGGTAAACGGTGCCTGCTACCGGTACAATATCGAGTCCAATCCCACTTCAAAGAAACGGGCCGACACATGCTCAGTGGAGAAGATGGATTTAGTGCGATGGTTTCCCAGTTCAAAGTCCTGTTAAAATGGTGAAACGCTGGGCAGACGCGTTTCAGCCTTGCGGCTTTCCTCAGTGCCCGCTTCACTTTGATAGTGTTCTGCCTGGGGGATTGTATTTGAGGGTAGATAGTACTTCCCTCATTGGAGCATATTGCTCTTGACCCCGCCTCTCTCAGCCTTTGACTCCGCCACTCCTGCTGTGATCCCTCTCGGGTTTTCATGTCCCACGCTGTGATTGCAGATACAGTGATCTGCTTTTTCATACACCAAGTGGTGTCCCATTGCTGGCTGCGTGTTGCAATCATCCTCCGGCAGTCAAGGCAGGGTGCAATGATGTCATCTCCATTTTCAGCCACCTTAAAGCAGCATACTGCTACTTCTTCTCTCCCCGTGTGGTCCCTTGCTCAGGTGAGTATCTGAAACCAGCTGGGGGGGCACGCGCTTGTGTCTTCCAAACACCAAACCAAACTGATGCAAGCCGAGCGCGTGCTCCTGACCGAGAAGGCGTGTCGGTAAACGGTGCCTGCTACCGGTACAATATCGAGTCCAATCCCACTTCAAAGAAACGGGCCGACACATGCTCAGTGGAGAAGATGGATTTATTGCGATGGTTTCCCAGTTCAAAGTCCTGTTAAAATGGTGAAACGCTGGGCAGACGCGTTTCAGCCTTGCGGCTTTCCTCAGTGCCCGCTTCACTTTGATAGTGTTCTGCCTGGGAGATTGTATTTGAGGGTAGATAGTACTTCCCTCATTGGAGCATATTGCTCTTGACCCCGCCTCTCTCAGCCTTTGACTCCGCCACTCCTGCTGTGATCCGTCTCGGGTTTTCATGTCCCACGCTGTGATTGCAGATACAGTGATCTGCTTTTTCATACACCAAGTGGTGTCCCATTGCTGGCTGCGTGTTGCAATCATCCTCCGGCAGTCAAGGCAGGGTGCAATGATGTCATCTCCATTTTCAGCCACTTTAAAGCAGCATACTACTACTTCTTCTCTCCCCGTGTGGTCCCTTGCTCAGGTGAGTATCTGAAACCAGCTGGGGGGGCACGCGCTTGTGTCTTCCAAACACCAAACCAAACTGATGCAAGCCGAGCGCGTGCTCCTGACCGAGAAGGCGTGTCGGTAAACGGTGCCTGCTACCGGTACAATATCGAGTCCAATCCCACTTCAAAGAAACGGGCCGACACATGCTCAGTGGAGAAGATGGATTTATTGCGATGGTTTCCCAGGTCAAAGTCCTGTTAAAATGGTGAAACGCTGGGCAGACGCGTTTCAGCCTTGCGGCTTTCCTCAGTGCCCGCTTCACTTTGATAGTGTTCTGTCTGGGGGATTGTATTTGAGGGTAGATAGTACTTCCCTCATTGGAGCATATTGCTCTTGACCCCGCCTCTCTCAGCCTTTGACTCCGCCACTCCTGCTGTGATCCGTCTCGGGTTTTCATGTCCCACGCTGTGATTGCAGATACAGTGATCTGCTTTTTCATACACCAAGTGGTGTCCCATTGCTGGCTGCGTGTTGCAATCATCCTCCGGCAGTCAAGGCAGGGTGCAATGATGTCATCTCCATTTTCAGCCACCTTAAAGCAGCATACTACTACTTCTTCTCTCCCCGTGTGGTCCCTTGCTCAGGTGAGTATCTGAAACCAGCTGGGGGGGCACGCGCTTGTGTCTTCCAAACACCAAACCAAACTGATGCAAGCCGAGCGCGTGCTCCTGACCGAGAAGGCGTGTCGGTAAACGGTGCCTGCTACCGGTACAATATCGAGTCCAATCCCACTTCAAAGAAACGGGCCGACACATGCTCAGTGGAGAAGATGGATTTATTGCGATGGTTTCCCAGTTCAAAGTCCTGTTAAAATGGTGAAACGCTGGGCAGACGCGTTTCAGCCTTGCGGCTTTCCTCAGTGCCCGCTTCACTTTGATAGTGTTCTGCCTGGGGGATTGTATTTGAGGGTAGATAGTACTTCCCTCATTGGAGCATATTGCTCTTGACCCCGCCTCTCTCAGCCTTTGACTCCGCCACTCCTGCTGTGATCCGTCTCGGGTTTTCATGTCCCACGCTGTGATTGCAGATACAGTGATCTGCTTTTTCATACACCAAGTGGTGTCCCATTGCTGGCTGCGTGTTGCAATCATCCTCCGGCAGTCAAGGCAGGGTGCAATGATGTCATCTCCATTTTCAGCCACCTTAAAGCAGCATACTGCTACTTCTTCTCTCCCCGTGTGGTCCCTTGCTCAGGTGAGTATCTGAAACCAGCTGGGGGGGCACGCGCTTGTGTCTTCCAAACACCAAACCAAACTGATGCAAGCCGAGCGCGTGCTCCTGACCGAGAAGGCGTGTCGGTAAACGGTGCCTGCTACCGGTACAATATCGAGTCCAATCCCACTTCAAAGAAACGGGCCGACACATGCTCAGTGGAGAAGATGGATTTAGTGCGATGGTTTCCCAGTTCAAAGTCCTGTTAAAATGGTGAAACGCTGGGCAGACGCGTTTCAGCCTTGCGGCTTTCCTCAGTGCCCGCTTCACTTTGATAGTGTTCTGCCTGGGGGATTGTATTTGAGGGTAGATAGTACTTCCCTCATTGGAGCATATTGCTCTTGACCCCGCCTCTCTCAGCCTTTGACTCCGCCACTCCTGCTGTGATCCCTCTCGGGTTTTCATGTCCCACGCTGTGATTGCAGATACAGTGATCTGCTTTTTCATACACCAAGTGGTGTCCCATTGCTGGCTGCGTGTTGCAATCATCCTCCGGCAGTCAAGGCAGGGTGCAATGATGTCATCTCCATTTTCAGCCACCTTAAAGCAGCATACTGCTACTTCTTCTCTCCCCGTGTGGTCCCTTGCTCAGGTGAGTATCTGAAACCAGCTGGGGGGGCACGCGCTTGTGTCTTCCAAACACCAAACCAAACTGATGCAAGCCGAGCGCGTGCTCCTGACCGAGAAGGCGTGTCGGTAAACGGTGCCTGCTACCGGTACAATATCGAGTCCAATCCCACTTCAAAGAAACGGGCCGACACATGCTCAGTGGAGAAGATGGATTTATTGCGATGGTTTCCCAGTTCAAAGTCCTGTTAAAATGGTGAAACGCTGGGCAGACGCGTTTCAGCCTTGCGGCTTTCCTCAGTGCCCGCTTCACTTTGATAGTGTTCTGCCTGGGAGATTGTATTTGAGGGTAGATAGTACTTCCCTCATTGGAGCATATTGCTCTTGACCCCGCCTCTCTCAGCCTTTGACTCCGCCACTCCTGCTGTGATCCGTCTCGGGTTTTCATGTCCCACGCTGTGATTGCAGATACAGTGATCTGCTTTTTCATACACCAAGTGGTGTCCCATTGCTGGCTGCGTGTTGCAATCATCCTCCGGCAGTCAAGGCAGGGTGCAATGATGTCATCTCCATTTTCAGCCACTTTAAAGCAGCATACTACTACTTCTTCTCTCCCCGTGTGGTCCCTTGCTCAGGTGAGTATCTGAAACCAGCTGGGGGGGCACGCGCTTGTGTCTTCCAAACACCAAACCAAACTGATGCAAGCCGAGCGCGTGCTCCTGACCGAGAAGGCGTGTCGGTAAACGGTGCCTGCTACCGGTACAATATCGAGTCCAATCCCACTTCAAAGAAACGGGCCGACACATGCTCAGTGGAGAAGATGGATTTATTGCGATGGTTTCCCAGGTCAAAGTCCTGTTAAAATGGTGAAACGCTGGGCAGACGCGTTTCAGCCTTGCGGCTTTCCTCAGTGCCCGCTTCACTTTGATAGTGTTCTGTCTGGGGGATTGTATTTGAGGGTAGATAGTACTTCCCTCATTGGAGCATATTGCTCTTGACCCCGCCTCTCTCAGCCTTTGACTCCGCCACTCCTGCTGTGATCCGTCTCGGGTTTTCATGTCCCACGCTGTGATTGCAGATACAGTGATCTGCTTTTTCATACACCAAGTGGTGTCCCATTGCTGGCTGCGTGTTGCAATCATCCTCCGGCAGTCAAGGCAGGGTGCAATGATGTCATCTCCATTTTCAGCCACCTTAAAGCAGCATACTGCTACTTCTTCTCTCCCCGTGTGGTCCCTTGCTCAGGTGAGTATCTGAAACCAGCTGGGGGGGCACGCGCTTGTGTCTTCCAAACACCAAACCAAACTGATGCAAGCCGAGCGCGTGCTCCTGACCGAGAAGGCGTGTCGGTAAACGGTGCCTGCTACCGGTACAATATCGAGTCCAATCCCACTTCAAAAAAACGGGCCGACACATGCTCAGTGGAGAAGATGGATTTATTGCGATGGTTTCCCAGTTCAAAGTCCTGTTAAAATGGTGAAACGCTGGGCAGACGCGTTTCAGCCTTGCGGCTTTCCTCAGTGCCCGCTTCACTTTGATAGTGTTCTGCCTGGGGGATTGTATTTGAGGGTAGATAGTACTTCCCTCATTGGAGCATATTGCTCTTGACCCCGCCTCTCTCAGCCTTTGACTCCGCCACTCCTGCTGTGATCCGTCTCGGGTTTTCATGTCCCACGCTGTGATTGCAGATACAGTGATCTGCTTTTTCATACACCAAGTGGTGTCCCATTGCTGGCTGCGTGTTGCAATCATCCTCCGGCAGTCAAGGCAGGGTGCAATGATGTCATCTCCATTTTCAGCCACCTTAAAGCAGCATACTACTACTTCTTCTCTCCCCGTGTGGTCCCTTGCTCAGGTGAGTATCTGAAACCAGCTGGGGGGGCACGCGCTTGTGTCTTCCAAACACCAAACCAAACTGATGCAAGCCGAGCGCGTGCTCCTGACCGAGAAGGCGTGTCGGTAAACGGTGCCTGCTACCGGTACAATATCGAGTCCAATCCCACTTCAAAGAAACGGGCCGACACATGCTCAGTGGAGAAGATGGATTTATTGCGATGGTTTCCCAGTTCAAAGTCCTGTTAAAATGGTGAAACGCTGGGCAGACGCGTTTCAGCCTTGCGGCTTTCCTCAGTGCCCGCTTCACTTTGATAGTGTTCTGCCTGGGGGATTGTATTTGAGGGTAGATAGTACTTCCCTCATTGGAGCATATTGCTCTTGACCCCGCCTCTCTCAGCCTTTGACTCCGCCACTCCTGCTGTGATCCGTCTCGGGTTTTCATGTCCCACGCTGTGATTGCAGATACAGTGATCTGCTTTTTCATACACCAAGTGGTGTCCCATTGCTGGCTGCGTGTTGCAATCATCCTCCGGCAGTCAAGGCAGGGTGCAATGATGTCATCTCCATTTTCAGCCACCTTAAAGCAGCATACTGCTACTTCTTCTCTCCCCGTGTGGTCCCTTGCTCAGGTGAGTATCTGAAACCAGCTGGGGGGGCACGCGCTTGTGTCTTCCAAACACCAAACCAAACTGATGCAAGCCGAGCGCGTGCTCCTGACCGAGAAGGCGTGTCGGTAAACGGTGCCTGCTACCGGTACAATATCGAGTCCAATCCCACTTCAAAGAAACGGGCCGACACATGCTCAGTGGAGAAGATGGATTTATTGCGATGGTTTCCCAGTTCAAAGTCCTGTTAAAATGGTGAAACGCTGGGCAGACGCGTTTCAGCCTTGCGGCTTTCCTCAGTGCCCGCTTCACTTTGATAGTGTTCTGCCTGGGGGATTGTATTTGAGGGTAGATAGTACTTCCCTCATTGGAGCATATTGCTCTTGACCCCGCCTCTCTCAGCCTTTGACTCCGCCACTCCTGCTGTGATCCGTCTCGGGTTTTCATGTCCCACGCTGTGATTGCAGATACAGTGATCTGCTTTTTCATACACCAAGTGGTGTCCCATTGCTGGCTGCGTGTTGCAATCATCCTCCGGCAGTCAAGGCAGGGTGCAATGATGTCATCTCCATTTTCAGCCACCTTGAAACAGCATACTGCTACTTCTTCTCTCCCCGTGTGGTCCCTTGCTCAGGTGAGTATCTGAAACCAGCTGGGGGGGCACGCGCTTGTGTCTTCCAAACACCAAACCAAACTGATGCAAGCCGAGCGCGTGCTCCTGACCGAGAAGGCGTGTCGGTAAACGGTGCCTGCTACCGGTACAATATCGAGTCCAATCCCACTTCAAAGAAACGGGCCGACACATGCTCAGTGGAGAAGATGGATTTATTGCGATGGTTTCCCAGTTCAAAGTCCTGTTAAAATGGTGAAACGCTGGGCAGACGCGTTTCAGCCTTGCGGCTTTCCTCAGTGCCCGCTTCACTTTGATAGTGTTCTGCCTGGGGGATTGTATTTGAGGGTAGATAGTACTTCCCTCATTGGAGCATATTGCTCTTGACCCCGCCTCTCTCAGCCTTTGACTCCGCCACTCCTGCTGTGATCCCTCTCGGGTTTTCATGTCCCACGCTGTGATTGCAGATACAGTGATCTGCTTTTTCATACACCAAGTGGTGTCCCATTGCTGGCTGCGTGTTGCAATCATCCTCCGGCAGTCAAGGCAGGGTCCAATGATGTCATCTCCATTTTCAGCCACCTTAAAGCAGCATACTGCTACTTCTTCTCTCCCCGTGTGGTCCCTTGCTCAGGTGAGTATCTGAAACCAGCTGGGGGGGCACGCGCTTGTGTCTTCCAAACACCAAACCAAACTGATGCAAGCCGAGCGCGTGCTCCTGACCGAGAAGGCGTGTCGGTAAACGGTGCCTGCTACCGGTACAATATCGAGTCCAATCCCACTTCAAAGAAACGGGCCGACACATGCTCAGTGGAGAAGATGGATTTATTGCGATGGTTTCCCAGTTCAAAGTCCTGTTAAAATGGTGAAACGCTGGGCAGACGCGTTTCAGCCTTGCGGCTTTCCTCAGTGCCCGCTTCACTTTGATAGTGTTCTGCCTGGGAGATTGTATTTGAGGGTAGATAGTACTTCCCTCATTGGAGCATATTGCTCTTGACCCCGCCTCTCTCAGCCTTTGACTCCGCCACTCCTGCTGTGATCCGTCTCGGGTTTTCATGTCCCACGCTGTGATTGCAGATACAGAGATCTGCTTTTTCATACACCAAGTGGTGTCCCATTGCTGGCTGCGTGTTGCAATCATCCTCCGGCAGTCAAGGCAGGGTGCAATGATGTCATCTCCATTTTCAGCCACCTTAAAGCAGCATACTGCTACTTCTTCTCTCCCCGTGTGGTCCCTTGCTCAGGTGAGTATCTGAAACCAGCTGGGGGGGCACGCGCTTGTGTCTTCCAAACACCAAACCAAACTGATGCAAGCTGAGCGCGTGCTCCTGACCGAGAAGGCGTGTCGGTAAACGGTGGATGCTACCGGTACAATATCGAGTCCAATCCCACTTCAAAGAAACGGGCCGACACATGCTCAGTGGAGAAGATGGATTTATTGCGATGGTTTCCCAGTTCAAAGTCCTGTTAAAATGGTGAAACGCTGGGCAGACGCGTTTCAGCCTTGCGGCTTTCCTCAGTGCCCGCTTCACTTTGATAGTGTTCTGCCTGGGGGATTGTATTTGAGGGTAGATAGTACTTCCCTCATTGGAGCATATTGCTCTTGACCCCGCCTCTCTCAGCCTTTGACTCCGCCACTCCTGCTGTGATCCGTCTCGGGTTTTCATGTCCCACGCTGTGATTGCAGATACAGTGATCTGCTTTTTCATACACCAAGTGGTGTCCCATTGCTGGCTGCGTGTTGCAATCATCCTCCGGCAGTCAAGGCAGGGTGCAATGATGTCATCTCCATTTTCAGCCACCTTAAAGCAGCATACTACTACTTCTTCTCTCCCCGTGTGGTCCCTTGCTCAGGTGAGTATCTGAAACCAGCTGGGGGGGCACGCGCTTGTGTCTTCCAAACACCAACCCAAACTGATGCAAGCCGAGCGCGTGCTCCTGACCGAGAAGGCGTGTCGGTAAACGGTGCCTGCTACCGGTACAATATCGAGTCCAATCCCACTTCAAAGAAACGGGCCGACACATGCTCAGTGGAGAAGATGGATTTATTGCGATGGTTTCCCAGGTCAAAGTCCTGTTAAAATGGTGAAACGCTGGGCAGACGCGTTTCAGCCTTGCGGCTTTCCTCAGTGCCCGCTTCACTTTGATAGTGTTCTGTCTGGGGGATTGTATTTGAGGGTAGATAGTACTTCCCTCATTGGAGCATATTGCTCTTGACCCCGCCTCTCTCAGCCTTTGACTCCGCCACTCCTGCTGTGATCCGTCTCGGGTTTTCATGTCCCACGCTGTGATTGCAGATACAGTGATCTGCTTTTTCATACACCAAGTGGTGTCCCATTGCTGGCTGCGTGTTGCAATCATCCTCCGGCAGTCAAGGCAGGGTGCAATGATGTCATCTCCATTTTCAGCCACCTTAAAGCAGCATACTGCTACTTCTTCTCTCCCCGTGTGGTCCCTTGCTCAGGTGAGTATCTGAAACCAGCTGGGGGGGCACGCGCTTGTGTCTTCCAAACACCAAACCAAACTGATGCAAGCCGAGCGCGTGCTCCTGACCGAGAAGGCGTGTCGGTAAACGGTGCCTGCTACCGGTACAATATCGAGTCCAATCCCACTTCAAAGAAACGGGCCGACACATGCTCAGTGGAGAAGATGGATTTATTGCGATGGTTTCCCAGGTCAAAGTCCTGTTAAAATGGTGAAACGCTGGGCAGACGCGTTTCAGCCTTGCGGCTTTCCTCAGTGCCCGCTTCACTTTGATAGTGTTCTGCCTGGGGGATTGTATTTGAGGGTAGATAGTACTTCCCTCATTGGAGCATATTGCTCTTGACCCCGCCTCTCTCAGCCTTTGACTCCGCCACTCCTGCTGTGATCCGTCTCGGGTTTTCATGTCCCACGCTGTGATTGCAGATACAGTGATCTGCTTTTTCATACACCAAGTGGTGTCCCATTGCTGGCTGCGTGTTGCAATCATCCTCCGGCAGTCAAGGCAGGGTGCAATGATGTCATCTCCATCTTCAGCCACCTTAAAGCAGCATACTGCTACTTCTTCTCTCCCCGTGTGGTCCCTTGCTCAGGTGAGTATCTGAAACCAGCTGGGGGGGCACGCGCTTGTGTCTTCCAAACACCAAACCAAACTGATGCAAGCCGAGCGCGTGCTCCTGACCGAGAAGGCGTGTCGGTAAACGGTGCCTGCTACCGGTACAATATCGAGTCCAATCCCACTTCAAAGAAACGGGCCGACACATGCTCAGTGGAGAAGATGGATTTATTGCGATGGTTTCCCAGTTCAAAGTCCTGTTAAAATGATGAAACGCTGGGCAGACGCGTTTCAGCCTTGCGGCTTTCCTCAGTGCCCGCTTCACTTTGATAGTGTTCTGCCTGGGGGATTGTATTTGAGGGTAGATAGTACTTCCCTCATTGGAGCATATTGCTCTTGACCCCGCCTCTCTCAGCCTTTGACTCCGCCACTCCTGCTGTGATCCGTCTCGGGTTTTCATGTCCCACGCTGTGATTGCAGATACAGTGATCTGCTTTTTCATACACCAAGTGGTGTCCCATTGCTGGCTGCGTGTTGCAATCATCCTCCGGCAGTCAAGGCAGGGTGCAATGATGTCATCTCCATCTTCAGCCACCTTAAAGCAGCATACTGCTACTTCTTCTCTCCCCGTGTGGTCCCTTGCTCAGGTGAGTATCTGAAACCAGCTGGGGGGGCACGCGCTTGTGTCTTCCAAACACCAAACCAAACTGATGCAAGCCGAGCGCGTGCTCCTGACCGAGAAGGCGTGTCGGTAAACGGTGCCTGCTACCGGTACAATATCGAGTCCAATCCCACTTCAAAGAAACGGGCCGACACATGCTCAGTGGAGAAGATGGATTTATTGCGATGGTTTCCCAGTTCAAAGTCCTGTTAAAATGATGAAACGCTGGGCAGACGCGTTTCAGACTTGCGGCTTTCCTCAGTGCCCGCTTCACTTTGATAGTGTTCTGCCTGGGGGATTGTATTTGAGGGTAGATAGTACTTCCCTCATTGGAGCATATTGCTCTTGACCCCGCCTCTCTCAGCCTTTGACTCCGCCACTCCTGCTGTGATCCGTCTCGGGTTTTCATGTCCCACGCTGTGATTGCAGATACAGTGATCTGCTTTTTCATACACCAAGTGGTGTCCCATTGCTGGCTGCGTGTTGCAATCATCCTCCGGCAGTCAAGGCAGGGTGCAATGATGTCATCTCCATTTTCAGCCACCTTAAAGCAGCATACTGCTACTTCTTCTCTCCCCGTGTGGTCCCTTGCTCAGGTGAGTATCTGAAACCAGCTGGGGGGGCACGCGCTTGTGTCTTCCAAACACCAAACCAAACTGATGCATGCCGAGCGCGTGCTCCTGACCGAGAAGGCGTGTCGGTAAACGGTGCCTGCTACCAGTACAATATCGAGTCCAATCCCACTTCAAAGAAACGGGCCGACAAATGCTCAGTGGAGAAGATGGATTTATTGCGATGGTTTCCCAGTTCATAGTCCTGTTAAAATGGTGAAACGCTGGGCAGACGCGTTTCAGCCTTGCGGCTTTCCTCAGTGCCCGCTTCACTTTGATAGTGTTCTGCCTGGGGGATTGTATTTGAGGGTAGATAGTACTTCCCTCATTGGAGCATATTGCTCTTGACCCCGCCTCTCTCAGCCTTTGACTCCGCCACTCCTGCTGTGATCCGTCTCGGGTTTTCATGTCCCACGCTGTGATTGCAGATACAGTGATCTGCTTTTTCATACACCAAGTGGTGTCCCATTGCTGGCTGCGTGTTGCAATCATCCTCCGGCAGTCAAGGCAGGGTGCAATGATGTCATCTCCATTTTCAGCCACCTTAAAGCAGCATACTGCTACTTCTTCTCTCCCCGTGTGGTCCCTTGCTCAGGTGAGTATCTGAAACCAGCTGGGGGGGGCACGCGCTTGTGTCTTCCAAACACCAAACCAAACTGATGCAAGCCGAGCGCGTGCTCCTGACCGAGAAGGCGTGTCGGTAAACGGTGCCTGCTACCGGTACAATATCGAGTCCAATCCCACTTCAAAGAAACGGGCCGACACATGCTCAGTGGAGAAGATGGATTTATTGCGATGGTTTCCCAGTTCAAAGTCCTGTTAAAATGGTGAAACGCTGGGCAGACGCGTTTCAGCCTTGCGGCTTTCCTCAGTGCCCGCTTCACTTTGATAGTGTTCAGCCTGGGGGATTGTATTTGAGGGTAGATAGTACTTCCCTCATTGGAGCATATTGCTCTTGACCCCGCCTCTCTCAGCATTTGACTCCGCCACTCCTGCTGTGATCCGTCTCGGGTTTTCATGTCCCACGCCGTGATTGCAGATACAGTGATCTGCTTTTTCATACACCAAGTGGTGTCCCATTGCTGGCTGCGTGTTGCAATCATCCTCCGGCAGTCAAGGCAGGGTGCAATGATGTCATCTCCATTTTCAGCCACCTTAAAGCAGCATACGGCTACTTCTTCTCTCCCCGTGTGGTCCCTTGCTCAGGTGAGTATCTGAAACCAGCTGGGGGGGCACGCGCTTGTGTCTTCCAAACACCAAACCAAACTGATGCAAGCCGAGCGCGTGCTCCTGACCGAGAAGGCGTGTCGGTAAACGGTGCCTGCTACCGGTACAATATCGAGTCCAATCCCACTTCAAAGAAACGGGCCGACACATGCTCAGTGGAGAAGATGGATTTATTGCGATGGTTTCCCAGGTCAAAGTCCTGTTAAAATGGTGAAACGCTGGGCAGACGCGTTTCAGCCTTGCGGCTTTCCTCAGTGCCCGCTTCACTTTGATAGTGTTCTGCCTGGGGGATTGTATTTGAGGGTAGATAGTACTTCCCTCATTGGAGCATATTGCTCTTGACCCCGCCTCTCTCAGCCTTTGACTCCGCCACTCCTGCTGTGATCCCTCTCGGGTTTTCATGTCCCACGCTGTGATTGCAGATACAGTGATCTGCTTTTTCATACACCAAGTGGTGTCCCATTGCTGGCTGCGTGTTGCAATCATCCTCCGGCAGTCAAGGCAGGGTGCAATGATGTCATCTCCATTTTCAGCCACCTTAAAGCAGCATACTGCTACTTCTTCTCTCCCCGTGTGGTCCCTTGCTCAGGTGAGTATCTGAAACCAGCTGGGGGGGCACGCGCTTGTGTCTTCCAAACACCAAACCAAACTGATGCAAGCCGAGCGCGTGCTCCTGACCGAGAAGGCGTGTCGGTAAACGGTGCCTGCTACCGGTACAATATCGAGTCCAATCCCACTTCAAAGAAACGGGCCGACACATGCTCAGTGGAGAAGATGGATTTATTGCGATGGTTTCCCAGTTCAAAGTCCTGTTAAAATGGTGAAACGCTGGGCAGACGCGTTTCAGCCTTGCGGCTTTCCTCAGTGCCCGCTTCACTTTGATAGTGTTCTGCCTGGGGGATTGTATTTGAGGGTAGATAGTACTTCCCTCATTGGAGCATATTGCTCTTGACCCCGCCTCTCTCAGCCTTTGACTCCGCCACTCCTGCTGTGATCCGTCTCGGGTTTTCATGTCCCACGCTGTGATTGCAGATACAGTGATCTGCTTTTTCATACACCAAGTGGTGTCCCATTGCTGGCTGCGTGTTGCAATCATCCTCCGGCAGTCAAGGCAGGGTGCAATGATGTCATCTCCATTTTCAGCCACCTTAAAGCAGCATACTGCTACTTCTTCTCTCCCCGTGTGGTCCCTTGCTCAGGTGAGTATCTGAAACCAGCTGGGGGGGCACGCACTTGTGTCTTCCAAACACCAAACCAAACTGATGCAAGCCGAGCGCGTGCTCCTGACCGAGAAGGCGTGTCGGTAAACAGTGCCTGCTACCGGTACAATATCGAGTCCAATCCTACTTCAAAGAAACGGGCCGACACATGCTCAGTGGAGAAGATGGATTTATTGCGATGGTTTCCCAGTTCAAAGTCCTGTTAAAATGGTGAAACGCTGGGCAGACGCGTTTCAGCCTTGCGGCTTTCCTCAGTGCCCGCTTCACTTTGATAGTGTTCTGCCTGGGGGATTGTATTTGAGGGTAGATAGTACTTCCCTCATTGGAGCATATTGCTCTTGACCCCGCCTCTCTCATCCTTTGACTCCGCCACTCCTGCTGTGATCTGTCTCGGGTTTTCATGTCCCACGCTGTGATTGCAGATACAGTGATCTGCTTTTTCATACACCAAGTGGTGTCCCATTGCTGGCTGCGTGTTGCAATCATCCTCCGGCAGTCAAGGCAGGGTGCAATGATGTCATCTCCATTTTCAGCCACCTTAAAGCAGCATACTACTACTTCTTCTCTCCCCGTGTGGTCCCTTGCTCAGGTGAGTATCTGAAACCAGCTGGGGGGGCACGCGCTTGTGTCTTCCAAACACCAAACCAAACTGATGCAAGCCGAGCGCGTGCTCCTGACCGAGAAGGCGTGTCGGTAAACGGTGCCTGCTACCGGTACAATATCGAGTCCAATCCCACTTCAAAGAAACGGGCCGACACATGCTCAGTGGAGAAGATGGATTTATTGCGATGGTTTCCCAGTTCAAAGTCCTGTTAAAATGGTGAAACGCTGGGCAGACGCGTTTCAGGCTTGCGGCTTTCCTCAGTGCCCGCTTCACTTTGATAGTGTTCTGTCTGGGGGATTGTATTTGAGGGTAGATAGTACTTCCCTCATTGGAGCATATTGCTCTTGACCCCGCCTCTCTCAGCCTTTGACTCCGCCACTCCTGCTGTGATCCGTCTCGGGTTTTCATGTCCCACGCTGTGATTGCAGATACAGTGATCTGCTTTTTCATACACCAAGTGGTGTCCCATTGCTGGCTGCGTGTTGCAATCATCCTCCGGCAGTCAAGGCAGGGTGCAATGATGTCATCTCCATTTTCAGCCACCTTAAAGCAGCATACTGCTACTTCTTCTCTCCCCGTGTGGTCCCTTGCTCAGGTGAGTATCTTAAACCAGCTGGGGGGGCACGCGCTTGTGTCTTCCAAACACCAAACCAAACTGATGCAAGCCGAGCGCGTGCTCCTGACCGAGAAGGCGTGTCGGTAAACGGTGCCTGCTACCAGTACAATATCGAGTCCAATCCCACTTCAAAGAAACGGGCCGACACATGCTCAGTGGAGAAGATGGATTTATTGCGATGGTTTTCCAGTTCAAAGTCCTTTTAAAATGGTGAAACGCTGGGCAGACGCGTTTCAGCCTTGCGGCTTTCCTCAGTGCCCGCTTCACTTTGATAGTGTTCTGCCTGGGGGATTGTATTTGAGGGTAG
This sequence comes from Triturus cristatus, assembly GCF_964204655.1. Classification (NCBI taxonomy): domain Eukaryota; kingdom Metazoa; phylum Chordata; class Amphibia; order Caudata; family Salamandridae; genus Triturus; species Triturus cristatus. The sequence continues at coordinate 693,342,690 of NC_140595.1, read as the reverse complement.
ATAGTACCTCCCTCATTGGAGCATATTGCTCTTGACCCCGCCTCTCTCAGCCTTTGACTCCGCCACTCCTGCTGTGATCCGTCTCGGGTTTTCATGTCCCACGCTGTGATTGCAGATACAGTGATCTGCTTTTTCATACACCAAGTGGTGTCCCATTGCTGGCTGCGTGTTGCAATCATCCTCCGGCAGTCAAGGCAGGGTGCAATGATGTCATCTCCATTTTCAGCCACCTTAAAGCAGCATACTGCTACTTCTTCTCTCCCCGTGTGGTCCCTTGCTCAGGTGAGTATCTGAAACCAGCTGGGGGGGCACGCGCTTGTGTCTTCCAAACACCAAACCAAACTGATGCAAGCCGAGCGCGTGCTCCTGACCGAGAAGGCGTGTCGGTAAACGGTGCCTGCTACCGGTACAATATCGAGTCCAATCCCACTTCAAAGAAACGGGCCGACACATGCTCAGTGGAGAAGATGGATTTATTGCGATGGTTTCCCAGTTCAAAGTCCTGTTAAAATGATGAAACGCTGGGCAGACGCGTTTCAGCCTTGCGGCTTTCCTCAGTGCCCGCTTCACTTTGATAGTGTTCTGCCTGGGGGATTGTATTTGAGGGTAGATAGTACTTCCCTCATTGGAGCATATTGCTCTTGACCCCGCCTCTCTCAGCCTTTGACTCCGCCACTCCTGCTGTGATCCGTCTCGGGTTTTCATGTCCCACGCTGTGATTGCAGATACAGTGATCTGCTTTTTCATACACCAAGTGGTGTCCCATTGCTGGCTGCGTGTTGCAATCATCCTCCGGCAGTCAAGGCAGGGTGCAATGATGTCATCTCCATTTTCAGCCACCTTAAAGCAGCATACTGCTACTTCTTCTCTCCCCGTGTGGTCCCTTGCTCAGGTGAGTATCTGAAACCAGCTGGGGGGGCACGCGCTTGTGTCTTCCAAACACCAAACCAAACTGATGCATGCCGAGCGCGTGCTCCTGACCGAGAAGGCGTGTCGGTAAACGGTGCCTGCTACCAGTACAATATCGAGTCCAATCCCACTTCAAAGAAACGGGCCGACAAATGCTCAGTGGAGAAGATGGATTTATTGCGATGGTTTCCCAGTTCATAGTCCTGTTAAAATGGTGAAACGCTGGGCAGACGCGTTTCAGCCTTGCGGCTTTCCTCAGTGCCCGCTTCACTTTGATAGTGTTCTGCCTGGGGGATTGTATTTGAGGGTAGATAGTACTTCCCTCATTGGAGCATATTGCTCTTGACCCCGCCTCTCTCAGCCTTTGACTCCGCCACTCCTGCTGTGATCCGTCTCGGGTTTTCATGTCCCACGCTGTGATTGCAGATACAGTGATCTGCTTTTTCATACACCAAGTGGTGTCCCATTGCTGGCTGCGTGTTGCAATCATCCTCCGGCAGTCAAGGCAGGGTGCAATGATGTCATCTCCATTTTCAGCCACCTTAAAGCAGCATACTGCTACTTCTTCTCTCCCCGTGTGGTCCCTTGCTCAGGTGAGTATCTGAAACCAGCTGGGGGGGCACGCGCTTGTGTCTTCCAAACACCAAACCAAACTGATGCAAGCCGAGCGCGTGCTCCTGACCGAGAAGGCGTGTCGGTAAACGGTGCCTGCTACCGGTACAATATCGAGTCCAATCCCACTTCAAAGAAACGGGCCGACACATGCTCAGTGGAGAAGATGGATTTATTGCGATGGTTTCCCAGGTCAAAGTCCTGTTAAAATGGTGAAACGCTGGGCAGACGCGTTTCAGCCTTGCGGCTTTCCTCAGTGCCCGCTTCACTTTGATAGTGTTCAGCCTGGGGGATTGTATTTGAGGGTAGATAGTACTTCCCTCATTGGAGCATATTGCTCTTGACCCCGCCTCTCTCAGCATTTGACTCCGCCACTCCTGCTGTGATCCGTCTCGGGTTTTCATGTCCCACGCCGTGATTGCAGATACAGTGATCTGCTTTTTCATACACCAAGTGGTGTCCCATTGCTGGCTGCGTGTTGCAATCATCCTCCGGCAGTCAAGGCAGGGTGCAATGATGTCATCTCCATTTTCAGCCACCTTAAAGCAGCATACGGCTACTTCTTCTCTCCCCGTGTGGTCCCTTGCTCAGGTGAGTATCTGAAACCAGCTGGGGGGGCACGCGCTTGTGTCTTCCAAACACCAAACCAAACTGAAGCAAGCCGAGCGCGTGCTCCTGACCGAGAAGGCGTGTCGGTAAACGGTGCCTGCTACCGGTACAATATCGAGTCCAATCCCACTTCAAAGAAACGGGCCGACACATGCTCAGTGGAGAAGATGGATTTATTGCGATGGTTTCCCAGGTCAAAGTCCTGTTAAAATGGTGAAACGCTGGGCAGACGCGTTTCAGCCTTGCGGCTTTCCTCAGTGCCCGCTTCACTTTGATAGTGTTCTGCCTGGGGGATTGTATTTGAGGGTAGATAATACTTCCCTCATTGGAGCATATTGCTCTTGACCCCGCCTCTCTCAGCCTTTGACTCCGCCACTCCTGCTGTGATCCTTCTCGGGTTTTCATGTCCCACGCTGTGATTGCAGATACAGTGATCTGCTTTTTCATACACCAAGTGGTGTCCCATTGCTGGCTGCGTGTTGCAATCATCCTCCGGCAGTCAAGGCAGGGTGCAATGATGTCATCTCCATTTTCAGCCACCTTAAAGAAGCATACGGCTACTTCTTCTCTCCCCGTGTGGTCCCTTGCTCAGGTGAGTATCTGAAACCAGCTGGGGGGGCACGCGCTTGTGTCTTCCAAACACCAAACCAAACTGATGCAAGCCGAGCGCGTGCTCCTGACCGAGAAGGCGTGTCGGTAAACGGTGCCTGCTACCGGTACAATATCGAGTCCAATCCCACTTCAAAGAAACGGGCCGACACATGCTCAGTGGAGAAGATGGATTTATTGCGATGGTTTCCCAGGTCAAAGTCCTGTTAAAATGGTGAAACGCTGGGCAGACGCGTTTCAGCCTTGCGGCTTTCCTCAGTGCCCGCTTCACTTTGATAGTGTTCTGCCTGGGGGATTGTATTTGAGGGTAGATAATACTTCCCTCATTGGAGCATATTGCTCTTGACCCCGCCTCTCTCAGCCTTTGACTCCGCCACTCCTGCTGTGATCCTTCTCGGGTTTTCATGTCCCACGCTGTGATTGCAGATACAGTGATCTGCTTTTTCATACACCAAGTGGTGTCCCATTGCTGGCTGCGTGTTGCAATCATCCTCCGGCAGTCAAGGCAGGGTGCAATGATGTCATCTCCATTTTCAGCCACCTTAAAGCAGCATACTGCTACTTCTTCTCTCCCCGTGTGGTCCCTTGCTCAGGTGAGTATCTGAAACCAGCTGGGGGGGCACGCGCTTGTGTCTTCCAAACACCAAACCAAACTGATGCAAGCCGAGCGCGTGCTCCTGACCGAGAAGGCGTGTCGGTAAACGATGCCTGCTACCGGTACAATATCGAGTCCAATCCCACTTCAAAGAAACGGGCCGACACATGCTCAGTGGAGAAGATGGATTTATTGCGATGGTTTCCCAGGTCAAAGTCCTGTTAAAATGGTGAAACGCTGGGCAGACGCGTTTCAGCCTTGCGGCTTTCCTCAGTGCCCGCTTCACTTTGATAGTGTTCTGCCTGGGGGATTGTATTTGAGGGTAGATAGTACTTCCCTCATTGGAGCATATTGCTCTTGACCCCGCCTCTCTCAGCCTTTGACTCCGCCACTCCTGCTCTGATCCGTCTCGGGTTTTCATGTCCCACGCTGTGATTGCAGATACAGTGATCTGCTTTTTCATACACCAAGTGGTGTCCCATTGCTGGCTGCGTGTTGCAATCATCCTCCAGCAGTCAAGGCAGGGTGCAATGATGTCATCTCCATTTTCAGCCACCTTAAAGCAGCATACTGCTACTTCTTCTCTCCCCGTGTGGTCCCTTGCTCAGGTGAGTATCTGAAACCAGCTGGGGGGCACGCGCTTGTGTCTTCCAAACACCAAACCAAACTGATGCAAGCCGAGCACGTGCTCCTGACCGAGAAGGCGTGTCGGTAAACGGTGCCTGCTACCGGTACAATATCGAGTCCAATCCCACTTCAAAGAAACGGGCCGACACATGCTCAGTGGAGAAGATGGATTTATTGCGATGGTTTCCCAGTTCAAAGTCCTGTTAAAATGGTGAAACGCTGGGCAGACGCGTTTCAGCCTTGCGGCTTTCCTCAGTGCCCGCTTCACTTTGATAGTGTTCTGCCTGGGGGATTGTATTTGAGGGTAGATAGTACTTCCCTCATTGGAGCATATTGCTCTTGACCCCGCCTCTCTCAGCCTTTGACTCCGCCACTCCTGCTGTGATCTGTCTCGGGTTTTCATGTCCCACGCTGTGATTGCAGATACAGTGATCTGCTTTTTTATACACCAAGTGGTGTCCCATTGCTGGCTGCGTGTTGCAATCATCCTCCGGCAGTCAAGGCAGGGTGCAATGATGTCATCTCCTTTTTCAGCCACCTTAAAGCAGCATACTGCTACTTCTTCTCTCCCCGTGTGGTCCCTTGCTCAGGTGAGTATCTGAAACCAGCTGGGGGGGCACGCGCTTGTGTCTTCCAAACACCAAACCAAACTGATGCAAGCCGAGCGCGTGCTCCTGACCGAGAAGGCGTGTCGGTAAACGGTGCCTGCTACCGATACAATATCGAGTCCAATCCCACTTCAAAGAAACGGGCCGACACATGCTCAGTGGAGAAGATGGATTTATTGCGATGGTTTCCCAGGTCAAAGTCCTGTTAAAATGGTGAAACGCTGGGCAGACGCGTTTCAGCCTTGCGGCTTTCCTCAGTGCCCGCTTCACTTTGATAGTGTTCTGCCTGGGGGATTGTATTTGAGGGTAGATAGTACTTCCCTCATTAGAGCATATTGCTCTTGACCCCGCCTCTCTCAGCCTTTGACTCCGCCACTCCTGCTGTGATCCGTCTCGGGTTTTCATGTCCCACGCTGTGATTGCAGATACAGTGATCTGCTTTTTCATACACCAAGTGGTGTCCCATTGCTGGCTGCGTGTTGCAATCATCCTCCGGCAGTCAAGGCAGGGTGCAATGATGTCATCTCCATTTTCAGCCACCTTAAAGCAGCATACTGCTACTTCTTCTCTCACCGTGTGGTCCCTTGCTCAGGTGAGTATCTGAAACCAGCTGGGGGGGCACGCGCTTGTGTCTTCCAAACACCAAACCAAACTGATGCAAGCCGAGCGCGTGCTCCTGACCTAGAAGGCGTGTCGGTAAACGGTGCCTGCTACCGGTACAATATCGAGTCCAATCCCACTTCAAAGAAACGGGCCGACACATGCTCAGTGGAGAAGATGGATTTATTGCGATGGTTTCCCAGTTCAAAGTCCTGTTAAAATGGTGAAACGCTGGGCAGACGCGTTTCAGCCTTGCGGCTTTCCTCAGTGCCCGCTTCACTTTGATAGTGTTCTGCCTGGGGGATTGTATTTGAGGGTAGATAGTACTTCCCTCATTGGAGCATATTGCTCTTGACCCCGCCTCTCTCAGCCTTTGACTCCGCCACTCCTGCTGTGATCCGTCTCGGGTTTTCATGTCCCACGCTGTGATTGCAGATACAGTGATCTGCTTTTTCATACACCAAGTGGTGTCCCATTGCTGGCTGTGTGTTGCAATCATCCTCCGGCAGTCAAGGCAGGGTGCAATGATGTCATCTCCATTTTCAGCCACCTTAAAGCAGCATACTGCTACTTCTTCTCTCCCCGTGTGGTCCCTTGCTCAGGTGAGTATCTGAAACCAGCTGGGGGGGCACGCGCTTGTGTCTTCCAAACACCAAACCAAACTGATGCAAGCCGAGCGCGTGCTCCTGACCGAGAAGGCGTGTCGGTAAACGGTGCCTGCTACCGGTACAATATCGAGTCCAATCCCACTTCAAAGAAACGGGCCGACACATGCTCAGTGGAGAAGATGGATTTATTGCGATGGTTTCCCAGTTCAAAGTCCTGTTAAAATGGTGAAACGCTGGGCAGACGCGTTTCAGCCTTGCGGCTTTCTTCAGTGCCCGCTTCACTTTGATAGTATATATATCGCTCCACACCTCCGCAGAGGCCACACAGGGGAGACGGTGGAAGCCCTTTAATTTGTAATGCAGCATAATACATTTCGGCCTAACGGCCTTCTTCAGATAACAATGTTCAGGCGACTTGACCACTTGCTTTTGAATGACCTGCTAGTTCCCCTATTGGTCGGAGTCCGCCCTGCCCCCTTCATAGATTATTTGCTCACCACTCGCTGTTGATGAAGGCTACGAGTCCCAGAATCCCATTCTCTAGTATGTGTTGCGCGGGACATTTCTAAGTAGTTGGGCGGAATACATAGCATTTAGTGATGTGATCAATAGTCAAAATCCCGTGATTTTGAACCAAAAAAGCTTCCTCCGGTCCCCAAACGTTCCAGCCACTCAGCAAACAATTTTCACTGGGTAGGGGTAGATATGGCAATGCACTCCACCCTCCGTGAAGTCACGGACCGCGCTGCAGCTGCCCTTGTATCATCTGTGCTGTGCGGCGGGCACCAGGTCCTCCCAATACCTTGTACGAAAGAAACACCGTGCCAAAGCACGCACCAGTGTGACCCAGGCCAACTTGAAGAATGGGGCCCCTGTAGCTCGTCTCTGACAATCACGCAAAATATCACTCCACACCTCCTCCAGCAACGAAGAAGCAGAGGCCACACAGGGGAGAAGGTGGAAGCCCTTTAATTTATAATTGGAGTGGAAATAGTAATTTTTACCTATCCGCTATCCAACACTTTTCCTACTGTTACACTCAATGGTGTTGGAATAGTAATTTTTACTGCTCCGCTATACAACACTTTCCCTATTGTTGCACTGACTGGAGTTGGAGATTTAAGTTTAAAGATTTTTAAATAGTTTAATCTTTAATTTATAATAGATTGTTTTTAATTAGATTTTATGTTCTTGATATATTTATATTTATAAATATATATTTAATTTTAAAATTATTAAATAAAATTAATAGTTCATTAATTGTTACAATGTATACATATATAAATATTCATTATTATGTATGTGTGTTTACATTTTTTCAATGAAGTTTATCTGTCATATTTGTTAAAATGTATATTAAATCTACTTTATCATTTTATAAATTTTGTTATTTAATATATTTCATATTTATTATTTTATTATATATATAAATATATATATATATAAATTGATATTTTGATATTTTGCACAAATATATTTTTGACATCGATATTCTGTCAGTGAACTGTGTAGATCCGCAGATCCTCACATGTAGCAAAAAAACCTTTATCAGTCCCATTGGGTTGGAGTACCTCTACCCTGACCCCTTCCAGCACTTTTAAGTTCAAAGTTTAATTTCCCCTCCACAGGAACCGAGTCCCGATAAACAAATGGTGGCTGCAACTTTCCTATCAGGTTGCGGCCAGCCAAAAACGACATTGCTGGTGGCGTATGGATCCACAGATCGATCACTGTAGATCTGCTGTTGATCCATGTCTCTAGAGCTATATAATCTTTTTTCTTTATTAACTTCAAAACTACTGAACAGATTCACACCAAATAACAAAAATCAATTTTCATGGAACAAGATCTAGCTTTCTGCCAAAATTAGTGTAATTCCGTTCTGCTGTTTGGGCTGTAGTCTAAAATCCTTACAGGAAATTGCATAGGGAAAAGAGCATTTTTGGACTCCTTACTTTTTTTAGACAGCTGTTAAAGTGAGTTGTACACTAGTTTTGAAAATTCATGATGATTCATCAAATGGCACCAAAGTTATTAGCAAAAAAAACTATGGAAACTAGGTCCTAACTATATCTAACTACTGGTAACTGCCAGGTTTTATATATGTATATATATATATATATATATATATATATATATATATATATATATATATATATATATATATATATATATATATACACTCCACTGGTTCCCAGTTACCGGGTTTTTTAAATGATAATTCCTAACTATAACGTGCCTGAAACCTATGGTTTTTTCAGTGAATATATCTATATATATATATATATATATATATCCACAAGAAATCCCTCCAGCCGGAAAGAAAAACGGGATGCACTCTTAACAACCTTTTATGCGCTTTATTTTCTTTATATCTTCACTGCATGGGGTACAGGCAAGAGCTGATCTACGCGTTTCGGTATTCCTGATACCTTGCTCACGATCAACTGTTTGTTTGGTCCCGCCCCCTTTAAGTTCAATTGTAATTACATCATTTCCTGGCGGTTTCCAAACACCCCTTTGCAATCTGGAGAATGTAGTTTTAACACAAAATGTTTCTTTATGTTCTATATGTCATTCTTATTTGTTTGCACTCTAATGTTTTTTGTAAGAAAAGTCAAGTCGACATTATTCTTCATGAACGCCTTATCTTTTCTTCGCTTTGCCTCCTCTGGTGGAGTTTGATCTTATGAGTGATGAGTTCTTTTGGATCATTAATTTCCATTTTTTTCTTGATTTGTTCTTCGATGTTTTCATCTCTTGACTACATTTTCTTTTTGTTTTGATTTTACTGTTTTCATATTCTTGTCTTCTTTTTTATAAATGTATGTAGAGCTCTTCTGACTGGTTAAGGCCGTGCGGATATAATGTTCGTAATTTTAAAATGTAACGTGACTCCTTCTGTCGCAATTGTCTTTCTCGATCTCCCCCACGTTCTTTCCTTGGAATGGTTTCAATTCCATAATATTTCAATTTTTTCCAGTCTCCTTGATGGACTTGTTCCATATGTTTTGCCACTGCGTTGGATTTGTCTTTATGTATTGTAGCTCTTATGTGTTCCAGTATTCTCTTTTTCAATTCAAAGATGGTACTCCCCACGTACTTCAGTGGGCAGAGACACCCAATACATAAATCACATATTGCGTCTTGCACGTTATTATTTGGCGAATCTCCCAGATTTTGTTGTTTGCCATCTTTATGTTTTTTGTCTGTTGAGCAATTTGACAGGCTTTACACATGTGACATTTTATGAAACCTTTTGTCTTCAGCCATGTAGATTCCTTATCTTTTCCTTTGAAGTGACTATGGATTAGATGATCCTTCAAGTTCTTTGCTCTCCTGTATGTTACCATTGGATGCTTTCCTACTAATTCCTTCACAGTAGGATCCAGCTGTAGTATCTTCCAGTTTTTTCTTAAGATACTCACTATTTGTTTACTTTCCAATGAATAATCCATTATTAGGCGGATGGTCTCAGGTTCTGCTTTCTTTGGATTTCTGGATAGACAATCTTCTCTCGTTTTGCTGTTTGTTTTTTCCCAGCATTTTTTTACTATGTTGGTATTGTATTTTCTTTTTTTGAATCTTTCCATTGTGTTTTGTCCGTGTATTCGCCATTCATCTTCTTCGCTGCAGATTCGCCGAATCCTCAAGAACTCCCCATAAGGGATACTTGAAATTAGGGGTTTTTGGTGGAAGCTTGTTGCTTCCAAGGTGGCATTGGTTGCTGTACTTTTTCTGTGTAGAGTTGTTTGTATATGGCCATTTTTGATGTATATTTCCGTGTCAAGGAATACCACTTTTTCATTACTGATCTCATATGTGAATTTTATATTTGTTTTGCTGTTGTTTAATAGCTCAAAGTATTCCTTGAATTCCATTTCTGTGCCATCCCAGATGATGAATAGGTCGTCAATAAACCGTTTCCAACTGACGACCGTATTCACCATTCTGTCATTACTTGCACACCATGCGACCTCTTTCTCCCAATATCCCATCGCTAAACAGGCATAACTGGGACTGAAAGAAAATCCCATTGCAGTCCCGTTCCTCTGGCGATACACCTCATCATCGAAAACAAAGATATTCTTGTTCAAGCATATTAATATCATTTCAAGGAGCATCTTGTTATGTTCACTGTACTTGATGTTACGTTCTTTCAAAAAGAAGTCACATGCCTCCAGGCCCATGTCATTTTCAATGTTAGTATATAAGGATATAACATCCATTGTTACCAATTGGTATGTGTCCTGCCAGGGAGTGTTTTGCAGTAGTCTTAACAGGTCTGTTGTATCCTGTATATAGGAGCTGAGTTGAGTTACGTAGGGGTTTAGGAAGAAGTCAATATAATTGGCCATCGGTTCTAACAATGAACCCTTCGCTGACAGGATAGGTCTACCAGGTGGTTTTTTGTAATCCTTATGAAGTTTTGGCAGAAAATAAATTGTGGCTGTGATTGTATGGGACACTGTTAAATATTTACATTCTTCTTCATTTATGAGTTCCCGTCCTGCCCATTCTTGAAGCCTGTTATCAACTTTTTCTTTTATTTCTAGGGTGGGATTCTTTTTCAATTTTTCATAGTAATTAGTGTTTCTTAGCTGGCGGTGTGCTTCCGCTACATATGCTCCTTTTTCCATTATTACTATATTTCCCCCCTTGTCTGCCATTTTAATTTCAATCTGATCATCCATTGTCAAGTTCCGTAGGGCCTCCCATTCCATCTTGGTTAAGTTGTCAGTAAATGCCGGACTCTTCAATTTGTATAGGTCTTGAATAACCGCTTCTTGAAACAGATCTATTTTGTTTCCTGGTGTTAATTGAGGATAAAATTTGGACTTTGATTTCATCCCGCTTAGACCTGCTCCTCCTTGTGTAATTGCCATGCTTAATGGGATTTCCTCTCCCTCCATGGCATCCAAGTTTAATAGCGTCAAGAAGCCTTCAGTGTCTTTTACTTGTACGCTTGTTGTTTTTTCTTCCGATGTTTTGATTTTGCCTTGATATTTTTTCTCTCCAAAAAATTTGGCCAACTTGATCTTGCGAATGTATAAGTACAAATCAATCCTTACTTGTGCTAGGTCCATTTTACTTGTAGGGCAAAAGTTTATCCCCCTTTTTAGTAGCGATTTCTCTGTATCTGAAATGGATCTTTTGGATAGGTTCACTACCTGTAATTCATTCTTTACTTGTTCTTCCTGCTCATGCTCCTCGTTTCCGTTCCCATTTTTTCCACTGTTACGTTTGCCTCTGTTGCCCCTTCTTTTGGGTTTCTTTGTGACCATTTCCATCCTCTTCCTCTTCCCCTTTGTTGTTGGAATGTGGGTCGATTTTGTTCCCATTGCCTCTGTTGCAGTATTAGGCGCATGTCCCCTAAAAAAGATAACTTGCTCCTATTTGCTTCAGTTTGTTGTTCCCCATCACTGGGCTCATTGGAGATTAGGGAAGAGGCACTACTTGAGAAGCTTGTTGCGATATTCCAGGTTGCTTGTTCCTTCATTGCATCAAACTTTCGAGAAAAAGTAAAGATACGCCCCTCAGCGTAGTCATTTGCATCCCTAATGAATTTGGAGTGCTTGCGTTCTCTTACTAAGTCCTCGTGTTGATCGATTTGTACTTCCAACTCTTCCTTGAACTTTGTCATCTATGTTGTCATCTTTAATGAAGATAATTCCTTTTCTGTTTCGCACAGTTGTTCCATTATTTTAATAAGGCCAATTTCTATATGCTTTACTAGAATTTCAATTAGGCCTAATGAGGATTTCAAAACGAAATCCCCCCATTCCTGCAATAATTCATTTGATGCGTCTTGATGGTTGGGCATCAACATTATTCTCAGCCCTCTAGGGATTCGTTGTACTTCCAAATACTTTTTCAGAGTAATCAGCTCCCAGGATTTATTTATCTCTTTGCGGCTTAATTTCTCCCATACACGTATTTTACTTTTAATGTCCGTTTTTCCTGTCATGCCTGATGTTCCCGGGTCTTTGTCTGCATTGCCTTTTTCAAACATAGAGCCCAACATCTCATTCCTTTTAGCTTCTCGTTTCTCCATTTCTGACTGCCCGTCTGTTTTTCCCCAATTGCTTGCAACAATGGCTTCGTGTTTGAACAAGATTAATGCGCGGTTGTGAATCGGACTTTACTGTAACTTCAAAACGCTCAATTAGCCGCGTGTTTTCCTGTTGAAACTTACAATGCGGATTTTTAGCCCAGTTACTGTTCTTCCGACACTAAGCTGAATTATCACAAATGTGAAACAATGTTGCCACTTTTTTCTTGAAGAATAATGTCGACTTGACTTTTCTTACAAAAAACATTGGAGTGCAAACAAATAAGAATGACATATATAACATAAAGAAACATTTTGTGTTAAAACTACATTCTCCAGAATGCAAAGGGGTGTTTGGAAACCGCCAGGAAATTATGTAATTACAATTGAACTTAAAGGGGGCGGGACCAAACAAACAGTTGATCGTGAGCAAGGTATCAGGAATACCGAAACGCGTAGATCAGCTCTTGCCTGTACCCCATGCAGTGAAGATATAAAGAAAATAAAGCGCATAAAAGGTTGTTAAGAGTGCATCCCGTTTTTCTTTCCGGCTGGAGGGATTTCTTGTGGATATATATATATATATATATATATATATATATATATATATTCACTGAAAAAACCATAGGTTTCAGGCACGTTATAGTTAGGAATTAGCATTTAAAAAACCTTAGCAATTCACTGAAAAAACCATAGGTTTCAGGGGCGTTATGGTTAGCTGGACTTTTCACTCGTACAAAACCATTGAAATTCCCCCATTATAGTTAGTTCAGCTAACTATAACTCGCGCGCCCGCAATGCACTGCTGATGATGTCACATATTACATCACTCATGACATGGTCAGTGACATCACTCATGACATCACTCATGACATCTCAAATGACATCACTCATGAAATCACTGATGACATCATCCAGTGAATGTGTGTTTTTCTGAAAATTACATATGTTTTATATATGTATATCTCAAGGTTGATGGAAGAATAAATGGGTATTTGTTTTAGAAAAATTGATTGTATAACTGACTGATTAAGTGTATCTTAGTGAATACATGGCTTAGTGAGTAATGTTTAAATATGTAAATATCTGTATCAGTCTCTCACTTTGTGTATAAGTGGCTGCATGGTTTGGTGAGTAGCTACATGAGTGTCTATATAGGTTATGAGTTGTTTTTTTGAGTATCAGTATGAGTGTCTGAGTGTCTGTATGGTTCGGTGGGGGGTATTACGTAGTGCATGAATGAGTGACTCACTGTTTGTATGTGTTGAAGACAGCATGTGTGCAGGACTGTATCGGTGGATGAGTGTGTGCATGGGTGTGTTAGTGAGTGAATGACTGTCTCAATAGTGTCTTTATAAGTAACTACATATGTCTTAAACTAGTATATGTGACTATTGGTGTATATAAGTGAGTATATGTGAGAGTGAGAGATTGAAAGAGTTCCTGTATGAATATGTATGTGTTTCTATAAGTGATTGTTTAAAAGACTTAGTATGTGTATGTTTCTGTAGAAGTAAGTGTGGTGGTGTGTGTATAACTGTATATGCAAGTAAATGGATGTTTGATTCTTTATTAACATGAGTGACTATGTGTGTGAGTAAATCTATGGATGAGTGGTGTTGTGTAACAGGATGTATAGATGTATGAGTACATATGATGAGTGAGTACATATATGAGTGACTGTATAGGACTGTTGGTGAATGAGTGGATGTGAGTCACACGGATGTATGTCGTTACAACGCACACTTTTACAACGCATGCACTTACAACGCATTTTTTACAACGCACAATCCATTACAACGCATGACATTACAACGCAGGACACTACAACGCATTTTTAAAAACTACCTTTACAACGCATTTCCATTACAACGCATACTACCTTTACAACGCATACCATTACAACACATAATATTAAATTGCATTTAAGGTAAGTATTAGATAGTATAGGGGTAAAAATTACTATTCTAACTCCAGGGGGTGCAACAGTAGGGTAAGTGTTGGATAGTATAGGGGTAAAAATTACTATTCTAACTCCAGGGGGTGCAACAGTAGGGTAAATGTTGGATAGTGTAGGGGTAAAAATTACTATTCTAACTCCAGGGGGTGCAACAGTAGGGTAAGTGTTGGATAGTATAGGGGTAAAAATTACTATTCTAACTCCAGGGGGTGCAACAGTAGGGTAAGTGTTGGATAGTATAGGGGTAAAAATTACTATTCTAACTCCAGGGGGTGCAACAGTAGGGTAAGTGTTGGATAGTATAGGGGTAAAAATTACTATTCTAACTCCAGGGGGTGCAACAGTAGAGTAAGTGTTGGATAGTATAGGGGTAAAAATTACTATTCTAACTCCAGGGGGTGCAACAGTAGGGTAAGTGTTGGATAGTATAGGGGTAAAAATTACTATTCTAACTCCAGGGGGTGCAACAGTAGGGTAAGTGTTGGATAGTATAGGGGTAAAAATTACTATATTATGCATTGTAATGGTATGCGTTGTAATGGTAGTATGCGTTGTAATGGAATGCGTTGTAAAGGTAGTTTTAAAAAATGCGTTGTAGTGCCATGCGTTGTAATGTCATGCGTTGTAATGGATTGTGCGTTGTAAAAAATGCGTTGTAAGTGTAGTGCGTTGTAAAAGTTGCATTGTAAAGGTTGTTCCCCGAGTCACACACACCCCACCCACCCACACAGACATTCAGGCACCCATACAGATACTCAGACCAGCAATAAATAACTCATATGGACACTCATGTAGCTACTCACCAACCCATGCAACCACTTACACACCAACAGGCAGACTGATACAGATATTCACACAGTTCAGTCACTAACCCATGCATTCAGGAAGACACGTTTAATCACTCACTTATACAGTCAGTCACACACCTACTAAATCATCCATTCAGACAGTCATACACCCACTCATTCTTCAATACACCTTGACCTATATATATATATAAAACATATTTAAACTTTACAGAAACACACAGTCACTGTCTGATTTCATCAGTGATGTCATTAGTGATATCATTTGAGATGTCATCAGTGATGTCATGAGTGATGTCACTGACCATGTCATGAGTGATGTAATATGTGACATCATCAGCAGTGTATCGCGGGCGCGCGAGTTATAGTTAGCTGAACTAACTATAATGGGGGAATTTCAATGGTTTTGTACAAATGAAAAGTCCAGCTAACTATAACGCCCCTGAAACCTATGGTTTTATCAGTGAATTGCTAAGGTTTTTTAAATGCTAATTCCTAGCTATAACGTGCCTGAAACCTATGGTTACCAGTAGGTACCTCCAGTAAACGCCACAGAGCTGTATTGCAGAGAGATGTAAAAAGGGGCACGGCCTAGACCACCTCTCTGCAACGCAGCGCAGTGGCGCTTACTGGAAGCACCTGGTGGGTAGTTGGCCCCAGGGTCCCTCAGGACTGATGGGGAATTATTTCCACAACTTAAAACATGCCACAGGGCTTGTTTGCACACGTTAACTCAGGCCTCGTCCCCACCCTTCACCACTGTGTAAACACGCCCTGTGGCCGTTTTTAGTTGGGAGATTAAGTTCATTTGAATCCTGAGGGTCCCTAGGGTCCAACTAGCCCACTAGGTACCTCCAGTAAGCGCCACAGAACTCCGTTGCAGAGAGGTGTAAAAAGTGGCACGGCCTGGACCACCTCTCTGCAACGCAGCTCAGTGGCGCTTACTGGAAGCACCTGGTGGGCTAGTTAGCCCCCAGGGGCCCTCAGGATTGAAGGGGAATTATTTCCCCAACTTAAAACGTGCCATAGGGCGTGTTTGCACACGTCACCTCAGGCCCCATCCCCTCCCTACCCCACTGTGTAAACACGCCCTGGGGCCGTTTTTTAAGTTGGGAGATTAAGTCCCCTTGAATCCTGAGGATCCCTAGGGGCAAAATAGCCCACTAGGTATGTCCAGTAAGCGCCATTGCAGAGAGGTGTAAAAAGGGGCACGGCCTACACCACCTCTCTGCAACGCAGAGCAGTGGTGCTTACTGGAAGCACCTGGTGGGCTAGTTGGCCCCCAGGGTCCCTCAGCATTGAAAGGGAATTATTTCCCCAACTTAAAACGCGCCATAGGGCGTGTTTGCACACGTCACCTCAGGCCCCGTCCCCTCCCTTCACCACTGTGTAAACGCGCCCTGTGGCCGTTCTAAGTTGAGAGATTAAGTCCCCTTGAATCCTAAGGGTCCCTAGGGTCAAACTAGCCCACCAGGTACCTCCAGTAAGCGCCACAGAGCTGCGTTGCATAGAGGTGTAAAAAGGGGGCGTGGCCTCAGAACACCTGTCTGCAACGCAGCTCCCTGGCGCATACTGGAGATACCTGTTGGGCTAGTTGGCCCTCAGGGACCCTCAGTATTGAAGGGGAATTAATTCCCCAACTTACAACTGGCCAGGGGGTGCGTTTGCAGAGTGCTGCAAGGAGGGGGTGGGCCTCCGGCGCGATGCCAGTCTTTCATTTATTTTATTTTTTTAAGAAGGAGAGCTGTGTGACCCCCCTTCTTTTTCTAATTTATTGGTCCTGGGGACCCCATCCCCCAGGGCCTGCACCCTAATTTTTTTTGTTGAAAAAAATAAATTTGGCCCTTCCAAGTCCTCAATCGGCCCCGGGGACCCCAACCCCCGGGTCATGGCCATTTTTAAAAAATACATCTTTAGGAGGGGGCTGCGTTGCCCCCCTCCTCAGGCCACTTATGGCCCTGGGAACCCCATCCCCCGGGGCCGGCCTTTGTTTTTTATTATTTTAAAAAAATATATATTTATAGAAAAACCTAGGACATGCTGAACAAACCGTATGTACCTATCACCATGACGATTTGCGTGAGATTCATTAAAAGGCGACTATACATAGAATGAATCCACATGGAATGTATTTACACCGCTAGTGAAGCTCTGACGTGTCTGACGCCCTACCGTGCCTAATCCCGGCACCCCCACCGGTGGGTACTCTCCAAGTAGACACCCTTGTCGTTTATTTATACAAACATGGGTAGCTATTGACGGGCACATTTAATATACACGCACACCAAGCCATTCAAAGGGGATTTGACAAAAATTTGACCAAACTATGCAAGAAACCCCCCTCACGGTTAATAAAACACACATCCACTGCCGAATGTGTAATACTTTTTATTTTACTCTCTGGAAAGGAGACAAACCTCACTTGAGAGTCACAGCATGCTGAGCCCAATGCTGTATTACACCCACCAGTGCCCGCCGAGTGCCTCACACCTCTGTGTTGTATTCCACCAGCTAGTGCATATGCTATGACACTCTCTAGCCCATGTGCACTGTAACACCACCCCATGAATATGTCATGCCACACTTGCCTTCGCACGGGTTATATTGGCCCATCTAACGTGCCTTCCTCGATGCCTATGTTATAACGCACAGCGCTATGCCATACATATTACAATCTGGGATCCATATCTTTGTCAGAGTGCATATGCAACGTTACACTCCCCAGCACATATTTTATATTACAACTTTAGAGACTAGTTAGGTTACACAACACTGCCCTGTGCATATTACACTCCAAGGCACATATCGCATAGCACGCGCTAGTGCCTGTGCTATCTCGCGCTCGCCAATGAATCTGTCATTGCGCACAATGTATTGCATATTATATTTCACGCCCGGTTCATCTTATATCACACTTTTTGGTGCATAGTTTATACCATATACTATATCTAGTTTTCATTTTCAATCGTGCTCTCAGGACTATGTTCTATATAATACTGCGCCCACCTACCCTTTTCACGGGCATTACATTTTGCGATGTGGGTGGAGGGTCAGGGGGTGTTTCTGCCAAGTGAGTCCAGAGTCACAGTCACAAACGTCCTCTTCTTCCTGAATAAAAGTGAGATTATGCTGCATACTTGTTCATATTTTAAGTAGTTCACACAGACACACATTTTAAAAACAATAAAGTTCCTAATACTCACCTTCTCTGAACAGTTAGCCTGCTGCCCCATCCACCTCCTCCCTATCCTCTGTTGTCTGAATCCATGGACTAGCCTCCTCCCTCCTGCCATGCATGGTCTGATGTGCTGCCACTGCCCTCCATTTAGCATGATGTACCAGTCCACTGCTCCTGCCCTCCATTGCCCAATTCTATGGCCCATCATTGACCTCCTGCTTAGCCTCTGTGTTTAGCTTGCTGCCCCTATTCTCCTTCCCCCTGCCCTCCGATGTCTTTGTGCATGCCCCTGCTCCATCCTTTTTGCCCACCATGTTCCATGGACCTGCCACTCCTATCTACTCTGAGTGTTCTGTTGAGCTGCCACTCCCCTCCCATCTGCCTAGCATTGTCAGATGACTGTAACCTGTCCCTGCCACCTCCACACTGCCTGTCCACATGCCATGCCCCTATCCCCTTCCTCCTGTCCTCCATGGTCCATTTTACTGTCACACCCTTCTGCCCTCCCTGGTCTGTTGTGCTGCAACTGATCCTCCTGCCTCCCCCGCGCGGTCTGTTGTGAGGCCCCTTCCCCTGAACTCTCTTGTCTGTGCCCAGGTCCTGACCCTCCCTTCTATCCTCCATGGTCCTTTGTGCATGCCCCTGCACCCTCCTTCTTGCTCATCATAGCCATTGTGCTGCCACTAACCCTCCCGCTTGCCATGCATGGTCTTCTGTGCTGCCATGGCCCCTCCCACCTTCCCTGTGTGGTCAGCTAGTTGCCCCTGACCCCCTCCCACCTTCCCTCCATGGTCTGTGTGTATGCCATCATAGTCTCATTGTTGCTCTCCATGGTGTGTCTTGTTTCTATTGCCCATCCTGGCTGACCTCCATGGTCATCTTGCTGCTCCTGCCCTGCCCCCTTGCCCCCAGCCCTCTGTTTCCATGTGCAAACCCCTATTCCCTCCCTCCTGGCTTGTCTGTTCCATTGTAATGCCCCTGATCTGTCCCTCCTGCCCTTTATGGTCTGCAGCTTTCTCTCCTGTCTGTCCATTATGGTCAGCTAGCTACCATTGCCTCTTTCCCCTCTGTTCTCTGTTGTCCATGTGCATGGTCCTATCCCCTCCCTATTGCTTTCTATGGATTGTTGTGCTGCACTCCAGGCCTGCATGTGCTGTGTGGTGTATTGTGCTGCTGCAAACCCTGATGCCTGTCCTGTAGGATCAGTTTGGTGCACCTCTCCATGTCCCTCCTGTCCTCTGTTATCCGAGTCCATGTCCCTACCCCAATTCCTCCTGCCTACCATGATCCAATGTACCACACTTGCGAACATTCTGAACTTGGTAAGAGGGAGATTTTGAAAAAAAAATGGGGTATTGATTTTCCCCTTTGAGTTACATTGAAAAAGAGGAGATTGTAGATAGGAGACAGATCAAATAAAGCCCATTTGAGCTTAAAAACATTGGACGTTTCCTGGCTGAAACCGGTCTGTTGGCATGTATGGTTGTACTACCACTGCCTCTTCCTTCTGCCCACAATGGTCTATTATATTGCCGCAGCCTCTCTTGCCAGTCCTGTATTGTTGGTTTGTTGCCCCTGCCCCCCTTTCCACTGCCCTCCATAGTCTGTTGTGCTGCCACTGCCCTTCCTGCCTGCCCAGTGTGGTCAAATTGTTGCATGTGCACTCTCCTACCTGCCTTCAATTTTCAGAGTTCATGGCCCTGGCCTCTGCCTCCCAACAGTATCCCAATGAACAACTAGATTGCTAACATTCTATATTTATTACAAAAGTGTGGAACGCCTGACGTCATCTTGATGTAATCAAAACTGTAATACCTAGAGTATTTCCGTTAGAAATGACATATATGAGAGGGTCTTATTTGCATCAAAATTATGGTTAGTGCTCTAAAAAACTAAAATGAGGACCTATTTTCTGAGTTTTCAAATAGCGACAAAGAACTTTTAAATTATTTGTAATCTTTATGTTTTTTTATCCAATTGACCACTTGATTAAATGTTGCACCTAGGGGAGAGGATGTGGTGTTACTTCCAGAGCTGCAGACTTTGCAACTGGGGAACCAGGTTGGAGTTTCTGCTTCAGCTCAACATTCTGTGATTCTGGTCAAATCACCTAATCTCCCCATGTCTACAACCAAAATGAATTTGATCTTGTGTGCTGTAACCAATGCTCATGTAAAGCACTCCAATACCTGACAAGTCTGCACTATATAAAACTGCAAATACACAAAAAACAAGTGTTTTGCACACTTCTGTCATTGGGCTATACTTGGGCTACATCTGGGTGATATTTGGGCTACATTTGGGCTCTTTTGTCTCTGGTGGCCATCTTGGGAGATTTATTTGTTCTGAAGTTTCCTAATTTCCTCATTTACTGCAGTCTCTTTAGTGGGAATACTTTCAGTTTTTTTGGTTCCATCATGAAGGCATTCAGATATGTCACACATGTGCCATAAATTCTGAATGTTAGCACTCTAGTTGCTCATTAGATCACTGTAGTAAAACTACTGCTCACCAGGGAAGTCTGCTGCTGGTATTCAAAGTGCATGTTTCAGTCTGCATGTCAGAATTTTTTTATGAAATAGAAGAGGATTTGAGAAGTCAAAATGTGCCCTAATTTTTCTTTCTGCAGAACTAATCATAATTTCTATGGCAAAATGAACCCCCTCATTTTGTTCCTTTGTAAATTAAATGTTTTAAGTGTTACCACTTTATTCCAATCAAGATGGCTTCAGGTGTGCCATACTTTTGTCATAAGTAAGACTGTTAGTGCTCTAGTTGTTCGTAAGAACACTCTGGGACATTCTGTCATTGGGCTATACTTGGGCTACATCTGGGTGATATTTGGGTTACATTTGGGCTCTTTTGTCTCTGGTGACCATCTTGGGAGATTTGTTTGTTATGAAGTTTCCTAATTTCCTCATTTACTGCAGTCTCCTCAGTAGGAAATACTTTCAGTTTTTTACTTTGGTTCCATCAAGAAGGCATTCAGATGTGTCACACATTTGCCATAAATTCAGAATGTTAGCACTCTAGTTGCTTATTAGATCACTGTAGTAAAGCTACTGCTCACCAGGGAAGTCTGCTGCTGGTATTCAAAGTGCATGTTTCAGTCTGCATGTCAGAATTTTTTAATGAAATAGAACAGGATTTGAGAAGTCACTCAACATGTGCCCTCATTTTTCTATCTGCAGCACTAATCATACTTTCTATGGCAAAATGAACCCCCTCATTTTGTTCCTTTTTAAATTAAATGTTTAAATGTTACCACTTTATTCCAATCAAGATGGCTTCAGGTGTGCCATACTTTTGTCATAAGTAGGACTGTTAGCGCTCTAGTTGTTCTTTAGAACACACTGGGAAGCTGCAGTAGAACACAAAGGAATCAACTGATAGTCTCTGCCCTTGTTGGATGTACATGTTTTACTGAGAATGTCAGACTTCATTCTCACATGACTGAGAAAGATAATGTGAATTTACAGGAAATATGCTCTCAGTTTAGCTTATAGATCACCCTCCAAACCTCTGTGGGAAAAACATGAGAAAATAGTTTTCTCTCAAACATGATTCATGATATCACAGCAGAAGGCTTTTTCACATGGTAAAATCACCTTAGAACACACCACAATCCCTAAAATTGGTATGGTACCATCAACAAATGATTTATAATGTAACTAAAGTCTTAAAACCTTCTATTAACTGCAATGCTTTTTAATGAGGTGCTATCATGTATATTGGTCCAAAGATGGCTGCCAACACTTCTTGGATGAAGTGCTGACAGCCAATCAGATCTCACGATGAGATGTGTGGTTAGGCTCCGCCCAGATATGTATATGCTTTTAACTGCAATTATCTCAGGAACTAATGAACAGATTGACTCCAGACATGCAAAAGGCACATCCCTGACCTGAGGACTACCTCTCCGCCAAATTTCAAGTAATTCTGTTCAGCCGTTTGGGCTGTAGCTTGGACTAAAGGTCCCTATGGAAAATTGCATGGGAAAAACGTGTTTTGGGACCCCCCTTTTTGCTCAGCCCCCGCTTGACGAATCCCCCTGACACTTTCAGGGTAGGAGTGGAGCAGAGCGCCCCACCTATTTTGAAAGTTTTGCGAGGATTCGTCAATCGGCGCCAAAGTTATTCCAAATAGAATGTTGCGGATTTCCATATATATATATATATAATATTAACAGTGTTCGAAGATTGCTGTGCACTCCAGCAAAAGTATCACTATATCTTTTCATTATTTAAATCATTCCAAATACGAGAATACTGACAAACGCATTTCAGCCAACTGGCCTTCATCAATGTCAGTGATTGCATTAAAAAAAACACCCTTTTAAACAATGATTCATCTCATTGGATCGCAATGAAATATAAAATCAAAATCAAAAAGGAACTTAGTAGTCATATCACATTCTAAATGAAAAAATGTGTCGGCCATTTTTCCACTATTATTCAGTAGAGCTCAATGTAAATCATCAGTAGCCAACTCCACATGAATGACAATGATCAGATCACCTATACATTAAATTCAAAATATATTCACAATATGCATGATTTATAAATAAAAATCAATGACACATGGGTAAAAAAACACTTCGGAAGTCAATCACATTCCGTTATTTGAATTACCATGGACCTGATTTGAAGGTATTATTCAGCTTTGAACGAGCCTTGTTTTTCACACATCATTCCACCTCTAATTATTCCAACGGTGCTTATGGCTACTCAAAGAGATTTCATTAAAGAAAGTGTATCAACATTTCATTCAAAATTTCATTTCAATGTTGTAACTCACAGGGATGGTTCATAACAATTATATTTAACCAATGAAATACCAAAGTTCTTCTTCACAATTTAACCCCCATGGAATATGGCTTCAAAGGTTGACTATATATTTAGCCCCAAGCTGCCTCAGGAGTTTGACCCTGTCGCCCCCTCTCTCTTTTGCCAGGATTAGGTCAATAGAATAATAGACCAATTTGTCACTCCTGGCCTCATGCAATGTAGAGAAATGTCTAGCGACAGGGTAGGTTTTGTCATTGTTAGTTATTGCCCTCTTGTGCTCGAAGATTTGCTTCTTTGCTGGGTGTATTGTACTTCCAATATATTGTAGTCCACATGGACAAAGTAAACAGTACACCACAAAATTGGAATTACAGTTCAGCAGCTTGTTAATAGATAGGCCTCTTTTCTTTCTTGCATGGTACCGCAAAGTCCTTCACCTTTTTGTAATTCTTGCATGCTTTGCATGTCGTGCATGGAAAAAACCCTGTGATAGTTGGCTTATTCCAGAGCTTATCCTCAAAGTGTCTTTGCACCAGGATATCTTTCAATGAGGCACTCCTCCTGAATGTGATATCTGGTCTCTCTGGCATTAGGCTGCCTATGATACCTTCTGTCTGTAGGATATTCCAGCTTTTCTGGACCAATTCCCTGATCCTCTGCGACTCTGCAGAAGAAGTTAAAACCACTTTGGATAAGTCATCCTCCTCCCTGAATCCATGGGAGTTCTAACTCTTAGTACCTCCTGTTTTTACCAAACCCCCTCCTTGAAAATCTTGCGAGGGACTCCATTTTGGCTTCATGATAATCCTCTGGGCAATAATAGTTCCTTTTGAGTCTCAATAATTCCCCATAAGGTATACTCTTAATCAAATTACGGAGATACTGACTCCAAGACTGTAGAACTGTAGTCCCTGCCGTTGGTTTATGGTACAGTTTTGGTACATAGCTTATTGTCTGATACAAATACCAATAGGTCTAACAATGGGGCTTCACTTTTGCTGATGTTGCTAGTGAACTTAAGATTGAACTCATTCTCATTCAAAATCTTGATATAATTAACTGCCTCTGTGCATTTACCCCACCAAACAATAAACAGGTCGTCTATATACCTGGTCTACAGGGCTATTTTGTCTACCTAGGATTCGTTCTCCTCCGCTCAAGTGATGTGCTTCTCCTACCAGGCCACGAAAAGATTTGCGTAACTGGGGGCGAAGCACATGCCCATGGCAGTCCCCTGTGTCTGCAGGTATAGTTGCACTGCAAAGAGAAAAATATTGTTATGCAGCTAGAACGACACAATTTCCAAAAGCATTTTGTAATTTTCTTGAAATCTCAATGGTCTTATTTTAAGAAAAGATTCTATTGCCAACAGGCCATTCACATGCACAATACTCGAGTAGAGGCTAGTGATGTCACGCGTGATTAGTACTGACTCTTCCTCCCAAGTGATGTTTTGGATTTGATGCATGAAGTTGGTAGTGAACAGAATAAACAAACTTAGATCCTTTACTATAGGAAATAGAAACAAATCAACATACATTGGGGCTTTCTCCAATAAACTCCCTTTTGAGGACACAATTGGATGACCTGGAGGATTATCCAAGTCCTTTTGCGCCTTTGGCTGGTGATAAAATATTGGCAAGCTCGGATAATCCACCTTCATAAACTGCAACTCATTCTCCAGCAGGATTCCCTTGGACCTCCATTGTTGCAGAAGATCGTAGAAGTCCAACACAC
This sequence comes from Triturus cristatus, assembly GCF_964204655.1. Classification (NCBI taxonomy): domain Eukaryota; kingdom Metazoa; phylum Chordata; class Amphibia; order Caudata; family Salamandridae; genus Triturus; species Triturus cristatus. Next base: position 693,318,393 of record NC_140595.1, on the reverse strand, counting down.
TTCTATTGTAGGTCTCTCTGTTGATTCGAGTATAGCTTTTCTAATCCCCCATGAGACGCAGAGCCTCGTTTTTGTAAGATTCTTTAGATATCACAACAACATTCCCTCCCCTAATCGGATTGCTTTATTATGAGGGCTGGATCATCCCCCAGGCATTTGACAGATTCCCATTGCACTTTTGTAAGATTGTATTTCCTTCTCTTGCCTGCTTGGATGCCAGGCGTTCAAAATTTGTCCAGGTCCTTAATCATCGATGGCATCATGCGGTGTTTGGGGAATGAACTGATATATATATATATATATATATATATATATATATATATATATATATATGGTATATATTGCTCAAAATAAAGTGAGCCCTAAAGCTCATTACAAGTCCCACTCCTGCGCAATAATTGGAATCAGTAGTGCATAAAGGCCCAGATTCACAAAGAAATGATGCATCACAGCTAGTAAATTTGCTGTGCTGCTTTACATGAAAGAGACAGAACAGAACAGGGCTACATCTACTAAGATTTGGTACTATTCTCTCTCTCTCCAATTGTGTACTTTAAGCTACCATGAGCGAACACAGAAACCCGTGCTCCATCGGGTAAGGGTATCTGCATTGTGGTAAGCATAATTCTTGTGCAGAAAGGTGTCCCTTTCGGCTAAAAAACTGTAGGTTAAAGGCATTTCTTTTTTTGTGTGTATGCTGTAGGATACAGCATATATGCAATGAGGGAAAGGCGATGAGGAATTAAAAGAGTTCTATCCGTTGTGCCTGCCTCAAGGGTGTGTAGGATTTTGGCACAAATCACTATCTACAGTTCTTTGTGTAACTTTTAGTTACAATCCAACGCCAATCGGATCAGAGCAGGACAGCTCCATATCTACAGAGATAATGTCAGAATAGGACTTGTCCTAGAAGGGTGCCCTTCTGTGGCAAAATACTATGCTCAGACTAACTGTAAAACCTTTCCACTTTTGTATGTGTGCAGTACAGTACAGCACACATGCAAAGTCAGAAAATAAACGGACAAATAAAAGCATTTCTCCTTGATAGCCCCTACTTCAAAAGGGCATACTGTTTTTATGCAAACCCGGCTTTTTTTATTAGATAGGATTTGGATCAAAAGTTATGGGTGGTTGCAATGGAATGCCCATGCAACACCCATGGAAAGCCCTCCTTGGCGCTAAGTAATGCAAAGCAGCAATAGGCGCTACTTTGTGCTACATTCACGTGAATTTCCAAGGTAAAAAGAATTTGCACTGGAAAGTAATTTGGAAAAAAATAATTTTGTGTCGATTTGCGTCATATGGCACAAAATCTTAGGAAATATACCCCAAGTGCGTGAACTTTAAATGCATGATATGAAATTTATTGCATGCATTGTGCACGGTTTAACCTCGTGAAAATAGCGTGTGCAAAAAACAGGAGGCTGTGCTATTACTTCCCTGGTAACACCAATCCCAATTCAGACTCAGACTGCTGTTTGTGTCTTAATCTTGATTTTTAGGCATCTGTAATGAAGCAAATGCAGCTTTATTTAAAATTGAGTCGTAACAGAAAAATCCCTTTATTTGTGGAGGACGTTTTAGTTCCATAGAGAGTACAGCTGTGGAATTAACAGAAGATTACTATACATGTGATTGGAAACATTCCACTGGAATACAGATGCATAAAACGCTCCAGAAATTGGAGGATTTCTTTTACCGCCTAACTCTCATTGAGAGGCACATGCATCAAGCTTTTTTGCCTTTGCAAATGGGCCGATTCGCAGAATTGGCCCGTTTGCGAATGCAAAAAATGCTTTTCAGATGCAGCAAACCCCTTTTTGCGATTCGGTAACCTGTTACTGAAGCACAAAATGGTTTTGCGATTCGGTAATTGGAAGGGGCGTGTTTAGGGAGTCCCTTCCAAATACCGAATCCTAACTGTATGCATGAATGTTTTGTGACCGTGAATGCGGTCGCAAAATATTCGCATATTACCACCTACTAGCATGTATAAGAGCAGGCAGTGGTCCCACAGACCACTGCCTGGTCTTAAAAAATGAAAAGAAAACTTTTCATTTTACTTTTTGTAAAACATCTCTTGAACTGGCTGCTTTAAAAAAAAAACAGATTGCATTATTTTAAAGCAATCACTGACATGGTGGTCTGCTGACCTCAGCAGGCCACCATCCCTGTTTTTTTTTGCAATTCCTAGGGGGTCGAAAATTGCTTTCTACCTCATTAATATTAATGAGGTAGAGCGATTTGTGGCCCCCTTGGTAACGCAATCTGAAACTCATTGAGTTTCATCCATTGTAAATTGTGATTACCTAACTGCGAGTCTAAGGAATTCATAAATTGGGAATTTGCAATTTACAATTTTGATACCTGTGTCCCTTAGACCCTTAACTTATCATGGGTGGACAATCAAACAAGTATGGTTCCACTTTTTCTAGAAGTCTCAACTTACACAGTGAGGAAATGTACTAATCGGGTACCAATGAAATGCCATTTCATTGATAGTGATATGAACGAGATGCCATGACTTCCTGCGACTAATAAGTGATAAATGTCTTATTTTTATCTTCATTCCGAATAGATCAAGAGGGCAGCAACTATGCTTCCACTAAAGAGAAATTTCGCCCGTCATTGGACAAGGTGGACACCACTCTTCAGGTACTCGCAGTGTTGTTATAAAATTCTAAACAGTACTGGGGAGGCGGGCCGAGTTGATCAAAATCCCTTTTTTATTTTTATCTGAACATGAAACATTCATGAATGTGTGCCCCCAACTCCAACCTACAGTCTATCAGGGGAAACATAATTTTATCTAAGAAAACCTGGGGATTACTAACTCAGAGCAAACTCAGGATTACATCAGGACACTCACTCGTGGGGTGTGCCCGGCACAGACCCGAGCCATGCACCAAATGTGCACAAGAAAGAAAAAGATGAAGAACACAGCGGAGAGGTTCAACCGGTTTCAATGTTATGTGCAGGAAGCGACATTGACAATGTGGCTCCTTATACACTATCAGTGTCTCCGCAGGTGCACCCCAGCCTGTCTTTAAAGGAGGGCCATGGATACCCATGCAGAGTGCATGCTGTTTGAGGTTTCATGCCTGTGTGATGAGGCGTCTTGGAGTCTCTGGACTCCCAGTACTTTCTCCAAATGGGTGTGATCCGTGTGGAGGGTACAAACGGTGTAGATTGTGCAATAATTGCCTGCCACCTCCCAGTCGATGCAGTTACCATGTACCCTAAATGCCTTTTTGCCTGAGCACACTGGCCGATAACATGGCACAGTCATATCGGCGTGGTTAAGTGATTCATATAGGCAATAGCTTCATGCATGACATACAGTGACTGTTAAAAAGGGGCTCACAGTCTATGGTCCTTTTTGTAACATAGATGTTACACCTATTGCACTGATGTTAGCCATAACTGGTCAAAGTCTCCTCTGGGACACGAGGTTTTTAAAGTTTATTCATAGTTACATTAAGTCAGAGCTACAATAATCCAGGGATTGCAAATGGATATAAAATGCATGTGTCCCACCTCACAAACTGCCACATCACCATGGGAAACAATGTAGATAAAATAGATCAACATAAAGTGTTTCTGGCTCTATACTATATTGAATTATCTTACACTTTCAAGTGGGATTTCTTTAGCGTGCAGACTCCTGGGTCACAATCCACTGCATCAACACAGAATACAAACATAGGATTCCTTTGGGATGTATTGTGCTAGATCTCAACTCCCACACTCCCACATCAACACAAGAACCAGGGCACTGTGCTCGAATCAGAAGCCCCTCATGAACAGCCATACAAAATTGTAGTAAACACGGCAGGACACTCTAAGTTTTAGGCAACTGCTAGTTTTATTCACCAGAGGAAAACCCCAGCACACCATCCCAAGCCAGGCACAGCCAGGCACAGCCGCAAATGTTTTCTCCGCATTCCAACCCCCCAGAACTCCACAGTGCCACAAAAACCTTTACATGGGAATCATTCCGCAAAACTCCACAGAAATGAGCTAGGCAGTACTCATTACATTATAAAACATCCCCTTTCCTTCCTAACATGAAAGACATTCCTAACATAAAAACAACAGACACACAAGACAATGTACACAAGATTCCACGAACACACCCCCAAAAGAGAACCCTAGGCAAAGCTATGGCATTGTTTAACTACACAGGTAATCACCAAAATATCCAGGTGGACTCTGTGACCTCATTGCTCAGCCTACTGACAATTGCCCACACTTGCACACACCTCCATACCGCTACCGCTCTGAAATTCACTGTCTCTCATGAGTAACCATTCTGAACACTTCTCTACACTCCTGGGACTTATCTTCAAGGTACCAACACTCTGATACAAGACAACTCTCCTTAGATTTCCCTTTTGGCCATTGCCCAACTTGACTCAATTACCTCCCACATCTTTCATTTTGTACGGACTCCAAAAATGGGACAAAACTCTACCCACACCACCAGGTCTGACCTTAACTCAATCTATGTAGTTGATGAACATATGCAGCTGGTTTTCCAGGACTCCCCTTACCAACTACTTGGAAACCACAACATGCATCCATGAGAAACCAACATTGTCCCAGACTGTCTCCTTCATCCTTTCAAAAGGAGTTTTCTCCATGCTTGCACTGACTGTGGTCTAATGAGCCCACAACATGTCTTTGACGGCATCTTGGACGGACAATCCCGCACTACATACCATCTCCATGGTGTTCTTAACCATCCGGTTGATCCTTTCCATCAAACCATTCCCCTCGGGATTGTGCAATAACGTGCATGTATGCCTGCTGCCTATTTTGTCCAGAAAAGGTGAGTTGAGTGCAATTGTCTTTTACCAACACAAAATGAACTCATACACACTACCTCAACTCATTTAATTTGGCACACACCCTGACAGCCGCAAACCTTTCCTGCTGGTAGAAAAGAAAATAGACCTATTAAGTCCAAACACACCTTTACTCGACTTCACTTTCCTCTGCAACATGTTCCTCATCTGAAACACCTAAACCCACTCTCAACTGCTTTTCCGATTCCTGATTCCTTACATACTCCATACCCTAGTGCCCACTTTGTCACCAGAGTGTCCATAAGAGGCCACCAATATTTTTCTCCCATATGACCCTCATGTGCCAAATGCACCAATTTGAGTCTCACAAATTAGGAGGCAGAAAACGACTACCCTCCATAATAACACCTGCATCAACAACTCATCAACTACCTTATGGAAAGGCCTAACTACCTCTGGAAATGTGCTTCATCTCATATTTCCTTTGATTAACTCACCCACGCCCATGAGTATGTTATCACTTTCCATAGCATTCATCCACTCTTACTTAGAGACAAAACTGTTCAACCCTTCCGTGGCATGCATGACATTAGCCGCAACTGCTTCTGTATGCAAGTCATACTCTACTGCTACTCTGTCCGGTAGCATTGATAAGCAATAAGTCACTTTGGTTATCCACCTAGATACATATTCAATGCTGCAATCATAATCCTACAACTTCACTGTCAATCTTGCCAACCTCCGTAAACACATTTTTGTGCCAGCAGGGCCCAATACCTTGAGTAGAGGCTTCTAATCAGTCCTCAATACCACTCTGCTATTCCAGATAAAAGTAAGGAAATAATTGGTTGCCCATGCAGAAGCCAACAGCTGCCGCTCCATGATGAGTAATTTCTCTCAGCAGCCGACAATTGAGGCAAACCTCACTGTCTTTTCCACATGCCCATGGACTTGTGACAACACTGCACCAATCCCAACTACACTGTCATCACTGTAACAACCGTTTTTCACCACTTCTGAAAGGGCACTAAAACCCCAGCATTGGCAATGTTATCCTTGATCTGCATAAAATCGGTTTGTTGTTCTTTTTCCCAGGTAAATGTATTGCCTTTTCTCACTGATACCCTCAAGGCTTGCGTCGTATGGATGAAATCATAGACAAACTTGGAATAATATTCCACCAAGCCCATGAAAAGATCGAAGCTTGTCTTTACCAGTTGGCACCTCTGCATTCACTATCGCACTCACAAATTCGACTTTGGGTTTGACACCCTCTCTTGTGATCAAATAGCCTAAGTATTTCACATCCTGTCGCAAAAACGTACACTTGTCTCTCTGCAATGTCAACCCAGCTTTTGCAATGAGAGACAGCATCTCACCCAAAATATTTTCATGTGCATTAATGATATCCACAAACACCAGTATGTCATCTTGACAAAAAACAATATTTGAGACACCAGATAAGCTTGAATTCAGTCTTTCAAAGGCATTTGCTGTAGACAACAAGCCGAAGGGCAGACTTCTAAATTGGAATGTACCCTCAAAAGCAATAAAGGAAGTCAGGTGCTTAGAGTCTGCGTTAAGCGCTATCTAATGATTCACACTTCTTAAATTGAGTTTTCTAAAGTATTTCCCTACTGAGAACAGCAAAATCCGCTCGCTGATGTTGGGGTGGGGAAAAAGGTCCATGACCACATTTCCGTTGAAACTACGAAAATCCACAGAAAATCTCAATGACACATCAGATTTTTTCATGACGACCACTGGTAAAAGCCACTCAGTGACTTCCACAACCGCCATTACATTGTCCTTGATCATCTACTCCAAAATGTTCTTGACCTTGTCTTTCCTGGTCACAGTTACTTTTCTCGCACCATGCCTTACAGGTATTGCGTCTCCCTTGAGTTTGCTTTATTGAAATTACCACTTAGCAATCCCGACCTGTTCTCACAAACAGCCTCATGTTGTTTTAGACTCTTTTCTAAGTCTTTGTCCCACATCACCATCACCTGGTTGTCTTCCCTAGGCTTCACTATAATATGTAAGTCGGATTGGTGTGATGAACCTAAAATAGGTGGACCCTCAGCTGCCACAGACACGTTTCCTTTGGTCACCCTACCACCAAACTTGGTTACTACTGAGATGTAGCCCATCACTCCTATGTTCGCTCCTTGATATCCTTTTACAATCACATCAGTGGATTGTAGTACTCCGTTAGGACAAGTACTGTCAAACAACTGTTTTGGTATTCTGGTGTACAATGACCCTGAGTCCACCATTGTTCACCTCAAAATAGAATTTAGGACGTGTACTCCTTTTTGGCTCTTTGCCTATATCAACAGCCTCACTATTTACCATGAGCACTCTGTGTTCAGACTCACCATCGTCCACTGATGCAATTTTTCTGCTGGGAGCTTTGCACATCCATGCAAAGTGGCCTTTTCCTCCACTTTTGCAACAGTATTTTCCCAGGGGAAAATAGTTTTTTGAGTCAGCCATGTGATGGCCACTCCCACACCTATGACACACCGAGGCAACCCCTTTCCAGTATAGTTTGTTGTGCCTCCAATTCTCGAGCCACTCGCTTTATTGCTGTTCGCATTGGCAGAAGACAGTTTTTGTCTCACTATATTGATCAGTTTGGAATCATCCTCTACCCCAGCCACCTCCAACGTATACCTGCATTCCACCTCACGTTTTTGCATTTCTCTCATATAAGAGTTCACCAACCCGCCCAGCCAATCCTCAACATCCCTCCCTCCCAGGACCTCTGCATGAAACATGGCTCCTACTTCCATCTCAAGATCAGAACTCTCTACAGCAACTTCGAGGAGCAGAATTTAGACACTGACCCTACACCTCCAACCGACAATGCAACCCAGCCTACCATCACTGCCTGAACCCCTGTCACCACAGAAGACACCGCCAAGACCATGTGAAGTATACAGTCAAGAGCACCCACTGACCCCTGCCCACCCCACATCTTCCACAGAGCCTCCTCTACCATTGCACCCAAACTACGACGTACCATCAATTGCTCTCTCAAAACAGGCATTTTCCCTGACTACTGGAAACGTGCAGAGGTCTAGCCCCTCCTCAAGAAGCCCATCGCAGACCAGACGGACCTCAAGAACTACCGACCCATCTCTCTCCTCCCCTTCGCAGTCAAAATGTCACTGACAAGATCGTCAACAACCAGCTCACTAACGTCTTAGAAGCCAACTCGATCCTTGATTCCTCCCAATCTGGATTCCGCAGCAACCACAGCCCGAGACTGCCCTAGCCGCCACGGATGACAACCGCACCCTCCTCTACCAGGGCCACACAGCAGCCCTCATCCTACTAGACCTCTCAGCAGCATTCAACACCGTCTTCCACTGCACACTAACCACCAGACTCCACGACGCCGGCATACGGGGAATTGCCCATGACTGGATTAGCTCCTTCCTCACCAGCCGAACCCAAAGAATCAGACTCCTGTCCTTCTTCTCTGAACCCACACAGATCAGGATCCTCACTCAGCCCCACGCTCTTCAGCATCTACATGGCCCCTCTCATCACCATCGTCAGAAAACGCAGACTCAGCATAGTATCCTACACTGACAACACCCTGCTCATCCTCTTCCTCACCAACAAACCTGACATCACCAGACACAGCTTCCAGGAAGGTTTGTAAGACGTCACCTCCTGGATGAGCAACAGCTGCCTAAATCTCAACTCTGAGAAAACTGGAGTCCTCGTATCCACCACCTCAATATGGTACAACACCAGGTGGCCTTCCACCCTTGGCGAACCTCCCACAGACCATGCGCTATACCTCAGCATCATACCCGACTCTTCCCTCACCATGCACAGACAGATCAACGCCGTATCCTCCACATGCTTCAACACCCACCGCAAGACCTTCAAATGGACCCCCCCGAATCCAGAAGGATCATCACCCACGCACTCATATCCAGCATACTGGACTACGGGAATGCCCTCAATGCCAGAATACACATTTCTGCTCCTCACACTCCTGACAATCCAGAACACCACAGCTAGACTTGTCCTTGGCATCCCACGACAACACTACATCACCCAACACCTACGAGAACTCCCCTGGCTCCCCGTCAAAAAGAGAGTGACCTTCCAGCTCCTCACTCATGCCTACAAATCCCTCCACAACATCCAACCCCAATACCTCAACAAAAGAATCTCCTTCTCCACACCCAAGAGAAGCCTCCGATCCACTGATCTTGCCCTAGCCGAAATCCCACACATCCGCAGAGCCAGAGCAGGGGGGGCGTTCCTTCTCCTACATCGCAGCCAAGACCTGGAATGAACCCCCACTCAGCATCAAACAAACCCCCACAATGCAAGCTTTCAGGATGAGCCTCAAGACCTGGCTCTTTGGATGAGATGAAACTGCGTGAAACCGCACTTCCCCCGTGCATTGAGAGCCTCGCAGGTGAGAAGTGCGCTTCACAAATCTCTGATTGATTGATTGATTCATTCATTCATCTTTCTGACTCTTCAACTACCTTGGCTATGGTTATGGCATCTTTCAATGATGGATTACTGCCACCCACAATATTTCTTGACTTTTCTTGTTGCTACTTTGTACAATCAGCTAATCCCGAATCAACTCCTCCGTCATTGGGCCAAATTGCATTTAGAAGCCAATTCTTTCAATATGGCCACAAAATCATATACAGATTCAGATGGCCTAAGTATAAAATGTATGTCTGCACATTACAACATTCACAGTCTTTACAAATCTGGTTTCGAGGGGTAATTTAGCTTCCTTGTAAATATCTTCAAATTCATTCCTTTGGTTGTCTCGCAGTGGCAGAGGATATTTAAACACATTTTGGCCCTCCTTACTCAATTAACCCAACAGGAATGTTTTTTTTCTGACAGCAGAGAAATCAGTAACATCCAGGACAAACAAATCGCAGACCTAGGAGGGGTATAGTGAGTTCTCATGAGGGAGCGATTCAATGCAGGGCGGTTGAGGTGGCTAAGGTGAGGCAACTCAGGTTGGAGGTCGCGTGGGTTTACCTGATGCTTCAGGAAATATGTTGAGGCTCGAGCCCACCCTCCACCAAGTCGTGCTCAATTTTCATGGCTTGTCATCATCCCTATCCTACAGTACCAAACCATATCTCTAAATAAATTATAATAATCAATTCTCTTTTTTTGCTCAACTGATAACACCCTTCTTCAATATTTCACTTTTTTTCCACTACCCCATCTTTTGCCATATGGTGCACCACCTTCAGTGGCGGTTCCTCTGCTATGGCGAAGGTGCATTACCCTACTGCTTTAAAGCAGTGTGAAGTAGAAACATAAAATGATCATAACTTGGAGTGAGGTTGCTCTGCTCTCGGAGCAGGGCAGGATAGGAGTGGTTTGCCACTCCTAAGTGCACAACGCTTGTTTGGTCAGTACTCTCAGGCCGCCCAAGCCAGTCATGCCTACTTTCCCCATTCTCCGTGCAGGCTGCATTGCAGCCTGCGTGGAGGACATGCCCAGGCCCCCATTCCCTGGCTGAGCATCCAATCAGGATGCTCAGACCAATCACAACGCTGCATTACAGTGTTGTGATTGGTCAGATGAGCCTGGGTGCTTACCAATCACAATGCTGCATTGCAGTGTTGTGATTGGTCAGTGGGGGCTGCTGTACTTCCTGTTCCTCGAGTCCCACAAGGAGGGCAGGAGCAGAGATGCTTATGTTTATATTTAAAAATTTTATATTTGCCCCCCCGTGCGCCCAACCCTGTGACCCCCCCGCGCCTGCCTCACAACCCACGAGCCATGCCGGCCACCACTGACCACCTTCCTCCTGCACCATGTGCAACCCTCCTTTCTGTACAACCCCTTCTTCCTGTGCTTCAATGTAAACTCCTCTCTTGTACAGCAGTCAGTCGCTTTGTAGTTAGGTTTGTGCAAAATAAATCACATACATAGTGACAGATGTATGAGTGCGTATTTTATCCAAAATGTGTGTTATTCGCCACATATGATGCACATCTCATTGTGAATAGTGTAGCCATTGATGTGTTTTGAATCAACAGTAAGAAGGGAATGTCCAATTTATAGCTTATATGCAACTTGCAAGTTTGAAGGGACTGGTCCATTGATCACCAAAGCGAATAAATGAACAGACCCTACACATCTATAGGATATAGGGCTGGTGATCCTTTTAGTGCTTGAAAAATTATACTTTACCTGTCACAGAAGACACGTAAAGAGGCAATAGCGTTAGCAACTATTGTGCCCACTACACATAACTGTTTCCTCTTGTTTTCTTAACCCCCTCTATAGCATATATTCACTTGAATTCTCAGATTGCTCGTTTCTTTTGGAAATAAAGGTTATGTCTTCATCTTTTCACAGATAACAATCCAGAGGCCTGAGGTGTCCCCAAGTCTCTCCGATGTCGAAGAATCTCAGTCCGATAATGGACCATCAAAAAGAAGCTTGGGTGTGGAGAGAAGCTGCTCCTCCTACAGAGATGGAAGTAGCTCCTGACTGAATTCTGAAGGTCGCTCTATGAGCCAGTTTCGGGACTTACCTTTTCAAGATGACAAAGTCTAAGAGGGTCATGCTCTGAACAAGGTCCATCTTGCACATTGCAGCACTTTTCCAGTTTCTCTGGTACTGGGACTTTTTTGCCCTACGGGTCATACAGCAATCCGGGTACTCAGACGTTCACTGAGCTTCTCAAAAAGCCATTCATGAAAGTCCCAGCACTTGTAGGCAACACCATTTCTGTAAAGCGGAGTCCAGATTGAAGTATAGCATAGCATAACTTATATTAACATAAATATATAAATGTACAAATATATATATATACATGATGCTGACATACTGTAGCAGAAAATTGCCAATTCAACAAAGTACAAATTTACCGAAGAAGATGTCAAATCGCTGCAAATCAAATAATAGCATGCCATCAACCCGTATGCCATTTAGCAGTTCACAAGTGAGCCGTGTGCTCTATCAGTTGAGTCTCGCAAAAGCCTAACCCAAAATCTGAATTCTCAAAAAGGCAAATCGAGATAATGATCTAGAAATGTGAAAATGTAGGTTTTTGACTTCTACCTTCCAAAGGGAAATACCCTTGGATTTACAACGTTTTCAATAGAATATCATTCCTATAAAAATGTATTCGCAACATAAGTGCTGTGAAGAAGGATTCCTAAAATGAGGGTATAATGTTGACAAGTCTTTGTGCTAACTTGCGGCTGAGCTGTGTCTCGTAGTGCGATTTCTCCAATAGGTCTTCATTTTCCAAGAGTATTCCTCCTCAACTATATGTGTTCCACATAAGAACAAGTGTCTCCTCATCTCATCTAAGTACCTTGGAATGAATATCTGTGGGTGATCGATGGACATCTCAGACCAGCTACCACTGTTAGTGCCTGGATACCCACTCGGGTGATTAGTGCGCTATACAAATCAACATAACATAACTGCTGTCATTTCAATACCACATTTGACCACAATCGAAGGCCTAGCTTTTGATTCAGCTTTAGCATCAGTGTTTACTTAAGTGGAATAATTACAAAGGTGAAATTTCTGACAGCAATGAATGAACACTCTTTTCAGAATTATCCATGTTGTGATTATGCTGGGACCCTCCAACTGCTGTTGGGAATAGGTGGGATGAATTCAACTTTTCTGATATCTTGAAACCAATTTTGGATTGGAATACAAATTGAGCTCAGAAAAACATTGTACTAAAATGTGGAAAAATTCATCTATTGTGAATAATGCAAAATTAAAAAAATGTGAAATGTTATTTTTGTTCTTCTTTTTCATTTTTTGCCAGGGATACTTGGTAAATCAGAAATGTCTCATGGCAGCTGAAAACATGAGGTTATGAGTCATTTTATACTCCAACAAGACTCCTACTGGAGTCTCGCATGACATTTGTATGCAAGCTATAACCTTGCATTGAATTTTCTTATGCGATATGTCCCAGAGCCATAATCTATGCATTTCACATATTTTTTGCTAAAACTCATGCATATGTCCTAACAAAAAGTGCTATTTCGCCCACCCCTAATAAAAATTATGATTTCATTTCTGTACTTTTCATTGTAGTAACCACATGCACTTTACTTTCTAATCTCTTTAAGCATACACATTTGAAATGGAAATAACCAGACTATCAGAGAAAATAATAATGAACCATCAGCCGCTGAAGGTGGCCCAGTGGACGAACGGCTGCGTAATCTGCAGAATGACAGAATAAATGTGGGAGGATAGCACATTTTCATTCACTTATTTTGGATGGAAGCAGCAATATGTTTCTATGCTACATATTTAATGTTATAGATATTGCAAAAATAAAACCTTGAATGTTTGACTCAGCCTGTTTCCCACCCTTTCCAATGACCCTCGAGTTGTCTATGCAGTGATGAAAGTGTCAGTAAAAGGTCCTATGCTGACAATATCTTCACACTATGCAAGAGCACAAACAGCGTAAGTGCTAACGAAGAGGAAGTGGGGGTATTCGTATCAATTTAAAAACTCACATCAGTTTCAGAAGAACACCAGAGGACACTTCAACACCCAAAATGAATAAAAAGGTAGATGATGAACCACTGCGGACAGAGCTGCCAACTTTGGAACTGTGGAATTAGGTTCGAATCTCGGCGTCAGCTCAACATCCTGTGATTCTGCGCAAATCCCTTAAACTCCCCATACCTTAAAAACAATGTGCCCTTGTGCAATGCGACTGATGTTCATCATGTAAGGTGTTCTAATACCTTTAGGTCGAGTTTGAGCTATGTAAAAAAACTGCAAAGAAATCAATAAGTGCAGGCTTGGGACCCCACAGGCAATTTCCATCTACAAATGAGTATCTCCAAAATCCCTGTGACAAAAAAAACTCTCAATATAACGACAGAGCAATTTATATCCAAGCTTCATTAAGTTGGATCTTTCTGAAAATGAAGATGGCTACAATGAAGAAATACAGATATAAAATGCGGACTCTACAATGTCTACTTTTTTCATTTTAGATTGAGTTTTTATTAGTCTTGAGCACATAAAGAATTCGGTGATAATTAACATATGGTTTTAGAGCCACATGCATCAAACTGTGCATTTGCGATTCCTAAATTGCGATTTTTAAGAAATCGCAATTTAGGAATTGCAAATACTTATGCATGTAGGAATCGCAAAAAAATGTGCGATTCCTACACATTCCCTATTTACGACTCACAAATTGCGATTCGCAAATAAGGAATTGCTTCTCATTCATTCCTATGGGCCTAGAGGCCCATATGAATCAATGGGAATTTCATGCACAATTTGCGGGTACCATATAGGTACTCGCAAATTGCACATGCAGTTTCAAGGGTGTCAAAAGGACACACCCTGATGCACCCCTGAAATTGCAATTTCAAATGTTGCACACACACATGCCCCAAGGACATGTATGTGTGCAACATAGAACTTTGAAAAATGCACTTTTGTGCATTTTTCAAAGTTCTGGCAAATTACCATAAACTTTTAATTGATGGTAACTTGCGTTCCCTAAATAGCGATTTTTGCATTTGGGATGATGCATCCCAAATGCAAAAATTGCGGTCGCAAAGGGGCAGTTTCGCTTTGTGACCGCAAATTACAATCTTGTATGTGGCCCCAAGTCCTTATTTCACCTCTAACCTAGTGCTAACTCTGACTCTAACCCTAATGCCCTCTTACCCTAAACCTTATAATAATCGCCATTTTATTATTATCAGATTTCTATTTTAAAAAGTTTCAACAAGTCATATTGGTTCAATGATCTTTATTGTTTCTTCATTATTTCTTACAAAAAATCTTAATTTTACCAATGTCTTTACCTTGGATTCATTGGTGTAATGTTGGTTTATTAGGATTTCTAAAAATCATAAATTGACAGAGTATTTGGCCATAGGTTTGAAATAAAGAATTGCTCTTTATGGGGTGATGCTTCTGCCACACACACAGAAGGTTGATGTATTATGGACACTCAGTAGTAACTATTAACCACACGAATAAGTATTCACAAGTACGTTTTCTAATGTAGTCTGGGACAGCATTGTGACTGAAGACTACATGGGTAGGCGGGAGTTCTCCAGGCAAGAAAAGGGGACAAAATAGCTACTGCTTTGTGATAAAGTTTGGACACAATAAATGTCATTCTAACATTTAGAACACTTTAAGAAGCCTTTCACTATGGTAGGTATACTGAATGGAAGGATTGTTCCATAGCCCGTTGACCAGTAAATTGTGTGAAGTGTAATCGGACATTAATTTACCATTACCAGCCAGATAACTGTCCAGGGGACCAGAGAAAAAAAATGCATCCAATTACGAGTAATTTTCGGGTCCAGCGATAATGATTTTATTGTGCGCAACTTTATCACACCCGATTTTACCGGATGTGATTTCTCGGCATGTGATTGTTAACAGCGGTAAAATCAAAATAAGCTTATGCATGGAAACACTGCATCAACAGGAAATGACGTCACCAAACAGGAAATATGCAATTTAAAATTGCCAAAATGACTTGAAGAGTACAGGAGAGCATGGTCATTGCTTGCACTGTATTTTGGGAAATTTACTTGCTGCATCATGTGTTTTTTTGGCGTATACAAAGAACTTTTGGCAGCCATTTTGCAGGTCTGTGATGAGAGCCATCCATGTCTATTTTTTCATTCAATACCATGGTTCCTGAACGTCTAAGTAAATATAAATTCAGTGAGTCTGAATTGTAGGTATTGGCAGAGGAGGTGGAGAAAGAAGAGGCCAGGCTGATGGGATATTTGCTGCACAGAACGAGTGCAAATACTAGATCGGAGATATGGAAACAAAAGACTGCTAAAGTCAAGGCAGCCTCATCCCACTCAAGGAATGTAGAAGACTTTGAGAAATGTTTCCAGGATTTGAAGCGTTATGTTTGGAATTGTATCTGGAAATACATATGAGAGAGTCTGGAAACTGGAGGAAAGCCACCCTCAGTACGGAAGCTCACACCATGGGAGGAAAAAAATTAGTCAATAATCAACCTTGCCAGCATTGAGGGCACTTGAGGAGTAGCAGAAGCTGGAAGAGCAGAGGAGCCAAGTAAGTGCTACTTTCATATACACAACACTAATCTAATTTCTGGAATACTTACTCTTCAAATCTAGCTCCTATTGCAGTCACCAAGCTTCCCTGTGTATCTGTGACCACATCTACAACATCCACCATCTTAGCTGTTGTGAATGGCAGCAGTGGTCAGTGCCTGTCCACCATGATTACCCCTCAGGTTTCATATAAGCCTGCATATTATTTGTCTTTGGCAAGACTTGACCTATTAGCATCAGTTCCAAAAATATTTCAGAAATGAAAGAAGTGGAAGAGAGCGGTCCACCATGCTGGTGGCCCTATCCCACATGCACCACCAAACCTGTGCTTGCACTCCCTGCCAGATTACGAGTTTCCTCATGTCTGGCAGGCTGTTTTGACGTGCCCTCGGCAGTGCCTCTGAAAACCATTGTAATGAGAACGCCAAAAACAGTTCCTTAACAGCATCGACTGTAAGTCCATACCATGCAGGAACTGGGGTGCATGCACACAGGTGCCCCCCTGAATGCATCCACATGCAAACGGGCAACAGGGGACCCTGTATGTCCCCTTTGATTCAGGACCTCCAGTCATTTCATGGTGGAAAGACATCTATGATACTGCTGGTAGTCCTGAAACTCGTAATATGCATGGTGGGGCCGCAGCGGCACCACCAGTGTATTACTGAAGTCCTCACTGCAGCACCATCGCCAGGGAACGGTGGTTCCCTGGTGGCTGTGGAAGTGCAATGGCAGTCCAACTGCCCAACTTGTAATGGGGTGGACAGACCACTGGTGCGGTGGAGGCTGGACCACCACCCCCGCACCCCTGCGTGTCTAGAGGTCCTCGGACCACCAGACTCGTATTTAGGCCCTGAGTGAAGACCATTTTTACAGGATGTCGAACATCTGGTGGAAGCTGAGGACATCCCATCTATGCCAATCTAAACCAGTGCTGTAATGCAGACACTAGAAGAAATTTCTAGAAGAATGACAGTGATGGGATTCTGTCATGTCACCATTCAAGCACAGTCACAGGCTGTATGAGTGCTAAAAGGCATGGGTACACATTTACAATCTGTCTTTGAATCTGAAGGACAGCTGGTGAAGGTTCAACAAGAACAAAGATCTTCTGTCCACGATTGTATTCAAATGCAATGTGATATGAGGTCTACACTTAGGTACCAGATTGTTTTTTTTCTGAGAAATGGGCATATAGAATATCTATCTGTTGGCAGTGCTTAATTTGTAATATGATGAGTGTCAGTGCCTCTTTAATCCACAGCCAGACACACTCTGCCCCTTTATTTTACTCTCGTAGGCTTTTCCATCTTCTCTTCCTCCTTCTTTTCCGTTTGTTTGTTTTCTTCTCTTTTGCTTTTGGGAAATATCTAACAAGGAAATATAAAGTGCCGGTGAGCCCCATATTCCGTACTGGTTGGCCCTACCTGCAACCACTGGCTCAAATTAAGCGTTGTCTGTTGGTTGAACCAAGCTGTCCAGGACCTTAGCACGTATGGAGGACAGTTATCCCTGTTATATAAACACATGCAATCAGTGGCGTAACAAAAGTTGAAGGGGCCCCCTGCAAGGTACACAGAGGTGCCCCATACCGGATTTAATCCGGAGCTCTCCGGTGTGAGTACAGTGCTGAGGGGGCCCCCTGCAGCTTGGGCCCCCCCGCACTGCGGGGGATGTGGGGGCCTGTGTTACACCCCTGCATACAATTCAAGAGGCACTCATGAGGCAAAAAACTACTGCTCTAACGTCCTCCTGCTAAAAGTTCTAGCAGTCTTTCTCCTTCCTCTACCTTCCACTAATTCAACATCATCCAAAAAGGTGTCTCCCCAGCATCCTAGAAGGTGCACAAATGTCTGGGCCTTCTGCTCTCCCTGCTAAAAAGAACAATGCACCTTCACTGACGAGTCAAAAGAGAGATAATTACCTAATTTAGGTTTCGGTTTGTGCTAGTGTTTTGTTTAAAAACATAATACTACTTGTTAAGAACATTTTCTAAAACTTTCGTTTGATAAAAAGTATATTTATAAAACCTAGGCTGTGTCAGAGTGGAGACATGCAAATAGCACACGAAGATATATTTCTGTAAGTAACTCCGGAATTAATTTAGAGTGCATGAGTAGAACTTTGTCCACAGGGAAACTGAAGCACAGGCTTTAAAGGGCACTGGACATGTAGCTCACAAATAAGCCACACAGAGGTGGTGGCAACCAACAATACTTCATTCAAAGGCAGTGTATATAAAACGATGGTTTCATATAAAAAAGCCAATGTACTTGATTGTGATATGTTGGATCACTCTCAGCAAAGAAATGGTATTCCGCTGGTTTGACGCGACCCCTCGCAATGAGAAACCTGACCTTCTCGCGTTGTGAATCTCGCCGGGAGGTTTATTTTCCATGCTCGCGATCGCGAACAAGGAAAAAGTCTCGCCAGGATGTCATTTTGCTTGCTCGCGGTCGCCAACTTGACGTTGAGGACCGCGAGCAAGCAAAAAATGACCGCAGCACTACGCAACACTACGCTACGTGTGTTCGCACTGTGCTACGTGCAGTTCGCGTAGTGCGAAGTAGCGCGAACTTCGCAAACTACGCGAGCGTAGCGTAGTGCTTCGCCCAGGCCTAATGTTTATATGGGGAAACAGCCTATACAAAGAGGTTTTTACCTTGTTGTCCCCTTATCACGCATTTTTTAGTACACATATTTTTACCACATGCATGAATTTACAACACATGCCTTTACCACAGATTTATGGTAAGTTGTGGAGTGGGGGGGTCTCCTCCCACAAATACATTGTTTTTATAAATAAAAACAATCGGGCCGATTCCGATCCTGGAAAAAATTTCCCCGTACGAATCGAATCCGGGTTTTTTTCCGTATGAATCGTACAAGTACCGTACAAACTGCCAAGTACGATTCGTATGGGAAAAAGTCCATACGAATCGCATTGGGAAAATTCCCCCACACGTCCTCGGGTCGGAAAACGTGTCCGACACGTCCACGGACGATTTTCCGTACAAATGTGAAAAGTGAAGTCCGAGCGCGCAAGTACGATCCGTACGGGGCGTCCGATGTTACAACCGTATGGAAAAAACACCGTACGGACCGAACTCCCATAGCAACCATGGAGACATGTGCCCGCATACGCGCCGAACCCCCCCAGCCCCCGTACGTATGCCGCGAACCCCCACCCGTGTATGTACACCAGTGTACGTATGGACCGTACCCCCACCCGTGCATGTACACCAGTGTATGTACGGACCGCACCCCCACCCGTGTATGTACACCAGTGTACGTACGGATCGTACCCCCACCCGTGTATGTACGGCGCGAACCCCCAGCGCGTAGCGTACCATCATAACAGCGATGGGTCCGACCGCCAGACGTGCTGCGGTCCCACTGACCCAATTAAGATGCGCACACCATGCTGGCGGGCGCATCCTGTCCTTTTACCATTGCGGATGGTGCTTCTGGCTGCAGCACCGTCCACAATAGTAAAAGGGCATGCACAGCATTTCCCTGCACCACGGAGCAGGCACCATGCGGTGCCTGCTACTTGGTGCAGGGAACTGTTGGGGGTACCATGAGTACCCCCCAGTGACCACCCCAGGGGGCCCACAACGGGCCCCCAAAGTCAATCCCTGCCAGCCGTTCCATGGCCAAGGCCTCTACACAAGCACATCCTAATATGGCTGGCGGTGCCTGCTAGGCACCACCACCATATTAGTGGCCTAGCTCCGCCCTGCCGGCAATCATAACGATTGCCGACCGGCGGAAAATAGGCGGATGGACTTTCCATCTGCCGCGATACCCACCACCATCATAATCTGGCAGGGGTTATTTCACATTGGGATGGCGTAACGATCGCCATCGCTGGCCACACTCAAACAGTTAAAAAAAAAACTATATTCTAAATTGAAACAAATTATAAAAATAAATAAACAATATTTAAAAAATAAAAAATCTAATATCTTAAAACATATCAAAACAACGCATATTCTAATATAAATTACATAAAACAAAAACATACAAATATTATATAAAATAAAATAATGAATACATTTATAAAAATAATTATTTTAAGCTAGAAAATATTTACAAATAAATGTATTAAAACATGAATGTATTTATTGTATTTCCTACCCTATAACACCACATCAGTAACAAAATACTTCAACATTTTTATTTCCATAATTAACATAATTATTAATCAATTAAAAAATATTATTTAAAAAAACAACTAATAAACATGAATTGACTACACACACTTTTACACTATAATAGCCACAACACACACCTAAATTAAACTATAAAATAATAAAACACAATTAAAACCTATTTTTAAATTAAAACTATTACTATTAACAACTAATATTTAAATAATAAAATGTATTTAATAGCCACCGTTTACCCCTTTGAAAAGTAAAAACAACACACAAAAAATAAACAATTACCCAAAATAAATATCAAATAATTAACATTAATTAACAAATATATATTACTTAATTAAACACAAATTTCTTTCCACCCTTTACTCCTATAAACACCACAACACACACCTAAAATTAATTACACAATAACAATAATTAATTACCAATTAATTAATTAAAATGAATTTACAACCAATTATTAATTCAGCAATAAAAAATAAATTACTTCCCACCCTTCCCACCCTTTACACCTATAAACACCACAGCACACAGCTACAATTAATCACACAATTACCACAATTAATTACCAATTAATTATAATTAATTAACAGCCATTTAATAATTAATTATTATTAATAAATTACTTTAGACATTTAACACAATAACATCTCAATTAAACAAATATTAATAAATAAAAAATAATCAATACATTTAATATAATAAAATTACTTCCCATCCTATTCGCCTATAAACCCACAACCCACTATGGACCTAAAAACGCAACATTCAAATAAAAAAACGTAATAACTACTAAAAATGTAACAAATATATTAAAAATACAAACAATTCTTAGACAAAAAAACATACATCACATAAGTATAAAATATATACAAAAATACATAACATTAATAAAAAATGATATTTTAACAACTATATTTTTGCTAACTATATTAAACACTTTGATATTTTTAAAATCAATATTACTTACCTTAAGTCGATATTCTTGACCACGATATTCTTCCTGTCTATATTTCTGACCAATGATATTAATGACTCATTATTAGTGCAACTCGATATTTTTTATTCAATATTCTGTCTCTGCACCAGAGGAGGAAGGCTGAGGCTACAGTGCAAGCAGAAGTGGGGAAATGGAAGAAAGCTCTGCTATATCAGGGGAGTAACGCCCATTGGGTGCCCCCCAGCCTCCTCCCCGTCATCATGTGCTGTAGCCCGGCTCTGCTTTGTGGGTGCTTGTCTTAGGTGCTTACCTGAGCAGGCCACTGCTTGGGACGCGGGCGTTGGAGAAAACATTTTATTTTTTTCAGAGAGACATGTTAAGATTTACCTGCTGCTGGCAAGTGTCTTCAATTGGTGAAGGTCCCCCATGGTAGCTTTCACTGTGCACAGCTGCGTGCTTTCTTATTCATCACTGTTTTGAAGGAGAAACAATGATTGCCCATTAACAGTGTGATGACGGGGGCAGCATTTGCACTTGAAAGGATTTATTTGCCCTGTTCCCAACCTGATAAGCAAAGAAGGTACAAATGACAAATTATATTGCATGCAGGGTTACTGGAATTATGTGATTGTGTGGCTGTGACATTTTTCGCATAACCATAGATTTCCCGCATTTGCCACATAATCCATCTTCTGCTGTATAATCTTCTGATTTTTTCAGAGAGACATGTTAAGATTTACCTGCTGCCGGCAATTGTCTTCAATTGGTGAAGGTCCCCCATGGTAGCTTTCACTGTGCACAGCTGTGCACAGCTGCGTGCTTTCTTATTCATCACTGTTTTGAAGGAGAAACAATGAAGGCCCATTAACAGTGTGATGACGGGGGCAGCATTTGCACTTGAAAGGATTTATTTGCCCTGTTCCCAACCTGATAAGCAAAGAAGGTACAAATGACAAATTATATTGCATGCAGGGTTACTGGAATTATGTGATTGTGTGGCTGTGGCATTTTTCGCATAACCATAGATTTCCCGCATTTGCCATATAATCCATCTTCTGCTGTATAATCTGCTGATTTTATCAAAAGAAATAGTTTCTAGCTCAAACGGTTCAAAAGTTACTAAATATGCAAAATATGTAGCCCCACGAGTTACTGGGCAGTGGAAGATCCTCTGCAAAGCTTGACTTGTCACCTATCTGTTGCTTAATGCTTTATTTGGGTGTTATACTGGTACTAATGAGGTGCAACTAATGCCCAAACAGTGTTAATAAGATAAAAATGACAAAGTAATAAAGTAATAGTGTCACAAAATGTGCCACATTACATCAAATAATCTACTCAACCCTGCTGCACTCTTTATCCCTCCCCTGTTGCATAAGTCCAACAGCCCTGACTTAATGTAAGAACATGCAAAATGGTAGGTGGCACCAGCACTTATTAGTGGGGGCAGTGACTTTTAAAAGATTGTCCTGTGAGCAGTCTCTGAGTAAAATGTTCCTGGCTGCCTGCTCTATCTCAGAGAAAGAAGGTCTGCCATGGCCCAAGTGTTATTGTGGCCAGTGAGTCTATCAGGCAATATTGGTGTCAAGGATATGGTTTAACAATAACATCATGTCATGCAGTTACTCTAACACTCCGCACAAAGGCAGAGGAAGAGAGCAGCCAGTCACTGTGCTCCTCTATCTCATGATCGCTACCTATCTCAGTTTGGGTAGGGTGCCACAATAGGGACACACGTAGGTTGCAATATTTTTCTGTGACTTATCAAGGGCTGCTGTGTGCTGACCTCTCACAGTCCAACTCGCAGAACCCTGTGTGTATCTCTTGCCCTGGTTATTTGTTTGCTGAACATGTAATAGACTGACAAGTGGATCTGCATGGCACTGTGTATGGACAGCACCTGGCACTGCACCCACCAAAGCTCTCTGTCATGGCAGCCAGTGCGCACTCTGCATTCTACTACCCTATGCCGATTTCAGTCTCGCAACTGTGTTCCTGTGCATTAGTGCATCTTCTGCTGAGATACAATTCAGATGCCTCCCATCATGTGTATGATTGCCTACAGAGAGGATTTCAAACTTGATTCCAGAGACAAGAGCTCACATTAACACAAGCGAGGGACTTTCCGAGGTTGAGAGGGAATGACATCTGTGCGCATACTCAAACCAGCATCATTCCCCACCACAGCATTAAAGCAATGAAGTACCCTGAGGCCACCTGACTTGGTTTTGAGATTCAAACATTCTTGTGCCATATTTATTTATGTTCTTAAAGACACATAAATAACATTTCTTGATATTAACACACTTCAAAATATGTATATCATGCATATTGAACATCCATATCAATTTAAGTCTACACATAAAATGTTCTGCCTGAAATATGCAAAATCATGTTTACCCACTGTGCTGACCCTTCAAGCACCATCCCCAAGAAGATTTGATTTGGTACTCCCAGATTTCCACTATAACCTTCACTTGTTACTTGACAGTGTGAACCCAGCCACTCCCTCATACTCGAGGATCGCCCTTGGGTCAACCAGTAAGTTAGACCATAAAACATTTCAGAGCAACCCAAAATCGGATACCTCTGGCACCACTTTGAAAGATTGACCTGGGTAACCTGGCCATATCTTGGTCCCCTGGTACTAGATCATCTCCTAAATCGCGCTAGGCATTGTTAAAGAAGTACCCATTGGAAGCCAAAATATAATTACCCTGTGGCTCAAACTTCAACAACCTGCAGACCGCTGCTCCACTAACCCTCCATGGGGTAATAATCAGAGCCAAATTCTGAATTTACTTGACCTTGTAGGGGCTGCATTTTCACAGGCTTCAGAGTCCACTCTCTGGCTCCTGCTGAAAGTTAGAATTTCCACACAGGATGGCAAGAACCACCATTGGGCACTACCTCCCTCCTCCCACTGGCCCCTTCCTAAATGCTGGTGGCTTCAACTTGGAGCCGCCATTGTTCACATTAGTTCTTTGGCTTTCGCTTTTCTGCCCACGTCCTCTTCTTCCTTCCCATTGTACTGCAGTGCATTTTGACTTCTACCACATCATCCATAGGCAGTCACCTGGGCTTCAGCACTGTACATAGTTTCATACTAATCTCTATCCCTGTAGTTCACCTCTCCATATACTGTGTCCTTTTTTCCTGCTCTCAGGAACCCAAAACCGAAGTTGGTTGCACTTCTAAAGATGGTCCTGAATACCTAGAAGACATAAGTGAGTTCTGTAGAGTCTTGTAAATAAAAGAATGCTGTAACTCTGGGTTTCCATGTACACCGTCGGCCTGTGACATAAGCATTGGAAAGATGAGTTGAAGGCAGGCTTAGACTGTTGAGTTCTGACTTAAATGCAGCAGAATAAATATGAGTAAAATTGCTCTCTGTGTGTGGAATGGGTATTGGCAAGTACCTGGGGCTGTCAGGACACTCTAACTGGTGATGAGATAAGGGTTATGAAGCCCGTACACCGCAAGCGCTCTTCCAGAGAGCTTCTCAGCAAAATGCCAGCCTGTATAAAATGCATAAAGATAAAGAAAGCAACATTGAAAGTCTATGTGTCCGTGGCCGGGAACTGATTGAAATGGCCACAAATAAAAGGTACTGTGCCATTATGCAAATGAATGCCTTATGTTAAACGGAGTAAGAACGCTAAAGGCAGATGCATTCAGGTTACGAAAGCAGCACACAGCCATAGTTCAGTACAAGTCAAACTGAAATTTATGTGCTATGAAACAGAGATTAACCAGTTGTTTGTGAAAAAGCATTTGAGCACAACAACCAAATATCAGAACTTTATCTGCTTTTATGGACGAGCAGAATACAACGTTTATCTACTTAGCAAAAGCACTAACGACTCACCGTGCAGCAACCTGCTGCAGAGAGGCCCAGAAAGACGGTTGGGGGATATGCTAGCGGAGGTGTGTCTGAACGAAGAGGCCTGCCACCAAAGCTGCAGCGTAGGGACTCAGAACAGCTCCTTAGACCACCATCAAGTAAAGAGCTCAGATGGAGAGCCAGGTCGAGGTCCAAGCTCCAAAAGTCGTTACTGCTGACCCCGAAGTCAGCACACCCCAAGACGCTAGAGAACATCTGCCTGCTCAAGTTCCACAAAAAGTGCCTTATAGACCACTACTGCCCCCAATATATATATGGCTGCCGTATTCTCAAAACTGCCAACTGCATTATACTACCAACAAACACAATATTGGCAATAGATGGACTTCATGGATAGAGACTATTCAAAGATTTCATAGATGCAGTAGATGAAGAAGATGATAAAATTATTATAAAGTATCTGAAGAACATGGCTGGTCAAGGAGTGAAAGAAACCATGAAAAAGATACCACAAGAAGACGAAGTGTCATAGAATCAAGTCAAAACAGCCTTAAATGTCAAAATTAATCTAGTGGCAAGTGTGGATTATGAAAGATACATATTCAGTCAAGCACACCTGAGACCAGGCGAAACCATCAATGAGTCTGTTAAGAGAATTGATGTTCTGGTGAAGCAGTGTAAATCCAATGAATTTAATGAAGAGGAAACTACCCGCATCAGAGTAATTGATGGATGTCTGTCAGATTCCTTTCGATGATGATTGCTGAAAGAAACTTTAAGCTTAGTACAAGTACTCAAGGCTGCCTGAGCTGAAGAGCGTGCTAATCGTCAATTGACTGACATGGAGGCAGGAGGTGTCCAAAGTGCGTTGATCAAGCACATGAAAAGTAAGCTGACATACAAAGCCAAGGGACACAAGGAGATGTCTCCACAGAAAACGAAAACATGTAACAGATGTGGACAGTGATTTCCACATGAAAGTAAACTGCCCGCCATTAGACAGATATGCATTGACTGGTGTAAAGTGAACCATTTTGTAACAATTTAAAAGGTGAAGAGAAAAGTAAGTGCATCCCAGCATGAATAGAAAATGGCTGACTGAATGCTACCACAGCAATGTTCAACACGGTCCCACAAAGCGAAGCAGTCCTACCAACTGAGGCAAATCGACACCAAACTAAGTTGATCATCATCTAAATCATCTACAAAGAGTTCCTCAGTATTCGTTTCCACTGAAAGTACCAATGACATATTTTCAGTGTCGATGTTTACTTCAAAAGACCATACACATGTGGGACTTGTCCAATGTGAGGAAAAATCAAAGGTGAAGAAAAATCGACATGAAAAAGCAGCACAAATATTCAAACATTGTCCTAAGATCACTAAAAACGGTTGTTCTATACTATTCATAATTGATAGTGGCACGTCAATAAATATCATGCCTGAGGAGAACTATCAAGTATTTACTCTGTTACTAAAACTTTAGAAGTCCAAGACTAAAGTATACACATGGGCTGCCTCAATGCCCTTAAAGAGTCAAGGTTTGTTTGTAGCCACAATGAAACATAATAAAACTGTGGTACCAGCGCCTACTAATGTACTTCAAGGAACAGCCTCAAGTACCTGTCTGAAGAGTTTCAACACTGTTGCTGATAAAGGAACTGATTTGAGTGAACTACAATATGAGTGTTCATCATGATATTGGAAGTACATTTCCTTCATTGTTTCATGGCTTAGAGAAACTCAAAACAATCAAGGTAAAGGTACACATAAATGAGGATGCTCATCCTGTTGCTCAAAAGCACAGACAAGTTTAGTTTCACTTGCAAGAACCAGTTGAAAAGGAACTTAATTTGTTGCTTAAGCATGACATTGTTGAACGCGTCATTGGTCCAACATCATGGGTTTCTCCCATTGTAATAGAGCCTAAAACACAGAGTGAAGAAGCTGTAAGCATATGTGTTGACATGTGTCAGGCCAATTAGGCAATTGAGCGATAGGGACACCCTGGTCAGCACATTGCTGATATGATAACTCAATTGAATAGTGCAAAGTTCTTCTCTCTGCTCAAGCTAAATAAAGGATATCACCAATTGGAACTTGAAGAAAAATGAAGTTACATTACAATGTTTCTCCAAAAGCTATTGAGTGTTGGTATTTCCTCTGCTGCAGAACTTTTCCAAGATGTCATTCGACATATCATACAGCCTGTAGTAAATGCATTTAAGTATAGTAATGACATATTGGTTTTCAGAGCTACACAGAAAGAGCAAGGCAAAGATCTCATGCAAGTATATCATTTGCTGAATGATGTAGGCTTAAATCTAAATGCCAGCGAATATGAATTTCACAGTAAAAGCTTGACATTCTTTGGCCATGTCTTTTTTGATGGAGATATGAAACCTGATCCAGCTAAAGTACAAGTGTTGTCTACTGCCAATGCCCCACAAGACATTTCTATCTTACAATCAATTCTTGGAATTGCCAGATACTGTTCTAGATACGTACACGACTTAGTTATGGCCAGTGCACAGTTATGAACTAACAAAAAAGACTGTGTCTTTTCATTGGTAATGAGAATGGCCAACTTTAATCCCAATCTTCATACCGAGGTTATAGTTGATGCTAGCCTATTGGGTTAGGTGCAATCCTTGCACTGCACAGCAGACAGCCAAATGCCTGCAGGCATATGATGGCATATGGCAGTAAAAGTGTGTCACAAACGGAATATGCTTACTCACAACCTAAAAAGAAAGTTTGGCAGTGGTTTGAGCTTGCAAATATTTCCATGTGTTTCTGTACGGAAAGGCCTACACAGTAGTGACTGATCATCAAGCACTTCTGCCACTCTTTGACAATCCCAAAGCCAAAATTCCTCCTAGAAATGGACGTTGGAGTCTGAGTTTACAAGAATAAAACTGCACAATTCTCAGTCATCCAGGGAAAGATCAGAATCCAGATGATTATTTTTCAAGAGTGCCAATACAATGCCCTGGTACCCCATCTAAGATGGCAGAGGCTTACATCAATTTTATTGTGAAATTGAGCAAACCAGCTGTCACGTCTTTAGAACAAATTGTCACCACCACGAGACAAGATAGTGACATGTTAAAGCTAAAAAACATTATTGCTCATCAATCTTGGTACCACACTCTAAACCCCTAACTAACGGCAGTGAATATTTGAAATTCAAAAATGTAGGAGATGAACTTTCAGTGACTCAAGAAGGCCTCATTCTGTGAGGAACACAAATTGTCATTCCTGAGTCTCTGACAACAAGTGATCGATGTTGCCCATGAAGGACATCGAGGAATAGTTGCCACTAACACAGGTCTCCATTATTGAGTCTGGTTTCAGTATCTCGACGCAGGTTCGAAAAAGAGTTGAAGACTTGTCACATATGCTACCATCTTTTATCTCAAGTTATTCATGTCAGAATTGCCACACCATTCGTGGGAGAAAATTGATATTGATGTTTTGGTCCTCTTGAGAATGGGCATCATCTTCTAGTAATTGTTAATGAATACTCCTTTCTTCCATTATTAGAAGACCTTTCATCCACTACACTTGAAAAGGTTATTCAAAAATTAGATGGCCTCTTTACGACATGGGATATACTTGCAATCTTAAAATCTGACAAAAACTATAGTCTAGAATTAAAAGATGTTCTAAATCACCTCAATATAAATCATCAATAAAGCACGCCTCTTAGGTCCCAGGGCAATGATCTGGTAAACCAGCTCATGTGAACTCTAAAGAAAGATGTTCAGCATGCTACATTAGAGAAGCTCGACCTTGAGTTCTTTTGAACACTATTCTTTTCGAGCTTACCATTCAATTCCTCACTCAACAACAGGGCAATGCCCTGCAACTCTCATGTTTGTAAGAGCCATGACAACCAAGCTGCCCCAGTGGACCAACGTTAGCTCCAAGAACTAGGAGACATTCATGCTACAGACTTTGGTTACAAACAAAAGGTGAAAATATATGCTGACAGATGACATCATGTAAAAGATGTCATCTTTACAAGAGGAGAACGAGTGCTTTTCAGACAACACAGAACAAAAAAAGTCTCATGCTCCTTTTGAGGCTGAACCCTTTACCATTACTAATACCAAAGGACACATGGTAACTTCCCAGCATCCTAGTTAGTCCCTAACAAGAGATTTCTCTCATTTTCAACATGTGGCCATTCACTCACCAAACATCGATGTCAATGTAGAGAATGGGTCCCGACAGACTCTTGATGACTCTGTGTTTGCTGATAATTCCATCTAACCTGTGCAAAGCACTAACACTTCTACTGCCAGTTCCCGGTTTCCAGTGATCCGATCAGGATGTGTGATTCAGGCGCCATGACGTTTAATTGAAGAACTGTAAGTGCCTGTATATCTATGATTATAGGTGAATTTATTTTGTGTATTTATTTATTTAGTTACTTATTTATCTATTTTGAAAAAGTTGTAACTTTTAGTTGAACAAAGAGGGAGTTGTAGTGTCTTAACGCTGGAACCTTTTTGGTTCCCACTGCATACCATAGGCCTGTGACGTCGGCGTTGGAGAGGTGAGTTGAAGGGAGGGAGAGGTGAGTCGAAGGCAGGCTTAGAATGTAGAGTTCTGACTTGCATACATCAGAATAAAGACGTGTAAAATTACTCTTCATGTGTGGTGTGGTTCTTGGTGAGTACCTTGGGCTAGCAGGATGCTACAAGTCCTTGCACAGATAAAATTAGTTCCTGCACATGAGGAGAAAGTAGGACTCTTTCATAAACAGAACCCATCCTCTTGAAGAGTGGAGCTCATTCACAGTTTTATATAGCAAAAACTTGAACTGAATTTAATGGGGTGCTTTACAGGAGCACAAGTTACATTACACCAGGTCATATTAATTTTTTCCGCACCGGGAGTTTAAAAGATTTGCCCAGAGTCAGGAAATGTAGAGCTGGCTTCGCAATTTGAACCTGGTTCCTCAGCTCCAAAGTCAACAGCTCTGGCCATAAGACTACAGCTGAGTCCCTGCATACATAGTGCTGAACCCCTGCAAAGATATGGCAGAATTTATGCAAAGATGGAACTGAGCTCCTATAGATATAGGTGCCGATCACGATAGGGTAAAAAAAATCCCCGTACGACTCGTATCCGGTCTTTTTACCGTACGAATCGTACAAGTGCCGTACAAACTGGCAAGTACGATTCGTATGGTAAAAAGTCCATACGAATCGCATTGGGAATTATTCCCCACACGTCCTCGGGTCGGAAAAAGTGTCCGACACGTCCTCGGACGATTTACCGTACAAACGTGAAAAGCGAAGTCCGACCGTGCAAGTACGATCCGTCCCGGGCGTCCGATTTTACAACCGTATGGTAAAAAGACCGTCCGGAGCGAACTCCCATAGCAACCATGGAGACGTCCAAACAGGTGCCCAGTACGCGCCGAACCCCCCCCAGCCCCCGTATGTACGCACCGTACCCCCACCCGTGTATGTATGCACCGTACCCCAACCCGTGTATGTACGCACCGTACCCCCACCCGTGTATGTACGGCGCGAACCCGCAGCGGTACGTGCTGGGGGTTCGCGCCGTACATACACGGGTGGGGGTACGGTGCGTACATACACGGGTGGGGGTACGGTGCGTACATACACGGGTGGTGGTACGGTGCGTACATACACGGGTGAGGGTACGGTGCATACATACACGGGTGGGGGTACGGCGCGTACATGCGGGGGCTGGGGGGGGACGGCACGTACATGCGGGGGCTGGGGGGGACGGCGCATACATGTGGGGGCTGGCGGGGACGGCGCGTACATGTGGGGGCTGGGGGGGACGGCGCCTACTCACGGGGGCGGGGGGGGTACGGCACGTACCCGGCCCCCTACACTGGTCATTTCGCGCCGTACTTCGCTTTTCCGGCACTTTTTGGGTGCCGTACAAATATTGCCGCCCGGACTGCTGTCGGTTCGAATCGTACTTCCTGGGTCGTCAAACGCTGCCTGAGTGCGTCCCGACGTCACGTCGGAGCATTCTCGGATCACATTCGTATGTATATTTTCGTCGGTCGGCGTTTTGTACGACTCGTACGGAAATGGTGTTTCTGTGCGAATCGTACTTGCATGTTTGTAAAGTTTTACGACCGGGTACGAGTCGGACGGAGAAAAGCCTCCGTCCGACGGTTCGTACCCGGTTTTTACCGGATCGTAATCGGCACCCTAATGTTGAGTTTGGCTTCAGAGCTACAAATGGAAGGACAAAATATGATAGAATGGGAGCCAACTCCTTTAACAGAATAAATGGAATGAGTTCCACCGATTATATTCTATTAGACCTGAAGCTTTGGCGCAGTGTTATCGATATGGTTGTGGGTCAAGTTCATATAGCGACCATAATCCCCTCTATTTGAGACTGACGTCCCCATGGAGTGGCATATATGATGGGCCTGAAAACCAACAGATAATGAGGGAGGTTCAACCATCCAATGATAAGCGCCACCTTAAGTGAAACTAAATGATTCTCCATGAAGTTAAACTTCAACTCATAAATGAGGATCTGCTAGCTTGCACGTTAGAGATAGCAGCTTTGCATGAGAAGCCAGGGGGGTTAGAGGCGGTGCCAGACACTCATTCTTTTTGTTTTGTTTCGGAGTTCGGCCCTCATTTTGTCATGCCTGTGCCTAAGAATAACTGTAGACCCACTAATAGGGAATCGAAAACCTGGTTCAAACGAGAATGTAGACATCTCAGGATCCAACTCTCCATGGCCATAAAATCTAAAGATACTGGATGTGGAAGAATGCCCTCTTAAAATCTAAAAAGGAGTGGGACGAGAGTAGATGGCAGCTCATCAAGGTAGCCTGTGATTCTTAAGACCCAAAAACTTTCTGGTCCCTGGTCATGTGGGGTGACCAATTGGGGGCTCCCCATCTTGCAAATCATATTACTGTCTCCAACTGGCATGATCATTTCAAAACCCTATATTCCGATTCGTGCACGTCTGACTTTCTGGTAAATGCACTAATACTCTCCCAGGCTGATAATAGGGATATGTTTACTATGAGTGAAATTGAGGCTTCAATTGATTGAATTGTTGAAGCAAAAGCCCTGGGCCCTTATGGAATTCCTGGTGATCACTTTCTACATGAAAGTGTCAACTGGTGACGCTATATCCTTTTACTGTCTACTGCCATAGCAGGGGGTGCTCTGATCCCAGGGTCCTGGCAGGCCTCAGAGGTAATTTCTTTATTTGAGAAAGACGAATGGGACCAACCTTGTAACTATAGGCCCATAAGATTAATTGACTATTCAAAAAGTGTTTTGCCATGCCCTCTTGTCCAAGATCCAGGGTTGGATAAGAGATAACAATATCTTAACACCCTACCAAGCTGACTTTAAACAGAAGACAGGGACAATAGATCAGGTGCTTCACCTCATCCTTTAATTTTGGAAAACCGTGATCCTTGGCCTGGGAAGCTTATATGATGCTTTTATCAACCTAAAGACAGTTTTAGATGTGCTAAAATATATGGGATTGGCAAGTAAAATCGTAGCCCTGGTTATCAACATGAGGTCAACTATGCAAGAGTCTGGCGGGGCTCTCAAGGTCAGCTCACTGATCCAATTTATGTTATTAGGGGAGTATGCTGGCACCTATTCTTTTCGTCCTCTTTATGAATAGTGTAGTCCAGTTTTTATCTCAGAACCCGTCAGTTGCACCCACTCTAGTGTGGGGGGGGGGGGGAGTTGTGACCCTCCTATTTGCAGATAACACCTTGCTGGCGTTGAAAGACCCGGAGGGCTTCAGCTGCTTTTAAATCAATTCAAATATTTCTGTGATATGCAAGGCCTAGAGATAAACACGTCAAAAACAAAATCCATAACACCCCACCCTCACACTGAGATACCAGTCACCAGCTCCTAATCTGTGGGAGTGGTTAGTATCTGACATAGCAATTCTCCGATAGTGAGTCAGGAGGAAAAGGTAAGAGGTAGGATGATAGTGAGAGGGAAGGGATTGAGGAAAGAAATTGCAGAAAAACTGAAAAATGGAGAATAGTGACAGAGAAGAGAGAGAACATATAAGAGAATAAGTAGGGATGAAAGAGAGGGAAAAGAAATTAGGAGAATGTGACTGAGATGGGAAAGAGGAGAGAGAGGATGTGAAATGGGAGATGGAAGAGTGAGTGATGTGTGAACAAGCAGTAAGAAATTATGCTAAAACAAACTTTACTGCTCATTTCACTAATTACACTTGTTCTCTTCTTCCTCAGAAGTCAGACTGACACCATGTCAATGACCTATGGCATTGCTAGTTTTGGATGTTGCAGGTGCAATGAAATATTTTGGGTAACAGCACATATGCTGTCTTTGTTCTTTTTTTTCTGACAAACTAAGCACTGTGCGGGGGTGACTATATAACATAGTCACTCGGCAGCCATTTTTCAGAACTGTACAAGGTGGTATAGTCCCTTTTGGAACTGTGTTTCACATAAAACATCAAGCATTAACCTTTTGCATATTTTGGTAAGTCTTTTATGAATATAACATAAAAATAAGCACAGACAAGTCATTGTTTTGGCTTCTGTCAACATATTTTTTATTAGAAGGTTAGAAGGATCACTAAAACATAACAGAGACACATCATGACATGAGCAGCATCCATAGCACAAAAAATAGGTACGGGGCATGTGGCAGCAGAAGTAGGAGCAGCACAGATGCTGTCAACCATAGGAGTTACAAAAAGGACAGCTATTGTGAAGTCTTCCCTGCAGAATAGGTAGAAGACCAGCATCAGTAGAAATGTGTATCTTCTTCACAGAATGGGTACAGATGGGACAGCAGCAGTTCAAGCTTTGCTTCCTTATAGAACATGTGCAACTTAGTTGACAGCACTGCAAGCCGTACTCTCTCACAAAACATGGCTGTCCTGGGCAGCAACAATGCAAGTTTCACTACAAACAGGCCCCTATAGTGCAAGCTTTCTGCCCTCACAGAAGAGGTACTCCTTGACAGCAAAAACAATGTTGCTTGCAATAGGCAGCAGCAGTGCAGGCTAAGCATCTGTCTAGAACAGACACATCAAGGCACGTTTTTTTTAGTTTTTTTTTTACGTAGTTTTATATTGCGCGAACTTGACCCAGTATCGGATATCAGAGCGCTTTACATAGCACCCGTTAGGTTACATGAGGACTCATTCATTTTTGTTAGGCATGGGGAGATTAAGTGATTTGCCCAGAATCACAGGATGCTCAGCGTAATTACCGAGACTCAAACCCGGTTCCCCAGATTCGAGGTCGACAGCCCTAGCCGTTAGGCCAACTCCTCTCCCCCTGTAATGTAACCTTTTTTCTTTGACAGGATATGTGCATCACAGGATGCAGGTTATGCGCAGTCTTTGGAGCAGGTTCTAAATCCATTGAAATGGGTATATTGGTGAAAGTGTGAGTGCTGCTGCCATTCTCACTTCGGCAGCATTCAGACAGTACATGTGTGGTCACACTTGTTTACTCAAGATGCTGTCTAGCGACGCCTCTAACATATTCTGAAACTTCTGGAGCTGGCACATTGAGTTTTGTTGTTACCACAACTCCTACTTTTGTCATATCCTTGAGCTTTGCTGCAGCTGCTGAGTCGTGCCTTCTGTGCCTGCAGGTCTTAATGCTGTCATGTCCTGTAACTTGTGCCCTTGCCACTGCAAGCGAGTTCTGCAGCCATCATATCATGTCTGTTATGGCTGATTTTCACTCTGAGTACTGCTGTCAATGGATATAACTCATGTCAGTGCCCTGCTTCTTCAGGACATCATGCACAATGATGTAATTCACTGGTGATCCAGCTGTCAGTCCTTATGGTACCAACTGTCGGGGCTTTATTGCAGCAGGCAAACCACAATTGAGTGGATGGATGCGTGAAGCAGAAAGCCTGTGAGAGTAGGTCAGCTTCAAGGGTACAGGAGGAGAGATTTCCTTCAGCAGCCTCAGGCTCCGATCATGGTTCAACCAGCAGACAAAAGATCTAAACACTCCCCTAGATTTCTAGCTATTCCTTATGTCTATTCCTTAGATCATAGACATCTGATGCAGTGGAGAAACATGAGCTCCTTACTGGCTGGTGATGCAGGTGGTGCTAGCCAGCTGGAGCTACAGCATCCCAGTGTGAGTGGCCAGGTTCATGGGCATGTTCAAACCTTTCCACGTCCATGGGCTTGCACCCAGGTCTTCATCTGGCTAACCTCATATCTCTCATTCTAATCCTGCAGCAGTGTGTCTTGTGCTGTTGATGCTCACCATAACAAGATTTCATCTGATTTTTACAAAACTTTGGCTCCTTCATAAGAATGGCTGACAACATTATTTATCATAATTAATTTCTGCTGCAGCATGCACACATTTACATTTTGACAGCTTTAGCCAACCGCTTTTCATTCAGAGAAAATGAAAATGTGACTGAGTGCAAATTTGGCCTTGCCACGTGCCTGTATTTTTGTGAAAGATATTTTAAGTCCAGCTCTCAATCAAAAACTGACATTATAGTTGTAATTTACAATATTGGTTCTTTCCTGTCACAGCAGTTCATAGCTATTTCAACAAAGGATTGGAGTGCCAAAGACTGAAAAAAGCACCTCCACCCCTTTGTATAATATTTTAAATATTAGAAAATACGCCAGTAAAAAAGGCACTCATCTTCTGTTCCACCCTGATGGGTACAATGGGGATGCATCACTATTGATAAATCATTACATTGATAGAACTACGTAAATATTTGTGTTATATATGACATTATACTTTACCCCATAGTGCATATGCACATAGACAAAACTGAACCTTAAACGAGAGGCAACATAGTCAAGGCGTGACCCCTGTATAATAACTAAATACCACAATAATGTTTATTCAATCTACTCAGTAGACATCATGGGTAACACAACATAATGCCTATGGGAAAATATCCAAATAGTATAAGTGTTCACAAGGATTGATGAAGGTGAACTTTGTAAGCATTTTCAACTCTTAACCTTTTTTAGAATGCTTTATAACATCAACTAAGGAAGAAGATGTGGTGTAGTGACTGTGTCAACATGGGAACCTAGATTTGAATCCAACTTGGCACTTGACCTTAAACTGTGCAGTTCTGGGCAAATTACGTAATCTCAACTGATGCTTTAATTGTGTGCAACTTTCTGTTGTTCAAAGATTCAAGCCCTTACTTGATGTATCCAATGTTGATTCGGCTTCCATCACTCCCCATAATGTACAATGCTCTGTTGCTCCCCAGCTATGTCTGAGTTATAATAATGTAAACACATATATGTTTTTACATTGTGACGTTATCCCACTTACTCCGCTCTGTGAATGCTCCTTACTTTTGAGCTCTTTGTGAACCGCCCTCATTTTGTGACATTCAGATAAAAGTCCAATATACTTTTCTTTATCCCAGTATACGCGTCACACTTTTATTAGGGTTCGCGTAAGTCTACTTCTTGATCTCTGTGAGAGCACTTTCTTGTGTTTATTTGGCAAACCCCCATGCACATCTTCTTGTTCCATGGAAGTTTTTGTTTATTATGTGTCTTTAGTTTAGTTGGTAAGAGAAGATACTTTTCTACTAAGACTTCAGAGCTTTCCTTTCTGTGTGTCAGACATGCACAGATGCACCAGACTCGCTCAGTACCAACCATCTTACAGACATCTAAATCTCACAGGTGTGGTGAATACTCTTGAAACTCCAGCAGTGCTTAGTGTCTGAGTGGAAATTATTGGCAAAGCCAAAAGATCTGACTGTAATGTGCTGAAGCATTAAAATAAAGACATGTTCAAATGCTGCTTGCTCATGAAACCCAGGAAACAGAACACCTTGTCCTAACTGAAATCAGTTAAACAGCAGAATATTTTCAAAACCTATCATGAAATGAAACACGAAAAGATGGCTTTACAAATTGCCTGTTCTTCAAAACACTTTTTGTTTATTTCACATCCTTATTTTTTGTGTGATTAGCAAAGTTAATTAACAAAAAAACAGAACAACTGTACATTACTCATACATATATATACAACACAAATGACAGTATACTAAACAGCACCCTGACGGATTTATACATTCAATCATCAAACATTCTTGGCCAATACATTCATACCGGAAACTGACATATACTAAACTAAACGGTCCTTTAACCACTACTCTCTTTTAGGCACAAATTGTTGTCCGTATTTTATGCGTATTAAGACATTTTCTTCCTTAATATATACTTAAAGACCCACATGAACATTTAGGGCAGAGCTTTTATATGGAGTGTGTGGAGGACCGACTGGTCGACGCGTTTCGAACCTCTATCTTTATGAGGTTCTCCTCAGGACCAATAAATTCTTGTGAACAAGCGTCAGCATGGAACCTTGACCTGCTTTCGTCCGCAAACGATTCAACCAGCTAGAGCCGGAGCCTGCGATTTGTAGTCTGCTTCATACAAAGGAGTTGGTGTGACAAACGTTCAAACGTGATTTTAGCTGTATTTGGTCGTATCCCTTATCATTTGCTTCCAACAGGGACTGATTTCTTCTCAATTGCCGGCGTGCCGCGAGCCCGTGCAGCCGCATCAGGGACTCCTCCATGAAACCCAGTCATGTTGGCAATGTGTGCTAACAGACTGGCTCTGAGGATATTTCTATATGAAGTGGTAGCCACACCACTGCAGCTTGACGTCATATCCCCCCTCCATCGAAGTTCAGGTCTAGTTACACCCCAGCATTATATGCCTGTAAAGGAAAACACTTTACAAGTAAGAGAGCAACCTGCTCTCTTACATAACTAGCTCTGCAATGCCAGTGCATTACACTTTACATTTTGTGACGAACTATTGTCATCGCTATACTGGAACAGAAATAAATATGCTTAGCTTGCTTCAGGGTAGAATTTGATTCCTGACTCCTGACCTTCTTCAAGATGCAGGGAGAAAGAGAGAGCCAAGGCCAAGATTCTTTCTAATAACCAGGGAAAGACCAAAGAAAATGTGCTTGCTGTTTTAGTAAAGTGAACTATTTGTTGTGCTTGAATAAGCATTTTAGTTCAGGAGCGATACCCAAGTAAACTATGCAGCCTAATCACTAGGTCTATACCAGTTAACTCTCGAATATCAGTGGAATCTGATGCCTTCACAAAGAATGGACTGCAGGAAGCATTTGATTTAAGACAAGGACATTGCAAAAGTACAAATGACCACATTGACCATACCTACTTAAACTCAGCACGAACCATGGACAAGGGCTGAGAAATGACTGGATTGTGGCACAGGACTCCTCACCTCCTGATGGAGAGGAGGGGACTGAATGGATGGTACAGATGATATTGACAGACATTAAATGACTGAAAAGAAGCTAATTTAGGTCCTGATTATGAGTTGAGGTGCTATTTATCACCCCTAAAAAATAACAAATCGATGGGGTATGCTATTTATTGGGTGCACTAAATAACACCTATGATGAGTTTCTGGGGAATAATATGAGAATTGTTGTGTTTAACACACCATATGTTTTCCTCTGTTAAATTTTGACAGGTTTGTCCTGATGAAATGCCATGAAGGGTTGTCTAACGCAGCTGCTA
Organism: Triturus cristatus; assembly: GCF_964204655.1. Taxonomy (NCBI): domain Eukaryota; kingdom Metazoa; phylum Chordata; class Amphibia; order Caudata; family Salamandridae; genus Triturus; species Triturus cristatus. The sequence continues at coordinate 693,279,956 of NC_140595.1, read as the reverse complement.
ATGATCAGATGTGTTAAATAAAAACAAACTCGTAATTCCGCCAGGCATAAACCATGGTTTAGTCACGGAATAGGATTTAACCAGCCACTCACAATTAGGTCCTTAGGCTCCATACTTAGCTCACAGTGACGGTGGCTTGAAAGAAGGATAGATGACTAAACATCGTATAGTCATGGATCTAGAACAGAGAGTGTTGGACTTTGAGGGCTTGCATGGATTGTGATGACTTGTGTTGCTTTATTCTCAAGACATTTCAAAGCACAAGTTGAGGACTAGGAAATCAGGTCAAGACAATGCAGTTTAAGATTTTAGGTATCCCAGAGCCAGATCAGCAAAAATCTTCAGAACAGTAAGCATCTTATTTGTACTTATGTGATAACATAGAGCAAAGTAGATTTAGCTATTAGCAGAGCACATCACAAACCATGACTGTATTGGTGAGCGTTTCTGACTATAGATTGAAAGAAAATATACTGACTATCACTGTAAAAAAGCAGAAAGAGTTACAAAAAATCACCAAATAATACTCCTTTCAGATTCACCTGGATTTTTCATTTGAGACTGCTAAAGGGAGGAGAATGTTCAAGCTCATCATACCGGAATTTAGAACTGCAGTAACTCAAGCTCAGCCAGCAAAATTTACAGTTACACGCGCCCTTCAGATCTTAAAATCAGACCTAGGACTAACTGGCCTATTGAAAAAGGTGAATCCTACATTCCAAAAATATTTTTTTCAAAAAGATTTTGAATTGCTGCTTGAATAGATTTTTTTAAAAATGTCTTTAAATGGGATAAATAAGCCCTGAAATTTTGTGACAAACTGGTTACCTGAAAACAAAGCATTTTTGAACCGTCTTTCCATTCTACAAGAAAGTTTTCCCAAAGTGGAAGTTAGATCAAATTCTGTTATATGATGCAGAGTTTTGTAAGAACATTAAAACAAGTATCACATTTTTTTCTAAATATTTATTAGGATGGCTCCATTAGAGTTTGTATGGGAAGCTTGAAAGCATCTCTAAAATAGGAAGTGGTATAAGTTCAAGCCCAACAGGATAAAGAATGCAATTTGAAGTTTATCAATCAAACACAATACTCTCAGCCAGACAGAAACAACTCTGAATGAACAGATTATTCAAGTAAATCTTGGTCAATTGAAAAATATTTTGTTAATTAAATGTCAGTAGGAATCAGCAATTTTATGTAGAGGGTGAGAATAGTTGTAAAATCCTGGCATGGTACATAAAAACACTGGTAGTTTCATCTTGAAATGCGTACATGTACATCCAATCTAAAACAAAACAAGGAGTTGTTTCAGAAATTGTTCCAAAAGATTTATAATGCGTAAGAAAAAATCACATGGGTCTATTCTTGAATATTTAAATTAATGGTGTACTACTATGACCTCCCCCCCAAGGAGCTAAAGGGTTAATTAGATTAATTACACACAAACAAGTAACCATGGTTGTTAAGAATCTTCCTAGGGTTAAAATGGCTGGACAAGATGGTTATACATCTGAAAGGTCAGACATTTAAAGAAGAATTAAAGGCCCTTATGACAAAATTAATTAATTAATTTCTTTTTGGAGGTAAAATTCCCCCCTCCTTATTGAGAGGGAACCTAATATTTTTTTTAAAAAAAGGATAGGCCCCGGCCAACCTAAATTCATTTCAACACACGATTCTGCTGAATTTGGATTATACAATTTTCGTGAAATTAATCGCAATATGCCTGGTAGCATAAATACCTGAAATAATCCATAAAGTTCAAAATGCATATCTGTCCAGACATCAACTATATGGATATATTTTTGCTCAAGTCTATTGATTTTGTATTTGCTGATAATATCCCTGTTGTAATTTTTTGTTTTTAAATGCAGAAAAAGCATTCAACTTGATGTGATGGAAATGTTTGTTCTCCCTGTTGAGGAAAATCGAGGTCATGAGTCAATTAGTCAGGACATTAGCTTTTTTCTATACAAGAGCAACATATTTTCTTATAATTAATGGGAAGAACATGGGGCAAATCAAGATAACATGGGGTCCACCGCAGGGATGTCCTCTTTCCCAGTCTTGTTTGTGCTTTACACGTCAATCCAAAGAGATCTTCAAAATTCACCTCCCAAGAAGCGTGTACAGGCCAACAACTACTAACCATGGAATGGTGTGAACAATTGGCACACTTCTTTCATGATAAAATTGAAACAATTCAAGCCAGTAAACCCCCCCCCCCCCCCCCCCCCCAGGTGGTAATGCGGAGTCTCGTGCATTAGTGGGGTAGTGGAAATTCTCGAAGGTAGCATAGGTGGGGAAAACCCTAGAATTATTCATCAAGGCACTCATACCCATGCCAAGACCACTTCTTTAGAGACTTTTCCTCCAATCTCTCGCAAGAACTCTCTGTTAGCTATAGGGAGCCTTAAATCAGGTTCACCATCTGATCCTTGCCCGGCCAACCTCGGGATGCAGAGGCTATCAACCCTATCGCAAATCCTCATTTCAATAACTCCCTCTCGCTGGCTACTGTTCTGAAAACGTGGATGCAGGCTAAAATCGTGGCGCTATTGAAAAAACCTCAGGCCGATCCCACAGACCCAGCCAATTACAGACCCTTCTCTCTCCTCCCAGTCTCTCACAGGTCCCCGAAAAACATGTCAACCAGCAGCTATCTTTATATCTTGAAAGTAGCAACCTGCTATTCACCAGCCAATCTGTGTTTCGTCCCAATTGCAGCACTGAGACAGTACTAGTAGAGGTGGGCGATTAAATCAGACAGCCTTGATGCCTCGATGCAGGAGGCAGGGAGCTCCTGGTCATGTTGGATCTATCACCAGTGTTTGATACAATCCCTCCTCACACCCTACTGGCATATCTCAAGTCCGTTGGAATTCAAGAACAGGCCTGGAACTGGCTAGCATCCTTTTTCGAAGGAAATGTCTTCCCTTCTCGGCTGAACGCTGTAAACTGACGTTGGGAGTGTCACAGGACTCTGCCCTAAGCCCTACACTTTTTAATGTGTACCTCACTCCTCTAACAGGCCTGGCAGAAGCATAGGGTACCAAGGCTGTGTCATTTGTTGATGACACCCACATGCTCTTTTCTTGGTAGAAAAATTGAACATTCCTTGTGAGAAAAATAGAAACTGTCTTACTAAAGTGTTCCAATGGCTCTTCTCCCATCTACTGAAATGTAATGCAGGGAAGTCTGAGCTGCTCTTCTTCAGACTAAGAGAGGAGGAACCGTGGCAGACCTTTTGGCCAAAGGATGCTCCTCCACCATACCACTTTGGTCAAAAATCTAAGCATCAAGTTTGATGAACAACTCTTGTTTCAATCACAAGTCAATGCAATGGTGGGAACCTGTTTTTCCTTATTACGTATGCTGAGAAAGTTCCTTTATCTCCTGTCTTTGGCGGCAAGACAATGGGTGATCCAGGCTTTGATCACATCAGGACTGGAAAATGGCAATTCACTGTCTCTAGGCATGCCTGACTATCTGATCGATAGGCTGCAGATGGTTCAGACCGCAGCAGCTTGAACAATATTCTGCCTGCCACGAAATACTTATGTATCTCGACTCCTCAGTGACCTGCATTGGCTTTCGATCAGGAAGAGGATCACTTTCATGATCCCACTCCTCATCCATAAAGCTTTACACGGGGCCAGCCCAGGCTACTTACGAGCAAGAATTGCATTCTACACTCCCCTCCGAAACTTGTATTCATCAAATCTTTGTCGAGCCAAAGTTCTACAGATCCATAAAGCTGGGGGCAGATCATCATTTTCCTTCCTAGGCCCCTCTGTTTGGAATAAACTTCCTCTGGAACTTGGACGCATTAAAGCTAACCTTTTATTCTGAAAAAAGTTGAAACCATGGCTTTACCCCAATAACTGATATTGATCACTATATCCCCTCGCTAGCCCACTTCTGCATTAGCACCAGCACACTCCTTGGAGTAACAGTTTGCGCTCTAGACATGCTTCTACATTGACATTTACATTGAACCAATGACAATAGCTTTTAGAGCAACATCGGACATTAAGCCCGTTGCTCAGGGCTCCCTGAAGCTTAAACTATATGCTGATACCCTAGTTGTTTATACAACCCCATACACACAATCAATAGAAGCTCTTTTTGAGGTAATGGTTAGTCTTCCTAAAATAGAAGGCTATAAACTGAATATGACCATTTAATTCACAAATTGATTCACTCCCAGAGGATTTATCTGCCACCTGAAATAAATGTCCTAAGAAATATTTGGACATCTGGGCCACAGTAGAATGTGTTGACTTGTATGGATTGAATCCACTAATACCTAAATCCAAACCCTACTAGAAAAATGCAGTAATCTTCCTATCTCTATAATTGGTAAAACCGCCATAAATAGAATGAGCATTCTCCAATTATTCACATTAAAAAAAAACATCACTTCCATGTATACTTTATTTGGAATGCTTTAATAAGCTTCAATGATTAATTAGCAGATTTCTTTGGAATAATACGTCTCCAAGATTTAGTTTGATAAAGCTCCAAAAAGAGATGGAGAAATAGGGGCTAGCAATGCCTGGTTTTACTAATGCCATTATCTTGCTAACGTCTTAACTGTTATTGCTGGGCTGTATACATTAGAAAACATGGAGTATGAAAAATATTTTGTTAAATGGATCATAGACAAATTGTGTGCCCCACTGGTGCAAAAAAAAACAAATTAGCAACCTAAACATGTACAATACCTTATTTGGAACGTTTATAATATTAGATTAATACATCTTTTCTGATATGAGACTATACCAAAGGTGCATGGGAAATCAATGATGGAGATGATGCTTCCTGGGGTATCAAAGAAGGAAACACTGAGTTTAGGCAAAAAAGGAGACTGGTTAAAAAATTGCCAATATCGGCTCATGGGAATACATTGAACAGAAGATTGTGGATAATAGAAAATGGTACCAGTATGTGTTTAATCCTTCTTAAATTCTTTATTTCGGCCATAGGCCATAAATGTCTCACAATAAAACAAGATTTTCAAATAATCCACATTCAACCATACTATAAGCGTGCATCGCATTTCTATTTGGGTTTCGACCCTAAGGGGCCGATTCCGATGTCAGATGGAACGGAGTGCGTCTGACATCGGTTGCGAACTGGAACCAAACGACCTCCTGTCGTCTGTTCCAGCCCAGCAAGTAGGATGCGACCGAACCATGTTCAGTCGCAATCGTATACTTTACAACAGGAGCATGCATTCCGTTCGGTGCCTTCTACCGGGTGAAGGGATCAACAAAGGGGCACCATAGGTGGCCCTTTAGTGGCCTTGCACCCATGGGGGCCCTGCTAGGGGCCCCCAAAGGCAGATTCCCAAAGCCTTTCTGTGGCAGAAAGGCCGGCACAGAAAGGCTTTGGGAATCTGCCATCATAATCCCTCGGCCGGAAAGTGCCGGCCGATGGATAACTGAGGTTTTCCGAACAGCGGAAGGGCTCTCTGAGCCCATCGGAGCCATTCAGAAATTCGATTTGGATTCCCTTCCGACCGACCCCATAAAAATTGGTTGGTCGGAAAGGAATCCAACCAGCCGATTACGATGCGGGCTTAAGGGCTCCATCCGACGGTCGGAGCCGTTTCAGCCTGCATCGTAATCGGGCCCTTAGTATTCAAACAAGGGAAGGAGATGTTTATCCATGAATCCATCAATAAATCCTTGGAGAAAAGCTATACTTTCCTGTGAGTAAAAGTGGACACCTTAAAATCAATAGTATCTAAAAATTAATCAAACAGTATATGCAGTATTCGTAGTAAAACTGTAATCAATCTCAGTACAGAGTCCATGGTGAATAAAGAATGTGCTATTCCCTACAATATTGCAATCTAAGCCCCATCTTTCTCATGTGTATAAAAGCGGTTGGAGCAGTATAAAACAATATAAAGTATTTACAATAAAAATTAGCATCCTTCATAGTGCAAATTTCAAAAGGAGGAACGCATTATTCACTGCAATATCACAGCTTTAACCCCTTCTTTCTTTATATAAACTCTACTGCAAGCAGATATTTGCATGTAGCAAATGTTGCATATGGTATTGTGTTGTATTTCAACACTCTTAAGTCATCTTGATGCTTCCTGAATGCCAACCTATTGCACAAGGGACAAATCCATTTCTACTTGCCGTAGCATATGCTGGGCATAAGAAGAGGATATGCGCATTGTTTTTAGTAAGGTCCAAAGTGCCGAAAGTGCAGGTTCGCTCTCCCTGGGTTCCCCAACTTGATGTATAGCTGTTGATCTGTAGTGTGCCTTACCTTCATTTCAGGTACAAAATTCTCGCCAGATGCGGATGGATGTTGTCAAGGAACTCTTCATAGCATGGGTTAGGTTTAACTTTAAGAAATTGCATTGTTAATTGACCCAAATTGGGGTTTTGATGAAGTGCATTTAGGGCATGTGTCCAGTATGTTTGTTTCAGCACGTTCTTGCAACTTTGCAGCAGCTTGTATGGCTCAGTCCAGTATGAACAGAGACCAAGTTCTATGAACCATTTCTTAACAAGTCTAAGCCAAGGAAAGGTTAGGCATCTATCAATGGCTAGAAGTTATTTAATGCCTTCTCTATAGATCGCTAATACTGGCTTTGTCCATAGCCTAATCCAATAAAGAAACAGGCGTATTGTTGAGATTTGCCCTATACGTTTTATATTTAAGTCATGAAACATTGGGGTAAGTGGCGTTGCCAGGGATAACCCCAAGATTCTTCTCACAAACTTGTTCTCTCCGCTTTTCATTTGCTTAATATTGCCACTACCACAAAATTCTGATGCACATAGGGCAGCTGTCTGTACTTTACATTTATAAATCTCTAAAACTGGTGTCATTGGTTTACTTGAGGATAGGCTATACTTTTTAAGAATAGCCTCGGACCCCTGTGCGAGCACTAGTGCAGAGTGGTTTATCTGTGATTTTCAAATACATTTTGAATCGAGTAGTATACCTAAATAGGTGAATTTTAGGACATGCTCCAATTTCTGATTATTCACCCTGAGATTGGTTTTGAAATCCTTGTGGGGATTTATGGCCATATACGTGGTTCTCCAATATTTATTTCTAGGCCTTTTGCATTACAATACATATTAAAATTGTCCATTAAATTTTGCAAGCCCTCTGGCGTCTGTGAGATCAGGTTGGCATCGTCTGCAATTAATATTGCTGGGGCCAAGTTCCTGCTAAGCTTTGGAGGATAGTTTTTGAGTGTTTTTTTTAGGTAATAGAAGTAATCAACCACATCATTAATATAGAGCGAGAACAAAGTGAGCGCAAGCACACGTCCCTGTCTCACTCCTCTGGCTATAGGGATCGGTTCAATAAGTTCACCATTCATGCCCCAGCAAACTCTAGCATAATTATCATGATGAAAACTTGCCTTCTGATCTAGCAGGTCTGCAGGTACTTTTTATTTTGTCAATGAGTCCCACAGTAAACCTCTGGGTACGAGATTGAATGCTGCCCTTAAATCTACAAATGCTATTTAGATATGGCCTCCCTTTCCCTTGGTGTATTTCTAGATAATGCACAGAAGTCTGTAGACTTGATCTATCGTACTTGTACGAACTCTAAATCCTGCCTGATATGGGGACAGTATGTTGTTGTTATCTATCCATTTATTTAGCCATTTCAAGAGCTGTCTTGCATAAATTTTTTGTAATACATCTATTAGGCTAATTGGCCTATAGTTCTCAGGTTTTTGTTTTCTACCTTTTTTATGAATAGGGACAATTTCACGCCGTCTTTAGGGGGAAAGGAACATGATATGGCAGCGCCACTTTGAGACGCTTTATGCTGAGGTAGGGGGGGAACAAAATACAGTTGGTGGCATAAAGACATCTAGTCATACGGGAGCTCCCTTTACTGAAAAAGAGGTGAGGGAGGCCATCAAGGGTCTAGCTGCGGGAAAAGCCCCGGGACTCGATGGGGTGCCTGGGGACTTGTTCAAACAGGAACCAGGGATATGGGTCCCATATCTTACACTAATATTTAATGCCATTCTGGGGGGAATGGAGGTCCCCGATACTTGGCTGGGAGCAGAGGTGGTTCCAATTTTCAAAAAAGGTTCCCCTCTGCTCCCAGCCAACTATCGTCCTATCAGTCTCATCGACATACCCCAAAAACTTTTCGGAAGACTAATTTTGGACAGGCTTCTGGCCTGGATCGAGGAGATGGACATCCTGTCCCCCTATCAGGCGGGCTTCAGACAGGGTGTATCGACAGTAGATCAAATTTTCCGGCTGAATCTCCTTTACTGGAGAACAGCCGTAATCGAGGGCGGTACTTTGTATACTATTTTTGTAGACTTACGTGCCGCCTTCGATTTGGTACCTAGGGCACGGCTGTGGAGAGTCATGGAAGAGCTAAACGTCCCTGGTGATATTCTGGCAATCCTGATGAGACTTCATTATAACAACTACGCCCGCGTAAGGTGCGGCAAAGATGGCAAGTTAACCAATGGTTTCCCCGTTCGCAGAGGGGTTAGACAGGGTTGTGTCCTTGCACCGACCCTGTTTTGCCTCTTTGTGAACGGGGTAGTTGCCCACCTGAACAGGATTGCCAACACCGATGCCCCCAAGTTGACAGACAGCAGGGTGCCTGCAATCATGTTTGCAGATGACACCCTGCTGTTGTCTAAATCCCCTATGGGGATCCAACGCATCCTAGACGGTTTTTTAGAGTTCTGCTCTGAGCGTGGATTGGAAATTAATCCTCAAAAAACTAAATTTATGATTTTGAATCCTAATACCCATAACCGAGCTCCACCTAGGTTAGGCACAGTCCAATTAGAACGTGTGCATAACATCGAATACTTGGGGATTACTATAAACGAACATCTAACGTGGACGTCACACCAGACTAAAGTGACTATCAAACTGGCTCAGTTGGCAGATGGCACTATGCGTCTGGCGAACAAACCTTCCTATCGCCCACTAACCCCAATCATTCATATTTACAAAACTCAAGCCCGCGCGGGTGTCACATACGGGGGTGAGCTGTGGGGACACACCAATCTGTCTAAACTACAGTCAACGGAAAATAAATTTCTGAGACAGATCGTTGCCCTACCGCAGAGCACTCCACTACTGCCCCTAAGATTGGACATGGGAATTCGATCGATAACTGAGGAGGTAGGTCTTAAACCCTTGACATTTTGGAGACGCTTGTGGTGCAGCCCAGATCTCATAAACTACAGAGAGGAGTTACAGGAATTCCTGCACCTACGGAACGCCAAGCAAATTCCATGGATGATTTATGTTAAGGGAATGCTAGAGGAGATTGGTTATCCGGAACTATGGACGGATCCTACAAACGCCTGTTTAAAGACTCCAAAAAAGGTTCTTGTGAGAGCATACCAAGAACTATTGCTCACCAGAGCTATCGATGCCACACGAGAAGGATCTTTGACCCATTTGTTCCTAAAAGTAAAAGATTCTTACCATCTTGAAAGTACTCTAGATGCCATGTCTCCTGTACTAACGAGGAAATTATTCTTACAATGGAGATACGGAACACTTCCCTTAGCATCGTTCACAGCGTCCTGGACATGCCGCTCCTCCATAGAAACTTGCCCAGTGTGCGCACATCCAAAGGAGAATGACGTTCACGTTGTTTTCTTCTGCAAGGGCTATGAGAGGAGCAGGAAATATTGGTTAGTCCCCCTACTTAAGAACTTGGGTTTTAGATCCTTTCAACCTGCTTATAGAGTTTTAAAGACAGACCTCTCCCCCACTGTAGTCTTTGCCCTCTCGAAATTTTTAACTTCCATGTGGTACACCCGAAGCCGATGGGTAAAAAGACTCGTATAAAAAGTCTCCTTGATAGCTACAGACTGAATTTTATGCACCCTCTTTTTAACACTGTTTTAACTACTGGATCACACTGTTGTTTAATTCGTTTTTAAAATTTTTTGTACTAATGTTATGCATCTTTTATGATCTGTGATCGAAATAAAGATTTCTGAAATGATAATATGAGGCTAATTGGCCTAAAGTTCTCAGGTTTTTGTTTTCTACCTTTTTTATGAATAGGGACAATTTCACGCCGTCTTTATGGGGAAAGGAACATGGTTACATATGATCTGGACTTGTCAATGCTCACAAAACTTCTGAAGTAGGATTTTAGACGCTGTTGGCAATAGTGTATTTACTCCCATATCACTGGATGATCTTTTTTCTCACAAACGCTGGCTCTCAGCATTTGGAGTTAGCATCTATGCTGCCAGAGTAGGGTGGTTCATTTAACACCTAAATGGGAATCCACAGAACTTCCAATTAACCAATGGATTAATAAACTGTATATAAGAGGAAAACAATGTATACAAAAAATGTTGGTGTTGTAAATAAACTGACTAAGACATGGTCTTTTTTTTAAAGTATGCATAACTTAGCTGTTATGAACTGTTGTCTGATTTGTAATCAATCGTGTGGTAGTGGAATGATTAAAAAAAATGTATATATGTTTTGTATTGGAAAAAATAATTTTACACTGAACGAAACTAAAAAAAAATAGGCTTATCTTGCTAATATACAGCAGCAAAAATTTGGTAAGGTGCAACAATATTAGTGGAAGAACTTGCTAGAATTTATAACCTATTTTTAATTTTTTTAAATTTTATTGTCAAGAAGGGAACACCAAGACACTTTTGTAAAGACATGGCAAAGCAGGAAGCAGTAATTATAACAATAATATATACAAGCATTCTGTATCATTCCAAATCATAGCATGAGCAGATTTAAAATATGTGAACTTCCTACTACTAATGGGCCATGTTCTAATAAATAGTCCCGGTTGATCTGATACTCTAAGCATCTTGGATACACTCCCATATGGAGTCAAATTGCTTTAGCCAGGGTCTTCTCCCTTTCAAAAGTTTCTCTCACAATTGCCCACCATTCAGCTTCTGAGGGAAGCTTAGATGAAATCCAGGCCCTGGCTATAGCAAGTCGAGCTGCCACCAGCATTATTGAAATAATTAATCTATGTCCATGACTATTCTCTTTGTAGCCAAACATGATCTCAGCCAACGATAAAGTATAGTCGACCCTTAATCTAAGCTTCATAGCATATATGATCTTCTGTCAAAATGTTTCTAAGTCAGGACAAGTAGCGAACATGGGCAGAATATTAGCTGCCTGCAAGCCGTATTTGGGGCATTTACAGTGGTCCCCTCCTTGTCCCCCACCTTGTCCTCCCCCGCCTCAAGCCCATCTAGCAGTCCTTTCTGGGGTATAATATAGTGCACAAATCGTGCGGAACTGCTGCAACCTTAGACTGACAGAGTGTATTAATCGCTCTATAGTTCCAAACATCGTCTTGATTGCTTCAGAGGTGACATTTATCCCCAGAGTCTCACTCCATCTTGCTACTAGTTTTTCGCAACCATTTACTCTAAACTGGCACAAGCATTGGTACATCATGCTAATTGCTGACCGTCTATTCTGCCCGTACAGACATTCCCACACCGCAGAGCTCGATACTGGTAGTATCGCATGGTGTCTCATAAAGTGATCCCTGAGCTGGAGGTATTTAAAGAACATCTGACGAGGAACATCGAATGTGAGTCGCAGGCTTTCAAATGACCGAAAGCCATTATGGTCATATAACTGGCCCCGCCTGCTATCAGAGTCCTGAAATACCTCCGGAAACATTGGATTACCCCATTAGGGGAGATTATCATGGAAAAGATAGATAGAACACCTGGCAACGATCCCCTGCCATATGTGTACGCAATCCCTGATGGCCTTAAAGTGGACACATTTGGAGCAGTTAGGGTCAATGATTCTGTATAAAAACATTCAGGGGCGGCTTTAGCACTGGTGGCGCCCTATGCGACAATGATTTTTGGCGCCCCCCCCCCCTTCCCCTGAATGACCACCTCCGCAATGGATTCCTGCACTACCCACCCTTTAGCTGTCTTCATAACCACTCTCTCTCAGATACATTTGTTTAGTCGTATAGTGTCACTCATAAAAATGAAGGGTGTCAGAGCACTTTACATTGCACACACATTACAGAGACAATCAATCATATATGTGTAACTCAATCTATAGGAAACGTTACATAAAACGGAGACTACAAGGTAAAGGATTTATATGTTATCCATACTGGTAGGCAGTATAGTTTAGGGGGGCTTGGTCTGGAGAAGCACAAACTCAGAATCTGAAACTTAACACCATGGTCGGGGGTTCTCTTTAAAAATCAGAAATTATTTCTACCCAAATGAACCCTTTGTGAAACATTAGGATAATGAAAGTCTGGGAAAAAAATCAATACGCTATAATCTATACTTGACGTCTGCGTTTCAGTTCTTTGATGACAGTAGCTCACTGTTTTACATTAGGAGTTTAACTTGTAAACTGCAAGTAACAAAAGGAAGTCTCTGAGGAAGGCAGTAACCCACTGACCTATTTATGTTCTATTCACTTTGTGATTTGCATGGTACACTTTCTTTGCAGCAGGCATATTAGCCCTCCGCACTACCTTATGAGGAATCAAAACTGCCAGCAGTCAAAACTTCCACTAGAGAAAACTACGGTCTCTCTACAGAAAGAACACTAATCACCGGAGCTAACTTGACATTTAGGAACACGGCAGCGTCTGCTTTAAAAAACAATATAAAGTAGCAAACAGGCGCCCCCTTTTGAAATCCGCGGATTCTAGCCCCCACTGGTTATACGGCAATTTCATTAGCCCTATTGCCTGTCATAATTTTCTAAAGAAGGAGTTAGGGACACGCATTGGAATTGACCAGAATAGTTATTAAAATGTTGGTAGCACTTTCATTTTTATAATGTTGAACCTCCCCAATATGCTAATTGGAAGCTTATGCCAGCTTTACAGTTGCTTGGTCATAACTTCCAGCAGAGGATCAAAATTTAGTGCTGGTATACGATCAATATTTGAGGAGATGCGTACCCCTAAGTAAGTAGCAGTGGGGCGGACACCTGAGATAGGTCGTTCAGGCTGGAAGTTAAGAAGCACCTGAGTCTTATTGATATTCAGCCTGTAACCAGAGAGAAGACCACATTTATTTGCTTCCGTTTCAATAGCTACTATCGCCGATGCTGGTTCGATAGTGAAGACGGCTATGTCGTCAGCATAAGCGGTGATTTTCAGATGGCGCTGCCTTATGGTCACAGGAAGTATCTGTACGTTAGCATGCAGCGCTTTAATGAATGGCTCAATATATAGTGCGAAGAGGAGAGCATTTTTGTCTGGTGCCGCACTGAATTCGAAACGGAGCAGTTTGCAAGCTGTCGTAATACAATTTAGCCTGAGGTCTACTGTACAAGGCTTGTACCCATTTACCTTATCTTCCTCTTAATCCAAATGATGTAAGTGTTGCCCATAAGGAATCCCAAGAAACCCGGTCGAAAGCCTTTTCGGTGCCTATCAAGACCATGGCCAAGCTCGGCATTGACTTCCCAGCAATGTCAAAACCCCCACTGCGGTGTTAACATCAGCGGTGGTTTCTCTACCCTGTATAAAGCCATGCTGCTGGCAAGAAAGTAGGCCTGACATCATGAGAGTCAGTCGGGTGGCCAGGATTTTAGCAAGTATCTTTGCATCCGCGTTTATGAGGTTTAGCGGCCGGTAAGAACTGAAGTCCTCCGATGGCTTGTCCTTTTTCAAGAAAAATACTATCTTTGTAATATTCCATGACTCAGGAGCCAAGTCTCTTGATCCTATAAGTTGAATAACCTCTCCCAGTAAAAGAACCATAGCACTCTTACAGGCTTTGTAAATCTCGGCTGGGATTGAGGCTTCACCGGCCACTTTCCCCGATGGTAACCCAAGTATTGCCTCAATGATTTCCTCATGCGTAACTTCTTGCTCCAACAAGGCAGAGTCCTCCTCCCTCAAAAGCGGGAGCTTACTCACCATTAAATATTCCTGAATTCCTGTCTCGTCCCGCACCACCTTTTGTTTATAAAGTTTCTGATAGAAGATTCAGAATTGCTCGACTATAGCTTATGAATGCTTATGTAGTATGCCGTTCTCCCCTTTGATGACTTTTATTAGTGTCTTCGCTCGATTGTCTGCTAGCTGATGAGAAAGCACATTCCCTATTCGATCCCTATACTCATATTTTAACAACCTGTGCTGGTTGTAGGTCACAACAATTTTCTCTCTGAAAAACCTGCTTATAGCCAGTCGCTCATCTATTAGGGACGTATACAATAGATCCTGATCTAGAGTGCCTCACCGAGTTGCATCTGCATGGCGAAGTTCACTGGCTAATAGTTTTTGAAAAGCAGTTCTGTGTGTGGGTTCTCCCTCTCTGTTTTGCTACCATAGATACTTCTGGGTAACCCCCTAGTATATGCCTTCAACGCGTCCCACACTATACAAGGAGAGGCGGACCCCACGTTATCCACAAGGAACTCTGCTAATTTTTTATGAATAAGAGCTAAGTAGTCACCATCGATAAGTAGATAGCGTGGGAATGAAAAGGGCCAAGATGTTTTGAGCCTTGACTTAACCTGAAAAAATAACAATATGGGTTTATGATCAGATGCAATCATAGGGCATACTTCCATGTCAGCAGTTGACAGTATATTGTCAGAAATCCAAGCAATGTCTATTCTAGAATACTGTCAATGTGGAGCAGAGTAGTAAGTATATCCCGGACCAGGTGGATAGAGTGAGCGCCAAGCGTTCTTTAAAGAGTGCAGCTGCCCCAGTTCAAGGATTGAAGCTCTCACCTTCATCATTTTAGGAGTGGCCACCTGGTTTGTGGAGTCAATGGCATATTTCACTATACAGTTAAAATCACCCAAGATTAGTGGCTCCCCTTGCCAGTATAATAACTCCAAACTAATAAAGTCAAAGACAGCATGTTCATCGATATTGGGGTCATATATTACGCAAAACACATACTTTGTACCCTTGATTTCCACTTGCATCTGTGCCCATCTACCTCTTTGGTCAGCCAAGGACTCTATAATCCAGTGCCTTGCTCGCAAAAATAGCAGTACCCCTTATAGACGTGGTCTGAGATGTACAGATAATTATTTGATACCCAAGATGCTTAAGCAAGCCACGGTCTTTATAAGTTAAATGAGTCTCTGTGAGAAGGACAATATGGGGTCTATACGCTTTCAGCTCCTCCTGAACTAATTGACGCTCAGCTCCACTATTTAGGCCTGACACATTCCGGGCTATTCATCTAATCAGTGCCATAAAACTTGGCGATCTGTGCCACTACCGTGTATTTTAAGTATGGACCCATTATCTATCCTCAAGTCGTCTTTCTGTCCCTAATCCTGCCCCCTGACCCCCATCCTTCCCCAATTATGTGTGCCTTTTTTGACTTTTCCATCAGCAACCTTCCCCGCCCCCCTTTCCTCATGCACCCCTACCCCTTCCCCGCTGCCCCCCCAGTATTGAGAAGAAGGAATCATCGTTCTTATAGGCTGCTGGTTGAATTGGCAGCTATCCGCCCACAGCACACCCAGAGCAGCCCTCCGTCCACTCATCACCCGCCACCAAAGTGCCCCGTGGAGAAAAAAAAGAAAAAGGTAGAGACATTCCAAAATCAGGATAAAAGTGAGAAGAGGGAGAAAACAGAAATCAATCTGTTGATTTGCCTTATTTCCGAAAATAAAGCACTTATTGTCTTTAGACTTCTAGGTCTTATTAGAAGCCCTCTCTAGCTGCCATTGGCTTAAAGCTTGCTTAGCCTCATGGTCCATGAGAAAAAACTGCAAATGTCCGTCTTTTATAACTTTTAGTCATGCTGGCTCTTGAAAAAACACCTGGGCGCCTTCCGCCATTATAAGATCGATAAGTTGTCTCATCTTCCAGCGTCTGTCCATGGTTGCTCTGCATAGGTCTAATCTGACAAAGATAGAAAGGGAGTCTACAACTACTGGGGAACTATGCCTAGCTTTAATAGATATCACCAGGCTTAATAAAAAAAACTCAGAAAGTCCTGGGATAATGAGAGTTTGGTTTGTGCAGAATTATAGGCAGTCTATGTGCTCACTGGATTTGACAATCCCAGTCTGACAGTTCAGTGAAAGCCCTTTGGAATAGCTGAACCACACAGGCACGAGGATCAGAGTCCTACTTGCCTTCGGGGACCCCGAACAGCCTTAAGTTGTTACAACGCTGCGGGTTCTTCAAGTCCTCTATTTTAGTTTGCATGGCTAGTATTTTCTTGTCATGAGATTGTACAATTCTAGTGGTTGCTGTGGTTGCCTATTCTGTCTCGTGACCCGTGTTTGCAGCTCAGTGATGTCCTTCGTTCGTAACCCCACCGTGCTGGTCACCTCATTTAAGGACTGCTGGATACTGAGATTGTCTGCCCTAGCCTGCGCATAGTGGTCTTGTGCCTCCAGCCATTGCTCCTGCAATGCCTGCAGGATTAGAGAGAGTGATGGCTCTTCAGAGTTTGAGGAGCCCCTCATCAATTGTTTCCCAGCAGTATCCTCCCCTTCACTACCAATGTAGGGGTTTGATTGAGACTCAAGTGGTTCGGGGGTATGTGTTTGGTAAGCAGACGGAGCCAATACATCTGGCCGGAGGCCAGTGAGTAAGCCGAGTGAGTACCTTCCAGTGATGGCTGGAGCCTTAGGACCCAGCCCAGATCCCGTGCCTGAGCTTGATAGCTGGGAGATCAGAGATTTCAGTTCCCCCTTTGATTGTACACACTTACAAAGGGGGCAACCATCTGGAGTGACCTTTGTATGAGTGCTAGAGCTATTATAGTGATTGCTTCCATACAAATATAAGCCTTTCTTCCCCAACCTGCTTGATTTAGGTTTCTCTTTCTTACTCCCAGTGGATGGACTTGACCCCAGCCAGGTACCCGCTTTTGGTTTTACCGTGCCCAAAGAGGGTGGCCTCCTGGAACTTGCGTGTCTTCCACAGGTCCAGAAGCATGCTGAAGAGTTGGGTCTGAGGGTCCAACATTTATACCTGGTGCCAGCTTTGAAGTGGGAGAAGCTTCTAGAGTGCTCCCCCTACAGAGACGTCTGGAATTTCCTGCCTCCCTGTCTTGACCCAAACTCATCTAGGGACGCAAAATATTAGTGTTCTGAGGCAGAGTCTGTGTGATGTGCAAGTGTGGTTGGTCACAGCTCCCCCTCTCCTGATAGAGATGGCCCATCTTGCCAACACCTATTCTCCGCTAAGATTAAGACAGTTGGAATGTTATTGGATCATCCAATTGAGGGCGGTGCAACAGGGTTTGAATGTGGACAAGGAACTACATGTGTTTCTGCGGATCTGTGAACAATTGTATCATGCAACAATAGTGTATGCCATATTGTTACAGCACTTACAATTATGTATGTTGATTGTAGTATATTGGGGAATATAACACCGTCTATCGTGCAACAATGTGTGAATTCTGAAACATGCACCTCAACAATGAGTCACATGCTACTAGTTCGCACAATCCCTTGATGCTTGGCCCATAGACCATGACCATGGGTATTTTATCAGCATCTGGTCACACAGCACACACTCACATTTATCCTGTCTAATAAGGCTTTATTACATAGTTGACTATTACCCAGACTTATGAGCCGAATCAGAAACATGTCAATTCTATCATCAGATGCATTGGTCTGCTGACCTTAAATGCAGTCCTCACCCAGGATGTGTACTAAGATATGTGGTCATCCCCAATCCTGGGGTCACATACAGGTTTGTTACGTTTTCAATCTTCGGATACAATTGCTAACAGCAATGCACCCTTACCAGACCCAATTGCCTTTGCGGCTGGACTGAGTTTGGACCTCACATTACTTCATCAATTCACCATTTTCTAAACAATGTGGAATCCGATGACCAAACCAACATTGCGTCCGTGAACTAGCTAGGAGTTACCCACCTTGGTGGGATCTCCCTATTGGTACTACATCACTTTTGCACACAATACAGGGCGACAGACTACTCCTGCATGTATATTGTGTTGCAAGTCCTGTGGTTTACAGAACTGGTAAGAACTGTTCTCCTTCTCTGCTTCTCCGCTCAGATTACTCACCTTAAACCTTCTCACAATCCTGAGTTAGGGGAAAGGATTTCATGCTATTTGTCCTCCCATCTTACAGTTAAGACCCCGCTTTGTGATACCGTCTATCAGCCGCGGTCCATGCAGGTAACAGCAGTGGGGCAGCGGGGCCACGTGGGGGTGGATTTCGAAGGACAGAGGGAAAATTAATTAATTATTTATTTTTCCCTCGGCATCACCCCTCGAAACCCCCCCCCCCCACATGGCCCCACCGACTCACCACTGTTTCCTGCATGGACAGTGGCTGCCGTCTATATTTTTTACAGAAGGCTCATCAGGGTCCTGCCCATCCCCTGACCAGTGGATCTTTACCACGTTGGGATCCCACATGCTATGACTATCTTGACTATTACAGAACTTCAACATGAGCTTCAACAAGCTTAGAGGAAGGGTAAGTGCCTGCACCTTCTTCTTTGCTGGTTTTTACAGTCTCATTTTTACACTGTACTTAACAGATACTGTTACTAGTCTTTATTTAGAATGCATAGGTGCACAAACAATTGGGTTCTTTTTAACAGATGCTTTCTGAATCCTCAGTCATTGGGACATCTACCACAACGACGAGGTCTACAGACGGATGTTCCATTAACCTTGACATATGAACGTAAAAGAAGGAGAGACGTCACTTTTCTATCCATGCACGTAGGTACGAAATACCTCCACACAGCCTACACCCACAACATGATTAAGAGATTATAGACATCGTGTACATTCACAATTAATGCACATTAGGCATTTTTATCAAACTAACAAAACCATTTGATTCTTTTAATAGACCACTCTACAGGCACTTTATGATTTCCCACTAATCAATTTGTATGCACCGTACGGTATAAGCCTTTATAGGATAGTGACATTTCAAACACATCCCTTCCCTATGGGGTTCTTTTGGATGCATGTACATTAATCACCGCAGTGGGTTGAACAGGTGATGGCACACGAATGAGGGGATGGCACTGATTTCTTGGTGTCAGGAATACGGAATATATAATCATGCAAAAAAACTGTACAATAGGATCTTGCAGGCTTGAAAAAGTCCAGGAGGATGAAACATGTGTCAGCTGCAGTGTTTATGGACATTAATGTAGAAAGAATTTTCTGCTGAAGTAAACAAGACTGAAGTACTGTGCATTTTGACTGGATTCAACTACTGGAAGAGTGGAACTCGACAAAGAAAGGAACTAATAATAACAAACTGGACTGTGTGTGCATGAGTGCTAAACTTTGTGTTAGTTAGTAGGTCTGCATTTTTTATAAGTGCGGTCGATTTGCACCAAAGGTGGCTGGATGCAGGCAGCATGATAGCACCACTAAGTGAAAAGACATTTAACTCTGTTGTGTTAATTTATTCTTGGTTCTCTTATGGCCTTAATCTAGAGGTAGATGTGCAGACACCAGGCTTAGCCACCGTATGCTAGGTCTTCAACACCTATTCCCCCTTTGTCTCACTCTTTGGAAGTAATAAAACAATGATCAACTGACACCTACAACTAGTCATGTGACCAAGAATACAGGCGGTAGGCATCAAATGGATGGGACAAGTAAACACCAACTTTCTAAAAGTGGCATTTTCAGAATGGTGACCTTAGATCCAACTTTACCATTAAAGAGGGTTTTAAATTACAATATTGTAACTTGACTTTCCTATTT
The DNA here is from genome assembly GCF_964204655.1 of Triturus cristatus. Classification (NCBI taxonomy): domain Eukaryota; kingdom Metazoa; phylum Chordata; class Amphibia; order Caudata; family Salamandridae; genus Triturus; species Triturus cristatus. The sequence continues at coordinate 693,260,251 of NC_140595.1, read as the reverse complement.
GCTCCCAATTGTAAGTCATCACTTATTAAATGTTGTAAGGGAACCCAATGTTATCCTATGGGAGGGGTAGGCCTCACAGTAGTGAAAAATAAATGTAGGAGTATTTCAGTACCAGGACATGTCAACCTTAAATGTACATGTCCAACTTTTTAAATGCACTTCACCTTGCCCGGTGGGCTATCTAGGGCCTACCCTAGGGGTGCTTTATATATATTAGAAGTTTAGACCTGGCTAAAGGTTTATTTTTCCAGGTTGAAATGGCAGTTTAAAATCACACACATTGGCTGCAATGACACTTTTAAGGCATGTTTAAAAATGTTACTTAATTGGGTGGCACTAGTAACTTTTTTTTTTACAGGCCCTGGTTACCTTTAGCACCACTTTGCTAGTGACTTACAAGTAAATTAAATGTGCCAAGTGTAAGCCATTTTCAACATGTTTAAAGGAGAGAGCACACATACCTTAGCACTGTTAAGCACTGTGGTAAAGTGTGTAGAGTCCTAAAGTCAACAAAAACAAATTTTGCATAAACAGGAGGACTAAGTCAACAATTTGTGGAAAGACCACCCCAAGGCTGACAGATCTAACAATGATTATGTAGATAAAATATGCTATCATGTGTAGGCAACTATGTTTCATATATGGAAGAATATATTGATAAGCTAAATCTACATCATCCTAGTGCAGTCACAAACATTGCCAATGATTTCAATATGAGGTTGATCCCCTGTACAACTAATTTAATTATAGGTGACTTGCTAAAGTCATGCTATGTTTCAGTTGCTGAGTTTCCATCCTAGTCCTCCTCAAGAGAAGGGAATTACATTGGCCAAAGATTACGTAGGCTACCCTAATGGACACAGCATGATGGATTCCTGAGCTACCTTTTGAAGTGGATTCTAGTGCCACATCATTGATTATATAATTGCAGAAGGCTCTGACTTATTTTGTTTCAAGAACTTTTCCTTGTTACCAGGAAGGTAGTCACCATTGGCATCTTCAGGTTACCATGATTATAGAGTTTTATTTGCCTGTAAATAAGGTTTTACATGTTCAAGTGGGTTACCCTCATAATTTGACAGTAAGAATTTACATACTTCACCAGCACTAATGATCCGTCTATCTGAATTCTTTAAATGAGTGATACATTTCAAACAGCCAGTAACAAGATCATGTAGCATGTAAAGACAACAGAAATTATAGTAGCATAGATATGCCAAAAAATTGGCATAAGACAAGGGGAAGCTTGAGCAGAAATATGTTTACAAAGAGGCCATTCTAGGAGAAGTAGGGGCAGTGTAATAGTACCCAAACTTATTTGATTAGCCCTTTGCAAGCCTTAAAAACAAAATCTGTAAATTGAAAAGGATAGATAAATGTGATCCCAATAATAAATCCACTCTAAACAGACAAAAAAAAGTGTATAAATCTTTGACTAGTAGGGAAAATATTGATTATTTAAGAGAAAAGGGAAATTAAGAATGAGGTAATTCAATAGCAACATCTTTAGAGATTCTGAAGAATGGAGAAGGGCAGTATCCATGCATATCCCACTTGACTAATCTGTATGATGCTAGAAGAAGCCTGGATAATACAATTTAAAAATCTGCATGATCAGCCAAAATCAGATGTTCCCACTGTATGTAAAGGATTGTCCTTTAGCCTATTTTTTCTCCTCTCAACCCTAGTGAAGAAAATTATCCAGTCAATGAAATGAAATCATGCGGTGGGTCCCTACAATCTCCCATTGGTCACAAATAAGTAAACACTGAATGGTGAGAGCAAATCGACTGCTGCCCTTTTTTCAAGGGCCTATTAGCTTGTAGAGATTGATAACTTTCCAAATACTTGGAGGGTAGCAATGGTGAAAAACATTTATAAGGAGAGTGGTGGCAATTTGGGTCCAATTACAGACTCTTTGTCCAAGTGGTGCTATATCCAAAGCATTTTCTAATACTAATGGTACACCAGCTGAAGAATCAATTTCAGATAACAATGCCCATTAAACAAGGTGGCTTTAGGGAAAGCAACTCAACAATGAACTATGGTTTTGTTTTTTGGGCTGTAGTGCAGAAAACGGTTGGACAAAATGTAAGACTGTTGTTGCTTTGTCCATTTCCAAACCGTCTTTGAGACAGTTGAATGAGAGTCCCTTTTGGTAGAAACCTAAGACATGGAAAATCTTACCAGAGTTACTGTCTATTATACAGCTGCTCCACACTTTTAACTGGGCTAAAGATGTATTGATACACTAAAATGGCCTAAAACAATTGAATGTTGACCCCTACCCTCTTTGGATTGTACCTATCTGATCTTCCTTCTGTTGTGAAACAAACCAATTTATTCTCCACCAAGATAGGTGGAGCTCCAATTCCCTGGTTAGTGCTCTTGTGCTCTTGAACTAGCAATAGGCCTTCAAAGTAAATTGGAAGATCTCCCAGCTTACTGCTCATTAAATCATTTCATGGTTAATATTGAAAAACAAAACATATGTGTTTTTGTAAAAAAGGAATGAAATTTCTCGTGGCATCTAGGTGAGTGAAAAGCTGACGTGGTCTGTGTTTAGTGATTTCATTTTCAATTGCTAATCACCTGGAGTCACTAAAAACATATCTGCACTAACAGTAGGAGGCCGAGTTAAATTTAACCACGACTATAGTGGTTACCCTCTATCACCCTTAACGAAGGTCTTTAAGGGCAAGATACCAACAATGATCTCATATGCCCATTAATTGTTACACGAGGACGCCAGTGTTTCCTGGAAATCATTGGAAAACAAATGTTTAAAGAAATTGCTTACATTTTCTCCAGGCACTAAGAATGAGGCATTACATTGTGAATTAATACTGCATTCCTGGACAGTAATGGGAGGGCTGCATTTGTTGAGATTTCATAGTATAACAAACTAGTGGCAAAAAAGAATATAAATAACAAAGCTCATGTGATCCCCTACCCACCAAGGTCTATTTGAACCTCTCAAATTATTAACTAAAAATGAATCAGTTCACCAGATAAGACGTCAATTGCCCTGTTGATAGGTTCCTTAGAAAATTAAGATGAGAAATTATGTGACAGCCTCTTAGTATAGGCGGTACTAAATTTACATTTAGGTCGTAGCCCTCGGTCTACAAATCAAATTATGTTTGAGGTTTAAATGAATGGTGGTCTTTGTATATATACTCATACTATATTACGATTGGCAATAGATTGACCAATTTAATTAAGTGTTTGTGGGTTTTTATTTTAAAGTAAACCACTTTAACGCAAGATATAGCTTTGAAAATGTTTACTGATATACCTCTTTAGATGTGGAAATAGGTCTTGGGTGCATCTTAAGTACTTTTAGAATTATATGTATTTAATTAATAGTATATTTTAAAAACTGCATAAAGTTTTTGGCCACATTTGACTCAATAAATGTATGCTTTGATCTTATCATTGCAAAAATGATCTCAAGTGCAATAGGGAAATGTCATATGGCTAATTCTTCAATTTGATCAAATTCAATATAAACGTACCCCTTTTCACAAAACTGCCACCTTGGGAAGAGATATACATACACACTCCAGAGGCAGAGGTAGTTTATGCATGTAACCATTGTAGGTTACATGTGGTAGGTGGGTGATATATGATAGGTAGGTTCAGTAGGGTAGGCTAGGTATGGCAGTCAGATGGAGTAGGTTAAGTATGGTATATAGGTGGGTACTGTAGATGGTATAGTAGGTCAGGTATAGTAGGTAAATTATGTTAGGTTTGGTAGGTAGGTATGGTAGCTACACTCAGAAGGTATGGATAGCAGTTGTGGTAGGTAGATATAATTTTCATGAGTGTTAAATATGGTAGTTAGTGTAGGTAGGTGTGGCATGGTGGGTTAGGTAGGCAGGTATAGTAAGTTAGGTATGATAGGTTATATATGGCAGGAATGTGTGTAGGTGTGGGTTGGTTAGTAGGTATGTATGGTAGGTTAGATATAAAACATATGGTATGAGATGTATGGTAGAGATGGTAGTTAGATAAGGTATGTAGGTAGTTTAGGAAGATATATTTAGCAGATTCTGTGTGGTAGATCAAGAATGGTACGAAGGTTCTATAGGTAAGTACAAGAAATTAAGCATATATATTTATTTATCTTACATTTTTGTATAGAACATGTTTATGACAAAGCAAGTGTCAGAGCACTTTACAGAGGTAACAAAAACACTGGAGGATTAAGAACTTCTTACAGTGATAGCTTATTTAGGATAGGCTATGGCCAACGTATATATCCCCGCCTGCCTAGCAAGGATCCCTAAAGCCTGACTACCAGCGAGGCAATTGCAGTAAAGGCTGTTAATTTTGTGCCTGCTCAGCAAAGTTTTTTGTTTTCCTTAAACAAACCCCCAAAGCAAGGGTTTGTTGGTGAAAAAACACTAATACCTCTGACATGCAGGGGCCATTGAGGGAGTTCCCTGCCCTGCATCACCATACAATTCCACCTGGAAATTGAAATACAGGGATGTTTCTTCCACCCTAAATAGGGCAGAGAGGTTATCAATTTGACCTGGAAGCCTAGTGGCAGATTGTCCATTAGGTCAGTGGTTCCCAAACTGGGGTCCGCGGACCCCCAGGGGTCCGTGACACATTCCCAGGGGGTCCGCGGGAAGAAGTATTAAAAGCACTGCAAAGTTCATTGTATAATCAGCAGTGTTTGTACAGCAATAAAAGCATCGAGATAACTCCGGTGATTAATGTACCTGCTGAAGAGAGATGGGGGTTTTGTCTAATGGCTGCCGTGACTCATTTTAGGAAGCCCAGATGGCTAATAGGCCTGCTGCAAAGAATGTCTACCATGCATTAAAAAAACAACAGTATTTCGTTTTGTTCATAGCTCAGTGAGTACTGCTTTTGCCACAGAGATTCTTTTGTGATTGTGCAGTTCACAAGTTCCAATCGTAATCTAGCACAGTGAGCTATGAACTGCCATCAAAGAGCTGCATGCAAACTGCATTGTACAAGTTAGTAAGTTATGCTTTTTCCCAGTCTTTCATTATCTCAATGCTGCTAAAAAGGTTTGTTTGGGTAGAAATAAATCCTTATTATTAAAGTCAACGCTAACCCCTGTGATATGTTCTGAATCCTGAGTTTTTGCTCCTCCAGACCAAGCACTTTTAAAAAATACCTACCAGTATGGATGACATGTGAATCCTACACCTTGTAGTCCCCTTTGCCATATGTAACATTTTCTATTCACTGATTTACACACCATATGATTCATTGTCTCTGTATGTGTGTGATGTAAAGTGCTCTGACACCCTACAGTGGTATGAGAGAGGTGCTATAAAACAAATTAAATACATGTGACAGTGGGGCTATAGAGAGATGAGAGGCACTGTTGGGTGTCAGTAGAAAGGGAATCATTGAAGGTTGACAAAAGATTGTGTATCCTGGTGCATTGTAAGGTAATTATTTACTATGCTTTAAAAGCTAATACAATTCAATATATAATGACAAATCTGTTGTAAATGCACCATTTCCCCCCAAACTTTCTTGGGGGCAAGCCTGCCAAAGCCCCCTTTGTAGTGGTCAGGCTCACTAGCTGCACTTGGTGTGCACTGTACGGGGACTGGTCTGTCAACATTTACCAGAGCAGCTTTAGGTTTCCAGTCCAGACTTGGCAGTAGCTGGAGCCTCGGGCTGCGAAATAAAACCAAACAATGAAAAGTTAGTTGCGAGATGCAGCACCAACCTTCCCATTAGGATTTTTTGAATTTTGCAAATATTTTTAATATAAAAATACTAGAATCTTTCGTAATTAAAGGCTAGTCTTTGCTTGATGTGCACATGTGTGTGTTTTGTTCTTTGAATTACAGTGTTAATGTTTGACATTTAAATCATACAAATTGCCTGGGGGTCCCTGGCTTCCAGTAGTGACTCAATGGGGGTCCTCAGGAGTGAAAAGTTTGGGAACCACTGATTTAAAGTATACGTTAACAAGCAGGATCTTCAAGTACTGGTCATATATTTGCCGTCCACCCAGGGTCACCAGTTGGAACATTTCATTGTGTAGTATGGAAGTGTTGACTTTCAAGTCTAGGTCAAGGCTTACATAGATTGAGAGTCCACCGGAGGGTCTGCCAAATATATTGGTTCTTAAGGCTGGTTGGTGGAATTCAAAGAAACCTGGGAATGTGATGGGACAGGTTGCCCATGGTTCCTGAAAGCAGAGCAGTAGCTTTGCTAGACCTGCAACATTCTATGACCTAATGAATATACTTGGATTTATTTTGGATTTGAGCTGAAGCGAATAGCTGCCAATGCTAGGAATGCTTTCTTATATTATTCTGAAGTGTTGCTGATAGATAGCTCCAGTCATTTCCTTGTTTTGTATTTTCTGCTTGATCGAAGACTCATCTCCTTATTGGGCCTACTTGTTTGCCGTAAGAGTGTGATATCTACAATTCATTATATGTTAGGTTGAGTTGTGAATTTCCAGCCCCCAAAGAATACTGTGTCCATTGAGCCTTGGCAGCTCTCCTTGTCCCTACAGCGGGTCAGGGTACTTTGGGGTTAAAGGTTCCATGATCTCTATCCCTCACTAGTCAAACGAAGACTTGTTGGACAGAATATCTGCTACTAGTGTGGAGAATTTAAATGTTACGACTGTTGATTTGGGCCCATTCGGGCAATTTGTCAATGTTTTGAATTTGACTCCAGGAATATCATCTGTGGATTTCTTGCTAAGTGCGGAAAGGTTTGAAACAGTCTCACCAAGTTGAATCTGTTTAGTATATTGTGTTGGCCCTCTGAATGATACGGGAGTTCAAGGATCAGCTTTTCTGATGTTCGTTCATCTCTGAACTCATTGCTGGTGCTATTACTATTCAAAGAGATGATGTCATGCTTATCCCAGAGTTTTCCATCCAGGTACTGGTTTACACGTGTTTGAGAAATGCCAACGTTATGGGGGTCTTGAGTTTTGAGTGGCACTATTGTTCTATGTGGGAGAGCTTCTGGCTTTGGCCCGGGCTGGGCATTTATTGTTTGGATGATTCTTCACTGGTAATGCAACTGGGGAAGAGTGTCCTGAGTATCTAGGTGATACGGCATGTTTTCAGAGTACTCTGGTACTGAACAGGAAAGTGCATGCGATTCCTGAGGTTGATTTGTGTTGCTCCCGCTGGCTGTCTTTCTTGGGGCTAGAATTCCATGGAAGATGGGGTACAGGTTGGCGATGTTTCTCTTATCAGGAGCATCCAAGTTTGGGACACCAGCTTTTGTGACACTAGTTGTTGTTTTATGGCTATTTTGATCCTTTTTCTTCTTTTTCCTGGATCTCTTTGATATTGGTCTGCTCCCCAATATGGCCGACTTAGGTGATGCTCTTTGATTGTCACTATCAGTTGTTATTGTGCTCCGAAGTCCTCCAGTAGTTGTGGGGGCAGCAGTGACTTAAGTAGCAAGACTATGGGGTCAATTATAATGGTGGGCGGATCGCCACAGCCCGTATGGTGGTGGTGATCCGCCCGCCATTATTTACCGCCCACACTTAATTTACCCCCGCCTGATTAGGTTGGTGGGGGGCACCGCAGCGGACGGAAAGACCATCTGCCACTTTTCCTCCCAGTCGACGAGTCGACCGGGAGGAAACGGGTTTAATATGGTGGCAGTGTCTGCTAGACACCGCCATCCATATTAGTATGCAGGCGGTGAGCAGCCTTTCTGTGGCAGAGAAAGGCATGTGGAGTTGACAATTGAGGGCCCGTTGCGGGCCCCCAGGAAGTTGGGGGTGTGGGGGGTGCACATGGGGGATACCTATCGTACCCCCCTGCATTTGGATGCACAATGCGGCAGGCACCGCACGTAGCCTGCCACTTTGTGAATGAAAATGCACAACATGCATTTTTACCATTGCGACGGGTGCTACTGAAAGCACAGCCCACCACAATGATAAAAATGCGTGATGCGCCCGCCAGTGTGGCGGGCGCATCATAATCTCCCCCACGGGACCGCCGCACATATGGCGGACGGTACCATTTCCTGTCAGGCCCGCCACGCAATCCAAGATCACCATGGACATTTTATTTCTAATAATATTTGATCAAACTATTATTCTCCTTCCAAAAAAGTCTAATTCCCTGGAAACGTTGTATGGTAGCAGATATTTAGAATGAATGCACAATCTGCAGTTCAAAATGAAGCCCACCAATAGGCAGCTAAACAATATTGAGGTAAAACTGTGTTATAGGCAGATTCATGTACATAATTTACAAAAGAGGGTTGTAGTTCAAAATGTACCAACCGGCAATAAAATTTATTGTTCGATTAATTAAAATCTTTACAATAAGAAACACTCTGATAATAAAAATGTATTAAGAAAGATTCAGTAATACAAAAGTTAAAAAGTAGTTCAAAATGTATTTAACAGGCAGAGAGATTCCTGCTTTTGTGTAATTAACTCTAGGTCTGTAAAAATAAACGTTCACCCAAAATATCTCCTTTCTACTAATATTTATTTCAAAGAAACTTAGTTCAGGACAGCTGAAAGGTTATTGCACTGTTCATTATTTACCTAATAGCTGCAAATATTCTCAGTGACCTGCCTTTCATATGTATGGCCATTGCTGACAGCAGAGATAGTGACTCCACCACTCAGCTGTGATAAGTTATTATAGCTGAGTAGCTGCGTCATTTTCTTATTGCAGTTAACTAGTGATGAACCAACTAGATTGGGGTAAGAAATGCAGAGAAAGGTTTTATACTTAAATTGCGGGATTCGATGTCTAACATTGATAACTATTATTTTTATAATGTACTTTTATATAATTTCATGGTAAAACATTTATTGCCGTCTCCAAAGGCTGCAATTAAATTGATGTTGCTTTTACCCTGCCTAATGGCACTCAATTACTCAATTTAACAACCTCTGAAGAATAAAATGCGGAGTTGGCCGTGGTAAAATAGATTATTAAAATAAGATTTGGTAATCTTGCAGGAACTGGTTCATCTGCTTTTACTAGCAGAGCTGCTAGTATCCTCTATTTACATGTTTGTGAAATATTCAAATCATATTAAAAATCTCTAGTATAGAAGCTAAAAACATCTATAGTTGAACAGTTATTCACATGTCTCAGACATTAGAAATTCATTAATACAGAAATCTTGATGAATAAAATGTTCTATTTGCTGAGAACATGTGTGCAATATGATGTAATACAAAGGCAATACATATGCTAAACAACCAATCAGATGAACTCGGAATATGAACCTTTAAGGAAGTGAAGAAGGATGCGAGGCAGATTCTTCGTGCTTCAGGGAGGTTTATTAGAATAGGAGAGGACAGGAGGAGCTCGTCCTTACAGGGGCCCAGAGGTAACGGCCTGTCCTGGAATCACCGAGTGGTTTGGCTTCCATGACGGAGCAGTGTTCTAGGCATACATCACCACACATCTCCCTTTTTCCAAATTAAAGACAAATCAAGCAGGGGGGGCGCTAGGTGGCGCCGGACCAAGATGGCCGCGCATATGTGAGGCTCTGGCTGCCCGGCCTCAATATTAATTAATTATCTGCTTTGAAAACCCTCGCCCATCGCTGCAAAGCTTGCTGAACAGACCCAAAAGTGATCTGGGAGACTCGCTGCTGATTTGGTGGCGTTCCGAGCTGCGGCCATGAAGTAATCCGGATCAGAGCTGACCCGGGGAGAAGGAGCCCATTGCCGCTGGAGGCGAGCGGCGGCTGCCGGGGCTACGCGAGCGCCGGTGCGGCCACGAGGAGCTAGGCCTGTGACAGCGGTGAGTGCGCCACGGCCCCCCTGAGTGGCCCGCCTGCGTGCTGAGAGTGGTGCGGGCCGCCTGAAGTACCTGGCGTGAAGAGGGCTGCCCCCTCAGAGTGCGACGGCTGCAGAAACCCACCGTATGGCTGAGGCGGCCGGGTGGTAGCTACAGAAGCCGAGGCCCGAGTGTTGGACTGTGGAGCAATTCCCACTGGGTGGCTGGGCTGGTGCCGGGGCGCCGGGACGTTGCTGCCGGTGCGCGGAGTGCATTACCCACGCAGCTGTGGAGGAGCAGAGAGCGCCTGCAAATAACAAGCTGCGCTCGGACAGGCTAGACACAAAATGGAGGCCTGACGTACCGCCTAACTGAGGGGCCAGTACACGGATACTGCATAGGCCACGCTGCGGCATAAGAGATCAAGCGTAAGTGACATGTGTGAGGGGCTGACTGGCCTAAGAGCGGACAGGATACGGCCTGAGGAGGGACGCACAGCGCCGCGCAGACTGCTGAGAGGCGCCTGAGGTGAGGGGATACTTGCGACTATACCACTCAGGAGGGGGGCATAACTATAAGGAAGTGGCCCTCAGGCACGGCAATGGAGAGCACACTGTCAGGGCTGCGGCGACGGCGGATTGTACTAGCATCCGGCAAGACACGGAACTGTCACTCGTGTGGTGGAGGCGACCTTGCGCGTAGTGACCGGCGAGCCTAGCATAATGGGGAAGGCGGAGGCGCGACAATCACGACTGACTTTCAAGCAGAAGAAGACGAATACATGCACCACCGCGGCCAATCAGGATGATACTACTGCGGAGCCGCCAAATCCCCCGGAAGCCTCCCCTTCTGGAGAATTGAAGGCAATGCTCACAACAATGCAGCGGAGTCTGAATGCCCTATCAGGTAAAATGGACACCATGAATACTCGCCTCGACTTCTTGGGGCTGAAAGTTGACAAGCATGATGAACAACTTAAAGATGCGGAGAAGAGGATCTCTGACATAGAGGACAATGCCACTGGCGTGGCCAAGCAGATGGCTCAGATGGACAAGTTGCTGAAGGTGATAGCCGCCAAAAATGAGGACCTTGAAGCCCGCAGCCGAAGAAATAACATCCGCCTTATAGGGATTCCAGAGACAACGTCTACGGGGAGAATGGAGGAATACGTGGAACGGCTTCTTACCTCTACACTTGGGGCGGACTCCTTCTCAGCTCACCCGATAGTGGAGCGGGCGCATAGATCATTGGGCCTAAAACCCCCGGCTGGAGCTCCGCCGAGACCCATAGTGGCAAGACTGCTTAATTATCGGGACCGCGACGCCGCCCTGCGGAGAGCTCGGGACATTCCGATGCTGCAGTTTGAGGGGAATCAGTTCTCAATTTACCCGGACTTTACGTTGGCTGTCCAGGAAGCGAGATGGAAGTACGTCCAGGTAAAGCAGAAATTGCGGGCGGCAAACATCGAGTACGCCCTGCTGTACCCAGCCAAACTGCGGATACGCCATCGAGAGCACACGATTATCTGCACCAACCCGCAGCAGGCGGAAGAGTTCCTTAAGTCCATTCGACGGGCCTCTCCCGTGCAGGGTGGTGGGAACAGCCACTCAGGATCCCGGTCGCCCATGGAGGAAGAATGAGAATGGAGCATTGTACTCATACTTGTTTGGTCAAAACTTGCCTGACACGGCCGGCGCACCTCTGGGGCGTCCAAGGAAGAGACATCCTGAACTTAGTTGGCGGTAGGGAGAACACTGGGCGACTCTGCGAACAGCTGCTGCATGGATGTAATCACGCAAGAATTGCAGGAGCGGAGTTTGCCTTGAGGCTACGAAGCCCTTGACAGTTGAATATGAGGGGTTGGAGCTACATTGTTTGGTGGTATTATGGACTGTGAGAGTATCTCATATGATGAGACTTGTTGTTAGCCATGTTACTAGGGTCTGACCGAACTGTTGCAAAGATTGGGCTTGCAGGGGCCCATCGCATAAGGTGCGGGCACCCTCCACCCTGGCCTCCTCTGTCCCAGATTCGTTGGGGAGGATACAGGGAGCCCCCGCCATTTGGTAGGGCATGAGGGTTTAAGAGGCATACCAGCACCCCACTACGGGCGGTCCCCAACACCTGCGGATAGGTAGCTCTGAAAGCATTAGACCTTAGAATGTGTTTCCTTTATTCCTCTTTTTTTTATTTCTTTTCTTTTTTTCTTTCTGGCTCCAGGTTATTGCCTAGTTATGCTTTTAAGTTAGTGTTGGGGGCAGTGGGGGGAGGGATGAGAGATGCCGGCGCATTTGGGGTGCTGATGTGGGAGGGTACACTGGGTGGGAGGGGTATGGGAGGGCCTCACGGGAGAAGGGAAATGGGTCGATGTATGTTTGTATTTCGGTGCGCCTTTAGAACTTTCCACCACTGCAGGACGACAGTGAGAACTGCATTACGCTGCATGCTACTGTGGGAGGTCATATCGTATGATGCGACAACACGAGTGACCGCTCTTGATACTGGATCACAAGTATGGCAGAGACGCGGCGGGACTCGTTGAAATTCCTGTCCTGGAATGTGCGAGGTCTGCGGGACCCTAGGAAGAGAAGGCAAATCCTCTCCTACCTTGATCGACATGACATTAGCATTGTGGCACTACAGGAGACACACACTGACCCCAGATGTCCCTCGAACTTTGGCTGCAGATGGGCGTCCAGTAGGGTATTCTCTGCCTACTCCACTTACGCACGAGGCACGGTAATCCTGATCAAGAGAGGGACCCCTTTCAGATGTGCGGGGACGCAGAGTGATGGAGGAGGCAGATTCTGCATGATGTGGGGCACCCTTGGAGCGCACTCGGTGGTCATCATTAGCTATTATGGCCCCAACACAGATGACCCTGACATTCTGACTGGTCTGTGGGGACAGATACTGGACATTGGGGCCACCCACGTGCTTTGGGCGGGGGACTTTGCAAAAACAACAATTGATGGACAGAATGCAGAACAATGTCATACATTCACCCCAGTACAGAGATCTGGGTCTAAATCCATCGTTTTTTTGCTCACCATGCCATTCCAGTTTGACCCAGCCATATGCAAATCAGTCTTGACCCTGTGCCTCATGGGAACAGTCCAGCCCGAACTGCCAAGCCAGGTCCTCCCTGGACTGGAGACAAGCATCCTAGGACCGGTTTCGGGGTTTCACCCCTCTTCAGCCAGGATAGCTTGATTCCAGTGGCATGGAGAGCACGGGACTCACGTCTGAGCATACCCGTCCCACTCGGGGTGACAAATGCAAAAACAACAATTGATGGACAGAATGCAGAACAATGTCATACATTCACCCCAGTACAGAGATCTGGGCCTGAATCCATCGTTTTTTTGCTCACCATGCCATTCCAGTTTGAACCCAGCCATATGCAAATCAGTCTCGGTCCAGGGAAGACATGGCTTGGCAGTTCGGGCTGGACTGTTCCCATGAGGCACAGGGTCAGACTGATTTGCATATGGCCATGTCTGAACTGGGGTGGCAGAGTGGGCTAAAGAACGGTGGTGGATTAAACCCAGATCAGTTGACTGGGGGTGAGTGCTTGCAATGTTCAACGCTCCGTTCATCATTTCCTTTGGTTTTGCTTTGTTCGCCATAAGTTGGCAGGGTATGCTCAGACGTGAGTCCCTTGCTCACTTTGCCACTGGATTCAAGCAAGCCTGGCTGAAGACAGCTGAAATGCCAGATACCGGTCCTAGGAAGCTTGTTTCCGGTCCAGGAAAGACATGGCTTGGCAGTTCGGGCTGGACTGTTCCAATGAGGCACAGGGTCAGACTGATTTGCATATGGCCATGTCTGAACTGGGGTGGCAGAGTGGGCTAAAGAACGGTGATGGATTAAACCCAGATCAGTTGACTGGGGGTGGGTGCTTGCAATGTTCGACGCTCCGTCCATCATTTCCTTTGGTTTTGCTTTGGGCGGGGGACTTTAACACGGTCTGCGACCCTGAGATAGACCGGTCTGCACACTTGCCTCAGCACTACACGCGCAGCCAGGGGACCTTAAAAGGGTTATTGGACAATGGATGTTTAGTTGATCTGTGGAGGTACAGGCATGCGGAGAGACGGGAGGGAACCTTTCATTCATCAATACATGCGTCCTGGTCGAGGCTTGATTATTGGCTTGGGTCCCGTGGAATATGCCCTTGGGTGTGTGATGTCAACCACTTGGCCCGTACACTGTACGACCACACCCCGGTATGCCTTACTCTTGGCGTCCCTGACCTGACCACCAGCCCAAGGTACTGGAGACTTGCCCCTGAAGCGCTGCTTGACGAGATGTTTCGGACAGAGCTAGGAGAGGCAATAACTGACTTCTTTGAGCAGAATAGGAGGTCGGTCGAGCGGGTTGGGACGCTGTGGGAGGCGTTCAAAGTGACCATCCGGGGGATCTGTATGTCCAAAAGCTTTGGGGTACTGAGGGATATCCGACGTCGGCTGCGGCGGCTGGAGGGGGAACTTAAAGAACTGGAGTCAAACGTCTGGCGGGCTGAGTCTGGGGCTGAGCAGGCTAGGTTTAGGGAGCTACTGACTGATTACGCTGATATGACAGAAAGAGAGACAAGGTTCAGAGGGAAAAATGCCCAGGCACGACGGTATGGTGAAGGCGGCAGACCTGGGAAAGCCCTAGCCCAGGATATTAGATTGCCCAGGCAGGCTAACTGTATTCTTGAGATGGAGGATGGGGAAGGGCATAGCCATTATGACAGTGCCTGGATTCTGCAGACCTTTACTGACTTCTACACGGAGCTATACAGCTCTAAAGGGACCAATGCAGTGGATTACCCAAGTTTCTTTGGGGATATCACGCTAGGGTTTCTAGAGGACAATCAGAGGGAGTTTCTTTGCGCGCCATTTTCGAACGATGAACTGAGAGAAGCGGTCCTTCAGTTCCGGTTTGGAAAAGCCCCGGGGCCGGACGGCCTACCGAGTGACTTCTATAAGTTGTACCTTGACCAGCTGGTCCCTGTATTGAAGGAGGTATACGCGGAGGCACTGGAGACACAGTCACTGCCGCCCACAATGAGAGAGGCCCTTATTATGTCAATCCTTAAACCGGGGAAACCGTCTAACAAGTGCGATTCCTATCGACCTTTGTCCCTCATCAACTTTGACAGTAAAATCTTAACAAAGCTGTTGGATAACCGACTGAACCTACTGATGGATAGATTAGTCTTACCGGACCAGGCGTGGTTCATCCCCGGGAGATCCACTTCCCACTACCTCCGAACACTCTTTTCGATCATCCATCAAGTGGACCCGCAAATGCCACTGGTGGCTGTCTTTTTGGACGCCACCAAGGCGTTCGACTCGGTGGAGTGGGAATATTTGCACGCAGTACTCCGCTGCATGGGGTTCCTGGTAGAATTCTCTGCCTGGATTAAATTGATTTATGCTGACCCGGTGGCCCGTGTGCAAATTAAAGGACACACGTCTAAGGCCATACTACTGTTGCGGGGTACCAGGCAGGGGTGCCCGCTGTCGCCGCTATTATTTGCTCTGGCGATGGAGCCATTAGCGGTTAAGGTGCGCCAATATCATCAGGAGAAGGCTCTAAGATGTCTGCTGCTCCCCATCCTGATTTCGTTGTACGCGGACGACGTTACCCTCTATGTCAAAGACCCGGTGCACAACCTTAACCCGCTCCTGAGGGAGTTTGTGCGATTTGTGGGGCTCTCTGGTATACAGATAAATTGGGCGAAATCCCAGGTCCTTCCTCTCACGCCGGCTGTCACTCCCTTCGAGGTTGACTTCCGATTTGGAGTGGTGCGGCGCGTCTGTTCGATACTTAGGTGTGAATGTCACCCTGGATCGGGAGGCATTGACAAGCTGCGCGACACCATAACAAGATGGATAGCCATGCCCCTATCTATCACCGACCGGATCTCTGCAAGGGAGACTGCGCGGCCTGCTGGATGTGCTGGTGCATGCGTCACTGGGGTGTGGGGGTTTGGGCATGCCGTGGAGGCCTCCTCTGTTGGACTTCTGCACTCAGACCTGTGTTGTGAGGTTCTGGTCGCTCCTAAGGTTGAAGTGCTGCCGTAATTGCTGTCCCACTCCCATTGTGAGGCTAGTTGGGGTATGTTATAAGTTTGTTGTTATTTTGTTGTTATTTTCAAATTCGGAGAGGATGGGACCCCTTGTCCCATTAAATAACAAAGCCTGCATGTATTTTTTTACGCGGCCGGCCCTCTTGGGTTGTTGGCGATGTGCTGTGTATGTCTTTGCTCTTCCTTGCTATAGCACACTATCGGCCAGAGATGGTTGTAGGCATTAAGCTGTGTAAGGCCATGGCATGCTAAATAAAGGTTTTGGAAACTTTAAAAAAAAAAAAAAAAGACAAATCAAGCAGAAAACAAGGAATGAGGAAACCTAAAAAATATGCAATGAGGAAAACCATAACGAGCCATAAAATAAAGAAGAACAATACGCTCTCCTCCCCTCTAAAGGAGAAGAAAATTAATCACAAATAAAGTCTTGGTACTTGCTGGGGGTGAACTTGGTGCGGACGCTTCTTCTCAAAGTTCCATTATCTGCTTGTATGAGTTGATGATAAGAAGGGTTGAAGTCATTTTGGCTGTTAGGGGTGAAACCATCACTAGGATCACGTGTAAGATGAGAAATGTTCCATCAATTTCCATCTGAAAGTTTTGCAGCATTTTTCCTGAGATCCAAAATTTGCAAAGGCGCTTTAAACTTAGAGAAATCCTTCCCAGCAAGACATGGATTTTTTACGCGAACCCAGTCACCTAACTTCAATTTGCTGTATTTTGAGTTGTCACAAATTCTCTTTGCACTTGAAGCGTCTGAATTGGATTTAGCTGTATTCCAAGAGTCACTAATATCCACATTTTTGTCAAGACTTGAGGTCATCCAAAAAGGGCATAGTTCGGTTGTGGCTTTCCTTCCTCGCATTAATTCGAAAGGGGTCTTTGTCGTGACGCTATGGAGTGTCGTTCTGTAACTCCAAATCAACTCTTTCAAAGCAGTTTCAACATTCATGTTACACTTTAAAGTAGACTGGATACATTCAACTAAAATTCTATTGAAGCGTTCTACTTTACCATTACTTTGAGGGTTGTATAAAGGTGTTTTAATATGTTTGATGTTACACTTCTCTAAAAAGGACTTCATTTCAATGGAGACAAATTGAACGCCATTATCAGTTAGAATTTCACCTGGAATACCTCCTCTTGCAAATACATCTTGGAAAAAATTGATAACATTTCTTGTAGTGGTCTCCATTACTCCTCTAACTTCTATCCACCTAGATAAGTGGTCAATTAAAATTATATATATATATATATATATATATATATATATATATATATATATATATATATATATATATATATATATATATATATATATATTATCTACTGGCGGTCGCCAGTAGATAGTTATAGTTAGGACCCTGTTTCCATAGGAAATCCGCAACATTCTATTTGGAATAACTTTGGCGCCGGTCGACAAATCCTCGCGCAATTTTCAAAATAGGTGGGGCGCTACGCTCCGCTCCTACCCTGAAAGTCTCGTGGGGATTCGTCAAGCGGGGGCTGAGATAAAAGGGGGGTTATAGTCTAAGACAGGCCATGGAAAGAGAATGGTGAAGTAATTGTCAGGCTTGCACTAATCTGGTACCCTGGATCTAAGGAGATGTTTTCATTATTCAAGAATTCTCAGCCGTCTTAGATTTATGTGGTTAACTCATAGCTTGTTGTATTAGCTGCCCAGAAGGTACATACAAACATTTCAATTCATGTACCAACCCGGATTTCTCACTTCTGCCATCCTTTTCTCTGACTCAAGCTTCTCTATTAATAGAGGTAATTCTGCACAGACTTTGATTTAACAACCTTTAACGTTGATTAGGGCTACAGAATAGTTTTTCTGGCTTCTAAATCACCAAATCAATGAAGGTTCAGTAGCAGTGTTATTTTCATTTGCAGGTTGATTCAATCAAGATAAGACATCCACCTTACCATTATTTGGACCGGGTTTACAGTTGATCACAGATTCATATTCAACAAAGAACATTGCTCAGCAAAAACTGTTGTAGCCGATTTAGATTTTAAACTGTGCATTTCTGTGGTTAGTGTACACTTATACTGTATGTTTGGCTCCTAATAAATAATGACCAATTCCTAAAAATATCTGTTTGTTTCTGAAAGGTATATTCTGTAATGGTGTGATTTAGTTCTGCTGGTAAAAAGTTCTAGGAACATTTTCTGCTGGCAAAAAGTTCTAGGAAAATAAGCCACTGTATGTATCAGACCAGTGATTGCATTTCCGTGGGACAAAACTATTCCCATTGCAAGAAATGAAGCCCACTAACCTCTGGCTCTTTAATAACAAGTTTTCTCGAGATTAAACTTGCTCCTCTATTTAAGCCTTATATGGACAAGATAGACCCTCCCTTTATTAAGGCTCTTTACATTAGATTTAGGCTGAGCACTCTACCACTTGCATCTTTCACCTCTAAATGGAGCGGCCACACAGAGGATGACAAACTATGCCCAGCTTGCACCAAGCAGGAGGAATCGGTTGAGCACCTCTTGTTTTTCTGCCCTAAGTATGTTAAGCAGCAAACACGCTGGATTGTCCCACTATGTCGAGCCTTGGACATATGTCAATCATGGGTATCACTCAGAATCTTCAAGTCAGACACTATACCTTCCATTGCTATTTCAGTTGCAAAATACCTAGAAAATGTATGGCATATTCGATCTAGGCCCTAGCCCACTGAACCAAATGAAGGTAGTTTTGCTGTAATATGTTAAGATGTTAGCACTCTATCACATGGGGGTAGTAGTAGGCAAATCACTCATCCCACACAGTGGAAAATTATGCTTTAACACTAATCTCTCTTCAATGGATTCAAGGTGATGGTTTATATGCTGCATTGTGAATCTTTGGAACTCTGCAAGCATGCTTTACAGTAATGTCTTATGAAACTGTGTGGCGTGATTAGGTCAGAATATTATCATGTAATGATCTAAACTGATTATTGTATAAATGTACTCGATTCTGCTTTTATGGTCCTTGGCCGAAATAAAGTGTTGAAAGATATCACTACAATAAATGGAGGCTTTACACTTAGTAGTTGTAAAATAGGAGCAAACAAAGGCATTTTGTTAAGAAAAGGCTTGATCAGCGTCTTTCTGCCCTGTGAAGGTAGATCCTTTACAAAGGAGTTTGGTAATGGGTCTAAATGTCTAAAAAATTATGAATATCTATATAATGTAAAAATAGCAAAGCCTATGAAGCTATGCACACATTTTATTGAATTAGGTGTAGGCCAATTGCCAAAACATTCTTGTAATCTATTTTAGCTCCTTGGGGGCAAATATGCGTCCCAACCTTTCTCCTAAATTGTTATGGAATATGTCTCCACACAAAGAGCTGCATATCCCCTGTAGTGAATCTGAATCCAGGGAAGGAAGGGAGGACCTCTGTGCACTTTAAAGACCCTTCCTTGAAGTCACCCCCACTTCAAAGGCACAATTGTTATAAGAACTGAGTCACTGACCCTACCAACTGAGTAAAACTTTGGGCCTGAAACCACTCTCTTAAGAAGAAGAACTGCTATGTTTAAGGACTGCCACTCTGCTGGACTGCTACCCTGGAAAACTGCTGTCTTGCTGTGCTGCCTTACTGCCTGCTGCTCTCTCTGACTGGGTGAAGATTGGACCCCCATCACCTAAACCCGGAGTGACACAAAGGGCTAGGTGACTAGCCTCCTGATCTAACAACTTAGGGACATAATAGTCTTCCATCCTGCTCCTGTACCTGGCTCACTGCAAAAGGACTCAGATGCTTGCCCCTGCAGAACCAGCGCATCCTCTGCTGTGAGAGCAAAATCATTGTATCCCTGCTGTTGTGGGAACCGGACTGGCGCATCGCACTCGGAACCACTGCATCAGAACCATCGCATCACCAGCATCGCAGAGAGACTATGGACTCATGTCCTCAAATGCGCGGAGAAATCAGGTGCATTGGCGTCAGAACCAGTGCATTGCAGAACCAGTGCTTCGTCTTCAGAACAGGCACATCGCCATCGTTGCATGGAAAAAATAGATGCATCACCTCAACTGCAGTTGGCCTTACGGAGTCCCTGTATCCCACCCACGCTCCATCGTGGTTGGCCTGAACTTTAGACTTTGTCCCAGTCCAGCATGACCAGATTTCCCAAATAGATGCTTATTGCTTCTAAGCACTATTTTCACATTTAATCTTTAAAAAATAATATCTCAATTTCTAATTATTGGATGTTTGACATTTTGGGCTTGTTTGATTTCTTAAAATACGTTATATTTATTGTTTTACTGTTTGAAGTGTTGCACAAATACTTTACACATTGACTTTTAAGCTAAGCCTGACTGCTCTGTACCAAGCTACCAGAGTGTGAGCACAGGATAATTTAAGGTGTACTGTGACTTACCCTAAACTAGGATTGTGGTTCCTGCTTGGACAAGGGACATACCTCTGCCAACCACAAACCCAATTTCTAACACTATTCCAATATGAGGCCCACAAAAGATATCTTGGCCTACAGGTGGCAGCACCCTGTTCTACCACAATATTGGGAGATGCACAGTGGTGTGTTCGCAATTAATTTACACTCAATAGGAAATAATGCACACGTAGCAGCAGACTCAATTTATGATTTTTCATCCTAAAATGGTTTCATGTTAGTAGTCTCCTTTTTAAAATTGCTTGAGCTTCAATTTAGGTAATTGGGGAAAATTCAGTCCCCATATTTTCTTTTTCAAAATAGTCCAGTTTCCAACGTCAAAATGTTGGCATGCATGATAAAAATCAGAATATATATCATGTGAATATATTCCATAAAATACTTTAAGCTGTGAATCATCAAGCTCTCCAACAGTGAACATTGCCATTGTCACATTTCCTCACAGTGTTATTGTCAGTCCTGCTTATTGTCAGGAATTAGTGATTGAAAGCACAGCATATGTTAGTTGCCCCATTTTGTTTTGGGGGGAGGGGGTCAGAGGGAACCACTCAATGCATGCGGTTGTAATTAATTTTGTTAGAATAACAAATAATATAGTATTCAGGTGCTCACACAAGAAGTCACAATAAGCGTGACGTGATAAAGTGAGAGGGAAATAAAAAGACATTGCATTGACAACAGTATTAGGGACTCCACAAGAGTTTTACAAAGAGTAAGGAGTTCCTGTTGTAGGGGGTCAACGGCGTTTCACTGGTTTGATTACAGGTGCTGACAACAATACAGGAGGGCAATGTACCTGCAAATGTTTGTGCTACACGGCTCCATTCATGAGTGACAGCACTGCTACCAGCAATGGAGAATCCACTGTTAGGTCACTGTTACAAACGTATAGTGCCACCACTATCTCCAAGTGTGGGTGAAAGGCACAGAACAAGCCAAAGAGCACTAAGTATATTGCATGTCTTAAATATATCATTCTAACAATCCCTGGTTTCTTTGCAGATCTTTATTGTCATGCACACCGCGAGTTGCCCCAACAGGGCTGAGTGGTAATCACTGATCCTATTTGTATTTGCTCCTTAACAGAAATAAATGTGCACCAAAATTAACTAGCTCACAGAATGTGAGGGAGTTATGGGGTGTATATTCAAGAACTGGGTAGGGAGGGGGGCTTAATGCGAGGCAAGAGGTGGAAGAGTGAGCATGCTCACTGACTGTGATGCCACTGTTTGTGATCTGTAGTGTTGTGCAAATGCAGCACTAGGGTGAGGACAATGAGGGTGTTTGGACCCTGTGGTTAGGTGCGCTAGTGGTTTCATCAATGATTATGTGCTATAGCAAATAAAAGGGACAGGAGCCAGGAGCACAGAGTCAGTCCAGTTGAGGTACCTGCAATACCTGTGTCTGTGTCATCATTTTGGTAATGAAAGGGCGACCAACATTCTCTGCAGGCCAAGACCTCTTGAGATGCTACACCGCTGCCACAGTGTTATGGCCACCACACATGTGTGCTAGCACAGCACCGCAATCCACTGCCATGGGGTGGCACCTTGGGCAGTAAGTTGAACTTGTGACCTCATTGGCTAGTAAGCGGTGTGAAGCCCGCAGCAGCATGGGGGACACAAGGGCAGAGCAACGCTCCTCTACTCAGCACAAGGGAGAACTCCCAAGACTGACTGTGTGGGCCCCAACACAGCTAGAGAGCACTCAACCCCAATTCCTGGTGGTCCCATTCCCCGTTGGCGGTATGTAACCAGGCCTGCACTCACCCTGTACAAGCAGGATGGGCATTGCCTACCCGTCCCGGGTGGGGGCCAACCAGGGCATGTGGCAGTGGTCCTAACAGGGAAGTGCTGCGGTCTTCACCCCAGAGGGAGGAGCCTACCATCTCTGAAAAACAAATTTGATTCCAGCCAGCAATGGCAGCCAGGTCTTTGTCATATCCATGTGGTGGACACAAATGTGGTGCAGGATTAAGCAAGGTGGCAAGCAGTCCACTGGAGGCAGCAGGTTAACCTGGCTCGTACTAAGGCCCCACTCAGTAACTGAGTCGCCTCTTATTGAAAGGTTACTCCATCTTAGTACTCACCCAATAAGGGTAGCTAAAAGGGCAAGCACCAATGAAAACCATTCAAGTTATTGAGCACTTTCTCATCTTGGGGCAACCGACGACTCAAGCACCCAAGTGAAAACTATGGATGGAGCGACTAGAACTGAATTCCACTGCAACTGCAGTGGAAGATAACACCCTTTGCTGCTACACCTTGCGGGGGAAGACATCTACAAGTTGTCACACTGTCTTCCAAAGGAAGCTCTCCTGTATGAGTACGCTAGAATTAGCAAGGTCAAAGGCCATTTTGAACCCAACCCAGACTATAAGCAAATATTACTATGAAAAACACAGCAGACACCAGAGAAATCTGTTGATGCTTTATACACCCAGCTCAACTCAAGTAGTTTGCCAGCACAGGCATTCTGCAGGATGAAACAGAAAAGATACAGCACTGTTTATCCACGGATGTGCGTTAGTCAAGCTGAGATAAAAGATACTACAAGAGCCTTGCAAATCTCTACAGGACATTGTGAACTTAAGGCACTCCAGAGAGCTTTCAAAGGGAACAGACTCCTAAGATTGAGCTCATATATTAGGTCAAGAAAGAGCACTCACAAAAGAAGAAAAGGCTTCACATGTGGACACTGTACTGTAGTTGACCGTTCTCTCATCTGGTGATTGCCCAGCCAGTGGGAAAGATTCACCACATGTGGAAAGTTGGAGGGGTTCATAAAAGCATATTATTGCAGATATTCCAGACCACTGCCCCCAATGAGTATGTGATCAACATCACTCATAATTATATTGTCACCCAAGTGAAGGTGTATGTCACTTAAGGAGGCACCAGTGTGCAATTAAGCTGCCAGACCACTGAGATACTGTGCTCACTCAATTTGCAGTCAGGGTACATGCTTCTGAGTTTGAAAGGCCAACTGAGGGATTCAGGGAACTATTCTATGGATTAGGGTGTCTGAAAGGAAAAAATGTATGACTAGATATCAATCACTCAGTATATCCTTGGCACTGCAACATCATAGACTAGATTTTCATCACCAGCCAAAAGTTGAAGAAGAACTGATGAAGTTAGAAGAGGCTGACATCATTGAAACAGTAGAAGGCCTCCACCTTGAAGTATCGGCAGATGCCCCACACCTACGTGACCATGGGCCAGTGCTTGGGTCATGGTGTCTGTGTGAGTCACCTTTTCAGAGAAGCCACTCCTCGTCACACGAGTTAGACTCTGGTCCATTGGGACGATGAGTTGTCACCGGAAAAGTGAAAGAAATGAAATGCTACTCCCAGCTGGAGTCGGCATGCCACAGTGAGTAACTTAAAAGAAGAGGATCTAGAATTAGTGTTGGATCATCATCTGCATAGCAAGTTTCCACTTCCGTATGAACCAAACCTCAGGAACATGATGCAAGTTGAAGACACCATGGTAACTGACCAAGGAGATGAAGTAAGAATCCCAAGAAATATTTCGCTTTACAAATCGTTCACAGAGATGGAATCATGGTCCGCTGTTCTGGAAGCCAATTAGACTGCAGATCCCAGCCCACTAGTCATAACTGGTCTTTCTCCTTTGAGAAGGAGTGGTGCCGCTACCTTTATGATACCATCCGAAGACCCAGAAGGAGCTGGTTAAGGGTGGGTCCCTGATCATCAGGAAGTGTTAAGTGGTCCTCAAAGTAGTCCTGCAACATGTTCTCGAAAGAATGATCGTAGATAAAATCTTCGGTCTCATTCGCCTCCCTCTATAAAATATTGAGACTGTGAACAGTAGTGGGATGTAGGTGGGGTGTCACCTGTTTTGAATAGAACTGTTTTGGAAACTTTTATATTTTGGTCCCAATGTGCTGTTGCGCACGCTCAGCGCTAGAATGGTACCATTGAGGGTGTTCGCATAGCTTAGGGCCTAATGGTTTGGGTTGTTAGTGGTTTAGTGAATATAAGGGACTGGAGCACGAGGAATGGGGTCAGTCCAGTGGAAGTCCCTAAATTGCCTGTATCTGCAACATCATTCAATAGCAGCCTGCTACAACCTCACAACCTCCCAAGGCCCTAGGTAATAGCTGTTGAATGCATATGTGTAAAGAGTGATGTTGGTAATTGATAGTTTGGAGATTGGTGACGGGCTCAGGTTGGCCCTTCGTTAATTTACTGTGCAATTTTGGTACGTTCCAGGCACGTGTCTGGTACATCATGGTTCTGTATCCTCATTTGTCCTGTGATATAAACCTTTGTGGCAACTTTTATTATTTGCAGAAACCGACACTGCAGCACTGATCTACCACATCTGAAAATTCATATTTTACACCTGCAGTGTGCCAAATATTTTAATTCTGAAAACATGCTGCAGAGCAACCAGTGCTCAACCATTCTATCCATCTCCCTTGTTGTTGGTGCCCTACGTGCGGCAGGTGTGCCCAGATGTGAGTTCCGTTCTCAGTGTTCTGTAGGATGTAAGTTACATCCTACTGACGATATTCAGGTAGGGTGAAACCAGTCTGTGGTAGGTTCTGGTGCTTTCTGGAGGGTGTTTTGCCTTGCCGTTCGGGATGGACTGTTCCCATGAAGATTAGGTTCAGTATTGATGCGCAGAAAGTGAGCCTTCGACTAGTGTGGCATGGTAGATAAAAATGACGGACTGGAATGCGACTCTGAGCAATTTCCTGTGGCCAAGAACAATTCAAATATTTCAACCATCATCTTTTTGCTGTTGCATTACTATATAAACACTGTCACTATTACTGCGTGCACCTCTTCATCTGGATGGGATTTGTTCTACCAGGCTGGCTGGCTGGTCTGTGTGTGTCTTCTCTTTGGAATGCTATATGTGTGAGAAATAAATGTATATGTGTATTACTTTTATGATTTCTCTATACTTAAAAAGATTAAAATGTGTGAAATATATGTCCCTGTCTTTACAGACTATTAATTGAGATAATGTCTTTGAGTTTAAAGTAAGTTAGAAGGGGATTTTTCAGGAAAAAAAACGACACTTCAACATTTGGACTTCAACTCCCATAATGCATCAAAACGTTAGAAAAAGCATTAAAATAAAGTTTTGTTTCGCTAAATGGTTTGATAGCATTGAAAAATGTGGGCCTTAAACATAATAGTACTTATCAAAGTAGTAGAAAATCTTACCTTGGGACGTAGATAGTGGGTTGATACTTCCTCTGTTGGATGAACCAACAACACTGTTCGGCTGTGGAGTTGACTTTATTAGAGTTTTCATCGGTGTTGGTGGTACCTGTTCTGAGGGTCCCTAACCAGTACCATGTGCCTCTGCCTGTCTATTTGCTACCTTTCCCTTTGTTCTGGAATGCAAATCGTACCATCGTTTGCAAATTTATGGGATGGTACACTGTGTATCTCAAACGGATTTTCTTTTCCAATGTATCCATGCAGATTCGTTTTTCTGATATATATTCAGCAACGCTGAAAGAGCCCCTCCCAAAAAGCTTCTTTCAAATCCTCCAGTTCCTTTTCACAAAATGTAATTTTGCCCTTTCTTGCAACCACATCCTTCTCTGCAGCTTCTCTTAACCACCTACATCTTTTTAAATCAAAAAATGAAACAGAGGCTCCTATTGGGCTTCCCTATGCAATCCTGCACTTCCTCTGTGTCGAAGAACACTCAGAATATCATGGATTTAGACTAAGGGTGGGCGTAGTTCGCGAAGTAGCACTTCGCGAAGCTACGCAAAGTGAAGTTCGCACTACGCGAGCTACGCGTAGCACTTCGCGAACTGCGAAGTAACATGTTCGCACTGTGCAAGATGTTGTTTTCAATGATTGCACAGTGCGGACAAGCAACCGGCACTGTGCAATCATTGAAAATGGCATCTTGCACAGTGCGAGCTGTAGTTTTCTGCTGCTCGAGTAGATTTTTCCTCGAGCTGCAGCTTTCTCAACGCGAACTGGTAGTTTCTCATCGCGAGCGGTCGCGAGCATACGCGACCCCTCGCAATGAGAAACCTGACCTTCTCGCGTTGTGAATCTCGCCGGGAGGTTTATTTTCCATGCTCGCGATCGCGAACAAGGAAAAAGTCTCGCCAGGATGTCATTTTGCTTGCTCGCGGTCGCCAACTTGACGTTGAGGACCGCGAGCAAGCAAAAAATGACCGCAGCACTACGCAACACTACGCTACGCGTGTTCGCACTGTGCTACGTGCAGTTCGCGTAGTGCGAAGTAGCGCGAACTTCGCAAACTACGCGAGCGTAGCGTAGTGCTTCGCCCAGGCCTAATTTAGACACTTCCTCAATGTGAAGTAATGAACCTGCACACAAATGCGACTTTGTGATAACCTAATGCAGATTCACCATTTTCCGATTCTGTTTTAGGAAATCACAAATTACGAATTGCGAATCAAACAAATGTGCAGATTGACAAAAGATGACTTTCATGTTAGTTCCCTCATCAGCCAAAACTCGGTGTTCTTAGAAACAGCTGAACATTGATCATCTATATTTCGCACTATGTAGAATAAACTATACCATTCTGGTTAGCACTGAAGCCTTATGAAATGGTTCAGTGTGCAGTGACGCACCATAAATGTCTCCACCCCTTATTCTTTTCAATTGACCTCTCATTTTGGGTCTGTCAAGCCAAAGATGTCTTGTAGAGAATACAGTGACAGTGGGGTTTGGGTGAATGCATCCATTTCCTTGTTTGGATCACCTCCCTTCAGTTGCTTAAGCAATTAGGTGTCATTCACATAATAGATCAGGGCAGAAGAGAATTTCTCACTCACCTTCATGCTATCTGATGTAAGGCTCATCATTTCACCTCCATGGAGTGCAATGATTGCGGTGTATTCGGTGCATTGTTTTCAGTAGCAGCAGAAGCTGGCGGTGACTACATAGTGAGCACAGAAGCCATTTTAAAAACTAAGGGGCACATTTACAAGCCCCTTGTGACAACTTTATGCCACCGTTGAGTCACTTCTGTGACGCAGCGGTGTCTTAAAGAATGTGCCACGTTGTGACATATTTGTAATGTGACGCATCTAGGGAGATGCGTCACGTTTTAAAGCCCTGCGCTACATTATACCTGCGTCAGGTATAATGTATGCAAGGTGGGCATTCCGACGCAAGAAAGCCTCGTAAAAGTGATGCAGCGAAATCTGCAAGATTTCACTGAGTCACTTTTACGACGCCACTGCGTCAAAAAACTTGCGCCTGCTTGAAGCAGGCATAAGGAGTGACGCAGCATGATAGGAATAGGCATTTCTGACCATTTATGGAGTTGCGTCGTGCTTGCGATACGACTTCAGCAATGCGCTGCCCTTATGCCAAAAAAGTTGTGTCATGCATCTGTCTATCCTTGCGCCACGGTGCGCCGCATTGGAAATGCAATGCATCCATGGTGGCGCAAGGGACTTTTACGTGTCGCAAATTACCTGGTGCATCTCTGCTAATATGTAGAGATGCACCAGTTCTTGTAAATCTGCCCTAAAATGTTTCCCATTCAAAAGCAATACATTGCACACGATAAACCCATGCTTATATGAGCCATAATGTAAATAAGCATGTAAATAGTTTATAATATTTGATGGTGACATTTTATAATAAAATCATGATTTGTTTTACCTTCTGACTTTTCTGGGGGTCGAAGTATGTCAGCGGGTTAAGCAACAGAGGCAGAGGCTGAGCAGAGCTCCAGAGGGTTGGATATCTTATTCATAAGATCCCACAGAACCCTTGATTAATGTGGCAAAAAAGCTCTGAGGTGGAAAATCGAGGAAATCTTGACAACCTCTTTGTATCTTCATTGGACCACACTGGCAATGTGTCTCAATGTAACATAGATGAAAACGTTTATAAGTTAAAACCTTCAGAACTTGTAGGAAAAGTTCTCTAACTGTTATTCTAGGGTTCCAAACTTCCAGGGAAGGTCCGTAGGTTTCAATGTTGAAAAAGCTTTCCCACTTCCATTCAGGACAATACCCAGAGGTGCAGTTCCACATTTTTGGTTTCCTTACCCAGGGGAGGTTCCTCCGTTATTGCTGAGGAGCGTTGCTCCCCCTGCTGAAAGCCGGCAAAGACTGTCAGCCGAGTCGAGTCCATAGTGACGCAGCGGCACCAGGGAAGAGGGGGGGAGTGGTGGGCACTGCTACGTGTGCATGACAGTGTGGCCAGCTGTCTGCCGTCAGTCAAACCGACATGCGCACTTAGCCTTTCTCCATCCCGAGCTGTGTTGTACAGCCATGTGAAGAACCAACACAGGGTCCCGATCCATGTCTCAGCGCCGAACCGGGGCACTCAGAGCATCCCAGCACTGCTCTCATTCTGGGAATGGTATTCACAGCATGAGAGAAGCACTGGGATTGACAGCTGGGAGTCTGCGCAGTGTGCAGCAGTTCCTGGACGGGAGGTGAGGATCGGGAGCAAGGCAGAGGCTTTCGGAGCAGGTAAGTGCTATTTTACATGTTCATAATTCTGTCTTTCTTTGTTTGTGTTCCCCCTCCCCACCTCACCACTTCGCAATACGAGTCACCGCTACCGTTCTTACCTGAATAATGCAGGTGACTCTGGGCCTTGGATGTTCAACACCTCTACTTCCTACAAGGTAGATACTGCATGGACAGGTCACAGGTTTCTTCCAAAAAACTCCTGGACCCTTCTAGCTTGTGGGATCTTTTGGTGGTCAGTGCTTCTGACCTTGAGAACAGCTTTAGAAGTGATACACCCTCACTTCTTATCATGTCAGACAGGACATTGTCCAAGCAGGCTTTCTTTTTATGTCTCCTCTTCAGCATACAGAGTTGGGAGTGGTGAGTAGCAGTTTTTATAATCTTACCTCATAAGTGATTTGCAGAATTCTCTAAGCAAATTATGTTGAAATTCCTAACACTCTTCTCCTTCCTCCCTCAGCACCTTAATTCAGTTCTGGCATCCCAGAGATGATCTATGACCAAAGGAATACTACAAGTTGTTTTTTTCCAGTTTTGTAAAAATGCAGAATCGGGTATTATTAAATTTACTCTGTCACCTACGTCCCACAAAAGCCAATCTCCTGCCCGTTATTGAATAAAAAAAATAATAATAACTTCAAGGCACCCTTGCCCTACTCTACCCTAGGGTGTAAGTCTTCTTGCAGTCTGTGAGAATCTGTACTTTTAAGGAGGACAGTATTGTGGTTTTCTTCACATCTATAGATGCCAATCATAGGTGCATTCAGAAGCTGGATGTTGCTTATGGGAGCTGTTGTTTGAAGGGCGTCAACTCATGACAGATGGCAGCCACACACTGGCAAATCCCTTTGAACAGCATGCTGCTAAGTGGCAAGCTGCCTTTGATCTGTCATAAGAAGGTATTTCTGATCTTTTCTAAGTCAAAGCTAGAAATAACTAGGTTTTTGAAATAGCACACATCATTCAATTGTAACATAGTCCTCCAGCTTGTATGACCCCTGTGTCTTGTAATGCTAGTTTTAAGCTTCTTGTATCTAATAGAAAGCATCCTAGAATGATCTTACAATAAGCTGGAAGTAAGCCAGATGTGAAACTTAGAAAAACTTTATTAGAAAAGACTGCACTTATTGAGGAGGATAACCTAGTAAGAAAAGGTAACAAATACAATTTATTTTTGGATGGTATCCTGAATGTGCTCCATTTAAACGGTGTTGATGGGTATATGGGTTACCTCATTATTGCTCTCTTTTTTGACTGGTAGTAGCTTTATAATTGATTTGTATGTGTTTCAGTCTTGAAGTTTTCACTTTATTTGTCACTTGTGAATCATCCTGTGAAATCACTTATTGAGTTATAAATGTATTTATTGTTTTGATCTCTTTTTTAGCCTAACTTTCATATTATGTAAATGATGAAGTGTTGTCCATCTCTACTCTGTATAGTTCTTAAATGGATAAGACTCTTTCAGAAAAAATAATAATTAAATGATGGAGACCATCTTATTTGTGATTTTGGTCTCAGTCTGTTAAATAGTTGATAGCATAATAAACAGTCAGGTAGATATCTCTTTTTTTCTGTAAACTAGTGGGACTGCTGCACTGATTATGCCACCCATTTAAGTAGCCTTACCTGAATAATGCAGGTGACTCTGGGCACTCCCTTCACTGTGCATGAGGTGCTTGGCCGGCCATCTCAGGCTGGTCAAACCCCTCATGTGCAGTGAAGTGCTCTTCAGCCTCAGCTGCATTGCTGGGGCTGGAAAGACCAGGTACAGGCTCCCAGTCTGCCTGGGAGTGCAAGTTGCTGACTCTCAGGCAAATCCTGAAGTAGCTATCATATGAGAGCAGCTTCAGGATTGGCCACAGGGCAGGCTACAAACCTGTGCCCAGCTCCAGAGCCAGAAGAAGGAAGATCCGAGGCACAGGTAACGGCGGTGGCAGCGCTAAGTACGTTTATTTTACATTTTGTATTTTTTTTGTAACCAAACCCTCCCCACATTTTCTGCTACTGCAAGGCCTACTTGTACCTTAGGATAACATTGGGTTTACTTATTGCACTTAATAAGTGATAACTTTCATTTGTGAGTAGATGGACAGGTCGAGCTTGGTGTCTAAACAATTGCAATTAAAAAGGCTCTCTAATGGTAAAGTCGGATTTTAAGTCGCAATTCTGAAAAAGAGACTTAGGAATTTGGTATTTTCTTGTCATAACTGTTCGGTGCATGCAGACTGTCCCTAGGTCACATGATTAAATGTAGCGAGCAGTTGGTTTTTTGTATTCCTCCCAGACAGTGAAACAAAGACTATAGGTGCTGGAAGGGCCATCTCAAATTTGGTGACAGGGAGGAGCTGTCACTTACCACACTTGCACATCACAAAGGCTCAGCCTGAGCACACTCACAAGGGGTTTGATACTGGTCTTTTGTGAACACAGGCAATCTGGGCCTATAGAAGGGAGTCAGGAAATCCTAGACATCTCTGGGGGGAAAAACCTTCATAACATTCTCCTGCTTCAAAGCTGGTACAAGGTATAAATATTGGACCCTTAGACCCAACTCTTCAGTATACCTCTGGACCTGTGCTACCTGAGTGAAGGACTGGACCTGCATCTTGAGCCCTGGACCATCAGAGTGAGTCTAAGGGCCAGCTGGCCTTCTGATCAGAAGCCTCAGGGACAGAACAGTCTCCAACCACCTTGAACTCACCACCTGGACTCATACAGATGTGAGTCTTGTCCCCCAAGTGGTGCCACCAAAGTCTTAGACCCCTGGAAGTAGACCTGAAGGTGCATTGCCAGCCAAGCTGTGGTCCTGCGTGCAGAACCTTTGCAGCCCTATGCCCCTCCTCACAGTTCTGCTTCAGAACAACTGCTGCACGATACATCCCCCGACGCCAGATTCACACTATAACCCACAGTCTTCTCTGAACTGCCACTGAGTGACTCATCCTCAATGTAGGACTTCGCATTGCAAGCCTCCATCGACAGCATCCTCAATGACAATACAGGACTCTGCATTGCAGCCCCACAGCTTCTTCAAACGTATGGTGCAGGATACATCTTTGCATCACAAGCCCCTTGTCGAGACGGTATCCTCGAGAACAATGCAGGACTCAGCATTGCTGCACTGAAACTCTCTTGGAGCCACCGCTGCATGATGCACCCTTGAAGCAGGATCTTGCAATGCTCTGCAAGCCAGGATTTAAAGTACTTTGTCCAATGGGCCTAACTTGGTCCCTGTATCTGGCCAGTGGTCCAACACAGTCAGTTCGAACTTGTGACTTTGTCCCGGTCCAGTGTGACCAGATATCCACAGTTGGTGCTTTGTGCTTCTAGGCACTATTTTCAATAAAATCTTTAAAATTGCATGTCTCCAGTTCTTCTGATGGGATTTTGGTCATAATTATTTCATTTTACTTAATTTTTCTAATTTGGTGTGCGATTTTTCTTGTGCTGTGTTTTCAATTTATTACTGTTTTTTAAAAGCTGCATAAACACTTTACAAATTGTCTCTACGTTATGCCTGACAGCTTTGAGCCAAGCTACTAGAGGGTTAAGCATAGGTTAATTTGGAGTTTGCTTGTGTTTCACCCTGAAAGAGAATGTGGTTGCTGCATGAGTTGAATTTCACCCACCTCAACAAGTATCCTAATTTCCAACATGTAGTACTACTCAATGTGCTACAAAATGGTTTTTGTAAATAGGTCTCGTTCTCTTCTGTCACATGCCATAGCGTGGCTCGTTGCCTTATGAAAGAGGAGTGAATCCACCTGAATTTGGGTCTAAAGAAGGACATTTTCAGAAAAAAGTTATGTACTGTTAGTGTCTGTGTGTAACATCAATCTTTGGAACACTCTTTGCTCAGTCATTAAAAATACTTCATAATGCATAGATCCAACTTTCCAACTTGCTGTTTATCTCTGTTATAAAACTAAATAATTAGTCATTACGTTTGCATTTATCTGGTGCTCTTTGAGCTTTATCAGTGGAACTTGGAATCACACCAAGCCTCTCTCCCCTTGTATAGTTCTACTTCCCCTTTGACCTCTGAGTTGTAGTCCACAGATCAAACCTTGTCTCGGATGTATTGCTTCCTCCAAGCCTTCTCTCCTCACATTCACAACTTTCTCTGTTCATCAACGACTACCCGAGGAGAAAGCAGATGAATTATTGAGAAGATGAAGATTTCACGTGCAGACTTGTTCATTTGTAGGCCTGGGCAAAAATTTCGTTCCGTTCGCGGAAATTGCGATAATTTGACATTTTTGCGTTCCGCGGAGAGCGCGAAAATGTCAAAAATTCCGGTTTCCGCAGCTTGGCGATAATTTGTTTCTTGCTCGCGCTGTAAAATGATACATTCTCGCGCGCGCGCGATCGCCTTACCTGAATCCCTGCGTTCGCCGACAAGTTTTCTTGATCCGGTCGCGTTCTCCATGAGATGTTGTATTGTTTTTAGCCATTTGCGCTGTCTCGCGACAGTTCGCGCCCGCAGTGACGTCATGCGTCGCGCGATCACGTCTTTCTTCTCGCGATCATGCACCGCGAGAACAACTCAAAACAAGATGGCCGCGCCCGCAAGCAACCACATGGGTAAGTTGGCGACCCGCAACCATGCAGAAAATCTCGCGAACATGCCGGAAAAAAACTTCCGCATCTTCGCGATATTTCTGCTTGTTTGCGATAATTTTAAACATTCTCGCGATAATTTGCGAAGGTTAATTCCGCAAATTCCGCCCACCCCTATTCATTTGTCTTTTTTTACCTGGTGAGTAACTCAAACCTCTAGTTAACAAACATTTGTGTTCCTTTCATTTTTTTGAGTATTCTTGACAAGCAGCACAATCTTAAATGCGTGAGGATCTAAAGTAATGTCTGGACTTCTGAAGATAAAAAGGTTGTCATACATGTTCTGCTCTTCTGAAGTGCTCTGGGGCCGAAAGACATGCTGTGTACAAAGATTGTGCACAACTTGGCACTGAATGTGACCCCAATTGCACTGCATTAGAATAGCGCGTGAAATCTGCCTGAGCACAGGCGTACTTTTCGCACCAAAAGCTTGCTAGCAGTTGTTGATTAAAGCTGCAGTTGGACTATTTTACTATCCAGTTTCTTTATGAGGACTTCATCACTAGGTTCTAGTGTCTCCTTCATGCAGGTTTATTACATTTAGGTCAATTTTGTTTATCTTGTTGTCTGGTTTTTCTTACCTCTGGGCTTCTGTGTATTCATATTGTTAGTAGGGGGACTTAGTCCGGGATGGTAGTGTGTTCCCTCAGACCCTATAACATACTTGTTTTTTTGAATATTTTGAGCAGCTTTGGGCTGCGGTCGTATCACACACATTTTTAGATACGCACAATTTGTAGCGTTATCTACGCACGCTCTAGTGGTTTTGTGTATAGTCTTTCTACTTATTTTTTTGAGTTCTAGTATAGTGTCGTGTCTGTCCTAAAACGACTGAATTCACGGGCCTGGCTTTCGATGAGGAGATGGCCAGACTCATTCTGACAAATACTCCCTCTATTCTTGATAACACGAGCTCTTTAGTGAGTGGTGGAACAGACGAGTGGTCCAAACTTCTCTCCCTTAAGAAATCATGGACTCGCACGGGGATACATGGCGCAATCATGACAGAGTACCTTCGGGCTAATTGTGCTCCAACAGGGCTCATCGTGACTAACACTCCGCGCTTCTTTCTACAAGACAAGTTATTTCTCAAGGATTGGTCCCTTATAGCTTGGCGCTGTATGCGAGATTGGTTGATTTTAATTATCAGCACTGCCAAGCGTATAGCTGACAACGTCCTGATCGAAATCCAGGTTCTTGAAGGCCAGATTAAGACTACCCTTACCAACTCGGTCTACAAGAAGAATCTGGGTGAGACTAATAAAGCTAACAAAGATTTAAAGGAGTCCATCCTAGCCTCCAAAATTGAGAAATTCAAGAAAGACTTGGCCAAGTTTTCGTTTGAGAAAGTCTATCCATGCACTCAAGAAAACTATGTTGCCCCTGACTACAACAGGAAGGGCAAGAAATATGGGTCCCACTACTCAACATCAGGTTCGGATGAGTGGTCAAGTGACTCTGATACCACTGAACGCCCTCCCGCACAAAATCGAGGGAGAGGCAGACAGGGCTACAGACGTAATTGGCAAGGTAATCCCCATACACAATGGTGGAACCCGGCTCCGTGGCAGTTTTCTAATGTCCCTTTCCATCCGCAAATGATGCCCTTCAATCCTCCTCCACAGATGTTCCAACCACAGCCTTTTTTAGGGCAGGGCCGAGGCAGAAACCGAGGCAGAAGGAGAGGACAACAGGGCCAAACACAAGTGCATTGGAGCCCGCCGACATCTCCACGCAGTCTGCGCAGCATGACGAAGGGGCCTCAAGTAGCAGGACCCAGCAGCAGTTGATTGTTAATTTGAGTTCACATGTCTTGACCCCGGCAGTAACTAATGTTCTTAACAAGGGTTGGGTTTTGTACCCACAAACCCAGGCGATTCATTTTTGATCCAGTGTGAACTAGCAAAATATTTTCGTAAGATTAGATTACGCTTTTTCTTTCAGGATAAAACTGATGAGTCTACCATCCCTATGGATCTGACCACAGACAGCGGGTTACGCAATAAATCCACCTTTGTACCTCCAGCGAGTGCATTACCTCCACTGGTACTAGCATTTGAAACAGCGGTTTCTCTTGAGGTTTCGAAATTAGACTTGGGTTCGCATAACTATTATCATAATCCCTCCAACATTGACAAACAAGCTATTGAATCCTTGTCTAAAAATCCGGATATTACCATCAAGCCGGCCGACAAGGGCGGTGCTATCGTCATACTTAACACCTCAGATTATCGCCAGGAGTGCCTAAGGCAACTCAACAATGAGAGCTTTTATAAATTGTTGGGTTCCGATCCTACGGCTAGACTCCAAAAAGAGATTGATGAACTGGTGTCCGAAGCAAAACTTGAAGGATGGATTTCCAGTCATGAGGCTGATTATTTGGTGACCACTCACCCGGCAATGCCTTATTTCTATACCTTGCCCAAAGTGCATAAGGAGCAACGCCCTCCTCCTGGAAGACCCATTATTTCGGGCATCGGTTCACTTTTAGAACCTTTATCATCTTTTGTAGATGTGTTCTTGAGACCACTGGTTAAGACGATGCCGACGTACCTCCAGGATACTAAGGATGTCTTGAATATACTTCCTGACTTTGATTTCAACATTGAGACTGACTATTTAGTCAGCTTTGATGTGGAATCGTTATACACATGTATTCTCCAGGGTGACACACTTGAAGCAATTAGATCGCTATTGGACAACATCGCCGAACCACTGAGTTCACCTGTTCCATTCATAATGGAGTGTGCCCGGCTGGCTATGACCGAAAAAAAAATTCAGTTTGAAGACCGGTTTTTCCTTCAGATCTCCGGTACTTCAATGGGCAGTGTTTTTGCCCCCAGCCTGGCCAATCTTTATGTCCATCTTTTCGAGCAGAATCATGTGCTTGCGTCAACTAATACCTTTCTTGGATCCATAAAAGTATGGAAACGTTACATCGATGACGTTCTGGCCATATGGCGAGGAGATGATATCTCTCTTAGGGCTTTCCATCATTGGCTCAATGACCAGAACGTCTTTCTTAACTTTACTGTTGAATTCAGTAAATTGGGATTTACTTTTTTGGACTTGTTGATTTTTCCTACTGAGGTAGCGAACTATACACTAAACCTATGGCAAGAAACTCTTTGTTGAAATTTGACAGTTTCCATACTAAGGGATTAAGGACTGGTCTGCCATTTGGTCAATTCCTTCATTTGAGAAGGAACTGTTCTACCACTGAAGCTTTCACGAAACATGCCAATGTTCTCTCGCAGAACTTGAAGCTTAGAGACTATCCATCGAAGCTGATTAAGCAGTCTTACAAACGAGCAGCCAACAATAACCGGGAGGCTCTTTTAGAAGTCGCTGTTCCAAAAGCACAACATGAGAGATTGACTTTCATGAACACCTTCAGTACATCCTCTAACCGCATTCAGAAGATTGTGCGGAAGCATTGGCGAATTTTGAATACTGGCCAAACAAAGTTGCCTTTTCCGCTCTTTTCGTACAAAAGGGGCAACAATTTGCATGATGCCATGGTCCATACTAGACCTCGTAGTGGACCACCAGCTTCTGCTAACCCCTTATGGAACCTTCCACCGGTTAGGGGTCACTTTCCCTGTGGTGGGTGCGTTGTTTGTGCACAGACAGCACATACCACTGAGATCAACATCGGTCTCGCTAAACCATGGAAACAATTGCGTCATACCAATTGTAATAGTGAGAAAGTCGTGTACCTAATCACCTGTCCCTGTCAGAAACAATATGTGGGGATGACCATGAGAAAAGTGAAACAACGCATCATGGAACATAGGAGCACCATTCGATGCAAAAAAACTTCTACGAGACTGACTAACCATTTTTTGGAGTGCAATCACAGTCCGAATCAAATGTCCTGGACGGTACTTGAACAGCCATTCATTCCTGCACACGTCACTGACATGTCTAAATATCTTTTCAGCAAAGAACAATGCTGGGTGTTCAAGTTACAAAGTGACCGCGTTGGTCTTAATGACTCCATACCATGGTCCCATTTATAGTTGGTTTCCGTGATTGTGCTTGTCCTTGGCGATTATATTTGTATTTTGGAGCCTTTTACGAACATCTAAGCAGCCGAGAGCCATGTGGTGATTGTTGCACCGGTTAGCTTAGGGTTGGCTCACCTACACATATCGCGGATATGTTCTACAGCACGCACTACATTAATAGATGTTGTCCTCAGACTTATGCTCGAATAGGGGGCCGACAGTGGATTGTACAATGGGCTGCAAGTACAGCTTATGATGCTTACACTTGTATATAACATCCATTTGTTGGTCCCTTTATTAAGGTGTTTGCATTTGCGGTGTTTGGCTTGATTTTGGCAGATAATCTTATCATAGACATAGAGTTGTTGTCTCGTCTTTTTCTGCCTTAATCGGAGCCTGCCGTATGTTCTCGAGTATGGTTAACTACATTTCCCATACTACCCGCTTCTTTGGTGACGTCATCAGGTGGAGGCCGGTAGATTGCCATTGACGTGCCTTGCCGGTACGTGAGTTTACGTGTCCGGACGCTGCCGGCGCCTTCTTATTCAGAAATCGGCCGTTTACCAGCTGCCGCCGCCAGCATTCAGGAGGACAGTTTGGGGTCACGACGGAGAGGTGAGACACTGTATGCTACTGCTTCGCATGGTTTGCCCTGTCATTTTGTGCAATACTGTGCATTTCTAGCACTGGCTATCTATTTGAATTGCGGTGTCGTGAATGCCCCCTTTTCATGTTTAAATACATTGCAATTTTGTCCTCACGATTCACGTGAGTCATTGTTGCCGCTTTACCGGTAGCGTGTTACTTCATTAGAGGCTGTTGCTTCGGCACGTTTGCACAGTTGCTGTCTCTCTGTCTTTGACCTGCGCTCCGTCTTGAGGGCCGCCACATGAGTCCCTGAGGCTGGTCACGACACTAGAGTAGCGTTTTTCTTGAGACTAGCGGAGCGTTAGACACTCTTTAATCATCTATGTGGTATATTTTAACACGCTGGTTTTTGCTCGGGGCTTTGGGGCAAGTTCCCTTAATATAACTACTTTTGCCGGTCTCAGTGTTCACAGGTTATGAATAGTTCTGTGAATGAGAGCCTTGCTTTTTGGAGCACTACATGCAATTACTCCATTCTCATATACATTATGTACCTGCTTGTTGGCATTGCGTAAGTCTCTATGTTGTCACCACTGTTGAGCTATTCCAGGGTCCTTCCTTGAACACATTTGAGTTTTGTGATGTTCAAGGTGTTTCTGACTAGAGGGCGACAGCCTTCGTTGTCTGTTGCACCTCTGACACTTTTATGATGCACTATACTAGACTATGTTTTTAATTGTGTATTTCACAGAGCGTTGCCTCATGCCCTGAGTTGCTTCCAGGAGCGGCAGGCCTAGTCCCGATTGCATAACGGGTAAGATATCAATTGGATTTTCGATATCTTTGCTTGTATTGGCTATAAACCTGTACGAAGTACAGTTCCTAGTTACTAATTAAGTTTCACGTTTTGTGTTTTGTTTAATTGATATAGGTACTTACCGTCTTGACAGGCAGGAGTTCAAATTTTTGTAATTGTTCCTGTGGTACAAGGTTGGTTGTATCGTTTCACGTTCAATTCGCACTAGTGTTTCCCTTCTTTTGCACTAGTTTACAGTTGCAGTAGTTTTGTTTTTTTGGTCCTGAAGAAAGCCTTGATCATATTTGCTTGATCTGTTATGGCTGAAAAATGTAGACCTTTTTTTGGCGATTATAAGCGCGCTCTGTTTTTAACATTGGCACAGGCACATCTTTAATTAAAAACCTTTTTGTTCCTGTAGTCAATTTTATATCACTTAGTTTCACACTGCACTTTAGGTCCTCACCCAACTCAGGCTAGCCTCATTGATCTTTAGGAGATCTCATTTCATTAGCGTAGTTTAAAACATCCGCGATCTCCTCCTTTAGTTACATCTTGATTAGCTCCTTAGCCAGACCAGGTTTGGTTAAGAGGAGATCCCAAATGATGAAGCATGCCACCATGGTGGGTGATGGGATTCTGTCCTCTTTATGAGGACTTGATCACTAGGTTCTAGTGTCTCCTTCATGCAGGTTTATTACATTTAGGTCAATTTTGTTTTTCTTGTTGTCTGGTTTTTCTTACCCCTGGGCTTCTGTGTATTCATATTCTTGACAAGCACCACAATCTTAAATGCCGTGAGGATCTAAAGTAATGTCTGGACTTCTGAGGATAAAAAGGTTGGCATACATGTTCTGCTCTTCTGAAGTGCTCTGGGGCAGAAAGACACGCTGTGTACAAAGATTGGCAGCAAAACACACAAGATGATGGACGGAATGTTGCACAATGGCAAAACATTCCCCCCCAGTCACAGATCTGGGTTTAATCCATCGTTATTTTGCTCACCACGCCACCCCAGTTCAGACATGGCCAATGCAAATCAGTCTTGACCCTGTGCCTCATGGGAACAGTCCAGCCCGAACTGCCAAGCCATGTCTTCCCTGGACCGGAATCAAGCATCCTAGGACCGGTTTCTGGCTATCAGCCGTCATCAGCCAGGATAGCTTGACTCCAGTGGCATAGTGAGCACGGGACCCACGTCTGGGCATACCCTTCCCACATAGGGTGAACAGCGTTACAACAAACAAATGGCATGGTGAGCAAAAAAACGATGGATTTAGGCCCAGATCTCTGTACTGGGGTGAATGTATGACATTGTTCTGCATTCTGTCCATCAATTGTTGTTTTTGCATTTGTCACCCCGAGTGGGAAGGGTATGCTCAGACGTGGTGAGTCCCTTGCTCTCCATGCCACTGGAATCAAGCTATCCTGGCTGACGAGGGCTGAAAGCCCGAAACCGTTCCTAGGATGCTTGTTTCCAGTCCAGGGAGGACCTGGCTTGGCAGTTCGGGCTGGACTGTTCCCATGGGGCACAGGGTCAAGACTGATTTGCATATGGCTGGGTTCAAACTGGAATGGCATGGTGAGCAAAAAAACGATGGATTTAGGCCCAGATCTCTGTACTGGGGTGAATGTATGACATTGTTCTGCATTCTGTCCATCAATTGTTGTTTTTGCATTTGTCACCCCGAGTGGGAAGGGTATGCTCAGACGTGAGTCCCTTGCTCTCCATGCCACTGGAATCAAGCTATCCTGGCTGACGAGGGCTGAAAGCCCGAAACCGGTCCTAGGATGCTTGTTTCCAGTCCAGGGAGGACCTGGCTTGGCAGTTCGGGCTGGACTGTTCCCATGGGGCACAGGGTCAAGACTGATTTGCATAGGGCTGGGTTCAAACTGGAATGGCGAGCAAAAAAACGATGGATTTAGGCCCAGATCTCTGTACTGGGGTGAATGTATGACATTGTTCTGCATTCTGTCCATCAATTGTTGTTTTTGCATGTGTACAAAGACTGTGCACAACTTGGCACTGAATGTGACCCCAATTGCACTGCATTAGAACAGCGCGTGAAATCTGCCTGAGCACAGCCGTACTTTTCGCACCAAAAGCTTGCTAGCAGTTGTTGATTAAAGCTGCAGTTGGACTATTTTACTGTTCAGTTTGTAAAGCAGTCCATCTTTAGGAAGCAAATCTGAATTTGTATTTTTCATGCCGAAGAGCAACACGTTTATAGATGTGTCTAAGGTGGTGGAAAGAGTTTTATCATGCGAGTAAAGAGTTACAAATTGTCGCCCTTTGCATAGTTCTCAGTTCCCCACCCTTTCCCTACGTGTGATTTTCTTATTGTGAGTCTTAGCTTATGCTTAAACTGGGGAACTGTTCCTCCGCCAGAACAACAACACAACAGTTACGACAATTGGAATACATCATGAGGAAAGAAATTAACCAGCGTCTCCACGCTACAACGCTCATCGAGTACCACAAAGTCAAAAGAATCCCCAGAGGCTTAAGAATTGCCTTAAAACCCATGCTCTTTAAATTCAATAAACACTTCATGTCTCGTTGGTATGCGATCTTGAATAAATGCTCCTTGGATCTTATATTACTTATAGTTGAAGAAATCTCGTCCATACTCCAGGAATTAGATCAAGACATCAACAAATTGAAAGATGAAATAGCTGAAAATATGGAACAGGAAGACTGGAATAAAG
Source organism: Triturus cristatus (assembly GCF_964204655.1). Taxonomy (NCBI): domain Eukaryota; kingdom Metazoa; phylum Chordata; class Amphibia; order Caudata; family Salamandridae; genus Triturus; species Triturus cristatus. The sequence continues at coordinate 693,218,801 of NC_140595.1, read as the reverse complement.
TTTTAGAAGACATTAATAACAAACTTGATGTCCACGCCAAGGAAGTACACGAGCGCAAAATCAGAAAATTCAAAAGGGACACAATCGATTATAAACTTGACGAAGTTTACTCTTGGGCTGAAGTTTATGCTCAAAAACGCCCTTTCAAAAAGACCGGAAACTCCTCTTCTGAAGAAAGCGTGGTTAATGAACAAGATCTGTTACTCCATAGACCAACAGTTGGGTCACGACTTCAACCTGGTGATCAAACAGAAGAACAAGCAACCACCTCAACCACCAAACCGTCTTTTTTAGCCGAGGTCCAATCTTCGAAATCCCCTCCAGACAAAACCAACACACCAAGCGACAACGCACCCGCAGGGGAAAGATCCAAAAAAAACATCGAAACGGGCAGACCACAGCGGAGTACCAAGAAAACAATTCCCTAGTTGTAAACATTTCCAACAAACAACTCAATACAGATCAACTTAGAGTATTGAACAGAGGGATATCGTTTGTGCCAACCTATACATCCAACAGCTTGGAAACAGAAATTGCATTCTTCAAATTCATGCGCAAACTACGACTCAAATGGTTCTTTTCCATCAACCTGAGAGTTGAGGATGAGACATCTACCACTCAATCATTTCGACCAAAAAGTAAATTCATGTCTCCATTGTCACACAAAACTCTAGATACCTTTGAGATTTTGGTTAAAAAGGACCTGGAAAGCATCAAGTACAACAAACCTCAACACCCGAACCTTTCCCAAAAAGAATCACGTACCTTGAATGCATTACGACAAGATATGTCCATCACATTCCAACCAGCCGACAAAGGCGGAGCCCTAGTGGTAATGGACACTGAGTTCTACGCAAAAAACGTTGATGAGCATGTGAAAGACATCAACACATACATAGCCATGGACCAAGACCCTACCAAGGATTTTCTTACAATACTGAATTGTATTTTACAGAAAGGAGAAGAAGACGGCATCATTGATGTAAATACCCGAAAATTTCTTTTTCAATCCACACCAAAGGTTCCGCATATATATATGCTCCCTAAAATACACAAAAACCAACAAAATCCACCATTTAGACCCATAGTAGCAGGCTGTGGATCCATGCATGAAGCAACAGGCCAATATTTGGATCACCATCTGCAACCTTTGGTTCAATCTTGGGAAACGTACATCAAAGATACAACTGACTGCCTTTTAAAATTGGAATCGATCAAAGAACATCTTGACACTGATTATCTCCTTTGCACAATAGACGTTGTGGCCCTCTATACATCAATAGCCCACGATGAAGGTCTCGAGGCTGTAGAATGGAGACTTCTTAACTCATCATTCACCAAAGAAAAAAGCATCTTTCTTTTGGAATTACTACATTTCGCATTGTACCACAGTTACTATTCATGGAAAGGCAAATGCTACCTTCAGATCACAGGCACATCCATGGGCTTTCCAGGAGCCCCAGCGTACGCGAATACCTTCATGGCTTACTTTGAGCATCTTTACATTTTACACAACCCAGTCTGGCGAGCCAATACAATCCTTTTCTTGAGATATATTGACGATATCTTAGTTATTTGGAAAGGTTCCAGAACTCTTTTGGAGCACAGCATCACTGAGTTGAATCAATGCAACCCAAGAATACAATTCACCCATGATATTCAAAATGACAAGATCAACTTTCTGGACATTGAGATTCACAAATCCACCCATGGCTTAATCACCACAATTTACAGAAAACCCACAGATGTCAACAATGCACTGCATTTCAGCAGTGCCCACCCATACTCTTTGAAGAAACATTTACCGGTGTCCCAACTTACGAGAATCAAAAGGATTACTTCAGACAACCAACTATGTGAAATTAACATCAAACAACAATTGGAGAAATACAAAAACAGGGGCTATCCTGACAACATCCTCTTAGAGGCAGAACAAAAAGTGGCACAAAAAAGACGAGAAGATCTACTTCTTACTTCCTCTAAGGCCTCTTCTAAACGGGAAGTTTTTGTATTAAGACACTCTATGCAATCCAAAAACATCAAATCAATCATTCACAAACGATGGGACATCATTGCACAAGAAGCTGATTTTCACGAGTTGTTTAAGGATCCACCTATGTTTGCGCATACTAGACCGAAGAACTTGAGGGATCTCCTTAAAAACAAAGTTAAACCTCAAACTGCAAAAAACACAGGGATGAAAAAATGCCACAACTGTGGGCAATGTGGCAACGTCATAGTAGGCAAAGCTTTCACACATCCACACACAGGCAAAACTATCACATTACAACACACATCAGATTGCAACACCGAGTGGGTCATCTACGCCATTAAATGCCCCTGCGGCTTGGTATATGTTGGGAGGACGAGTCGCAAGATTAAGACCAGAATTATCGAACACAAGAGTAGAATTCGCAATAGGAACATGACCTCCTCCTTGGTTACACACTGGATCAACACACCTCACACCATCCCTCAATTACGATTCACTATTTTGGAACGTCTTTCCATACTGTCAGACAGAGATATGAACACAGTTCTTTCATGCAGAGAAACACATTGGATAAAATTCCTGGGTACGGTGATCCCGGGTGGTCTGAATGACCACTACGAAATGTTATGCTTCATCTGAAAGTTTTGTGATATTATGTATTTCGTTTCTTTGTAAAGGATTTGCACTCACACTACGTTTCTCGTCTTCATATTTATTTTAAACTTTTCTTCGTTTTCCTCTTGTTTTATATACAAGCGGTAGATTAGATTTCACTCGCAGTGCTTTACAGCATAATCATTGTCAAACTCACTCATTTACGAACATTGACTCCTCTTTTCATTTCCATTACATGAACAGTACGTTAGTCCTTTGTTCATGTCATTGACGCATCACCGTTTTTCGTTATAACCGTCACACTTGTCACCCATACGCATGCGCTAGCAGAAGGCTTGCAGTTCCCGGAAGTTTTGCTGAGAAACACGAACACTTCACTAGTAAGGTGAGACGCGTAAGCGGTCATTAAGCTGATACATTGTATTACAACCACTCGGTTGTTTCTAACCTACGGCTTCGCTTGTTACAGACACATTCCACTTATTGACCGGCAGATATTCAGACCCTTTGCATGACTTCAGGCGTTACAGCAGGGTGAGTCGGGGCGCAATTGATTTTCTTTTGAGTGTCGGTCTCTCTGACTTTTTAGTTTAAATACGCTCCTTACGTAGAGCTCACTCATCACGTTTTCTTACAGATACTTTGAGTTACGCACGACTTATTTATTCCGGTAAGCACACACCTCCTGATTTCGAGCATTTCGCTCTTTTCCCCTTAACAGTCTATCAAACACATACCTTGGTGAGACTTCATTTTTCTCGCACGTTAACCTTTTGATGTGGGTTTCCATCCTATGATCTTCCTATGAGTGCAAATCCTATAAATCCAACATACATGTCATTTCTCTAATTGAATTCATGTGGCTTTTGTTGTAGCTCCGGCTGGAGGCTGAAAAGAACTTAAAAGAGAGCAACTTCATTTACTTTGATTGTTTGTGAATGTATATATCCCCTGACGAAGGGTTAGAGATTAACCCGAAATGCATTGGGACCTTGTTTTTTACAATTGTTGAACAATGTAATTTAATTTGAATTGGAATACAAACTTCATAACTGATGTATTGTGACGATAACAATACCAATTGAACCAGTTATAAAACACAAAAAAATACAAACAAACAGTGGTAAAACCAGTTACTTGTTCACTGTTTTTTGTACCATTTGTATCTTGTTTCACTGTATATCTATTGCACATTTTGTAAATTTTCGGTTTACTTTTGTTGAGACCTTAGGGTCCTAGCTGTGATTCACGCAGGCTCTGGTCCTTCCAGAACCTCCCTCAACTATTGTTACACATAGGGACGTAGACTCACATCCCTCCGCGTGAAAGCACGCTTAAAACACACTAAAGATTTTTTCAAATTTTTATTATAACACACCAGTACATAGAATAGGTGTGCAGGCCCACTCAACCACATAATAAACTGGGGAAACGACATAGCATTGGTAATTCAAAGTCAAAGATTACTTTATTTCGACCACAAAGTCATAAAAGTAGACACAGCATGGTAAAAGAGCACATTTTAAAAACAGATATAAAATAGACAATAAGGTATGATTCAATATAAAAATAAGAATAAGTTACAGAGATAGGAATAACAATCAGTACAGTCTGTGGAAACAAGAAGGTCAAGCAAAAAATCATGTGAATCAATTTGGTAATCATAAGTAACTACCATACTAAAGTGCATAAAAGTTAATCCAGTTCACAACAATGACCATCACATCAAGCATTTGGTCCTTTTCAGCCATAAGGCATGCCAGTATCTAGATAAACCGAAAATCACAAATCTCCTTGTGTCAGTGCTTAGCAATCTAAGCACCTCCAGATAGTGGCCGGAGCCAACGATTTTTCAAAGTGGAAAAATCCACTTGGCCCTCAGCAATTTATATATCGGGCAGAAAAATAGGAGATTAATAATAGATTCACCACTAGTGCTGGAGCAGGTAAAATAATCGAAATCGAAATCCCTGTTCCATTTTTGTGGGTTTATATTAAAATTACTAGATAATTAATTATAATAATTAATTGTGTGAAGTCGTTTTATTAATCAACCTTATTAACAGAGAGAATACACGTGGGAATGCATCTGCATGGCTAAAATAGTAATTAAACTAAGTTTGTATGCATACTGACTAAATACGTGTTGCTTATGTGATGTTATTATGATTTGCGCCTAAATAAACATGCACTAATGGCTTAGATGTCGCAAATGGCTAGATAAATACACACACATATGGGTATTAGTGAGGGAATAACACTGTTTTAATTATTTCTATGTATTAATTACGATTTGTATGTTTCTTTCCTGAAGTTGACCATTGTGGCCTGCTATAAAATGGCCACCATCCGCAGCCTGTTCTCGAGTAGATGATTTAATGGAGGGAAAGCGCTTTGCACTGACAACGACCCTGTCCTCCATCTGACCTGGAGAGAGATGCCATGATGACTGTCTGGGAAAGATGTCAAGTACCCCTGAAACCTGAAGTAAAAAGATACATTAAGAAAAATGAACTGTTGAACTTTTCCTGTTCCTGACGAAAAGCAACAAAAGAACAAGATAACAAATTGCGCTTCCCCGAACTATCGATTATGAACATTAGGCGAATGGGAAAATAAAGAAATGTTGCAGGATAAAATTAAGACTATTTTGAACTGACCGATTGAGAAACGTCAAATGCAACATTTGGAATGTGAAATTTGGTATAAATATTGGTAGTCTAGAGAGGTTTAGCGCCAATCCCTTCCTGAACTTATGACCCGAGGTCCCGACGCTGACGGACAGGACGGTGACGCCTATGACTGAGCCAGAGTTACTGACGGATGTATTGAGGACCAGTTCTGACTTAGAAAACTACAGATAGCCAGAATAGGTAAATATGACAAAGATGATGCTGCATTTTGCTAAGTTTTAACCTGCAATTAATTTAAAAAAAGAGAAATTGATGTTTAATAAATGTGTCAGGTGATTATTTTAGTCAATGATTTATTTGAACATTTTAGAGTGTTTATATTTAATTGTCAAACCAGCAACTAGGTGGTCCAGGCGACCTATCTGAGGGAGGGACTCTTAGAGTGATTTTAAAAGAAAGTGGTTCTTCCTTCAGAGTGAAATGCAGATTGGTTAGGAGACATTTCAGTTAGTTTTATTCCCTTTACAGGCACGGATAGTTTGATAGAATGAATGTTGGTGATATGGGCCCCACCAGCGTATGATGTGTGAGTGTGCGTGTGACTGTGAAATCATTCCTTCCGTGGAAGTAGAGGGGATTTGGAAGCTCCGATCTGCACCAGTTTCTTGGTAGCAGTAGAATGGTCATCTATTGTCTTGGTTTGATGATTTGCGTGTAAATAGGCTTATTGATTATTGATTGGTATTGATGTATGTACTAACCTATATGTTGAAGTCGTATTGAGTTCTATGTAGTGTGTACGGCTTCTGGGACGTAGGAAGTCGGTGACAGTTCCGTAGTAGGGCAGAGGCAAGCGCTGCTCTCGGGAAAGGCGGAATTGTTGGCCCTGTACGCATGCAGGGGAAAACGTGTGACAATTGAAGTTGCGCGTCGCATTGTCTGTGTTCGATTCGGTGGCACCGCCGTGTGTTGCCATTAGAGATGTATTTTCTGTGTGTGAGAAGTGTGTATGATAGCGAAGGTTACCTGTGAAGTTCTGGTCTTAGGTACCAGGGATCCTTTTGGCATTCCGATAACGCTTATCACTAGAAAGGTAATAGGTATTCTCTGAGCTTGTTAGAAGGACAGGGCAGAGGTAAGCGCTGCTTTGTTAACGTATGTTATAATTCTGTAGTAGGACAGACTGTTCTCTGTTCTCGGGAAAGGCAGGATTCTGTGTGAATGTGCTATATTTTCTGGTGTGAAAGTGCGTGAATGAAAGGCATTTTGGTTAATTGTAAAACTCCTCGGAGCATTTCGGGAGGAAACAGTTAATTGGTGCTTGTTAGAAGAGTAGAGTAGAGGGATGTGCTACTTTATCAACGGAAGTAACAATTCCGTAGTGGAGCAGAGGTAAGCGCTGTTCCCGAGAAAGGCGGGATTCTCGTGAGAAAGGTCTTTTGCTATTCTGTGGTTAGCGGAGCAGACAATGGAGATGTTTATATGTTGTAACTAACTGAATCGTAAAAGCTGAAACAAAGTCTACCGAGTAGTTTTGTAAAGGAGGGGTAGACGAGAGACAGGAGACAGGATCAGGAGCTGCTGCAGCGACTGCCGACGTCAGGAAGACCGCGCTGTGATTGGACAGTGGGTTAGAACAGTGGAAGCGCTGTGATTGGTGCGTTGGTGTGTGCCGAGAAGGGATTGAAAGAAGTACAGGGTAACGTAGACGCTCCAGGATTGGTGCGTTGGTGTGAGTCGCGCTGGGATTTGTGGACTGAGACAGTGACATAGACGCTCTGGATTGGTGCGTTAGTGAGAGTCGCGCTGTTATTGGACAAAAGATCGTACAGTTGTAGTAAGGACTAGAGAGTTGCGATAAACGAGAAAATGTATTACCACACTGAGGAAAATAAGAAAAAGTCCTTGTTTAATAAAATGAAGACCTGGTTTGACAAAGACAAGGAGATTGTGACAAGGGAAGGGCAATTATTGCCTCCGACAAGAACCCCCGCATCCTTCATGGTTGCGAAATATGGGTATCATACCTGTATATGGTTGGAAAATTGGGTGAAATATACAAAGGACGACGGAGTTTTAGCTTTCCCAGAACATGGCTCATTTAATCTGGCCACGTTGAGAAATTTGAGGGAAAAGATGATGTGTCTAGAGCCTCGGCCTAGACAGACGCAGTTCGAAGCATTGACTGAATGGGAAGATGAAATGCATGAACGGGAAAGACAGAGGAGTGGGAACCGTTATAAGTACATGTTCGGACGAACTAGTGATCGCGAAACTCATCATGATCGGATGAGAAGGTGGCGAGATGCTAGCATGACTGAAGGACTGTTTCCTGTAAGAACAGAAGGGGAGACAGAAGAGGTGAAATGTACAGAGAAAAGAAATAATGTGGAAACTAGAAGGTACGGAGCGAATGAGTCCGATGATGATATCTTAGATGACCTGTTTTTCAAGAATCCACCTCCGTATAGACGAGAACCCGAGGTAGGAATACCAACTGCCCCAATGAGAGATACCCTGAGAACGATTAAAACAGAAGTCATGACACCAGAGGTGAAAGGAAATAATCCTTTCAGAGAAAGAGAGATGGAAAGAGAAAATGAGATTGAGAATGAAAAGACAAGGGAATTAGCGAGAACCACGCTAGAATTAACAGAGAAAATAAGGGAGCTGACTAAAAATCTTGAAGCAGTTACGGTTCCTGTAACAATAGGTCCCGTTATGCCCGTTTTTGACAAGCAGAAAATAAGTGAACATGGTCTAACAGTTCCGTATGTGAACAATAGGCAAAATGTTCAGTCAGAACAGACTCCAATAAGAACAGGAGAGAATCCGTGGAGACATACAATATGTGAAAGCGGAATAAAAGTGCAGAATAACCCATTTTTCAGTCCCGATGATGTGGAAAGAAGCAGGATAACCGGAGGTTCGATATTAGAGCCAGTGAGTCCAGAGAAATCTATGGGGATAACCACTGATGAGTTGAGTGAGTGGCTGAAGGGTTTGCAAGGAAAGGAAAAAGAATCCCAAACAATTGATGTGGCTAAATTACGCATGGTATTAGAAGAGCTAATAGTAGGAACGATCCCTACAGAAAAGCTGAAAAATTACCAGGATGAGGAATTACTATTCCTTTGCAAAAGCATTACATGGAGAGCAAAGAACACACACGACAGGCTGGTGGAAATAGCGAGTGAAATGGGAATTGATATGGAACGGGTAAAAGGTTTACAGAAGCCTTACCGGGTGGATTTCACAGATAAGGATATTGAGAACCTGAACACCACAGGCCGAATAGGGCAGATTAGAGATATAATCACTCTGTTGAGGAAATGGGGAGATGTTGAGAAATGGAAAAGTATGTGGTATAAGAAACAAGAAGAAGCATCAGGCAGAAATTTCCCAGCATTTCCACTGAGAGAAAAGGAAAGAACAGTGACAGCATTTCCCATGAGAGAGATTCCAGGAGGAGGATATGTGCATGTTCCGTGGACCAGACAAGACATTTTGTCATTTACTAATGACTTCCCTCGATTGAGAGAAAAGCCCGTTTAGTGGTACAGGCAGGTAGACAGATTTGTGAAGTTGTCAAAAGTGCTGTGGATTGACCTGAATAGTCGGTTTGATATAATTGTACCAGCAGACTTGTGGGCAGAATGCAAGATAGTGATAGATTGGCCAACAAAAGAATACCCCAGAGATCCCAGAACAGGAGCGCCAGACCCCGAGGTAATGAAGAAATATGAACAGGTTATGGTTTTCCTGAAGAACAAGGTACCTCCCAAAGAAACAGACTGGGTTAAGATAGACCGAACACAGCAAGAAGTGAAAGAATCAGTCCATGCATATTATGAAAGAATAATACCGGCTTTCAAGCAGTTAGTGGAGACGAACATCTGGGTGAGAAGGAACTGAGCCATTTTGTATACAGATTTGTGTATGGTCTGCGTCCTGAGATTGGGGAGATGATCAGGCAGCATACAGTGGACTGGCAGAGTAAAAAGATTGATGAGATCCTGAGACATGCCAAATATTTCAGTGATGAAATTGAGGCAAAGCAAAGAAAGCTGAAAGAAAAGGCAATGTGGGCACAAGTGAAGGTTGCAGAAAGACAGGAAGCCCAGCTAGTTTAACAAGCAAATAACCCAGAAGGCAAACAGAGATTTGGCCCAGGAAAAGGGAGAGGCAATATAGAGGAAGTGAAGAAGAAGTTCCCCTGCCACAATTGTGGAGAATTGGGGCATTGGAAATCCGAGTGTAAGAATCCTCCATGTGCTAACAGTGGAAATCCATCATTGAATCCACAGGTGCAGAGTGAGGGGTGTGGCCAGCAGCAGCAGCAGCAGCAGAAGGCTGCTAAGCAGCAGAATCAGGTGCCAAAACCGCCCTTGCCACAAAACAGAGGACCCCAGAAGTACACCCAGGATTCGGGATTCTACAACGAAGGACAGGTAAACAAACCAAAACGCGCGAGTACTGTGTCACAATATTGGCTGAGGAATGAAGGAAGTGATACTGAGGAGGAAGTCTGACGGTGCCGAGGAGAGGAAGAAGAGTGCGTGCTTGGCGCATCTCTAGAAATAGACCAGACAGGACCTTTTGTGGATGGGAAAATTAATGATGAGAGCATCATTTTTCTAGTTGACACTGGTGCTACACGTTCTACTGTCAGGTCAGCTGATGTTAAAAACCTTCCTCTCTCGGATGAAACAATCCAAGTAGTTGGTGTGTCCAACACACAGATCAAGACTTACCTTACTGAACCAGTTAAGGTTAGAATAGGGAAATTTTCAGACATGCACCGATTTGTGGTGTGTGACACCAGTCCTGTGAATTTGTTAGGTAGGGATTTGTTGTGCAAAATGAATTTCACCATTTTCTGTACTCCAGATGGAATAGCCTTTGAAACACCAGAAGAGGATGTCCTATACAGAATGACCATAGACAGAGAAAGTGAGGCTGTTGGAACTTATGCGGTATTAAATCCTGATGAATTCCCTCCAGAATTAAAGCAGACTGTAAAATCAGCAGTCTGGGATTTCACAGGAGAAGATGTAGGTCTGATGAAAAATGTGGACCCAGTGAAAATTTCTGTAAAGGATGGGATAAGCTACCCAAAACATCCCACAATACAGACTGACACCTGAAATAATTGAAGGAATAACCCCTATAATTGAAAAGATGATCCAGCAGGGGGTGTTGACAGAAATATTGAGCAGTCCATGTAATTCACCTATAATTGGACTGAAGAAACCTAATGGAAAGTTCAGAATAGTGCAGGATTTGAGAAAAATTAACAAAATTGTTGTGCCGTGTTGTCCCATTGTGCCGTGTTGTCCCATTGTGCCAAATCCATCAGTGATTTTGTACCAGATTCCCCATGATGCGGAATGGTACACAGTAATTGATTTGTGCCATGCTTTCTTTTCAATCCCTTTGCATCACGACAGCCAGCCGATTTTTGCCTTTCGGTTTGGAGAGCGTATTTTGCATGGTGCCGAATTCCACAGGGGTACACAGAGAGCTCTTCAATATTTAATCAGTTGTTGAAGAAATCTCTGGAAAGTCTGACAATGCCTGAAAATTCAGTTTTGGTCCAGTATATTGATGACCTACTTGTAGCATCAAAAACATGTGAAGCTTGTGAAGTAGACACCATTGCCTTGTTGAATCACTTGGCAGATGGAGGATTAAAGGTATCGCCAGCCAAATTGCAATTCTGCAAGAAAGAAGTCCAATACCTAGGACATAACATTGAGAAGGGCCTGAGAAAGGTGACAATTGACAGAATCAGAATCATCAAAGGAATGAGAGCCCCAATGACACAAAGAGAAGTGAGAATGTTCTTGGGGATGGTTGGCTATTGTCGTCAGTGGATAAGTAACTTTTCCCTGATTGCCAAGCCACTGATAAAATTGACCAAAAGTGAAGTGAAAGACCCTTTGGAACTAAACCAAGAACAAATGGCAGCTTTCAGAGAATTGAAAAATAGATTATGTGAAGCACCTGCCCTGGGTATGCCAGACTATGAAAAGGAATTTGAGTTGTATTGCAGCGAAAGGAATGGATGTGCACTTTCAGTGTTAATTCAAAAACATAGACGACTGAGAAGACCCATTGCGTACTTTTCATCAGCTCTTGACCCAGTAGCTGTGGGTTTACCAGGTTGCCTGAAAGCAGTAGCTGCTACATGCAGAATTCTGGAACAAAGTGAGGGAATTATAATGGGATATCCTGTACGTGTATTCGTACCTCACGATGTGGCTATCTTTTTAACAAGGAGCCGGACACAGTTTATGTCACATAGTCGGCTGACTAAATATGAGAAAGTCATTCTAGGAGCATCAAATGTGAGTCTGGAAAGATGTGTGAATGTGAATCCAGCAACATTGTTGCCAGATGCTGAAAATGTGCAGATAAGAGAGGAAATTGATCATGATTGCCTGGATGTGCTTGACTACTGTACAAAAGCCAGACCAGACATAAGAGATTTGCCACTGCCTGAGAGTGATCATGTGTTTTTTGTGGATGGGTCTTGCCTGAGAACGGATGAAGGTGTGTTGAATGCAGCATATGCAGTATGTACAGTTGCAGGAGTGGTAGAAGCATCACCCTTGAAAGGAGTTAAATCGGCACAAGTGGCTGAATTAATGGCAATAACAAGAGCCTGTAAAATTGGAAAGAATGTAAGAGTGACTGTGATGAATGACAGCCAGTACGGCTTCGGAGTTGTCCACGACTTTGGCCAGTTATGGCTGCAGAGAGGTTTTCTGACCTCAAGTGGAACTCCCATAAAGAATGCAGAAGTGATTGGAAGATTGCTTGAGGCGATACAGCTGCCTAAAGAACTGGCTGTTGTAAAATGTGCTGCCCATAGCCAAGGGGAAGATTTCATTACCACCGGAAAACGGTTTGCAAATAATATGGCTCAGTATTGTGCAAGGAACAATTATTCAATTAACAGGGGAAAAGAGAGAGAAATGTCTTCTTGCTCCTTAATGTTCGCTAACGTTGTAGAAACATGGGAAGAAGTGAAGCAGTTGCAGGATGAGGCAGGAGATGAGGAAATGAAGCTATGGGTAAAAGCAGGTTGTGCACCAAGAGAAAAAGACCATGTGTGGGTCTACAGAGATGGAAGACCAGTGATGCCAGATAGCATGCTGTCCACCATGGCAAGGATGTATCATGGCCAGGGACACCTGGGGAGGGATGCTATGATAAGAGCATTTAAGCAAACTTGGTACAATCTAAAATTCATATTAATAGCAGGGAGCCTCTGTCAAAGATGCCTGATATGCCAGCAATACAATCCTGGAAAGAAAACAGTGGTGAGCCTAGGTACAATAGGCAGGGAAGGAGGACCCTTCACCAGAATGCAGGTAGATTTCATTGAAATGCCCCAAGTCAACAGGTTAAGATATGTCCTGGTGGTAGTTTGTCTGTTTTCCAGGTGGGTGGAGGCTTTCCCGACAAGAAGAAATGATGGGATAACGGTAGCTAAGCTATTGTTGAGAGAATTCATCCCAAGGTACGGGTTCCCAGTGACCATTGAATCAGACAGAGGGGGACACTTCTATAATGAGATCATGGGTTTGATCCGTGAAGCACTGAGTATACAACAGAAGCTACATTGTGCCTACCGACCAGAGGCTTCTGGTGTGGTTGAACAAATGAATGGTACCATCAAAAACAGAATTGGTAAAAATGTGTTTAGCCACTGGAATGAAATGGCCTGATGTCTTGCCTCTAGTCTTGATGACGATAAGGTCTACTCCAGACAGAACAACAGGTTTAAGTCCACATGAAATCATCATGGGACGTGCCATGAGACATGCATTTGTACCCGTCAACAAGCTGATGACAATAACTGATGACATGATTTTGGATTACTGTAAAGGCCTGGCTGACGCAGTCCATTCTGTGTTTCACCAGGTTGGAGAAGACGCCACCACACTTGAAAAGAAACCAGCCCATGATTTGAGCCCAGGGGACTGGGTGAGAATAAAAGTACACAGAAGAAGAAATTGCTTGGTCCCGAGGTGGGGAAGACCAAGGCAAGTCGTCCTGACCACAACGACTGCTGTGAAGTGTGCTGGAGTGAAAAACTGGATACATGCGAGTCACACACTGAGAGTTCCAAGTCCAGGTGAAGGCACTGGAAGAGAATACTTTGATGAATCAGAATCAAGTGACGATCCAGAAGAAGAGACTGCAAAAAAAAAAGAAATCCTGAAAGGGGGGAGAATGGGCCACGACCGGCTCTAATCCCACAAGAAGGAATTTCAAAAAGAACATTGCAGATTCCAGAGACAAGACCAGATTCTGGAGAAGTGCCTGAAATCCCAACTACCAGTAGTGAACACAAAAAGAAAGAAAGCAAAGAAAAGAACATTACAACAGAAGTAACCCTTGAAACAAACAAGGAAACTGGAGAAGTCTCACCTGAGATAATCGTTGTAGATGAAGAAGGGACAGAAGTAGAAAGAGAGGGACAGTTTTCTGCGGAAAACCCCCGAGGAGGTGTAGGAACCATCAACACTGAGCTAGGTGAAGGGACAAGTAGTCAGAAAGAAGATTGCGTGCCAGAGACCCGAGGAGGGAAAGAAGTAGGGCAATCTCAGGTTGGTGAAAAAGAGACTGTTGTTGAAAAAGGAACTGTTGTTGAAAAGAAAACTACTGTTGAGAAGGAAACTGTTGGTGAAGAAGAGGCAATTGAAACAGAATCTGATGAAAGTGAAAATGAGGCACCTGAAGGTCGAGTTCTGAGAAAGAGAACTTGGATCAAGGAGAAAAACATTAAAGAAGGAAAATCAAAGAGAAATGCTAAAGGAGACCTTTGGCCCAACAAAATAAAGAGGCTGAGATGTCGATTGACACGAATTGAACCATCAAAGGCTGAACAGGTGAACGAAGTGTCAAGTCAGAACCAAGCCAAAGAAGGAGAAACAGAGAAATTTGAAGAAAACAAAAGAATAAGAAAACCCAACCAGAAGTACAAGTCGCCAGAATGGACGTATGTGGCACTGCCTGAACAAGGAGAAGAGGCAGACAGTCAAGGAAATCCAGAGGAGACTTTGCTAAGAGTGGTTGAAGAAGAAGAAACAGTGGGAATCCTGATAGTCATCTTGTCTGATATTGGAGAAGAGGCGGAAGTTCAGGACTTTCTGCATTTCGATAATAATGAAGAAGTGAAAAGTGATGAGAGACCAGATTGAGTAATTCCAGAGAAGTCATTCGTGGAGGAAAGTGAAAAGAGTAAAATAGAAACTAACAGACTGTAATAACCCGTTGGGTACTTGCTGCCCTAGAAGTACAGTAGTGGAGTAGAAGAGGCTAAGTCAAAAGACACGGTTAATTTAATCAGATGGCTAACACAGAGAATAACAAGAATAGATGTACCTTCATGAAAAGGTGGTGCAAGATGTGCTGCTGTTGTACAGGATTATTGATGCTTCTGTGGAGCGTGCTTGCTCTACTGATTTCTTTCAAAGTAACGATAGACACATTAGGTGGACATACAGAGAACACTACTAGCATAGGGAAAAGCTCCCAGAGAATAGTTCCAACTAGTATGAGCAATATGCATGTACATAAGGATAGGTCTATTAATGATTTTTCTAGCAATGTATTTTCAAAATTGTTGTACGAATACGTAAAGACAATGGATGTAAGGGATTGCTACATCTGTATGCAATTACCTGCCTCTGTTTCAGAAGGAGTGACTTATCATCACCTCCCAGCTACGTATGGAATTTCATGTAGTGTATTACTTAGTATATTTTATCAATTAGGGAAATTAAATTATAGTTTGTCTAACGTAGATAATGTTTTATGGCAATTGCCAATGAACAAAGATTTAAATCCTGCTAAGGAAGCTAACATTTTAGGTGAGATTTTTATAGAAACTAAAGAATTAACATTAGAATATGTTTATAGAAACAATTTAACTTGTAGTTTGAAGGGAGAAGAGAAAACATTCCTAGACATGGTTGAGAAAAGGAGATTAGGGATGCACAAGAATGCTGATGGGAAGAAAATGAGAGAAACAATGTGGGATGTAGAAAAGGAGAGAGAATTGAAGAATGGAGCCAGTCCAACTTTGGCCATAGATGCATCACAGAAGGGAAAACTATGTATCACGAGAAGGAAATCCCAATATGATACTTATTTTATAGGGACAAGTGAGTGCCATGATACATACTTTATTGCAACCGGTTGGGGATTTAGAGGTGGAGAAGATCCAGTCTTTCCTGGAGTGTATTATATTTGTTGGAATAAGGCTTATTACAGATTGCCTGACCATTGGTATGGCACATGTTATGTTGGTCTGGTCTTTCCAAAAATCTTTCACATGGATAGAGTAGAAAACACTGAAGAAATTAACATACTAACACGCGGTAAAAGAGAAAGTTGTGCAGAAATTGTAGGTGATATTTTTGGAGCATTGATACCAGCAGTGGGAATAACTTTGAATGCTTATAACATTCGAAAATTGTCAACAGTTGTGGATCGTTTGTCCACAAATACAGCTGGAGGCTTCCTAGTAATAGACACTGAAATGGTTGCCTTACGTGCTATGGCGATGCAAAATCAACTTGCCCTTGATATCTTATTGGCAAAAGAGGGTGGAGTCTGCGGAATGCTGAAAGTTCAACATTGATACACTTACATTCCTGACGAAAGCAAAGATCTAAAGGTCTATATCAAAAATATTACTGATTTGCATGAAGAATTAGTACCACTGGAGGCTGAAAATATTTGGACTAGAATGGCTAATAAATTAATTGCTATTAAGAATTTCATAGCTAAAATAGGTAGTACAATATTTGGGAAAATATTATTTCCATTAACATGTGTGATTGTTGCATTATTAGTACTAAGACTAGCATGTATGTGTTGTAGATATAGAAGAAATAAAACGAAAACCAAACGAGAAATTGTAAAAAAAAGAGAAAAGAAACATGAAAGAGAAAAACAAGAAATAGAATTAGAAGAATTGAGGGAAAGTATGTATATAGAACCTAAGAAAGAAGATGAACAAGAAACAAGATTATAAAATCTGAGCAAAAAGACGTTTAAACTTTCGCAAAAGTGGGAAAATGTTGAAATTTGTGGGTATTATTTGGTGATAAAATCACCAAAGGGGGGATTGCTGGAGCAGGTAAAATAATCTAAATCGAAATCCCTGTTCCATTTTTGTGTGTTTATATTAAAATTACTAGATAATTAATTATAATAATTAATTGTGTGAAGTTGTTTTATTAATCAACCTTATTAACAGGAAGAATACACGTGGGAATGCATCTGCATGGCTAAATAATCAGTAAACTAAGTTTGTATGCATACTGACTAAATACGTGTTGCTTATGTGATGTTATTATGATTTGCGCCTAAATAAACATGCACTAACGGCTTTAGATGTCGCAAATGGCTAGATAAATACACACACATATGGGTATTAGTAAGGAAATAACACTGTTTTAATTATTTCTACGTATTAATTACGATTTTTATGTTTCTTTCCTTAAGTTGACCATTGTGGCCTGCTATAAAATGGCCACCATCCGCAGCCTGTTCTCGAGTAGATGATTTAATGGAGAGAAAGCGCTTTGCACTGACAACGACCCTGTCCTCCATCAGACCTGGAGAGAGATGTCATGATGACAGTCTGAAAAAGATGCCAAGTGCCCCTGAAACCTGAAGTAAAAAGATACATTAAGAAAAATGAACTGTTGAACTTTTCCTGTTCCTGACGAAAAGCAACAAAAGAACAAGATAACAAATTGCGCTTCCCCAAACTATCGATTATGAACATTAGGCGAATGGGAAAATAAAGAAATGTTGCAGAATAAAATTAAGACTATTTTGAACTGACCAATTGGAACTCTGAGAAACGTCAAATGCAACATTTGGAATGTGAAATTTGGTATAAATATTGGTAGTCTAGAGAGGTTTAGCGCCTATCGCTTCCTGAACTTATGACCTGAGGTCCCGACGCTGACGGAGAGGACGGTGATGCCTATGACTGAGCCAGAGTTACTGACGGATGTATTGAGGACCAGTTCTGACTTAGAAAACGACAAATAGCCAGAATAGGTAAATATGACAAAGATGCTGCTGCATTTTGCTAAGTTTTAACCTGCAATTAATTTAGATAAAGAGAAATTGATGTTTAATAAATGTGTCGGGTGATTATTTTAGTGAATGATTTATTTGACCATTTTAGAGTGTTTATATTTATTGTCAAACCAGCAACTAGGTGGTCCAGGAGACCTATCTGAGGGAGGGACTGTTAGAGTGATTTTAAAAGAAAGTGGTTCTTCCTTCAGAGTGAAATGCAGATTGGTTAGGAGACATTTCAGTTAGTTTTATTCCCTTTACAGGCACGGATAGTTTGATAGAATGAATGTTGGTGATATGGGCCCCACCAGCGTATGATGTGTGAGTGTGCGTGTGACTGTGAAATCATTCCTTCCGTGGAAGTAGAGGGGATTTGGAAGCTCCGATCTGCACCACTAGCATTACAAGCAGGACATTGATCGTTATTCTCAGAGTCTGACCTCCAGTTTTTGCAAAAGTTTTAAGCGGGAGTGTTTTATAGCGGAACTTAAAAAACAACTTCCGAGCCAAGGGAGGGACAATTACATCCAATGAGTCTTCAAAGCGAGGTACACATTTAAAGTAAACAACATTGGTGGTCAAGCTACCCTTGGCGTCAAGTGCAATTTGTAGGGATGTTGCTTCCCAATACCGTTCCTTCAGCACAGCTCTCGAGATGGTAACCATACTTCCTGGGTCAAACCAGTACCCCATCATTCCAAGCCTCTCTAGGAGAGCCCTCAGAGCTCTAAACCAGGGGACAGATTTAATAATAGGAAATTTCATAAGCCCACAAAGAAGCTCCCAGTATGGGCGCAATTCCTCCACTGTCCACAGGCTGTGCCAAAACATCAAGTGCTTATAACTAATTTTATGGGCAAGCTGTCTGTGTGCCAAATCAAAATAAAGGGGGACTGGAGGCTTGATTACTGGAAGATTAGTCAAAGATCTAAGAAAACGATTTTCAACAAATGACAAGGGAGCAGTTATACCAGAGCCCCAAAGTTCTGCTCCATAAAGTGCTCCCCCCAAGATTTTCATATTATACATTTCCAATGCTGGTGCTAGCTGCCTTGTAAAAGTATTTCTGTGTATGTTTGCCAGATTTGCGGTTTGAAGGATAAGTTGCAACTTTACCTTATCAATGTGTTGATCCCACCTCAGTTTGGGAGTTAAACGAATGCCCAGATAATCAAAAAATTCCACACGCTCTAGCTTGCTACTGCCAGCGAGGACCTGTCTTTTATTTTGTTTGTCCTTACCCTTCCTAAAAATCATGTATTTTGTTTTAGTTTCATTTAACACCAGGCCTCGTTCCTCGCAAAACAGAATAAAATCATGCTGGAGACATTGGGGAGATTTTGCAATTAAAAGAGTGTCATCAGCGAGAGGAGGGCTGGAACTCTTCGGCTGCCCACCTTCGGAGCATCGCACCCGTCCCTATCTAGCCACTTTGTAATGTCATTAATAAAAAGAATAAAAAGAGTAGGGGCATGGACACATCTCTGTCTCACACCACAGTCCACAGGGAAGGTGTCCGTAACTTGGTTGTTCTCGCCCCATCTGACATGTGCTGTATTAGATGTGTGGAGTCTAATTAAAATGTCTAAAAGATTAAGTGGCATGCCTAATTCTTTGAGAACCCTCCATAGTTTTGCCCGGGGAACTAGATCAAAGGCAGACCGCAGGTCTACAAAGGCCACATAGAGTTCCCCTCCATTGATATACACTTCCTTCCAAAATAAGCATAGCAAATGGAAGGTTTGGTCCAGGGTACTAATTTTGGCTCGAAATGCTGCCTGAAGATCACTCAAGATTTCAGACTCTGTGATCCGGTCCTGGAGTCGAGCTAGTATCTGCTTGCAGAAGATCTTTTGTGAGGAGTCAATAAGACTTATCGGCCTAAAGCTTGAGGGCTGTGTTCTGTCCCCTTTTTTGTAAATCGGGACGATCTCGTCATTTTTCCATGAAATAGGTATAGGACTACCCCAAGAATGGAAATTGATAGTATGTTCATATACCGACCCCATAGGGCCACATCCTCTTATAAAGATCATTAGGGATTCGATCAGGCCCTGGCGCATGTGCTAGGGTACAAGAAGCAATAACAACTCGGGTCTCCTCTAGCGAGATGTGAAGATCAGTTACATCCAGGGCCTCATCAATCAGACTTATGTGTTGACCTACAAGTGCCTTGTCCCTAGATTCGTATAGGGTGCAAAAGTGGGGTTCCAAGGCCTCCGGTTGAACCCCAAGCATTTAGTGCATGGTGCTTACTATGCTCATTTTTCCCTCGCAGGTGACTCGACAGTCTCTAGGAAAAGGTGTGCTGAATCGACCAAAAATGAATGGGCTTTTTTATGATCCCCTACGTCACTTTTGTGCCACCGGTGCAGAACTTTTTGTGATGCACCAGGGGGTAAACAATAAGCCAAGTTGCATCATATTTCCAAAGTGACGCATCTAGGTAGATGCATCACTTTTTAAACCCCTGCGCCAGGTATAATGTATGCAGGGTGGGCGTTCTGACGCAAGGAAGCCTCATAGAAGTGACACAGTGAAATCAATGAGATTTCACTGCATCACTTCTATGACGCAAATAAGTCAATATCTTATGCCTGCCTCACAGCAGGCATAAGACTGATGCAGGCACCTTTGAAATGGGACCTGCCCATGTGAGATGACCCATTGCTGGAGTTGTGTCACTTTTCTGACGCACTCCAGGAAAGCGTCTTTTTTGCGCCTACAGATATGTCAGAAATACTGGCGTATCTGTAACTCCTTGTGACATGATGTGTCATACTGTAAATATGACGCATCCAGCATGTCGCAAGAAGGGCGCAATGAAAAGTGACGTATTGTTGTTTTCACGCAGCGATGCGTCACTTTTCATAAATGAGGCCCAAAATATTTATGAGAAAGGCGAAGTGACCTAGAATGTCAATTCAATTTCAAGTCTTTATTGCGATTATTCATCATTAAAGACAGCAAATACAATAAACTACCATTGAGAAAAACAAAGGAATAAAATTAAAAATAAGCAGTAATGGACCAGGTTCACATCATAGATTGCGGAGGTTACATACACAGTAGCAGTGTTACTAATAAATATTGGATTAAAATATCCAGTAATCATAAAATAACAATGTAATAAATATTTCATAGCTAAAATACATCAATAATAAAGCATCTATATTAACAAATGAGGCATAATTTATGTGCACGTATAATCCAAAACCAGTGGAGAAATGTTCCTACAGCAATAGTCACAGATTGTATGGTGTTGGTTTTCAGACACCGCAAAGCCTCAACACCCGTCTTTAGACCTAATGATAAACAGATTGGTTTCAACCAAACCCGCCTAGGTGTTCTATACTCAGGACAGATAAAAAGGACATGTGCAATACTTTCCCTTTGAGCAGTACAAAAAGGGCAATACGATTTAACTCCTAATCGCCATTTGGCTACAAAGCAGTTGATAGGAAGAGTTCCCACTCTAAATTGATGATATCGCTTCCTATCTTCTGCAACTGTAATACAGTCCCAATAGTTTTCAAAAAGGGGACTATCCTTTTGGTCCAAAAAAACCGAAGTCAAGGACGGACCAATACTTGAGCCAAATCTACTTTCCGCAACTACTCGCCAATATAAATCTTTTAGAAATTTTTTTGGGGGAAAAATGTGTAGTGTAGGTTTGTCCCATAAATTTGCTAGGCCCATAGCTCGATAAAGTAACCTGACCTCACTCATCCAAGCGATCTTATGCGCCTTGTCAACCCCCCTAACGTCCAGTAATGCCTGGCCATACTCAGAGAGTTCTGGGGTCACCCAGAGCCGCCTCCAGTAGGCCACTGGGCGATAACGTGCGATATCCTCTAGAAATAAAACCCCCAAATCATAATAAAGGGGTATAAAGGGGGTGGATGCTGGGAGGCCAGTTATAATACGCAGGAACTTACTTTGGGCCCGAGTTAATTGGGTAAGATTACTATGACCCCACAATTCTGCCCCATAGAGGATTGCCGAGCTTATCTTAGCATCATATATTTTGAGGGCTGGAAGAATAGGTCTAGTGTGAGACAGGTGGAGCTCTTTAGTTAATGCGCCCGTTAGTTGGGCATGGTTAGTTAAAACTTGGTCTATGTGCGGTTTCCAATTTAGCTTTGATGCAAGAGTGATACCCAGGTATGAAAAGACCTCTGTCTGATCTAACTTAACTTTATTCATAAACACGGTCCCTCTAACGTGTTTGGATTTGTGCAAGACCATGAATTTAGTTTTAGATACATTTACAATAAGCCCACGATCCTTGCAAAAAACCTCAAACACGTTAATGGCTTTTTGAAGGCCTTGTTGAGTTTTGGAAATTAATAAAGTATCGTCCGCAAACATCAACAGGGGGATCAACTTGCCATCCAACTTGGGGGCATCAGTGGGAGTATCCTTAAAATAGTTGATCACCCCATTGATGTATAAGGAAAATAAAGTCGGGGCTAGAACACACCCTTGGCGAACACCTCTGGCAATTGGAAAATTATCTGTGGTGTTACCCGATTGATTCCATCTGACTTGGGCAAAATTATCCTCATGTAATTTCATTAAAAAGTTTAAAATATCTCTAAAAACTGACCACATTATTGCTCGGGGAACTAAATCGAAAGCTGATTTAAGATCAACAAAGGCAGCAAAAATCAAGCCCTCACCCACTAAGACCCGCCAGTAGATTAACAAAAACCTAAGTACTTGGTCTATAGTGCTTGTGTGGCTGCGAAAACCGGCTTGAAGAGGTGAAAGAACTTCCTCATCTTCGATCCAACCTTGAATCTTTTGTAAAACAAGCCTAGCTATCACCTTTTGAATGCAGTCAATCAGGCTTATAGGTCTCTAGTTGCCTGGATCAGAGCGATCACCCTTCTTAAAGATCGGAATGATCTGAGCTCCCTTCCAGGTATAAGGTATGGGAGTGCCTTTGGATATACAATTAGCTAGGCACAGGATATATTGTGCCCATAGTTCCCTGTCATGCATAAACAAGTCAGCCGGGACCGAGTCTAAACCAGGCGCTCTACCTTTAGGGAGGGATTTCAACACATTATTTACCTCGTTTGGGGTGAAGACCAGAGGAGCTACGTCTTTGGTTAAGGAAATAATTGATAGGCAGCAATCCTCCGGTACTTTATTAGACGCAAACTGGGATGCATAATGAGAAACCCACAGATTGGGTGGCATAAAATTTGTAGGTTCTTCTCTCTTTGAGCCCCTCCCCCATCTGATCAGGTCCCAAAAGGAACACATTGAGCGTTCTTTACTGGCAGAATGGAGGTCCCTCCAGTATTCCTGGTGCCATGCTCGTTTAGCATCATGTTGTGCTTTTTTGTAAGATGCACAAGCATTCCTAATGGAGACAATATCTTTAGTTTTTACAGCATCTGACAGGGACCGATAAGCAATCCGACAGGATTTCCCATACCACTGATTCTCCTTTCTGGTTGGTCTATTGGGTTTAGCATGGGTCTGCTTTGTAAAGAAAACACTGAGTTGATTAAAAAAATGGGTATGAATAATATTAATGTTACCCAAATCTTCCTCCTGAGCAATATAATTTTGTAAGGCATTATTAGCCTCAATAGTTCATTTCTTAATGGTTAAAATCTGCCTCTCATTTCCCAGGCAATTGGCCCACTTAACACGCCTTGAGTCATTAGTTATGACAACTTCAGTCTTCCTAGATGGAGGCTCCTGACATTTGGTTTTGGATAATTGGAAGGAAAGTAGTAGGGGTCATGATCACTCTCTACTCTTGCCACCACTTCCATATCCTCAATTCTAGACCAGTGTTCTTTGTTAGTAAGTATATAATCAATACGACTTTTACGAAGGCCATTGTTAAACGTAAAGGCAACTTGCTTATCAGAAACTGATCTGCCATTTGTTGCACGGAGCCCGTGACCAATACAAAGAACCTTAAGCTGTAGTGCAGCCTCCGTCCACTTCTTAATTGGCGTTAGTGTCAAGTGGGGAATATTCCAGGCGTTATCCTCATCATGCGTGAGGTCAATATCATTAATGTCGAGGGGTTCGAAGCAAAAGTTAAAATCACCCGCTACTATGACATTGCCATTTCTGCAATACATGTCCAGAAGCTGATCCAACTCCTCCACAGTCCTTGATGATTTGCCCCCAGGTAGCCCTCTAGCATAAATGTTAATAACATATAGATCTTTTTGACCAGAGCACTGGACAAGTACAATCAAAATATCACTGCTTTTAGAATCCAATTGGGTCAGATTATATCTACTATCCTGTTTAATCCACATTAAGAGACCCCCCTTAGCCCTTCCATGAGAACTAGGAACAGCAGGGACAAAGAAACTAAGGTATCCCGGTCTATAGACCAAGTTGGTCGACCATGTTTCCTGCAATAGTATAAAATCCCTATTGTCAAGAAAATTTGACCAATCAATAGATCCGACCTTATTCCTAAACCCTGCCACATTCCAAGAAATTAGGGAGGAGAAGTCCTTGGGCTCATCATAACCTTGGATGGTACTTGGCAAAACTTCCTGTAAAACTTCAATGCCTAGAATGTCATAAATTGAAGGCTTTTGGAAGTAATGCATGGTTGCAAGAAAAAAACGTTGCAACTTCGCACACCCCACAGATTTAATGCATTTAATAAAAAATAGAGTTGAGTTATTGCAAAACAAATCACATACAGATTTGTGACACTTCCACATGAAACAATTAAATTAACACATAAGGGCAGATCTACAAGAAAGTGCCGCACCGCTGCACCAAAAGCCCTTTGGCTGCGCCATGCTGCGGCACTTTCAGAGCTTAGGAATGTGACATATTTACAATGAAATGTCGCATTCCTGTGCTCTACCCTGCACTAGCGCAGGCACCCTTGCACCATGGTGTAAGGATGCCTGCGCCTTGGGGAGATTGTTTTTGTGCAGGAAACCTTCCTGCACAAAAACAATCACTACAGACATTTTCCTCTTTCAATGCATGCTGTAGAATGCAGCATGCTATGAAAGAGGAAAAAAACGAGGAGAAATGAAAACATTTCTCCTTGTTGCGCCTGGCTATGCCACCTCTAGGGTGGCATAGCAAACCGATGCATTTCCAGATTTGCGATTTCTCGTAAATCTGGAAATGTGTCTGGTTCCATGGGTGTTGCGTGGGAACACCCACAGCAACACCCATTGAACACCCCTTTCACGCAAAGTGCTGCGTGTAAAGGGGCCATATTTACAAGGACAGGAAAAGCCACCCATTGTATATATGGGGCAGAAAAATGCGCTAATACTCTAACTTAAGCCTTAAGCTACTGTAAAGTAGTTTTTAGTGCAAAAAATTGACTTTTTGCCACTTACCACTTGCCAGTTCTGTGAACTTTTGCAATGCAGTTCAAAAAGAGGTGACAAATACAATTTTTTTTTTTATTCTTTATTTATTTATTTTACAAATGATAGGCCGTACGTGTATGGCTTCTTTTCCAAGATGCTGACTTCTACGAAGAACGGTGATGGATTAAACCCAGATCAGTTGACTGGGGGTGAGTGCTTGCAATGTTCAACACTCCGTCCATCATTTCCTTTGGTTTTGCTTTGTTCGCCATAAGTTGGCAGGGTATGCTCAGACGTGAGTCCCTTGCTCACTTTGCCACTGGATTCAAGCAAGCCTGGCTGAAGATGGCTGAAAATGCCAGAAACCGGTCCTAGGAAGCTTGTTTCCTGTCCAGGGAAGACATGGCTTGGCAGTTCGGGCTGGACTGTTCCCATGAGGCACAGGGTCAGACTGATTTGCATATGGCCATGTCTGAACTGGGGTGGCAGAGTGGGCTAAAGAACGGTGATGGATTAAACCCAGATCAGTTGACTGGGGGTGAGTGCTTGCAATGTTCAACACTCCGTCCATCATTTCCTTTGGTTTTGCTTTGTTCGCCATAAGTTGGCAGGGTATGCTCAGACGTGAGTCCCTTGCTCACTTTGCCTCTGGATTCAAGCAAGCCTGGCTGAAGATGGCTGAAATGCCAGAAACCGGTCCTAGGAAGCTTGTTTCCGGTCCAGGGAAGACATGGCTTGGCAGTTCGGGCTGGACTGTTCCCATGAGGCACAGGGTCAGACTGATTTGCATATGGCCATGTCTGAACTGGGGTGGCAGAGTGGGCGAAAGAACGGTGATGGATTAAACCCAGATCAGTTGACAGGGGGTGAGTGCTTGCAATGTTCAACACTCCGTCCATCATTTCCTTTGGTTTTGCCTTCTACCATGGGGCACAGCCTTTGGAATGTAGTTTATGTGGTTTTATAAAAATTTAAAAAATGAGTGAAGACGATCCTGAAGCAGCGCAGACATCTATTTTTAGGCAACAAAGGTTGGATAGCGTGTGAATTACAGCAAGCGAGAATAAATTAACTGTATGAGTGTATGCTAAAAGTCTAACTTTCAGTTACCTGTCGTCCAAGGCTCTCACGGCAGAACCGAGTCTATGCTACAACAGCAATCTGTACTTAATTAATTAACAGAACTAACTGCATGGCATTAAGTGGGCCGGGTTCCTCTGTGTCTCAGACCTGGTAGTATTTAAAAACAAATATTGAAACTGGGCCCTATATTCATATCCTTAACTGTACTGATTAAACTATGCCTGAGTGGAGATTGCAGTGTTCCGCAATGCGAAGTGACAAAAAAACTCTGCCAAGCTACGTGGAGTTCCGCGAGCGGCAGAGTGTGTTAACCTCACGCCGTTTTTGATGATTAGTAGCACTGGATGTTTGTCCTGTGCAGTAAAATCAGTGTGAATGGCATCATGCGCAGTGCAAGAGGGTGCAGCTTCTTTCTGAAGATCTATTTGAGCAGCAGCTTCCTCAACACGAACGGAAGTTCTCAATGCGAGTAGTTGCGACCATCTACAACCACCCATGTTGAGAAATATCGCTGGAAAGCAATCTAGCATTGGATTTTCCTCGCGTGCAATCACCAACTTACCATTGGCGAGTGGGGAAAAAACCTTGCAAACTCCATGAACGGAGCAGAGTTCACTGCCCAGGCCTAAACATCACACTGATAGATATCTGAAGAATGACTGTAAAAAATGTTAATTTAACCCATGTCAGTGATTTTGTTCCTGTTTATATTTCGCATATTTAACGTAACCTTGCATTGCCTAAGAGTTTTGGCTAATTCCAGGAAGTCGGGTCTTTCATTTTTTTTATTTAGCATATTACTCCTGTGTAATGCATAGTTTGAACTGAATCACCTCCATGTGTTGGACCACGAGTGAGAATTCTGGATTTGAAGCTGACGTCAGTGCAAGTTTCTTACAGTGCCTGTGAGTGGGTCAAATCTCTGTTCACAATATATTGTCATTCAATCCATGTCTGCATTGTAGAGCACGCAGAGCAGTGGTTGCATATTTCAGTTGCAATTGTGACTGTGCAAATGTTCTGTGTTTGGGGGATGATGAAGTGAAGGAGAGAAGAGGAAGTGAATTCAGGAGAGAGTGAAAAGAGGATGCTGAAAAGGATGAAGTGAGATGTAACATATGCAGATGAAGGAGATGTGGTAGGAAAAAGGGTGTACATGTCTGACACAGAGAGAACATAATGGGAGTGACTGAGATATTTTGAAGGCCACTAGCCTTTCCAGAGTCCTCAGTACTATTCAATTCACATTCTGTCCTTTTCAGTACTGAAATATTTTTAATATTAACAACAAAATCATTGTTTCAAAATTATCTTTAACAGCTAACTATCATTGATAAAGCCAAGAGTCCTGGTTAATTTTAGGTGTGTCACTTGTCGTGGTATATATCTGGATGCGACAAGAGAAACCTCAGAGAGGCACTAAAATACCATTCATGTGTCACATACCACTTTTTTCATACCACTTAAAGCCCTGATTAACTATGAGCACTTCATGTTATGCAGATTTGTAGAATGCACTACGACAGGCAGGGTATTCTGGCATTGAGCAGGTGTGAGTCTAGCTGAACCTAAGACCTAGTCGGAGTACTCACAAAAAACAAGGTCTTCAGCTTCTTGCAGAATCCAAAAAGTGAGGAAGAGGTTCATATGTGTAGTGGCAGCTGTAGGAATGATGTAGGTGAATGCTCAACTGCCAGATCGACTTTTCTGTATGTATGGGATATGTGCAAGTAGTAGTCAGAATCCTATGGGGCTATTTGCTAGTATGACGAGCGGTGTGCGACCCACTTCACATTTGTATTTAAAGCTCCCTCGAGCGATGGGCTGACGAGCCTGGATCCCGCACCCGCGTGCCGTGAGAGGTACTATACCTTATATATTTTGGCAGTCTACTTGGCACCCCGCATACATACCTGCTCCCTGCTGACGAGAGGCAATTACCTCGAAACACGTGTCCAGGGATGGCATTATAACTATATACTCGTGGCATAGGTGTACTCGCCGCTGTCACTACATTCTCCAGAATCCTATGGGGCTATTTGCTAGTATGACGAGCGGTGTGCGACCCACTTCACATTTTTACTCATATCCCGCTGTCTGTGCCTTCAAATGATAAAATTACCGTATTCTAACCCCGAATTCCTGTAATGTCTTGTATCAAGTCATTTTAGGGAGTTTAGTGGTTTTGATAAAAACTGGAATCTGAGATTCTGCTTCCTGCACCATCCTTTCCACAAATCTAATGCATTTCTGATCTTTGTAGCCATCGCTACATAATTCAGTTTAAAAAGTTCCTCATATCTGTATGTAACATATATCCCCAAATACCAAATTGGGTCTGGGGATTGGGCTTGCCGTTGCAGAAAACTTGGAAGAATTTGACTACCTGCGTTGAGTAGCAGGATTTCAGCTTTGTTAGGATTCATTTTATATCCCCCAATAGATTCAAACTGCATGAATTCTGTCAGTGTTGTCTTGATGTTATGTTCCTCTGGCCTAAGGTAAAGAATAATATCATCTGCAAACAGTTTTAATTTGGGCATCCCCTCCAGAGGCGCTTTTATCTACATATTAGCCCTAATCCTAGCAGCAAGTGGTTCTATAAAAAAAGCAAACAAAGCGGGGGATAGAGGACATCCCTGGCGAGTTCCTCTCTTTATATCCACCCTTCCTGCTAACCGAGAATTTATAAAGACTTGAGTCTGGGCCCCTTGATATAAATTCCCTAACATTTGAGTTATTTGTATTGGGAAATCCCACCCTTCTAAGAACAGCAAAGAGAGCGTCCCAATTAACAAGATCTAATGCTTTTTCAGCATCGCCCATCATTATTAAAACAGGCAGTTTGTTGGAGTAAAAAAAACAAGCGCTTGGACTAAAAACCCAGTGTTAGATGACATGTATCTTCCTGAGACAAATCCCGTCTGGTCTTTGTGTATTACTTTCTGTGCTATTGGAGAAAATCGATTTGCCCAAATTTTCATTATTATTTTATAATCAACATTCAGCAAACTAATCGGCCTGTATGAGTTGACCTTTTTAGGGCTCTTGTCCTTTTTAACAAGCTAATTATAGTAGATTCATTAAAAGTAGATGGAAACTCACCCCGACTTTCACAAAATTAAAAAGATCTACCAAAAAGGTATTAATTCCTCTGATAATACCGTATAAAACTCAGTTGGTAGGCCATCATTTCCTTAGGCCTCTCTACACTGCATTAAGGCAAGGTCACTCTTAATTTCCGTTAATGTAATTTCGGAACTTATTTCCTCTGTCTGTTCATTTGTCAGCTGCGGAAGTTTAATGCCCTCAATATATTGACTTATGGCCTTATTTGAAACCGTATATTTTGTTGCGTATAGCTTATAATAGTGCTCCAAAAAGTTTTTTGCTTATCAGTAATCAATACCCCTGACTCTGGTTCTTCCAATTCTGTTATTAGCGTGGCCTCCTGCTTAACTCTGCTCGACCAAGCGAGCAGTTTCTCCACCATCTGGCTCTCCTCATACACATGCTGCTGATATGTCCGTGAACTAGTTATTTCTTTGAGAATAAAAAATTCTCTTAGCTCCTGCTTAGCTTTATTCAATTGTTCCTCAGCTTCCAAATGCTTTCTCCTGTCGCTATTCCTCTGTATTTAAGCAGTATCAACAGCATGTTGCAATTTAGTTATTTGCAGCCTCTGCATCCTAGATTGCGAGGCTGAGAAAGCCAGCACCTGAACCCCCAATGTAGCCTTAAAAGCCCCCCAAACCGAAAACAGAGCTGCTGTACTCTTATTCTCCTGAAAGAATGTCTTTATCCATTATTTCATATCCTCTACCCATTTGGGGTTCAAAAGGAGGAGCCAATCCATCTGCCACCTGGATCTCTCTCGCCTTTCAGCCTCCACTTTAATCTCAATTATAACCAATGAATGATCTGAGAATAAATTGGCCCTGATTTCAGCGCTTATACAATTAATATAAGGAGGGATAAGAAAAAAATCAATAGAGGAAGCTGTCTGAAATCGGTGGGAGTGAATGACTTTGGTCTTATTTCTGTTGATTTCCAGCATATTTTACTGGGTGTATTTTGGAAGCATGTCTATAAGATGCTGCAGACCAGCCTTTGTTTGACTACAGAGGAATACATTGTCTGCATTAGGCCTGGGCAAAAATTTCGTTCCGTTCGCGGAAATTGCGATAATTTGACATTTTTGCGTTCCGCGGAGAGCGCGAAAATGTCAAAAATTCCGGTTTCCGCAGCTTGGCGATAATTTGTTTCTTGCTCGCGCTGTAAAATAATACATTCTCGCGCGCGCGCGATCGCCTTACCTGAATCCCTGCGTTCGCCGACAAGTTTTCTTGATCCGGTCGCGTTCTCCATGAGATGTTGTATTGTTTTTAGCCATTTGCGCTGTCTCGCGACAGTTCGCGTCCGCAGTGACGTCATGCGTCGCGCGATCACGTCTTTCTTCTCGCGATCATGCACCGCGAGAACAACTCAAAACAAGATGGCCGCGCCCGCAAGCAACCACATGGGTAAGTTGGCGACCCGCAACCATGCAGAAAATCTCGCGAACATGCCGGAAAAAAACTTCCGCATCTTCGCGATATTTCTGCTTGTTTGCGATAATTTTAAACATTCTCGCGATAATTTGCGAAGGTTAATTCGGCATTTTCCGCCCACCCCTAGTCTGCATGCAGTAGATGACTTAGTTGCAGTAGATCCAATCAAGCAGGGTGACCGTTTGTCTTATCAAGTGACCTTGTTAGATCCGCTAGGACTAGGTTGAAGAGAAATGGCGCAAAGGCACAATCCCGTTTGAGGCCTTGATAGAACCTTATATTTCTGGTGACCCAGGTACCTATTTAGAATTCTAATACAAAAGTAGTATCCCTCTTAGGAGAGCCTTGGGAATGCTCACCTTGACCAGTTTCGACTAAGTTAACCATGTAGCTAACAATTAGAAAGGGAAATTTAGGGCAGGAGTTGGGATACTGTGGTAATCAATTTATCTAAAGAGGGGATTAGATAGCACTTTTCTCTTAAATAATGGGGAAATTCCTCAAGAATCACATAAAAATAGAAACATATTTTAAAAGCAATTACTTCTTCCTAGCTATTTAAATCTGTTCATATATCTTGTAACTTGTGCCCCATCTGCCTTTTCATTCAAAATAGATAATTGTGTTTAAGACATTTAGAATGAAAGGCACACCTTGCAATGTGCTAAGCGAACATATCTCTGTACACCATCTCAGGCTTCCAAAATGTACTTACTTCTCACAAAGAATGCTACAGCGAAAACATAGGCAGCTGCAGTGCAAGCTTTCCTCAAACACTGAATTACGAATTCAGATTTGAGAGTATTATTTCAAGCTTACTTTATACACATGGAAGGAGCACAGCACAGGCGTCAGAAATTGAGCCTCAAAAAGATTCACTACTGAATTGAATTAGCTTTCCCCACGTTTTATCAATAACCCCATATTCTAAGTTCTACTTAGCAGTAAGCTCTCTAATTACGGCATTCTGATTGATTTGTGTGAGAATATGATACTATCTACCTATACCAAAAATAAAAGTCGCAAAAATTGCATTAGTTATTTCATGGAGATAAAGTGTGGGTTTTTAAAATATGGCTTTAAAAAGGCTCTTATCTGTGGTGGGGGGGGGGGTAATAAAGAACAATGAGGATATTTTAGTGAACTAGTTCTGACTTGCCTCCTAAGATTTGATTATCCCAGCAGTCACAAACATCTGTAAACCTGTTGAAAGCCAGCATTTTTCAACGTTTTTAGTTCTTTTATTTCAGTATTTAGATTCATACACTAACACTGTTCTAAGGCGTTCAGTAAATTTATCTCAGCATTACTTCATTAGGCAACAAAAATTCACAGACCTATCATCTTCAAACGTTCACATCTATTCTTTTTGCTTTACCCTCTGGTAGCTTGGCACAAAAGCAGCCAGGCTTAACTTAGAGGCAATGTCTAAAGTATTTATGCAGCATGCAAACAGTAATAAAGTGAAAACACAACACAAGAATAATCCCACACCAATTTAGAAACATAAAAAAAATATTTTCAAAAATAACACCAAAACAAAATAGATCCAACCATCTGAACCAGAGTTATGAATTTTTATATTTTTGTGTAATCTAATGCCTAAAAGATCAAAGAAAGCACCAACTGTGGACATCTGGTCGCACAAGAGCAGGGCAAAGTCAAAAGTTAAGTATGATAGTGATTTAGAGCGAGTTGAATACATGGGGTGGATCAGCATAAGTATTGGCACACCTTCAGAACAAAATTCGAAGAAAAATCCAGGATGCAGTCAAGTTCAGCAGAGCAAGCAACAGGCTAGGTCTGAGGATGGGCCCTTGACATAGCTGAACAAATCGAAGGACAAGGACTGGGTGACGTCATCATTCATAGTGGGAACAGCTCTGAGATAGAAAAGCTGGATATCCAGGATGAGGAGATATTCGTCATCAATGGGGAGCTGCTTAACGTTGAACCCGGTGAACATTTGTATCTTCTGACTAAGTCTGGGTGGTGAACTCCGCTCTGCAGAGATTTCCTCACTCCGCGTTACGCGGAGCTTGCGGAGTTCCGAAAAACTCAGCTCCGTATAGCGGAGCAGAGTTTTTTCCTCACTCGCGTTCGTCAATGTCAAGTTGGTGAGTGCTAGTAAGGAAAATCCACCTCCCAGCGAGAATTTTCCTTGTTGGCAATCGCGAAGTTGGCGAGCGCGAGCGTGGAATACTAACCTCTCGTTGAGATTTCTCAACTCAGGCGGTCAGATTTCTCATTGCAAGTGGTCGCGTATGCTTTTAATGGCTCGTGTTAAGAAACTGTCCGTTCACGTTAAGAAAGATGCCGCTCAAGTAAAAATCTACTCAAGCGGCAGAAAAGAAGCAGCACCCGCTTGCACTGTGAATGGTGCCGTTTGTAATGATTGCACACTGCAGGGAAGTACCTGGCACTGAAAATCTCCGCAACCAGCATTTATCCAATTCACTCTGCTGCTTGCGGAGCTCTGCGTAATGTGGCAGAGCTTTTTTACACTTCGCAGAGTTCCGCGAAGCAGAAGTCTGTGAACTCCACCCAGGCTTACTTATGACTTAAATAAGCGAGAGGGGTCCCACTACACCAAGGGGAACAAGACACCAACCAAAGACATATGTCAAATGAAAAAGACCCCCTTGGGTATCTTATGTAGCATACATCAATTCATTCACATTCACTCACAAGAGCCAGGTATTAGCACCAATAGGAGTCCGGAAAAGTAATATATAGAAAATAATCAATGTATTTATTATTTATATCATAGAGACGTTAAAAACATTAAAAACAATTTGTCACAAAATCCATGGGAGAGCAAAAAGATCTTCAGGGAAGTACATAGGTAACGATATGTTTTTGTATCAAAGGCACTCAAAATGCATAGACCAAGATGGAAAAGTTCATAAGTGCATATTCAGTAAGCATTTCAATTTTTTCTTTTAATTGAATCCAAAGATGTTGCCAGTGCCTTTGTGAACCTGATACTTTCTTGATGTTCAAAATCGTTGTGTGAATCCTTCCCAAAAGTCTGTACAAAAGAGCGACGCGTTTCGGTGGTATCTTATGATTCCCCACCTTCTTCAGGCTAGCAAAATGCTTGTAACAAAACTCCCACAAAGACTATATCTTGTATGGCATCCTTAAAGATGGCACATATATATCAACCGATAAGACGTGGTAAAACGTGTCGTGCCGCAACCGTAGCACTGAATTTAGACTCCAAATTTTATGAACCCACAGAGGCTATGGGACTCCTTGTGAAACCAACATGGGCCCAATAAAACGTCATATATTGTGTATGATCAATTTTTCATGCCGGTTGCCGGGACTGAAAAGCCTCACAACCTGCCTCTGTTCTCCGTCTAATGCTCCGGTAGAGCAGACCTCGTTCTAGTGCTGTTTGCAGCACGAGAAAGAGGTCTCATAAGATCATGGTATCATAAGATACCACCGAAACGCGTCGCTCTTTTGTACAGACTTTTGGGAAGGATTCACACAACGATTTTGAACATCAAGAAAGTATCAGGTTCACAAAGGCACTGGCAACATCTTTGGATTCAATTAAAAGAAAAAATTGAAATCCTTACTGAATATGCACTTATGAACTTTTCCATCTTGGTCTATGCATTTTGAGTGCCTGTGATACAAAAACATATCGTTACCTATGTACTTCCCTGAAGATCTTTTTGTTCTCCCATGGATTTTGTGACCAATTGTTTTTAATGTTTTTAACGTCTCTATGATATAAATAATAAATACATTGATTATTTTCTATATATTACTTTTCCGGACTCCTATTGGTGCTAATGTCCTGGCTCTTGTGAGTGAATGTGAATGAATTGATGTATGCTACATAATATACCCAAGGGGGTCTTTTTCATTTGACATAGTTACTTATGACTTAGACAATACTTTTACTGACACGAAACTCTAGCCGAAGAGGACTCCATGAGGCCAAATACGCCTATTGGGATTCTGCAGGATGATTGTACATTTCAAGGACAGGGAAGAATATATTTCTGCCAACATGACCTTAGATCTGGTGACTCGCTTTATAACCATGCCTTAGCCATGCCTAATCTTACAACTGTTATTGCATGAAAATAAATCCCAACCAGATTACGCTCTATTGACCTCGAATGGCCCAACATAATGAGCTTTGTATCACAATTGACTTCACACTGTAACAGGTTATGTAATGAATTGAATAGTGTGGCCCAATATGGTAAGAGGACTGGGCAAGTTGTTAAAATATGAGTAGTGTCTGTGCCTGGCCCCATCCACCAAAAACAATCAAAGATTACTCTAAAGCCCATTCTAAACAATCTATGAGGTTTATAATACGTCATACAAAACCTTGAAAGAATGAGCTTTAAAGCATGACACATTGAGTATACTTTGGGCCAGATGGATACTAAATCTAATATCATCCAAAGAGACAGCCAGGCCTAAATTCTTAGCCATTTAGTCACTAATAGATAAAAGTGCTGTTCATTAGAACTACAACTAATAAAATTCTGCTACAGGGGACTGACAGAGTGGCATATATGCATGTAACACAACGAAGCATAAATTCAATGTGACCCATAGAAACTTAGGGACCGATTACAATTGCGGAAGGACCACCACCGCCAGCCATGCGGTGGTGGTCCTTTCGCATTTCCCATGCCACGTTACGATGGCAGGGGAAATCACGTTCGGACCGTGGCAGACTCAAAGACTGTCCACTACGGAACCGCCAGAGGCAATCGTTGCAATTTCCTGGCGGAGAGATCTGCATCCATGGAATGGTGGCAGTGCCTAGCAGGCACCATCCACCAAATCACGATGCTGTCTCCAGCCAGCCTTTCCATGGCAGGTAAAGTGCTATTGAAAGGCTGGTGGAGATTGGTTACAGGGGACTGTTGCCGGCCCCCCTTGTGCTGGGGGGAAGTGTGGGTGCACTGGGGGGTACCCATGGTAGCCCCCTACATTTCAATGCACCAAGTGGCAGGCACCGTGTAGTGCTTGCCACGGAGTGCAGTGAAATGCACAACATGCTGTTTTAACATCGCAATGTTAGAATGCAAAATGCGACCGCCATGGTGGCAGTCGCATCCTGATTTGGAGTGCGGGACCGCCACTTTTATTGCAGACGGTCCCACTCAACTCCACAGTGGCGGACGGACTCCAGTCTGTCTGCCATCGTAATCGGCCCCTTAGTTAGCAGGAAGATGGGCGACAAAATCTCTAAGCTGCAAATATCGAAAAAAAGCTCTGCTCATAAATGACCCAAAAATGCTGCAATGACCAGAATAAAAGGAATACCCCACAGAAAACAATTGACTGAGCCATTTTATACCAGTCCGTTGCCAAAAATGTACTTAACCCTCATGCAGTTACAACAGGATATTAGGATTTGGACCAAAGCAGGTGTACTGATTGAAAGTCAAAATATTACAATCGTTTTAATTGAGAGCCGTATCTTGTGATAGACAAAAAGCATCTTAAACTTGGTACATTTGAAATAGACTGTATCAATCAGCCCCTGCAAAGGTGAAGGGGTACAACAAAAAATCCAACACTATGGAATAACTACAAGACAACTGCCAGTCAGAAATACCCATGACGGACAGAATCCTCCACCCAAATGAGGAAAGAAAGTACAGCCATAATGAGGGAAGGGCCATACCACCCATTGTTGTGAAGTTTCTACAAATCTATATAGGATCTGTGCATTTAGAAACATAACCTGTAAAATAGGTGTCCAGACTGATTGTAGACACCCCCACCGGTTATGTTCGCCTGTATACCAGCTAGCTCACAGTGCCACTATGAACTCCTCTTACCAAGGAGTGAATAGTTTCTGGCAACTACTGATATTGAACATGACAACCCTGACCCCTCAGGGATTGCAGAAAAAGCACCTTACTTTTCGGTCAGTCACTAGTGCTCACTTTGTCACAGAGAGATGCACAGAAGAAACAATGGAGGACATTCATAAATAAGCATTTATTGAACCAGTGGATTCTAGCGTAAAATACGTGTGCTGCAACAACCATGTGAGAGAAACAGATGTATACTGGTATAAGCACCAACAGAGTAAATAACTGGTAGAATTCTACCATAATGCTAAACCAATGGATATATGCTGCCATATAAATACATGACAGTAATAATGCGTCTTCCTATGATGCTATCCCTAACTATATGTACCTAAACATACCTAGCATGTATGTAGGTGTACAGCCTAGAATCCCCTTAGGATGGAGCCAACCACATTAGCTGATGAGGGAGAGCAAAGGACCCTGTCTTGGACTCGAGATGGACACCCCACAAGGGATGTTAGTCCTCTGCGTGCTGTGGTGTCTGCGTACAGGAACCTCAGCGTCTCTCGTCAGCATGTTAGCATGAAAGTCTTTTTCCTCTACCTGCCCCAGCAAAGATATGGTGCTTATATATCCAAAATGTACCCTCAGGGGTTCTACCTTGCTGTGTCATGTCGGTCGAGGATGACAATAGTGATGAGCCTTATACATAGTTGCTATGTAGAAAATGGTAATCCTGCTGTGATTCTGAGAATCCACATGCATAATAAATTAAGCAAATTTTTTTGAGAAAAACACACAACATTTATTCTAGTTGTTTTAGAAAAAGACAGAATTCTTCGCAGCACAAGGAGAGCCAAATGTTTATGTGTCTTGTGTGGGAGACGCAGCATTACTGCTGCTTGACTACGCAGATGACAGTCCCTGTAACACCTCACAGATCAGATCAATCGAGCAAAGATGATCTTCTTCAGTTACCACAGCCGATGCCCGGTAAGCATTTGAAACATCCAAAGCATGCGTACCTGTAGTAGAGCCAGTGTCCTATCCAACAGGAGCTGAAGCATCCTGTGCTGTCTCTAAGAATGCAGACATCATCATGGGAATACGCTGAGGACACTGCACTACGTGGGCCGTTAATGGGTCCAGCAATACATCCATGTCTGGAGGCATAACCGATGGAATTGTTCGAAAGAGGTCCAACAGCATTCTTGTCCACAGAACAAGCAGCGGAGAACAGGCAAAACACAGTCAATCCAGACTGGTAGGAATGATAGAAACCAAGACTCGCTTAGCTTCCGAAGTCGAGGTGTACCCAGATGGAGTACCATGCAGTCAGGCTAACATCTCTCCAATATCGTATTCCCCATCTCCTTGGTGACTGGGACGTCCATTGCTAAAATCAGGATACCCTCTACCAGTAGCAGGATTAGCAGAAGCACTCCAAAAATGCTTTCAAATAAGGAGTGAATAAATGCTGGAATCACTCCAAAGACCTCCTGAAAGGTGCTTAACAGTCCAGAACCTATGGTCTTAAATCAGTGTACTATACCCTTTGTATCAGACATGTTAAAGATACGCTGTACCATTTCTCCAAAATGGTAAGGGCAATTTGTTTGCACCATTGCCTGTATCTCAGCTGATGATCTTGCAACCTGAAAATCAAAAGTCTGTTGGGCTGAGGTTATGGGCACACCCTTTTGTAAAAGCATGGTTTTCAGTAGGCTCAGAGAATCAAACCATATAAAGGAAACATTCACTGAAGGCCATAATGGCGCTTCCCTGACTGGGTGGGTCGGTGGAAACAATACTTGCATGCAACAAGTAACCCTGGAACTTACTGTGACTAGATATGCAATGCCTGGAAGCATCCCACAACAACCTTGATCATTCAGCATTAAGTAACTCCCATTCAAGAGCAGCCTGAACGCTGGATTAACCATGGCAGCTGGGGATCCCTTTAAAAGACAGGATAAGTTTGCAACTGAAACATTACAGGCCCAGTGAAGCATAATATCCTGGCAAATTAGAGAGCCACTTAACGAAGTGTTGCAGTCTGTTCCGCTGAGAAACACCTCCGTGTCCCCATTCCTGCATCTAAATTTGTATGGTAATTCTCAAGATTCATGGATGAAATCCTTACTCATTGCTTCATATCTGCCTACCTGTTTTTTGTCTAGGCAATATTGAAATTGGAAACTTGTTACTGGCAATGTTATATGGCCATGAATTAACTATCCGGTGGACTGTGACTCTGCCACGGTGAAAGGTATTTGGTCTAATTTTTCAATGTGCAGCATTGTATATTTTGCATCTATTTGTGCCATTGTTGTCTGTCTTTCTGTTAGATTATAAGCAGGAAACAGAGACGTATTGTTAATATATCTGCAGGGCACGTGACCGGAGAACAAGGATTGTATTGTCCAGCTTAATAATAGAATCGATCTTAGCTGCGATTGCCCATGTTCTAGTATGGACAGATCATGTCCCATTATATATATAGCAGAAGACACAATGTTGCCCAGTATATAAATCCTCTATGTTATTATGGTCATACCATTGTCAACCACTGCCAAAGACTTTTCTAGATTAAACCTATCAATCTCACGCAATCTCTCCTCAGCTTCCAAACTTCATTGTAAATAGCATATAAGAAGCATTTGCAGCATGGCTTCCGGGGACTTGTCAAAGAATCCCTTAAATTCATGTCATCTGAGAGTAAGGACAAGTGTTGTTTCACCTGGGACAGTGTTGAGGTTCTTAGCCATCTAGGCATATTTTCCCAACACTGTATGATGTCACCATACCCAGATGTTCCTGTTGTACATAGTGTAGGTTAGGTCTATGGATACGAAACCCTTCGGTGTTACCCATGAATCTTGACTGACACTTATTTGTGTCAATAGGCCAAACTAACCATCCCTTCCATTAGGGGTCTGAAGAATTGTGTGAAACGCCATGCATGATGTTATCTAATGTATCCTCATCCTTTTCTGTATAGTTTTGCCATCCCTCAAAGTGTGAAAGCGAGGGAATAGGAGGTGTGTTCAAGTCCCTAATCTTGGCTAACCCTAAGACAGGAAGTCTATTGCACAGTGTTGTTCAGGAAGATAATCTGTTGTGGTATGAGGCATGCTCTAAATAATGCCTCAGTTACCTGAACCTGCCATTCCTTAGTCCCCCAGACTGATTTTATGTCTATAGGGTCTTTCCATAAGTTGAAACCCTGTTCAGACAGTTGGGAAATAAAGGATACAGATTATATCTGTTTCGTATTAGTAAGCATATTTTTCTTTGCAGATGTGGGTGCAAGCTTATAATATTATCAGCGTGGATCTGTTAAATCCAGAAACTGTTGTGTAAAGGTTTGCAAACTACCTTTAGGTGGTGTTGGGCAATGTTCCCATTGGTAGTATGTAAACACATTACGTTGTGTACTTACCTTATCCAGAAAATGATTGGCATAGTGTAAGTAACAGTACATGGTGTCAAAATCAGAGGTATAATCATGGATTTTGTTTTTTTAATGCAGCAGATTGTTCTAAATCAGACAGCATACTATTTACAGTTTCAAAATCCCAATCGTCAGAGAATGTACTGGAGGTGATGATATCATTCAAAGAAAATTTTAAATACATGTAGTACTTTAGTAACTTCAGTGGGACCAAATACATCATATGAAACCCTATCCCAAATTATTCCCTGAGGTATTTGAACTGCTGTACTGTTCACAAAGGACTAGTCTCTCTGTTCACGATGAGATGATGTATTTGGTTTCACTACTAAGTATACATGTGATACAGAGGAGCGTTCTGGAAGATAATGCCCATTTAGCAGCATGGAAAAGACATTCACTAAACCTATCCAAAGGACTAGGTATAGTAGACCAATTGCTACCCAGAGCTGTAGCCAGGGTGAAACTAGGTAAGTCTTTCCCAACCAAAGGTAGAAATCCAGAAGTTGTTTCCTGCAGGAAACTGGTGCTGGTGTTGGCTCAGGTTTACTTGGATACAGAGAGAAGGTATCAAAATCGATGAAATAGCCACATGCAGTTCGATCTATCTTTGGTAGCTCATCATGTTTTGTTGAACTGGCAGATGACTCCTTCTGAGGCCTATTCACATAGATGTAGGTATTAGGACGAACTGAGATCTATGTTTAATTTGTGATTTGATATTTCATTTCAAGAGGCAGAAATTCCAGTCTATTGTTGGCAACTCCGTTCCTTCGAGTTGTAGAATCTTCAAATTTTATTAGTCTTTCTGTCTAAGCTTCCTGTATGGTAGCAAGAGGAGATTGGCAGCTACCCATGAGCCCAAGCGGCCTACTATTCAGTATTAGCCACATAATGTGATTTGATCCGATCAATGGAGACAAATCTCTTTTCTTTCTTGCTGGCAGGAGGCGGAAGAAGTACTGTTCTTGTTCCTTCAACAGCCAGGACAGGGATGATGGCCCAAATTCTTAATTGCCCACGATCTTTTCTCTGACCAGATCCCCAACTTTTGGGACCCAAGCAGATCTTGCCATAACTGACTTTAATTCCCCAGTGGTGGTGTGTTTCACTTGGACAGTGCTTTGTAGTGCCCGGAATTCATTGAGTTCCTCTAAAACAGCCAAATGATAAGTTTATGTCAAATCCCTTTCCATTCGCTACTGTGCTGCCACAATCGAGGTCGGGCACCCACATTCTCATCTCAAACAGGGCCTCATAAGAAGTATGGCCTCCCACAGAGCTTCTTGGCATGTTTTTAAAGTGCCCTCTTGACCCTATATAGGTGATTGACCCAACTGCCACCCGGGCTTAATACCCTTGCTGTTAAGGATTTCTTTAAATCCCGGTTTTTCCTTTCCACAATCAAATTTCCCTTGAGATAATACAGAGAGAAGTACCGCCATGATACACCCACACTTTCCATGGCTTCCTTGTATGCCTGAGAGCTAAATGCGGGGACACGGTCAGAATGTAATATGCCAATTGTGTTTGTCCCTATAAAGATTTGCAAATCCTTTACATCAGTTTGGGCATAAGCCGAGTGCTGAGGCCAAACCCACAGGAATCTTGAGCATGAATCCACTGCCAGCAATATATACTTGTAAGCTCCATCAGATTGTAGAGGGGCGCAGTTGTCCAAGTAGACACACAAGAGAGGTATGTCTGAAATCAGTAGTGGTGTTTATGGTGGACGTGCTATGGTTGAACCCTTCATCTGCTGACAGATTTCACACTTAAGGATGAATGCATTTGTGTGTTTCGTTAAACCTGGCCACCAATAGTGTTGTTTCAGTAGTGAAACTGTCACAGTAATCCCTGAGTGTGCTGAATGCAGACCCTCTTGTGCTGCTAGAATTAAACCTAATCTGCGATCTATGTTTGGTATTACTCTATTCCCCACTCCTGGAATTTGAGCATATGGTGTATTTTGCGCATGTAGCTTGTAGGGGTACTTGAGTGGAAAACCTTTGGCAAGGCTGTGCTGTTTTTTTGCAAAGCAATGACAGCTACCATTATCTGTTTGTCTACCCTCGTGCGAGAACGAGTGATTAAAGCTACGGCAGCAGTTCGCACTGTCACCTTGGCTGCTTCATCAGCCAATGAATTCCCTTTAATGTGTATGCCAACACATTGATGACTCAGCGTATGGAGCACATGAGTCTGCTGCAAGCCTTTTTTCAGCTCTGCCACTTGTTCCCAAAGCAACTTATGCTTTATTGTGCAACCTTCTGAGTCATTCAACCCATTCTGGCCCCAATAGTGAAGATTTTCATTGGATGACTGGACACAGTAAAACAAATGACACACAATGAATGTGGAGAATTCTTAATCCGTATTTTTTAGTGCCAGTACTAGGGCTTTTAATTCTGCCACCTGAGCCATGCAATCTCCTAGAGACTGCGTCTGCGTATTGCTAGGACGGAACTTGCCATCATGCATGTGACCCTTTACAATCGCACATGTGGCGCTGTATTGCTGTTTACTTCTTACGGCAGGCTGAGCAGAACTATAAGTTCAAAAAGTACATTCATACTGTTCTAGAGATATTATTTAATTCGGGAGAGGACATTCTTGTTTGTACTGCAGAAATGCTTGTGTTTTTAATGTAGAATCAAATTTGTAGTCCACATCCATTGCAGTGAGAAAATTAGCCCATTGTATCCATCGTGGATGCAGTGCTTTTACATTTGGAATTCTTGCTTTTTTAACAGCCTCTAAGCCTGGTACCGGAGTTACGACAATTATTTATTTCCCCTGAGCCAATGCTCTTTCTCTCAGTACAGCAGTCTGAACTGCTGTCAGAATCTTTTCAGTGGATGCAATACACATCTCAGTGTTTGTGTACAAATGTGATTTGTATGCAATGGGTACAGTTTCTTCTTCATTGAAGGTGATTTAAGTGTATCCAGATTGACCCGCGATTACATGGATCACCAGATTCATCGGGTTTACACTTGTGTGTATGTGTTTGGAAGCTATTGAATCAGCTTGTAAGGAATAAAGGATGTCTGTGTGTTCCTGTGTCCAGTGTTGGACTGAGAAATCAGGCCTGATTAAGTTGTAAAAAGGTTCTACTCTATCTGTGTAATCTAAAATGTATGTTCTGCCAAAATTTAGAAATCCTAAAATGGATTGTAGGTTTTTAAAGTCTTTAGAGGTTGGAGCAGCGCACACTTTAAAAAAAAGTTAGCTTCAAGACTTTTTCCTTCACTTGAGAGCTCATATCCCAAGAATAGGGCATCAGATAAATATCATCTACCTAGGACAATGCCTTCTCATAAAAATTTTGAAGCAACTCTGTTACTCTTTCTAAGAACAGCCCGGGGGTATTCTTATACCCTTGGGGCAGTCAACAGAATTGACGCTGAGAGCCTAGGGCTGAAAATCCTGTCAAATATCTGCTTTCAGGTACTATATTTTGGCAAATTGAGATATCCAGTGTTGTTTCGTATTCTTTCCGCACAATGTTATTCATTAATGCAGCACTGCGTGCATTTTGAATTGCAAATATCTTTGTGCATGTGTTCCAATGCCTGTAGTCTAAAACTAGACGATATAAATCATCAGGTTTCATTACAGGAAACAAAGGATTATTTATGGAAGAGGTACAATCTTCTATAGCACCTTGATATTCACATTGATCTAAGATCTCTCTAACTTGTTTTTTCACGTCATGTTTTATTGGGTACTGCTCCTGTGGAGTTAGAGTAGTTTTAACTTGGATTACGTGGTCAGGTGACTCAGCATTCCACCCTACATGATGGCAGTATAGTGCAGGAGCTAATGCTACCGTCCACACCTGCGCGCATGAAGGTTTTAGTGATTCTGGGATGAGGTCAGAGAAGGCTGGTAAAATCCTTTCGGACAATCCATATCAAACTCAGGCGGCCAATCTTTCTCAGCAAAAGAATGCTGTATCCAAAGGATGGATTCTCTGAAAAGAGACCTTTAACATTCATGGGTATTTCCCCCACCATATGGACTGTTATTTCGTATAACTGGTGTGGGACACTTACTCTAGTATCAGGTGTTCCCACTGTGATATGTTCATTCAACACCGCTGTCACCAGAAATTCCATCAGGTTCTGGAAAGCTATTGTTACTTCTGCTCTGCTGTTTACATCGTCAGAGCCCATTCCCCATTCAGAAGCTAAGTCCTCAGTTGCCTGGACATTTATTACTTTAAGGCCTGCTACTTTCTACTTTTTTAAATTGTGGTTTTGTTTTTGGTTTATCTTCTTTTTTGATATTAAAGTCTGAACTG
Organism: Triturus cristatus; assembly: GCF_964204655.1. Classification (NCBI taxonomy): domain Eukaryota; kingdom Metazoa; phylum Chordata; class Amphibia; order Caudata; family Salamandridae; genus Triturus; species Triturus cristatus. Next base: position 693,174,906 of record NC_140595.1, on the reverse strand, counting down.
CGATGCATGTCCCTTGACTTTGTTTGCTCTTCTGATCTGTGTTCTGACCGTCCTTCTATCTCAGAGTTTTTTGATGAACCCTGAAGGGAACGAGAGGAACATTTCTCAGTATCCTGATACCTGTCAGGTTTGTTAGTGTAATCACAATTTCTAAGGTTATACCTCCTTTCGAAGGGCTCCTGTTGAGGAGACCCACGCCTAAACTGTGATATATTCTCTCTATTGTTTTTTCCGTTATCCCATTCTTTCTATGAAGAATCAGGTGCTTGCCTGGTATTATCCTGTTTGGAACTACCCATTACTTGTGGTTTTGTAGTTCTAGCTCCCAAATTATCTCTACCTAATTCGGCCAATGTATCCTTGATAACTTTAGGTAAATCTTGCTCCTGTTATGCAGGAGTGCATTCCTTTAGGCGTTGGCGTATAGCCACCGCTGCTGTCTCCCCTTTTATGTTTGCCAACAAAATTGATGTATACTGGTGTAAACACCAACAGAATAAATAGATGGTAGAATTCTACCATAATGTTAAACCAAAGGGTATATGCTGACATATAAATACATGACAGCAATAATGCCTACTCCTACGATGCTATCCCTAACTAGATGTACCTAAATGTACCTAGCATGTATGTAGGTGCAAAGCCAAGAATTCCCTTAGGATAAAGCCAACCCCATTACCTGATTGGTCTCGAGACAGACACCCCGCAAGGGATATCAGACAACTGCGTGCTGCAGTGTCTTCAAGCAGGAACCTCAGCCTCTCTCGTCAGCATGTCAGCATGGACGTCTTTCTCCTCTACCTGCCCCAGCAAAGATATGGTGCGTATATAACCAAAAGGTTACCCTCAGGGGTTCTACCTTGCTGTGTCATGTCGGCCGAGGATAACGATAGTGATAAACCTTATACATAGTTATTATGCAGAAGATGGTAATCCTGCTGTGATTTTAAGAATCCTTATGCATAATAAATGAGGCTAGTTTTCAGAGAAAACCACACGACATTTATGCAGCACTTAATCTAGGTAAAAGGTCAGCACCAAAAAACGTTATGTAGTGCAATGGCAGGGTAAATGTAGGTGAAAGGTTAGGAGACTACCCAGGCCTACATTGGGGTGCATTGCGAATCATAACACCATCTCACAAAGTAGCTGCAAAAAACAGTTTACCCAGCAAGGCTTTTTATAACCTCATATTAATTTCTGCCAACTGGCCTCGACCTTCTTAATAAACAGTTTAGGGAGATGTAAAGGTATTGACATAAACCAGTACAAGAAGCTTATCCCATTTACGAAGGACAGTCTTCGATTCATGTTAGCTCAGAATTAAGGTCCACAATGTTCCTAATACACTGGGACATCAGAAGCCCTAAATATATTGGTGCTTTAATGTACCAGGAATTAGAGGAGCCAGGCAATAAACTAGTGACAATCTGGGATTTACCCATGTTCATCTTCCACCCTGACACGGACCCAAAACAAGCCACCAATAAGTGCTTGAACCGAAGATGATGATACAATGGCGATATCATCAACAGATGCCATTACCTTAACAGTGAACTGACTAAGTCGCAACAGGTGGATGATATCCGTAAGCTTCCACTTCTGGAAAAATAGTTCCAAATGCAGTGCAAATAATAGTAGAGACTGCGGACTGCTCTGTCGGGAACCCCATTGAGCCATAAGGCTCGTCGATATTCTTCCCATGCTAACTTTTCTCCTAGCTCCATTTTAGGCAGTACGAGCCATGGAAGCCCAACAAGACCCTATTGTATGCTTTCTCTGCATCCAGCAGGATGATTCACAAGGGCTCCTGCTGCATTTCTGCAACATCTAAAACAGATATGAGCAGTTGTGTCCTGCTCCTGAATAAATCCATGCTGCTTAGTACCCACTAGAGTAGAAATAACTGAAGATAACCAATTTGCAAGAATGCTAGTATGGATTTTTGTATCTGTATTCATCAAAGATATATGGTGATATAATAGGCAGTTAGAAGGGTCTTTATCCTTCTTTAAAAATACCAAAATATACGCTTCTCTCCAGGATGCTTGTACAGGCAGTGAAAACGATTGAGAGTTGACGTGCTCATCAAGCCTTGGAACAATAATATCAGGAAAGGTTTTTTATAAAATTCAGTTGGAATAGAATCAGGGCTAGATGCTTTCCCTGAAGCCAGTTCAGTTTTTGCAGCAATAGCATAACGTTTAGTACATGTATGCATATTTGTTAATGAGTAACCTTTATCCCACATCTTCAGTGTCTTGCAAAAAAACTTTTGATTTTGCATTGAGAATAGTCTTAGGGGCTTATTAGGATGGCGGGCGGATGTGAAGCAGTGCTGGGACCGGCCGCCAGTGGTGCGGTGGTCCCACACCAGCAATTAGGATGCCACGGTGGCATCCCCCATCCACATCATTGTGGCGGGCGGTGCACAGTGCACCACCCGCCACAATGCTGTGGCTGTACATTGTGCATGTGCATGCACAACGTGGCAGGTACCGCGCGGTGCTTGCCACGTTGTGCATGCAAATGCAGAGGAGTATCATAGGTACCCCATGTGCACCCCCACCCCCTCCAACATCCTGGGGGCCCGCAACGGGCCCCCAACTTAGGAATCTGCTTGTTACCGCCACAGAAAGGCTGCTTCCCGCTGACATCATAATAAGGATGGCGGTGTCTAGCAGACACTGCCACCATATTCAACCCTTTTCCGCCCGGTCAACTCGTCGACCGGGCGGAAAAGCGGCAATACGATCTACCCGTCTGCCGCGGTCCTCCCAGCCATCATAATATAGCGGGGGGAAATGAGTGGCGGGCGGGGGATGATGTCGGGCGGATCACCACTGCCATGCGGGTGGTGGCGATCCGTCCGACATCATAATAGAACCCTTAAACTCTAGAGGGCATTCTGGGGCTGTACCATAAACTTCAACTTCAAGCAAGCTTTATTCGACAATTGTCATAAAAGCACAATGCATACATTAATCGTAAAAATTCATACCCTTACTTTTAAAAACTTTAAAAAAAATTCAAACATTGCACAATAAGAAAAAACTTCATAGTCTAAAAATGCAGATGCGATATTTTCATAATAAATATAATACAAACAGGGTATTTAGAAAAATCAACCACTAATCATTTTCCTCCTTAGAGCCCAAGACCACCCAAGAAACTTTGCCACTGATATGTAAACAAAAGGAATGGTACTTGTGCAGATAATTCTAGCTGCTAACACACCACTCCTAGTACCAAGTAGTTTACACATAGGTCTCAGCCATACCCTGCGCGGGGCAGAGTATGCCGGGCACTCAAATAAAATATGAATAACTGATTCCATAGGTGCTAGGCAACTAGGACAGGTGGCCATTCCGCCTTGGGACCATCTCGATGTAAATGCTCTAGTTGGTAAGCTTCCAATTCTAAGTTGAAAATAGAGCTTCCTATCAAGTGGCTTAGTTATATCATCCCAGTATGCTTCAAGGCCAATTACATCTTTAAAATCTAAGAAAATCCCTGTGAGCGAGAGTGGAGCACTTGAATGTCTTAAATGCTACCATCTCCCAATATTTATCCTTGAGGGCCCTCTTAGATGGAAAACTAGCATTAAGAGGATCCTCCCAGAGTGTTTCCATTCCCAATTCTACAAGAATGCCCCTGATGCCAGCTAACCATTTGATTTTATGAAAGATGTCATGCTTAATAATATCCATAAGGCCTGTGGCATATGTTCTTAATTCAGGGGTTAACCACAAGCACCTCCAATATCGCACCGGGCACAATTTAGCAATGTAATTAATTGGATTCATTCCTAAATCATAAAAGAGGAGACACATAGGAGTACTCTGGGGTAGATTTATAAGATTATGTAGGAACTTATTCTCAGATACAGACATTTTTGTTAAATTCTCAAAACCCCAAATCTCAGCACCGTAGAGGGCAGAACTAACCACCTTCGCATCATAGACTCGGAGGACTGGAACAATTGGCTTAGTAAATAATAATAATAATAATACAGCATTTTGTAGAGCGCGAACAGCTACCTCACAAGGAGGTGTCCCGGTGCTGAAGACCGCTGGGGAACCCGTCCTGGTTTTCCCTGTGAGATGGTCCCTTTCTGGGTGTCTCCAAGGTGAAACCAGGCATCCCTGGCATCTGTGGGGGGCCGTTGTAGAGATGAGGCAAGCTTAATGCCCAGAGTTGCCGAGTGTGTTCCTGGTTAGAGTAGGTACCGAGGCGAGAATTAACAAGTCCGTTTTTGACCCTGGTCCACAACCCTGCCGCGTCGGGAATTGAACCCTGGTCCCTGGCCGAATCTCTGCTTACGGGTCAGCCGCCTCTAACCAGTGAGCCACACCTCTCCACAAATGATTTAGCAAACTCAGAACATAAGGCTCCAGTCAATTGGCGATGTTTAAGCGTTGCCAGCTCTGTATGCTGGTTCCAAAGCAAATCATGTTGGACATTTACACCCAGATAACTAAATGCCCTCACATGGTCAAGCGGTAGGTTATTCATAAAAAGTTTTCCCTTAAAGGTTTTGTGCTGATTAAAAGACATACATTTCGATTTTAACACATTTACCTCGATGCCTTGAGTGGTACAGAATTCTTCAAAAATAACTAGTGCTCTCTGTAATCCACTTGGGGTCTTGGAAATAATTAGGGTATCATCTGCAAACATTAAAATGGGTACTTTGACACCAGCTAAAATTGGGGCATCTACATTGGCTGCGACCATTAGCTTGGCTACACCATTAATATACAATGAAAACAAAGTGGGTGCCAGGACACATCCCTGGCGTAGGAACTGGCTGGTAACATTTCCAGGGGAACCCCACCTAATCTGTGCGTAATTATGCTCATGGAGTCTCATGACCAGTGTTAAAAGGGCACAAGGCATGCCCAAGTCATGCAAACCCGACCACAATGTAGAGCGTGGAACAAGATCGAAAGCCGCCCTTAAGTCGATAAAGGCAGCATATAAACTACCCTTATCCAATTGCACTGTCTTCCAGTGCAACATTGAGAAATGTAATACTTGGTCAATGGTGCTGGTGCAAGCTCTAAATCCTGCCTGGAGGTGTGATAGGATATTCTGCTCTTGCTCCCAGTCCTGAATTTTATTTAAAATCTTTCTACCTAAAATCTTTTGCATTGAATCTATCAAGCTAATCAGGCGGTAATTACAAGGTGTCAGGAAGGCCAAACGGAAACTCTCCACGGAGGCAGAATGAAGATAAGTTCCCAATGCCCTCCTCCCAGAGCTCACTGCGTTAATACAGCTGCTCCAGGCAGGGGGAAAGGGGAATTGGACAGAGAAAGAGACACTCGAGCTGGCCTGGCTCCCTCCTAATCTTCAGCGGGATTTCAGGGAGACCTAATGCACAGAAGGAGACAAAATGCCTTTCAATACCTTCTCTACCTACTTAACATTTCTAGTTCCTCGCTCTCTCACTATCTGAGCCTTTCTCCTACCAGATCTTTTGCTTGAGTATTGCCTCTCTTTATATTGTTCGATGTAGTTCAGGTTCACGGCTTTCTATTAACCTGACTATGGTCTTAACAGATTTGACAATTGGTAACTGCTGTTTTGAGAACCTGTAGTTCTTTCTTCCGCTACAAGTCTTAACTGCTTGGAAGGATAGTTGCAGTGAAGTCTCGAGGCTCCCTTGCTCTTTAGTAAACGCGCAAAAAGGGACAGGGAAGGATAGACAGAGGAAGGGAAAGTTCAAGGAAAAGCGCTTAGGGCGGGAAGGGGAGTCAGAGCTTGAGGTGAAGCAAAGTTCTGCAGAGTGGCAAATGATCTGGACAACTGTCTCTCCGATTCTGCTACTTGAGATACTGAATGAACACTCTCACCGTGGCTGCTGCCGGTCTCAGGCGGACCCCCTGCTCAACGGTAAGCCTACCGGAGGACGAAGTTCCCTGGAAATACGGAAGTTACTCTGGAACTTTGATATCTCTTCTTCTCTCTTCCGCGACTCTGGTTCAGTTCTCCAACTGACTAATTATTTCTCTCACTCAGACTTTGAGTCTACAATCTTCTCAGAGATGTGTCTCCAACCACAGACTAATGTTCTGTGGAGACAAACTGTTTCTTCCAAATATCAAAGTTCTTTGTGAGGAGCGTGAGCTAAAGCTCCCTCACACGACTATGGTCAAATTGAAGTGCGCAGCAAGACGCGCTTCGTGAGGAGACGAAGTCTCGCGATCCCGCGAGACTTCAAACGTAATGGGCTAGTCAGGTAAACTCGGCGGCCATCTTTGAACGAGGTCCAAAGCTCTAAATACTTGTCCATAAATTGCAGAGGGAGGGCTTAACCCAAACTCGATGCAGTCCTAACGAACTGCGCGGCGTGATTGTAGCATTCAGCCCCATCCTGACACAAGGGAGGGACTTATCCCCCTTTTTGTAGACTGGTATAATTTCCGCACCGTTCCATGAGACCGGGATGGGCGCTCCTTTTGCCACTGCATTCGCTAATAACAGTATATACCTACCCCTGGACTTTTTATCATACAAAAAAGTGTCTGCTGGGACACCGTCAATACCCGGCGCCCTACCAGCAACCACAGATTCCAGTGCCAAGTTTAAGTCCCCTATGTTAAATGCCTCATTCAAAAAGGGTGTGTAGGTAGGTTGATCCCTTATACTTACTGCCTGGCTTTTTGCATATTGGGGCTTAAAATAAACCACCCAGTCATCCTGAGCAACCCAGTTATGGGGGTTTTGTGGTTTCCCACCACATCCCCACTTGATTATACCCCAAAAACACTTTGAGTTTTTAAGGACACTAGCTTTTTTAAGCTCGTGCCACCTCTGTTCATCCCATGCATGTTTTGCTTTATACATTGCATTTTTGTAGTCAATCCTTGCGCTGCGGAGCACAACTAGATCCTACTCTTATAGCCTGCCCCAAAGCAAAACGAGCTTGCCTACATTCTTTGTTATACCAGAGTGGCGAATTATTGGGCAATTCCTTACTTGGCTTATATGGTCTAACAAAGAGGCTTTTTAGTTGTTGAAAAAGCGTTTCTTGAACCCTGGTAAAAGACTCAAGGTCTGAGCTGCTACTAAGGATGGTCCCCATCTCGAGGGTTGCGTGTGCTAGCGAACTAAAAATAAAATCTACTTTCATCTGGTTATCTAACATTTGCGCCCACTTCAAATGGCGCATATCATTTGTAGGAACTATATTTGGGGGGGGGGGACGATTCGTTATACACACTTTCAGGATCGGTCAATACCCAGTAGGATAAAAACATAGGGGGTTATGATCGCTCTCCAAACGGTCAGTAACCAACATATCCTCTAGGTAGTCCCATAATCCTAGACTCACTAGAATATAATCTATTCTACTTTGGCCCAAACTGCTCTTATAGGTACTTACCCCCAACCTGTCCTGCGCAGTCCTGCCATTGGCTGCCCTAAGGCCTTTGTTTAAACAAATTGAGTTGATCTGAATAACCACCTCGGACCATCTTTTGATTGGCACAAGTTCCAATTGGAATACCCCATTGTGCATCTTCTTCCATTGCAAGGTTCCAATCGTAACTTAACAAAGGCTCGAATGTCATATTAAAATCACCAGCAACAATTATATTCGATTGCGTGGAATATCTTTCAAGAAGGTCTTCTAAGGCAGCTATTGTCTCAGATTTCCTACTCCCTGTGCTCCCAGCGTATACATTGTAAATATCCACAGGTTTAGACTGCCCTTGTTTAAGACTGATGATCTGGATATCCCTGTGATTAGATGGGAGTATCTTCACACTAATTTCCAGATTCTGCTTTATCCAGATGGTCAATCCCCCTGAGGGACGCCCTTTTGCGCCTTTCTCTGCAGGTATATTAAAACTATAATACCCTACAAGAAATTGTGGGTCGTGAAGCCATGTTTCCTGGAATATGCAAATACTGTGCAAATTAATAAAAGTGGTCCATTCCGGAATCAGTACTTTTGAATTCAATCCTGCAATATTCCAATATAGAATTGAACCTGATCTCTCTAAAATATCAGGGGATTTAAGAGTCTCAATCTCGTTAGAATCATTTGGACAGTTTCTTGGCCCGGGGAATGAAAAACCTTCCAATAACCGTGGAATTACTAAAGTGCTGGTAATATCTAAATCGGGGACCACATGTTTGCTCTGGCTTTCAGCTGCCTTACCCTGAAAAGAATTAGATAGGTCACTTGGCCCCACTAGTCAATCATTAAGCTCGAGGCCCGAACAGCTCTGACCTTTCTCAGTTAACCATTTTATCTGGCTATCGTGCCAATGTTGGGGGAGTGTGGGTCTGAGTTGAATAGCCGAGTAATCTGGGGAACAACTTCTAAACTCCAATAAGACTAGATTTTCAGCCATGACCACCTGCTTAAATGTCAGTTCAATACAATCGGTTGACTCCCCACGGTGAATAAGCCTGCGCGCCCTGGTAATATCTTCTCTGATCACAGAGCGACAGCCCCTGGTATGCCTGATCCAATGACTAGCCTTATTTGTTAAAGAATTTATTGATTCTGTGTCTTTTCCTCGGCCCAGTCTCGGGACATTCACCATATAAACTTTAGGTGCACTAGGCATCTTTACAACACACGGGTAATCTCCCCTAGCATCAGTGGCAGGTTTACTGTTAGCTTGGTTAGATACAAGCGAAGAGTTACTATGTCACTTACTTGTTGACTACCACTCATTTCGTTGGGCAATGATTTCCTAGGACCATCGCTTTTTTGGTTTGCGCTATAAGCTTTCTCGACCCCCTTTTTACGTTTGACCACTTCACTATATGGGTCGGCAGTTTTGGGCAGTCCACTATCCCTACATTTGCCATACATAATGGATTGCACTAACTCTTTTTCCAGTACTTTAAATTTGCTGCTTGATTGCTTGTTTGCTAGGCAGGTTGAACGGTGGCCTTTATCTACTAGGCTACTACTCACTACAGAGGTGAGGTTGTCAATCTTAACTTTCATACATTCAACTGCCTTACATAGTAGTTGAACCATAGAGGTCAGGTCAATCCGACCATCCACATTGTGTGGATGGAAATCAGGCGCATCACCCAATAATATCTCTTTGTCACCCCGGGGAGCATCAGACTCACGTGCGCTGGATAGAGGTAGATCATGGCCTTCCATGTGATTATCACTTACTGCATTTGCTAAAGCTTTGAATCTATTTTACATACTATAATGGGATCAACCACAAGAGGGCAGATATTTCTTGGCTCAATATTGATATTGGGGGTTACACCCTCTCCCCCTCTATGTAATGTTGGTCTGGGCCTTTGTTAAGATTGTCACCCTAATCACGAGCTACAAACATTTCGGGAACCACTGGGCCTTGTTTTTTGCCAACCCTCGATACTGTGGCTGGATTTTTACACCCTTTTTCTACCGTCTTTCTTGGAAGGGGGTTGGCTATAAGTAGGTCTCCACATTCCTCAATTAAGTCATCAATACGATTCATAACACAATTGTTCCCCGCATGTGTGGTTGGTTTCCTTCTCTTCCTTGCTTTTTTTACCTTGGTCAACACACTTAAACCCTCGTCCCCTCCCTCAATGCTCTTCCTTTTCCCCATGATATGGATCTTATTTGAGGCAACTGGGCTTTTATAGCCTGGAAGAGTCAGTGTCAATTGAGTCTCTTTAAAAAGAAAGAATAACAAAACAACAGTACCTTTAAGTCATGGAAATGGGGGTGGCCCAGCCCGGCCTTATCAGGTCACAGACGGGCAAGGATGGGCCCGCCCTTGGCCCGGGCTTCGCCCGTGCACCGCCCGCGCACGTCCCGCGCTGCGGGGCACCTGCTGCGCTTATGAGCAGCCCTGGCGCAGCCTGATGATACCAGTGGCAGTCGCCTGGGCTGGAAGCGAGGCTCCTGGGAGATGGAGTCCCAGCTTCAGCTGGATCCTTCGCTGGCCGTTCCCCACACGGCGCTTGGGAGCCTTCGCTGGCCGTTCCCCTCACGGCGAAATAGCAGGTAAGAATTGGCCCTTGGTATGGCCAGCAGATAAGAGCAAGAGATTGTGGCGGTGCGTCCCACACTGCGGGGCACCTGCTGTGCTTATGAGCAGCCCTGGCGCTGCCTGATGACACCAGTGGCAGTCGCCTGGGCTGGAAGCGAGGCTGCTGGGAGATGGAGTCCCGGCTTCAGCTGGATCCTTCGCTGGCCGTTCCCCTCACGGCAGACTAGCAGGTAAGAATTGGCCCTTGGTATGGCCAGCAGATAAGAGCAAGAGATTGTGGCGGCGCGTCCCGCACTGCGGGGCACCTGCTGCGCTTATGAGCAGCCCTGGTGCAGCCTGATGACACCAGTGGCAGTCGCCTGGGCTGGAAGCGAGGCTGCTGGGAGATGGAGTCCCGGCTTCAGCTGGATCCTTCGTTGGCCGTTCCCCTCACGGCGCTTGGGAGCCTTCGCTGGCCGTTCCCCTCACGGCCGACTAGCAGGTAAGAATTGGCCCTTGGTATGGCCAGCAGATAAGAGCAAGAGATTGTGGCGGCTGTACCATAAAGAGCTGTGCTGGCTCAGCACAGCGCAGAACCTCTGTTTTCTGTGTTTGAGGTGTCTAAAGTTCATATGTGTAGGAAAGTAGGATCTGCTGTTATGGTTACCCCCCACATTTTGCCTGGTGCTAAGTTGTTATTGACTAGTCTGACTGGGATACTGCTAATCAGGACCTCAGTCTATCTACTTTCTCCCTTAAATTGTTATGACAATTAATTAGGTTCATCCCAGATTGGATACTGGGGTACCCTTTTAAGTCTCAAGTATATATACCCAGGGCATAGGTACACCAGAGGTCCCCATGAGCTGAAGCATGTATTATGCCACCCACGGGAGACCATTCAAAATGGAACTACAGGCCTGCCATTGCAGCCTGTGTAAGCTGGTGCTAGCACCACTTACTAAAGATATTGGTTTCCTATGTCTAGGTTCACTGCACTTAAAACCTATAAGTCACCCTTATAGTAGGCCTTTGCAATCCTGAAAGCCGGGTGCATGGTTAAAAGTGTGAGGGTGCCCCTGCGCAGGACACCCCTACAGCCTACGGAATCCATTCTCCTGGGTTGTCAGTGAAGCAGCCTAATGCTAGATAGAGGGACACCGCATAATTACGTGATGACCATGTTAAAATTAGCCGCAACGAATCCTATCATGCTTGGAATCAAGCATGTTGGAATCATGGCCCCACACCGTAAACGGTGTGGGAAGTATGATTCCAAGCACTGGAAGAGCCCTCTGTTAGGCCCTCACCATTACTGATGGCAGCCTTCCAGACCCAGACAGCACAAAATGGTTGCTGCCGACCAGAGACACGATTCTGCCCTCCTGCTGCTGAGCCAAGCTCGAGCAAGCGAAGGCAGAACAATAGGCATCCTGTCAGTTCAATACGCTTTATTCTGCATGTACAACAACCATAAAAGCAATTACAAATTTGAAATACAATCCTAAAAACATTTCCAGCAGTACATAAAACAATCCAGATAAAACATGTAAATCAATAAGCAAGCATGATGCCTTTCCTCACGTCAATTGTTCTTTGAATATATGACGCAGCGTGTAAACATATTTTAGGGTCATTGAGGGTAATAAGTAATTTCATAGCAGCATGGGTTGTTCTTACATTGTATTTTTTTAAAAAGTGGCTTCAAATAAAATTGACTAAAATACAGATAACATTTGCAAAGAAGCATAAAGTACATGGTGCTTTGTTTGGATTGTCAATCACAGGGGCAGTGAGTGGTGGGACACATTTTCATAATGGGGAAAGCAACTAAGGGGAGGGCTATTCCTAGTTTCAGTATAGTCAGAACAAAGCAATGTGAGGGCTTAGTCACCAAGGACAGGTAAGCTTGAAATCCCATTCTATGTTCAATTATTTGATAAAATATAACGGTGGGTTGTTTACCAACCACTCTCATACAAGACTTTTTTTATGGGCCAAAAATATATCCTTTATCTCCTGTTTTGGTAAGGTTGTCATGTATCCAGGGTGTGCATGAATCTGAAACCTAAATAGATTGCTTTATATGAATCATTGATGTATTTTAGCCATGGGATACGTGAACTTCTATGTAAGAGTAGACAATCCTTAATAATAACTTGGGTAAATTTAGCCTCGTATTTGGCCCAGATAGATCTCCTTAACAGCAGTGGCCGCATAGCAATCAAATCACCTAAGTATTTTTTTCTTACTTCTTGGTGTATTATTTCAGTAGACGCTGATGTTGGTAAAATCAAAAGACGCTTTAGAGAGGAATTTTCTTCTTTTTGTAGGGTCTGACTACAATTATGGCCCCACAACCCTGCACCATAAAGAGCTGTGGCAACACATCTAGGATTATATATATCTACCATATCCTTAAAACAGCAATCACCTAGCTTAGTTGCATATCTAAAAATCCCATGTGCACTCTTGACCATCTTTGAATGGACATTGGTTAATTTGTGCGTCCAATTCCCGTTGCCTGAGTTATTCCCAGGTAGCAAAAGGTATTAACTGTTTCTACTGGGGTGCTGTCGATGTAAGAGGTTTTACATTTCTTAGATTTTGGGCCACACACCATTGCAAAAGTTTTAGTCTTAATAATTAGCAATTTACTACTAACAATAAAGTTCCTAAACCTGTTAATTAATCGTTGTAGGCCAACCGGGGTTCTAGAGAGCAGCACAGTGTCATCTGCATAAAGCAGGACAGGTACGGTACTGCCCGCAATTTGGGGTGCATCCGCCTCCATCGACCGAAGTGCTTTATCGACCTCATTTATAAATAGCCTAGCGGATACCTCGTTTAGCCTCAAAAGTTGGCGTGCACTCACCACGCTGCCTGTATCGCACTTTACATTATAGTATTTCATACAACCTTACAAGGAAAAAAAATATTGATTTGGGGGCTCCGAGATTAAACAACGTTGTCCATAGGATGGTGTGATCAATGAGATCAGAGGCACTACTAAGGTCTGCAAAGCATACATATAATCTCCCTTGCTTTGCACATGTGTATTTACCTATTAAAAGTTCTAAATTAATACTTGCTCTATCGTTCCTAACCCTTTCCTAAAACCATATTGCACTGGTGAGAGTATCTCATTTTGGTTGGTCCACTCTCCTAATCTCATCAATACTTTACTCACCACCTTTACTGACGAATCTAGGAGCGAGAAAGGACAATCATTTTTTGCTTCCAATTTATTGCCTCTTTTTAAAAAAGGAATGATAACTGATTGACCCCATGACAGCGGTATATACTCTGTCACTGCTAGGTTGAAAACTCTGGTAAGGATGGGCCCCCATATATCTATTGCTGCTTTATAAACATCTATTGGGACCCCATCTGGGCAAGTTGCTTTCTCACCTCTGCTCCCAGTCAATCCTGCCTGAACCTCATCAATTGTGATATTTTAAAGTATAACCGGCCACTTACTCTGCGTTGAGCTTTGTACCCTAGATGCATCAAGATCTGATGGGTAAAAAAAGACTTGAAAAATGTGTGACCCAAGCTTCGCAGTTAACATGGGATAGTAATTCAGGAAATGAGTCACACATTAACAACGGAGAGTTCATAGTTTCCCAAAATAACTTATTATTGGCTGTATCTGCTGCCATGGATAGCTTGTCCCACGCTAACTACTGCAACTCCCTTTTCCTTGTCTTAAGGACAGATTTGTAATTGAGGGGTAGAATTTTAATCAATTCGTTGTTTCTTGGTTTGTTATGTAAAACCTGTTTTAGATGGTTTAATGCCTGAGTACCAGTGTGAGCCAACCATCCTCTACATTGTCTACTTTTTTCCCTAAAGAGGGCAGTCATTATCCCTTCTATAACAGTATTTATTTTGATAAAAATTAGCTAACAACTGGGGAGGGCTAACATCCTCATTTAGGCAGTAGGAAATCTCTAAACCACATTGTGTTACAAATTCATGCAATACTTTTGTCGGTTCAACCCCCTCCCATTTGATACGTGTCCCACTCGGTCTGGTAGGGGGGATGTTAATTATAGTGTTTTGGAGTACTACAACTTTTGGGCCCCAGACAAGAGCTGACAATATAATACAGTTGTGGTCACTCAGTACTAGCTGGGTGATCCATGGGGTGGAACACATATGATTAATGTTTGTTGAAATTAACATATGATCAATAATGGATGCAGCATTTCCACCTATGAAGTAGGTATTAGACCACCACTTGTGTCATGAGCACACTGTAATAATTCAAGGTCATATTTAGCCATCAGTGTTTAAGGCTCCTCCCTAGTTATTGTGTGGGAAATGCATACAATCATTATCCTCTTCATTCTTATCCCCACAGACCTTGGTCATAGACATCGGGCATGATTGTGTTTTTAAATCACCAACCCATATGATTGAAATATTAGTGTTGATTGTGCATAGCAAGTTATTAAGCCCTTTGTCTAAGTCTAATACAATATTATTGTGGGTTGAATCAAACACATTATCTTAGAAGTTAACCACAACCACGCCATTTTTACAATGCAACCACATAATGTGAGAATGTGCTCCAATCGTAAAAACTCTTTTAACAACGGACGGTAACTTATTTGAGATCAGGGTCAAGAGCCCCCTTTTGCTCTTCCTGTGGGAGAAGGCACTACCTGTAGCCAGTACGAGGTAAACCCTTCTATGTAGACCGTGTCAGTGCACCAGGTTTCTTCCATGCAAATTATGTTGAGATCGCTAATAAAGTCTTGCCATCCTAGTGAGTGATCCTAGTGAGTCAAGTTTGCTCATTAAGCTATCGATAGTCTACATTGCAATTGTATATCCATTATCTGGTATCTTCCCTGGGTTGACACGCAGGCTCTCACACTTACTTCTTTTATCTGTGCTTATATTGGAGGACTCTATGTGTGGGCACTCAGTGTTTTTGACAGCAGATAGGTCATCATGGGGTGGGTTGTTTACAACTGATGCCCCCACATCATGATCAACTACTCCATCTCCAATGATGAGGGGCTCCTTGCTGGGGGGGATGAAAACCTTTTGTCGATCATTATCTTGTACTCAGTGCTTGGTATTCATTTGAGACTGATAATGCGTTTTGGTGACAGGTTATCAGATTTGGTGTCATACAAAAAAGGCCTCGATCCTCATCCCTATGTTGTGTTGGCCTTAGGTTCCTATAAAAGAAACCAATGGGTTGTAATTACATGTTCAGATCAAACTGTGGTGGTGGAATCGCTCTATCCAGGGTATTTCTAGCATGGCTAGGGTTTCTAAAATTAATGATTATGCAATCTCCTTTAAGAGTCTTCCGTAAGCGGCCAATCCATCCCGCTCTTCTCGTTAGGAGTATCTGATTAGCTCCTGCCACTGGGCAGCCACAATTCTTATCTAACCAGTGTATCACTCTATTCTTTAGGGTGTTATGTGTCTCCATTTGGCCTGGCAGCAGGGGGGGCACATTAACTAGGACTGCAACATGAAGGCAGCATTCAGGTGGTAAATTAATGGATACTTCTCCACCTCTCTCATAAGACATGTTGTCTCCTGTCTTGGGGTATTTTGTGATTGATTGTTCCAGGTCAGACCTATCCCCTTGAACTTGGTGGGGTTTGTTAATCAGGGCCTGTCGTCTTTGTGGAATAGAGTTTACTAACTCATTACTTCCATTGTTATGCCCTACAATTACTGTGTCTTTGGATCCACCAGCTGGTTCTCTACCTGGTTCTCTACCTGCCTCCTTAATTGTAACCTTATCTTTTGGCACAATTGCCTGGAGTGGGCACTCATTTGACCCCTCCCTTACTACATCCCTCTTTGCCCCAGAACTAGGGCTTATATTCCTTAGTAGGCCACTAATCTTAGTTACTTCACTAGACGATTCGTCAATTTTATCACGGATCAGCTTAAGCAACTCCTCGACCTTCGGTATTATAGTGGCTATGATTTTTGTAGCTTGAATATTTAGGGTAGTGCTTTGATCAATTAAGCTATTACATGCTAAGGCTTAGGGATTTGCATGAGTACTTTCTTACCGTTGTTGCTATCCACCACTACTTGACTCTTCTTACACCCTCCTTTCCTCTTCCGAGTTGGTGATCCGTCAGGTGTATATATTTGTGGGGGGGTAAATATGTATGTGGGGTTCAGGTTCGGTTATGTTTTCAGAGGTCCTAGGAGTTCCTTGATACTCGGTGTGGGCTACTTCCTTTAATTGCGCACTCCCTTCCTGTGCTAGTCTGCTACCATCCTCTGCGTGTCCTCCAACTACCATTCCAAGTCCCAGAGATAAACAGCGTTCTGTCCTGTCATATTCATCAGTGATAGCACTAACTGCTCGTACTAGGTAAGAGTCAAAAGTAGCACATGGGTTCTCAGCTGCAGATTTTTGAGGTTTGCGTTTAACCATTATGTCTTAAATAGGAGGCAGGTAAGTTCTTTAGTTTGAAATACATTAAAATATTATATAAAATATGGGGGTATAGAGTGATAGGTTTAAAGTGCAAAGTAAAAAGTACTAGAGTAGGAGGCTAGCAGGTAAGTTCTCAAATATGAGGTACTTTGAAATATTATAAAAAATTACAAAAGTGAGGGTACAAAGTGCTAGGAACAAAGAGCAATATGCTAGGTTTGAGTGAAAAGTGCTAACAAAAAAGACTGGAAAGGTTACACAATTGTTAAAAAAACAAGCCAATTTAAGTTGAACTCAAGAAAGTTTTATGAAAAAGGACACTATTTGTTAGATATGGGGGTCTCTAGTTGGCAGAGGTAGTTACCTTGTCCAAATAGGGACCCTTGCTTCTAGTCAGGGTAAGGGGGATACACACTTTGGATAACCCCTGCTCACCCCCTTGGTAGCTTGCCACGAGCAGACAGGGTTATCCCAAAGGCAATGTGTAAAGTATTTGTACCAACACTCACAGTAACACAGTGATAACACTACAAATGGACACCACACCAGTTTACAAAATAAATTATCTTTATCTAAACTTAACAAGACCAAAACGACAAAAATCCAACATACAAGTATTAAGAAAAATTACTTTCAAAAGGTTTTAGCTACTGAGGCCATAAAAAACTATGGATGCGTGATTTCTTGCAAAGTGCCTGTTGCGACAAAATTCACCAAGCCAAACAGCTGCAGTAATGAGAAGCGTTGAAAAACAAAGAGATGTGTCGTTCCTGAGTCCTTTGTGGAGGAGATGCGACAATTACGCTGTACACAGGGGAGTGATGCATCACTCCCCTCTCTGCGGGGGAAGCAATGAATCAATTTTGAGACGACTCTGAACCGTGGGTGATGCGTTGGGGTAAAAATTGCCACACAGGAGTGTTGCTTCAGTCAAACTGCTGCAAGAAGAGCGATGCGTCAATTTTCTTGTTGTTGCATTACTTTCCAGCTCCCAGTAGCAGAAACAACCTCCTGAGGCCACACACTGCCACAGGCACTCCTGGCAGGTCAGAACTCCCAGCAAGGAAGTTTAGGGGAGAAAGGGGTGAAGTCTTTGTGTGCCTAAGACTTCAAAACAGGAGGCAAGATTTACTCAAGCCCTTAGAGACTTTCCTCAAGCAGGGGACGCAGCACACAACAAAGTCCTTCTCCTTTCCTTGGCAGAAACAGCAACTTCAGGTCAACCCAAGTCACACAGCAAGGGCAGTACTACTCCTCGGTTTCTCCAGCTCTTCTACTTGGCAAAGGTTCCTCTTGATTCCAGTAGTAGTCTAAAGTTCAGGGTTTTTAGTTCTAATACTTATACCCCAAAATGTCTTTGTTCTCTTTGTACAGTGGTATCTGAGCCCAGTCCAAACCAGTTCTGTCCTCGCTGGTGCAACTGCCCAGCAGGAGGTGGACACAGCATTGTGTAAGGCAGACACGCCCTATTCAGGTGCAAGGGAAATCTCCTCCCACCACTCTAAATGCAACCCTGACCTATTCAGGTCCTAGTGAGAACTCTTCCCCTACTCTGAAAGCAGTGCAGGTCTATTAAGCCCAGCCTTGACTCATTCAAGAAAGGCAGGACACGCATCAACCCCCCCACCGGTGTCTGTCTGAGAGAATGCACCTCCCCAGCCCCTGTCACTCCAAAACCAGACAGTCAATACACAAACAGGCAGAGGCACACAGAATGGTTAAACAAGAACATGCATACTTTTTAAAAGAAAAATAGATGGACAGAATGTCATACATTCACCCCAGTACAGAGATCTGTGCCTAAATCCATTGTTTTTTTGCTCACCATGCCATTCCAGTTTGGACCCAGCTATATGCAAATCAGTCTTGACCCTGCGCCCAATGGGAACAGTCCAGCCCACACTGCCAGGCCAGGTCCTCACTGGACTGGAAACAAGCAACCTAGGACCGGTTTCGGGCTTTCAGCCCTCATCAGCCAGGATAGCTTGACTCCAGTGGCATGGAGAGCATGGGACCCACGTCTGGGCATACCCGTCCCACTCGGGGTGACAAATGCAAAAAGAACAATTGATGGACAGAATGCAGAACGATGTCATACATCCACCCCAGTACAGAAATCTGGGCCTAAATCCGGTTTTTTTGCTCACCATGCCATTCCAGTTTGGACCCAGCCGTATGCAAATCAGTCTTGATCCTGCGCCCAATGGGAACAGTCCAGCCCGAACTGCCAGGCCATGTCCTCACTGGACTGGAAACTAGCACCCTAGGACCGGTTTTGGACTTTCAACCCACATCAGCCAGGTTAGCTTGACTCCAGTGGCATGAAGAGCACGGGACCCATGTCTGGGTATACCTGTCCCACTCGGGGTGACAAATGCAAAAAGAACAATTGACAGACAGAATGCAGAACAATGTCATACATTCACCCCAGTACAGAGATCTGGGCCTAAATCCATAGTTTTTTTGCTCAACATGCCATTCCAGTTTGGACCCAGCCATATTAGTCTTGACCCTGCGCCCAATGGGAACAGTCCAGCCCGAACTGCCAGGCCAGGTCCTTCCTGGACTGGGAACAAGCATCCTAGGACCAGTTTCGGGCTTTCAGCCCTCATCAGCCATGATAGCTCGATTCCAGTGGCACAGTGAGCCCGGACCCATGTCTGGGCATACCCGGCGCACTTAGGGCGAGAAAGCAAAAGACACACAATTGATGGAAACCGGTCCTAGGATGCTTGTTTCCGGTCAAGGAAGGACCTGGCTTGGCAGTTTGGGCTGGACTGTTCCCATGAGGCACAGGTTCAAGACTGATTTGCATATGGCCAGGTCTAAACTGGGGTGGCATGGTGGGCAAAAAAATCACTGGATTTAACCCAGATTTCTTCACTGTGAGTGGATGCTTTGATTTGTTCTGCATTTCAGTCTTTTGCTTTCTCGCCCTAAGTGCACCAGGTATGTCCAGACGTGGGCCCTGGGCTCACTGTGCCACTGGAATCAAGCTCTCCTGGCTGATGAGGGGTAAACCCCCAAAACCTGTCCTAGGATGCTTGTTTCTGGTCCAGGGAGGACCTGGCTTAGCAGTTCGGGCTGGACTGTTCCCATGAGGCACAGGTTCAAGACTGATTTGCATATGGCCAGGTCTAAACTGGGGTGGCATGGTGAGCAAAAGAACGATGGATTTAACCCAGATCTCTTGACTGGGGGTGAATGTTTTGATTTGTTCTGCATTCCGTTCATCAATTGTGTGTCTTTTACTTTCTAAATGTAGCATTTTCAAACACACAATTTAAAAACCATCTTTAGTAAAAGATGTGTTATTAAATTCTAAGGTTAGAGAGATATACTTATAGCATTTTACAAAGCATTCTGTCCTATGGGGCAAGATAGCCTTTCAATAGTGAAAAACGAAATTGACAGTATTTAACTATGAGGACATGTTACGCACAACCGTACCTGTCCTACCTTTCACATACACTGCACCCTGCCCAGGGGTGTACCTTGAACCTACCATAGGGGTGTCCTATATGTGAGAAAAGGGAAGGTTAGGGCCTGCAAGGGTTTTTGTGTACCTCCAGGCGCAGTGCGGCAAGCGTGTTGGTGGCTCAAGAGCTGCAAGGAATGCTGGGTGTTGTGGTCCCCCCAGTTGTGGTAATGCGGTTTCTCTCTCCCCTGTCGCAGGGAGGTGTGACCACCTCCAAGACAGGATTTAGTGTATTGGAACCGGGTGGGTGCACTTGCCAGCACCACTGAGTCTGCATGAGGAGCACATTTGGTGCCTCCTTGCAAAGTCCAGTTCAAACCAGCTCTGGGAGCCGTTGGCTCGAGCTCTGGTGTGAAACTGGACAAAGGACATGGGAGTAACCTCCCCCCTGTCCAGATCCTCAACCTGGGAGGGTTCCCTGAATTGTCCCAAACCTTTCCTTAGGGTACTTAAGGGCTTACCTGTTAGTGGGTCCCTAGATTCGTCGTGGGACAAGGTTCAAATCAGACACCACTTCTTCTTCTACCGTCCGTGCACTCTAGATTTTGCTGGACTTCTTTGGTCTCAACTTCATCTCTCTTTCAGTCTGCAGCACATATGTACCTGTGCACCATACATGAACCTTCCAATGCATGTGGGCATCCAAAACACCTGATGGAATCTCTCTTGAACTGAAGGAGTCCCTTTCCTGCATTTGCAGGCACTGCAACTAAGCTGACCGGTCTGATGATCCTGAGCTTCTACGGACTCCGAAAGGTTCTGCAACACAGGTGGTAGTTCTAAACAGCTCTCGAGGCCTGCCCTACCTTCTCACCAAGTTTGAGGCTAGTATCCCCTGGTGGAGCTGCAGGAACAGAACTCCTGTGCACCACGTCAACTTGCAGTTGCAAAGGCTTGTTGGCTTCCATCCACCAATATCTTCAGGCTCCAAATAACCCCAATCTCAAGCACCTCCAGTGACCAAAGTCTTTATCCACATTGCATTGTTTACACCCTGGCCTGCATATGTTGGTGAGCTGCTCAAGGTCCTCTTTTGACTCCAGTGCCTCCAGCCTGTAGGCCCTGCTGAGGGTCACCTTTGTTTCTTTTAGGCTCCCCTGATTGCTCTGGGTCTGCCCTGACTCCCCTGCTTGTGATTAGTCCCCTGGACCTTGCTGGTCCCAACAAAACACCTTCTTAAACTTCTGCCTTAGTTACATTTGACAAGGCTTGTTGGTGCTCCCGCCGGACACCGACCCCTTAGCACTCGACATCCGACATGGGACAGCTCGTGCACGGCTCCTGGTCTTCTTCAGCATCGCCTGGTCCTCACAGCTGCAGAGTGAGGGTCATTGTCATCTCTCTTGCATCACATGACATTGGAGGGCATTTGTCTTTCAAGTCTCCTGATCACTCCTGAGTGACATAAACTCCAAAGCAATAAAGTTATGTTTATAGACTCTAAACCATTAGATTATACCTCTACCTTTCCTTATCTAGGAATTCTGTTTGACTGTTCAGGTCAGTGGAACTCAGCAGTTAAGGTGAGGAATATGTTATTTACTAAGTCTATAATGGCCCTTAAACTTTTCAGCAAAAAGATGGGCAAGAAACCAGTTAATGTGTTACTGTGCATTTATAAATCTAGTTGCGTGGCAGTGGCAACTTATGGTGTGGGAATCTGGGGCATCTCAAATGTAACTAGTTTACAGTTAACAGAGAACAGTTTTTTGAAATTTCTCTTAACCACGCCAGAGAGTACCTCAACTTATAATGTCCATGCTCGGTATATTATATATATATTATATATATTGAGGACATTATTAGAATCCAGCCAGTCCTTTTGTGGTATAGGGTATGGACCGTAAATGAGTGCCATTTGAATCGTCTTATATTGAGGGACGTTTTCAAATTGGAGGGTGTGTACCGAGTGAAATGGCTGAAGTACATTAAAAGTTTCTGTGATCTTATTAACCATCCAGAATTTTATTTTGACCCTGAGTCTATGGTAAAGATCACTAGAAAAGATCTGAAAAATCTTTGTATTTTGTGCCTTGTGAAATTAAGAGAATACACTGAACTGCCAAAAAAAAAACTGTGATGTCCCATCAACTGACTTTAACCTCGCAGGCTCTTCAACCATATTTAACCCTGAGGCTGACGGTTCATGAAAAGTTTTTATTGATACGCTTTAGACTCGGGTTTCTTTTTAGGTCTGTGAGTTTTCCCGTTAGCAATGACTGGTCAGTTGGAATAAGCAAATGCCCATGTGATAATATATCCATTCAATCGGATATTCATATTTTATTCTTCTGTAAATATTATATTTTACCCAGGTAAAGGTGGATCAAACCAATTTTAAAGTATTTGAAACTCAGACAGTGCTGACCTGCTTTTCTGCTTATTAGGAAACTTGAAGATATATTTACGGTGGCATCCGTCTCTGTATTCCTTAGAAAATGTTTTTTATCTAAGAAAATCAATTATTCCTTAATGTTTTGAGCCCATGTATTTTTAAAATATGTATTTTTAAAATTTATATTTATTTTACATACTTGAAATCGTCTGGAATGTGTAATAATATGGTACTTTTAGTGTTATCATTGTTTTATAACCAAATAAAGTCTTTTGATGATGAGGACATAGACTCAATCCCCTATGCTTGCGTAGGACACTTTCTCCTTCTTCAGCAACAGCACTTTCCTGAAGTTCTCCATTGGGTTCTACAGCAGTTTCCGACACCACTTCACACCTATGCACCCGGCTTCCATGGTGCAGATAACGTGGGTAGTAGGGTATCCATGGGTGGGGTGGCTCTCCAATCTTCTGTCTTCCACGAGTTTTCTTCAGGGTCCGCTGGGAAGGGTCCTTAATCTTTAAAAATCCAGTGCAATTTACAAGTTGACTTGCTCTGAGCACCCAGTCATGCCTCCTCACTGCACACACTCTCCGTGGGGTTCCTAGTCACTCACCTTGGTTGGTTCTTTGTGTCCCCAGCAATTCTACGTCCTCACAACATTGTCGTGACCTGAGTCGTGGTTCTTATACCACTTTCTTATTACATGGTTTGGTCCCACCTGGGGTCCACTGTGTATTCTGTGCTATTTACTTCATTTCTTTGCAAAGTATTGTGTGCATCGTGCATATCTCCCGGTAGGAAATATTTGTATGTGTTAGAGAGTATTATATAATAAATGCATATTTTTATAAATACATTGTGTGGTTGTTTTTCACTTAGTCTATATATATTTAAGATTGCAGTCTGGTTAAAAAAAAAAGCTGCTTACACTCCTTCTGGACTGAGCCTGAAGGCCAGTTAGAGAGCTTCCTAAGGTTGTCTAAGACCTCATAAATCACCATAAGGGTTTTCTGGACTGGTGCAGGGTGCCCACTTACATAAGTGGACATCATATACCAGACCAGCTTCTCACAATATGTATAATGGAATTTCTGGGAGTATGATCTTTCGACAGCACTAGTCATAAACCGAGGGAGGCAATTTGGCTCACTGTTTCTGGCTTTTGCACTCAGAATAATGCATGAAATACAGAAATTAATGCATGGAGGTGCCGCTCGCGCTGTGTGTGAATTGCTGCTCTGCTCACTCGTGGACGCATTGGGGGCTAGTACTGCTGCGGAGCATCTTCATTAGCATATCCTGAGACCTGGGAGCACATCGGCTCGGTCACCTCGGCAGGGGGAGAGCCTGGACTACAATCTGCCGTGGGAGCGGGACTGCGAGGTCCAGAAGTGCTAGCGCCGTCCACCGCGCGCACCTGGTTCCTCTTCCCGCCCCCTTCTCTCCTCCTCTATTTCAACCACGCCTGGAACGCGTACGCGGGACGCGCGCGGACGAAGAAGCGGGCGAAGACCGGGCCAAGAGCCGGCCCGTTTGTGCCCGTTCGTGACCGGTAGTGACCGGACCGGGCTACCCCCCTGTACCCCCCTGAATCCTCCTGCTGCCTGATTTCCTGTGGATCATGGTCGGACGCGAAACCAGGAGCAAATCCCTGTTGGCTGGAGGATCACAATCTGCCGCAGGAGGTATGGAGAAGTTTCTTACTAGGGCTAACAATATTATTGACAAAGAAATTGTCACACTGGAGAAACGATTGTCCAAGGAACTAATGTCTTTCAAACGTTCCAGTATGGGCCCTTTTGCTAATGCTAAAACCCCTGAAAGACCTACTGACTGCTTGCCTGTGGTGGATGCCCAACTTTTACTTTCCGATTCTGCCCCCCAGCTAAGTGTAGACTCTGTTGTTATATCTAATCCCTCCATCGTCATTGCTGATTCTAGCCATGTCTCCGATTGTGCAAATGTTTCTCTTATCTCTGTAAATAATGGAAATTCTACCCTTCTTACAACTCAGGGGGGAATAGAAGGGGCTATTAAGAAACGGAAGAGTCAGTATTACAATAAAAGTAAAAATAACGGGAGGGCATCTAAAACAGCTAGAATAGATGGAGTATCTGCATTGTTGAATTCCGAAGGTGGAGGGAGTTTACCTAGTAACGATATCTCCATGGATAAAATAGCAACCCTACTAAAATCGATTATTTTTCCTTTAGAGGCCAAACTAGATAGGCTTGATTTTAGAATGTCTAATATAGAGAAATCAACCGCTATACTTTTAGCTAACTCCTCCAAGCCTAATAGTTCTGGTCTCCCTCCTAGCATGCCTGCCCCCCAAATTATCCCTCCTACTACTGTGCCCCAAATTCCTGTTTCAACGTCCACAAGCATCCAACATGATCCCCAAGTTCCTAGCTCTGTTAGCCTAGTTGCCTCTCAGAATATCCAAGCACCCCCCCCAGGTTCGCATATCCCACCCGCACCTTTGTCTATCGTTACCCAAGGGCCCCCACCCGAAGACCTCAAAACTCCAAGAACTAGACGGCCTGACCTACCACCGGAGGCCAACCGGTTCATGGTAATTCTGGCAGGAGCACCTCCATTAGATAGGGGGGAAACCGAAACTTTTAACTCCCTTAAAAACCAAGTCATAAAATGGCTTAATTGGAACCGACCCTTACCGGCACACCTGCACAATGAAGTCATCATGGTGAGGAGGGTACCATGGATTGGTAAAACTCCCAAATCCATTAAGGGAGACTGTATCACTGTCAGTTTTAGAGACCCACGTACTGTGTCTTACATATGTGCGGGTGTTAATAGGTCATTAGATTCCTCTATCCAGACTCTCCCTGTCTCCTTTTTCTTCCCCCCACCCATTAACCCCATGTACTATGATGAAAGCAATGAATGGACTATGGTTGAACGTAGGGGAAGGCCTTTTCGCCCAAGTTACCCCAGATTGCCCCCATTTCAGCCCCCGCAGATCACCTTCTGGGATAATAATCGATATAGTTGTCTCGATGGGCTAGAGGGAGTCGACTGACTACCCAGTGCTCCCACCACTGTTCCCCCTCTACCCATCGAGACTAATCCTGCCGATAGCGGGGCTACTGTGGAGTATTATACCTTACCAGTAACGGTTGGCAAAATAACTTCTGATCTACTCGATCTGACCCCCTTAACTCTCGATAAACCAACTGAAGTCCACCTTTCACCACTCGATGAGGCTATTGCTGATAGGGGATGTACAATGATTTCTCCCTTGGAAGAGATATCTACCCCAAGTGATCAAGGGTATTCCATGGTGAGCTGGAATATAGCTGGCTGGCGTCAGAGAGCTTCGGCTCTAGGGTGGAGGGAACTTATCCTTGGGTTTGATATTCTATGTTTACAGGAAACATGGTCCACTTTAGACATTCATTTTGATGGTTTTGTTTCTTATAACTGTGTTGCCCAGGAATCTGCTATGGGGAGGGCTAAAGGGGGTCTGCTTGTTCTTATATCAGTTGATCTCCCGATAACTGTAGGTTCGTATTCTACTGTTGGCACACATTCACAAATCCTGGAATTACAATCCAAAAAGGGTAGGAACACTTTACTGATCAATCATTACAATAACACATTTGATCCGACCAGCACCCTGGTTGTGGACGAACTGGAAGCCTTCCTAAATATAATCTGTAATAAATCCCACACATCTTATGACATCATATGGGGAGGGGATTTCAATATCAGAACGTGCCTGCACTCTCAAACCCCAGTTTGTGGGTTTGATGGGGATTCGGGGGAGTATTTAGCACATTTTCAACACACCCCATATGGGACTTCCCTTAATGGTCTTCTGTTAAAATTTGATTTAGTTATTCACCAACCAGCTCTTGATAAAAAGGGCAACATTGTTCCAACGTTCAAAGGGAGGGATACTGAGTCGGTTATTGACCATTTGTTGATTTCAACCCATTTGATGCCATTCTGCACAGTGCCAATAATTAAGGACTATTGTCTGAGCGATCATAATGCCCTAACTATGTCTATTCTTATCTGGGGCCCCAGAATTACGCCTACAGGCAGGGTTGTTGACAATATTGTCCCAAGTAGGCCTAATGGAACCCGGATAAAGTGGTGCACAGAAAAATCAGAAAAACTACATAGTGCAGTTGTGGTAGGTGGTTCCAGGCAGATATTTCGCTGTCTGGAAGTCAATGCCCTCCCTAAGGGTATTATAGCGGATTTTGAGGATCTAGGCACTATTATTAATAGAATTTTTACTAACAATAAGATGAATTCTAGACGGGATAAGGTTGGCTGGTTCGACCAAGCCTGTACAACAGCGCTAAAAACCCTTAAGCAAGCACTATCCAATCTTCCAAGAGACAGGGAAGTGATTAAAACCTTGCGGTCCAATTATAACATTGAACTTAAACGCAGGAAAAACGAACTCCGGGAACAAGCCTGGGACAATCTGGATTGTGCCGCAGCTCTCCGGGATTGTAAATTGTTTTGGAGTACGATTAATGCCCCATTCCTCCAGAAAGAAGATTTCCCAGTACTTACCTCATTAGTAAGCGAAGATAGCTGGGTCCGATATTTTTCAGGAATATTTGACCCCCCTGGGAGTCTTATGATAAAATCTGTATGAATCCCCAGCTGACCCCGCAGACTTTGGGAATCACCATCCGAGAAGTAGTCACGGCAATTAATTCTAGTAAAGGAGGTAAAGCCCCGGGACCTGACGGGGTCCCGATAGATCTTTACAAACATGATCTGGCCCTTTGGAGCCCCCTATTGACCCAGGTCTTTAATGCTGCCACTGATCTCTCCACCCCGGCAACCTGGAGTGAATCCGTTATTATCCCGATTTATAAGAAGGGAGATAGAGGGGAGGCCAAAAACTACCGTCCCATCTCCCTTTTAGACTCCTCCCTTAAAATCATGAGCCGGGTACTACTACTACGCCTGGAGGAGTGGGCGACCAATAACAATATCCTGGCACAATCCCAATATGGCTTTAGAAAGGGTTTGGGGACCATTGACCAGTGCATTAACCTCAACCTTTTAATAGGTAAATATACCAAGGTCAAATCGGGCTCCTTATTTCTTTGCTTTGCGGACCTCTCTAGTGCCTTCGACCTGGTGAACCATTCCCTGTTGTGGACAACCCTTCTCGATATGGGAGCTCCCCCAGCCATTATCCATTTCTTAGCTAGGTTATATTCCAACCTTACCACTCAGATACGATATGGACCAGCAGGAGAGTGTACGAGAAAGATTATGGTAAAATCAGGCATTAGGCAGGGGTGCGTATTGGCCCCCTTGCTTTTCTCCCTTTTTATTAATTCTATGGAACAAGAATTAAAACAGGTCCAAGCAGATGCACCACAAGCAGGTGGCCTACCAATTCCAGTGTTGTTATATGCGGACGACACCGTTTTATTATCTAGAACCCCAATCGGCCTACAGCGGCTAATGAACTGTTTTTATGATTTTATCCAGGGCAAGAAACTCAAAATTAACAATTCTAAAACATTCATTATGGTCTGTGGCAAAAAGGTGAATCACCCCAAGTCTTTCTATTTTAAAGATAACAGAATTGAGGTTGTAGATAACTTCTGTTATCTGGGCATTACTTTTAACAGTCGGGGCTCATGGACACCTGAACACATTAACATAAAAGCCAGGTTGGGGAAGGCTACACTAGGTGTCTTCCGATTTGCCAACAAACTGGGTAGCCGACGGATTCCAGCAATGCTAAATATTTATAGACACAGATGTTCATCAATAGCACTTTATGGTTCAGGGGTATGGGGGTACGGATGTAACGAAGACTTACAAATTCTGGAAAATTTGTTTTTGAAACGGCTACTTTGTTTACCCTCATCGGCATCTAACTACCTGGTCCACGAGGAACTAAGGTTGGACCATATAGCCGATTTAATCGAATTGAGACCCCTCCTGGTATGGAGGTCTATTTGGCTGAAGGACGAAACAAGTTTCACAAAGAGCATTATCAAAGATTGTCTGTCTTTGGATAATTTCAAGAATATACCATTAATAAAGTATGTGACCACTACTTTTAGAGAACTCTTTGATTTGGATGTACGCAAAGATCCCGAGATTGTAACCACTTTATCCAAAAAGGAGGTGAAAGAGGAATTTATGAGGGTAAAATTCGTTAAACGGAAAGCAGACATAAGTCACTACTCAACCCATGCTTTCTATTCCTCTAATGCAAACGAGGGTCCTGGTTTGCCTATCTATCTCAAAATAATCTACAGGCAATCTCACCAATTCGTCCTATCCAGACTTAGACTTGGTATTGTCCACAACCTTGTGGCCTTTCCAAAAATGAAATATTATACAACATCTGCCTGTCCATGTGATGAACTAACCAAGCAAAGTACCCTTCATTTTATGTTAATCTGCCCCCTTTATAAAGCCCTACGTATTGTTTACTTGAAACCGTTATTTAAAAAATATTCCGTGTCTTCTACTTCAAATGCCATGAAATTGTTATTTTCACTTGCTAGCCCGGATTTGTGTTTTTTTATAGCAACTTTTATCCTGAAATCTGTTGCTGCAAGAAAAAGTATGGTTCTTTAGCTATTTCTTTTTTTTTTTTTTTTTTTTTTTTTTTTGTACTGCTGACTTCTGTATGCCCTGAAAACAACCCATGATGATATGTACTTTCCCTGTGTAATGTCACATGTATGATTTTATCTGTGTACTTTTATGACGTTTTTTAAACTGTCGAATAAAGTTTATGACTATGACTATGCATGGAGAAATTGCAAGTTATGATCCAGTTTTGTGCTCTGGAATTCTCTCCCTGTTTCTTTAAAATCTCAATCTATTTTCACACAGTTTCGTAAGGGCCTGAAAACTTGGCTCTTTCCTCAGTAGATAGTTATCTCAGTTGGGTCTTTTTCATCTTTGGCGCCGGGAGACCCCATGGTGGGTAGCTGTGCGCCTTATAAATTTATTTACAATACAATACAATTGCACTAACATGGAAGGGGTCTGTGTGTGTCTATTTCCAGTCTACAGCGCATGCATTATTAACTCATGAAAATCATATTCTGCTGACAGATAAGCTTGGGGCACACACAAGGAGATGATGGACTGAGCACTGAAACTTTTCAGACACTCACCACTAGTCACAGATCTGGGTTTAATCCATCATTGTTCTTTAGCTCACTTCGCCACCCCAGTTCAGACCCAGCCATATACAAATCAGTCTTGACCCGGTGCCTCATGGGAACAGTCTAGCAGGAACTGCCAAGCCAAATCTTCCATGGACCCGAAACAAGCATTCCTGGGACCAGTTTTGGAGCAACACCCCTCATCAGCCAGGTTATCTTGAATCCAGTGGTAAAGTGAGCACGGGAACTACGTCTGGGCATACATTGCCAACTTAGGGTAAACAAAGTAAACACAAGGAGATGATGGACAGAGCGCTAAACGTTTTCAGACACTCAACCCCAGTCACAGATCTAGGTTCAATCCATCATTGTTCTTTAGCTCACCTTGCCACCTCAGTTCGGACCCAGCCATATGCAAGTTAGTATTGACCCTGTGCCTTAGTGGAACAGTCCAACCCGAACTGCCAAGCCAGGTCTTCCCTGGACCGGAAACAAGCATCCTGGGACGGGTTTCGGGGCAACACCCATCATCAGCCAGGCTAGCTTGAATCCAGTGCCAAAGTGAGCAAGAGACCCACGCCTGGCCATACCCTGCCAACTTAAGGTGAACAAAGCAAACACAAGGAGATGATGGACGATGCACTGAGACTCTTCAGACACTCACCCCCAGTCACAGATCTGGATTTAATCCATCATCGTTCTTTAGCTCACTTCCCCACCCCAGCTCAGAACCAGCCAACATGCTAATTAGTCTTTACCCTGTGCCTTATTGGAACAGTCCAACCCGAACTGCCAAGCCAGGTCTTTCCTGGACCGGGAATAAGCATCCTGGGACTGGTTGCGGGGCAACACCCCTCATTAGCCAGGTTAGCTTGAATCCAGTGGTAAAGTGAGCAAGGGACCCACGTCTGGCATACCCTGCAAAGTTATGGCAAACAAAGCAAACACAAGTATGATAGATGAGCTTGGAAACACAGAACTCTAATTATCTCTGTGTGTTACAGAGCTCTGCTGCCTGCAGTACATGAAACACAACAAGTACTCCTGGGGTTCGTGGATGAAATCTGCGTATTTTTATATGATGGTCCCTAATGGGGTGTTAGAGGTAAGTCCTATCTTGAAGAGATACCCTAGGGAGTGGGGAAGGAAACAATTCCTTCTGTTTTAATTACCCACACACACCCTAGTGGTGTCATGCTTCATCATTGGGTCTCCCTAACCCCTATAAGTCGGGTGGGCTTGATCGTATTGCAGGGAGCTCTTAGTGAGAAAATGACCAGAGGGCGTTAAAGATTAAAAAAACATAAACAGGTCCCAGTATCCCTTTATTCTTGGATCTGTTGTGGTTAATAATACATAAAAACGTGGTCAATTGGAGTATTAATGGTCCTATGACCCTAAAGCCAACATTTGTCAGTCCTGCTTGGGCCTCTTCAGGTCCCGGACTTTCTTTAGGGCAACGTGATACCCTCCCTGGAAGGCGCAGAGAGATTTTCCCTATACTGCTGTTTGTGTAAGGGCAGATAGCTGCTCCTTATCAGTTTGTTAAAGATAATTATCTTTATTTAAAAATCCTTTTCACTCCATCCTATTACAGGGGAGGAAATCATCTCTGGGCACCTTGCTTATTCAAGGAGTAGCCCTGTAGTCACACATACACCAAGGGTCCTGCCCGCTTAATAACCTATTCTGCACTGAATAGGTTATCAAGCGGGGCAGGACCCTTGGTGTATGTGTTTTTGTGTCATCTGCCTCCTAAGGTTTTGTTTTCGAGGTATCAGGAATGAGCACAACTGTTCAGATACACTCTAATAAAATAAATGAGTAACAAGAATTGAATGTCATGGGATTGTGTTAGAACTTCACCTCACTCATGGCATAATGTATTTCTGTTTTGTGCTGTAAAGGTTTCCTTACTCATGGCCAAAGTCAAGCAACCACCATCCTGAATACCACTGCCACAGTTGCCAATTCAACCAACACCATAGCTACTACTCCTACCGGAACTCCTACTCCTGACATTAAGACATTATCTACTACTGCTGTTAATCCTACTACTACAAACAGAAGAACTACCACCACTATTTCTGCCAGTACCACTACCAGCACCACGTCTGCCAAAACCACATCCAGTAAGTTATAGAAAGATAGTCAAAAAGATTGTTTATTAAAATTTTAAATCTGTCCCTTGATATGTGCATGATAACTGATGGAGAAATTGTATACTCATTATCTTATGTTTTGAGTGAAATGTGAATTTTGCTTTAGAAACCAAAATTATTTACAAATGGTGTGAAATGTGTGCAAATGCATTCCGTCGTACACAATATTCTTGACTGAAATCCTAGCAAATGAGTCCAGTAGCACAACCTCAAGAAGTTCTAGAGACCAGGATGCAAGTGAACTGCAAGGGAGGGTGTTGAACGTGACCCTCTGTGCAGTCATCCCAAATCATTTTGCTTTCACCCTGCTGTTTTATGAACCTGTTTTTATTTGCTTTTAGGACTCTGTGCTGGTTAGGACCACTGCTAACCAGCGCGAAAGTCTTGTGCTCTCTGCCTTAACCATGGTGAAATTGGATTGCACCTAATTGGCACATTTAATTTACTTGTAAGTGCCTAATAAGGTGGTACTACATGTTCACAGGGCCTGTCAATTAAATGCTACTAGTGGCTTGCAGCACTCATTTTTCCCCCCACTTAAGTAGTCTTTCAAACAAGTCCCAGGCCCCAGCCTTTCAGCCTGTGTGTGCCTATTTAAACTCCCACTTTGACCTGGCAAAATAAAACTTTTGCCACACCTAACAGGTCATTTTTTAATGCATATAAGTCACCCCTAGTAGTGAAAAATTCTTACATTCATTTTTCATTACTGCCTAGCCTACCTCTCCTATAGGATATGAATGGTTTACCATTTTGAATTTAATACATGATAATGTTTGATAGGAAGTAGGTAGAAAAGTTATGTCTGGTGTCTGAGGACTTGTAATTAAAATGTTTCTTTAATGGTAAAGTTGGATTTTATCTTACAGTTCTGAAGATGCCACTTTTCTAAAGTTGCAATTTTCTTGTCCTAACCATTTGGTGCCTGCAGCCTGTGTCCAGGATCACATGACCAGATGTAGTTGGCAGGAGACCTTTGTGCATCCTCCCAGACAGCATCACAATAGAGGGTCTGGTTTTTAGCAGGATGGGCCATTTTTCGCAGGATGAGGGAGCGGGGTAGCTGTCACCTACCACACATTTCAAAGCCTCTGCTCCAGCACACTCACAAAGGACTTAACAATAGCCTATTGTGCTGCCAGGCAGACTGGCACCATGGCAGGGAGGTAGGAAATTTC
The DNA here is from genome assembly GCF_964204655.1 of Triturus cristatus. Classification (NCBI taxonomy): domain Eukaryota; kingdom Metazoa; phylum Chordata; class Amphibia; order Caudata; family Salamandridae; genus Triturus; species Triturus cristatus. The sequence goes on along the minus strand of NC_140595.1, from coordinate 693,142,231 downwards.
CGACATCTCAGTAGTGGGAAACTCCAGAAGCTTCTCCTACTTCAAAGTGGGCACCAGTTACAGATCCAACCCTTCAGATCACTTCTGGACCTGTGGGAGACTCAGAAGAAGGACTGCTATGCTGCCCTTCTGATATTCTTCAAGAAGGACTGCTCAGCTGCTCTGCTATTCTTTTGCCCTGCTGTCCTGACTGCAAGAGGGACTGCTCTGCTGCCATGCTTTGTAAGGAAGAAGGACTGGATCCACACCTTGAACCCAGGACCACCAAAGTGGCCCCAAGGGCTACTTGGCTGGCCTCCTGTTCAGAGCTACAGGGACACAACAAGCTCCAACACCCTTGAACCCTGCACCTGGATTCTACCTGCTGTGAGCCCTAACCCCCTATCTGGTGCCATCCCTGCCCTGGACGCTTGGACGTGGGAATAATGGTGCTCTGCCAGCTCAGCTGTGGTTGTCATCAGAAATGACATAGCATGACTCAACTCGACCTCTCATGGCAGCCCTAGCAGCTCATCGGAACCGACACAGTGTGATACATCTCGATGTAGGCCTCGCAGCTCCTCATTGGATTTAGCACAGCAAAGTGCACCTCAATGCAGGACCCTGCATCAATCCATGGAACTGCTGCAGTGTGGTGCAACGTCCAGCACCAAGGAAATAAGGTACAATTCTCAAAGAGCCTAACCTGGTCCGTGTACCCAGCCCACACTCCTTCGTAGTTGACCTCAACTTGTGACTTTTCCCCAATCCAGCGTGACCAGATAACCAGAGTTGTGGCTTTGAGTTTTTAAGCACCATTTCTAAACATTAAAAATTGTCTATTTCTGGTTCAACTAATTGGATTTTTGTTGTTTGGGTGTCAAATAATTTAATTCATTTTACTTTATTACTGCTTAAGTGTTGCATAAATACTTTACACATTGCCTCTAGGTTAAGCCTAACTGTTTTTGTGTCAAACTACCAGAGGGTTAGGCACAGGTTAATTTAGTGACTTTTTGTGGTTCACCTCGACAAACACTGCGGCTATTGCTTGAGTAGGTTTTCCCTCCGCCCCCCAGCCAACAACTAAATTTATCACAGAGGGCAACAGACATTTGCCACTGCACCATAGAAGGTCATCCTAGATAGTTTTGAGCAACATATTTGAAAAAATAGAATTGCTGGTAGGGTCCAGTGAGTAAATGTGAACTGAGCTCACCAAATAAATTGAGTTCTAGAGAAAATGGCCATATTAAGATTTAAGCATGAAGTCTGTGAAACAGTGTACCGTGTTTGGGAATGATTTGCTCAAATCGAAGGAAGTACCGTAGCCTTTGAACAACTGCCTTCTGAAGAAGTTTAGGTTTCGTAACCATTTGAGCGTTAGCTCTGTTTAAACAGTTAACATAGTCCAGAATGAAGTTAAAATGGAAGTCCATGGCTATGGGTGAAGGAAATTCACATTTTGGCCACAAAATAATGGGGGATATTCTCAAAAACGTGTGATAACCATTGCAAATTTAGCTTAGCGCAACTTTGCATATCACAGTCTATCACGGGGAAAAAACGCTGTGTCAGCGTAGTATTTCTCAACCTGGCGGCACCATGCGATAGACCCACGACAACGCGTTAAATGTCCACGATTAAGTCAACACAACGCCGCAAAAATGCAAAACACCAATGCAAAAAATGCGATGAGGCCAATAGCGATACAAAAACCAGTGAAAACCAGAGACAGGCCTGCAATTCCCACACATCATGTGGGAAAACGGAACACAAAAGCAGAGCACAAAAACAGTGAGAAGACAATGTACAAGCACACCACCATATCCGTGATGTAGAACAAATGACCATCGTCCCGCATCACAATGGCATCGCCTCACAGTCACAATGTACATTGACATGCAGTCTGCATGTAAACTGCGCCAATACAGACACACTCATGGAACACGCAGTGAAACCGCAACTCACCTTCGCATTGCAGAGGGACAAGCAACCCCTCCTGCACACAGACGTGTCATGACCATGAGCAATCATTCATGACAGCGTGGACGAATGTAGGGGCAGAGACTCCCGCTTACGTACATGTTGTGGGATTTGAGTCACAGGGGGCATCCCTGCATCATGGTGGTACATAACTGACCCCACAAGGAGCCCTGTTGTCAACTGTAGGCCACAAATATCAGCCAAAATGGAAGGACCCTGGACACATGTGAAACGCCGAAGAGTGGGATACCCTACCAACTGTGACACGCAGGACTGGCAGTTAGAATACATGACACCCCAAACAGCCCATCTGCACAGAGGTGACACACCCACCATACATGAACACATCATCAAATCGCCATCAACACATGGCGCACTCACACCTGTCTGAGTGATGTGCCTGTAAAGATAAGTGACATGCATTTAGTGCATGTAAGTTTGCAATGCATTTATATGCGCATGCCATGCCTGTGGTCATTCTGTACTGTCCCATGATTACCAAGGACAGTCACAATGTGACGTGATCATCAGAAGAAATTAGTAATGATGTCGTCCCTGCAGGCTATTCCTGCTGCGGCTTCAGTGGGGCGTGGTCCACCTGCCTCATCCCCATCCTCATCGTCCGGTGCCTCTGGAACTGGTATCCATGGAGCCTTGCTGTGTACACATATGTAGTGCAACACACAACATGCAACAATCATCTTGCACACAATGGTACAGGAGCCGTCTACCTGAGACATCCAGGCACCTGAAACGTGACTTGAACATGCCAAATGTGCATTCCACGATGCCCCTAGTGTGTTTGTGGGCCTCATTGTACTGCCTCTAGTTCTGTGTGTTCGGGGCAGGGTGGGGTGTCATCATCCAAGTGCAGAGTGCATATCCATGGTCACCTGAGACAGTGCAGAGAGACATGAGTCAACAGTTGGTTCTGCATGATGTGTTGGCAGGCTCACTGTGTCATTGGTCTGTGATATGTGTGACTATGTGGTTCCTGTATGACATGTACTGCTTGTTGCAAATGAGCGGCATCAATGTGTAGTACATAGCCTCACTGCTGCTTCTCCCTCCCCTGAGCCTATTCACTAGTGTGCACAGCGCGGTTGCATCACCTGCACCCCTACGGCACACCATTGACATGCCCGTCTGCGCATGTCCACAAGCCTGACAACGGCAGAGTGATGTTGTGTGCTGAAGGTGTGCGGCCACGTGCGTGCAGGCCTATGGTAAGGACAGGGCATACACAGATGTAGGGTACATGCCTGGCCGAACTCACCCTTCGCTTGAGGGTAGACCTCTGGCTCATGCTGCAGATATAGCGACACACACACAACAGGTGGCATGTAGGATCCCGGACCCCGTGCGGGCTTGCTCACCCTCATGTACCCCTTAGCCGAGGCTGCATGCCGTGGGCATGCAACATAGCAACATTGCACAATGCGTGACGGATGGAGCAGACACCACACCAGAGACACACGCATCAGTTGCCTCTTTGTCAAGGCCTAACCTCAACCACGCCCAGAGCCACGTGTCAAAAGACCACACCCCACGTCGTACGCCGGTCAACTCACTTATGCTCACAGGGGGGGTCCGAAACAGCCACATGTCCAAGGTCTACATCACTGCCTGAGGTGACAAGGTTACGCAAGCTGTATACAGCACAATGTGATGTGGTATGGCCCGGGGCCCTCATGCATATATAATGGCCACACAGACACAATGAGACAATTTGTGGTATGTGCACGTGCACCCGGCACCCTTTATTGCCAGGGTCACACGTCCAGTGACACCTGTGCTGGATGGGTGTTGGGTAGTGTAAGCAACCACTCAGGGGTTGGTTGGTGCTGTCAACAACTATAACCGTGATCTGACAATCAGAAGTCCAAAGTACAAACAGCAAGTGTCCATGACTTGAGCTGCACAGAGTTAGAGGCCCCGGATGCACTGCAGCAGACACAGGCACACTCGCTAGGGATGGTGACTTGTGGTGCACTATGATAGAGCCACGAGAGCTGAGCGGGTCCTCATTGATGTCCCAGGAGAATGTCGCGGAGTGTTACGGGGACAGTGGAAGGTGCCCATCCAGGGCATGATGCAGAGGGGCAGATGCAAGCAGAAACAGGCATAATGGAGGAGATGAATGCTACAATCTCCTTTGTCCCACCATGTCAGAATCAGCTACATGATGAAGAAAACCCCCAGGCCACGGACTCTGGCACCAACATAGTCCAACAGGAGAGTGCCCATGACTCCTGTGGTACAGAGTCAGTGGCACCAGAGCTGGAAGGGAATGCAGTCTGCGATGAGGCCTGTACACTGATATCAACTCTGCAATTGACAAAGCAAGAGTCAGTTCCATATATGTGTCTTACTCGACCGCAGTGTGTGCCGGAGGCAGCGGTCAGTGTGGGGCAGCCACTGTGCAGCCAGCTCCTCCTGGATCTCTAACACACGGCATTGGAATGGCATGTGGAGACGTTTTCTGGTTGACGGAGGTGGAGGCACCAGAGCAGGGTGGGTGTGCAGTCGGCGACGATGCCGTGTCCTGGCTGGGACGGACTGAATAGGATTTGTCTGATGCCTGCTGGACAGGTGTGTAGGCCTAAGGCTGCAGTTCGCAAGGGCCCACAGACAAGTGTGCTCGGAATGCTATGCACAGAGTTGGTGGCACCACATCAAAGGGAGTATATGGATTTAAGCTCTACCTTAAATATGTACTTTGCCATTGTGTAATCAAGACTCAGTTCCAAATGTGCAACCGACTTGTCCGCTGTGTATGCCGGTGGAGTGCGTCAACAGGAAAGGAGTACTGCGGGACTTGCTTGCGGAGGCCGTGATGGTTTGAGGAGGCTGCCAAGGTCGCTGGCCTCAGGCATGGAGCTAGCACAGGCATGTGGTGGGCACTCTTGGAGACACACCGGTGTCGGCAGGTGAGCAGTGAGGCCTGGATGCACAGAGGCGGACGAGACTGCTTCAAAGAGAAGCAGCCCTGGCTTCGGCAGTTGCACAAGATCACAGGCACCGCCGCGCATGGTGTCGTCCTCGTGGCGGGGTGAGAGGTGCCACCCTGGCAGCCACCTTGGCCATTCCGAAAGAGAACCACGCCCAAGGCTAGGTGCTTTTTATTCACACCTCTACACCCGTCCACGCCCGACCGGGACCAAGGGCCAGACCCCTGGATCTGTGCCCCCATAAAGGCTCTAATGTTCCAGCTCAGTACTGAAGCAGCTATGCAGAGTCTCAGGTCCCAAGTGTACTCATGCCATCTCCTTGGAGGAGCATCAAGACAGGTGCCCATACTGTGACTTCAGACTCACCCCACGAGATCCACCCATACTCCCAGTGGGCCCCACCTATCAACTTCTCTTACTCAACTGCAGATCCCTGCCCGAACATACGACCGAGATCTCCATGTTACTAAAGGACCTTGGCCAGAGGTTCTGTTTCTTCCGGAGACCTGGCTCAACGCAAGCTCAGAGCCGGACATTGTCCAATCACTTCCCCCAGGATACTTAATCCAGAGGAAAGACAGAATGTCAGGAGTGGGCGGTGGGATCGCCAATTTCTTATAAAGATCATTTGACCTGTAGATTACTAGTGTCCACAAGCAGATTGTTCAATTGAATTTACTCCCTCACTGTCATTCTCTGGCATACTGATCTACCGCCCACTGGGGTCTTTGGGCCAATTTGGTAAATCTCTGCTGGAAACAGCTATGACCCTGGCAAGCTCCTCGGCTAATTTCACCCTCCTTGGAGATTTTATTCTTCATTTTGATGATCCTTTGGTATCATGGGTGACTGAATTAACACAAGACCTGTTGGCATGCCAACTTCACCAGAAGGTCTCCCAAGCAACTCATATCAAAGGTCACCTCCTTAATCCAATTTTTTCTAACCTGATGGATATAAAAGGAGAAGTCCCCATCCCCATATCATGGTCAGATCATTTCTTAATTCCTATAACATGGGCCCCACATACCCCCGCTGTGCACACACAGTCAACTCAAAGACTGACCCGACCCTGGCCCAAACTTCCGGTGAAAGAATGGATCCAGGAAATGACTATCAGAAATTCACACACTGGATTGAGGAGTCACTGAACTCAGTGCTCCCTAAGAAATCAATCCTAAAGTAAGGGGTCTACAACAAGTCTGCATGGTTCTCTTCAGAGCTGCGGACATTAAAACAACAATACAAACGTTTAGAGAGTACATGGAGGAAAGATGCCTCAATTATTAAGAAACAGGAATATAGGATAGCTTTTAGAAAAAATAAGGCCGAAATAAAACAAGCCCAAGCCACTTATTATGAGGAAAAGATTTCTAGTGCAGCCAATTCCTCCAGAGAGACCTTTCTGATTGAAAAAAAACTCCTCAAAGTTCCTGACCGCTGTAACGAACTTGCAGAATTCTTCGCCACTAAAGTTCATAAAATCTTCAAGCATCTCCCACAAAGAGACAATGATACACCTGAGCCGACCGTCGCGGACCAGCATGGAAATAAATACCACCTGGAGACTTTTATTCCGCTGACTCAGGAATCATTCTTAGCAACCTTAACTACGGTCAGATCGGGGTCACCATTGGACCCTGCACCACCTAACATCTTAAAGTTGGCAGCATCCACAGTGGCTCCCATTATGACCAGCTTAATTAATTCTTGTCTCTCATCAGGGATATTTGCCCCTGAATGGAAGAGGACAATAGTATAAGCTCTTCTAAAAAAGCCTAACCTGGACCCTGCAGATTTGGGCAACTATTGTCCCATCTCGCTCCACCCGGTAATGGGTAAAATTGCAGAGAAACATGTCAGCCATACACTTTCCACGTTTCTGGAGTTCAATAACCTGCTCCACCCCTCAGAAAAAGGCTTCCGCCCTTCCCAAGGCACCAAGACCGCCTTATTGGAGGTGGTGGAGGAAATGAGAAAAATACTTGATTCCGGAGGCACAGCGCCCATAATACTCCTCGACTTAAGTGTGGCCTTCAATACGATCAACCACCACACCTTGGCTCACCGGCTCAGGAATATAGGAGTGTCCGGCAAGGTGTTATTGTGGCTCCAGTCCTTTTTGGAGGACAGGTGTTTTCAGGTGTTTGAAGGGGACGCCCTCTCTAAACTGGTTCCCTTTAGGTGTGGAGTTCCACAGGGCTCATCCCTGAACCCAACCCTTTTTAATGTCTATATGCATCCATTGGTGGAGATTGTTGCCCCCTTTGGGATTCATATAGTCACTTACGCCGATGACACACAATTGGTGGTGTCACTGACCCAGGCCGATCATACGCCCTCTGATCTCCACGCCTGTCTAGAGGAAGTTACTAAATGGATTAGTCTATCCCACTTAAAGTTTAATGGTGACAAAACAGAGCTTATGATACTTGGCAACCAGTCAAATTTTAAATCCAATATTATGTGGCCAGCGTGTATTGGACCGGTGCCGATCCCGAAAACGGAGATAAAAAGTCTGGGTATCTGATTGAACCAAGATCTCTCATTTAAAGTCCAAGCCAGAAAAACCGCCGCTCATTGTAATGGCATGTTAAGAATGATCCGTAAAGTGCTACAACTACTACCAGACAAAGCCAAAAAAAAGCTGGTCCAGGCGCTCATCCTTTCCAGGATAGATTATGGTAACGCCCTTTATGTAGGCACCCCTAATTCTGTCATCACAAAACTGCAGATTGTACAGAACTTAGCTGCAGGCTGCTCACGGGAACCCAGAACCGATGTTCAGCAAACCCAGCACTACGCTAGCTCCATTGGTTACCGGTGCAGGAAATAATTATTTTCAAGGCCATGTGTGTTGTCCATAAGTCCCTTGGAGAAAATGGACCTCCGCTTATCAAAGCCATGATCTGCCCTTATAAGGCCAACAGAAGCCTACGCTCGGATGAGATGTACCTTGCAGTGGTACCAAGGATCAAGAAGGCTAGAAGTGGAGGCCAGCGTTTTTCGTACAATGCCTCCAAAATGTGGAACGGCCGCCACTGCATCTGCGCAGACAACCCAACCATCTAGCATTCCGGAAACAACTTAAAACTAGGCTCTTTCCTTAGAAGTCAGGTCCCGCTCTAGTATCCAATAAAACACAGGGATGCCCCCGGGTAGCCATGCGCTATATAGAAATCATTCTATTCTATTCTATGCTAGCCTGGTGTACGCCGGGCAAGCCCACTCTGCACACGCTTACAGGGGGGACATAACAAGCTACATTTCCGTGATCTTCCCCACTGGCTGTGGTGTCCATAACACTAACACCACCAGCATTATATGTCGACATGGATATACTGCAGTCTGTCCAGCTTATCCACACCACACTTGGCAATGTGTGCATTTTCATTCATGGGTCACTAGCCTCCTTCGCACATTCCTGGTTGCCACCTACCTACACATTCCACTGGTGTGTGGCTGATGTGCCATGCCATTGGTGGCTCAGGTACATGGCTAGCCCAGGTTACCACAGTAAGTTGTGCTGTTGGGTCTGGTGGGTGGGCATGTTGTTTGGCATGTTGTATGTGGGTTTGTGACGTATGCATTGCCAGAGTTGTGAGTTGCATGATTGTGGAGTTGAGGTGTGTGGTGTGTACTTTTGGTACTTACTAATGAGCACTGCATTTCCGTAGGTGCCATCCTGGAATCACCGGTTGATGATGGACTGTAGGAAGATGTATGAGTAGTGCACACTGCCTGGGTAGTTGGCGACAACATTGGTGAAGAGTCCCCGGTGGTGCACTTTTGCCTGCACATTGATGGAATACGTGTGCTTGCTGTTGCTTTGTGTGCAGTGTCGGCAAGGGGGATAAGTAGGACATGTGTGCAGTCAATTGCCCCAACACGTATGGAAATCCAGCTATGGCGTAGAATCCTTGCTTGGTCTCCAGCTGTTCTTGCGTGGTGTGGGGGAAGTATAGGTACTGGGGTACCAAGCTAATGATGGCATCCAGGACAGGTTTGAGGAACTTTGATAGGGCTGGCTGAGAGACTCCTCCGACTCTGGCGGTTTTTGGTTGGAATGTCGCAGAGGCCAACAGGTGCAACACAGCCAGCAGCTTTGTCTGTGGAGGGATGTTGGTTGTCTGCTGTGTTGGTACCGTCAGCCTGTGGGTGATGATGTTCAGGAAGCAGAGGATGGTTGTGCTTTTGAGCCTGTAGTGGGACAATGACATGCTCTGGTGTTAAGTCTGTGAGGCTGGTGCGTTTCCTGAAGGTCCGCTGTCTTTGTATGCGCTGCCTCCGTGGTGGTCTGGGGGGTACGGGTGGGGTGGCCATCCTGGGGGTGGTGGCAGTGTGTGTTGTGGCACTCTTGGGGCTCCGAGCTGCATGATGAGTAGCTCCATGGCATCTGTTGTTCTTCAGGTGTTGCTCTGGTCTGGGCTCCTTTTTCTGTTGCCGGTAGTCATCCGGATTTGCAGCAGGTCAGAGCAGGTGTTAATTTCCTGCAGCTAACGCGCCTTATATGTTTTGTGATCTTATCGCCAATGTGGCTGGTCATTGAGAATGTTGTGGTGTGGTGTTGTTGCAGGTTTTTGCTTGGGAACGCCTACTCTGCATCTCATTAGCGATAGTTGCCGTGGTCATCTGTGGCGATGTTTTTTGAGGATGCTATTGCGGGAAATCTGGTGATATTGGCTGTTTGCACCTCCTTGTGAATGGGGCCGTAATTTTATCGCGACTTTGGCTGTGATAAAGTGCCGATGACCCTGCGGTAGCTCCTTGAGAATATGCCCCAACGAGTTTAAAAACTTTGCTCTCCCATCAGCTGGCAAAGTATGGTAATCTTTGCAGTCTGTATTCTGCAGGCAAAAATTTGTGCAAAAATGTTTAATGGAAGAATTCTCAAATTTTACCAAGATTTGTATTTTCCCCTGGAATTTGTTTCTCAAAGTTTTTTTAAAAAACAAAAATGCATATTCCAAGTGAACTGTGAAGCAACCAAATAAAAAAACAATTGCATGACATTTGAGAAGAAAAAAACACTATGTTAAACCCTACCAGTCCGCATTTCAGTGAGCAAGATTTAACACCAGCTGCAGTCTACCAAGTAATATTCAAGTATTTGCAATAATAATAGTTTCAGACTCTAGGCCTTACACACCATCAGTTTTCCTAAAACATTTATCAAGTTTCCAGTCCCAACCTTCAATGTTGGACGAAATCCACAGCTTCAACCACTGGAAAAATAGAGCACCAATATTTTTTTTTAGGAATGGGAGCCTCAAATCACTGAATAATTAAACCAAATATGGATTTTAGGTTATCCATAAAATATCTGAAAACAACAAGAAATCCGTGGGTCTACAAACGTCAAACTAATTGTCCAGAGCCACAAAATCAGATGCTAATAGCAAACAGAAAAGTCCTCATAAAGAGGACGGAGTCCCATCACCCACCGTGGTGGCATGCTTCATCATCTGGGGCCTCCTGTTAACCACAACCTAGTGTGGTTAATGAGCTACAACTCCAAGAAAACTAAGGAAAGAGGAGCTCACGGATGTTTTAAGGATCTTAATAACCTAATGAGGCTAAATATAACAGAGACTGAAGCTGCCCTAAGTGTGGTGAACTAACGTGAAGCGTGCAGTGTGAGTGCAAGATCAGTTAAAATTGACTAACGAAAAATATGTTTATTAAGTATCGTTGGATGTCAAAAATTAAAACAAGGGTGGTCAACATGTTTCAGCCATTATAAATCACAAAATTGTGATCAAGGCTTTCATCAGGACCATATGCTACTCCTGCAACATAAAGCAATGCCAAATGAGGACAAGATACATCTGCATGAAATCAAAACGATACCTCCGGCAGATGCAACCACTCAGATATTGGGAAGTGGGGCTGCAGGGGTTCTTAAATGAAGTAGCTGTACAGAATACAAGAGAAACACACAACAAGCAAATGTCAATGTAGCACGGGGATAGGGGTTAGAACAATTAGTGACTTACAGCGGTGGGTACCAAAAGTTATACCACTGCTCAGCTTACCCGTCAAAGATTGGGACTGTGCGTCAACGCTCCTGGTGACAACTCAGGGCGTGAAGCAGCGCTCTGTAAAAACAAAAGTAAAGAACAACCTGGTATAGAACAATGTATCAACGCTGGTAGGAAGATCTTTAAAACCAGTCTCGCTCTAAAAGGAACTAAAGCGCGTATGTGTCACAAAACCTTTCACAAACAAACTCTTACTCGAGTGTGAAGGCCTACAGAGAAGCAAACCCAAAAACTGCAGGTTTCTGCTCGCTTTCAGGTACCTCAGCAAGGTATCGGTATAGTACTATCCTGTATACTGAAGGCAAGCTAGTGCGTCTAATGTGCAACTTAAGCCCGTAAGTGAGGAAACACATCACTCGAGGCCGGCCATTAGGGACCTACGTATAATGATCTAAAATCCAGCAGAATCTGGGAGCTGTACAAGCTAAACCAACTCGCACTAGAAACTGTTGCTGTGAAATGATTCTGCCCCTTGCGGAATAGATGCGAGGCAAATATCGGAGTGATGTGACATACTACCAACTCACAGGGAGAGAATCTCAACTCAGCGCACGTTCATGTCTGGCAAAAACACGAGAACATTTGATAACCAGCTATATTGGAAATTAGTCAACCAGAGGATACCCCGCTAACGAAGTAACGGTCAGCAAAGCACTAACTAAGACATAAGTACGACCTTGTCTCTCGGGAAAGACGCGCTATACAGCCACAAATATGAGATGGCTCGCTAAACCTCGAGGTATATCTTGAAAGGCTAAGTAAGTAAAAGCCTACCTATCCGTCGCTACCCCAGGTGGTCTTCCTGGTTGTCCCTGGCAGTACTGGAGCCGCAGCCGACAGCGCTAGATGAAGCCGGTAATCACCCGGAAGTGATCCAGGAGGGCGGGACCAAAGCAGGCAGTATCTGGTGAATGGCTCGCGAGACTCTATTCATGAAACAAGCCTCATGGGAGATGTAGTCAAGGAATGCTATGCGGTATCAAACACAGTAATACCGCACCATTTGCTGTGACCACACTCATTGGGTGACGTAGAGAGCCATGTTCGACCCAAAGGATTGAAAATGTCCGGATCAGTCAAACGCTTGAATAATAAGCGCGGATGAACATGATGCGCAAACGTGGGCGGAAAAAACAATCACTGCGCATACAAAAAATTGAAACAGTGGAGGGATTGTCTAGAGGTATCTAGAACGTGACATACATAAATCAGAACATGTCAATAGGTTCACGGATAGTAAAATGATAGCCAAAACAAAGGAGTCAATCAGAGCACCTAAGACCATGAGTATGTAATTATAGTATCAGTGTGTAAATACAGTGACAGAAAGGCCTCATATGCTAGGGGATTCCAAGTGGAGCAAAGCAAAAAGAGGGGGAGCATACCGTTAGACGATAAGTGATGCCACCACCTGCTTATGAGGAAATAAATAGTACAAAGTACCCTCTAGTACAGACTAGAGCAACGCGTGGCATCAGGTGATGTAGACACCCACATGGGGAATAACAGAATGTCGTATGAACTCCAGTTTTAATACCATCACCACCTGAACATTAGTGAATGACCACTTCAGCGGAGTGAGGTCCAAGGGATGGTTTCATTCAAACCCATTGTGTCACTGTGAATTCTGAAAACCCACCGCTGTTCACATTTGAACAGAAATGATGACACATCCGTGATATGCGGAGGGATGAAGGATTGCTCAAGAATTGTCCAATTAATCTCATCAGGTTGATGTTTAAATTCCAAAAAGTGATTGGTCAAACGGGTCGCTTGCTTTCTACATCTTATAGTACTCTTATGCTCCGTGATTCTAAGTTTAACCTTTCTGGTCGTCATCCCCACGTATCTTTTCTTGCAGGGACAAGTAATGAGGTAGATTACCTTATCACTATTGCAATTGGTATGCTTGATCTGTCTCCATGGTTTGCTCAAACCCAGGTCAACCTCAGTGGTGTGTGAGGTCTGTGCACACGCCGCACAACCACCACACGCATAATGTCCCTGTACTGGAGGCAGATTCCAGAGTGTGTTAGTTGTAGCTGTGATAGTTCTGGGGCGTGTATGCACAAGTGTGTCTCGTAAATTGGTGCTTCTCTTGAAAGAAAACAATGGGAGAGGTAAATGATTAATGCCCACGTTTAGTATACGCCAATGTTTACGTATGCTTTTCTGAATGGAACTGGACTGGGTGCTGAAAGTGGTTACGCACGTCAGTCTGTCTAGTGTAGGTTTAGGAACACAGGTTCAAGTAAGGCCTCGCGATTGTTGTTCGAGGCTCGTTTGTAGGATTAGCGGACCAAGCGGGGGGGATAATTCCTCGCTCTAAGGTTCTTGGATAAGGAATCTGCATGTGTCCTAAAATTCTCAGTATTGGAGCAATTCCGTCTTAATCTCAGAAACTGCCCGAAAGGTAAACCTTCTCGGGTCGATTTGGGATGAAAGCTATCATATCTGAGGATGGAATTTCTGGCTATTGATTTGATGAAGAGTTCACTCCCCAAGCCACCATTCCAAGGAAAGATCCGAAGATCTAAGAAGGGGAGACCAATTTTGCTAGCCTCCATTGTGAATTTCAAGAAAACGTTCTTGGAGTTGAGCCAACTTTATCCATAAAAGATCAGCATAAGATAAGTTCACAAATATTCTATTTAATTCATTCAGTCATTGCCAAAAGCTGACTGAATGGGTCTACTCAGTTGGCAGCCAAGTAGGTCTGGCCGAGATTTTAATTGGAGTAATTTCACTATTTACACATTCCTACTGTGATGCACAATTACCAAAATTATGCAACTATGCCATCTTGAGTAATTAAGATTAATTTGGGGCAAAACTCCTTCTGCAGGACCAAAGGAATAATTAAGTAAGGGAGAGTGAGGGGCTGGTGGCTACTGCTGTTCTTGTCTTGTAGCATTTGGCGCTATTTTCTTAGCACAAAATGCAGCCTCTGGCCCATTTTTGGCACGAGGGTACATTTTGCACTAACAAAAATGTCACTAAAAGCTGGATTGCGCTTCTCTTGTAATTAAACTTAGTTACAAGTAAGTTTGCAGTAATCACGATAGAGAATATTACGCCAGTTTTCCCCACTCGTACATGCCAAGCCCAGCCTAAATTCTCTTTATTCCGGGGCAAAAACTGAACCATACCAGATGTATGGTTCAGTGCAGTTACCGGGTTAACTGTCGCAGTTGTCATGCCCTTCTTTTATCAGCCCTTTAGTGCTGTGCTGGTTGTTAAATGCACCCCCCCCCCATCTAATTCTAAGTTACAGCTGCAGATGAGGGCTCATAAGCAGGGAGAGCGCCTGGCAATGGTGTTAGAGCACCCCAACCACTGAGGGTAACATCCAAAAAACAAACATTGGGCCATATGTACAAGCCCCTATCACCACTGGAACGTCACTTTTTGTGATGTTACAGTGGCGATAGAGCCTTGCCTTATGTACACGGCAGTGTTAAGCCACTTAACGTGGCTAAACGCTGCCTTGTATAGAAGCCCCACTTTCAGGCTACGGTGAAAGGGTTGGGCAGTGGGTATTGCGCTAGGCGTTCCACTGCAACACCCATTCATTTTTACGCTTCCCTCAATGTACAAGGATGGCATACATAGGAGGCTGCACCAAAATTAAGACCAGGTAAATCCTGGTTTTAAGTTGGCGAAACGAGGAGGAATGCATTATTTCTCCTCGTTTTTGCTTTTTTCCTTTCTGCTGCCTTGTGCAGGACACATGGAAAAAGCAAAGTGCCATGGTTTGTTTATGAACAGGAAGGTGTCCCTTCCTGTACATAAACAAACCTTTAAAAAAACAAGCATTTACAATGCAATAGGTCTTGCATTTACGCGAGTTTGAGCTATTGACATTGCAAATGACAATGCCTTTTATTTTTATTTCGTTTTTTAAACATAAATAAAAGCCATTGCCATTTACAATGCCAATAGCTTAAACTTGCGTAAATGCGAGACCTTTTGCTTGGCAAATGCTTGTTATAATTGGGAAAACAGAAGCACCAACAGCAAACAGCTATAGAGTAAAACAGCCAGCAAACATGCCACAGGGAGGTACACCGTGATTACCAGTGAGTGGTGTTTTGGTGGAGACCGAACATAACAGTAACCTCTGTTAGCTCTCGACATAGGCACATATGCTGTGCTCTCTGAGGACAGAGGCAGCTGGCGTTTTGTTCCTGTGGTGCCCCCTGTCCGGGCTCCGGGAGGCCAGCAGTGTATGTAGGGGGGGCTCTACATTCTCCAGGAACACAGGCTCGGGGTGCATTCTTCCAGCCTGGAGGGGGTAGATGTCACAGGGAGCAATCGCTCCTCCCTTCCCACACCACACACTCTGTAACAATGCTGGCTCGCGTGACGGCTGCGGAAATTCTGTGGGTTCCTGCATGTCATTTGACTCGGGGCTTTCAGTGCATGACCCCTGGCAGTCATCTGATCGTGGAAACCGCGTGCAGCTGTTTCTCATGTTCGTCCTCTTGGTGCCACAACAAACATGGGTTTTAAATGCTCGCTTCAGATTTGCGATACGTTGCATTACGTGGGTGATGGCAGGTACCAATTTATGAAAAAAATGCATATTACACGCTCAGGTATGAATCATTTTAATGTTGCGACATGTATGTAACAAAATGTGCAGCTGTGAATGCGAGGAAAGTGCAAAACACTTGCCTTGATGGCTCGATGCCATGTTTTTGGCATATCATAAACAAGCGTACGCGAGTAGGGGGTGGGGTGGAGTGAGGCCGACAGCAGGCAGCGTTTCCCTTGCGGGAGCGAGCGCAATGATTTCTACCACATGGCGCTACTCGCTCCCGCAAGGAAATCGCCAGACGTGCACGCGTTGCCATTGGAAGCAATGCAACGCGTCCATGTATTTGCCTACAAAAGACGGACCGATTTCTAAAGGTCTCTTCCTACGCAGCGCATGCGCGGTGCGTAGGCGAGACCTAATGACATTTTGTCACTTTCATGTGTGCTGCATTAAGCAGCACACATGAAAGTGACAGATTGCAATTCTAGGATTGTTTATGTGCAGGAAGGGACACCTTCCTACACATAAACGATCCTCCCCTGCACGCAGACACCCTGAACTATGGTGCACGGGTGCCTGCGTTGGCACTAAGTTGCTAAATTTAGTGCCATCGCAGTGGGAAACGCAAGGCTGCAACACATTCTTGGAAATATGGTGCAGCCTTGCGTTTCTGAAGTGGCAAAGCGTGGCGTTAAGCTAAGGAGGCTAACGCCGCGCTCCGTGACTTACTTGTACATATCCCTCATTGAGTTGGAGAACAAGTTCCATATCTGCCATTCTTGCCCATATATCGCTCCATTGTTTTCAGTGGAGAGGATTTTTAACAAATGGAACAGCCCAACAACCACAAAGTACAGTAAAGTTATTGGAACATTCTACATAGTAAGTGTAGAATGCTCTATAATACACAGTATCCCTCTAGACCTATATTGCTTTGATTTTTGTGGGTTCACATAGAGAAAACCCAACAACCTATTATATGCATTGTTTTTATGTCTTTTTTATTTAATTTCTTTTTTTGCCCATTATTTTTACGTACAAGTGAAATTCATCTTTTTCTTTTATATAAAAAAACATACAAAAAAGATTTTTTCCTTTTTTTATGTGTACAAAACTGTCTGAGCTATACAGAAATAAATATATAGCGAACTTTACATCTATTTTGACTTTTGAAGAGCAAAGTTAGTGCTGAATAGAGAAAGATATTGTTTTCCACCAACATACAGTTATTGTCACTAATTTGAAAAAATCCCCACACCATTTACACCTCTACACACTTCACATACATGTCACTATCATCCATAATATACATACTACCCACCCCAGAACCAATCAGCATGCACAGAAGAACCAAGACAGGGATGAACCGCTCAACCCTCTGATACTGTGCTGAGCGCTGGGGTGTGTCATACACACTGGTCGATGCGCGTTTCGATGGCTTAATCTTCTTTAAGTGCCATCTTCTTCAAGACCTGTTACTCAATGATTTTGTAACGGGCACGAATGGGGGGATAAATATTCTGAAAAGAAAATATAGGGTATTACTTTTTTTATTTTTTTAAACTTTTGCATTGATGTTGATATATTCGCAACCCACAGGAGAATTCTCAAATTGTCTCCGTAATGAATGACTTAAAAATTTCTATGCTATCAAGGTTACAAATATGTCACTAAGACATGCTCTTGCTGGATAGAATGAGACCATGCCCGTGAGGAAACATCAAAAAGAGGTGTAAGATGATACATGCGAGATAAGAATTTGCTGAGGGTCATAGTGCTAGGACAGATATATCGTGTATACCCAGGGACACTACTTGTCTATACAGATCATTTATCTGGTGTGTTCATTTGTATTACTAATCACGAATACTGTGTTTACCTTCTACAAGATATTCCTAAGACTTGAAATTGGAAGGAATTGTTTTATCACACAATGGATACTTTAGCACCTATCTCAGCGGGTACAGCTTTAGGTGCCCGTCTTCATATTATCATCTCATATCTGCATATAATGACAAAAGGTATTTATATAGAGAAGATGAGTAACACTACTAATCACCTTTCTATAAGTAGTAGCGGTACAGAGAGAACTTCTTATTTAGTATAAGGAGGATCAATATATTGTAAGTGACCTACTTGCTCATGTAAATATTTCTCGACTTTCTCCTTGTATTATTTCTTTTATTTCCTTATTTCTTTATAGACCACAACGTTTCTGATATCGTCTTAGGAGTCTGTGATATTCTTCTACCAGGTGGACCTAATAGTGATGTAGCGAGAGATTAGGTTAACCATTGTTAAGAAAAAGTTTTACACGAAACATGAGTTGTACATCAAACTGATGCAGATTATCTTCGTGGGCGGCATTTGTAAATGGTTAAATGTTACCGCTCAGAATGAATGATTCTGTCATGTTCAAGTGTGTGCTATACACAACAACTATAAAGATACTCTCTGGCTTGTGTGTTCTTTTTAAGACTAATCACATGCCCTATTTATTGAGCCTCAATGTTATCTAGTGGCCTGATGCGAAAGAATGTTTCGTAAATGTTGTTAAAAAACTCTCACTCAGCAATAAACATGTCCTGGCATTACCACAGGGCTGTATAAGTTAAGTCTCGCATACCGATACGGGACTAGTCTATACACACTCGTACCATCAGATATCATACCTTGAGAGGGTGGTGAATTTCACACGTGACGCCGTCCCCACGTTATAACAACTCTGCTAAAGTCCAAAAAGTCGTGCTGTCTTCTTATATCCTAAGCCCTGATTTTTGAGCCTCGACGCTGTCTAGTGGCCTGTTGCAAAAGAATACTTCGTAAGTGTTGTCAAGACGCTCTCGATCAACAATAAACATGTCCTGTGATTACCACAGAGCTATTTGGGTTAGGTCTCACATACGACAAAGGACTGGTCTCTGCGCACTCGTACCGTCAGATATCTTACCTTAAAAGATTGGTAAATTTCACACGTGACGCCGTCCCCATGTTGTAACACCCCCGCTAAGATCCAAAGGGTAGAGCCGCCTTCTTATCATGGGGGTTTTGTCCAGTGGCAGCTTTGACTCATATTAGGAAGCCCAGATGGTTAACATGCTTGCTGCAAAGAATGTCTACCACGCATAAAAAAACAGTATTTTGTTTTGTGCATAGCTCAGTGCGTTCCTGCTTTTGCCACAGAGACTCTTTTGTTATTGTGCAGTTCGTAAGTTCACTGCCATCAAAGAGCTGCATGCAAACTGCATGGTACAAATTAGTAAGTTATGCTTTTTCCCAGTCTTTCATTATCCCGATGCTGCTAAAAAGGTTAGTTTGGGTAGAAATAAATCCTTATTATTAAAGTCAACGCTAACCCCTGTGTTATTTTCTGAATCCTGAGTTTGTGCTTCTCCAGACCAAGCACTCTTAAAAAATGCCTACGAGTATGGATGACTTGTGAATCCTACACCTTGTAGTCCCCTTTACCTTGTGTAACATTTTCTATTCACTGAATTATACACGCGTGATTAATTGTCTCTGGATGTGTGTGATGTAAAGTGCTCTGACACCCTACAGTGGTATGAGAGGTGCTATAAAACAAATTAAATACATGTGACAGTGGGGCTATGGAGAGATGAGAGGCACTGATGGAGGGCAGAAGTGAGGGAATCATTGAAGATTGTCAATCATTAAAGATTGACAAAAGATTGTTGTATCCTGGTGCATAGTAAGGTCATTATTTACTATGCTTTGAAAGCTAAAACAATTCAATATATAATGACAAATGTTTTGTGAAAACACAATTTTACCCCAAATTTTCTTGGTGGACATGCCTCCAAAGCCCCCTTTGTAGGGGTCAGTCTCACTCGCTGCACTTGTTGTGCACTGTGCGGGGACGGGTCTGACAACATCTGCCAGAGCAGCTTTAAGATTCCAGTCCAGCCTAGGCAGGAGCAGGAGCCTTGGGTTGCAAAATAAAACTAAACAATGTAAAGATAGTGGCAAGACGCAGCACCAACCTTCCCATTAGGATTTTTCGATTTTTGCAAATATTTGTAATATAAAAATACTGAAATCTTTAGTAATTCAAGTCTAGTCTTTGTTTGATGTGCACACGTGTGCAGGTTTTATTTCTTCAAATTACAGTTTTAATATTTGACATTTAAATCATACAAATTGCCTGGGGGTCCCCGGCTTCCAGTATTGACTCAATGGGGGTCCTCAGCAGTGAAAAGTTTGGGAACCACTGTCCTAAGCGGTAACGAAAAAAAGTCTCTGATGCAGAACACCTGCAAGGCGTTGTGACGTAGTTAGGCTATGCGACGGCTCGCTTTGCGACTAAATGAGTGGCTATACTATCAGCGAGTCCATCTTGGAGTGGATATTATAAAAGTAAATACTATGTGAGCTCCATGTCGCTACAATGCTAGGCTTGTCAAAAACGTGTGTTTGCTTTGTCTATCAGGAATACGATCGAAAAAATGTATATTACCTCAAGGACTTTGTATCGAGGGGTTTTAAAAATCTATCACTGTCATCAAGTGAAGTTTGGCTATATTCTTGCTCCTATTTGCCAAGTACCAGCGCCATCTTGGAACGGGAACGTGGTGGTTTCCATATAGTTGATTTAAAAAGACTATATTTAGATAGCATGTTAATGGTAGCAAATGCTATATGCCAGATAATTTATATGCATTGTTATAAACCTACCCACGGAAAGTAAAAGAGAAATACACGCACAGTGGGCGGGTGACATGAACAAACAACACCCATACTGACGAACCGTATACAATATTTATGTGAGGTCAGAACTTCTGTTCTTCAGCCAGGATGTTGAGAGTTTCCACCCATTGTGGGACAATATCACAGTGGTTGACCACCATCACTAATACTGCACACAGAAGGGTGCCGCAATTAATATATAGAAACAATCTTAGTGCATATATTTAAATACATCTCCTATATGTTGTGCAGTGTCAGTAGATTGTTAATGAGATGTTCATATGGGGAATGGTATTGGTGAATAGTCACGAGATTTGCATCATTCCACTGTCTAATCTCTTTATCATGTCATATACTTTTGGACATAGGAGTGATGTTATACCATTCTTTCGGTGATACATAAGGAATGAGTGAAAATTATAACAAACATCCCAATTGTATGTGCTGCCCGTCTGGATCTAGTGGGTGAAGAGGAAAGATCTTTAAGGTACCTGATGTGTAAGCGGCACATCATCTTGTGTGCCACACTATTTCTTCATTAAGACCTATCTTCACCGTGTCCAAAGTATAGATCCAATAGGTTTCTCGTACCTTCCGTACTTCTTTAATGTCTTGCCTGGGATGTATCTTACCTTTTCTAAAATTAGCCACCTCAGTTCGTTTTCATTATGTTTGAGATCACTACAGTGTTGGACCATTGGACATGACAATTTTCTTGTTTTTATTGCTGATCTATGTTAACTATAGCGCGTTCTGAATTCACGCCCCGTCTCCCCCACATATCCCAAATTGCATGGGCACAGGATGAGATAAACAAGATTCTGGCTCCTACAATTTGTGAAGTCACGTAATTTGCCTTTTTTCCCTTGGTAATTCCAAGTTTCAGTAACTAAGGCACTGTCACACGTAATACATGTACCACATTTAAGGTTTCCCAAGATGGAAGGTCCTACCAGAGTGGTTTGTAAGTTCAATTGATTGTACTTGGGCCTCGTGTGGACAAGACTGTCTTTAAGATTCGTATTTCTACGATATGCGAGAATTGTTTTTTGAATAATCTCTTGTTCTTCGTTTGTGTTTAAGATGTGCCAGTTTTTGTTCAGAACCTTCCTTATCTTAAAATTCAAGGTCGAATGGTTTACGACACAGACCATTTTGGCATTTTTGGGACGTATGTTCCCTGCTAGTAGGGCATCACGGTTGTAATAACGTGCCCTCTTATGGGCAGATCTGATCAGACGTTTCGGATAACCACGTGATAGCAATCTCTGTTTTAAATCTTCCCCATGTTTATCGAAATCTTTGATACTGGAACAGTTACGTCTGATACGCAAAAAATCGCCAAAAGGAATGGAATCTTTTTGGCTGTTTGGGTGATAGCTAGTATGTGATAAGATGGTGTTCTTAGATGTAGGTTTTCTGAAAAAGTTAACGGAGATTTCGCCCCCATCAGCTTGGATAATAATGTCCAGAAATTCTACCGATGTAGTGCTTCTGTGACAGGTGAATTTCAAGTTCTCATCACTGGCATTCAACCAGTCAATGAAGGTAGTCAAAGTTTCTTCTTCTCCACGCCAGATAAAAAAGATGTCATCAATAAATCTCTGCCATCTGTGGACATTCTCATAGAACAGTGCTATTTCGTTAAAAATATGTTTCAGTTCATATTCGCCCATGTATATGTTGGCTACACTTGGGGCACAAGATGCCCCCATGCTGGTCCCTTTGATTTGATGATAGAGGCTTCCTCTGAAGTCAAAGTAGTTATTTTTCAGTACTATTTCTAAACATTCCACTATGAAAGCGCCGGGTCCATCTCCTGGTGTTCTTTCTAGGAGGGTCTTTACTGCTTCCACTGCCTGTTGCTGTGGTATGTTAGTGTACAATGCTTCAATGTCTAGTGTAACCAAGATCTCACAATTAGGGTCATATGGTGCATGTTCCAATTTTTTAATGATGTCCCCCGTGTCCTTAATATAGGATTTGTTCTGAGTTGTTAGTGGGCACAGAAATGCATCCACATATTTGGACAACGGCTCAGTAAAGGAATTGATGGAAGATACTATTGGATGCAAAGGTGGATCAAAGATATTTTTGTGTGTTTTTGGCACACCATACAATGCTGGAATTATGGTGTTAGTTTTATTCAAAAATAAGTATTCTTTCTCACAAATGGTATCTTCCTCCTAAGCTTTGCTAGTTACATGATCAATAAGTTCTTTTAAATTCGTAATCGCCCCTGATTTAATGGGTCTATAGCCACGGCTAACATTTGATAAACCTTTTCCTCGTATTTTTTAGTGTCCATAAGGACTATGCCCCCACCTTTATTACAAGGTTTTATAGTGAGTTCCAGGTTATTTTGAAGTTTTAAAAGGGCAGTGTAGAATGCTCTAAATTACATAGGGCTAAAAAAACATGACCACACTTGAATGCTGTACAGATGGCCAATGGCAGCCATTATTGGCCTGTTACCCATCAAAATGCATCATGTTTTCCTCTCCAGGGATCTTGTATCCAGGGCAAATTGGCAACATCAGGTTGTCATTCAAGATCTTACTGAGTTACGTCATGGTAACTGCACCAGGCAGGTACTGTGCCGCATGTCTTATTCTTGTTGCAAATGACTGTTTCACGAGATGATCTTTTTTTGTTGCAGACACTTTCATTTGCCAGAATGGAGGAACTTTATCTAGCTCTGGCAATAAATGTCTCTGCCCGCCTACTTATGGTGGAAAAACGTGTGAAGAACCCCTGAAAGAGTGCCTGAACGGCGGGACCGTGGATCCATATAAATGTCTCTGTACCCCACAATTCTACGGGGACGTGTGCCAATATCCCGTGCATGAGATAGGAGTCGGTAAGCATGGCGTATCATTAATTATTGTATCACTGCCAGAGCTTGAGCGATTCAAAGCACACAGACCTGCTTTCTAAAGGCTCAAGGGGTGCTGCAGCGAGTTTTTACTATGGCAAATATAAACATGCTGTAAGTGGTGACCCCTCAAAGTTTTGTAACGGGTGCAACAATAAGGGCCGATATGATGTGTTCCGTGTATTCTGATTGTTTGGAATTACAAGTTAAAATATTTAACCTATCTGATAATTATCGAATGCATTAACTGCCTAAAGACTCATCATTATATTTTGGCAGCACAAACATGCAAAAATTGAACAGGGTAAAAGCATACCGGGGCAGATTTATAAGCCTCATGCGCCACTTTTGCGTCACTTTTAACATGGGAAAAGTGATTCAAAAGTGGCGCAAGGGGCTTGTTGAAAATCTGCCCCACGGTATTTACCATCTCATGCGGATTTTGGTTCATTAAACACCAAAATTGGCATGTTATTTCACGTAAACTTGTAATAGGTGCAATTTATGACACTCAATAAATAATGTACCCCATGGTGCTGTTATTTTTCAGGTGCATGAAACAGCACCTACACTTGTAACCAGGGCCTAAGTCTCAAAATACTAAGGGGTAGATTTACAAGCCCCTTGCGCCACTTTTGCGTCACTTCTAACATGGGAAAAGTGATGTAAAAATGGTGCAAGGGGCTTGTAAATCTACCCCTAAGTGCCTATTAGTTACTTAGGAGGTGGCTAGGTTGTTCGCAACAAAAGAGGTTACATCTACTCTTTAGTGCATGGAAAACACAAGAATAAAAACAAGCATTTGCAATGCACCCGATCTCACCTTTGGGACCTTATATGTATTTAGCTATACAGCACACTTGCCTGGGTGTTGAAACATCTACTGTTCTTTATCATGGAGGGAAAGTAAGCACCAAACTGTGACATGCCAGGTATGGGGACACATGGAGAGAAATATTGCCTTTCAGCGGGAAAAGGTATGGTCCCAAGCTCTGTTTTTAATATAAAATCAAGGCCTTCGGTGGTCATATCACTGAAAATACAAGATTTGAAAATAATATTATTATGGTCTGCACTTGAACTGCAGCTGCACGTGTTGTACCTGTCCTGTATGAAGAGAAGCATGCACTGGTGCTTTGTCACCTGTGCCTGTCCTGAGAGAAGAGAAGCTTGCACTGATGCTTCATCACCTGTGCCTGTCCTGTGAGAAGAGAAGCTTGATCTGCTGCTTCATCACTTGTACCTGTCTTGCGAGAGGAGAAGCTTGCACTGTTGATGCCCCAACTGTCCCTGTCTTTTGAGAAGAGAAGCTTGCACTGGTGCTTTGTCACCTGTGCCTGTCCTGTGAGAAGAGAAGCTTACGCTGCTGCTTCATCACCTGTACCTGTGCTGTGAGAAGAGAAGCTTGCACTGCTGATAACCCAACTGTACTTGCCTTGTGAGAAGAGAAGCTTGCGCTGCTGCTTCATCACCTGTACCTGTGCTGTGAGAAGAGAAGCTTGCACTGCTGATGCCCCAACTGTACTTGTCTTCTGAGAAGAGACGCTTGCGCTGCTGATTCATCACCTGTACCTGTGCTGTGAGAAGAGAAGTTTGCTCTGCTGCTGCCCGTGTTGTACCTGTTCTGTGTGAAGAGAAGCTTGTGCTTCTGCTTTATCACCTGCAACTGTCCTGTGAGAAGGCTGCTGCCCCAACTGTCCCTGTCTTTTGAGAAGAGAAGCTTGCACTGGTGCTTTGTCACCTGTGGATGTCCTGTGAGAAGAGAAGCTTGCACTGCTGCTGCCCGTGTTGTACCTATTCTGTGTGCATGACAGAATCTTGTGACTAACTTCCTGCTGCCGCTTTACCTTTTCCTATTCTTTGCATGAGAGATGGTTGAACTGCTGCTCTCCTTGTATTTGTGTTATGTGGTAGGAAATGAAAGAACAAACCCTAACACTGCAAAAAAGGCAAGTTCAGTACTTGTCTCAAGGCCGATGTGAATGAAAGAGCAAATCTTCCCAATATAGTTTGCGTTTGGATTTGCCTGTGAAACAAGTAGTTCATAAAACGAACTAGACCTCTTTGTAAAATTTTAAAAGCCTGCCAAGTGGTTCAATGTGATGTGTGATGCCTTCATCCAACTCTGGCTTCTTTGCCGATATCATTTTGTATGTTGGGATTTTGAGCCCCTAAAAACGCTAATAAAAACATAGACAGAGTTTTTTTGGAGTAAAATAAATCATTTCAGCTCTGGGTTTTCTGCTTTTTCATTTGAATGGTTTCGGAGCAAGAGGGCTGAAATGCAGATGTGAGCACCCCACTGCTAGTGAGCAAACAGTAACACTGCTCTGAAAACAAAGTGACCAGCTAAAAACTCTTTAGTACCCAAAACAATGAGAGAGTACATGGAGTCATTACTGCGTGGGAAAAGTTGAACCTGTTTAAAATGAAGGGAGCAAAGAAAACACTTTTTGCTGGTGCCTCTCAACTTTAAGTGTGGCCTGATTTATGCGCCATATCTGTCACACCTCTGTGAAGCGCCCTGCCTTAAACAAGTACAGCACGTGTTGCAGGTGCTACCCCACGAGGGCCCACAATGCATGCTGTGTGAGTGAAAGGGCCACAGGCACTCTTTACAGATTCCTTTAAAGATTTGATTTCTCCGATTGTTTTTATCTTTTCGAAAAATGCATCTAGGTAAGGAAGACCTCAACGATGAGGTCTCACACACTATGGGGCATATCATCAAGGGCTTTATCTCCGCTTTTCTGGCTTTAAATGCCAGAAAAGCAGAGATAAAACCAATGCCCTATCAGCAAGAGGGTGCTAACATGCGTATTCGCATGTTAGCATCCTTTTACACTACGCCTACCTTTGTATCTCTAATGAGATGCAAAGTGGGCGTTCCCGACATACACTACATGTCAGGAGAGCAATAACACGTCTTTGCGCTATCAACAAGGATGCCCTTGCATTTTAGCAGACGTTAGTTTTTGGAGAAAACTATTGTTTTCTCCAAAAACTAACGTCTGCTAAAATTCTGACTAAGCCACACCTAACATTGGGGGTGGATTATGCTAATACGACCACAGGGTCGTATCAGCAAGGTTGTTGCCCTTTTGCAGGAAACATCGCTGGAAAACCAGCGATGTTCCTTGCAAAACGGCAATAACATTGCTATCTCTGGAATTTGTATCGCCCTGGAGCAGTGCGTTGATGATAACGCGCTACCAGGGCGATAAAAAGCCCAGAGAGCCAGAGATAAGAAAATTATCGCTAAGCACGGCCAGCGATAATTATCGCTGGCCGTTGCTGATATGGCCCATTCTTCTTCTGCTCCCTCCCTCTCTCGCTCACTCTTTCCTACTTAAAGAGCTCTACCAGAGAATCACCTTCAAACATTCCTGTTTCCTCACATTCTGGCGTAACTTCGCTGGAATGCAGTTACCTTTGTTGTTACAATTTGTGCGACCTCTAAAAATGAGTTTGCAAATGGTCTAATTAGCAGAATCTATCCGTTTGCAACCTCAAAAATATTTTTGTTTATGTATAAATCTCAAATTGGGTCTGGATTTGCAACCCAGTAGCATTAGGGTATATTGGAAGGGGTGTGTTTATGGCTTTCCTTCCAAATACGGAATGGTAGTGCTATGCATTAATGTTTTGCGACCACATCCAGTCACAAAACATTATTTTAACACCTCTTCATAGGAGGTGGTAACCCATTCGCAAATGGGTCCCCTGCCTCTTTGAGAATTAAAAAAAAATATTTTGTAAGAGCAGGCAGTTATCCAACGAACCACTGCCTTCTTTTAAAAAATGAAAGTTAAAAGTTTCATTTTTGATTTTGAAATGCATCTTGTTTTCCTTTAAGTAATCAGACATGGCGTTCTGCTGTCCCCAGCAGGCCACCATCCCTGTGATGACTATCATTCATAATGCATCACAAAGTGCAACCTCCCTCAATAATATACATAAGGTAGGTCGGCTTGCTACCCACTAGGAATCGCTAATTAAAAGTAGACAGGTTTCACACATTAGGAATAGTGATTAACTAACTGGCATGCGCAGAAAAATGCAATTTGAAAATTGCGATCCCCAAATTTTGCACATCCGGCCCTAAGTTCCCACACGCCAACACGATGAGTCAGAACTCAGCAATCACTGGATCAACCCATTGTTCTTAGTTTTTTGTGTCCAAGTTTATTCTGTTGTTATTCTTACATTGGAATCGTTACAACATGCACACCCCTGACATTCATGCTCTACTTTCTGTGACCTCAGGTGACCAGAAATCCCATTTGAAATTCTTTGGCAGTCAGCTAAGCTGGCCACTTAGGGCTATGTGCAGGGGATTGCTTTAGCACCAAAGTCTCTTCCTTAACTGTGCCTTAGGACCGTATTACAAGTTCTCAGTAAATTGGAATTGTGCAGGGATCACAACAATAAGTGGTGCAATATTGATCACACCTGGTAGTTACCAGGTGTAATAGAGTTCCTACCCCAATCAAAGCTCAGCAAGTAAAGCTTTCTAAAATTCTATAGGGGATAAAGACCCCTGTATTTGCAACACATGGGGATTTTAGTGTGGTAAGGGCCGGTATCTGCCAGGTCTTTCCCAAAAACTCTGAACAAGGGCTATGGCTTCAGTTAATATTCTATCATCATTTTAGAATTGTTTATTTTACCTGATAAATAACAATATCCTGGGTTTCATTATCTATCAGAAGTGATAAATAACAGAAACATAGGGCCTAATTATGATGCCGGGCAGAAAGCCTCCGACCAGAGGACATGGTAGGTTTACAGTCTGACCGCTGTATTAGGTTAGTGGTGGTCGGAGTGAAACCTTTCAGGGTGGATTCCAATGTGGTTCTGATGGACTCAAGGAGCCAGTCGGTCTATCGGATAGACAGCATAATCCCTTAATGACGAGAACTCTGCACCGGGGTTATGATGTCGGTTTCTGACAGTCATTCATGTCTGTCTGGGTTGTTTGGGTTTTTCTTTTTTTTTTTTAAAGTCACAAAGTGCTTTGTGATTCATGCTGTGTCCTAGAGGATCTATCGCAGGTTGAATCCACTGCTGTATGGTTGCTTCTGTCACTGTGCTTCTGTGAAGTACGTAAACAGTCCACCTCTGCCAGGGATCCAATCAATGCAGTTGTAACATGTTTTCCCATGCTTGCCCTCATAACAGTGGTTAATAATTCTTGCCACTAATTTGTGGTTTTTGGGTTAATGGCTGTCACTGAATACCTGTATCTTTCACAGCCACCGTCCAGGTAGAAGTGGCAGTCGAGGTAACAATCACCAACCAGGAGTTCAACCTGGAGCTGATGAATAATAACAGTGACGAGCATAAAGTCTTTCAACACAACTTCAAAAGTGAGGTAGGAAATCATTATGCAACTCAGGCTACAATTGTGAAACAACACCATATGGACACTCTTCTGGCTAGTGATGCAGGACTTTGGGGAACCTTAGCTGGATGGTTTAATCTAGGACAAAGTATCCACCCACAAAATCACCATATGTATATCCTTAATCTTGTAAAGAGTCCTGAATTGCATGTGTAGGCTCTGCCTATACCTGAGCTGAGTTCATGCTACATAAGTACCACTCCATTAATACAGATGTACAAAGTTACGCCAGGCATATCGATGGGTGAATAGGGCCAGGGTGCACGGTTGAAATAATGAACACTTTAGATACTAGTCCACAAACACATACGACGTGTAAATAACTTGAGGAGCCAGTAATTGGGTGCTGCTGTGTAGATGTGCTTAATAACAGGAATGGGAGAGTGCTAATAAGTCTAGTTCATATGAAGAAGAAATGTATGACAAGCTGGGACCACAGAGATTGGTTCCTGGGCTGATGCTCCAGAATACATCCTTTGGGGGTGTCACAGAGGATCTGGCTAGTATGTAATGAGTGTTTACAGGCAGTGTGAGATTTGCCAGGGAGAGAATTCTTGAAGTAAATCAGGGAAAACCAGGTGTATTAAGAAACAGTGGGAGACTAGTCTAGCAGGCGTCAACATTGGTCAATATAGCCAAGAGCAAAGCCATCAATTGAGGAAACAGTGATACCAAGGAGCTATACAGAGTGTCTCATGCTTTTTCCTGTTAAGTTGTCGGGACCATCTAGCAATACCAAAATGTTCTCTGCTGGCCTCCTGTAGGTAATGTAAATTTAATATCTCTGTTTAATCCAGTTTCTACATGCTTAATAACGTTATTCCTCTTAATCAATTTGCACCAAATTTGGGTGAAGCATTAATCAGTAGAAACACATTCAGACTTCCAAATTTGGTACAGATTTCTTTAAAAGACCATAATAATTTTGAATGTGTGACTGATGAAAATACCATGGGGTTTCCTATAACAAAGCTTCTCCAAGGGTATCTCCAGAACACTGAATTAAAGTCCATCAAGTTATCATGACAATGCAGCCCTTCTGTAATTCAATGCCTTTTCTTGGTTTGGTGCAACTTGGCTACCTATTTTAGAGACATCAGCAAATATTTGACTATTCAGTAAACATGATCCAACTATGCTTTTTGTCTCAAATATCCTGTCCCCTAAAACTAAAGGATTGAAATGAGTCAAGACCTTCACTTCAATTTTGTTTCATAATTAAATCTTTTAATGAATTTTTGAAACATGAGAATGTAAACTGGTAGAATAAATTGATGCACCTAAGAGGATGATCAAGTGATCCCTGGTCGCCTAATAAAAATTAATGTCCCACAAGTCTAACTAAAACATAATACAATAATCAACACTATAAAATAAATGCTGACACCTTAACCCCTTCTCATCCCTCTCTGGTCTATCAGTAATGGTGCATAACTTGATTATCAATCTATCATGGCGTGCCTCACAGCCAGATTCCATAGGTGACTCTTTAGATGGATGTAGTTTTGGAAAGTCTCTCGAAAAAAGCTGTGAATGCCTCATTGGAATTATCTTAAGTATTCTAAGACACCTAAGGCGCAAAAGCTCTGCAGACTCAGAGGACAAGAATTTCCGATCCAATGTCCAATTAGCCGTAAAAGAGTCTGCCTTCCCATCCATGGCCATCATGATTTTTTCAATGCCTAAGAGATCTCACAAATAGTCCATTCAATCAGAAGCATCTGGGCTCCCTGTCTTCCATCATACAAAGGTAAATGCCTGTCTGACGGTACAGCAGAACATGAGATCTGTCTGATTTTAAGGACAAGAGTCATTGTTTTCCTGTTTGAGAAACATAATGTAGTGTATGTAGGAAATCAAGGTCCTGCAGCATCAAACAATGTGGCTAACACATCTAATATAT
The DNA here is from genome assembly GCF_964204655.1 of Triturus cristatus. Taxonomy (NCBI): domain Eukaryota; kingdom Metazoa; phylum Chordata; class Amphibia; order Caudata; family Salamandridae; genus Triturus; species Triturus cristatus. Next base: position 693,111,848 of record NC_140595.1, on the reverse strand, counting down.
CAGGCAGAATGTATGTGCCCTGAATGGAGCTGTGCCATAGAAGATGCACTAATGGCCCTGTGACACCACATCCTACCCAACAAGTCTCTGATCAGAGTATATACCACTTATAGAATCCATCCAGAGTATAATGCAAGGGTACATCCAGTTTAGTCATAGGTTCCCTCCTAGAAGTGCTTCTACCAGTGTTACGAGTCATGGTGTAGATCTCCTTCCATTTCTGATCTGAAAAGGACCTTGCAAGATCCCTTTTACAGCATTTCTGAATATTGCTTTTCTAATATGTACCAGGACCCAAGAGCATGTTATACATATCGAAACTAAGCTTTATTGTACTCCTTCATAAAGATCTATTTTTCAAACTTCACAAGTTTTCTAGTGACGTGTTTTAAATGAAGGCTGGAAAGCCAAATGTCTAATTTGATAGAACCTGCATCTTTTACTTTCTGGGATTACATAACCATTCTTTATCATCTCAAATGATATAATTTCAAGCAGATCAAAGACTTCCTGAGGCACTCCAGAGATCTCTATTTGCTGAATTGTTTCTCATTTAGAGCAGCAAAGAAGTCGACGTTACCCAGAATAGGAGACAGCAGGCATGGATACTTGGCGAGGCCTAACTAGGCAGAAATATTATCCCAACTGAGCAGAGCTCCCAGTCACGATGTAGCATCGCCAACCAGGAGACCTTCCACATGCACATACTGGCAATACAGTAATCAATAAAGCCCCATTATTTTTCTGATTCCAGTCTGTTTGATTTCACATAGTTAAACGGTTTGTTGCCTGATAGCATTGGAGGTTTGATCCTTAGATAAGTCGCAACACAGTAATGCTCTACCTTCGTCAGCCTGATATATCAGTCCTGATTCTATTGAATATTATGCATGAATTTGGTGACTATTCGGGTCTGTATATTTATAATACTAAGTCGGCCCTGTTCCCAATAGGCTTGATGGTGAGATTGCCTGTTGCGCAGATGCCAAACACCGATGAATAGGCCACGTTGCAACGCATGCGATACATCGCATGCCATTACAACAACCGCGTTCTTACATCGCATACCATTGCAACGCAAGTCATTACAACGACTTGCTGTAGGGGGCGCGCTGGATTTTGGAATAGTATAATTCACTATTCCAACTCTAGTCTGTGGAACAGTAGGGAAGGTGTTGGATTTTAAATCCAACATTTCCTGCCCCCTACGGCAAGTGGGGACTTGCAAAACGTTCTATAAAATAAAACGGTAAATACGTCAGGACCCAGCAAAGTAATAATTTTGAGCCTTTCAATATTAGTGATCAATTCCTCTGTCTCAGTGGGGTGATCTAGCTGTGCTACTTGCTCCCTTGTAAGCTTATGCACCTAGGCCTACTCCTAATAGGAATCAGTTAGTTCCACTGGTACTTTGTCTACGCTATGCAAGCATGCATAGAAGGCTTTAAATACAATGGCTGCATTTCTGTTGTTGCCAATTTGCGACCCATGTCTATTTTGCAAAGTCATTATGCTCTCCTTTGCCCTTTTTGCCTGCAGCTTTCATGCTGCTATACACCCAGCATCTCGGCCAGTATCTTTCCTTAAGGCGGAGAAAGGTGCATTCTTTTTTGTCAATGTCATAGGATCTAACCTGTGACCGAATCACTAAGGGCTTATAGTGCTTAATTTGTAAAACATTAAGTGCCAGGGCTCTAACCAGAAGGCCACTGCCGCTTGCACCACCCATCACCCCTATCATCACCACTAAAACAACTACCAACCATCTCTCTCGACAGGAAGTGCTACAGTTCAGATTATTCCAGGTCCCCAAAGCTAAAAGAAAATGGCTAGGGAGGCAGGTATTAGCAATTTTAATGTATATTGTATTCCTAAGCAACCATTGTTCTGCTCATCTCTAAATTAGATGAGCAGCGCCACCATGTGGTAGACTGTTCTAAGTATGGTGTTCACAATTAGGTGCCGTGCCAGAGCAATGGTGATGCCCACTAAGGACCGAAAACTATGCTCACCAATCATGACCTTACCGCCACAGGCCAGTATAGTTGCCCGACTATCTGGCCTACCAGAAGGTCATGCCCTGCGCCTTGCCTCTTCTAACCATGCCAGTATATTTTCCGTCAATACCTGATTACCTTGACTTGAGAGGTGCACACCATCCTCCAGAAAAAACTGCTCCCCTCTGATGCACCCGTGTCCTATTGATCTAAACTTCTCCATCTTGTTGTTAATCCTCTTAACCAAATGATTCAAGGCCCACACAGAGTCACCCCCTCTCCAGTCAAATCTAGGAATCATGTGTGACCACACTATCATTGATTCGGGGCATCTCTTTGCCAACCACCCCACTTCAGTAAGCAGGGTCTCTATTGCACTCCTCCACCACAGGTGTACCAAGTCGTTACCCCCTAACTGCAAGATACAAACTGCAGGAGGTCTCTGATTTTTGCCCAGCGCACGTGACACCAGATCCCTGAATTGGCAAAAACGCAGCCCACCCTGCCCGTAGAAAGAGATTTTTGCACCTGCCAGGCCGTGCCCTAGCCTCGTAGGTACCTGTAAAAAAGAATTTTTCCAACCTCCTCACTCACGTATGAGTGACCTATTATCCACACATCCTGTTCTGTGTGTTCCCAGGCGTCAACCCGGTCCGTAACGTGCGCTGTGTGGCGATGAATTGCTGGCTGTTGTCCTCCTGCCTGACAGGATGACATAACCATTGAAGGATGTTGAACCAATGCCAGCTTCCCTCCTGCATGACAGGATGTAGAAACTGCAACTCAAAACCATGAAAGAAAACCAACCATAAGTACATCTACTTTGCACCCTCTAGAGCATGTGTAAGCGTACATAGCATTTATAACAATCTGAGGACCACCTACCAATCCTCTGCACCTCACTTCCAGTAAACCCCCTGGCCACCGCTTCAGTGGCGGCCCCTATGCTAAAGGAGTGGGTCCCAAAACTGCCAGAATCTAAACCCGCTTTCTGCATGGCTAAGCCCATGACCCTCTTGAACTGGAAAATAGTGAGCGGGGTCCGGTCTGCGTGAACCAGTAATGTCCTTGCCGCATCCATTGGACGGTGCACTAGGAATGTTTCCAGCCTGGCAATAGGACAGCAAGCCCTTCCTTCTGCACTACGCAAAACCACCCCTTCCCCTCTGCCTTCCTGATCAGTTTTGGACCTGGGTATTGATAGGGAGTCCCTAATCTGCACATGCCCCAACTGAAGCCCCCCATGCCCGTCCATTTTGTTTTTTGTCACCAGTTCCCCTATCCTGAAAGCGCTATAGAAAGCTAAACAGAAAGCAGCTTGAAACTTGAGTGTTTCCCCAGCAGAATTACACACCTGGTGCAGAGCATCCATCAGTGTGGCCAATGTCTGTATTCCTATAGGTCTCCTCACGTCCGGATGCGCCCCCTGTAGGCGTTGCCATCCTTTTAGAGCTTTGCACACTATAAAAGTGCTGGTAGGATCCCCCTTACCCCCAGCTATCGCAAAAAAGGAAATGGCTGCAATATGTCGCCTTGCTGATGCTACTGAGCGCCCCTCATCTCTCATAGTTCTCAAATAGGAGACAACTGAACCAGTGTCGTGCCATAACTCCTCCCTACTGTCCCCCAAGAAATACCAGTAAGCCCCAAATGCCCCTCATATGCCCTCCTGGTCGTGGGTGCTAGGCTAGCTGCCATGAGGTCCGATAACTGGGGGCTACAAGCTGCCAAAGCTGTTCTGGGAAAGGCGCTGGGTTCTCTGCCGCTTCTGGGTGATGGGACCTGAATACCTGCATCTTGAAGCAAGAGCACACATCAGTGGCATGATTCAATACTCCTGGCAAATCTTTGGCTCTAAACAGCAGATTCATCCTTATGCACAGCAGTATTATCTCTTTTGGGAGCCGCAAGATCATCTTACATTTTGCAGTCTGATTATCTACACATTCCACAACAGCCATGTTGTCTGACCAGTATACCACCAATTGGTTCCTCAGTTGTTCTGGCCAGATGGACAATGCCACCAAAATGGGGAGAAGCTCAAGGAAGCTTATGTTGCTTGTGAGTTGTAACGCCCTGAAGGTCTCAGGATCGTTTAACAGACACGATAATGAGAACGCAACCACTTGTGAAGGTTTAGTTATTTTAATGAAGGCAAAAATAATACAAGGAATAAACAAAGGTTATAGTCACTGGAATCCTCCAGGCTAAGTACGTTACCAGCCCACAGCACGGATGGTCCTAACCGTCCTCTGCATATACGCCAATCCCGGCGTATGCCAACAGAGGGCAGAAATGAAATGGCCGACAATGCCAATCGGTAGGCTGTGAGGGGCACGAAGAGTGTTGGGGAGAATCGAGGAGTCAGGGAAACACCCAGCCGGGGTCTCTACCTGAAGGGAGCAGCCGCTCAACCTCTTCCTCAGACTGCACCGGGACGTGGAGTCACCTCCTGGTGATGCGTCACCGATACCCCAATCACAAGCAAAGAAGACTGAACCGAGAGCAGCCGCTCGATCGATCCTGTGGACTTCCGAGTCTGTAACGCGGCAAACACCTCCTGGTGTGCGTTACAGCTGGCAGTCCCTGTATCTCTGGTCGGGCTGGGAGTTACGACTCCAACCAGCAAAAGCGCCACTGCGCTTTGACTCAGCCGAGTCAAAAAGCGAAGCTCAATGGTTATCCGGTAGAGCTTCCGGGTCCTTCACAGGTGACGATGGGGCAAGACACGGCCCAGGGAGTAACGACTCGACCTACCTCCGTTCTTGCCTTACTGGAGCACCACTCCGGAACACTGCTCTTCACTAAGCAGGTACGTCGGTTGTAAACACAATATCCGACAGCGTTGTACCTCCCGGTTCCTCCCTTTATAGGGCGTTGTTTTCCTTGAGTTATGTAACAGCTCTCCTGTTTTACATCAGGGCGTGTTTTCCTCCCCTCGCATGACAGGAATTCTTGACAGTACATCCTCCCTCTCAGTGGCTCCCCACGGGTCCAGCGCTGGCAGGAAAACGCCGATGGAACAAGGAGACCAAGCGCGGAGCATGAACCCCTTCAGCCGGTTCCCATGACTGCTCCTCCGGGCCATAGCCTTTCCACGCAACCAGGTACCACAGCTTCCCCCTGCGCCATTGGGACGCCCGTATGCCCGACACTTCATACTCCACCTCCGACTCCACGCATACCGGCCTAGGTGTCCCAGACGGCTTGGAGGGTGCTGGTTTGAGCAACGATACATGAAAGACAGGGTGTATCCGCAATGACTGGGGCAAGCACACCTTCACGTTCACGGGACCCATACACTTGGTAATTCGATAGGGGCCCATGTACTTGGGATGGAACACACTGTTCTTTCGAAACCTCATGTTTCTTGTGGATATCCAGACGTAGTCTCCAGTGCGGTACAGTGGCCCGGGCCTTCTCTTCCTGTCTGCCGCAGCCTTGTAACTTCTCTTGGCCTCTATTAGGACAGCCCTTGAGCGCATCAACGTGTCTTTTATGTGTGCCACCCTGTCCGCTGTGGCGGGAATCCTGTCCTCTCTGAACGGATGTAGAAATGGCAAGAACCTGGGATGTTGGCCATAGTTGCTATAGAACGGAGATGACTGTGTGGAGCTGTGAGTGGCGTTGTTATAGGCGATCTCTGCAACCCATAGCAAGTCGACCCATTCTTCCCTGCCCTGGTCCACAAAACATCGCAGATACTGTTTGAGCGTTTGGTTCAGGCGCTCGGTTTGGCCGTCCGTTTGAGGGTGGTAGCTGGTGGACAAGGCGGTCTTAACATGCAGCGCAGTGCACCAAGTCTTCCAGAATTGCGCAGTAAACTGCGACCCCTTTCTTTCACTTAGCCTATGTTCCAGCCGTAATACCAGGTTGATAAGGCCCTCACATGTCTTGGGTTGTGGGTCAATATGAGCCACGGCGTCCTTGAGCTCATCGCACAGCCCGTGATGGAAGAGCGCCGTCTGTTTAGCAACAGGCCACTTGGTTTCCGCAACCAGCCTTCGGAACGCGTTGAGATACTGCACCAGGTCGTTGGATCCCTGTCTCAACTCAAGCATTTCACGGTCCGCCGTGTACGAGTCAGCCCTTCTGTCGAAGACCTTCAGGAATTCCTCGCGAAAAGCACCCCAATCACATAAGATGGGGTCGTCCCTGCTCACCAGAGGTACGGCCCATTGTGCCGCGTTTCCAGCCAAATAGGATATAAGGAAAGCCACACGAGCCTGACTCGTGGGGAACGCCCTTGGTTTGCACGATAGATGTAGCGCCACTTGTGTGAGGAATACCTGCACTGTGTTAGGATCCCCACTGTACCTCTCTGGTGTTGCCAAGGGGACGGCTACCGGCATTTCCACTACTACCGCAGGGGTCTGGTTCGTGAGGGAGGTGCTGGGCGTGAGCGGGTCCAATTGGATAGCATCCAGTCTGGCTTTTACATCGGCTGTTTCTTGCCTGGAGGCAGCCAATTCAATTTGCACGGTCGCTAAAGCAGCCAGCACATCATCAAGTGTTGCCATGTCTGTTATCGACCGGGAGACAGTTAGTGTTATTAAGGTCGGATATTTTGTAACGCCCTGAACGTCTCAGGATCGTTTAACAGACACGATAATGAGAACGCAACCACTTGTGAAGGTTTAGTTATTTTAATGAAGGCAAAAATAATACAAGGAATAAACAAAGGTTATAGTCACTGGAATCCTCCAGGCTAAGTACGTTACCAGCCCACAGCACGGATGGTCCTAACCGTCCTCTGCATATACGCCGATCCCGGCGTATGCCAACAGAGGGCAGAAATGAAATGGCCAACAATGCCAATCGGTAGGCTGTGAGGGGCATGAAGAGTGTTGGGGAGAATCGAGGAGTCGGGGAAACACCCAGCCGGGGTCTCTACCTGAAGGGAGCAGCCGCTCAACCTCTTCCTCAGACTGCACCGGGACGCGGAGTCACCTCCTGGTGATGCGTCACCGATACCCCAATCACAAGCAAAGAAGACTGAACCGAGAGCAGCCGCTCGATCGATCCTGTGGACTTCCGAGTCTGTAACGCGGCAAACACCTCCTGGTGTGCGTTACAGCTGGCAGTCCCTGTATCTCTGGTCGGGCTGGGAGTTACGACTCCAACCAGCAAAAGCGCCACTGCGCTTTGACTCAGCCGAGTCAAAAAGCGAAGCTCAATGGTTATCCGGTAGAGCTTCCGGGTCCTTCACAGGTGACGATGGGGCAAGACACGGCCCAGGGAGTAACGACTCGACCTACCTCCGTTCTTGCCTTACTGGAGCACCACTCCGGAACACTGCTCTTCACTAAGCAGGTACGTCGGTTGTAAACACAATATCCGACAGCGTTGTACCTCCCGGTTCCTCCCTTTATAGGGCGTTGTTTTCCTTGAGTTATGTAACAGCTCTCCTGTTTACATAAGGGCGTGTTTTCCTTGAGTTATGTAACAGCTCTCCTGTTTACATAAGGGCGTGTTTTCCTTGAGTTATGTAACAGCTCTCCTGTTTACATAAGGGCGTGTTTTCCTTGAGTTATGTAACAGCTCTCCTGTTTTACATCAGGGCGTGTTTTCCTCCCCTCGCATGACAGGAATTCTTGACATGAGTCCAGTGTCCTCCCACCATGCTGTCCAGCATTGGGCAACCCATGCTGGACCCAAAATGGCACCAAAACCCTCGCTACCTGCTGCATCAGTCATCAACCCTATCTCTGGGCGGGACCAGGGGGGGACTGGGCCACACAACCCTACCGTTGAAGTTGCGCAGGAATGCCTTCCATATTCACATGTCCTGCCTGACCTCACTGCACACTCTGGTGTGATGGTGCTTCTCCCTGAGCCCTGACATAGCCTATGTGATGGTGTGCGAAAAAAAAGTGGCTGCTACTACTAAAAGGTAAGGGTCTGGGCAGTGTTTTCAGACCTGAGCACGGGGGACTGTAGTGTGTGCCATTGGCTGGGATAATTGTAGGGTGGTGGTGTGCCCTCATTAACTGATTGTTAGTACGTTGGGGAACGGCACATTGTGGGTTTTGGGTAACAGGTATTTAAGGTACTGACACGTTTGTGTGGCAGTCCAGTTTTGAGAAGGTGGTACAATTGCCCCTAAGGTGAAGCGGAATGAGCAGCGTTCGCACATGGATACCTTTATGGAGACCATGATGAGAAAAATGAGGGCAGTGGACTCCATGATGAAGAAGGTTGAAGACATGGGCCAAGTTTTAGCGGAATTTAGGGATAAGGTGGATGGACCAGAAGGGGCAGAGGGCAGGCCCAGACGAACTGGGGCAGCCCCTAAGGCACTTTTCCCCCAGTGCCCAAGAGAACTAGACCTAGGAAAGGTGGGAAAGGTGGGGCACCTACACCTCATGAAGGGGCCAGGCATGACAGGGCCACAGCGCCAGCCCCCGAGTGGGTTGTGCCTCAGGCGGTGGATCCTTTACCGGTCCCACATGCTACCGATGGGGGTAGTCAGCCTAATACAGGTCGGGAGAAATCAGCCAAGAGCACATGAGGGGGCTGGGGGGCAGCCAGGTACACCGGGTCACACTCCTCCCACTGACGGGCAGCCAGGAGCGGGGAGACACCCCACAGGCCCCACCTGTCCCTTTGACAGGGGGCCCAGCAGGGATCACACCAGGCTCTGTTTCTCTGTTGGCTGCCCCTGCAATTGGAAACAAAACCAGAGAATTGTAGGTAAGATTGGGGCCCTTCGCTCACCACCCCTGAAAGCTCCGATCACTTGTGTGCAATGCTGCTTGTCGACCAGAGCGCTCCAATGCTCCTCGCATTGCAACGGCACCAAAAGCAAACAAAGCACTTCAAAGTACCCCGGCGTCAAAACCTATAGAGGGGAGAAACAGTAAAAAGGAATTAGAATCGTTGGGGCCTCCGACTGAGACCCTGACCCGTCGTTCACAACTGCAGGCTGGGGAGCGGCAAAAAAAAAGACTGTCTGCTCCGCTCCCCAGCTTTTTATACGCTTGAGGCGGGCAAGCCAGTTCCGACCGTCTTGCTCGACGTTGCCCGAGCGCGTGAACCGGAAGTACTAGTAAGTGCTTCTGGTTCACATGGGCAACAGCCAATCACCAGTGGGCTAGGGTAAGCCGGGGTGCGACATCACTATTGTGCGTGGCGCGCCCAGCCTTCCATGAATGCGGGGAACCGGTCCGACTGCTATACTGGTGGCGTGCCCAAGTCCGTGCCTGCCTTTCAATTCTCTGTAATACAAGTGCATTAAGCCTACTGACTTGCACGACAAAAGATGGGTTGACGCAGTATCCCATCATCCAAACTCTAAATCAATGCTGTCCTGTAGTCTTCATCTTTTTTATCCTGTTTACTTTCCTTAACAAGCTTTAAAAGCGAGAGAGTGCCTTTAGTCAGCTGCTTGTGGAGGCAGTGGTTGGATCTTAATTAGACCAGGCTGCAGAAGAAGTTGCAGAAGTTCTGGAATCCTCATCCTAATTAAATCCAGGATGCACATTGGAACCTGAACGATGATGGAGGTGGTCAGAAGAAGTATTCCTCTTATTATGGTTAGTTCCTAAACCTGTGGTAGTATTCTGTGTCTACCTATTCATCTGTTTCTCCTTCTGGGAGACATGAGCTTTTAGGTTCATGGGTTCACTTGCATATTCAATTGCTTCCACTCCTCTGCTTCACTGAAGATGGCTTTGATTTCTTTCAGCAGTTCCTTCTCATACTCTTCATCGTCTTCTTGGCTTGAAGTTGGTTGCACAGGATATGTTCTGAGGAGATAGGTGTAGTTCTGATTTTGGAAACCTGTCAGAGGAAAAGAGTAATAGTCGACGCAATAGGTATTCTCTAACATACAGACAATTAAGTTGCGGAAGGCATCGTCAATAGAAATATTGTGGTAATCAATAATCGGCTTACAATATTTTTGTTGGACAATATTTAAAACTGGATTTTCAGGTTTTACATTAAATGTTTGAAGTATGCTGGGAGTGATGCTACAAGTCCCTGCAATTGTCCAGGTTTTAGATCGCCAGATGAGTTGGAAAGACAGCTGGAGGTGCTGTTTTAGCATTTATTCCTGATCATGGCCAGCCCACTGACACAAAATTATTTTGACGTGACAGGTGATTTAAGTGTGGCAGAAAAGATGAGTCTTGAGATGCTTGCACTGTGTTCAGACGACCATCTTAAGGAAAAGAAGGTAGAGAAAAGAAGATCCTTGATAGTAAAGGGACTGATCATTTGCACTTTATGTCTCATTGGAAACGTGTATGATGGTAATAGGAAGCCTTCATTAGGCATCTGGGTGCATTTACAGAACTAGTTTCAAGGTGAAATTATAAACACCTGTGGTTGCAAATTAAGGATTTAGTGCTAAGAGGAAATCAATGTAGAGTTCAGGAAAAGCAAGCGTTTTTGGGTGTAGTGATTTCTGAACGGGTACCTTACAAAAAACCTTTCTCACTGAAAGAGGCTTGTCAATCCACTATGAATCAACATTCATAACGTGGGGCAAATCAACAGTGAGGGTCTCGAGTCGTGTAAGATACATAATTCTTTATCTTTGAATGTATATTCCTGCTTCAAACCCAGATCATCTTCATTTATTCAAACAATGTGAGAAATGCCAAATGCTCCTTTGTTTTTAATAACAACATAGTCTAGTGGATAAAATGGCGACCACGCCATGCTTGCTAATGAGTTGATGCGAGGATGTCATGTTGCCAAGAACAACAAAGTTTTCTGTGGGGCATTAGATTAATGGGTAGTTTCTCCTGTATTGGCGGTGAGTGGCATATCACAAAATGGAAGTGTTTGTCTTTGTTGTTATTGCAAACATGCAGTAAAGGCGTTTTTTTCACTTTTTTAGGAACGTAGGATATCGTGGTCGAATTTAGAATTGTGTTGTGAGTAAATCTAGAAAGTGCCACATAATCATTTTTTAATATAGTCGTGGGTGAGGCGGGATTTAAGATAAAGAAGAGAGGTGACGTGGTGATGGTTGTAAGTACATTCTTTTTTAAGTTTAAAAGAAAAATTTTATTGAAACAATTAAAGGTATCCATATTATAGGCAATAACAATAAATACATATCAAGGTAATCCATTGACAAAGAGCAAAAAGAAAATGATAATTTCATGCCATCACATTACAATCGACTTATACTGCATAAAAATAAAAGACAAACTCATGGGTAGAAGATATGCTAGCAATGCATAGAAAATGACTCAAAACAGTGTTAAAAATTTGGAAGTAAATCTGGGAACGTATAAGGGGTTCATGGGGGCTTCAAGACCTCAGGTTGGGACGGCTTTATCTGAGAGGATTTTTTAGCACACATATCGAGGAACAATGTAACAGGGGACCACAGGTCCAGACGTTTCGTTGCCAACTGCACGGGATATACAAAGGAGGTGTCCAGTCTGTGATTATGGCAGATTACATACCACCACGCCTTATAAGAGATTTTAGTAGAGTCCTTCCAATTAACCGTGATCTCCTGAAACGCAGCCGCTAACAACAGATCAACAATTTTAGTATTACCTGGGACATTCTCCCAGCATGGTGAGAGACTTCCCAAGAAAATATGAGGGGTAGAAAAAGGAAATGCAGTGTCAAAAATTAAATTTATTTGGGACCAAACTCGCTCCCAAAAGCTCTGCACAAGTGGGCATAAAAACAGCGCATGAAATATGTCAGCGTTTGGGGACGAACATGACCAGCACGTGTCTGGAGTGGATGCGAATCTTCTGCTCAAAGCACTTGGTGTAAGTAGAATACGATTGTACACAAAAAATAACGTTTGTGTGAGGTTTGCTGCCCTGGAGGATTTACGCAGCTTGAGCCAGATATTATTCCAAAGAGAAAGTGGCCATGAAAGTTGAAAATCGCGCTCCCAAGCTTCCTCCACCTTAGATTTCTGTCTAGGAGCACCTGCTCCTTGCAAGTGTTTATATATGCTAGAAGCCGAGGGTTTAGACTTAAGTAGGGAGGAGAGTTGTGAGGGAGAAGTCTGAGGAGCGGGGACCTGAGGCGAAGCAGATAGGTGATCAAACCTATCCATCACAGCCGACTTGAGCAAAGGATATTTATGCGCGAATGAGGCAGGCAAGTCAAAACGTTGTTTGAGCAGGTGAAAGGACATAAACTTTGAGTCTGAGAAAAGCTGGTGTACCCATGTTAAACCCTTTCGACGCCAGGTTTTCCAAAAGAATGGTTTGCCACGAATAGTCAAGTCTTTATTATGCCAGATTGTTGAATTTAGGAAGTGGTCAATCGAATCTGGAGGAGAAGAAGGAGAGGACAACAGGAGCTTGGAAGTCAGTTTAATTATAGGAGAGGACACCGCCTGCGGTTTACGTGAAAATGAAAGGTATTCAGGGAAGGAGAAAGGAGAGAGGTAAAGACGCTCTATCCTAAGCCATAGAGGGCAATTTTCCGAGGGGTCAAGCAACCAAAGTGAGGCTTGTCGCAGAAGGAAAGCTTTTTGATAAACCTGAAAATCAGGAAAATTAACTCCTCCCTCAGCTTTTGGGCGAATCAACTTAGCTAATGACATACGAGGTCGCTTTGAATTCCACAAGAAGGAAGAGAGGGCGGAATTAATTTTTTTAAGGAATTTTGCCGGAATGGGGACTGGAATGTTGGATATGGTGTATAGTACAATGGGTGCAAGCATCATCTTTATGGTGTCCAGCCGGCCCCACCACGATAAGTACAGTGGATGCCATCTGGCCGTTAAATCAGTGATTTTTTGTAGACATTTGTTTAAACATAGCGCTACTGTGTCAGATATTGAGGGAGTAATATACATGCCTAAATATCTAATATGAGAGGGGCTCCACGTAAAATTTGAGGCGCTGAAATCTGCTTTAAAAGTGTACTTGGTCAGGGGGAGAATCTCACACTTATCGCTATTCAATTTGTAGCCAGAGATGTTAGAATATGCCTGTACATCTGTCAAAAAGGCAGGAACAGAAACACTAGGATTGGACATGAAAAGCAAAATGTCGTCTGCATAGGCAGCTAATTTAAGGTGAATGTTCGCTGATTGAAAGCCGAATAAATTTGGGTTCTGGCGAAGCTTAGAGAGAAAGGGCTCCAGAGATGGATTAAAAAGAAAAGGGGAGAGAGGACACCCCTGACGGACTCCTCTGCCCAAATCAAAATATGAGGATATCAGGCCATTGGCGCAAATAGCCGCACGCGGGTTGGAATAAAGGAGAGAGATCAAGGACACAAACTTGGGACCGAAGCCAAACCAACGAAGAGTATGAAACAAGTACTTCCATTCGACCCTATCAAACGCCTTCTCGGCGTCGAGCGCTATTGCCGCTAGGGGGTGCTTCAAGGACGAGGATTTGGTCAAGACGTCAAAAAGAAGTCTCGTATTGTCCGTGATAAATCTGCCTTTAACAAAGCCCGACTGTTCCGCTTCTAGTAAGTCAGGCAAGTAGGAGTCAAGACGTATGGCTAGGGCTTTTGAGAAGATCTTATAATCTATATTAACCAAAGAAATAGGCCTATAATTTTTGCAGTGTCTATGGTCTTTCCCTTCCTTCGGTATCAAACATATGTGTGCTTCCGAAAAGGTGCCTGAAGAGCACCCCAGTGTGTTAAAGGAGGCTATGAGGGAGTGCAACTTGGGTAATAAGAGCTTAGAAAAGTGTTGGAAGAACTCTACTGTAAAGCCATCAGGCCCCGGCGCCTTATCTTTCTTGAGCAGCTGGAGTGCCGCTGACAATTCTTGGTGCGTTAGATCGGATTCCAGGAGAGTAAGATCCGACTGATGACAGGGAGGAGTCTGAAGTGTTGAAAAAAACTGGGAAAGAGAGTCATCAGAGGGCTGCGATTCCGAGGTATATAGGGATTTATAAAATAGGGAGAATTCGTTCAGAATATCCGAATCTTTAAATTTTAAATCCAGGCATTCATCATAGATAGACTCAATATTGAGTCTGTTCTGTTTAACTTTCAGGTAGTTAGCCAGAATCTTTCCTGCCTTGTTTTTGCCCCCATAAAATTTAGCACTGGACTTTAATAAGTACAAAGAAGCATCCTCCGTAGACTTTTTGTTAAATGCTAATTTGGCGTTAATGAGGGCCGTAAGGGATTGGCTCGAGTGCGAGGTGTAAAAGGAGTGTTCCAGTGTTTTGATGTCCCGTAAAAGGTCAGCAGTAAATTTGCGGGAAAGTTTCCGCCTCTTTGCAACAAAGCCAATTACGAAATCTCTCGCTGAGGCCTTGAAAGCATCCCAGATGGTGGAAAAGGGCATGGACTGGTCAGTATTAAACACAAAAAACTCTTCAAAAAAAGTAGTAAAAGCAGCGATAAATTTCGGGTCCAGAAGGAGGGTATTGTTAAAGCGCCATCTCTTAGGACCTGTGGCTCGAGGGAGAATTTCGAATACAATTGACACAGGGGCATGATCTGATAGCAAGATAGGGCCAATTTCTGCTTGCGTAAGGGTTTGTGAGATAGAATGAGAAACAAAAATGTAGTCAATTCTCGATTGGGTATGATGTGAGGGGGAATAGAAGGTGTACTCCCTGGTGGTTGGATTACAGAGACGCCAGGCGTCAAAAAGTTGGTGTTGGGAGATAACTCGCACAAATGATTTCTGGGGTTTGTTGGGGATATAAGGGACTTTGGAGTTTCTATCTATAAAGGGGTCAAAAACCTGATTACAATCACCAGCAAAAATAAAATTATCTTCCAAACCAAGGGCAATCTGAGCTGCTAAGGTGGACCAAAAGGATGGTTCTCCGCATGTTGGGGCATATACATTGAACAAAGATACAGGAACCCCTTTAAAGGACAATTTGACATTTAACCATCGTCCATTAACATCTGAATTCTGAGACAATAATGTAAACGAGAGAGATTTACGGCAAAGAATCATCACACCATTCCGTTTGCCATCCCCAGGAGAGAAAAAGACCTCCCCCACCCAGCCCCTTTTCAGCTTTAACGATTCATCAGCGGAAAGATGAGTCTCTTGCAAAAAGACAATGTCCGCATTTAATTTGGCCAGATGGGTTAAGATCCTTTGCCGTTTAATGGGAGAATGTAAACCCCTAACGTTCCAAGTAATTAGTTTCAAAGACATGAGCAATCATAAGTAAACCAAAATGCAATTAGAAAGCAGAAAGTCAATGCAGTACAAAATCCGTAGAAAATGGAAAAAATGCATGGCACAAAAGAGATCTTCTGATTAAAGAGAGGGACAGAGGAAAGAGACAGAGCAAGGATTGAGAAGAGAATAAAGATAAGTAAGAGAGAGGGAGTCGGAGCAGTAGGGATACCATAAAGGCAATGAGATACGAATGAAAGAACACAACACCAAAACAAAAACATTACAACAGCGAGGACGCAAAACAAAATGTAAAACATACCTACAAAAGGAGAGAGTGAGTGGGAGGGTGGGTGAAACCACATGGAGCAGACACACGTCCAGGGAGGGTCCGATGGGGAACGGGGAAGACCGTATGAGGAGACATCATAACTGTGAAACAAGAACATGTGACAAGAATTAATCTCAGGAAGCAACTGTGAGGGAAAAAAAAACATGAACTAGGAAAGTACGAGCCTAAAAAAGAAAAAATATTGAAGAACATTACTGTAACAATGCAAAACCATTAATGCAGTGGAAAAAAGCTGGCACTATTATATAAGATAGAATGAAAACAACTTCGCCTAGCGGGCGGAGAGACTGTGGAGCAGGAAGAATGAGAAAAAAGCACAACTATTGAGTAGCAATTAAGCAACATGTGAGGAGGATGTTTCCGCAGAGGTGGTGGCATCCATCCTGTGTGAATCAATAAAGCTCTGCAGGCGCCCAGGATCTTCGTAAGTCGTGGTCCTATTATTGTACGTGACCTTGAAAAGACAAGGGTGAAAGAGGCCAAATCTGGCCCCCATAGAACGAAGATCAGGTCGAAGATTCAGGAAAGCTTTGCGTCTGTCAGCAGTGGCCTTAGAGTAATCCTGCGCAAAAAATAGCGTGGAGCCTGACCATGTGACACGCTGAAGAGCTTTGGCTGCCGCCAACACCTTTAGCAAATCCGTGTACTCTAAGAAATAGATAATGACCCCCCTCGGTCGCTGGGGAGAGGAACCAGCCGAAGGAGCGCGCCCTAGCCTGTGGGCTCGCTGGATGTTGAGCATAGTTCCGTCTGACAAGTGAAGGACTTTAGGGAGGAAAGTCTTAAAGAACGCAATGGGGTCACTCCCTTCAAGTCCCTCCCCCAGGCCAAAAATGCGGCGGTTGTTCCTCCGGTTGCGGTTTTCGAGGTCTTCAACCTGTTTCTGGAGGGTGGCAATTTGCGAGTGCATGACAGGAACCGTTTTAGTAGTGTCGATAAAAGTGGCAACATCATGTTCAACCGCTGTAAGCCTTGTATCGAGTTGCGCCCATTTGTCAGAGAGAGCTTGTAGTGTGGAATTTGTTTCCTCCATAAAGGGTCTGAGAGCCCTTATCTCATGTAGCAAAAGTTCCATGGAGATGTCCGAGGATGCTTTGGGAGGCGAGGGAGGGTCTTTTTTTAGCCTCTTCACGTTCGACTTGGCAGTTGTAGCGGGTGCAGAATCCATCTTCGAATGCTTGTCTTCTTCCTCAGATAACTGCGAATCTTCCAACTTGGAGAGTTGTGAGAATAAAGTAGAGTTTTTGATAAAAGAACGTGGCGGCAGGGACGGACTGGTATGAGCGCCCCGTGTCCTACCCATCAACTAGCAGGGCCAGTAGCAAGGCACGCCACGCAAAAAAGAAAAAGGGAAAAAGAAGAAGCCACCGACTATGGTACACATTAGCTGGTCATGAGGCAGCAAACAGGGTGGAGGCGAGGATCAGAAATCATTTGCCAATACGGTTACCAGAAACCCCAATCCGCCAAAAAAGTGGTCATGAAGAGTAACAGCAGGAAATCTTCGTGGGCTACAGGCAAAAACTGTGCAGATCCAGCCAGCAATGGGACGAATCATTACCTAAGATGGCGGCCACTGCTAGCATCCATGCAGGCTGAGGTAGAAACAGAGACAGCGACAGAAAAAAAAAAAACCAGGAAAAACGGTCATTCGGACATCATGAGTAGAGGAGATATCGATTGCCACTGGAATTCTGTCCTTAGGTCGCCTTGTGGTGAAAGCTCGTGAAAGGGGAAGCCATTCCGCCGAAAAACAAAATGGCGGTCGCGCTGCTGCTGAGACGAGCAGACACTAATTACCTGACAAAGGCAAAGTAATCGTCTCAAATCTGTTCGAAAAACATGGTGCGCGATGCAGGAGCAATTCCTATGCTAACTGCTGCCAGCTGCTTTCCTAGAAATCATCGCGAAATTGCACTTCTCCGCTCCGGGACCGGGAGCCTCACGGAGACGCGTCCATACTCCTTGGGCGTCAAGCCACGCCCCCCCGTAAGTACATTCTTGACATCACTAGACATGAGTTTCTCACGAAGTGATGCACTTTGCACGATTTTGAACATAGAGGTGGTGATGTTATTATTATTACTTGGAGGGAAAACTAAGATTCATGATGCTTGCCGGTATATTACACACATAGAGGAATCATGAGTAAGAATGAGACTAGATGATGAATAGTTACTTATACAGGGAGCTTAACGCCATAACATCGTAAATGTGCAGAAATAGGATTCTATAGAAGGTGGTTTCCCTGCCTAATTGAAAAGCTGGCTTACCAGAATAAGAAACCTTTGAATTTTAACAGACAATGAACTACCCCTGAAGGAGAGCTTTTCAACGCAAAATTAATTGTGGAATTTGATTATAATTTGAACATTATTATGTATGAAAAAGGACAGTTCTTTGGAACAATACAATTCTGATGTAAAAATATTTTCAGAAGTGTATAAAAGGTCTGTTAAAACTTGATTCATCAAAAGTGGAATACGAAAATCCACATACATATATAATATAATATATACTAGAAAATATGTTTAAACAGTAATTATGAAATGTTCGAAGACTTGGTAAAAGAATTTAAATATATATATATATATATGGTGGTCAGTCATCAAGGGGGTCCTCAGATCTTTCGAGGGGAAAGATCCACAGAGACGATCTGTTGGTTAGATTTGAGTTCTATGTGTCAGAGCACTAGGTTGGTGCACTCAGATTTGTATATATGGAACTGGAAATAAATAAATAGCGACAGCTGCAACTAGAAATTTTACCAACAAGAGTGAGAGCTCGTGACACTCACAAGGTAGGGTCGCAGTAAAGTCTTTTGGGGCCAACGAAAACATGGCAGGCCAGCCGAGAAGTTCCTGGTCTGGTGGAGCCCCCGCAAGTACTACCTAACAAAGTATTACACCATTATTGTGGTGAACGGCTATGCAGCTTATAGCTGCCTGACCAATGGTAGGCAGTTCCTGTCGTACTTAGATGTCCCGACTGCTCAGGTGGGGAATATTCATAAAAGTGCTTTTGATGACCCAGCAGGAGCACTTTCATTATAAATGGAATGCCAGATGAGCCATCATCTTATGTCAGCCTGCTTGACCCTTTTTTTGTATTGAGTAGACAAGCCCCCTTAGTGGGGTTTCATTACGCAAATAAGGTCTATAGCGTTGATGAGCTGGGAGTTCTCTCACTGTGTGTGGGATCCATTGATACATTTTCTGCCCAGAATTCCCAGGGCTATCACATGGGTCCTGAGCAGGAAAAATGAATGGCAAAAGACCTGCCCTTTATATGGATTGCCAGGTAATCATGAAGCTGTGGCATGCATTTGTTAGATGGAAGAGGTGTGGCGCAGCCGCCAGAGTGTCTGACTCCAGAACGCGGAGCTCACGGTTCAATCCCCGGCGCCAGCAGCAGCTCAGCATCATGTGACTCTGGGCAATAGCTCACTTAATCTCCTCTTTGACCCCCAGCACCTGGATACCCTTAGAGGTGATAAGTCGTGCTTTACAAATCTGGAATGTTATGGGCAGCTGGCTATAACGTTCTGATGGTGGAACCAGCTGAGTTTCTGATGTCGGAAATTGTAGAGTTTCAGTCTAGTGTTTTGGAAAAATGATCAAGATGCAACTGTGACGTAGAAATAAAGTTATGGTGCGGAGCATCTAAGAGAAAATATTTGGGGGCTGGACCTCGTTGCTGAAAGTCACTTATGCATAAATAAACCTGAATTGGAACATATATGTCTGGAGAGCTTCGCAGTAGTGCAGCAAAGATGCCTCTGATCCTGGTGCAAGGAAAATGGAAACCTCGGACTGCTGTATGAGTAGAAAAATATAGCAATTGCCAGGGTTTCAAGGGGCCCATCAGGGCTGTGTATCCCGGTGCCAATGCACATGCTGCACCAATGGTATCTACACCCTTGGGTCTTTGGTAATTGTCACTGACATAAATCTAGTCCTTAACTCACCTGTAAATGAGACAGGGGAACTGCAGAAAAACCAAGATCCGGCTTTACCAACATCCAGTTCAGGTTATTTGTCTTTTTAACAGATGGGATTTCAAGAAGGAACGTGTCAGAGTGCCAGAGTTGGGGCTGTCCAGCAAAGGCTGTTAGTTTTAAAACATATTTACTGTTTTACCACAGGTATTTGATCAACAGATGTATTCCAATAAATGTATGTATCCAATGCAATATACATGTTTTATGCTGCACATCCATCATACTATATTATGCAGCCATAAGGACTTCAAAAAATGTTACATTTTGGTGAATAGTCAACTGACAATGCAACTGATGTATTAGAACATACTAATGATAATTAGGATAGAAAACCTTCTTTTAACTTTCTTTCAGCATAGCAGCCACACCATATCTATGTTGTTGTTTTTTTCCAGATGGTAAAGGTCTATAGCAATGTGCCAGGGTTTAAAGACATTGAAATACTATCTGTAAGGTAAGATGATTTAAAATATTTGATAATTTATCGTGTCAGCGTCATGAAATTCTAACACGCCCACTCAGCAGGAATAGACATATGGTCTGGCCTGGTGAGAAGGCTTAGACATTTTGGGATTTTATTTTCTGTTTTTAGAGATGGCAATGATAAATATGAATTATGGAGAATTAATTATTAGTAGGAGGCAACAGTCTGAGCTGCTGGTAAATGGCGCAACAATGGGTGCAAAAGGTTTCTCTGCAGGGTGGGAGAGGAAGGATGAGGGTGGGGAGGGGTAGGCAAGGGAAGAGGTTGAAGTGAACTAGCAGAAAGAAACATGTATTACAGGGGGCGTCCGGCATGGACAGGGGGTGGCGCTGAGTGGTGGAGGGTGTAAAAAAAGAAAGGAAAAAAGCACTCACTATTTCTCCTCCATCTCTCCTCCACGTCAGCTGTAACAGGAAGCACTCAGGCTCGTACAGTGTTGTGATTGTTCTGAGCCCCTTGCTCTGTGCTCAGACGGGGACTGGAAGCCTGGGCATTTTCTCCACCCAGGCTGTAATGCAGCCTGCTTGGAGAACATGCAAAGCCCCAAGATGGCCAGCCACGCCTTCATGCACACTTTACAGAGTGACCACCACTCCCCCCTACTCCTTGAGTAAAGCAGCCCGCCCCCCCTGCAGCAAGAACAAATAAAATTATAACACTGAGGTATCATTTAATTTTACATTTCTTAACACTGCTGCAAAGCAGTGGGGTAACGCTCCTTCGCCTTAGCTAAGGAACCGCCCCTGATGCATTGACCGAAAAGGAGTTCAGGCGTAGCCAGCGGACAAAGCCTAGCTGCTGTTGCAGCAGAAGCCTACTGCAATTCCATCAGTTCTTTTTTATTGCCAGTAATATCAGGTCCAGTGTTCCTGTACCTGGGAAAAATTGATGCAAAAACCCTGAGCCATTCATGATCTAGCAGAGCTTAACTCCATACTGCACTTTGCCCAGTTCACCAGACTGGTAGTGAGAGCCATAGTGTGACTGGGAGGAGCACAGTGTCATACACAGCTCACATTGTGAACTAGAAAATAGAACAACACAGAAGAAACTGTGTGACTCAAAAAAGATGTTTAGACAGAACACAAAGTGTGACACAGAAAACATGTTAATCGTCATATGCAGTGTGACATATAAACAAAAGATGTGATACAGAAAATATAGTATGACGAAGGACAAGCTGTTACACAAACAGTGACTAGTCGAACAAGCTATGAAGTGACATGAAGTAGAGTTAAGTAGAGTGAAGTAGAATGAAGTAAAGTGCTGGTATCAGAATAGCCTTTTCCACAGTTACATTTTAGATGATTTCTGGAAAATCATGGCTGAAAACCTAAGACTTACAATGATGTTACTTCCATTCAACACACAGCCTGAAGTGATAGTATGGTGCAGGCACCCATGACACAAGGATTATGCAGCACCATCTGTTTATGTTTTCCTAATATCCATGGGAAAAGACCTAAACCTTTAGTGAGTCCATACCATGGCTCCACCTAGTAAGCAGAACCAAGCCATGTTGCCAACCTTGTAAAGTCCAGACTACACCATCTTATGATACAGCACGACAAATACTATTGTGATGTCAAGTTGGAGAATGCTACCAGAAACTGATCCAGCGGAAGCGGTGTAAAATGTATACTCATTTACAATATCTCTAATATATCATGAATAGACTCTTTATTACATCTAAGAGTTTGGGCCCATAGAAACCTCAATGACTACTTGCATACATCTGGTCCTCCGATAGATCTTTGGGAGAGCTCTTAGGGACTCAGATAATAAGAGACGGATGTTATTTCTCATGAGGACCTATAATGAAGGAAAAGCCTGCCCAACAATAATAGTCACAATAAGCATTATGTCGAATAACTCATCAATAAAGACAAATTCGATACTTATCAAGTCACTTTTATCTAAATATGTCAAAATATGAATGGTCTATACACCAAATACATTAGTAATGTCAATTTTGTAATATTTCAATGTTACAGGCAAAATCACAATAAAGAAATACAGTTCATGGCAAATACATCATAATCAATGACAAGTGTGAGAGGAGAGAGAGAGAGAGAGAGAGAGACAAAAGGAAATAAATCATGCAATATCAATATGCAATTCAGATTTTATGCGAACCTAAGATCAAAGGACTACTGCACGGCGCACAATAGTCAGAGGTAGCTAATCATTCAGCTGAAAAGGTATAGCTTGAGCAACATCACCAGCCGATGAAGGACAAGGTAATCAGGATAATTATCATTTAACCCCTTCGATGCGCATGACGGAGCGGTTCCGTCATGCGCATCGGTTGCGCTGTGCGGATGACGGAACCGCTCCGTCATGGCCCCGCCCGCGCTCGAACCCTTCAGCACTGCGCGGTAATCTGCGCCGCGCTGAAGGGGTTAAAGAAAATCAGGTTCGTACTGACAGCATGTCAAACCCAGAATTTGCATGGATTATAGCCAGCCAGACTAGCAGACAGAATACAGCACCAAAGGGCTCTCTTCTCAAAGAAACAGCTACTGCCAAATTATTTTTCCACGGAAATAATTATATCCCAAGATGTTCACAATCCCAACCCTAATTGTTTCATTTTCACAGTTCTGCACTATTCCATTGGTTAAGTTCATGAGGTGATCATTCTCCAAGCTGTGTCATCCGGAACTATAACAAGACAGTCCATTGTTTATTTAGAAAGATGTCATCTCTCCAAGGAAGCAGGAAATAAAATTGAAACTTCTTTATGTCCTCACGCTCGCTTTCACATCAGCTTACAACATAGTCAACACTATTATTCATAGAAAGAAATACTCTTAACAGTAGAGAGGAAATTCTAGTGATGTATTATGCACAGTTAAAACAAATAAAATACGCATTTTTGGAAATAACAGTGGATGAAATACATTTTTTTGAGGCCTAGTTTAGCGAAAGGAAAAAAAAATATTTGTAGCAGGGGTTGAGGCCTTCATAGGAAAAGCATAAATTGCCGTTTTCCCGAAGAGTAAAGCACACACATTACTGTTTAAGAAATGAGAAGAAAATTACATCAGAGAACGATAATGAAGGATTCATTATTCTGATTAAACTCTCAAGTGTAACCCAATTTCAAAATGCGCGTTATTACTTAATCGATTACTTTCTTGTTATAAATAAGAAAACATAATCATGAAACATTTTACTCTAGGTATTTTCATTATCATTATTTGCTAAATTCCACTTATAAGTTTTGCTTTAGCACCCTTTTTTTTTTTCCCCATATCACATAATACATATACGATATCAGCAAGTGTGTGTACATAAATCCACGGGCAGCATTAGGCATAAAAAACAGAACTAAACAAACAATACTTCAAATCCCGGCATCTAAGCTAAAATAATACTCAGCTTAACATTAACCCAGTTTGAATCATATTTAGGGGTAGTTTACAACATTGGAGCACCTTAAAACTCATTTATCCATGCAGTTAATAATCCCCAGATCTTCCTTCCTTTTCGTTTAGCCTGAATACCCTTACGTTTATATAGAGCCATTTCAAAGTGATATACGTGCAGGAAGCGCCCTTTCCATTGCTGGAATGTCGGAGGAAGTCTATCCAGCCATGCAGAAGATATACACAATCTATACACAGTCATAGCTATAAAAATCAATTCCAGCCCAGGTCCTAAGTAGGTTTTGTCTACTCCCAATAGCATAAGCTACGGGGACGGAGTAATGCTGCTTTTTAATATCTCCCCTAAAAAGCCCACGATTTCTAGCTCTATTTGATTTAGACTGGGGCAGGAGTAGAATATATGAACCTGGTCTGCCCCTGGAGCATGACATCTGGGGCAATTTGTCCCAGCCGTGCCGCCCCATGTTGCAATCTTTGCTAGGGGTTATATATAAATCATACACCGTTTTATAGTGTTCCGATTGCAGATTCGAGGCATACATCACTGTGCCCCCTAGCTCCAGTGATTCCAAAAACCCTGAATCGACCATGTCAAGTTTCTCCTTCCATTTCCCATCCTGTTTCTCGAGGTCGTCAGGGACCAATTCCAATAAGCAGCAATATATCTGAGAGATGGAAGGGATAGCTTCTTTTACCATTACCTCCAATACCGGTATTTGATCAAAGCCAGTGGTCCCCCCTACTTTAAAAAAAAAAAAATCCCTGATCTGTAAATATTAAAAAAAATCTTGTGATAAGATATTGAATTTACTGCAGACCAGTTCAAAAGGAGCAAACAAACTCTCTACCAAAAAATCTCCCAGTCTGCTAACCCCGTTACAACCCCATCTTGTAAACAACTGTCTTGAAAAATACAAGGCAGTTGCTCATTTTGAATCAGAGGGGTATATCGACTATACCTGCCCACCCCAGCTTTTTTCCTAACCAATACCTAATTCCTGTAAGCTGCATACAGGGTCTTAAAGCGGGTTCGTTTGAAATAGCTTTGCTCAAAGAATATCATTAGACAACCCTGAGCAGATTTACCAAGCAATAGCTCATAGATGGAGGGTGACCTGATGCTGGAATCCTGTGCCGTTGTGCGACAGCGAAACAATATCTGATAACACTGCAAGACTGCA
Organism: Triturus cristatus; assembly: GCF_964204655.1. Taxonomy (NCBI): domain Eukaryota; kingdom Metazoa; phylum Chordata; class Amphibia; order Caudata; family Salamandridae; genus Triturus; species Triturus cristatus. The sequence goes on along the minus strand of NC_140595.1, from coordinate 693,087,391 downwards.
GAGAGATAGTACAGCCTGAAGTTTGGTAATGCCCAGCCGCCCCTACTTCTAGGTAAACACATAAAAGTATTCGCTCTTCTGGTCTTCCCGTATGCCCAAATAAAGCTAGCTATTATCCGATCAAATTTCTTCAACCATATATCATTAATTTCTAATGGGAGACATCTAAACACGTATAATATTTTTGGAAGAAAGATCATTTTGATTAAATTGCATCTTCCCATTATCGGCAGTCTCATATTATCCCATCTTTTAAAATCAAGCTTGGCTTTGTCCAGAATAGGGGAATTTTTTTTATCAACTATTGTTTCTATCTTTGAAGTAATACGAATACCAAGATACGTAGCATCATTTGTAATCCTAATATCAGATGCTAGCGTGTGCCTGTTGATTAAAATTTGAGTTTTAGTTTTATTCAAAAGGAATCCTGACCCCTTTCCAAATACTTCAGCCAGTTCCTCCACAGCCCTTATAGCCCTATCTGGATCACTTGTAATTATGGCGATGTTGTCGGCATAGGCGAGGGTCTTGGTGTCCCACCCCTGTAATGTAACGGGCACAACCTCTTGTGAGACTTCTAACATTCTAATAAAAGGGTCAATAAATAGCGCGAAGAGTAGAGGAGACATAGGGCAACCCTGTCTTTTACCCCTCTCTATTACAAAGGATTCAGTTTGTTGTCCCATTATACTCAGATAGGCAGTAGGTCTTTTATGTATTGCCTGGATTGCGTTGATAAAGTTTATCCCCAATCCAAGACCCTCCATCACTTTCCAGAGTAAGGCCCATGACACACGGTCGAAGGCCTTTTCGGCATCCAAAAAACAGACCCCCATTGGTTTAGACAAAACTTCAGTTGCGTCGAATATGGTTATAACCCTTTGGATATGGTCTGTAGTTCCCCGTCCCGGGATAAACCCATGCTGTTTATCCGATACAAGTTGATGTATGACCCCAGCCAGTCGGGTAGCAAAGATCTTTGAGTACAGCTTTCCATCACTGTTTAGCAGTGTAATGGGTCTATAGGAGCCAAGAGCAGTGGGATCTTTACCTTTCTTTAAGAATATAATTATATTGGCAACATCCCATGATCTGGGTGGTGAGATCCCCTTTCTGACTCCATTTACGAGGTTCAAGAACTCCTGCTGAACTTCTGCAAAGAATATTTTATAGAACTCTAATGGTATAGAGTCTAACCCTGAAGCCTTACCTGAGGGCAGGGCAAACAAGGCCGATTGCAGCTCTTCTAATGAAATTTCTCCCCCTATCATCAACCTGTGCTCATCTGTGAGTGTAGCAGAGCCCAGCGGGCCAGCTGAGTGGTTATCTGGTGATGCAGAGCCGGATATAAGCGGTTCTTTATACAGGTTAGCGTAAAACTCCATGAAGGCCTCCCTAGTTTCCCCAGGTTCCGTGACTATATTTCCGCTCATGTTCTTAACTTTACTAATATTAGAATCCATGCTCTGCTGTTTGGCCCTAACTTCCAGATACCTCCCAATGCGCTCATTATATTCATAGCGATCCTATTCGCTAGCAAGGAGTTTCCCAGCTGTTTTCTCTGCATGATGTTCGTTTAGGCGGGCCTTAATGATGGCTATCTCGTTTAAAACAGTAGCCGAATCTCTTCCATTTTGGACAGTGCCAATTAATCTAGTTTCCAAGGTACTTAAAGTACGATATAGTTCTCCCCAGCGATCACAGGCCTTCTTCTGTTTAGCGATGCTAAAGCTCAAGGTTTCACCCCTTATGCATGCTTTGAAGGAGTCCCAGACGAACCCTTCCGCAGCGCTTCCCTTATTTATAGAAAAAAAGAGCACAATCCAGGACCGCATATGCTCAACAAAATCAGGATCCAAGAGCAGCCCCCTTTCAAACAACCACTGTCTAGGTACTCGCGTCAGACCAGCAATTATTAGTTCAAACACAATCGGATTATGGTCGGACACTACTCTAGGATATAAATCCACCCGTGCACCTCTGACCAATACGGCTGTAACCAGAAAGTAGTCCAACCTGGCAAAGCTGTCATGCGGAGCTGAATAGTAGGTATATCCTGGGTCTGGTGCCCTTAGGGCATGCCATACATCTACCAGACCAAGCTCTTTACGCAAATGCCCAAGTGCCCAAAATTATTGTGCCTTTCGTCCAACATAGTTTCCTTCTATATTACAGAACCCCCCTCTTGACCCATTTAGATTGAGGTCCCCACAAACAACAAATGGACCAGGCCACGTTAGTAGTTCAACAGCCAAATAATTAAAAACACTTGGATCATCCAACACTGGGGCATATATAACACATAGTGTAAAAGAGCCACTACCGGCCTTGCATTCCTGTATCACCCATCTGCCCAGCTTATCAACTGCACTGCGGCCTGGAATAGTTGAGGTGCCTTTCACTAAAATAGCCACCCCCCTGGTCCTGGTTTCTTGTGTTGTATGACAAATAACCTTTAAACCTAGAGTATTCAGCAAGGCCCTATCTTCTCTGGCAACATGAGTTTCTTGAAGGCAATACACGTCTGCTTTTAAATAACCAAATTCTTCATGTACCCTCCTTCTTTTAGCCTTACCATTCAGGCCGCAGATGTTAATAGATGCTATACGCAACCTAGCCATATCTCAAGGGGATAATTTCAACCATGCGAGAAAACCTCCAATTAGAGCCTGAAGTCTTACTCCAGTGTGATACCACTAGGGCCACCCCTACTTCTAAAATACCTGCTGCCGATTCTCTTTCCCTTCTAATTTGATATGCATCAGGACGTTTACTTCCCAAGGCCATAAAATGCTGCACCAATAATACTGTTACCACTACCTGCTGTATATTGCATAGCGTGCCATTGCTCAGTCTACCATTACCCCTACCATTACCCCAACCCCAACCCTCCCTCCAGCCTGCCACCAGCCCCCCCTCCCCCCCACCTCCCCCCCTCTACTGAAATCAGTCAGACCAACTGGTCTGTGTGATGGAAACCGTCTACCAACACCAAGGTGCTCCCCCCCTCTTAACATGTGTTGTCCCCTTTGCTCCTAAAAAAAAGCCACAATTCACACAAAGACAAAGATCATTGACCGAACATTTGCCATAAGCAGGAAAAAGAGGATTGTCTAAATGACCAACAAATTTAAGTTTTTTTCCCGCCCCCATATCCTTGTCCTGGTCTTCAAGTATTGTTATCGCTCTTTGAGACCTGACCCAGATATTCATTAGCCTGGATCTCTGACGTAAAAAATTTTACTGAGCCACGCACTATTGTTTTCAGTCTGGCAGGAGCCAGTAGATGTGCTTCATGGCCTGCATCTTGGAACGGCTTAATAGCCTGTCGCAGTCGCAACCTACGTTCAACTGTCATGTGGCAGAAGTCCGGGCGCGTGAAGAATGATATACCTTGATATGTCCGTCGAGTGTCTGGGTGGGCTTTTTCAAATATTGCTTGTCGCAGCAGGAAATTCCCCAAAAAAACTAAGATGGCTCGTGGCTGCTTTGAATTCCTGTCCGCTGAAGATGTTTTTTTGCTAAACATTGGAAATCTATGGACTCTTTGTATTTCCGAGACCCAGTTCCATCCGGCCAATTCAGGGAACGATGTTTTCAAAAGCTCCAACATATATGCTTGTATGTCCTCGCCCTCTGCGCCTTCCTCTATACCAAGGAAATGAAGGTTGTTTCTACGTTGACGGTTTTCCATATCTTCCAGCTTCCATTGTACATCGCTTAGTTGGTGTTCATGCATCTTGGTTTGCTCTTTCACTTCCGTAACTGCATCTTCAAGAGCCGCCGTTCTATCCTCAATGTGGGTCAAGCGTTCCCCAATCTCCGAGCATGCCTTCCCAACTTTTCATACAGCCCCTTCTAGTTTTTTTGTCGCCTGTCTGGCTTTTTTACTATCCGCCCGTGTCTCAGCTTGGTGTTCTTTAATAGAATCTAATATTAAACTAAGCTCGGGGCTAATAGGGGTGGCGTTAGTAGATTGTGGGGTAGTTATCTTTGAGTCATCAGCGGTAGGATCCCCAGGCGAAGTCCCAGCCATCCTTATGTGGGAGTAATCCCATTTTAAGCCGCTACCAGGAACTTTCTTTGTTCTTTGTTTTCGAGGCTCAATGCTGCCCTTGCGCATTTTCTGTTGTTTCTGGCGCTTAAATGCTGTTTCAGGTGCCTTCAGAGTGCTAGATTTCGATGTGACTGAGAGATTCCCACTAGACTCACTGTTGTATGAGTCAGAATCTGAGTCATCAGTCAGAGAGAAGAATTTATCAACCCCCTCCAAGGTGGTGTCGGAGGATGCGGCTGCTGTAGCGCCGTGCAGCCCAGCGGAGCGGTCCTTATCCTCTTCGCCTTTATCCACGCCACCCCCTGCCCCTGCAGGTTTGGTTACTTGTTCAGGTGGCAAAGGGTCACTAGTACTATAGGGCTCCCAGCCCTCTGACCCATCCTCACCATTCTCTCCCATCACATCTGCCTGTGGCGTGGCATCTAGCGCTGCCGGTGTAGCCTGCCTAATAGTTTATTTACGCGGAAATGGCAGGGATGGTAAAGACGGCCAGATCTCGGTATGTTTGCTGGTGAAAAATTCTGTAATTGAGGTCTGCGGTACGTATTGTAAGTCAATGTCCAGAGCCCCTGTTCCTTCTTCAACACCTGCACCAGCACCAATCTTGCTTGATTTAGGGGCTTGATTCCTCCTTTTACTAGTGTTAATACTGCCCTATTGTTTTTCCCCACTTGGGCTGTTGCTGCCGCTGCCGTCTTGCCTGGCCCAGGCTGCTCAAAAGTCCCATCCGGTTTGACAGCAGGAGCTCGAGTTGAAGATCTATTCAGAGCTATGCTGAGCGCTTCACCTTTATCTTTCAGGGTCTTTACAGGTTTTGGTGGCATTCTCGAGCAGGCAGCCACCCAGGCAGTACGGTAAACTAATCCAAGGGCCAGTCGTGGAAGCTTCCTGGCAAGTCCCGCCCACCAGTCCAGAGCACTGAGACACCGGCGAGCAGCAGGCTCACAAAGCGAGCGCCAGACCCCGCTCTTCGTCCCTCTCCACACCGATGATCCCGTGAGCATCACAATGAGGCGAGTTAAACGATCGACAGGATCCGCGAGGGACTCCAAGCGGCCGATTCCCACAGCAGGAGCAAGGTAAGATTTTGAAAGCTCCGGGGAAGAGCACCGGCGTGAGTGTCTAGGCGGCCGCCATCTTGCTTTCACGTCCATCAACTTTCTCTCTCATGTCATTTAAGTTCCATAAATCTCATATTTTCCATGCTTTCTGCACGTTTATTCACTGCAGTTTCTGTTTACTAAACGTGTTGTGTCTTTCGTGCACATTTTTTACATTGTACTTTCGAAAGTTTCACATGTTAATATATTTTTAACACTGTTAATTATGTTTATTAATACACTTATGAGCAGACTTGTAATAATCATGCTCCAGCACTGCCTTGCAGTGAGTATTGGCCATTCTGTTTTTTGGCCCCAGCCTCATGCTAATCTAGTGTATGTGTGAAGGTCAAGGGCTGTCATTGATGTGAGTGAAGTCCTGAACTTTGCATGCCCTCACTTGTTTGACAGCGGACTACCACACCTGTCATAGGTTTAGCGTGTAGACCGGTGGAAGCATACCATGCTTTTTTAATTAGTCATTGTAACCAGGCCTTTTTATCTCTGTCACAAGAGTGGAGGCCTACTGGTCCGCTCACTTAAAGTTTTGTTGCTAAACACTATCCCAGGTCCTTGTACTAAAATCACACTGCATGTTATGCATCTGTGCATGTGTTCAACCCATGTGGTGAAAACACTGTATGCACAAGTGAACCAGATTAAGGGAAGCCTGTAGAATCCATTTTAGAAGCCTTTTGTCTACTCATGTTGACAAGATGTAAGTGAGGTTATTTTCAAAGGCAGTGAAAGTCAATTGCTGACATTCCTGAAATTTGAGGGAGGAGAGGAAGACATGAAGTGGGGAAAGAGGAGACAGAGCTCCCTTTAGAAATATGATTAGGTCCTTTTGTTGCGAATGGCAGACTGCTGATTAGTTTTCCTGAGCCCTGTCATTTGGGAGATGGTGTGAAGTGAGGGATGGGACTACTGTTACTGTTGTTCAGAGCTATGCTATGATATGTGTATTTGTATGGCACACATATCAGCTGGGGGTATCCTGGTGCATAAACAGGAGCCTGCAGACATGGCTGGGACCTATTGATAATAACAGGTTTTCAGGTTCTTGCTATGAGAAAGTAGATTATTAGCTGGGTTCAATGGTAGCCCTCCAGTATCGCTATTGTCAGGTACACTAAAGGTGTCAGTAATTTAAACCTGAACTCAAACCCTTGTCATAATGTACATTAGGGCCCGCGCTGAGTCTCCATGTTTTGGTTCACGTTTTAACTTGACATCTTTTTCTAATGATGACTTTTACATGTTTTACACTTACACAATAATGTACTGAGAAGCTCCTGTATATGTAGTTCATTTCTTAGTAAGTCTTATTATCATGGCGTTCCTACACTCTGTCCAAGGCTATGCACATTGAACGCAATGCCCTTGCATTTGGTTGTCCAGCTGCAAACAGCTCTAAGACTCTAGACAAACCACTGCATCAGCTCTGCACTTGTGACGCAGTGCGAGACGAACAGTGCTTTTATTGTATAAACTGCCTCTGTACTACATTTGACAGAGGAGCACTTCTGTGGGGATTATCATGTAACGCGATGTACTGTGACTGAGATGCATCCGTGCTGACCCAGACCACAATCCAGCAAAGGATGATAGTCTGTTCTACACATACCAGCTTCCAAACACATCATAATCGGGTATGGAAGGTTAAGCTATCCCAATGGATTTGGCAGAGGGTACTCCAACAATGCTCTTGATAGTGTAGGTAGTAATATATAGGAGTATAACCACATAATAATGTTATCATGGTTGTACTGTTTATCTTTTTCATCATACTTGTATTGCTGGTTACCATGCTTTGTTTCATCTGAATAGGAGACTTTACCCCGCATCTTTTACTCTGCATGCCATTACCCCACATTTTTTACTCCGCATTAACTTTTAACGCAATCCGGTACAACGCATTCCCCATTCCAACATTTACTATTCTAACTCCAGGGGGTGTTACTGTGGGGAATGAGCTGTAACAGTTTTGTGGTGTAAAGCCCTGCATTGTAAAAGTTAATGCGGAGTAAAAAAATGCAGGGTAATGGCATATGGAGTAAAGCATGTGGGGTAAAGGATGTTTCCCGTTTCATCTACCTGATAATCGCAGCTTATACTTTTTTTTTTTTTTTTTTTTTAATTTTTTTTTTTATTGAAGTACTTTAGTTACAATAAGGATTACTGGTCAAACATATACAGTATCAAATACCATAAAAAAACAGCTTCAACATAAAGGATTCTCACATAATAAAGTTAAACATCATCCACTAAATAACCATCAGTCCGAATCAAAAAAAGAACCCCAAATTTTATCAAATTTTCTCCCACCTCCCACCCGCAGAGCATAAATTTGTTCACTCTTTCTTACTCTCCTCATTTTCTGTATCCACTCTAATTTACTTGGAATCTGTTTTGTCCGCCAGTTTTGCAGTAGTAAAGATCTTGCAACTACCGTTGCTATATACAATAGTTTAGTCAATTGGGCGGATATGTTAAGATCTGAATCAAAACCATATAGTATCAGTTTTTCATTAAAAGGGAGCGTAATTTTGAAATTAATCTGGCAGAACACAAAAATATCGTCCCAAAATTCCCTTATATTGGTACAGTGAGCCATTACGTGAGACCAGTTGGCGGAGATGTGCTGAGTACATCTGAAACAGTTTGAAGGATAGTTTGAATACATTTTGGAAATGGCAGCAGGAGTACGATATAATAACCATTTCCCCAAAAATAACATTCTTCGCCAATTAGCTCCCCGAAGTATATTGAAATTAAAATGGTTAATGGTCTTCCAAGTATTCATAGATAATACATGGTTTTCTTGTTCCTTCCATTTTTTAATTACTTTTTGACTTAAATCCGTTTCCCTACTATATGCTAAGCAACGTTTCCATTCCCCTGGTCTCTTTATACACTCATTTATCAAGAGATCTTTAACCAATTGCGTTGGTTGATTAAGCTGTTCAATATCAAGTTGGCCCAAAAATTTAAAAATAGTATTATATGACAAAACCAACAAAAAATTTGTCTGAACAAGACTTGCCATCTCTCTAGGAGTTATCCAGCCTCCATTTTTTAAAAAATCAGCTACTTTACTAAATCCTACTCTGGCCCAATTGTCCACTATATCCGATCTACCTTTAATACCCATCAGTGGAAAAATACTGGACAGTGGAGTTGTTGCATTAACTAGTGGGAGTGAATATCTATTAAACATAACAGTACGTTTTTTAAGAAACCATAAGAGAATCTTATAGCGAACTAATTTGGGGGATTTAAAAATCTGCGGGGGAGGGGGTAGCTAATTTTCAAAACAAATTAGATCGAAGAAACAATTAATAAACAAATTTTGACCTAGAGTTTGATTCCTGAATCTCGACAGATACTGTATAAAATAGGCATTATAATAATCTCTAATATTTGGCAGAGAAAGTCCTCCTTGATCTAAATCAGCATAGAGAGTATTGATTGCTATACGAGGAGGCTTCTTTGCCCATACGAATGCAGAGAACATAGATTCAATCTTGGAAAAAAACGTTCCTGATAAAAAACAAGGAATAGTAGAAAACAAAAAATTAAATAATGGAAGAATGGACATTTTTATCAGGGCAACCCGACCCAGGATTGATAGTGGCAGGGAGTTCCAGCGTGTAAACATTAAGCGGATTTTAGAAAGAAGGGGATCGAAGTTAAGCATATATAAGTCCGTAACTGACAGTGAGAAATAGACCCCGAGATATCTTTTGGGTTTAGTATTAATGCAACACTTTAGATCGGGATGTATTTCTGGATCTCTGTTCCCACAAATCAAAATCTCTGTTTTCTTTTTGTTTATCCGATAACCCCCTAAGGCTTCGAACTCTTCGAAGATCTGAAGCATCTTAACTTGCGAATGAAGCTCAGGTTTAATTAATAACATAATATCATCCGCATAAAGTTTGATCTTACTTATTGAAGGAATAGGGGGAGAGATATTAACACAGTTCCTTATTGCAGCCGCAAGGGGCTCAATAAAGAACGCAAACAAGACTGGGGATAAGGGACATCCCTGTCTCGTACCTCTCTTAACGAAAACAGTACCGACCATTACCGTATTTATAATAATATTTGCTTTGGCCATAGTATACAGATTTCGAATTAAATTTACAATTTTATGGGGAATACCAAAGTGCCTTAAAATAATAAAAAGTGTCTCCCAAACCACCAAATCAAACGCTTTTTCTGCATCTAATAACAAAATCAATGCTGGGATCCCTCGTGTCTCAAAATAATCTAAGGCATCAACTAAATAATGTGTGTTTGTAAACAGTTGCCTTCCTGGAATAAAACCGTTCTGATCCGGGTGGATCAATTCTGTTGAGATTTGATTCATGCGCATTGATATTAATTTAGTAACGATTTTTATAATCTGTGTTTAGTAAGGTAATTGGTCGGTACGAGTTTGGGTCTTTAGCATCCTTCCCCTTCTTCAGAAAACTCACCACCGTTCCTTCTCTAAAAGAGTCCGGGATCGAGCCTCCTTCTAACATCGAATTTAATAATAACAAACAAATATTTGAAAAAGTGCAAAAAAACATTTTAAAAAATTCCGCTGGAAATCCGTCTGGGCCAGAAGCCTTCCCATTTGGTAGGTTTTTGACCACCAATTCTACCTCTTCCACTGAGAAAGGGCATACCAATGCTTCCTGATCGGTTTGAGAAAGGCAGGGCAATGCACAATTTTCTAAAAAATCCGATAGTTTTATTTGATCAATACTATGTTGCTGACTATAGATTTTATTATAGTGAGTGAGCATTATCTTCCCTACCCCAATCGAGTCTATTGTATCTATTTGAGTCGCTGGGCATCTTAATTCTCTGATCAAATTAGCCGTTGCTTGTTCTCTCACCTGCCAAGCTAGGAACTTCCCAGTAAAATTACTGTCTTCATATATTTTTTGAGAATGTCTGCGAAAAATCTCCTCGCTTTGAGCATAATAATGTGCGCTTAATGCCCTTTTGGCTTCATCTAATTGATGTGAAATCGTATTGGATGAGTTCGCCTGTCTTAATTTGTTTAAAGCTTGTATTCTTTGTTCCAGCGCCTCTTTTTTACTTTTAATTGCTTTAAATACTGCTGCATCTTTACTTATAATTATACCACGGATAAAGGCTTTCATAGCATCCCAGATAATATTAATCGGGGCCGAGTTGACATTGCGAAATACAAAATCATTGATCTCTGTTTTCAAAGACGTTACCCACATTTCATCATTCAAGTATGTTTTGTTGAATACCCAACGCTTAGGAGTCTTTGAGTTTGGATCCAGAGCAAAATTAATAACCAACATTGCATGATCTGAGAACCCATTATGAATAGGCCTTTGATTCAACATATTAAGCTGTCTAGAGGCTAGAAAAAAGTCAATCCGTGAAAAAGACTTAAACCTGCCTGACCAACATGTGTATTCTTTTTTTGACGGGTATTGAGTGCGCCATGGATCACAAAGGTCCAAAGTTTTTTTATAGTTAAGAATAACTTTCAATGATTTAGGTTTGACTTGTTTCCTAGATTGCGTGGTCTTATCCAGCCGTAAGTTCATAATTAGATTGAAATCTCCTCCAATAATAATATCTCCTGCCACCATCAGTAAAGATTGAAATAGATCCTCATAAACTGAGGAGCAATCGTCTACCGGAGCGTATAAACTGACGAATGTAATAGGTCTCAATCTATTTTTTATTCTACAAGAGGCCCAGCACCAACGTCCTGATGCATCCTCATTTGTTTGTATGATCTCAGGATAAATATTCTTATTCAGAAATATGGCAACCCCTCGCTGAGCCTCTGAAAATGAAGAGAAACCACGATATGAGGCCCATTTTTTAAACATAGAGAATTGATCCAATTTTGCATTTGGGATATGAGTCTCCTGCAGCAATATTACCGAAGGATTTTCCGACTTAATCCATAGCTCTATGGCCCGTAGTTTCTTTTTGTTATTTAAGCCGTTCACATTGAAAGAAATAATTTTCAAACAGTCACTACTCAGTATTTAGATAGATTACATATTTTCTGGAGGAATCTCTCATTTTAGTAAACAAAGAACCACCTATCAGGCATAGAATAGTTAATAAAAAACATAATAATAGACCTAGCACTAAAGACTTCATTATTTTAACCCCTACAACACACCCACCACCCCCCCAAACCCCACCCTCCAATCGCCCCCCCCCCACCCCCACCATTGGCCAAGATTCCCCAACCCACGCAGACCAATGGTTCCAACCCCCTGCCAATCGGGTGACATCTCTCACCCCCTGGACCCCCTGGACTCCGCACTCCATCCTGTGCACCTGATCCTCCCCTCACCCTACCAAAAAAAAAAGAAACATCATCTAACCACGACCGTCACAACTATCAGTCTATATTTAGGGAAAGAAAAAAACCCCAGACCCAACAAAATCCAAGTCCAAGTCCTTAAAGACCATAAATTTCCCAAATGTTTCCAAATTTATCCTTATAAAGAGCTGGAAATGTCCCGGAGTAGTTCCTGCGCTGCTGCAATATCTGACAACATAAAAAATTTGCCTTTCACTAAAACTTTGAGTTTGGATTGCTGTGCTATCGTGGCTTGAGCTCCTTTAGCTTTAAATAATTGTAGCATCTGGACAAACTCTTTTCTTCTACGAGCAGCAGACGCAGACATGTCTGAAAAAATGCGACACTTCACGGTTTCATTGACGAAAAATTGTCTTTGCTGAATTGCCGTTGAAAGAATAGTCTCCTTAATCCGTATGTCCGAAAAATTCAATAAAATTGTTCGAGGAAGGGAAGAATTTGGGAAAGGCTGAGCGGGAACGCGATGTGCTCGCGTAATAGTCAGGTCGCCCTCATGATTAGGGATGACTTTAGATTTCAAAAAAGAGGTGACCCACTGCAGCGTGCTGGGCCCTTCAAGACCCTCCGGAACCCCCACTATGCGTAGGTTAGATCGACGATTATAGTTCTCTAAATCGTCCAATTTGGATTCAAGAGCACGTGAGGTGAGGGAGAGCTGATTTGTGTCCTGTTTGACCTTAATCATTTGATCCTCCAAACTAGAAATGCGGGTTTCGGCTTCTTGCAATCGAGCGGGGAATGCGGAAAAGAGATCTTCCATTTTATCCAGACGTTGATGGATTAAAGCTAGCTCAGATCTCTGGAACCTCTTCAGCTCTCTAACCTCATCGAGGATTAAATTTAACATATCCTTGACTGTCATCTTCATCTCCCCCACTGTCTCAGTATCCAAATCAAGCAAAGGACTGAGATGGTCCCCATTAGAGACATTAGAGACAGATTTAGTGGTCGAAGCATCCGCCATAGTTGTTGGGGGATGTGCGGAGGGATTATCACTCGACGAAGGCGTAGAAGGCATAGATAACATAGGGGGTGCCCCTAAATTAGATTTAGGCGAAGAATTAGGAGGGTGAATAATTGGAGGAGAGAGAGCAGAAGAAACTTGGGCAGACACGACATTTTTCTTTTCAAAGAGAGGAAATGATTTAGTGCCTTTAACCCCCTCCACTGGGCTTGCCTGCGTGGATGCCCCGTCTTTAAAGAACGAAGACCCTGCGATTTCTGTGCAGTGAGAAGCTTTCAAAACTGAAGGTGGAGATAGAGATGAAGACAGAGTCTCACAGATAGATTCCTCGAGCTCTTCCGAACTTTCTGCACTGTGACTTCTCTCCTTTGCCTTACCATCACCGAGGCACCCCTTATTTAATAATTTGGCGGCATTCCGCGCCTCTTTAGCCTGAATGCGAGAAGCCTTCGCCTTCCGTGTATTCAACAGCTTCCCCATCCCCATCCCCAAAGCAGATAGAGCAAATATAGGCCTTAATCGTTGTCGTTGTCACCGGATGCTGCTACCATAAGCTAGTTCTGAGATATGAGAGTTCAAAAAGTTCAAAAAGAAATTTTAAGTCGTTTTTGCTGAAGCTCACCTGGCGCTTGCAGCTCAGCCACCTCTCACTGTAGCAGCCGCATCCAAGACCCTCGGGCGCAGCGTCAATGCTGGGCGCAGGTACAGACACCGGCTCTGGGATGAAATAATACTGTAGACGCTGCCCTGCGATGCTGCGATGCTGCGAAGTACAACGCTATGTCAGAAGCGGCACGTCTCGAAGTCCATGAACCAAGCTGCTTCCCTGCCCAGAAACGATGAAAACGATGAAAACGAGCTTTCACGGCAAGCTAGTAGCAGTATGCTGCTCCCCCGCCGTCTCAGACACGCCAGCCGCTCACGCCGTCAGCTGCCATCAACCGCGCCGGAGCTGCAGAGCTTTCGAGGGGAAAGGGAGGAGCCAGGAGCCGGGAGTCCTCAGGTGCGCGTGGAGGCGTGGATCTCCATCGCGCCGTCCTCTGTAAGTCCACCAGGTCACCAAACCTAAAATGGGAATCGCAGCTTATACTTTCTATAAAAGAATATGATTGTTCCAATAAATGTTTGAAAAGCTATTTTTGTAACTTTCCTGTGTTTACCTTGGGCATGCAGAGTAACATTGAAAGGGTAGGTCTGTTTGCACAATTTCCTTTGGGAATAAGGGTGGTCAAGTTCAAGGATGTAGATACCATCTAATACCCTGGTAAGGTTAGGGGGTACTGATGGGCACTGTGAGCTAGCTCGGAAACTGGGCCAACATTTTCTTATGATATGTGTGAACAACTAAGTTCCCATATTCTGACGTTTATGTTGTCTAGATACACAGTCCTGCTTAATTTGTAGGAACTATACAACACTGTTGTAGCTATAGCACAGAGCAGACAGGCTGCTCCAATCTATAAAAATAAAATAGAGACTAATCTAATGAACAACATGACAAAATCCAATAACGAGAGCCAGGATGTGATTTTTTAAAGTTTAAATAAAAAAATAGCACAAAAAAGTGCTATGGTGCATCTGGTTGCACTTGACCGATAAATAGGTGTGATTTAAGGCATGGGTAGGAAACAGTTACCATGTTCGTTCCAGTTGAAAGTTTTATCTTTGCACTGATTTAGAGTTGGCAGACTGGATCCTCCGTCGCAAATGTGACAAATATCCTATCCTTCGTATTACAAGTGCCATGAATATAATGCACTTGAAATTATGGAGATGGGATATGAGTCATGTTTGTGATAGAGTATCCCAGCCGCCAAACTCTAAATTTGTCCCTTGGAAAAGCCTCAGCAATGGCAAGGCAGCATGCTGTGTCCAAAGGGCTCCAGGAGGTTGAATAACCACCAGATGAAGCTGTTGACTTTTGGCAGGAAAGCTCGGAGTTAGAAAAAAATAAAACTTTGTGCCCAAGAAACGTCATTGGTCGAATACATTTGGCGCCTTAGCACAGTGAACATTTCTATGTTTGAACTTAGACTCCTTTTTGGAGCTCGGATTTGCTAGCTGGGCAAGGCTACAAGCTGCAGCCAAACAGGGCTTCACAAGGCCAGATAGCTTCTCTGCAATGTCCCACCGAAATTAATATGGTGCTGTGAAAAGTTTAGTGTGAAAAAGTTTTGAGTGGGAGCAATGTGAATATGTGGCCCAGAGGCAATGCACCTTCATCAGATATTCTTGGTAGGTTTGTCCAAGTCCTCCTGAGGTCTTAGATGACAAAAAACAGGTTTTCTTAGGATGTTAGGAGAAGTACACTTTGATTCAACCAAGGGTTCCGGATCTCAAGAACATCTCTTGGGGGTCAAGACTCACTCCAGTAGCAGCCACCAGCAGGGCCCAGGGCAGGTCCACTTGGAACTGGTCAGCTGGGAGTTTCAGGAAAAGTACATCTTACACCATTTTTGTGTCCCTGCAGCCAAGCAAATGGTCAGCCAACTGATGCTTGGAGGTAACAATTTGGTCCGGTACAAGTGAGAGCAGGTCCATCCCTTTAGGCCTCCTCACAGGAATTTAACCACCCCAATGCTGATGATCTATCCAGGTTCGCCCTTCTTAGTGATGAAAACTCACAGGAGTTTGGGTAGTTCCCCCTACTTTCAGCTGTGGGTACATATTTTAGACCGGTCAGCCTTAGGGTGGTCTTCCCCAAAACATTTTTCCTATTTCCCTCCATTTTTGCTGAAATGTATTTTTGTTGACCATAGGTTTCCGTGTACTTTAACATTGCTAATCAGATCTAAGGTGCTTGGATTCACCCCTAAACATGGTCAAATTTGCTTACACTTACTTGGAATAATTAGTTTACTCATAAGTCCCTTGTAGAGTTGTATATCATATAGGCAGGGCCTGTAAATTAAATGCTACTAGTGGCCTGCAACACTTATTTTTACAATCCAGTTAAGTAATCTCTTAAAACATGTCCCAGGCCTGCCATTGCAGCCTGAATGCAGTTTTTAACTGCCAATTCGACTTTGCATTACAACCCCCTTTAAACTCCCCTTTTATTGCATATAAGTTACTCCTAAGGTAGGCTAAAGGTAGCCCATAGGGCAGGGGGCATTGTATTTAAAAGGTTAGACTTGTACTTTTAAGTTTTACATGTCCTGGATTTGAAAAACTCTTAAATTCACTTTTCACTACTGTGAGGCCTATCTGTCCGATAGGATAACATTGTATTGCCTTATTACATTTCATACATGCTAACGTTTGAATGGGTACAAATAGGCTTTTCATGTCTGATATCTAGGAAATTGTCATAAAAAAATTTCTCTAATGGTAAAGTTGGTTTAAAATTACAATTTTGAAAAAGCTATTTTTAGAAAGTTGGAATTTTCCACTCTTTAGCTATATGGTGCCAGCAGCCTGTCCAATGTCACATGACTGGGTTAGTTGGCAGTAGTGTAGTTATAGTTATACTTTGTGAATCTTCCCAAACAGTCGCAAAATAGAGAGATTAGCTATGCCTGAATGGCTCATCTGCATCAGAATGGGAGGCTGAGCTGGTTACAGCCCCACTTGCAACTGAATGGATTGTGCTCTACCTTCACACAAACAACTAGTCACCACCTGCATTGCCCCTGCAACCAACTTGGAGCCAAGGCAGGGGTATCAGGAAATTTGAAGCACTTCAAAGAAAAACCTCTAGAAACGTTTACTACTTCAAAGAAGGCACCCCAGATATCAAAATAGGGCACTCAGACAAACTCTTCGTTTTACTTTCTGGAGGGACTCTCAGTGGACTGCCTGCTGCTGTGGACTGCTGTTTACTCCACTAGACTGCTTTGCTGCATCTGGAAAGTCTGCTTTGCTGTCTGGAGCCTGCCATGATTCCTTAGCTTCCTGCCCTGCTGCTTGAGCCTTGTTCCGCTGCTTGAACCCAGGCCTAGCAGAGTGACTCCAAGAGCTAGTTTGCTAGCCTCCTTTTCAGAGCCACAAGGACATAACAGTCTTACACTATCTTGAGCCCGCACCTTGTACTAGCCTGAGTGAGTCTTAATACCCAAGTTGTGCCCGTCCAGTCCTGGACCCTTGGTGGTGGTGCTAAACTTGCTCAGATGGCAAAATACCAAAACATGGAAATGAGAAAATGTTGGCGGTAAACTGCTCTGAAAACTAAGGGAAGACCAGGACCAATCTGCTTGTCTATCTGGCAGAGCTGCATCTCTGGTTGGCCTGACTTCATGGTAGCACCCCCTACATTCTTCTCTGCAGCATCAAATCTTATGCAGCGGTCCTGTGCCTAAGATGTCTCTGGCCTCCTGGAACATTCATCAGCTACAGCCTCCTGTCTTGCACACTATAGATTTTTGAGTTCCAAAAAAGTGACTAAGGCTGAAGGTAGAAATCTTCACCTCGACTTTGTCTAGTTACTCCTCAATAACAAAACTTCCTCCTCGTACACCGCCTGCAGCCTTGCCCCACTGAACTTTTTCTTCTAAATTCCTTCTGCTTTGACTTAGTCTCACATGACCAGATGTCTACAGTTGGCGCTTTGATCTTTTAAACACTCGATTTTCACTTAAGTTTTAAAAATTAATAACTTGCAATTTTGTCATTTTGGTGTCAAATAGTTTATAGTAATGTATTCTAGTTTTCTAAATTGGTGTGGTATTTTTTTTGTGCTGTGTTTTCATTTTATTGCTGTTTGTGTGCTGCATAAATACTTTACACATTGCCTCTAAGTTAAGCCTCACTGCTTTTTGTGCCAAGGTACTAAGGGTTAAGCACAGGGTAATTTGGTGAATTTTGTGGTTCACCCTGCCAGGGATTGTGGCTGTTGTTTGAACAAGGGCCAGCCCCCATTCAACCGATAACCCAGTTTCTCATATCCACCATAGTGTCGGAGAAGTTGGTAAAGTAGAATATATTAATCGTACCCAAAGGTATTCTTACAAGTATAAAGTATACCTTCAGTATACAAAAACGACTATATTTTGGAAAGTACCATGGAGGCAGAGATCTGGGTAGGTTGGTCTCATATCGCGCTCTGCAGCACCATTGTCTATACACCAGTGAGCATCTCCTCTGCCACACATTGTTGGGGCTCAATACTTCCCATAATATGGTTGTTTTTTTATACTGAAGGTATACTTTTTTCTTGTGTGAATACCCTTGGGTGTGATTATAATATTGTAAACTCTTTGGCAACACGAGCAGGAGTAGATAAGGATTATAGTCCTGATGAATTGCCATGATCGGTTTTGACATTAAATAGGCAAGAAACATGTTGACCTTCTTTTAAGCTATCAATCTTCAAGCTGGTTTAGACCATTGTACCCATCTCTGGTTCACAATCATTTTATAATGTTAACAAGGGAGCCCACATATTAAAACACTAGGGTATCCCTTAGTTATTTTTAGCCTCATATTGCACCATTATACTCACATTGGCTCACACAACACAGCACCTCATACTTCACATCGGCATAAAAAAAGAGAACTCCGGCAAAAAGCCCCCTCGCAGGGTGCGTTGGACATCGCAGTGCCGACCCAAAGATGAAACATGACACCCTTCTGGTTGTGTGATGGCCCTTGATCCTGAGCAATCAGATCCCTTGACCTGGGGCTTCTGGCTCCTCCCAATCTCCTCTTTTCCTCTCTATTCAGAAACTGCATACTCCTTTGACCTACACTGCCCTAAAGTGTGCCCGAGTGGACGGCATCACTACAAATCTTCAATATCGTACCTAAAGGGGCAGCACCCTAGCACTGCCCTGAAGTGTGCCTGAGCTGGCCGAGCTGCTGCAAACCTGCAAGTTGTGCCTAGGCACCTGCGTGTTACATTGCACTGAAGTGTGCCAAAGTGGATTGCACTGCTGTGATCCTGAAGCATCTTGCACTGTGGCAATGTCCACTGTAAACTCGAACATTATGCCTGAGTGGACTTGTCATTATAATTTGTGGAGCTGTAGCTGAAGCGGACTACACCACTGCAATGACTGCCTGGCCTATGTGTACCGCTCCACTGTCCCATCGCCATGAGCAAAGTTGAAGCTGCACCACCGCCAAAGAAGTGCCAGCAGCCACATGATTTGTAAACCCATAACTCACGGCACAACTTGCAGACATGTGCTGAGGCTCCTGATCGTAACTTCAGATCCATTGAGCTTGCATTGGTGAGATATAAACAATTTGACTGAGATTAACTGAGTACACTTACTTTAAAAGAGGGGGTGGCACTGCACTTGTGCCTGAAACCTAGCACACTAATTCCATCCCCTGAGTTTAGGAGAGAGAGGGGATGGGGGAGGAGGTATTCCTGATCCCTAGTTATACTAGCCACTCACCAGTAGTTTGTGTACCTGCATATTATAGTGTGTAGTACTAAAAGTTTTTCTTTTTTATAAAAGATAAGAACTGGGATGGACAATCAAGCATTGCACTGTCGGGTGATTGTGTTCTGAGCTTGAGACACCCCCAAACTACTTCCCTGAGAAGCCTGTGTTTGCTCATCATCACTATCACTAAGAATCAAGTGCTGAAATAATTGTACTTGACCCTGTTTGTAAAGCCATAATAGGATGGACCCTGGGACATGCATGGTAATGGTTCTCCAGCCTCCACAACTGCAGCCCAGGAGCCCTGCTTGATCACTGGCCCGCAGTATGGAGTCCGAAGACGAGTGAAAAACACTGCTTAGCTGGTATTGGCAGACGCAGCCTGGTGAATGCATTTGAGGGAATTGAGTAGAAAGCTAGTTTGATAGTATGTTACCAAATCATCATAGCCAAAATGTTTTACATACGTTTTATAAAAGTATTGCCACCACTGGAGTTAACAGTAGTAAATCTGCACCCAATGGGACGATATTTTTGTAAAGAAAATTTAGAATGCAATCTTTATTTAAGACGACATTTCTGCATTTGATAGTCTGGCATACACCCTTACACAGACAAAAATGTATAAATATTTTCCAGTTTTCTCTCAAAAGTGTTTTTCACATTCTCCCCTCCAATGTAAAATAATTGCGCTTACTCTACTATAGTGTAAAATTTTCTCTACAAGTTTACTCAACTATTATGTCTTTTGCGTGGGTCTCTGTTTTCTGAGTATCAGTCACGTCTGGCATTAATCACGGGTGGGGGCAAGGGGTCACGCGGGCAGGGGGATGGGTAAATTTAATAATTAATTTTAAAAAAAACATACCTGTCTGCCGTCCGGGTCCCGCGTTTTCTCGGCAATGGCAGCGTTGTGATAAGTGGGGACGCTGCCCAACCATGGGCTTAGCGGGAGGCCATTACCTCCATGTAGTCTGCATTGCAGCCTGCATGGATAAAGGGCAAAGTGCGCATGGTGGGTTTGGTTGGCCTCAGAGGGCCGACCAAACAGTCATTGCGCACTCAGGGGTGGACACACCACTTCTTCCCTGCCCATCCCTGCTCGCAGAGCAGCCCCGACCACCCACCCTCCCTCAACCAAACCCTTCTGCTTTCTCGCAGTGCAAGCAAGCAGTGGGGCAACGCGCCTCCAACGTAGTGGAGGACCAGCCCCTGCTGAGTAGCCTCCATACATTCCTTTGCTATCAATAACACTGTCCTCTCTTTTTTTGTACTTCCTACGATCCCTACAGTCAGTGTGTGGAACCCATAGTTACGCAGCCAGTGTGATGGTGATATCTTTACTATTTCACATGCAGTACATTGCATAACAGTAATGTTGCAACCATTATATCAACCTAGCTACTACATCACAGGGTAAGTTTAGGTGAGTAGATGTGGAGAAAATTTTAATAAATATATACTTGACCAGTGATGATGTGGTTAGGTCGAGGTAGTGGACACAATATTATTGTGGGTCCATATTATGGATCTCAAGATAGTGACATACACCTATGTTGCTGCCTAGAAATACTACAATTTAGATAGAGAAAGCGAGACCACCCTTTTTTAAATTATTGGCCACTGGCTGCACATTATCCTCGCTATTGGCCTCTGAGACACCCCAAGTCCTACTAAACGAATGGTTTTTGATTAGTATTTCGGTAAGCAGCTTGGGGATGTTTTAGGCTAGTTTTTGGGGTGTGTGTGGTCCAATTGAAATTATAGTTCAAACAACAGACAGGCTTCCAAAGGTAGGTTTTATCCAGCACACATGGGTATTGCAGACATATTCCTTACAATGTGATGCAGCGACAACATCTGAACAACATGGGAGCTATGGATCCTCCGGAGGTCACAACCTTATGTGAATAACTTGCTGTGTCTAGATTATGGCACACTTACAACTAAGGGGCTGTAGAAGTGAACCTCTCTTTTGCTAAATGAAGATTGTGAAGCTGGTGAAATGTCTAAATGTTTACATTGGATGTATGTTTTTAGAGCCGGAAGCATCAATGTGGATCATAAAGTCATCATGGAGCTAGAGCTAAAGCCAAGCATCACCATTCAAGAGAATTACAAGGAGGTGGTGACCATACTCAAGGAGGAGCTAAAAGTGTTCATCCAGAGCCAGCCCAGCTGTAACCAAAGCAACCCAGGTGAGCACAGCAGGAACCTTCTTTTATGATAAATCAAGTGGACAGGAAAACATTTCCAGAGGTCCAGGAGATAAAAGATGTGGCAGAACTAACTTATTCCAATTAAGTAGTAATTACTATCAAATAATATCAAATTAGAATTAGAAACATATCAAATAATGTGTCACTTTTATTTTAGAAGATCAGAAGGGGTACCTGCCACAGACCCCAGAAGGTTAATTCATGAATTTCCTAGGCCACTCTCCATCTTGCCACAGAAAAAGAAGACATCTGATTGGCATTCTACAAATTCTGAACTAACCTAGTAAGATACACATACAGCAAAATGATAGCAAATGTCATGCTTCCAATAGCAAACATAATGAAATATTGTATATTTGTGAATACGTTACCTGTTTATCCAAGCCCTTATTGCTAGTTGCTAAGTTCTACCATCATTTTAAATGAGATAGTCACATAGCAGAGGCACATAAATACAGCCTTTGGTTAGCACGCCCCCTGCCGGATGTGGGTAGATGTCTGGGAAAGATGGCAGAAGTCCCTGGAGGCACTGCTTACTGCGTTCAATTCACTCTCACTCTCACAGGATATACAGAGGATCAAATGTTTTATATTAGTACTGTCAGGGGTTGTGAGGTGTCTGTGATTTATAGGATGAGTGGTAAAAACAGTAGCCTAAGAATTTGTAGTTACAGTATCCTCACGATGGGCTTTCCAACGTAATATAGTTAACCTACATATTTTGCAGGGATAAAGTCTGTAATACATACCATTAAGAGCTAATACCCTAAAATATATATGTACTGTGCATAAATAAAATATAGGCACTATATTGTGAATAATATCAGCTCATACCAGAACATAAGCATAGTAATGCAACAATATACATTATAGAGGGCCTAAGAAACAGGAAAATGACGCACTTGTTAGACATAATTTAATGATGTCACAGATCAGCGGTTGCATGGTGTGTCCTTTGATGAGGCTATGGACCCAACCTGTGCAGCTATGAACAGCAGGTGTTAGACACAGGGCCCCCAATCTATAATATGCATCGTTATGGAGATAGAAAGATTTTGATAAATGTTTTTATAGATTTATTTATATAGTAAATTATCTACTGTGATGGTTAGAAATAATTATATAGTTATCATTTTTCAATGTGGTGGTGGCTATTGAATTCCTGCTTTTGCTTTCAGCTTTCGTAAGGTAACCCTGGAAATCACGATTACCAAAGCAATTGCGATCTCCGGCCTCACCACAAAAATGGTAAATAGGTTTTAGAGATGTTTTTATATAAACTCTCTAGAAAAACATGACTTTAGAGAATACAGTAAGAAACCCCTGTAGTGTAAAATACTGTAATAATTGTGGAAATATGAATTTTACACTTTATGGAAAAGGCGTGATCGTCGCAGTTAATAGGTCTGAAAGATGGTTTTCAAAGAAACTTAGTGGCAAAATATGAGTTTAAACATGCTTTGAAAGAAGTATGTATAAAGTAATATGTGTAGAGCTATGTTCAGAATGGATTTATTTTACATATTATTTTCGGGTTTGTTGGTGGACATTGATTGTCTGCTTTTGTTTTCCATTTTTGCGACATGTCCACGGGCATCGCCACGTCATCGCAAATATCAAAACTGAAAAAAAACTTTATTAACCCACTGAAGAAAATACAAGCTTATAAAAATACCTCTTACGGAGCAATTTTAGATAAAAAATAAAATGTAAAAACCTTAAAAATTCAATTAAAAAAACACAGGTTAAGTGGACGTTATAGTTTGGAAATAGAATTTAAATAACCTTAGAAATTCAATGAAAAAAACAAAGGTTACAAGGATGTTATAGTGAGGATTTAGCATTTTAAAAAACCTTGGAAATTCACTGAGAAAAAAAGGTTACTGGGGCGTTATAGTAAGGAAATAGAATTTAATAAAACCTTCGAAATTCTGTGAAAAAAATTAAAGGTTACATGGACGTTATAGTTAGGCTTACATTTCACTCGTACAAATCCAGAGAAATTCAGCAGTTATAGTTAGCTGAGCTAACTATAACTCGCGCCCCCACAATGCACTGCTTATGACCTCACATATTACATTATTAATGACCTGGTCAGTGACATCACTGATGACATCTCAACTGAAATCACTGACTACATCATCCAGTGACTGTGAGTGTTTCTAAAAAGTTTATGAGTTTTCTCCAAAAATGGATATATATATATATAGATATATATATATTTTCTAATCCAAATTGCCCAGGAGCATGAGGACACACAAGACAGGTAAATTAAACCATCCGGTTTTATCTCAGCAAAAGCCAGCTTTGACATTCCAGTTCTGTAATTCGTAAGTCTGACGCGTTTCGAGGTACAAGCCTCTTACTCATAGGCCATATTGAAAAACAACTCGGATGCACTAATAATACGCTCGTCTGTGTCTGTTAATTGATATCAGTCCTCTGTAAGCCAATCAAGTTAGTTCAACTGTTCCGACGCATTCTAGTAATTGTATATTAGGCCGATTCCTACCCTTCAGTGGGTTCCGTTTTGTTTTCAAGTCCTTTAAAACATTGTTGCCCTCCAGTGGGCCCCAGAATGTAATGCCGGCTTGTAATTTTTGACATTCTCTTTGCCGCTCAGCAGATTTGGCATAGTTCCAGGCCCGACAGCCCCTCACATCATATTTAAGGTGGTGCATCCCTCCACAGCAGGGCTTCAGTGTAGTTTATTTTAATCCAAATTGCCGAGAAGCATGAGGACGCACTCGAAGGGGAATTAAACCATCCGGTTTTATTTCAACAAAAGCTAGCATTGACATTCCAGTTCTGTAATTCGTAAGCCTACAGGCTTTGTTTTTTATTTATATTTTTCTATTTTTTAAGAAGGGGGTCACGTGCCCCCCCGGGCCGATTTCGGCCCTGGTATCCCAGCTCAGCCTTTTACTTTTTATTATATAGCACCCCTTTCTGGGCTATTTTTAGCCCCAGGCACCCCATCACCCAGGGCCTGCCCCTTTTCTAAAATAAAAAAAATACAAGGGACCTGCCATGAGGATCTCCTTGGCCCAGAGGATCCCTTACCCCGGGGCCCGGCATGTAGTGTGGATGCCCTGGTTCCACCCTGGGCACCCACAGGCTAAAGGGGGAGCCTTAAAGCCCACGCGGTCCTTGTCAGCTCCCCACCTCCTGCGGAAGTTGGCATTGCTTTGAGACCGAGGGAGCTGCTAACATGCAGCGCAATGGATCTCAAAGCAATTTGACTGTTTCCCTGCTCACTTGACAACGGGCAGGGAAACAGACATGTCTACTTTTAGCAAGTGAGAGCATTTTCTGCTCTCACTTGCTGAAAGTGGAGCACTGTTTGCTATGGTTTGGTGGGAGCAAGCCATAGCAAACTGCAATGGCCCGGGGTAGGCACCCCAGGATATTGCTGGAGCCAGCCCTCAGGATGGCTGTACCGAGGGCCATATATAAAAAGCCCTGGGGAGGTGGTGGTCCCAGGGCAGGGGGGTCAGCGATGCCCCTCATATTATTGTAATTCACACTGGGGAGGTGGTGGTCACTGGGGCAAAGGGGGGGGTTCACGAGGCCCCCCATATTTTTGTAATTTGCCATGGGGAGGAGGCCTTGCCCGGGGCTTTGATAAGCCCTAGGAGGGGGGCCCGTGTGACCCCCTCCTATATTTATGATATGCCCCCGGGACCTGGTCCACCCAGGGGTTATTTAAAAGGAAGTGCGGAGCCGATGATAATTTTTTTTTTAAATTGCCACACATTTGCAAATATTGCAATTTCGCGAAAACAAATGCTTTTATGCCGTGGTGGGGCCCAGATGGAGCCCAATGCCATAGTTTGGGGGTCAGGGTATTCCTACCCTGCCCCCTTTTCTTTATTTTCACTTTATTTTCTTTGGACTTAGTGAAGCTGAGTCCCAAGATGGCTGCCGACACTTTGTGGTTGAAGTGTTGGCAGCCAATCAGAGCTGTGCATTTCCCTGCACAAGCTCATCTTTTTTCATGAAATATCTGCAGCCAGAGATATCACTATAATTTTCTTATTAAATTTCTCAACAACAACTGAACAGATTTCACCAAATAACAAAAACAACTATCTGCGTAACAATACCTATTTTTCTGCCAAATTTGTAGTTCAATTGATTGGTTCAGAATGTAGACATGTTTGCAGGTTCCAATGGGAATTAACATTTCAAATGCACCATTTTTTCAACCCCATTTTTCTCAGACCCTGATTCAGGAATCCCCCCAGGTCAAAAAAGCTTTTCCTATACTATAACTACCTACTGGAGACCGCCAGTAGGTTACATATATATTTATATATATATATAGATAGAAGGAACTGCACTCCAGGTTTCTTTCAACAATTATTTAATCAAGACTGATGCGTTTCGACCTTCCCGGTCTTCGTTTGAGTCAGTTAATACAGTCAACACGTTTTTGTGCACATTCGCACTTCTTCAGGGCTGTTAGACACAGAAATCATATATCAATATTTACCACCGTAAAATCATAACAAAAGTAAATCAAGATAACTAAATACACACTACACAAGATTCGTATAACCTATAGATTAAACTCCTGTTTCATATAAATTCAGATGCAGAGAAATATTGTCTGTACATACAGTGAAAAAATAATATGTCAATTATTACGCAACATGTACTACAATTACATATACATGCATTCAGAGGGACAAAATCTATACACGTACCGAGTGGCATAGTATGTCATATTTTCAATTATCATACACATTACTATTGTAAACCTCTGTATGTATAGTTTGTATTAAGAAAGAAATTATTCTCAAAGTTGATATAATCTAATTAAAATTCATTATATACCATTCTTATTCATATTCTTAAACTTTTCATTCTGTAATCTTTTTCCCAAGGAAGTTATTGCAAGACTAAGCATTTCCCTTGCAAATTTTCACTTTCACCTCCATATGGTCTATACAGTACCTTTCTATTTGGTTCACTTGAAATTGTTATCAAGCTACTTAATTCATCCTCGGCAATCTTGCCTCCTCATTCTTCTTCAATTAATTGTGTCTGCTTGGTTTGCACCCACTACAATGAATGGACAGAAATGGACAATGTAACTGTAACTGTGGATCTATATGATAGGCCAAATAATGTCTCTATCTTGGCCTTATTGGCCTTTACTAAAGTTAATCCATACTCACTTATGTCAACAAAGTGTTCATCTTATACTTTAATATTATTATTATCATTCTTTATTGTTTGATTAATTAAAATCTTACAATGAGACAACAAACGCAACCAACTGTAAAAATCCACGTTAATATATGTAGGACAAGAAAAAATAGTAAAAGCAAGAATAAATAATGCAATATTTTTTAGGTGAATTAAATTTGATAAAATCTATTTCATAATGCTATTTACATTTTAGTATATATCATACAGTACATGTAGATTTAAATTTTTGCTCATCTAATTTTGATCCTATTCTTACTAAAAACTTTGCAAAGGCAGAATTAATTATTATATCATCGGAGTGTAAACATATTATCACAGTTTCCCTGCAAGTCTGTACTCCGAGCATTGAAATGTTTCTTAAGTATGTTTTTTCTTTCAATTTCCATTTCTGGGAGACACACAGCAGTTGAGTAATGTTCTCCTCTCCTAGTTTACATAGCCTACATAGCGTGTCTTCTTCTGACCTTAGCCACAGCGGAAGATGACATAAGCCCAGTAGTGCGCCAAAACGAGCTTTTGTGAAATATTTGTTTACATTTCAAAGTCCACGTGGTTTCTAAGTATGATTGAACTTTCACTTTTGGAAAACCATTCATTATTGGCAAAGCATGTTTTCTTTTTGCAAATAAGTCTTTATCCCTTAGCAGCGATAGATGGTTTGTTATTTTATTAATAGCTTTTTTAAATGTTTCAGGAGTTATTGTAGTCCCCCAGATTGGGGTAGCAGGGTATTCTTCTAATGCAGCTTGTAAGTATTTCCCGGCATGAGATTTCCTATTCACATTTATTTCCTGCCATAATAATGAGACATTTGATTTTCATTGTCATTTCTTATTCTATTCCATACTTTTATAAATTGTCCTTTTCTCGAATATAATTGGTTAATATGTCCAAACTCCAGCCTTATTTGCACTGGTGATGCATTATTAGACAAGTTAAAGAGGGTTTTGAAAGTTTTTTTGAATGTTTTGGTGACCGCTTTATTGATGATCACAGCGTCTTTCCCACACAGGGCTTCGCTATCATATGTTAAGCAATCTTGCCGATATAACTTTTAAGAATGGTCAGTAATTCAGCTCACCTGCAAGATTCTAAATGCAGCTATCAAAGCATTTGCTTTAATTTGGATATCAGTTTTTTGCAAGAGACAATTTCCGTTATCATCGAATAATACTCCCAATTATTGGTATGATTCTACTTGTTCTAGTAGCATTTTCTCCAGAAACCATTTAGATTTATATTTTAATCTTGAATTTTTGCTGATCACCATAAATTTTGTCTTTGATTTGTTTATTACCATTCCGTTTTCTTTTGAATATGTTGATATTTGATCTACTAACCGTTGTAACCGCACTTTTTTTTGGCTTAGAAGGATGACATTGTCTGCATATATTAAATATGATATCTGCATGTTGGCTAATTTAGGAGGGTGTGTATTTACTTCATTCAGTGCATTAGTAAGATCTGCTAAAAACAATTTAAAAAAGAAAAGGGGCCAATACACACCCTTGCTTTAACCCTGCAGTGGTTAAAATTTCCTTCGTTAGCGTCGAGCCATCCCCTATCCGTACTTTAACCCAAGTGTCAGCATAGAGAAGTTGAATTGATTTTAAAAGGGACACTGGGATAACTTGCTCCTTCAATTTTCTCCACAGAAGTTGTCTGTGCACACAATCAAAGGCCGATCTAAAATCGACAAAGCACAAATACAAGGGTTGTTTCATGGAGGTACATTTGTCCAGTAGCACTGATAAGGCTAATATATTGGTTGTATTGCCCAGTCCTTTAATAAATCCTGTTTGGTTGGGTGGGAGTATCTGGTTCTCCTTTGCCCATACAGATAGGTTTGATAATAAAACTCCCGCGAATAATTTGGCATCTGTGTCTTGAAGAGTAATTAATCTAAATTTTCCTGGTGGGCCCAATTTCCTTTTTTATAAATTGGTGATAATATTGACCCTCTCCATGATTCAGGTATTGTCAATGTCCTGACAATCTCTTTAAAGACTGCTGTTAGATATTCTGACTATAGATCCGGATCTTCCTTATAAAGTGTGAAAGGAATACCATTGGCACCTGGTTCCCCATCTTTTTGTTTCCGTATTAATTTTAATATTTGAATTTTTGTTATATCAAATTTATGGTCCAGTACCTGACTTAATGTATCAATCATATTCCATTTGCGATCCAGATACATTGTTTCCCTGTCGGAGTTTACATGTGCAGCCAGAAAACTAACCCACTCTTTTTCAGTCAGTGCAGATGATATCACTGATTTATTAGGTCGTACTAGACCATTTATCGTTTTCCAGAATTCCCTAGAGTTCGTTTGATTACTAGCGGGGAAAACTTTAGTTCAAAGACCGTGCTTTGCATGGTTTCTTTTGTTCCAGAATAATTTCCTCAAACTTTGATTAATATTTTGTAATTTAATGGACAATTCATTGTTATTTGGGAACTTTGTTAACGGTCTCCTAAAGTTGTTACGAGTCCTTCTCATATTCCTTATTGTATCTGATAAATTAATTAAATTTTTATTTATTTCCCCATTCCCGTTGTTTGTTTTTTCTTAACTTTGGGCGCTAATTCATATGATTTCACTAATTTACGTGTACAGTTTACCCATTGATCAATAGGAGATAAAAAGATTTTTTCTTCAAAATATTCTTTGGCCAATTTTTGTGCCAGCTTATTAGTGTTGTCTTTGGTATGAGCTGTCCAGATAAGTCTCCTATAGTTGACGGTTCCAGTCTGTCCTGGTGTTGTCAAATATGTTTGATATTTTATACTGGGCAAATTAGTGGTGAGTATTTGCTGACTATGATCACTGTCATCTTCCCAAGACAGTACGAAGTAATATTACTAAAGATGTTTAATGATACTATTGTATAGTCAATTCGTGACTTCGAATTTTGTGACTGAAATGTCCAAGCTGGTGGTGGTTCTTGAGGGAATCTCCCATTTCGTATTCTTAGACCCATTGCTTCTATTTCCTCAACTGAATGTATACCCACTTTGCTTCGTCTGGGCTTCATTGCTGTATATGTTGTTTGTTGGGGAATCGTCCATTGATGATCCTGTAACTGAGTTGTATCGTCTCTTGTAAAGGGCACAAGTAGGTTTAAATTAAAATCCCCTGAAATGATAAAGTCTGCAAAAGGGTCAACCATCATTTGCTGCAACAGAAAACTGGTAAGTGTAGTACACATGTTGGTTCTTGAACTTGGTGTAGGGTGTATATACAAATTAATTAGTAATAAAGATTTTGATTTTAATTGATTAATTAGGGTTGTTTGTATCCACTTGCTCATGCTCCACTCTCAAATCATTGGCTATGAATGTAGCTAGGCCCCCACTGGGCGACCATATTTATGTTGCTTGAGTGCGGGCTCAAAGTATCCTTCATAACCCTCTAACATTACAGGATTGATAGTTCATGTTTCCTGTAATAAAAAACCCTGATAGGAATTAGACATAGATTTTAAGTGGGCATTATTGACCTTATTGCATACCCCATTTATATTCCATGAGCAGAGCTTTAATATTTCACTGTCCTTATTTACTTTGTTTATTGTAAATCTTGAAGTGTTCTGTCATGGATCAATATTGCCATAAAGAGCCGTAGATATCCACTTTTCATTAATTCTAATTAACTTTTCTCTTTTGCTTTGGTTTAATGTCGTTTCACCTACTTGCTCTGATTTTCCAAGGGAATTTTTTAATATAGAGAACACTTTCTTTTTGCTGTTTCTTTGTTGAAGATTCAGACTCTCTTCTTTGATGAAAGGACTTGGATATACCTTTGGTGCTGGCTTGCTAATTATTATTCCCCAGCTGTAAAAAATGTATTTTTCATTCACAGTTAATTCCGCTAAAGAGCCAGAGTTCAAGGTTATCAATGTTAGTTTCAGGCTACTTTCTGTATTTGGTAACAATCCAATACTTTCAAAGTCTTTGCCTGTCACATTTTCTAACGACGGGATAGACTTAAAGAGGCGGAGAATGTTTCCTCTATTCAGTGTGTCTTGCCTGCCTCGAAAGTCATATACCTGTTTGAAAATCAGTTCTACCATCCCAGGTGATTCCTCTTTCCTGTCTTTTTCAATACCTTGTGGGACTTTATTTGTGACTAGTTTCTCCTCTCCATTTTTTACGATGACCCATTGATCCCTATTCGATACATTCCGGTTCTCCTCAGCTTGTTCTAACATGTTGTTTTGGTTCTCATTTATATACCTTTATTTATTTGTATGATTTACTAGGTTTTGAGAGTATTGATGGTTTTGACTTTGAGTTGTATTTTGACTTGACCTTTGAGCTGTATTATGATGTACCCGGAATGTCCTTTGTACTACTGGTCCAATATATATTATTTCCACATCATCTTTTTCCGGATCTTTAGTTTTCTGAGGATTTGACACACTCTTTGTTTGATCCCTCTTTTTCAACGATACACTTTTTTTATCCTCAGATGATTTCTCTGAGATACAATAGTTTCCTAGAAGCTCATCTTCCTTTTCCTTTGGTTTGATTTTTATCCCCTCCTTCTCTGATTCATTAGAGGTTCTTCTAGTTTTACCTGATGTAGTAGATATATTTGTTTGTCCACATGTTTTGTTAATTTGCTTGCTCAATTGTTTTCCGCTTATAACTTTGGCGAATATAGCAAAATACGTCTTGTTTTTGTTATTCACTATAGAAGACTGTTCTCCATATGATTCTTTTCCCTGTTTACCCGTTGTTTCCTTACATCGTTTTTCTCCATCACTACCAAATTCACTTGGTACTTCATCTTGAGAGTGTATTGCATTTATGGATTCATGTTTGGCCTTATTTCATGCCTTTCGTAATTTTTTCTTATGTTTTTGTCATACTGAATAATGGAGAAACTGCTTCCTTAACCTCCGGGTCTTCAGTAGTATCCTCTATACAAGGGACCGATGTTTTGGTACCCATTGGCCTCTTCCCATCTTGCTGTATGTTCTGACCTGCTATCGATGTTAAATTATTCACGCTTACTAAGTCAATTGTGGCACTCAATTGTTCAGCATCTCTTGAGTGTATAATATTATTGTTGTCTCCCGTGTCCTTTCTTATTTTGCTGCTACCCCCTTTGTATTTGTATTTTTTTCCTTTTGAAGACTCCATTTAACTTTTTCCAGTACTGTATTCATTGCATCCGGTATTGGTGCCAGTTTGTTAATTATTGGGGCACATGCACAATTAAGGCATGTTGCAGCAGCTTTAGTTTGAGCTCTAATTATCAGACTATTCAGCTGTGCCAATTTTTGGACAATTCCGGCTACTGCATTTGCAATCACATTAGGTAATTCAATTTGAATCTCCATTTTGCTAGACTGGTATGGCAATGCTTCTAAACTTAATGATGATGTTTGATAAAAAATATTCCAAATAGACCCCAAGTCCTGATTGCCTATAAGTTGGGCCTTTTGATTCTGCTGGGGACCGTGCTCTTTGTGGGTGGTATTTTCAGAACCCGCTAGGGGAGGTTGTTGTTCTTCAGTTGCTGTTTTGGGGTTGACCATATCAATATGTTCGCCACTGCCTTTTCTACAGCACAGTGTACTATTGCTATTAGTACTGTTGGAGTATGCAAATTCCTATTTTTTTCTAGTTTTTGTTGCTTCCTTGTAGAGTATCTTGTTCTATTTCTAGAATTTTGTCATTGAAGGTCATTAGAATTTGGCCATTGGGAGGTAAGCTACTCTCCTCTTCCTTATTTAGTTCGGCAACTGTACCTATATCAGTTCTTATTTCCGAGATTGCCCTGGGGGTAAAACTACTATTACTTTTAACTCTGGACTGATTAACCTGGGTGGCATCTACTAAGTTCTCCTTAGGGTCTTGATTAGCCACCTGCCTAGAGAGTATATAGGATTGACTGCCATCTCAATCGTTTTCCTTATTTCTACTTTAGTCTCTATAGGGAACAGGCACTCGTTAACAGATTTTTCTGGGATTTCTCTTCCCAGGATATCCCCATCACATCCATGTCATTTTGTTCCAGGTGAGTAGGTGATATTGTATTTAGCATTTCAAGGTCGGTAATATGTCCCTCAATCATACATAGATTTTCTGTTTCCACATTTTGGGAGCTCTTGTTCAAGGTTGGCAAATACCGTTCTTGTCCGGTAAATTGCATGCTACCAACAAGATTGTTAGTTGGCTTAATCGGAGTTTGGAGTTTAATTACTTCTGTCGCTATTTGCATTGTCATCATAGCACCAGATGAGTCTTTCATAAAATCAAATTTATGTGGGACTTTGGTAGACTTTTCAAACATCCGTGCAATTGGCAAAATTAATGGTTGGTTCCCTCCAGAAGTATTTGCTTTTGCTTATTTAATTACTTTTGGTACTTGTACTTTCCTTGCTCTTCTTGTAGGAGGGCCAGATGCCCACTCTTTTCCTGAACACATACCAGGTTTTTGCAAAGATATAGTCAATTGGAGTCTTTTATGTCCTGTGCCCTATCTTTTGTTTTGGTTTAATCCGGGTTTATATTATTCCCAGCACCAAGCAAGGAGTTATGAAATTAATTTAACCTCAACTGGCTCCCCCTTTACCTTGACCTTTACCTTTAGCCCTCCGCAACATTCACTACTCACCGCTATGCTGTTATTCTGGTTAAGAATGCTCAATCCCTTAGCAGTGTTAACGGGGACTGGTGAAATTGCTCAAACGTGGCTTTGTTGTAGGCGGGTAACAAGTGTGTCGATGAGCAATAGCCGGTGGGGTTGGGGGGGTATTTAACGGCGTCCAAGGGTGTCACAAACCGCACACGATAGACTGGGCCATCTCTGCAACACCCAGGTGCCCCTACACTTCGTAGTAGCAATGCCCCCACCAAGCCACCGAGAACTCGCTGCAAAGCCCTTCCTGCTGAGCCAGAAAGCCTGTAAGCTGTAAGCCGAGGTCCGGTTTTTAATTCCTCTCCGGCTCCGACACAACCTCCCCCGGCACAGTCCTTCAACTACAAAGAGGCGAGGGAGGAATAGGGGGTTAGATACACCAAACGTCGTTAAAAACGTTACAATTCAATCCAACACGGCTGCCACTACAACTGCTACAGCCGCAGCTCCACAGCTACGACGCTCCGGTGTTCCAACGCTCCAACACTGACGGTGGCGAAAAGCAAAACCAATACGAAAATGCTTCCTTGTAGAGTATCTTGTTCTATTTCTAGAATTTTGTCATTGGAGGTCATTAGAATTTGGCCATTGGGAGGTAAGCTACTCTCCTCTTCCTTATTTAGTTCGGCAACTGTACCTATATCAGTTCTTATTTCCGAGATTGCCCTAGGGGTAAAACTACTATTACTTTTAACTCTGGACTGATTAACCTGGGTGGCATCTACTAAGTTCTCCTTAGGGTCTTGATTAGCCACCTGCCTAGAGAGTATATAGGATTCACTGCCATCTCAATCGTTTTCCTTATTTCTACTTTAGTCTCTATAGGGAACAGGCACTCGTTAACAGATTTTTCTGGGATTTCTCTTCCCAGGATATCCCCATCACATCCATGTCATTTTGTTCCAGGTGAGTAGGTGATATTGTATTTAGCATTTCAAGGTCGGTAATATGTCCCTCAATCATACATAGATTTTCTGTTTCCACAATTTGGGAGCTCTTGTTCAAGGTTGGCAAATACCGTTCTTGTCCGGTAAATTGCATGCTACCAACAAGATTGTTAGTTGGCTTAATCGGAGTTTGGAGTTTAATTACTTCTGTCGCTATTTGCATTGTCATCATAGCACCAGATGAGTCTTTCATAAAATCAAATTTATGTGGGACTTTGGTAGACTTTTCAAACATCCGTGCAATTGGCAAAATTAATGGTTGGTTCCCTCCAGAAGTATTTGCTTTTGCTTATTTAATTACTTTTGGTACTTGTACTTTCCTTGCTCTTCTTGTAGGAGGGCCAGATGCCCACTCTTTTCCTGAACACATACCAGGTTTTTGCAAAGATATAGTCAATTGGAGTCTTTTATGTCCTGTGCCCTATCTTTTGTTTTGGTTTAATCCGGGCTTATATTATTCCCAGCACCAAGCAAGGAGTTATGAAATTAATTTAACCTCAACTGGCTCCCCCTTTACCTTTAGCCCTCCGCAACATTCACTACTCACTGCTATCCTGTTATTCTGGTTAAGAATGCTCAATCCCTTAGCAGTGTTAACGGGGACTGGTGAAATTGCTCAAACGTGGCTTTGTTGTAGGCGGGTAACAAGTGTGTCGATGAGCAATAGCCGGTGGGGTTGGGGGGGTATTTAACGGCGTCCAAGGGTGTCACAAACCGCACACGATAGACCGGGCCATCTCTTCAACACCCAGGTGCCCCTACACTTCGTAGTAGCAATGCCCCCACCTATCCACCGAGAACTCGCTGCAAAGCCCTTCCTGCTGAGCCAGAAAGCCTGTAAACTGTAAGCCGAGGTCCGGTTTTTAATTCCTCTCCGGCTCCGACACAACCTCCCCCGGCACAGTCCTTCACCTACAAAGAGGCGAGGGGGGAATAGGGGGTTAGATACACCAAACGTCGTTAAAAACGTTACAATTCAATCCAACACGGCTGCCACCACAACTGCTACAGCCGCAGCTCCACAGCTACGACGCTCCGGCGTTCCAACGCTCCAACACTGACGGTGGCGAAAAGCAAAACCAATACGAAAATGCCTCAAATGTACCTTCCACGATAAGCACAGTGGAAAATTAAATGATATACTGGAGAAAAATGTAAATATACGGCATTTCATTTAGTCAAAATTGTCTTGAGATGTATTTTATATTTCTTAGCCTACTTTTTATACTTCTATTTTAAATCCTCACCTGTAATGGATTTTTAAAGCATTGCTACACTGAACTCCGCGAATTTCTGAAAAAACACTGCCGTGCTACACCGAGTTCTGCGAGCGGCGGAGTCCGGTACATCATGCTGTTCGTGCTGATTTTTAGCACCAGGGATTTCTCCCACTCTGTAAGATCAGCGCAAATAGCATCACGTGGAGCGCCAGAGGGTGCTGCCACCTTCTGCCACTCGAGTAGATTTTCTTTTTATATTTTATTTTCCTTTTTCCATTAATACAACACAAAAAGAAATCATATACTCATACAATATTTCCCAAGACATGAAGGATAAAATAACATGATGCTACCACACTAAATCCAATCTGATGAAATAATAACAAACAATGAGAACAAAATCCAAAATTAAACATAAAAAGTCTCAAATAGCTGGACCTATAAAATTAAAATATTAATACAAACATTTTACTATTGAGGACACATCATCCCAAGTCCAGGCCCCAAGCCTACCCCCACTCGAGTAGATGTTGTACCCGAGTGGCAGCTTCCTCAATGAGAGCGGTAGTTTTCTCAATGAGAGAGGTTGTGACCTCCCGCGACCATCTGGGTTCAGAAATCTTGCCGGGAGGTAGTTTAGCGATTGATTTCTCTTGCTCACCAACTTAACGTTGGCAAGCTGCGCAAGGTAACAAAACTACGCTCAACGTCACTTCACAGAGCTTTCACAGAACTCTGCACTCCACCGGCGTAGTGGTATTCTTCACCCACCCTTATCCATAACTACACTTTAAATGAGTTTTTAACTCTTTTTCTGAGTTTTTAAACATTTATTATGGTGTTATAACCAAAGCTAACCATAACGTCACATTATTATTTGCTTTTAGTAAATATAGTTTTCTGTGAGTACTTACGAGCTGAAAAAGATAATTTGATACCTGAAAAATGAGTAAGCTTGCAAAGCCTGAAAATTGTTTCATTGCATTATTTTTTCTCTCTTAGATACTATGTGCTTATCTAATTCAACTAATGTCAGCGAAGTACTTCCCCCTACAGAGACTGGTAAGTGAATAAAATGACGTATTCTCTACCTAAAGAAAAAGTAGCACAAGGCGGTGATCATAGTGGCTTTAGTAATATTAGTTCATAAACACCCTCTGTCAGACTGATGCAATATCCAGCACTGTCAGGTCCAAAGACTGGAGTAAAGTTTTCCACTACTCAAATGTATGTGTAATCTAGAGATCGGGTGCCCATATTGCACCACCAACATCACGGTCACCTAACAAATAAATACGTATTTAGATGATGATGCTACTAATTGCAATGTGTTAAAGACCAGAGTGTATCAGTGGAGCACCATACTGCTCACTAGATTGAGGTGGGTGGATATAAAAAATCCCTGAGCAATTTTCTAGGCTGGAAGAACTAGAAATATTGTGGAGTTTTCTGTTTTACTTCTGCATAGAAGTCAGGTGTATATTTTCAGAAGTACATGTCTTGTCTACCGCAATCAGTCCGGGACTCATGTTTGAATGATTCAGTTTTGGCTATTTGGATCCCCAGCTTTTGGCATTTCTTCAATTTGGCTATTAGGGGTGGAATGAGATGTGAAGGGAGTTCATGAACATTTTGCAATTTCTTGCTTTTATGGCAAGACCAGGGGCTTGCATTATACATGACATCTCTTTACTGCTACACCTCAACAGTAGCTTAAAAGCATAGTATAAGTAATGTTATCAAACACTTAGATTGCTCATCTGTTCAGAAAATGGCATCCCTCCATTTCATCATTCTTGCTCTTTTTAAGACTGCTTCTTGGCAGCTATATATGTTTTCTTTGTTCCTCTGTTATTAGGAATTCTTATGGCTAGGGTGAGAGAGGTGTCTGTCTGTTGTGGAAATAAAGTAGACATGTTGCAGCAATGAATTCGGTGAAGCATATTATGAATCATTTTAATATTAATACCTACAGTTCTGATTCAGGGAGCACTCACTCCCTTGGTGGCATGGTGGCTTCTTTAAGAAAAGACTTTGGTGATATTGCATTTTCAAGTTTGAGGACAATTTAATTTGGAAATTAGTCATTCCAGTAAGGCAGTTACTTTTTTAATGAACTTTGCA
Organism: Triturus cristatus; assembly: GCF_964204655.1. NCBI lineage: Eukaryota > Metazoa > Chordata > Amphibia > Caudata > Salamandridae > Triturus > Triturus cristatus. The sequence continues at coordinate 693,050,174 of NC_140595.1, read as the reverse complement.
TAAGTTTGTGTCAATGAGGCAAGCACCGGGCTGAATGCACGAGACAAGGATGTCATTTTTGTAAACTGATGGAAATGAACAGCCTGATGGTGATGAGGTTGGCAACTCCCATAATAATAGACACTTTTCTGACTCCAAGGTTTTGTAGGAATATTTCAGGTTTTATTACAACATGTCTAATGACATGGTCTGATTAGTTGCTAGCTCTTTTTCATAATAAACTACACGAGTCAAATGTTATATTATCTATTTATTTTAATTTATTAAAGAGGGCATGCCCCCTCTAGGGATCATGAAACCGCTTAAAAGACACAACTTTCATCACTGAAATCTGAAGGTTTACTATGGGTAGCAATACAAGTGCCCCAGTACCGGACCTGGTTTCCCTCCCCACAGAAGTACCAATACTCTGAGCATTGGTTAATCCAAGTAGAGAGCTTGAGGGAAATCATAGGATACTTTGAGGTGTACCCTCATGATTTACCAGGAAAATTGTGAATACCACACAGATTACCCGCAGCAATTACTTACCTCTCCCTGGGGTGTCACCACCATAAAAGTTTCTGGGTGGAACACACATAAGCCTTGAAATGATCCTTGAAGAAAAGATGTTTTTTGTCACGTCACAGATGGAATTGTGAATATTTTGTAGTGTGGTTAATGTGTTCCCTTTGAGTGTATGGTATAAGAATGTGTTTAGTTTTGTCCTCAATATATACATTTTGTTCTGCATCAATAAAAATCTTTTGTACAATTGATTATAGCTCATTTGTGGGATAATTTTGCAATCCTTCATATAGCTCCTCTTCTAGATGATAACAAACCTTTTTGACATAACACTCACTAGGAGATGGGGCCTAGTAGCCAGTGTTGTTGACTTTGGAGCTAGTGAACCCAGGTTGAAATCCCAACTTTGGAACTTGACTCAACAATTGGGATTCCTTAAATGCAATGCAGGAAGCACCCAAGTTGTGCAATTTGGCTTAAGAAAATCGCAAATTACCACCAATTTCAAGGTGGTGGTAATTCGCGATATCTTTGAAAAATTCAAATATTTTGCACTTTTTAAAGTGCCATGTGGTGGACATACATGCCCCTAGGGCATGTATGTGCGCCACATGTGCACACATACATATTTCAGGGGTGCAACAGGGTGTCCTTTTGACACCCTTGCACCCTTGAAATTGCATTCGCAATTTGCGAGTACCTAATGGGTACTCGCAAATTGCGAATGTCTTGCCATTCATTGATATGGGCCTAGTTTAGAAATTTTCAAAACTTGTAGCCTGCTCTGGTCAGCTGATATCCTGAAAGTTTTGGGGTGATTCGCCAAGTGAGGGCTGAGAAAAAAGGGGGGTCCCAAAACGTATATTCTCCATGTTATTTCCCATAAGAAACTTTAGACACGACTACAGCCCGAACTGCTGAACGGAATTACACAAAATTTGGCAAAAAGGTAGCCCTCGGTTCAGAAAGAGACCTTTTTTTCAAATGGTGTAAATCCGTTGAGTAGTTCCAGAGGAGTTCAAAAGATAGAGGTAAAAAAATCAATTTCCCATAGGAAACTTTAGACACGGTTAAAGCTGAAACTGCTGAACAGAATTACACCACATTTGGCAAAAAGGTAGTGCTTGGTTCATAAAGTGACCATTTTCTTAAATGGTGTAAATCCGTTCAGTAGTTTGAGATATTAAAGGAAAAAAATCTTTATATAACTGGGCGGGACCTAACTACACAAGCACAAGCTTGGCTCTAATTGGCTGTCAACACTTCAATCCAGGAAGTGTTGGCAGCCATCTTGGTGCAATGCTTTTTAGGTCTTGCCTAGTGATGCAGCGCATGCGCTGCCCACTACACAAACACCACTGCACTGCCCTAAACCCTAAAACACTACCCCAGCACGACCCCCTACACTGCCTGAACACCACTGCGCTGCCCTAAACCCTAAAGCACTACCCCAGCACGACTCCCTACATTGCCCGAACACCACTGCACTGCCCTAAACCCTAAAGCACTCCCCCCAGCACAAAAACCTACACTGCCCGAACACTACTGCACTGCGCTAAACCCTGAAACACCCCCCCCAGCATGACCCCCTACACTACCCAAACACCACTGCACTGCCCTAAACCGTAAAACACTACCCCCAGCACGACCCCCTACACTACCCAAACACCACTGCTCCGCCCTAAACCATAGAAACACTACCCCCAGCACGGCCCCCTACACTACCCAAACACCACTGCACTGCCTTAAACCCTAAAACACTACTCCCAGCATGACCCCCTACATTACCCAAACACCACTGCACTGCCTTAACTCTAAAACGCTACCCCCAGCACAACCCCCTAGACTACCCAAACACCACTGCACTGCCCTAAACCCTAAAACACTACCCCCAGCACGACCCCCTACACTACCCAAACACCACTGCACTGCCCTAAACCCTAAAACACTACCCCCAGCATGACCCCCTACACTTCACAAACACCAATGCACTACCCTAAACCCTAAAACACTACCCCAGCACAACCCACTACACTACCCAAACTCCACTGCACTACCCTAAACCCTGAAACACTACCCCACACGACCCTCTACACTACCCAAAGACCACTGCAATACCCTAAACCCTAAAACATGACCCCCTACACTACACAAAGACCGCTGCACTACCTTAAGCCCCAAAACACTACCCCCAGCACGACCCCCTACACTCCACAAACACCACTGCACTACCCTAAAACCTAAAACACTACTCCCTAAACTACACAAACACCACTGCACTACCCTAAACCCTAAAACACTACCCCCAGCATGACCCCCTACACTACCCAAACACCACTGCACTACCCTAAACCCTAAAACATGACCCCCTACACAAACACCGCTGCACTACCCTAAACCCTAAAACACTACCCCCAGCACGACCCCCTACATTACACAAACACCACTGCACTACCCTAAACCGTAAAACACTACTCCCTCCACTATACAAACACCACTGCACTACCCTAAACCCTAAGACACTACCCCGAGCACGACCCCCCTACACTACCCAAACACCACTGCACCAGCTTAAACCCTAAAACACTACCCCCAGCAGTACCCCCTACATTACCCAAATACCACTGCACTGCCCTAAACCACTACCCCAACAGTACCCCCTACACTGCCCAAACACCACTGCACTACCCTAAACCCTAAAACACTACTCCCAGCAGTACCCCCTACACTACCCAAACACCACTGCACTGCCCTAAACCCTAAACCACTACCCCAGCATGACCCCTACACTACCCAAACACCACTGCACTACCCTAAACCGTAAAACACTACTCCCTCCACTACACAAACACCACTGCACTACCCAAAACCCTAAAACACTACCCCGAGCACGACCCCCCTACACTACCAAACACCACTGCAAAAGCTTAAACCCTAAAACACTACCCCCAGCAGTACCCCCTACACTACCCAAACACCACTGCACTACCCTAAACCACTACCCCCAACAGTACCCCCTACACTACCCAAACACCACTGCACTGCCCTAAACCCTAAAACACTACTCCCAGCAGTACCCCCTACACTACCCAAACACCACTGCACTACCCTAAACCACTGCCCCAACAGTACCCCCTACACTACCCAAACACCACTGCACTACCCTAAACTCTAAAACACTACTCCCAGCAGTACCCCCTGCACTACCAGAACACCGGTGCACTACCCTAAAACCTAAAACACTACCCCCCAGCACGACACCCTACACTACCCAAACACCACTGCACTACCCTAAACCCTAAAACACTACCCCAAGCATGACCCCCTACACTACCCAAACACCACTGCACTACCCAAAACTACTACCCCTCCGCACGACCCACTACACTACCCAAAGACCACTGCACTACCCTAAACCCTAAAACACCACCCCCTATACTACACAAACACCACTGCACTACCCTAAACCCTAAAACACTAACCCCAGCACGACCCCTACACTACACAAACACCACTGCGCTACCCTAAAACACGACCCCCTACACTACACAAACACCACTGCACTACCCTAAACCCTAAAACACTACCCCAGCACAACCCCCACACAACACAAACACCACTGCACTACCCTAAACCCTAAAACACTACCCCCGCATGACCCTCTACAGTACCCAAAGACCACTTTACTACCCTAAACCCTAAAACCTGACCCCCTACACTGCACAAACACCACTGCACTACCCTAAATCCTAAAACATTACCCCAGCATGACCCCCTACACTACCCAAACACCTCTGCCCTACCCTAAACCCTAAATCACTACCCCCAGCAGTACCCCCTACACTACCCAAACACCACTGCACTATCCTAAACCCTTAAACACTACCCCCAGCAGTACCCCCTACACTACCCAAACACCATTGCACTATCCTAAACCCTAAAACACTACCCCCAGCAGTACCCCCTACACTTCCTAAACACCACTGCACTACCCTAAACCCTAAAACACTACTCCCAGCACTACCCCCTACACTACCCAAACACCACTGCACTACCCTAAACCACTACCCCCAACAGTACCCCCAACACTACCCAAACACCACTGCACTACCCTAAACCCTAAACCACTACCCCAGCACGACCCCCAACACTAACCAAACACCACTGCACTACCCAAAACCACTACCCCTCCGCACGACCCACTACACTACCCAAAGACCACTGCACTACCCTAAACCATAAAACACCACCCCCTACACTACACAAACACCGCTGCACTACCCTAAACCCTAAAACACTACCCCAGCACGTCCCCTACACTACACAAACACCACTGTGCTACCCTAAAACACAACCCCTACACTACACAAACACCACTGCACTACCCTAAACCCTAAAACACTACCCCCAGCACGACCCCCTACACTACCCAAACACCACTGCACTACCCAAAACCACTACCCCTCCGCACGACCCACTACAGAACCCAAAGACCACTGCACTACCCTAAACCATAAAACACCACCCCCTACACTACACAAACACCACTGCACTACCCTAAACCCTAAAACCCTACCCCCCGCATGACCCTCTATAGTACCCAAGGACCACTGTACTTCCCTAAACCCTAAAACCTGACCCCCTACACTACACAAACACCACTGCACTACCCTAAACCCTAAAAGACTACCCCCAGCATGACCCCCTACACTACCCAAACACCTCTGCACTACCCTAAACCCTAAAACACTACCCCCAGCAGTACCCCCTACACTGCCCAAACACCACTGCACTATCCTAAACCCTTTAACACTATCCCCAGCAGTACCCCCCACACTACCCAAACCAATCAATCAAATATACTTTATTCGACAATTGAGTCATAAAAGTAGCATATAACAACCAATTATAAAAACAGAATACATCAAAACAGAATAATCAATACAAAAAAAGATGCGGACGTTTCACATAGATGCAGCAAGAAAACAGTCCACCCCTAAATCAAACAAACCATATAAATTTTTCCTAATTTGGAAAATGTTCATAAGTAAATAAAGTAAAATGGAATAAAATGAAATGAAGGGTGCCTATTCGCGAGACGCTTTAGTGTTGATCAGTCTAGATCGAATTATCCAGGCCCACTTTATAAATTTTGCCATTGCTATTGCAATTGTCGGGCTTGGGTCTGAAGACAAAATTCTCATGGCCTCCTCAAACCTTCGGATTCCTATTAACCGACAAACAGGTAATACCCATTTTTTACGCGGGTGATGTAAAGAGGACAAAAAAGCATGAAGTGACTCATTGATTCATTCTTATCACTACACTTTGGGCATTTATCTTGAGACCCTGCAGCCCATTTAGATGTAAATGATCGTAACGGGAGAGTACCTATCCTGAACTGAAAGTAAAGCTTACGATCAGACGGTACTTCAATCAGACCCCAATATGATTCCCGTCTGGGATAGGCCTTAAATTTCAAAAATCTACCTGACAGATGGGATGAACACCCCTTAGTGGATATTTCCAACCCGATCATTTCCCAGTATCTAGTTTTCACAAATTCTTTTGAAGGAAAGACCGCATTTTGGGGGTCATCCCAAAGGTCTCTCAATCCCAAACGATAGAGTAGCAATTTAATAGACCTCAACCAGTCTATTTTGTGGAAAGAATCTTTTTCAATGATTTCCTTTAGGCCCAGGGCGTAGTGGTTAAGCTCCTCGGTTGACCATACCCTACACCAGTACAACAGTGGGCGCAGATAGGCTGTATCTTGTAGAGATTTCAAGCCGATGTCCCAAAAAAGGGAGAGTAAGGGAGTACTTTGCGGGACTCCAACGACTTTCCGAATGAATTCATTCTCCATGGTATTCAAACATTGCGGATTTTTGCCATACCCCCATAGCTCAGACCCATATAGGGACGAGCTACGGATCTTCATCGTGTAAATCTCTAGGAGTAGCCCTATTGGTTGGGTCTGCGAGGATTTGAATCGTTTCAATAGGAAGCCGGTCTGATGTTGGAGCTTCAATAGCGACAGGTCTATTTGGCTATTCCAACGCATATATTTCTGCAGTGTTACTCCCAGATAGGTAAATGCTTCGAACTGTTCTAAAGGAGATCCATTCATAAGGATTGCACCTTTGAAAGATCTATAAGCTTTACTAGGTTTAGGGCCATTAAGCACCATAAACTTAGTCTTGGCAGCATTAATTTCCAGTCCTCGCAGTAGGCAGAACTCTTCAAAGCGCCGCAGGGTAAGCTGGAGGCCACTCGGGGTTTTCGAAATCAGCAGAGTGTCGTCCGCGAACATGAGGACTGGGACACGAGTTCCAGCCATAGCTGGAGCATCCGAAGGGACCCGGGAGAGGAACTCGGCCACCCCGTTTACGAAGAGCGAGAACAGGGTGGGTGCCAAAACACAACCCTGTCGCACTCCCCGCTCCACGGGGAAGGTATCCGTAACCTCTCCCTGCTGTCCCCACCGTATCCGCGCAAAATTGTCCTCATGTAAGCGGACAACCAATGCCAACAACTCCGGTGCCATCCCCAGCCCCTGGAGTACTCGCCACAGTCTGTCACGCGGGACTAGATCAAAAGACGCCCGCAAGTCGAAAAACACTGCGTACAGGACCCCTTTTTCTAGGACTACTGTCCTCCAATAGAGGACCAAAAACCTAAACACCTGGTCTATGGTACTGGTTTTGGGACGAAACCCTGCCTGGAGAGGGCTCAGAATATTACCACCCTCCATCCAGGACTGGATTTTGCCCAAGAGCAGCCGGCCCATAACTTTTTGAATAGCGTCAATCAAGCTGATGGGCCTGTAGTTGCTGGCCAATGATTTGTCCCCTTTTTTATATATCGGGACAATTTCTGCGCCTTTCCAAGATTGGGGAATAGTCATACCTTGGGCAATGGCATTAGCTAAGTGGGTGATATATAAGCGCCATCTTTGCCTACCATACACAAATACATCAGCAGGGATGGAGTCCATTCCTGGTGCGCGACCCTGGGTTATCATATCGAGCGCCCTATCAACCTCCTTTATGCTGAAGACTGGCTCATTATAAAAAACCCTTTCCTGGTATGGCAAGCTAGTGTCCTCTGTGCCTTTAGCATATTGACTCTTAAAAAACTCTATCCAAGAGTCCTGGGGGACACAATTGTGCGGACTATCAATTACTTCACCCTTTTTCCATTTAAAAATGTCCCAGAACTTTTTCTGTTTTTTGTCGATACATGCTGCCTTGAGATCTTGCCACTCGCTCTCTTCCCATTCTTTTTTGGCTTTCCATTGTATCTTCTTGTAATTATTATGGGCTATCTTGATATTGTTGAGATCTTTAGTTTTAAGAGCGGACCCTAATTCTTCCCGGGCTTGCTTACAGGAGGCATTAAACCAACTCTCCTGTTTACTTCTGGGAACATATTTTGCTGAAGATGGTCTACAGAAGTAAGTTTTAAGTTTGGCAAAAAGTTTGTCATGTATATTCTCGACTACTGTGTGAGGCTGGCTTTTAGTACAACCTGCCGCCATTGATGTCAGCGCCTCATCAAGGTTAGTTTTTATGCTGTCTATTAGGTCAGGGTGTTCTACTACTTTTTTCCACTTAAGGTGGCGTTCATCATTTGATAACACGACAGACGGACCTTTCATAGCAATTACCCCATCCGGTCTATCCCCCAAACCCAGTTTAAAAAGAGCTACTAGTGGGTTATGATCGCTTTCGATCCGAGGTTTGACCACCATCTCCTCAAAGGTATGCCACATCCCTAGGTGAACCAGGAGGTAATCTATAGTGCTGGTCCTGGTACCATTATCGTATGTTTTACTCCGAGTCCTGTCTGACAGGGTTCGGCCATTAGCTGCCCTCAGTTGGTTGGCCAAGCAAAACCCTTTCAAGTACAGGGCTACCTCTGTCCACTTACTGACTGGCCTTGTCTCGAGCTCTGCGATACCCCATCTAAGGTCCTCCTCCTCCGTTAGGGACAAATCATAATGGCCTAATGGCTCAAAGGTCGTATTAAAATCGCCCGCTATAAGTGGGAACACATCAGTAGCTCTAGATTCTACAAGGGAATTTAGTGTTGATACCACCTCCGATTTTTTTCCACCTGGTAAGCCCCTAACATAAACATTATATATATCTATGTGTAAGTTTAATGGAAAGTTTAGCCTAATTCCTAAAATGTCAATGTTCTGGGTTGGGATAAGTTGGATATTACACTTTATACATTGTTTAATCCAAATGACCAAGCCTCCTACTGGCCGACCCTTGGGCCTTTTCTCTGCTGGAACGAAGAAATTCAGGTAACCTAACCTAAATACGGGCTCTATTGACCATGTCTCCTGAAAAAGACATATATCATGATCACCAATAAAATCTGACCATAGGGGTGATGCTAATTTAGATCCCACACCCGCCACATTCCAAGATAAAAACGTTGTGCAGCTTATATTATTAGGCATCCCTTTGGTGGACCCTACATTTATTGTTGGAGGAATGACGGTGCCCTGCAGGGAAGATAAATTACCATCATTGCTTGATATTTTTTGTCTGAACTTGGGACAAAAACCCTGCTCCACATCCCTATTAATGTTTGTTAGGGCAAGCAGCACATTGTCATCGCTACCGTCACTACGGCTATCTATTATGGACAGCTCTCCCTGGTTTTTGGCCTTCTCTAGCTGAAGGGTTTGATGAACCTTTTCGGGATTGAAGTATCCATTGCTAGCTTTCTGTCAATCGCAGTCCATTAACCCGGATAGCACATCAAATCGATTGATGGGCCTTATGTCCCCCATTGGGTAACGCTTATTCGAAAATCTTCCTCCATTTAGCCCAGACAAAGGCAAAAGTACGGGTGCATAGAAATGAGACAATGACATAGTGCGGATTGGAGATGAAGGATCATCAGCATGGGGCCAACCACAAATATATTCTACACAGCGTCTGTCTCTAAAGTTAATGATAACACAGTCCCCCTTTGTTGTCTTAGGTTTTCTGCCCACCCAATTTACTCTCCTGGCATACAAGATTTCAGCACACATATTGGTCGGCAAGGGGCGTTTAACATTGAGCCAAAATGTGCACTTGTTCTGTAAGTCCCAATACGTTTCCCTAGTCCCGATCGCCAGGGGTGGAACCCCAGTTAGGACCACCACATATGGGGCAGCCTCTGGGGGGAGATGTATTTCAATGAGACCCGGAGAGGCCTGCCCCGGAGACTGTACCAATGTAGACTGCTTGGCGTTTTTGGCTGTGTCAGACCGGATCCGTCACATACTGGATGATTTCCTTCACTTGACTGATTATCTATTGCCATAGACACCTGTGACTCATTAGAAACTGGCAAATTAGTATTTGCGGCAGAGCTAACTTGGTCATTAGTGGTGGATTTGGACTTGTTACATTGGTCTTGCTCACTGGAGCGTTCCCTTTGTGAGCTGGATCCCCGTCTGCCGCCCCGTGGCTGTGCCGAGGCGAGAGAGAGTTCCATACACACAAGTCTGCTTTCTATAGAACCCAGCCTTTCATAGATAGGATCACATACGTTTTTTAATATACATTCCAATTTTTTCCAAAATGCGGGATCCACATCTTTCGTAGAAACATTCCCCACAGGTGGTGATAGATTTGCCCTCTCTTCAATTGTAATGGTTTGAGGACATGAGGCAATTTCCTTCCCGGGGCTGGGAACAGGACCAGGTTTCACATTTTTCCCCGCCACAGTCTGTTGGCATCCCCTACGTTTTTTTTCTCGAAGTTAGACCTGAATACTGTTGAGCAAGACCCGCCTTGGTATTGCTAGCAGAACGGGTCTTAATGCTTGATGAGGGCTTGGTTTGTGGGACAGAATTACCAACAAACGGAATTTCGACAATTGTACCCGGCAATTCAGACAAAGGAGAAATACATGTTATTATATCACTATTACACTCCTCTACCAAAGAAGATACTTGACCTGAGGTATCCAGCATAACTGTCTTATTGCACGGAGGTGATCTTACATTGACAATGTTTCCCAGAGAAGACCTCTTGTCACATAGGATATCTAATGATAATCTTTTTTCAGTTAATTCTATGTCCTTGGCTAACACTGATTGAACACGCACAAGGAAATTATCTAAGGTTCCCATTAGGGCACCCCCAGATGACAACGAGGTTATCCCGTCCCTTTTATCCGGCTTATCCATTGATAGGTGTATGGTTTCGGGGACAGGGGACAGTTTGCTCTATTTCTTACAACTATTTCTTGGAACCTTAGGCCACACCTTTGCCCTAATCCTCAACGTACAAAGCTCAATCCGCAAGTGTTAAGGGACGGGCCCGGCCCGGACTCAATCGGTCTCGGACGAGCTCAGACGGGCCCGCCCTTGGGCCGGGCTTCGCCCGGCACGCGCCCGCACCCGTCCCGCGAAGCGGGGGCCGTGAGGAGCTTTATAGCGTCTGGGCGTGGCGGGAAGAGGACACAGCTGGTATTGATTGCGGGGCTGCTGGTCCTCGCAGTCCCGTCCTTAGTACCTTCCCACCGGCAACTTGCAAAGTTTCTCCTGTGGCAAATGGATTGACAGCACCAATACCAGGAATCAGAGTTGTTTGTAGTTTAAAATGATTAAAACGCACTGGCTCTCCCTTCACGAACGGCTCCCGCGAAGCGGGGGCCGTGAGGAGCTTTATAGCGTCTGGGCGTGGCGGGAAGAGGACACAGCTGGTAGTGATTGCGGGGCTGCTGGTCCTCGCAGTCCCGTCCTTAGTACCTTCCCACCGGCAACTTGCAAAGTTTCTCCTGTGGCAAATGGATCGACAGCACCAATACCAGGACTCAGAGTTGTTCGTAGTTTAAAATGATTAAAACGCACTGGCTCTCCCTTCACGAACGGCACTACCCAAACACCATTGCACTACCCTAAACCCTAAAGCACTACCCCCAGAAGTACCCCCTACACTACCCAAACACCACTGCACTACCCTAAACCACTACCCCAGCACGACCCCCTACACTACCCAAAAACCACTGCACTACCCTAAACCCTAAAACACTACTCCCAGCACGACCCCCCTACACTACCCAAACACCACTGCACTACCCTAAACCCTAAATCTACCCCCACCATGACCCCTGGACTACGCAAACACCACTGCACTACCCTAAACCCTAAATCTACCCCAGCACGACCCCCTACACTACCCAAACACCACTGCAGTACCCTAAGCCCTAAAACACTACCCCCAGCATGACCCCCTACACTACACAAATACCACTGCACTACCCTAAACCCTAAATCTACCCCCACCATGACCCCTGGACTACGCAAACACCACTGCACTACCCTAAACCCTAAATCTACCCCAGCACGACCCCCTACACTACCCAAACACCACTGCAGTACCCTAAGCCCTAAAACACTACCCCCAGCATGACCCCCTACACTACACAAATACCACTGCACTACCCTTAACCCTAAAACACTACCCTCAGCACGACCCCTACACTACCCAAACACCATTGCACTACCCTAAACCCTAAAGCACTACCCCCAGAAGTACCCCCTACACTACCCAAACACCACTGCACTACCCTAAACCACTACCCCAGCACGACCCCCTACACTACCCAAAAACCACTGCACTACCCTAAACCCTAAAACACTACTCCCAGCACGACCCCTCTACACTACCCAAACACCACTGCACTACCCTAAACCCTAAATCTACCCCCACCATGACCCCTGGACTACGCAAACACCACTGCACTACCCTAAACCCTAAATCTACCCCAGCACGACCCCCTACACTACCCAAACACCACTGCAGTACCCTAAGCCCTAAAACACTACCCCCAGCATGACCCCCTACACTACACAAATACCACTGCACTACCCTTAACCCTAAAACACTACCCTCAGCACGACCCCTACACTAGCCAAACACCACTGCACTACCCTAAACCCTAGAAAAGTAACCACCACTCCATGCCCATCCCCCTTACCTCTCACTCCTCATGGTTCCTCTGTTCTTGTGGTTCATGCTTCATGTCGACTCTGAGGGGCGGTGCACGTCGTTCTGAGGAAACGGAACAGCCTCTGTTTCCTTACAATGACGTGGATCGTCTACATTTCTTTAGAACTCATGGTCATTTTCCATACATACCTTTACAATAAAATTCATTGTAAAGGCATGCGTGGTAAATGACCATGCGTTCTAAAAAGATGCGTAGTAATGACTTTGCTATTTACAGCGCACGCATGGTGAGGCATGCGTTGTAATGGTATCGCAAAGTAAAAAAGTGGTTGTAACGGTTGTTTACTGATCGAAGCTGGCCCCTGTTCTTCAGTGAGTCGTTTATTTGATAAATTCGGAGGAAGGAATGATTTTTTACCGAAAAGGGCATTCCCGGCTGTTGTATGGTGAAAGTGTCCGCGTGGCCTGGTTTCACTTCTGGTGAGAGAGTGGAAGAGTCTGTTTGGATCTAAAAGGGTTCTGCTGTTGGACGGGGCCGGCACGACATGTCATCAGAAAACACAGCTAATGGAAAGCGTTGTCCCCGAAGTGTGGAGCAGTGCCATGTGCGTCCCACCGCAGTATGACCGTACCGCGTGACCCATGTGCTGCCTCCAGTGTACGGAAGGCAGAAGCGGCACCCATCGCAGGTCCTCTTGAAGACCGTTGTAGCACTAATTCTACATTTTGGAACTAGGGCATTTTAACCTTGTTGTTCCTGCCAGATACAAAGAGAAGATCATTTGTTACTCAGTGCCCTCGTTACCTTTTCTGTGGGTAGTGGTGCTTGTCACTTCGCTACCCCGCCAGTGCACATGACTGGGCCCCCCCACCTCGTGTGCCATGTGCAGGGCCTCTGCCCTCGGATCACTGGTTTCGGTTTCTGGAGTGGCAACATAAACAGTTGCTCCCAAAGAACTAGCCTAAACACTTAGGTAAACATCCCCTGCGCCAGCATTCTGCAGAAATTCTTTCCTAGCTCTCCCACATCGATGACGAGGTCATAATAGCACGGCTCCGCTCGCGACACCGTATGACGTCATAGGAGCCATAAGATGACCTCGGCGTCGTGCTGACGTCAGTTCCACCCATTTGTTCCGTGCCATAAGCATGATTAAGACATCTTAAAAACATTCATGCCAAACAGTAAAAGCATATTTTGGTAGAAACAGGTGGACAACGGGGAGGCGGGTGGGACAGTGAGCAATCCACAGGCAGATACTGTATCCACCAGAAAAAGCATTACTGAAGGTAAGTAACATGTTCTTCTGATGGATACTTCTGCCTGTTGATTCCTCACCTTTTGAATAGAATCCTCAAGCTGTACCTCACCCGGAGGAGGGTGTCCACCTGACTAGACCACATAATCTTGCAAAACAGATCGAGCAAAATGGCCATCCCTCCTAACCTCCGTATCCAATAATAATCGAAAAATTTAGACAACCAATCAAAGGAAAACCTTTATTTATAATTAATTTAAAGATATTTCATACTTTACAAATTACGCCGAAGTCGCGACCCCAGCGCGACTTTTCAAAATGGCTACCGGAATGCGCGCAGCCATCGTGTAGGATGCGCGAAGGGCGCGCGACTTCACTATAATATTAAAAAAAGAAAAAAAAGAATGGATATATTTTTCCTAACTAAAAATCTAAAAATTATTCACACTTTATAATGAAATGAAATGAAATGAAAAAAATATTTAATAAAGCGCACTGGGGCCAAGCGGCTTCCTGGCGCTGAAGACCTGATCAGAGCTCACAGAGAACACCCCGGGAGACTAGGAAGGGAACGCCTGAGAGAAAAGAAAGGTTTTGAGGGCCTTACGGAAGTGAGTGTAAATGGGAATAGAGCGAATGGAAAGTGGAAGACTGTTCCAGAGCTGAGGGGCCAGGACTGAAAACCGGGTACCCCCGTTCTGGATTTACGGAAGCGGGGGATGTGCAAAAGAGACAGGGAAGAAGAGCGAAGAATGCGGCTGGGGGCGTGAGAAGAGATAAGAGAAGTGATGAAAAGGGGAGCAGAGCGGGAATGAGCCCGAAAGGCTAAACAAGCCAGTTTAAAAAAAGATCTAAAACGAACAGGAAGCCAGTGAAGGGACTTGAGTGCAGGTGTGATATGAGAGGATTTAGGGAGGGAGAGGATGAGGCGGGCCGCTTGGTTTTGAATGGCCTGAAGTCGGCGGGATTCGAAGGCGGGTATGCCCACATACAGGCCATTCCCATAGTCGAGGCGAGAGGTGACAAGGGCCATGACTATGGTTTTAAGTGCGTCGGTGGAAAAAAACCGCGAAATCTTCCGGATAAGACGGAGGGACAAGAAGCAGGAAGACACAACGGAACTAATCTGACTGTGCATAGATAAGTCATGGCTGACTTTGATGCCAAGGTTGCGTACAGAGGGGACGGGCAGAGGGGGGGACCAAAAGAAAGGGGCCAATGTGCAGGAGACCAAGGGTTGGAAGGGCCACCAGTGAGGACAAGTTCCGTCTTGTCCGGGTTAAGCTTCAAGTGGTTGGCACTCATCCACTCAGAAATAAAAACTAAAGTAGAACAAAACTTAGGGAGAGAATCAGGGGAAGAAGACAGGTCAAAGACGAGCTGAAGGTCATCTGCGTAGTTGTACACAGAGACCCCCAGCTCAAGAAGGAAAGTGATAAGGGGATGGATATCAAGATTGAAAAGAAGGGGGGAAAGGGAAGAACCTTGGGGGACACAACAAGTGACCGGGCGGGAAGGGGCAGAAAAGCCAGAAAGATGAACCGCCTGGGACCTCTCCCGAAGAAAGGACGCAAGCCAGGAAAAGGCCGCGCCCCGAATGCCAGCTGAGCTGACACGGTCGAGGAGGATGGAGTGGTCGACCGTGTCAAACGCAGCGGAGAAATCGAGAAGGACCAGGGCTTGGGGGAGGTTAGAGTCGGCTTTCCCCTTGAGTTCATCCAAGACCGCGAGGACCACCGCCTCCGTGGAGTGGCCCGGGCGGAAGCCCGCCTGATGGGATGCCAAAAGGCCATTCTCCTCGACATAAGTGGAGAGGCAGGAGGTGACATGGGCTTCGAGGATCTTACCAAGATAGGGAAGAAGAGAAATGGGTCGAAAGTTAGAAAGGAGAGTGGGATCCAGACCGTTTTTTTTTAAGATAGGAAGGACTATAGCAGATTTAAAAGAGGAGGGGACAGAACCAAGAGCCAGAGAGGAATTAAGAAGGGCAAGAGGAGGGGCAGGACAGTTGGTGAAAAGAGTTTTAAGAATACGAGCCGGCGCACAGTCCGCGGGAGAGCCAGACTTGACTTTGACCAGGAGTTTAAAAAATAATTCAAGGGAAATGGGAGGGAAAAGGGCGAACGAAGGAAGGGGAGGAGGAAGGAAGCAAGTGGAACTAGGTTGAAGCACAATAGGGATATTGGCTTTAGTCTTCAAAATCTTGTCGATAAAGAAATCATTAAGTGAGGAACAGAGGGACTGTGAAGGGACAAGGCTGGGGGTAGAGCGATCAGAGGTGGCAAGATTGTGAACCAAGGAAAAATTTCACGAGATTTATTAGCGGCAAGAGCCACTCTCTCGGTGAAATATGAGGTTTTAGCCACTAGGATCGCTTTTTTATATTCGGTGAGGAGTAGTTTGTATTTGACGCGCAAGGAGGAACAGTAGTTCCGTCTCCAGTGGCGTTCCGACCGCTTAAGATCGAGTTTAAGCGCTTTTAGCTCTGGAGAGAACCATTTGTGCGCGTCGTAGGGGCGAACCGCTTTGATCTTTCTTAGCGGGGCAACTAGGTCACATGAGGAATAAAGCCAAGTACTGACGGCGTCGGCCTGGGATTCGAGAGGAAGATCATTAAGGTCCGGGGCAGAGGAGGCCAAGGTGAGCGAGAGGGAATCGAGGTCGGTCTGATTCCAATTACGGGCTAGAAGGTTTTTCGGAAGGGGGGGCTTATCGACCGCGCCCAAGTAAATAGAAAAAGAAATAATAAAGTGATCCGACCAGACACAAGGGGATATAGAAGGAGATGAGATGACAGGACGTGTAGACCAGATTTGGCCCAGAATGTGACCCTGTGCATGGGTAGGGACTGTAACATGAGATGTAAAGTTCAAGCACTGAAGGGTGGCAGAAAAGTCTTTAGAGGGAAAATCTTCCCTAGGATCGCCCGGCCAAAAGTTAAAGTCGCCGAGCAAAAGGACGGAAGAGTTATTAACCACCAAAGTGGACAAAAGGTCCTGGAGGGAAGCTACAAAAGAAGGCATAGATTGAGGGGGTCGGTACACAAGGACAACGGTGAGGGGGGCAGAAAGATTAAGTGAGCGGGCCACCAAGTAGTCCACGTTAGGTATGGGGGGGTGAGTAAGAAGTTGGAATTTGAGAGTCGACCGGATGATCATCGCCACACCACCCCCAGCCTTGCCAACCGGACGGTCAGCTCGGAGGGCATAGTAGGTATCGGGGAGAATGGCCAGAAGATCAGGAAGGGAATCGGTGGAAAACCAGGTTTCAGTCAAGAACAGAAAGTCAGGAGAGTCCGTGGTCAAAAGATTGAAGAGTGCTGTCTGATGTTTGACTGCAGAATGGGTGTTAAGTAAGTAAGCAGAGGCTAGAGTAGGAACAGGAGAGGGACGGGGGACAGGAGGGGGGTCAGAAGAACAGGGAATGGGGCAGTGAGTGACAGGTACCGGGTAAGAAGACGGAGAGGCAAGAATGCCGAATGAATCAAGGTGATGCAATAGAGAGAGAGGAGGAAGGAAAGTAGCAGAAAGGGCAGTGAGTTGAGCTGACGTGTAAACCAAAAAAGGAACAGGGTGTGTGGCCCCTGGTCCTGGCTCGTTGCGGACAGGCGCAGACGGGCTTAACTTAGGCGCAACTTCGGCGCGCCTTCGTCGCGCCCGCTGCGCTCGTCCACTGCGCTGCCGGGAATGAGTAACCATGATGTAGGGACACATGGGGGAGGAGGATCAGTGGGGCGTGGCAGGGGGTGGAGGAGCCAAAGAACTGCAGCGCGGCGCCCAGACCCGCCCAAGATGGTGGACCCGCCCGTCCCACTCCGAGAACCAGGCGAGGAGGGGGCGGTCAGCGGAGGCGGTCTGGGTCGCGTGCAGGTGAGGGGGCAGCCAGGGAGGATCCAAGAGCGCTATGTCCAGAGCGCTGAAAGTGCAATGCAGGTATGGCAATTTTAAAAGTCATCGAGCAAAGAAAGTCTCTAAAATGAACGTTGCACCCGGAGACGCCTCGGGAGATCTGAAGGTGGATACAGGGATAGGCGCGCGATCAGCCGACTGCCTAAAATACTTTGCCAGGGAGGGAGGAGCCAAAGAACTGCAGTGCGGCGCCCAGACCCGCCCAAGATGGTGGACCCGCCCGTCCCACTCCGAGAACCAGGCGAGGAGGGGGCGGTCAGCGGAGGCGGTCTGGGTCGCGTGCAGGAGAGGGGGCAGCCAGGGAGAATCCAAGAGCGCTATGTCCAGAGCGCTGAAAGTGCAATGCAGGTATGGCAATTTTAAAAGTCATCGAGCAAAGAAAGTCTCTAAAATGAACGTTGCTCCCGGAGACGCCTCGGGAGATCTGAAGGTGGATACAACATCTGCAATATATATCCAATCTCTGCACATCTAGCTTCTTATGACAACTCGCATCAATCACGGCAGCTTTTGCTCTCGGTTGCTTCTGCTTTTCTCTGCATCACTTTCTATATATATATATTGTATTGACTTACCCATGGAAAGGTGTGTTAGTAGTAAGATGAAGTCTCTTATGTAAATCTATTAGCGCTTACTCCATTCAGATATTTTATTTTGGAAATAGCATCTACGAACACTTCTCGTTCTTTTAAAAGAAACACCCCAAATAAGTTTTTTTACTTAATTTTATATTACTAATTTTTACACTTTTCCCTTGTGCTATTTATTTATGGATTATGAAATGCCAGGCATCAAGCACATTATAAAGTTGTTAAATAACACATAGGAATTATTTGCACAAAATTGCACAAGGCACTTTCTTTTTTTGTATTAATATGTGCTTTAAAAATCAGCATTATGCTGATATTAAAAAATATATACAGAGAAAAATATATATAAAAAAATCAAATTTGGAAGAACAAAACGCATTTAAGCAGACATATGTTTTTCCAAAGGCAGACATTTGCACACAATTTCGCTATTTTTTACATTTGTCGAAGTGTGATAATGTGTATATTTTAAATTATTTATACATGTTTATTTATTATTGAAAATTCATTATTTTTCTAAATATTTAATACATTTTAAATTATTTATTTAAAATGCACACTTCAACAGAGGTGATTGTTTATCTGTATGAGGTTTGTGATAGAACAAATCGAAGTCTGTCTTCAACTATCATCGTATTTCAAAATATTTTGGAGCATGTAACAAAAGAAAGTGTTTCATCACTGTTTACTATTGTAGAGGTGTGTTCTTTCTCACTAAGCATATATAAAAAAGATGGCGTACCACAAGCTTTTCATGTGATCAAGGGCACTTGATGCCCGAAACGCGTCATGAAATGAGGAACGAAGAACAATAAAAGAAATATTGCCACTGACTTGTCCTGGTGGTCCGTTTCTGTCAGTTCGCCGGAAGGAAGTGCTGAGAGTTGTTCGAGTGCATATATATATATATATATATATATATATATATATATATATATATATAAATTAAAAAAACATAGGATTGAGGTACATTAGACTTACACATTTTCAGTTAAAAAACCTTTGAAATTCAATGGAAAAACCCTAGGTTTCAGGTATGTTATAGTTAGAAATTAGCATTTTAAAAAACATAGAAATTCACTGAAAAACCATAGGTTTCAGGAACGTTATAGTTAGTTGGACATTTCACTCGTACAAAACCATATAAATTCCGGCGTTATAGTTAGTTCACTGATGACATCTCAAATGACTTGAAGATCAATTGTGCACTGCCTGAAGTTACGTTAAAGTTTCTCAATTTGTGCCGTGCTCCTGGGTATCACTCCCTGCTTAGGAGTGTGAGAGTAATCCAAATGGTAGCAGCCCCACCTTCGTGGGGTGTCTCCCTGGGCACTGGTCTGTGGCTGAATTAGCTTTTCACTTGGTTATGAATAACGCAATGTGCTTCTCAATAGTTGCTGAATATTCAAGATTGTTTTATTTTCACAATCATATCATTGTATTCCAAAAACTTCATTTCCCAAAATGCAATATTTACGTATGCATCAATGCAACATCTTATTTAGCGTTCCAATGCATTTTGGCGAGTCGCCTTCATCAGGGAACATCTATAAAAATCAAAATTTATCTGTGTATAATACAAGAAACTTTTACATGAATCACTATTGTTATCGTAACATAATATTGTCTTAAGAAAAGTTTACGATATTCTAAAGTTGTACGGTTTCGTAACAGATTATCCGTGATAAACGTTAACTAAAATGTGTAATGATAACGTGCCTTTCATCAAAGTGCGTTAGTCTTTTTTCATACGCGGTGTGACTCTAACGTAAATAAACGTGTTGGTGAATGCTAATGCTGTTGCCTTCCAATTAGTGATGTTAGCGTTTAAAGCGTGCATGGGTTTTGAATGTGAGATTAACCTTTAATACCCGGCTGATTACTTGCCTAATCTTTCTAAATCTTACCGGTGCTACGTGATAGTGTGCCTTTCTGCTCGGGACCTGCCGTCTGTGTGGTGATGATTCCTGACTACCCGTTGCGTGTTGTGCTTACGTGTTTTAACTAAACATGAAAAGGGGACTGATCTAGGTGTGTTAAGACCCGTTGTGTGTGTAAATAAAGTAATTCAAAAACGAAAACTGTGCTGGGTTGTATGAGGTGTTAACCTTAGCGTGTAATTGGTGCATCTAAGATGCAATTATTTTCAAAGTTCATATGTCAATATATGAATAGCTTGTATATGCGGCTATCCATTCATGTGTATGTATAAATTCACAACGTGCACTATATTGATGTAGACACAACGATGTCTCGCTGGCAGTCCGATGAGGTACCCAAAGAAAACAAATGGGTTACTGTCTTGGTGTTGTAGACAATTATTACAATGTTATGCGAGTGTAAATGGTTTAAAGATAACATAAAAATTCCACTCTGTCATTCATTCCATATGTCTGTAATGTATTCAAATGGTATATCCAGAAGTTTTCTCTTTGAAGTAATAAAATGTGATTGTCTTTTCCTTCTTGTTTTTGTACTATCTCTAGTACACAGGCTTTTAATTGACTGTTGTGATGCTGTGCTTCAATGAAATGGTGGGCTACCATTGATTTCATTTGTTTGGTCCTAATGTTGCTTTTATGTTCATTCATCCGAACTTTTAGTTTCCGTTCTGTTTGACCAACGTAGGCTTTCCCACAAGGGCATTTTAACAGGTATATTATGTTGGATGTGTCACATGTAGCCGTAACTTGCAATTTGATTTTATGTCCTTTCATTGGGTGCATGATGTAGGTGCCCTTAATTATATTGTTGCAGTTGCTGCAGTTCCAACACGGGATGGTGCCCTTATGTGCTACTAGAAGCTTCTCCGTATTAGGGTGTTTAATTAATTCACCTATGTTTTTGCCACGAGTGTAGGCGAACATTGGTTCCTGGATGAAGATGTTTTTGAAATCTTGTTCTGATTGTAGCAACGTCCAGTGTTTTCTGATGATTCTCTTGAAATGTTGACTCTTGGTTGAATATTTACTTACGCAAGTTATTCTGTCTGTCTTAGGTTTGGGTTGCGTAGATAGTAATTGTTGTCTGGTTATGTTTTTAACACGATCTTTAGCTTGTGTTAGTATGTGTTCCGGATATCCTCTCGTTCTGAATCTTTGTAGCATTTCTTCTTGTTGTTCTGTGTCTTTCGTGGAGTCTGAGACGATCCTTTTGACCCTCAATAATTGAGAATATGGTAAGTGTTGTTTAAGAGATTGAGGATGGAAGCTGTCATATGCCAAAGTGTTGTTTCTGTCTGTAGTTTTCTGTGAAGATTTGTTTAAAAACCTATGGAGGTTTTGGTGATCTTTACATCCAAAAAATTGATGGTGTGTTCATTTATCTCATGCGTGAATTGTATTCTGTCGTCTATTAGATTGAGTAAGTGGATTTGATCCTCTAGTTCTTTTTGTGCACCTTTCCGTATCAAAAAAATGTCGTCAAAAAATCTCAAGTATAGTAATATTTGATTCTTCCAAGGTTGAACGTTTAGAATGTGCTCTTCCTCATAGGCGTTCATGAAAATATTGGCATACGTGGGCGCGGCACAGTTGCCCATCGAAGTGCCGGTCTTCTGTAGATACCATGTGTTCTGCCACTTGAAGTAAGAGTGTAAAAGAGTGAATTCCAGGAGTTCCATCAAAAACACCTTCATACCGTCTTCATATTCAGTGTTCAATAGAGCCTTTTCAACGGACTCTATGCCTGCTTGATGAGGGATCTTCTTCTGTGATGTTGATTTGGTGAAGTTTATTGAGAAAATCAGTAGTGTCCTTAAGAAATGATCTCATTTTCAGTACACATGGTTGTAAATAGCTGTCCAGAAATTTCCCCACTGGTTCGTGAAGGCTTCCTCGAGTTGAGACTATTGGACGACAAGGTGGTTGAATGGGGTCTTTGTGAATCTTTGGTACCATATAGAACTTGGGACTTTTAGGGTGGTTTTGAATTAGATATTTCTTCACTTTTTCATTAATAATGCCTCCATTCATTGCTCTTTGTATTATGTGTGTTAGGATTGCTTTGAATTCCTCTGTGGGATTTGTTGCCATTTCCATGTAGGTGTCCTCATCCTTTAGGTGTGCTTCTACCTGTTTCAGGTAGTAGGTGGTGTTAAGTATCACAAGGGCTCCCCCCTAATAGACGACAGAATACAATTCACGCATGAGATAAATGAACACACCATCAATTTTTTGGATGTAAATATCACCAAAACCTCCATAGGTTTTGAAACAAATCTTCACAGAAAAACTACAGACAGAAACAACACTTTGGCATATGACAGCTTCCATCCTCAATCTCTTAAACAACACTTACCATATTCTCAATGATTGAGGGTCAAAAGGATCATCTCAGACTCCACGAAAGACACAGAACAACAAGAAGAAATGCTACAAAGATTCAGAACGAGAGGATATCCGGAACACATACTGACACTGTGGAATCTGAAATATAAGCAAGAAATGAATCCACACAAACGGTCCTCAGTCAAGGGTAAGATGACAGCGTTTATTAGAAACCAACAACAGATTAGCGTGCAGCACGGGGGCACCCAGCAAAGTCACTGAGTGCCCAAAGATGTGACATTGGTGATAGCTTTTATAAGCCAAAACCACAAAGGATACGGCATCATCACATACGTAGCACAAATTAAGCATAGTTCATTTGACCAATTTGCAAGGGCCTAGATAGTTATATACCATTTAAGGTCCGAAAAGTACTGTTGCAGACTGCGTGACCTAGGTCTGCTTCTGGGACTTTCCACTGTAATGTAAGATATAGGTCTGGTGCTTTTTCAGTTAATAGTTGCAACATAATAGAATGGACTAGACATATTACAAAATGTGCTATGCTGAAATGTCTGTGTCTACATGAGCATCTTCTGTATTATTCTTGATCGAACCGTGTGTTACAAAAGCTGTGTCTCTGAAGCGAATGGTAAAGTACGGGCATTTTGTGCACTGCTTTTCATGTCAACTTAGCAGGGCCTAGAAGCTTACAGCATTTGGTATCATACAAGAAAGATGGCTTCTACATTGCCCCATCTGATACCAAATCACTACCTTCTAACCCCTCACCTCCCTGCCGGCCATTGATGAACAGTATTTCAATTGTTTTTGCAAATATTATTATCAGTGCAGTCACTATTGTCCATGGGACTGGTGTCAATATGGCTCCTAATACTGATGGCTACGTTCTGTCCGTTCTTCTTTGTACTTGGCATTGTTCCTTTCTTTCACTTGTTTAGTTAATGTCTCTGATAAGACCAGATCAGATCTCTTCTATTGCATAAATCACGCAATCCAAAATGTCAAGTCAAATGTCTGCTATTTCTTGTGCTATTGTTTGATGTCCAAAAAAGTGGGGAACGAGATGTCTTGCAAGATCAGGTCTCTTAACACACTCAATAGCGGAGTATTTGGCACAGTTAGTTCCAGCACACTATTTAATTTTATTCCAGGACACAATAACCTCATATGAATTGTTAGTCGTTACTCTTCTACCCTCACTTGTATAGATCTAAGCCTTCCAGATCTTGTTGCTGGCATTTGTCGTAATTGGGGTGTACTTAGGTAGTTGCATACCCTTAACCAAGTGTTCAATTCTGTTCTTTGATGTTCCAAAGCCTTGTCCTTAATATCTAACTAGCGGGTGATGCACCTCCTAGGGGTCTATTGGTGCAGACACCAGTCAACCATTTAGAAGAAAACGTTGGTGCCTTGATGGTGTACTGTCAGAGGTTACTAGCACATGACAGTTGGCACTCCCTTGGAAAGTAGCTGGTACAGACGTCTCTGGAGTGATGATACCCAGAGGCCTGGGCTTGTTGTGCGCATTATGTTACTGCCTCTGGTGTCTTCTGTTTTCTGTTGGAGGCCTAGCCTGCCCCGAGCAGGTGTCTGCCTCTATCTCCTGTTGTTCTTGTCTTGCGTGGTGGATCGAAGGTTGTACCTGCGAGGTGCCTCAGCTTATTCTCTGCTGTCTGGTCCGTCTGCTTTGGAGCTGTGGATCCAGGATGTCAGCCCTTGGCACTTCACTGCTGTTACTGTGCTGAGGATGATCTGTTGATGTCCCTTCCACCTTGGCTGGAAGCAGTGCCGTCGGGTGTGGGCTTTTACCCCGATCCAGTCACCAGGCTGCAGGTCATGTCGCGGTGGAGATGTTGCTTCTGGAAGAGCCTGCAGTACCTGGTGGTGAAGATAACGTAAGGTCTCTGTTAATTTCTTGCAGTAACATAAAAGCAGGTAGTCTGTTAATGATAGTGGAGCTGTGGACATATGGCCTGCAATGTTCATGGGGTGGCCAAATATTATTTGCTGGGCTGGGCTTTGTTACCCTATCTGGCGTGCTCCTCATAGTCAGCAGGGCTAGTGGTAGTGCACCTACCCATGAAAGTTCAGTTGATGCACACATTTTTCCAATCTTATTCCAAAGCGTGGGATAAGTTCCTGTAGGAGGCATTTGGCAACCGTATGTGCATCACAGTTCTCTGTTGGGTATGCTTCGGTCCACTTACTGAACATGCACACAATTACCATCACATGTTTGTACTTGTGGGTGAGGGACATGTCTATGAAGTCCATCTGGAGGCTTTCAAATGGTCTTGGGGAGGTGGGAAATGACCATGTGCAGTTGGTGTGCCCTTTCCAGTATTGTATTGTGCGCAAACAGTGCATTGCCTGCAAAGTCTTTCTGCTATTTAGCGGAACTTGGAGTTGTACCAGCATTGGGAAAACAGTCTGATTCATGCCATCTCGGCCAACATGTGAAAAAAGGCATGTGATAGAAGGAAGCATTGCTGAGGGCAGGCATATCTTCCCATTGGGCGCTGTCCATAACCCCTCCTTTGTTTGCACACATCCTCCTTTGGCCCATTTCTCCTTTTCATCCTCCCCTACCTTCCTCTTAATATAAATTGGGTCAGAGTGTACCGAGTCACTGTTATATTTAGTATTCTTCTCACTGCTTGTTATTTGTACCATTGCTAACTGGCAGCCTGTCGGTGCTATTCTCCTTTCTTCCCCATCAATAAATGCGATGCCCTTTAATACATATTCGTTTGATGATGTGTGCGCTGCACATTGTATTATAGCCACTTTTGTTGGTCTTAGTAATGCTTGGAGGAGGCCACTTATCAACTGTGCATGTTATATTTGTTGGCCTGTGGGTGTGAGGAATCCCCTCATGGAGAGAGAGGGAAAGAGACAACATTTTGATAAACACAGAAGGTCACTGTTAATGCCAGACCTAATTAGGGGCTGAGTTATGAAATAAAGTGCACCCACGTACTCTGATTAAGTGCAGATATACATCTGTGGTTATTTCACAAGACTTTACAGAAGCAGGACAAGAAATAGTACTCCTAGAAAATATTTGTGAACTGCATTTAAGCATGAGCAAATATGCAGGTGTAGATCTACTCATGCGAAAATCTGAGTGTTTGCAAGCTCACTTTTCCTCCATCCACTTTTAGCCAACCTTGGAAGAAGTATTATGTCTGCCATTTTCAGGAGTAAAAATCCAACCTGTCTCAGCATTCCTACCATTACCTCCATCCTCTGTATGTAGATCTGTGGAACGTGGCAGCATAAGGTAATAGTTAGTATTCAAACCCTACTATGGAAGGAGCCCTGGCATAATCAGAAATGCTCATTTAGAGATCTTATATAATGATATTGCTGCCATAATTTGTCGCCGCATTGCATGGCACAAATGGGACAAATATTTTTGTCACAGGACACTTATTCACTAACACCCCTAAAGACTGCCCCTGTACATTAAAAGACATAATAGATCTGTACACATTGTATCCTTAAAACATCATAATACGAAGCACAGTTTATCAATGCGCACTATCCTTCTGCATTGGCATATACTCATTACTAAAGAACAATAAATAAACATAATATCACTACTCTTTGTCCAATCCTTTGTAGCCCCTGGCGAATGCACTGCTTTCAAAAGCATTTTAGCGCATTCCCCTTACAGTATAAATTGTTATATATCCTGCAACTCTGAAGAACCTAGAAATGAAAAACATTAATATACATACACAATATTTCTTTTAGATGCATACATAACATAGTACTTCTCCTTGCTCCATTCAATTTAGGCAAAACCCTTTAAGAGCGCAATATACCTAGTATATGTGCTTGTGAGGATGGTGACGTTATATGTTAGGCTGTAGGAGTGAGAAATGGGAAAAACAAGCCAGCTACCTAACATGACCTAATTGTGTTATCCTGGGCATTTCATTTTTATCTTAGCAACTTACATCTTTTTTAATAATTGGAACCCAGGCCACCCAGATCATTCATCTTTTAGCTCAATAGCTAATATGTTCAAATGCACACTTCGAAAAACCAGCACTTGAAACAGGGACAATACTTATAAATGCACGGAAATAACCTGATAACTGGCAGGAGGGTCCTCTGTTCCCCCTGCTTTTTAATTAAGTAGCCTTTGCGCAATGTAATGGAATCTTTTGTCCTTTAAAATAGCAAATGTCTCCTGTTGTAAATCACTCTGGGAGATGGGGTGGGGGACCTGTGGATAGCATCACTCTGGCCCTCACAATATCAATTGACAAGACACCAAACAGACACGTACGACACACATCTTTTCTCTGACGTTCTTGCATCTGAAAATGTTGCACCAAAACTTATTAAAGTGCATATACACAAAATAACATTTCCCTTCATCAATCTTTAAATGAAGTTTAAACTATAAATTGTAACAGGTATTCAATCCTATTTTGTTAATACACATTTAAGAATTAGCATTCCCTTCCAATCTCCGCTGCGAAGAATACATATTTTTTTGTATAACCAGTTCTGTTTATACCCACAGAAAACTGTTGTAGTGTGTGGTGTAGTCTTGGCGCAATGCCCAGAATCTGTGGCCAGCCCACGATCGTTATTTCAAAGCCAGTCCACAGGAGTTTTCTTTAACCCCTTAATGTATCATATAATCAAAGGCCGTGCTGGCCATTTCTCAGTAACTATTGCTTCATTTTTTTTTTTTTTTTCACTCTATCTACTCTATAAAAGTATCAGGCGTTCCCTTCCACCTATTTGTCTCCCTTCCTGTCTTATTAGTTCTATGTACCCTCTTCTTTGTTCTACACGTAATTTCAGAAAGTCGTTGGTAAAGGACATGAGATGCCACTTTATTCTCCTTTTCCCCAGGTGGAGGGGGCACATTTCACAGGGGCATTATCAATGTGGTGCGTTGTGGGCACTTGGAAAGAAATCAGGGAACGTAAATCTGACAACATCGCAACTATAATATGGAGAGAGGGGGGCTGTTCCCGTATTCTGTGTTAGTCTTAGGGCCATAGCCTTCTGCTTAGAAGCACAGTGGGCCTCAGGACCTTAGCCCATTAAGACGCGGTATTGTATTTGATTTTTCTGTGCATAATCTTAACAGCTTATTTTTCTTTCTGCAGAACTTGAAAGGTGCATAGGCTGCGTCCTGTCCCATAGTTACAAGAGAAGCAGTATTTTGAAACATCCTGTCAAAAGTTCTATTTGGTGAACTTCCCCATTTATGAGTTTGTGCACGAGAAATTTGCAAAAGGTCTGCTCATCATGGGACAGCTCGGTGGGTTGTGCACCTGTGGTAGAGAATACCAGTGCATACATATGTGTTCGGCACGGGCAGTTGTATCCATTCCAAAACACATTTACTTTGCACTGTAAGGGTAAACACACTTCAGCGCACCCCCCACTTCCTCACAGAGGAGAAGCGTTCTTACTCATGTACATCAATCTAACTGAGGGGATGTCTATCAACCCCTTACTGATGATAGAGTGGGCCTGCCCAATATTTGTTGTGCAAGCTCAGGGTCCAAGAGCTCTGTTGCTAGAGTAGTACAAAACAAACCCATAGTTAATCAAAGACCGCATATCAAAATAAAAGCACTTCAAATAAATGCATACAATACAACAACAGATCTTCAAATTAATGCATATAATGCAATACCAACACCAACACCAACACCCTCCTATTTGTGAGTAGGTGGACACCTATTCACAACTGGAGACCACCCATGGTGTCCAGCAGGAGGCAGTGCACCAGAGCCAACTCATCTCTGGCCACAACTTCCCAAAACAAGACCCACACCGTAATCTTCCATTCCCTTCCTTCCAGGAGAATAATCACAGTCACAAGAAAGACATCGTAATCTAAACGACAGACAATATGCAGTCCTATACAATTGTATTCCCCATTTTCAATAGACGGAAACAGCAATGCAGTTGTGAACTCGTACCCCAATTATAGCTCTTAGGAAGTGTATGAGGGAAGGAGTAATCTGTCCCTCTTGCAGTAGACAAACTTACAGGCACACTTCGGAACAGTGACACAGAAGGTAGTCAGCAGACTATTTCTGGCTGCTCATTCCTGAGGTGTGGGGATACGGATAACAGATAATACAAATTGATAACAGATACTAATCAGTCAGTGATCAAACAGCCAGCTGCGCATTGTTAAAATGAAGCAGAGCAAGCGCCCATTATCAGACAACGTGACATGAAATGACATTTGCTACAAGTTCACCGAAAATATTCATAGACAGGAAGAAAAGAGACAGAGGTAGAGTAAGATATTTCGTCCCCTCCCTTTCTCTCCGGGCCACGCAGACCCACAGAGGTGCTGCTGAACGAAATTTTTAGAATCACATAAAAGGTGAGACAAAAACAGGTGAACTCTGTACTTACACAGGCACACACATATAACACAAATAGCCGGGGTCTATCCCTAGTTGGTGCGGATCTACACAAGCACCTGTTATCTAATTCCAAAAGAGTGTGAGTGTAATGAGTGTCATCATAAGGAGAGCCGGAACCTGACATATCATAAGTAGCAGTGCACAGACGTAGGATAATGTGCAATATAAAAACAATGTGAAAGCGTCTATTTGAGCAGTCAAGAAATATTATTGTATGAAAATGGCAACAGAAATCGTCCTTGTGTCCAAGTCAGATCAGTCAAAAATGTAGATGTACAGTCAAATTTCGATAACTGACGAACACAGGTATTGAAAACAAAAATCATAAAGCTCAAGAAACTTATTAATGCAAATCAAGGAAACAATAAATCACGTATTCCTACACTATTTGAAACCAGGCGTTCACCCCCCTTCCTTTTCTCAGCATCCGACACCTTCCACCCCTGGAGACAGTGAGTATCGCAGGCAAGACAGGGAACTGCAGAATTTCACCCTCCATGAAACATCAGTAGCCGTGTGCTTCCTATTTTCAGGGAGTTACTGCGTAGTCAAGGAAAAAAGGCGAACATTTGCCCTCACCGAACCCCAGTGGTGAAGGTGACAGTGCAGTAAGTATAATCCCAGTACAAAGCACATCATCAAGTAGTGAGGTGAACCCTGAATCATAGACAGCGATAGAATACCAGGGGAGCATCTGCAGTTGCAACCCCTCACGACGCTGGGTGTGCTCAAACCGAGACAGCACCCATGGGCCCACTTCCGAGAATTCCCGCCGAATCCTCCTGACCCTGCTCTCACTGAGCAGGGTCCCTGGACCTATTAGTCTGGTTGGAGCGCCACTGGCTGCCTAGAAACAGAAACGTAACCCTAATCTAAATACTGAATGAAGCACCATATCCAAACAGTTCACACCTATCACTAATATGTAAATCCGGAGGGGATGCTAATCACCAACCCTCCACCAGTCCCTCCAACCAAGGTCCCAAAGGAGCTCGTCAGCTCAATCTTGAACTACGCGTAGCCGCTGCACCTAAACCGCGTGCAGCCACAGGGGTGCTTTCACCGCAACCACCTGCAAATGGGGAGCGAACCTGCCACAACCCAACCAGGAGGATATAAACCCCCAACATGTACTCACCTAGTGATCACTGGTCTGTCAAAGCGTACCGACCTCAGTTGTCACCAGGGGACCAGGGGCCAATTGTCCTCCACCCCCATAGACCAGAGACTCTCTGCAGGCAAGACAAAGGGGTTGCAGAAGCACACCCTCCCTGGTCCTAGTTACAGCCAAGCGCTGCGTAGCACCAGGGAGTGACTGCGTGCATGGAATCGAGCAGAAGGACACCATCGCCGGTCTGGAGGGGTGGAGATGAGGACCAGGAACTAGAAAAGGAGATCAAAATGCACATTAAAAAACAGCTGATAGTCGGCAGCAGTGTCAGATGACAAAACGCAGAAAGAGCTCCGAAGCAGAAACAGAGTCAGTGCGCCGATCAAACGTTTAAGAGGAAATGTCACAAGCAGAATGGCGACACAGTGGAAATTTTCCGTGATAGAAAAAGGAGAACAAAGAAAGTAATGAGGACTGCCAGTATGACAGCCAAGAAGTACTTCGGTAAACAACCAATGGAGCTATCCCCGAGACAGGCACACTGGCCAAAGAAACACTGGCTTCGGCA
Organism: Triturus cristatus; assembly: GCF_964204655.1. NCBI lineage: Eukaryota > Metazoa > Chordata > Amphibia > Caudata > Salamandridae > Triturus > Triturus cristatus. The sequence continues at coordinate 693,019,548 of NC_140595.1, read as the reverse complement.
TGAGAAGAGTACCAAGAGAAAAGGAGACAGAAGGAGAGTGCATAGAATCCAGTAAAAATAGTGCCATACAAATGTGCTGAGAGAGAAAGAGCAGGAGCCAAAGACATGACACAAGCAACTAACGGTTAAACACTGGTGTCGTCCTCCAACAGCCAGAGAGCGGAGATAGAGAAGACAAATTGAAATGTCACCACCTCAGGCCTCCGAGCTCCCGAGGAGTTGGAGTCCAGCAGCCGGTGGCCGTCGAAGCCGGTCAGATGTTTTGGGGCTGCATTCTCCACCAAATGTGGAATCTGAAATATAAGCAAGAAATGAATCCACACAAACGGTCCTCAGTCAAGGGTAAGATGACAGCGTTTATTAGAAACCAACAACAGATTAGCGTGCAGCACGGGGGCACCCAGCAAAGTCACTGAGTGCCCAAAGATGTGACATTGGTGATAGCTTTTATAAGCCAAAACCACAAAGGATACGGCATCATCACATACGTAGCACAAATTAAGCATAGTTCATTTGACCAATTTGCAAGGGCCTAGATAGTTATATACCATTTAAGGTCCGAAAAGTACTGTTGCAGACTGCGTGACCTAGGTCTGCTTCTGGGACTTTCCACTGTAATGTAAGATATAGGTCTGGTGCTTTTTCAGTTAATAGTTGCAACATAATAGAATGGACTAGACATATTACAAAATGTGCTATGCTGAAATGTCTGTGTCTACATGAGCATCTTCTGTATTATTCTTGATCGAACCGTGTGTTACAAAAGCTGTGTCTCTGAAGCGAATGGTAAAGTACGGGCATTTTGTGCACTGCTTTTCATGTCAACTTAGCAGGGCCTAGAAGCTTACAGCATTTGGTATCATACAAGAAAGATGGCTTCTACAACACAAGCTAAAGATTGTGTTAAAAACATAACCAGACAACAATTACTATCTACGCAACCCAAACCTAAGACAGACAGAATAACTTGCGTAAGTAAATATTCAACCAAGAGTCAACATTTCAAGAGAATCATCAGAAAACACTGGACGTTGCTACAATCAGAACAAGATTTCAAAAACATCTTCATCCAGGAACCAATGTTCGCCTACACTCGTGGCAAAAACATAGGTGAATTAATTAAACACCCTAATACGGAGAAGCTTCAGGTAGCACATAAGGGCACCATCCCGTGTTGGAACTGCAGCAACTGCAACAATATAATTAAGGGCACCTACATCACGCACCCAATGAAAGGACATAAAATCAAATTGCAAGTTACGGCTACATGTGACACATCCAACATAATTTACCTGTTAAAATGCCCTTGTGGGAAAGCCTACGTTGGTCAAACAGAACGGAAACTAAAAGTTCGGATGAATGAACATAAAAGCAACATTAGGACCAAACAAATGAAATCAATGGTAGCCCACCACTTCATTGAAGCACAGCATCACAGCAGTCAATTAAAATCCTGTGTACTAGAGATAGTACAAAAACAAGAAGGAAAAGACAATCACATTTCATTACTTCAAAGAGAAAACTTCTGGATATACCATTTGAATACAATACAGCCATATGGAATGAATGACAAAGTTGAATTTTCATGTTATCTTTAAACCATTTACACTCGCATAACATTGTAATAATTGTCTACAACACCAAGACAGTAACCCATTTGTTTTCTTTGGGTACCTCATCGGACTGCCAGCGAGACATCGTTGTGTCTACATCAATATAGTGCACGTTGTGAATTTATACATACACATGAATGGATAGCCGCATATACAAGCTATTCATATATTGACATATGAACTTTGAAAATAATTGCATCTTAGACGCACCAATTACACGCTAAGGTTAACACCTCATACAACCCAACACAGTTTTCGTTTTTGAATTACTTTATTTTCACACACAACGGGTCTTAACACACCTAGATCAGTCCCCTTTTCATGTTTAGTTAAAACACGTAAGCACGTTATAAACCACGCAACGGGTAGTCAGGAATCATCACCACACAGACGGCAGGTCCCGAGCAGAAAGGCACGCTATCACGTAACACCGGTAAGATTTAGAAAGATTAGGCAAGTAATCAGCCGGGTATTAAAGGTTAATCTCACATTCAAAACCCATGCACGCTTTAAACGCTAACATCACTAATTGGAAGGCAACAGCATTAGCATTCACCAACACGTTTATTTACGTTAGAGTCACACCGCGTATGAAAAAAGACTAACGCACTTTGATGAAAGGCACGTTATCATTACACATTTTAGTTAACGTTTATCACGGATAATCTGTTACGAAACCGTACAACTTTAGAATATCGTTAACTTTTCTTAAGACAATATTATGTTGCGATAACAAATGTGATTCATGTAAAAGTTTCTTGTATTATACACAGATAAATTTTGATTTTTATAGATGTTCCCTGATGAAGGTGAGTCGCCGAAATGCATTGGAACACTAAATAAATGTTGCATTGATGCATACGTAAATATTGCATTTTGGGAAATGAAGTTTTTGGAATACAATGATATGATTGTGAAAATAAAACAATCTTGAATATTCAGCAACTATTGAGAAGCACAATGGTGCCATATTATGTCATATATATATATATTAATACCCAGTGGCGTAGGTCTGCATTTCAATAGAAAAAGGCTTTTTTGGTTTGCTAATAACTTTGGTGCCATTTGACAAGGGACTCTCGCAAGAGTCCCTTGAGCCCAATTTAAAAAAAATTGAGTGATCTGATTGGCAAAAGGGGCTTTTTCCCTTGGGCTCCTCACTCCTGTGGGAGTGCACTTCAACTGAGTGAGCACTCTGATTGGCTGTCCACAACATGAGAGAAAATGTTGGGGTCAACCCTTAAAGGACTTGGGGACTTAGTCCCCTATTCTGACATTATTTTTTTAAAGATATGTGGGCAGTGTATGGATACTCTGCACCCCTAGCCCATATTGGGTGCAGGGGAGGGGGAGGGGGAGGTGCCAAATAAAGATTTATGCCGCAATCCCACATGCCTCATATTGGACTAATATGGCATTGCAGCATTAAAAAGCAAAACACTGTCCAGGGTTCTTTGATATTTTAAATATTAGACCCCCTAAGTGGGCCAGAGCCCAGGAGAATTCATTTTGGGGAGGGGGCATGAGTTCCCCCGATCCACAGAACACCAGGGACCCCATCCCCTGGGGCTGACTACTAAATATAAGGGAGGCGGCATGCAGCTTACCTCCCTGAGTCCCTTTTCGGCCCAGGGGAGTGGTGTATGCAGCTTCCCTTCCTAGAGCTGCTAATAGGCCCGGAGGGACCATTCTTTGTCAGAAATGGGAGGAAGCCGCTCCCCCACCCCACACAATAACTGCCACAGTTACCCCTTCCCTCAGGGCACAATACTTCACACTGTTCAGGAGAGCTAAACCTGGGACACTATGGCTCACTACCAGTGAGATTACAGGCATGCCGTTCCCACTTTTTTTGGGCAAGAAATTCAACTTTGGTCCCGTCCTTTGAGAAAATTTAAAAAAATGCTGCTCTAGACCTGGGTGATAGCAAAGGTAAAATATGCTGGTTCCTGACCACCCAATATGGTGCTGGTTAGGGAGCCAGCTAGGGGCATGGGGGCCTTGAGGGTGCATGGATTGAAGCCAGGGCACCCACCTATAAAAAAGAAATGACCAGCTCTCGCAAGGGGAGCCTTTGAATTCCCCCTGGCTATCAGATAAAAACAGAGTTGTGGGTGCTGCGAGTGGACACTGGGCCAGCCACTTAATGAAAAATCTGCTGGCACCCACCAGCACAGACTATGTGTGCTGGCTGAGGAGTAGGATGGAGCAGCAGGGTCCCTGGGGCTCCCCCATAGCCCTGTAATAAAATACAAGATTTGGGTGTCCCAGATGGGCACCAAGGACAACCACAAAAACATTTTCAAAAATGAATTAAAAAAAGAATCAGAAATGGGTTGCAGGAACCCCTCCATGAAGGAAGGCCCCAAAGTTCCATGGGAGAGCTCTTTTTCTTTTTCTTCTTTTTTTACCTTGGTCGTGTCCATACAAGAGGCTGGGGCACCACCAAGCATTTTTTATGCTGTTAGGGCCTGTAAGGAGTGTAGCGCACCACCTGCAACCTTACAAAAAAATAACAGTAAGTTTCCTGGGTCATTAAATCCATGACCCTAGAAGAACGTATATGTTTTTAAATACTCCTAACTGTGATCTAGCTATTGTAATTTATATGACTAAAATGGCTTCCGAACAGTCAAAAGCTTACAACTTTCTTATGAACTCCCACATCAGTTGTTTTTCAAATAATTGCAGATCAGGGACTATTTCTTGAGACAGCAAGCCATACAGACATTGGAGAACTCCGAGGTAGTGGCATATTTGCATGGTATATCTCGGAAATCACTAATAAGTACTATGTATCAGCATTTCTGTCAGCTTAGAATGGACGGAAACGCAAAATTGGTGGTAAAATGGAGCAATGCTTTGGGGTTAGACATCACCCCTATAGCAGTCAATAATGCATTAGAAACATTAGATGGATCAATACACTCTATCAATCTAAAGTTGCAACAGTTTTGGGCGATCTGCATGCTATATTACACTCCAGAGAGGATAGCTAACTGGGCTCAGAAAGAGGGAAGGTATGGGGGCCATAGGAGTAAATGCCCAAATCCTGGCTGATTGCTGCAAATATATTGTATATGTTTGCTACCTGCCCTGTGCTAGAGACTAACCATGGGCAATGAACTCCGCTCCGTTGGCGGAGGTTGCCTTACATTGAATACACAGAATTCATGCAAAAACTCTGTCTCTGCCATGTAACGGATTCAACTACTGCACCCACAACCCTTTGATAAATCAACTGTACCTTTACATGCTAAAAGCATATAACCAATTCACAAAAATTAGCTTTGAAACAATATCAGGCAATGAGAGAGGTGATGATGTTGGGGTCTCCCCTAACCTAGGGGGGAGCACCAAGCAGATGCCTTGAACAGAAAGAGCATATCATGCTGAACGATTCGGTGGTGGTCCCATCCTCCTAAGGACACCCCAAGCAACACTATGGGCAAAAATACAATGCCAACCAAAGGCCCAGCAAAGCATTATGGGGTGAGATTCTAGAGTGCAGTGAATATTATAAGATAGAGTTACTTGTTGTTTCACTAATTGGAATGAGAATGGAGTTTTTGTTCAACTCTGCGGAATTCCGGGTAGTGGTGCTCCGCCAACTTCACCCACTCTTACAGAGACATTTTGGAACAAAACAAGGCATATTATGAGTTTTTGCCTAGGTTTAGATTATTTTCGGATAGTGAAAGAGTTTATGTTGGGCTATAAAGAAGATACCTCTGGCCTGAGATCCCTCTTTTCTATTATTCTTGTTGCTGCTCAACTTGCCATAGCCAGAGCAAGGATTTCTCCAAAGCCTCCCCTCAACACAGTGGAATGGTGGGCAATTATGATGGAAATTTATGAAAGGGTGAAGGCCTTGGCCAGAGCTAGAGGAATACGATCTATGAAGAAATTTGTTTATATATGTAGGAGACTTGCACATAATTATCAAGATAGGACGGGAGATTGATCACTTATTTTTTGTTTTCTTTTTACATGGTAGCAATATGCATTAACCTTTGCTAGCTGGTATGTAGGAAGGTGGAATCTGACTAATGGTTGCCCCCAACTTTTTGCCTGGTATTTGAGTGGTTTTTGACTAGTCTGGCTGGGATCCTGCTATTCAGGACCCCAGCCTATCTGCTTTCTCCTTGAAACTGATGTGAGTACCCTAGGTAAAAAACAATTGGATACTGAGGATACCCTGGCAGTCCCTTGTAGATGGTACCCTAGGTACCCAGGGCATGGGTCCCTCAGTAGGCCTACCATAGCTGCAGCACTTATTGTGCCATCCAGGGACAGCCATACAAACTGACACCACCAGACCACTACTGTAGTCTGGGTAAGGTGGTGCTAGCACCCCTTACAGGGATATAGGTACCCTATATCCCACCCCATTACAACACATATGCTCTCATAGGTCACCTCTATGGCAGGCCTTGGTAATCCTACAAGGCAGGGTGCTGAGGTATGTGTGAGGGGGGACCCCTACCTGAGTAGGGCCCCTCTGCAACCTTCATAAAATAATTGCTGGGTTGTTTGTAGTGTAGCCATACCATATACTCTTAACCGCATTATAAGTATATCGCGATAGCGTGATAACTTGAGAATGGCTTCACAGAACCATATCGTGTTTGGTGTCAAACATGTAGGAATCATACCCCCAGTCCAGCCATTAGCATGAGGGCATGATTCCCCCCTGCTAGAAGGGCGATATGGGAAAAGCGGCAGAATTTAGACACCAATTTAAAAGCGCACACGTAGTACAAAATGGATGCTACCAGCCACCCACACAACTCAGGCTGCCTGTTGCTGGGGAAAATCCCAGCCTCGGCAGCTGGACAATAGGGCTCCTGTGACAGGGAGGTGCCAGCACCTCCCCAGACAGGATATGTGGATTGGAACTGGGTGGGTGCACCTTAGGATGCCTTTCAGAGTTGCACGTAGGCAGCTACAGCGCCAACATTCTGCATACACCGCCTGGAACCAGTTCAGGGGCATCCTGCCCCTCGCCCAGGCGGGAAACAAACAAAGGGGAGAGGGTGTAGCCACCCTTTCCCGCCTCACCTCTCATTGGTGGACACTACTCTGGACACTCCCCTAATCTTGGGGATAAAGGTGAATAACGTGGCCCCAGAGCCTCAGATTAATCTTGGACTTCACAGACTTGACCTTCGACGAGCTGCTGCCTAGCTGACTGAAGAAATCTTGCTTGGGGTAAAGGAGTTACCCCCCTGCTTGGCAGGCACCTGAAACACTGCAAGAGACCCGGTTGGAACTTTGCTGCTCCTGCGGACTTTGTTGACTTCCAGCGCCCTTGAGGTGGGTTTCCTGAGCATCCCAGAGGCCAGTGAGTGTGCACAGCAAACCTGAGCACCGTGGACCGCGTGGGTGCCGAGATCTCCAATACCCCAGGACACCATCCACCTCTTGCATAGCACACAACCCTGACCAGTGGGGAAGTTGTGCTTTGGCCCGTTATTGAGCCAAACACTCTACAGCAATTATGCAAAAGATCAGGGCCCTAGCCCCCTCCGGTGGCCCGTGGGCTCCCTTTTACGCACTCCAAATTGCTGCCTCCCACGGTCCATTGTCTCTCAACTTGCGGGCCCTAGTGGAGGTCAAACTCAACATTTAAGAGTTCCCCTGGTTGCTCCAGGCATGCTCTACAGTCTCTCCAAAGCAGACCTCTCACAGCCCGCGTGGGTCTTCACCAGTAGCTGATTTGTTCATCTTTTGTGGATTGCGGTTGCCAAGGCCTAGTGGATCCAATCCAGACACTAACACTGCAGCGACCCTCATCCAACATGTGACAGTTGCCTTCCAGAAGCTGGCCTTCCTTGAAGCCTCCCGGAGCCCGTGGCTGCAGATACAATCTACCCTTCTTTCCACTTGAAGCACCCGACATTGAAGGGCTCTTTCCTTTGAGCTCCCTGGTCCCTGTGCCGTGACCCAGACTCTGTCCCCTCTGCTTTCAGGTTCTTCTCTACAAACTCTACAACTTCATTCTTCACGGCATCATCGACGCTTTTGGCTGGCAGCAGTTTTGTACATTTTCCCATTGAAAATCAGCCCGCGACCCGACATCGAAAATGACCTATGCACCCGGCTTCCCTGGGGCAGGTAACAGTGGTACCTTGGTACTCTCGTGGTAGTGGGCTCCTCAAAAGCTTAATTCTAAGTTTTTAACTTTGAACTCCTGCTAGAAGTGTCTTTAATCTGTTTAAATCAAACCGCGACATTCTCCATAGGATATAATAGAATCCCGATAGCAGCTATTTCCACTGCACGTGCCTCCCATGGGTCCCCTTCCTCATAACCTGGGGTGGATTCTAAAGGGGCCAGCGATCCTAAATGCCTTAGGCATTGTCTGTAGAATTGTCGTGGTTCTTATACCACTTTTCTAGTATATGGTTTGGTCCCCCCCTGGGGCCCAATGTTAACAGTGCTATTTATTGTATCTATCAATACTTGTTTGAATTGTAACTTTGCCTTAGCCTCATAAAGGGACTGTGGGATTCTGTCTAGAATAAATACATATATTTTATATATATACCTGTGTGGACTACTCTTTCATTTGGTCATTCAAGAGGTTATCTATGGTAAAACAATAAGCTTAACACGCCTTCAAGACTTAGCCTGAAGGCTGCACTCCACAGCTACCACTAGGATAGCTTTCTTTAAAGGTTGTCTTTTAAACCTATCACCATAAGAGTCGAATTGGACTGGTACAAGGTGGCCACTATAACTAGTGACCAGCATATGCCAGGCCAACCTCTCACATTGGTGTGCAGCGGTTGGATTCAAGCTTGCCATTGTTTTACCAGATAACAAATTGAATTTCTAAAGTGAAAGCCACTTGGTACCAAAGGTACATATAACATTCAAGCTTAGAATACAATAAGTTCTATTGAACTTAGGAGTTGTGTGTAGAGGGTTTAGCACACCTTGACTACAACTCAAGAAAGGGTTCAGTAGGCCACACCTAGTGTAGGTAGATACACCAGTACCACTACACTAGAAATGTCTTTAGGTTCAGGTGCCCATAAGGCTTTGGAAGGACCCCATTGGGTTCCAGTCGACAAATATGATCATCTCTCCTTTGCTGAGCTTAGGGAGATGTGCACCACTAGGCAACTTAGGACAAACAAAGTTGCCAATACTCAACGTCTCAGGGAAATCCTGCTCATAGCAGACTTTAAGCAGACTTTAGTGTCTGATGGGGTAGACAGGTTGGGTGGGCATCCCCAAGAAGAGGACACCCCTGAGGTGGACTCTGATGAGGACCAGGAAGAGGAAGAAGAACTTGACCTGGATGACCAAATACATTCACAACATGGAGGTGAAGGCCCAAGAGGCACTCTCTCCATCCCTAAAGGGAGAATGGTAGTTCCAAACAGAAGTAACATATCCCCCTCAGTGGGGTCCAACCATTCTGAGAGATCCAAAGGGACCTCTGCCTCTTCTCAGAGAAGAGAATCCTCCCAAGAGAGTAAATGCAGACTGATCCAGTTTGAGCAGGCTAAACTACAGCTCAGGAGAGAACAGTTAGCATTGGACAGGGAATCCCTGGAGCTTCAGAAAGCTTCAAGAAAGTGGAGTCTAGAGACCCCTGGTGGCAGTAACACCCCTAGAGTTAGAGCGAAAGCTCCTGACAATGGGAACCTACATAAGATTGTGCCCCCCTATCAGTCAGGGGATGATATCCACAAATGGATCACTGCACGTGAGAGGGCATGTAAAGTTCAGAGGGTCCCAGTAGAGCAGTGGGCAGCAATCTTATGGCTATCCTTTGCTGACAAAGGTAGAGACAAGCTCCTCTCTGTTAGAGAAGAGGATGCAGATGATTATTATATCTTGAGAGATGCTTTAATAGATGGGTTTGGCTTAACCACTGATCAATACAGACTTAAGTTCAGAGACACCCAAAAAGCACAGAATCAAGATTGGGTAGACTTTGTGGATTGTGCTACCAAGGCACTGGAAGGTTGGTTAAATGGCAGTAAAGTAAAAGATTATCAAGGATTGTACAATCTCATCATGAGGGAGCAGATTCTTAACAATTGTCAAAACCAACTCTTACACCAGCACCTGGTGGACTCTGATCTGACCTCTCCCCAAGAATTGGGAAAGAAGGCAGACAAATGGGTCAGAACCAGGATTAGGTCCAAGAACCAAGGTGGTGACCAGAAGAAAGATTCCACAAAGCCCAAAGAGAAAGGTGGGGATAATAAAACAGAAAAGTCCTCTGAAGGGCCCCGAAAACCCAGTTCTGGGGGTGGGTCCCAAAATCCTTCCTCTTCTAACAAGAAACCATATTGCCATGTGTGTAAGCAACCTGGCCACTGGAAAACTGACTCCAGTTGTCCAAAGAATGGCAATAAAGAAAATGTTCCTCCCATTGCAGCTCCAACACCTCCTGTTACTACTAGTAGTAATCCCCCAGGTGGTGGGAGTGCACCCAAAAACTTAGTTGGGCTTTCTTGGGGAACTCAGGTTGACTCTGGCCTAACCAGGTCCCCTACACAAGCAACTCTAGTCTGTGATGGTGGCATGGGGTTTGCCAACTTTACCATGAGTCCCAATATCTTGGGCAGATACAGACAAGAGCCCATGATCAATGGTCAGAAGGCTGTGGCCTACAAGGACACAGGGGCTAGTGTCACAATGGTGACCCAGAGACTAGTGCCCCTATGTTGGACTTGGCCCTTCTGGCCAGTTCACCCCTAGAACTTTTTGCATTAGCTTAGCCTTTTTTCCTATGTTGTACTAGTGGTTTTAGGCCTCTAGGCGCTTTCACACTGTGTCCCAGTGGAAAGCGTGGGCGCTCTGTGTATGGTTTCGTGAAACTGACCTGCCCTCCCATAGGAATGCATGGGGGATCTGAGTGACCGTGTTAAGTCCTGATGTGAGAGGAGTACAGGGTCGAGTGTGATATGTGCAAACTTGTGAGATTAAATGCTGCGCGATGATGTGTGCGGCGTTACTGTGGCTAGTGTAGAAGTGCCACTTCTAGACGCTGGCATAAAAGTGCAGTGACTGTCTGCTTGTGATTGGCTGGTGTGTCTGTCTCCAGGAGTCAGGATGTCTCTGCCCCGGTGGTGGGTGGAGAGATCTGCATGTTGATGGCAGGGAGGAGTACACCTGGGACCTGAATAGGGCTGGGCTTTCCCCACACAATGCTGGCTCCACCCCCTGTGCTGCGTCTAATGTACCTGGCCTGTCCTGTGAATAGGGAGAGGGGCTGAGCAAAACAAAGTGCTCAGGAACCAGTTGCATCTGGTTCGCCCCTTCCCTGCACCTTTGGAAACAAAGGATTTGGTGTATAAAAGAGGGGCTGTGACCCCATGAAAATGTTCTTATTCTGACTTGAATCTACTAGGGGCGTGCTGCTGCTGGGGCCCAGGGGAAGGCTTGCCTCCCTGGGCCCTGCCCAGCCCCTGGATACCTGATGGACTTCAAGGACTTTGTTTCTAGCGCCTGGTGAGCGCTTTATTGCTTCTTCTGGCTTGGATATTGACAGGAGGGGGCTTGCTGCTGGTGGGGCCCAGGAGGGACCGCCATGGGGGCTGCCTCCTTGCTGGAGGGCCCTGTGTGCTGGCCCCTGGGCCCTACATTGCCCCCTGGATGCTGCCAAAGCGTTGTCCAGCCTTCTTGCGCCCTGAGTGCACTGTGCTTTTCTCCAGGAGAGGGAGAGCCTGGGGGCTGAGCAGCGCGGCGCTGCAGCCCGGGCTGAGGGAATCCCCATCGTAGGGATTCCCCCCTTTTGATGTATTGCGGCTGCCCACCCCGCGTTTGGATTACTGATTGCCATTTATGGAGCGCGGGTGCCCACCCCGCTCCCCTGCTACTTTGAATAGTGGGTGCCTACCCCACATGGCCGCTTTTCAATTCTATTTAAATGCGGGTGCCCACCCCGCGTTCTATTATGAGGAAATCTCCGCGGAGTCCGCGGAGTCCGCGGCCCGCCTGGTTGTGGGCGGGGCCGCGGGACGGAAGCGGAAGTGCAGCCATTCCTTGTAAGAGGAAGTCCCGGAGCCTCGCAGGCTCCTCCTGAGAAGTCCCGGTCCCGAGATGGGGGACCGGGTGAAGACCGGCGCGTCAAGAGGACGGGGCTCTCATGAGGTGAGAGAGCCCCGCCAGGACCGCCACCGAAGTGGAGAAGCTGCCGATGCCTGGGTAGGGCTCCCGTGTTGGAGAGAGAGCCCCGCCCGTTGCCCGCGCCACGAGAGGAGTGCTGCTGCTCCTACCGAAGAGGAGACCCAGGGCAATGACCGGAGGAGTCGTGCCTCCGCCCCCCCAGCCGGTGAGTGGTACGAAGGAGTCCAGGTGGGGAGGGGCAGAGTAAGAGCGGCCCCGCCTGGCAGCGGGCCGCTCCAACGACGGGCATTATGGTTTACAGAGCCTACGTGGCTCCAACGCTGGGTGCCAGTTCCTCGTGTGGGGACATGTTATTTCTAGAGCCTATGTGGCTCCAACGTGGGCCATATTTGTTTAAGGGCAGCAGAGGGGGCAAGTTCTTTTTGTTGGTGCATTTGCCTGAGAGCCCGTGTGCTCCAGTGTATGGTGGGGCCTGATGGCGGCCCCAGATGAGCTCCCCCGAGGCACATTGTCGGTGCCTGGAGCAGTGTAAGGGCCATATTGTTTTGAGAGCCCCAGTGAGATGCACGTTTAGTGGCAGTGCTTGTTTTCGCTGGCCATCTTTCCCAGCTGCCCAGCAAGTAGTGGGCAGCTGCAACGTTTAGGTCTGCGCAAGAGTGCGTACCCTTGACTTTCGCTGCTTTGGCAGCGCGCCCTGACTCTTTTGGACACAGGGCATTTGAGCCCCCTTATTGAGAAGGCCAGTTGGCCAGGGGGACTGTGAGTTGTGCAGGGCGCCAGGCCCTAATGTGATTTTGGTGCTAGGAAATGTAATTCATGTAGTATGTTTTACGCACCCTGTGTTATACCTCTAAATGTGGTCTTTTCTGATTCTGAGGTTGTTCTTGCCAGTGAGATTATGTCTCCCTGTGTGATGTACGCCCCTAGTGTAGTTATACTTAGGAGGTTAGGTCTAATGCGTTAGACTTGTGAGAAATTGCATAATGTGTTTATGCCCCTGTGATGGATGCAGGATAGGTTTTATAACTGATTCTAGTGTGATGATGCTGAGGTCATTATTGCGCCAGTAGTTACTGGTTGTGCTCTACCGTTATAATTTGTGTTCCAGTTGGTATATGTTCTACATTTACAATTGGTGATTTGTGCTGATTCTGACAGTGGTCCATGTGGCCCTGTCCCGTGTAAATAGTCCCTTGTAAAATTCTGCCCAGTGCCAATTGGCACAGTGTAAATTATGTGATTATCATCTAATATGTGTATTATAATACAAAGGCTATTTTTTGATATATAACCTTGTGTGGAGTTTCTTTTGTGGTGGGCCTAGGGTGTTTTTGCTGTGTGCGCGCGCAAACGCTTTACACATTGCCTCCGGGATAAGCCTGACTGCTCATGCCAAGCTACCAAGGGGGTGAGCAGGGGTTATCTTTGGCGTGTAACTCCCCGGCCCTGACTAGAGTGGTGGTTTCTGCCTGGCTTTTGCGCAAGCCCTAGCCTACCAGAAATCCCATTTCTAACACCCTAGAACAGCTTTTACCTGGGTTTAGCTACCAGGTGACCAATATAGATGGAATTAGGACAGACCATCCCATGGCAGTGGTAAATCTCAGCTGGGGGGGGGGGGGTCACTGGCCCAAAGAGAGTGGCAGTGTCCCCAACCTTGCCTGTAGATTGTCTACTGGGGAATGATCTGGAACTATCAGCCTGGGCTGAGGTACACCACAAAGCCCATTTAAAAATGGTAGGCATCCCTGAGAGAGTGGATGAGACCCTGAGGGCCTCACCTCCACCCCAGGAGAAATTAAAGGGAGTGAAGCCTGAAACTATGGATCACTCCACCCAAACAGAGAGCATAGGGGGTGAGGAACAGTTCTCCCCCCACCAGACTAAAGGTAAGGGTTAAGTTTCTAAGGGAACTGATCCTGCTACTTGTGAAGTAACTGCCCCAGAAGTGGTCAGGCCTGTCCTGACCACGGCTCTGATGGCAGGGGATCCTTCCAAGGTGGTACCCAGTCTGGAGCAGGTATCCTGCCCCTCTCTACCCTGCCTTAACCAGCCCAGGACTGCAGAGGTCAGGGAGGTCAGTGGACCCTTAATGGGCCCCTGTCCAGAGGAACCCCCTCATCAGCAGATTAGGGACACCCAGCAGAATAGTTCTAGCCAGGTGAATATTCCTCTACAAACTGAAGGATCCCCCTTACCCCTAGGTACAGGTACCCCCCAGATGGACTTTGTTGGGCACAGGGAAACCTGGGGTATAGTTGCCACAAACATTCCAATGCCCTCCACAATTCCAACCAGAGGGACTAAACCCCCAGCGGTAGGCAGCCAGAGGTTGACCCTTAGGGCCAGATATGACACAGTCATGGACAAACAGGCTTCCAAGGTGACCAGTGTTCTGAGGAGGTTGAGACCACCCCAAATAGGGCCTCACTTCCAGACTCAGACACCTCATCAGCCCGATTCTGTACCAAAAACCAACACAGGTAATTTCCCTAGACTTTGGAGAAACTCTAAAACCCCTTGGGGCAGGATTTCCCAAGTGGACCATGAGACAGGGAGCAACCATGCTAGTGCAGGTTCTTCCTTATATGGCCACTCAGGAAATAAAGGCTTATCTGGACAAGGTTAGCCTTATGTTCTTACGTTTGGGGGGGGGGGGGGGGGGGGTTATGTAGGAAGGTGGAATCTTACTAATGGTTGCCCCCAACTTTTTGCCTGGTATTTGAGTGGTTTTTGACTAGTCTGGCTGGGATCCTGCTATCCAGGACCCCAGCGTATCTGCTTTCTCCTTAAAACTGATGTGAGTACCCTAGGTACAAACCAATTGGATACTGAGGATAACCTGGCAGTCCCTTGTAGATGGTACCCTAGGTACCCAGGGCATGGGTCCCTCAGTAGGCCTACCAGGGGTGCAGCACTTATTGTGCCACCCTGGGACAGCCATACAAACTGACACCACCAGACCATTACTGTAGTCTGGGTAAGGTGGTGCTAGCACCCCTTACTGGGATATAGGTACGCTATATCCCACCCCATTACAACACATATACTCTCATAGGTCACCCCTATGGCAGGCCTTGGTAATCCTACAAGGCAGGGTGCTGAGGTATGTGTGAGGGGTACCCCTACCTGAGTAGGGCCCCTCTGCAACCTTCATAAAATCATTGCTGGGTTGTTTGTAGTGTAGCCATACCATATACTCTTAACCGCATTATAAGAATATCGCGATAGCGTGATAACTTGAGAATGGCTACACAGAACCATTTCGTGTTTGGTGTCAAACATGTAGGAATCATACCCCCAGTCCAGCCATGGGCATGAGGGCATGATTCCCCCCTGCTAGAGGGGCGATATGGGAAAAGCGGCAGAATTTAGACACCAATTTAAAAGTGCACACGTAGTACAAAATGGATGCTACCAGCCACCCACACGACTCTGGCTGCCTGTTGCTGGGGAAAATCCCAGCCTCGGCAGCTGGACAATAGGGCTCCTGTGACAGGGAGGTGCCAGCACCTCCCCAGACAGGATATGTAGATTGGAACTGGGTGGGTGCACCTTAGGATGCCTTTCAGAGTTGCACGTAGGCAGCTACAGCACCTACATTCTGCATACACCGCCTGGAACCAGTTCAGGGGCATCCTGCCCCTCGCCCAGGTGGGAAACACACAAAGGGGAGAGGGTGTAGCCACCCTTTCCCGCCTCACCTCTCAGAGGCCAGTGAGTGTGCACAGCAAACCTGAGCACAGTGGACCGCGTAGGTGCCGAGATCTCCAATACACCAGGACACCGGCCACCTCTTGCATAGCACACGACCCTGACCACTGGGGAAGTTGTGCTTTGGCTCGTTATCGAGTCAACCACTCTACAGCAATTGTGCCAAAGATCAGCGCCCTAGCCCCCTCCGGTGGCCCGTGGACTCCCTTTTAGGCACTCCAAATTGCCGCCTCCCGCGGTCCCTTGTCTCTCGACTTGCGGGCCCTAGCGGAGGTCAATCTCGACATTTAAGAGTTTCCCTGGTTGCTCCAGGCCTGCTCTACAGTCTCTCCAAAGGAGACCTCTCACAGACCGCGTGGGTCTGCACCATTAGCTGATTTGTTCATCTTGCGTGGGTTGTTGTTGCCAAGGCTTAGTGGATCCAATCCGGACACTAACACCACAGCGACCCTCATCAGACGTGTGACAGTTGCCCTCCAGAAGCTGGCCTTCCTTGAAGCCTCCCGGAGCCCGTAGCTGCAGATCCAAGCTACCCTTCTTTCCACTTGAAGCACCCAACATTGAAGGGCTCTTTCCTTTGAGCTCCCTGGTCACTGTGCCGTGACCCAGACTCTGTCCCCTCTGCTTTCAGGTTCTTCTCTACAAACTCTACAACTTCATTCTTCACGGCATCATCAACGCTTTTGGCTAGCAGCAGTTTTGTACATTTTCCCATCGAAAATCAGCCCGCGACCCGACATCGAAAACGACCTATGCCCCTGGCTTCCCTGGGGCCAGTAACAGTGATACTTCAGTACTCTCGTGGTAGTGGGCTCCTCAAAAGCTTAACTCTAAGTTTTTAACTTTGAACTCCTGCTAGAAGTGTCTTTAATCTGTTTAAATCAAACCGCGACATTCTCCATAGGATATAATAGAGATCCCGATAGCAGCTATTTCCACTGCACGCGCCTCCCGTGGGTCCCCTTCCTCATAACCTGGGGTGGATTCTAAAGGGGCCAGCGATCCTAAATGCCCTAGGCATTGTCTGTAGAATTGTCGTGGTTCTTATACCACTTTTTTAGTATATGGTTTGGTCCCCCCTGGGGCCCAATGTTAACAGTGCTATTTATTGTATCTATCAATGCTTGTTTGAATTGTAACTTTGCCTTAGCCTCATAAAGAGACTGTGGGATTCTGTCTAGAATAAATACATATATTTTATATATACCTGTGTGGACTACTCTTTCATTTGGTCATTCAAGAGGTTATCTATGGTAAAACAATAAGCTTAACACTCCTTCAAGACTTAGCCTGAAGGCTGCTCTCCACAGCTACCACTAGGATAGCTTTCTTTAAAGGTTGTCTTTTAAACCTATCACCATAAGAGTCGAATTGGACTGGTACAAGGTGGCCACTATAACTAGTGACCAGCATATGCCAGGCCAACCTCTCACATGGTATTTTTATTAATTATTTGATCTATATGTAACTTCATGTACTGCTGAAATACTACACTATAAATGCCTAGTGTTTAATGACTGTCCCCTTTTGACAACAATAAAAATAATTATTTTTTTAAAGTACTCGCGACTGGAGGTCTTTACTCTTTAGCTGGAGTGCAAGGCCCTCTTGTGGTTGCTTTTATGATTGTATTTTTTTAGCTGAAACATTTTAAAAGAAAGATGCAGAAGCTCTAAATCTTTCATTTAACATTTTTCAGAAAATGTCATGTTAAAACTATGTTAAAAGAAAGAATCACAGACCTTTTTATGAAAACTTTGTTTTAACATTTGTATCATAATCACTAGCATTAAAAATTGCATTGTGTGAATTACTGAATATACGTTAGATTAAAAATATTGGTGATTTTTGGAGAAAGATGATATATCTGCTTTACATATATTGATATGCTCACCCCTTGTGAAAGTCGATCGGCTCACTTTCTATATTTTGGTACTTTGACTTGTAAGGAATTGGGCTTTTGGTTGACTTGGGTATGAGCCCTGGTCAAGCAACAGCTACAATCCGTTGCAGTGTGAACCACAAGCAGTCACTAAATTAACCTGCGCTTGCTCCTGGGTAGCTTGGCACAAAAATCAGTCATGCTTAACTTATGTGTAAAGCAGTTATGCAGCACACAAACAGTAATGAATTGTAAACACAAGACAAGAAAAATCCCGAAGCAATTAAATAAAATAGAGTACATTTTAGTAAATTATTGGCACCAAAATGACAAACGTTCAATCCGTAGAAACAGAGTTATGATTTTTTAAAGTTTTAAGTGAAATATAGCACGTAAAAGATCAAAGCACTAACCGTGGACCGAGACCGGGTCAAAGTCAAAACATAAGGTTGACCGCAGTGCACGATTCGGATACAAGAAGTGGATTTGGCCCAGTCACAGCTTGCCTTTGGACATAGAAAAAGGTCTGAGAAGGTAAAGTACAGCGGGGCAAGGCTGCAGAAGTTGTCCAAGGAGGCAGTGCCATTGTCAGATGGCCTTGGGTTGAAGCTAGGGTGAAAATGTCTACATTCAGACTTAGTCACTGAAACGTATGTTGAAAAACTCCAGTGGGGCAAGGCAGAAGGCTGTAGAGAGTTCCAGGAGGTCGGATACCCCTTTCGCTAAAGAACATGGCGGAAGAAGCCGCAACGTCAATCTGACCGGCAATGAACCTCGGGTGGATATCCAAGCAGGTTGGTCCCTGTCCCCTCCTGATTCTAAATACAATTTTTGGCCACATTTTTTCCAAGCCCTCAGTTTTAGAGAATGGCCATGTAGGAAACTTTAGCACCAATACCAAGGGTCCAGGACTAGTAGGACACCACTTCGGGGTTCAGGACTCACTCAGGCTGGTCCAGGTGCGGGTTCAAGATCAAAGGAGCCTGTTATGTCCCTGTGGCTCTGAACAGGAGGCCATCAAACCAGCCCATACAGACACTTCTGGTAGTCCTAGGTGCAGGTGTAGATTCAGAGCTCAACAGCAGGACTGGCCTCCGAGGGTTCAAGGCAAGCTCTAGGCAGCAAAGCAGTCCTTCCAGGTACAGAAACAGTCTGACAGAATGCACAGCAGTTCGCAGCAGCAGGCAGTCCTCTGAGAGTCCTTCCACAGGTCCCATATTGAACTAAAGAGTGGGTCTGAATGTCCTATTTTTTACACTGGTGCCCTTCTTCTGGAAGGCGGGAGATGTCTTCTCTGAAGTGCTTGGAATTTCCTGATTCCAATGCCTGGGCTCCAAACTGGATGCGGTGACAATACAGTGTTGTTAGGCCTTTTGTGTGAAGGTTGAGCATAAGCTATTCAGGTGTAAGTGGGGCTGTGCTCAGCTCCACCCTGCAACCCTACCAATGGATGGCCCATTCAGGCACACCTAACCCCTCTATTGTGTGACTGGCTGGGATAAATTCACAAAGTCTAACTGTCAGCTACACCCAGTCATGTAACCAAAGACAGGCTGCAGGCATGAAGTTTAAGGGCAGAAAATAACTTTCTAAATGTGCTAAAAGAACAGATGATGGGCAGAATGTTGAATTAATCAAACATTCACCCCAGTCACAGATTTTGGTTAAATCCATTGTTTTTTTGAACACCACAGCATTCCAGTTTAGACCCAGCCATATGCAAATTAGTCTTGACCCTGTTCCAAATGGGAACAGTCCAGCCCGAACTGCCAGGCCTGGTCTTCCCTGGTCCAGAAACAAGAATCCTGGGACCGGTTTCGGGGTACCCCTCATCAGCCAAGCTAGCTTGAATCTCGTGGCGTAGCGAGCATGGGACCCATGTCTGGGCATACCCTTCCCACTTAGAGAAACAAATGCAAAAAGAAGAGATGATGGACGGAATGCTGAATTAATAAAACATTCACCCCCAGTCACAGATCTGGCTTAAATCCCTAGTGTTTGTGCACGCCACGCCATTCCAGTTTACACCCAGCCATATGCAAATCAGTCTTGACCCTGTTTCACATGGGAACAGTCTAGCTTCAACTGACAGGCGAGGTCTTCCCTGGACCAGAAACAAGTATCCTGGGAGCGGTTTCGGGGTACCCTCATCAGCCATGCTAGCTTGAATGTGGAGGAGTTTTCTAAAACTGGCATTTTCAAATTTGTAATGAAAAATCTGATTTTACCATTAAGGAGGGTTTATTATTACAATTCCATTAGTGCTAAACATGACATATCAATATCCTCTCAATTAGGAATTATAGCCTATAAAATGTAATAAGGAGTCCCTAATGTTATCCAGTGTGAGGGGTAGGCCTCAGAGTAGTGAATAAAGAATTAGGGAGCTTTTCACCATGAGGACATGTAAAACTCAAAAGTACATCTTCAACCTTTTAGTTACAAAGCATCATGTCCTATGGGCTACCTAGGGCCTACCTTAGGGGTCACTTATATGCTATAAAGGGGAAGTTTAAGGCTTGGCAAGGGGTTTTAAATGCCAAGTCAACATGGCAGTGTGACATTTCACTCAGGCTGCAATGGCAGGACTGGCACAAGTTTTAAAGTGCTACTTAGGTGGTTGCATAATAGGTGCTGCATGCCCACTGGTAACATTTAAATTACAGGCCTTGGGTATATAGTATACCAATCTACAAGGGACATATAAATAAATAAAATATGACATTTAGGTATATGGCATTCAAAACGTATTTAGAGTAGTGAGATTAAGCACTTTAGCAGTGATAACATGTACAGTGTCCTAAGGCCAACAAAAGCAAAATGCAGCAGAAATTGGAGGTAATTGGCAAAACGTTTGGGGGAAGACCAATTTAAGACTGACAGGTCTAATATGACTCGTTGACAAAGTTAGTAAATCTGTCTAAGTGTGACCAGAACTTACCTGACCAACTGCACACTGCACAAATCAGCAGGCTGTGCATGGCACGGGGTTGCTTTCCTGTGTCCAACTCCACACCACGCATGGGCAACGGTTGACTGTCTGCAGGAATTTGTACACAGGGCCGGGCCACAGGCCATTTGCAACATGTGGTTGCTTGCCAGAGAGGGGTTTGACACAGGACCTGGCCATGGACGCGCATGCCTGGGGGTTGGCTTTGTGCATGGTAATAAAATACTACTTTACGTTAAAAGAAAAACTAGAAATTCACAAAAAAAAGGTTACATTGATGTTTTAATTAGGAATTGTGATTATATCTTACTTTATGTTAAAAAAACCTTTGACAATCACTGAATAAAACTAAGTTTAAAGTAGTGTTAGAGATAGGTGATAATTATATTGATAACGTAACATTTTAAACTTTAAAAAACCACTTAAATTCACTAGTTATCATGCCACCACCATGCACTGCTAATTACTAAGGATGGGGGAATATTCCGTTCAACCCGCGGAATTGGCGGTATTTTGGCGACTCCTCATTAGTCTTGTAACATGGAGCTACGGACAAATTCTGACAATCATCGCGTGGCGGAATTTTTTCTTGTGTTCGGCTCTAGAACGGTAAGTTGGTGAGCTTGGGTGAGCGTTGGCATCCCTTAGCACAATTTCTGTCCACTCGAAAGATAGCCTGTAAGATGTTTCTAAGGCTGCTAGTCACGACGGTTCAGTCAGAAGTCTGCTGCTCGAATAGAAAATCTGCTCGAGCAGCAGCAAAATCAGCTTGAGTACTTGAAGGTCTTGTGTTAAAACAAATATGTAATGTAGCACCACCTTTTTTAAGTAGAAGAAAAAGGTACATATAATTGAGATATTAAAATTAACTCACCTGGTTAGTACACGTAGGGAAAGATTGTACAACCCCTTTCCCCCCGCCCTCTCCTCCTGTAAATCTCGCTTTGGGATGGTGTACAACTGATAGGCATATCTCACGGTTCATTCATCCATTCATTGAATACACTTTCTGCAAAAGCTGGGAAAATAATAATTAAAATCATCTGTTACTATGAATAGAACGTCAAGGAGCAATTCCCTCATGGATTTTATTAACCTAAGCAGTTCCATCAAAGTGCGATTTTTAGTTCTTTAAATGCCAAAATTGGTCTAGCAAGACCTATTCTAAACACTACATACACCCCACAACACACTGAACACCCCATAACACACATCTCACTATACACAACACACACCCAACAATATAGACATACGTATTTAAAGGAGCTTTTGGTTACCCTCTTCAGCCATTTATTGGTTTGGGTGAGACCCCTTCAAATATTGCCTGCTTGATCTGCCCATCACAATTTAATCAGTGCCTGCCATATTGAAGATGAACAAAGAACCAAGTAGTCCCTTCTCTGTCGCAGACATCGGAAAGGAGCCTTTGTCCCTGTTGGCAATCTCTTGGCCCCCAAACCAACCCTCCATCCCTGATCTTGCCTTTACTGTCAGCTTCAAACCAATTTTCACCACAGTGCTAGTTTAAACATTAAACACCTGATGAACTTTCTAATTTGACTGCTGTCGCCTACCCTGGAGCAGCTACTGGCTTTATTACTTCCAGGCAAGGCAACACAAATGTCTGAAAGCCATACTAGAATGGTCATTTCACAGTGCAGTCACCTCACCCATCTGCTGATCATAGCACAGGAAGCCTGAAACTTTAACTTGTGAAGCATGACACTTCTAGAACAATACAAAAGCAATAATAAAAATTAAAGCAACCTGCCTGTTTATGAATAATCATGTGCTTCAGTAAGAGTGACACAGAGAATGTCTTAGTGTGTGTATGCAGCACAGGTAGTCCACCTTCTTAAGAGCAACCATTTGAGGTTGATTTGCTGTATGTATGGCAGAAGCTAGGGAATGATTAGATCCATGTGGGGTCATGAATGGTTATATGGATAAGACAAAGGATGCAAATCTTAAGAGTGTTTTAATACGTGGAAAATAATGCTTGATTCAGATGTGCTTAAGTGAGCACAACTACTCTGCAGTTGGCATGACTAAAACTCCGCTAACTTGCATTTACAGGCATTCATATTTGCAGAGCAAAATGTATGTTTATTTTATGTCAACAAGCTTTTCCTCATTTATGTGTTTCTCTTTGTATGTTTTTTCTATTTCAGAAAATAAGCAAAATAAAGGCGTCAGCCACTGTCTTATGCATTTGGCAAAACATAACTATTAATTTGTGTTCCTCTTGAGGATGCCACGTCCAGGATGTTCCTGTCTTTGTGACTTTCTAGGTTCTTTATTCGAGCCCTTTCTATGAGTTATTAATTGCTTCAACTAGTTATTGTATTGTTGTGTTACATAAATGTCATGTAATTTTCTTCATTTGAGATATACACCTCATTCATTAACATGCAGCAAAGTAGGTGGTCCTAGATGTATTTTATGTGATGTGTGTTGTGTATTTGAATAGTGATTTGTATCCTTAATATGCATTTTTTTTATCCAGCTCTATTTCATTACTCATCACTGATTGTGTGATTGGTTTCTTTGACTAAAACCCTATAAAGGATGCTGTTTTTGTGAAATGTCAGGTTTCTAGCTTTCTTTGGAGGCAAACTCTATGTTGGTCCTCTTGCTGACCTATACTTAGTTATGGTTGTTTGCTTTCTTTACAGTTTGACCTTATGTTGGTTGTCTTGATTATTTGATTTTGACTTATTATGATTGTTGATTCTATAATAAACTAACTAAGGACTTTACACCTTCTGTAAAGATCTTAATTTTGAGTAGACGTTATGGCTTTGACTTTGAATCTTGTCTCATGAAGGTTTTGTTTGATGGCATTGGACTACGTCTAATGAAGACATAGACAGTCCAGATCCTGTGTGCCAACCCTTTTAAGCTGATACATTCCAAGATGAGGAATTTCTTGTTAATAATCCTTCTCTTCATCTCTTGCATGCACATCAGTACATGGACCAATAAAAACAAATTCCACCTTGTTGGAAGGGGGGGTCCTTATCGCTTCCGCCGGCACCAAATGCTGGAGGTGGGAGTCCCAGACCCCTCGCTTCAACGTTAGGCTAAGTAAGGACACCTTCTGAGATAGCCTTGCTCACCCCCTTAGTAGCTTGGCACGAATAGCCAGGCTTATCTCCAGGGCACGAGTGTACAGTATGTGCAACCATACTGTACACTCGTGCCCTGGAGATATCACCACAAATAGACTCCACACGAGTTTTGATAAAATGAGTATAATCTTTATATAAGAAATTATACGATACGACCACATGATACAAAATCAACATTTAAGAATGGGCAGAATTCTTTCCAGTGGGTTGGTAGGTTCTAATCCCAACTACCGCTTCTAACCAACAGTTCACTTCTAACCATTTCCCAAAAGAATCACACACATTGCAAAAGGAAACAAATACTGCAATGTGTAATCATATTCTCTTGTACTGTGCAACAGAGAAACAATGCCATACGTAGTGCCACAGTCATGTACTTTGCAGTTGAAGGAATAATGCAATGCATATCACCACCAGCATGCCCTATACCATGAAGAAACAAAGCAATGCGTCACTCTACAATCCTGTATGGTGCAATGAAGAAATAATACACTGCGTCACATTATAATCAGATACTGTACGCTGAAGAAATAATGCAATACGCCACGTTACACTCAGGTAATCTGCAAGGGAAAATAACGCAGTGCGTAGCACACCAAGCATGTAGTTCATCAGGCACAAATGAGGTCAGGCGTCATACGACAGTTCAATAGTTCATTAGCAGCAATAATGCAAAGTGTAATACAACAGTTTTAGATGCTCCATTAACAGTGCCCCCGTTATGGATCAAATGATGACACAAAAGTACTGCTTCCCACTCCGGCCCCAGTACTGCCCCTCCTTGGGTCAGCACGGGCCGAGATCTGAGCCGAAGCAATGGCTCGCGCAGCTGACAGAAGCGAGAGTCTGAGAGAGTGTCCCTCCGGGCCTGCACCCCACCCCATGTGGTGATCCACGTTACCTGGGGGGGCACGACCCCACTCTCCTCTCCAATGTCAGCGACTTGGGCTTTGATCCAGAACTCCATCACGGGGTCGACGGGCTCAGCCCGGCGGCTCAGCTCCTCCGGGACTGCCAGTCTGGGCGCTGCTGGTTTACTCCGAGGGCCCAATGTCTTGACCCTCCTTCCGGCAGACTCAGTCAACACCAAGATCCGCCCTCAGCACTGTGGAGACTTTACTTCAAATTTGGTGCACACCCTACCCAGGCACTCTTCACCAGCGCCTCGGGCCGCACCTCGACACGCACACCTTGCATCCGAGACTCGCCTCTTCTCTGGTGCTCATGACGACCTGGTGCTCTTCACCAACGCCTCTCTTGCACCTCGACACGCACCCTGCGTGTCTGAGTCTCTCCTCTTCTCCCGGTGCACACGATGTCCAGTTGCTCTTCACCAATGCCCTGGCTGCACCACGACACGCACTCTGCGCGTCTGAGACTCACTTCTTCTTTCAGAGCACACGATGTCCAGGCGCTCTTCACCAATGCCCTGACTGAACCATGACACACACTCGGCGCGTCCGAGACTTACTTCTTCTTTTGGTGCACACAATGCCCAGGCGCTCTTCACTAACGCCCTGGCTGCACCACGACACGCACTCTGCACGTCCGAGTCTCACTTCGTCTCCCCATGCACACCACAACCAGGGGCTCCTCACCAACACCCTGGCCTGCACCACAACACACACCCAGCACCTCCGAGACTCAACTTACTCCTGGGTGCCCACAATCACAAGGCACAACCTCTGAGGGTCTCAAGCTGCAAAAGCACGTGCACACCGCGTTGCTTGGGACTTCTCCGGAAACTTTTATGATCCTGTATTGCCGAACAGGGAACAAGCTCACCTCGGGCCCTTGGGGTTACAAGACACAGCACAAAGCACAGTATTCTTCAAGCAGGGGGACCCAGCCTCTCCAAGCACAGACCCAACAGCCTCTCGCTTAGTTAGAACAGCAAACTGCAGACCAGCCCCAGATCACGAAACAAGGATTGGTATTTCCACAGCAGTCTCTTCAGTTGCTCCTTCTTTAGCAGAGGTTCCTCTTGACCACAGAATGGGTCCAAGCCTTTTCAGTTTCAATCCATATCTGTTTCATTCCAACGTTCAGGGGCTTCAGCTCTCATAGTTGTACCCCTTAATGTCTTTGATGTTTGTTTGTGCTCAGGGGGCCCTGACCCCTCCCTTAATCAGTTCTGGGTCTCTCTCTCCCAGCGTCACCTCTCTCCCTTTGATACTGAGGGTCTGGATCCTTAATCACACAGAAGGAGATCGGTCAATTAGTTTATAGCACCAGCCCAGGTCTTTTCACCTCCCAGGCTTCTCCTCCCCCTACTCTCCAGAAGCAGGGCAGCCTGTTGCCATCTCAACCCCTCCCTGGGTCAAGATTTCTCCCAGCTCCTCTCACCTTTCAGTTCCAGACAGACAATCCACATTTCAGCAGAGACACACAGAAATGCCTAGAGCACAAAACTCAGCCGCTTTCTAAAAGAGTGGTTTCTGAACATACAGTGACAAAACCACCTTCGCAGAAAGATATGTTATGATACTGTGAGTTCATACATACTAAACTTCACCTCTCCATTATAAACTGACAGAAAACTAGGCCAACAAACACAACACCCTGCCTCCCCCATTCTGTCCTATGGGCAGGAAGGCCTTTCAGCAGTGAAAAATGAAATGGAGTGTTTTTCACTGTCAGAACATAGCACACACCTTAGTATATGTTCTGCCTTTTACTTACACTGCACCGTGCCCAGGGGCTACCTGGGACCTACCACAGGGGTGCCCAATGTGTATGTAAAACAGAAAGTCAGGCCTGACAAGTGGTTGCACTTGTCAGGACAACATGCTAACTTAGCACTCGGCGTGCAGGCCCTACACTGCAGGCCTGAGTTCCCTTCTCCGCGCACCTTTGCATTACTAGCCCTGGCACACACAGTGCACATCACTAGAGATTTTACTAGTAAGACAAACATACCAATCATGGCCAACCAATTACCATTACATTTTACATAGGGAACACTGGTACTTTGACACTGATCAGCAGTGGCAAAGTACCCCAAGCATCTAAATTGCAAAAGGAGGCAGAGGAAAAAAAATCAGGGGTAATCACACCAAGATATGCTGGGTCTAACACACCTCATCTGTAAAAAATCAGTGCTTAAATTGGGAAAAACTATTGTGGGTCATTTGTGTCTCATTGCATGTTTTCTTTCTTGCAAGAACACTCTTTGAGTTATTGAAACGTTTCACTTCTGCCATAAATTACAATCTGGAACCGGCGGCGGTGATCTTGTACTTGCCCATATGAAAACACCTGTAAAACTGAAACCCAAATATAACTCATTCACACTGTTAGAGGGAAAGTCTGTTGAACAAACACCAAGAAAACAAGTTGACAAAGCAATATGGTTCTTTTTTTAATTTATTTTTATATAAATTGTATACAGGTTCCGAAGAGAATGGAATCAGATGTACAAAGTGCAGATCCAAAACAGCAGTTTATATACTTTCAAACCGCAAAAGAAAAAGATTACAAGTTGAATACTTACGTCAGAAACGTACAAGATAAAATCAGCAGATACACCAAATTCTCAGAAACAAAAGGACATATATGTGGCGGCCACATTGCCCTCGCCTCGCATGATTAGCAGAAACCCCATCTGTAGGTTCTCTGTTCTCGAAACTTTAATAATATTAACAACATTAAAGATATATTTGTCTTTCTGCACAGTGAGTGATTATATCTTGCTCGATGTGGATTAGCCACACTTATCTGACATTTTGTATGTGGTTTCTTCAAGCAAGCCTAGCTGTTAAGTTTGAAGTATAGTTTTCAGTAAAAGAGGGCATGTACGTCACCATGTTCCTAGGTAGAATGTGCACTGGGGTTGGTCCATCCTGTGTACGTACTTTATCTTTGGGTGCACAATTACAAAAGAACCACGCCCTAGTGTGATTGGCACACTTCAGCCTGTCTTTCTAGTAGATGGAGATTGTGGTGACCTATGTCTGTAACCTCTGTGCTAATTACTGATGGTTTCCTGAGTCTGGAGAAAGATGTGATCTATGTTTGGTGCAGTAGCTCAACTTATTAACCGCAATATGTTCCTTGACCTTTAGCGTACAATATGACCTATTTATTTCTGCAATACTGTTTGGGGCAGATTTACAAGCCCCTTGCGCCACTTTTGCATCACTTTTAACATGGGAAAAGTGACGCAAAACTGGTGCATGGGGCTTGTAAATCTGCCCCTTTGTTTTTGTAGGGGCCTAAAACTAACGTGAAAGCTTTGTATGGAGGTCTCAGGCCTCAGATCTGTGCGGGTCGTAGTATAATGTATCCCATTTTTCCCTGCATCAACACTCACCAGAAATACACATGCCTGCTCACCATCTCTTACCTTGTGCACAGTACATGCCAGAAAGTACACAGTGCTACACACTCGAGAATTGAAGGTGGAGACAGTGAACAGAGTCCTCCAGAATTTAAAGGCATCCTGTATTTAAAGAAATGTGCTCCCCTCTAAAAACATATACACAGCAGGTGAATAGTAGACAGCTCCTCTTTTTGCTGTTTTTTTAAATCTAAAGTGTGACTCTCACTTTTTTTAAGTCTTTGTGAAAGGAGTTTAAAAATGCTGAAACTTGCAGTAGCTCTATGTGAGCTAAGTTAACGTACTCAACATATAGCTAGGCCAGGGGAGTACCTTTCAAAATCAGACCTTTGGCCCATGTCATGTCATACTTGATATGGTGAACAGTGGCTGGTGATTAGGGTTACCCTACTCTCAAATCCCTCACACTAGTTAAGTCTTCATTTTCACAGAGTAGCAGTCTAAGATTTAGAAGCGGCCCATCATTATACGTGCTGGGGCTCCGCTATCCTTTCTGAAAGCATGTAGAGTGTCTATCAGGCTTAGCAACGGTCAATTTGATGAATACTCATCATGTCAAGGTCAGTGTAGTGTTCGGTTTACACCGATAAAGCAACAAACGAAGGGCTTCACCACGATCTTGGCGGACAGGGTTACTCCTCACAAAAGTGACGATATCCAGTCCGACAAAGTGCAAGTTCCATAGGATATGGTAGAATTGTATTTTGGTGGACGGGATATCCATCACATTTGTGATGGAGTAATCCTGTCTGCCAAGATCGAAATCAGGCCCTCAGTCAATTTGAAGAAACAGCTTTAATTGAATCTAAAGAGAGCCCTTGTTGTTCATGTACATCCAGCAGCGACTCCCATCTCTCTACTAACTGTCTCTGTTCGAATTCCCATGAGCCTCAAAGCAAACTTGCATCAGAACTTTGGCACAAGACCATTCGCATTAAAAGGTAAGCGTACAGAGCTACATACACATTACATACAACAGGAATCCTGCTACTTTGCATGCATTAAAGCATTGGTACTGGCAGCCTGAGCCAAGGTATGCCAAGATGAAGGTCTCACAGCCTTGATGCAGTGACCTCAGCATCCTGGCAAAGCCCTATCAGGTCCTTCTCCTCATTACAAGATGGACCATCACAGATAGTCAGCTCAGGGTGTTGAAGTGTCCAGAGCTGATTGTCTATCAGTGACGCCTCACACAACCCACTCCCAACTGGTCCTAGAGCAGGGTGAGAATACCAAGACTCACAGATCTCAACCCACTGTGTGATGAGTTAGAGAAGGTCCACTTCTCATTGTGTGATTTATAGCAGGAGTAGGCAAAGAGAGGGGGTGTCAGGAGGATCTTCTTTTTTATTTCTTCCCGCCTGTGCCATCAGGCTTCTTCCTCCCACCATCTGTGCCTTCTCTGCAGCGACCCAGTAATTTATTTATTGAATGTTCGGGTGCGTGTATGTTTGTATGAATGTACGTGTATTTGTGTGTGTATGTTGTGAATGGGTGAGTGCAAGTGTGTGCTTGTATGTGCTTATGAATTGATGGGTGTGAGTATGTGTGTCCATGCATGTGCTTGTAGATGGATGGGTGAGAGTATGCATGTGCGTGTCTGCTTGTGAATAGATGAGTGTGAGTATGTGCATGCGTGTGTGCTTTTGAATGGATGGGTGTTAGTGAGCGTGCCTGTGGATGGGTAGAAGTGAGTGTACACATGTCTGACCTCCACACTACTCCTCTAAATTTCCATCCAAGACTTCTCAGACTACCAGCAACATTCACACCAGCAGTCACACAGTGCCTCAAGTACTCTCCTGTCAGACTCAAGGCACCTCTAATATTGACCTGACTAAAGCATATACTTGCAGCTAACGCCAGAGAAAATGTAGATCCACAGCGCTACGGTACATGGTAGAAAAATGCACAGTTTCTTATTTGATAAGAGGCGCTCGCTGATGACCTCATCAGCTTTGTTTGCGCTAGAACTACTCTGTTCGCGCAATGCTAAAGTGCTGTGCCAGAGTAAAGGCAAACGAGTCGTGCCTTGCAAGAGAACTGTATTCGAGACACACCCATTGTTACAAATGTCTACTCTTAACAACTACCTAAGAGTAAGCCATATCAATGTGTGATTATGTGGAAGGTACATGTGCTACGCGTGGAAATATCTCACTGTATTCTGCTTGCCAGTGGTTGCGTCTGGTTTTCAAATGATGCTAGCTTCCAAGCTAAGCCAGTCAGTGGCGGTTCCTCCGCTAGGGTGGAGGAGCGCCGCCCCACTGCTTTGAGCAGTGAAAAGGAAAGGCAATGTAAAATGATAATAACTTTTAGTTATTATCCTTTTATGTTTCCTTCCTTTGCAGGCGGGTGCACAGGGCTGCTCTGCTCACGGACCAGGGGCAGAGTGGTTTGCCCACTCAAGTTTGCACATTCGCTGTTCTCCATGCAGGCTCCATTACAGCCTGCACTTCCCATTCCCTGGTTGAGCATCCAACAGGACGCTCAAAACCAACTACCCACGACTCATGCCGGCCGCGACTGAAGCCAGGCCACACTACTTTCTTTAATTTGTACTTCCAATGACGTTTTCACAGTTCTCACTGTTTAGTGCCAACTTTGACCTATTTATTAGCTGTTTCTCTCTATGTGCTACAATGTTGTTTCGGCCCTGCTCTCGCGCCAACTCGCTGTGCAGAAATAGGTGCTTGACACCGCCAATTGCATTGCTCGGCATGGCGTAGCCCCCCTTTGGGTCGCACGGTAGCCCACTGTGGCATTCAATAAATGCGGGCCAGAGTGTGTAAAGGTAATACCTGCGTACTGTCACATTGTCTCTCATCGGCTCTGTCCCTTGCTTCTGCCACGCTCACCAGCTATTTCGGGGGTAACCAGAGTATATTTCTTCCCGCTTCCACCACACGTCACACCGACTGACTCCATTTTACTGATGATACAAGATCCCGTTGAAGAGAGTCAGTTTCTCCCCATGTCATTGAGATTTCTCCAGGGAATAGACTCGGGCTTTTTACCCCAAAAAGTAGCAGAAATGCAGTACAAGGGAAATAGTTTAGCGAAACAGTGGCGTGGGGCAATTAGCCCACCTATGAAAATGTACTTTCATTAATTGTGGTATATGAAAAAATTATCGCCATTTAAAAAAAAAAATGCTTTTACTTTTCTACAAAATGAAGCACACCAGAGCGAAAGAAAATCAAACAAGAGTTGTTTGTCGCTGTCACAACGAATCAAATGCAATGACAATGCCGCTGGCCACGTCCCACGCAGGGGGACATTAGCAGGTCAGCCTTCTAGTGGCCACCCGTCGGAGACTCCCCCCCTGGTTCCACCTCTCTCAGGACAGGATGCCGCGCCTCGGGAGGGGAGGCCCCAATCATTGGCCCTGCCGGGGTAGGCGGGTCACTGGGCTGGGCGGGCCTAGGCCTATTTATGCCTCCCGCCTCTGCAGATCGCCCTCTGCTTCCTGTTTCCCTCCTGGCCGCGCAAGTTATTGGGAACATTCTGAATGAGACGTATTGGTGTAGATACATGTTATTTGCTGATACAGTAAACTGGCTACTGTTACTCCCACTTTCATCGAACATAACGGCTTGCCAAAACAGCATGGTTTTCAGAGTCTGATGTAAGATATATAGGCTTTGGTGTCCAAACATCATGTTCACATTGGTCCCTGTGATGTATTTCTTATTGCAGCCCACACGCTGGTGGAACTACAATCCATGCAAGCAACCTATGGGGCAGTTTTGCACGCTTGAGTTGAGTTAATGGCTCTCTTAACTTGACGGATGTTTCATTCCGAAAGCCCTGCTGAACCAGAGGCCACCATCACTATTCACACTATTGTCCCCAAGCTTTCCTTCGATTCCTGGCTTCATGTTGAAAATGCATGGCTTTTTATTTCAAATGTACTCTTTTGCGGCCCACTCGCCATTTTACTAAGGAAGTAGGCCCAGGCTGATTGTGATTAAGTTAGTTACATGTGGTCAAAGATTGGTAAAAGGTTTGGATTTGGAATACCGATGTTATTATTGTGAGTTCCACGCTTGAGTCAAGAGGTGCTGCTGTCTTTCATCTTTGCCTTGCTATTCAAAAACAGCTGTTGTAATGTTTTCTTTCAAATCACAGTCATAGTGGCAGCTTAGTCTATACAGGAAAGTCAGCAGCTTAAGCTGTATTGAGACAAGTTGAGGGCCTGGGGGTTGTGGGTCATACAGAACATCTTGAAGGTATGTATTATTGTGAGTTCCACGCTTAAGTCAAGAGGCTGCTGCCTTTCATCTTTAGCATTGCTATTTGGAAACAGCTTGTAATGTTTTCTTCAACTCACAGTCATAGTGGCAGCTTAGTCTAGGCAGGAAAGTCATCACCCTGAGCTGTTTGAGACAAGCGGAAGGCCTGGGTTTGTGTGTCATACATAACATCGTTAAGATTATTCTCCCTGTTCCACAGGGAGGCAAGGTACAGCCCAGAGTGACATGGTCTACCAAGACCTAGCCTGGCTCGCCTCCTCTGCGACCTGTTGAAGTTCGTTTATTATTTATGACGGCGACAGATGCTGTCACGGTTGTTGGATAGGCACCAGGGCCAGATGACATTCAAGTGCATTGTGTTCTGGGAACCAAGGATAGGGTCCAATTTTGTAAGCACAAGGAGCGGTAAATATTTGGTGTCGCTCATAAGATGCCCTGTGTTGGGTGAATGATATGTGAGAGCTGTACTCCTGCGAAAAGGACATTGCCAAATAGGCAAGCCAATGGCACATCAAGGGGTCATGGTGCAAAATCTCGAAAGTCATTTTGTTAGGTAATCCAACAATACTGCTCTATTTTATACATTCTACGATATTAATGTGTTGACGTGAAATGTTCACCGTGGCCACGTCACGACCCCCAAGAGTAAAACTACATGTGGTTTCCTCAGGGATCCTTTACATGGACACACTTTGGTGGAACAAGGTTTATCACACCAGGTCAGAGATATGGGAACTCCCCACCTCTAGAGATTAGGTCCTGCACAGACCTCATGACCTCCCGCAAACTCCTAAAACATGGCTAGTTTGACAGGTATATGAGTAACATACCTCCCTATCAGGTTTCAGAGTAGCGCCAGGAAACCAATTTGGTACGGTGCCCTACAAATTTAGTATAACATAACACAACAAACGTTGGATTGGTTTTCATAATCTTTTAGGAGCAGAACATAATGTGTTTGTTGCACAAACTGAGAGATTCGAAAACAGAGCTGTGGAACCACACAGGATGTTTCACAAGGTGACAGTAAGCCATACTGTTGGAATAAACAATTAACGAAAAAAGAATTTACACAATTTTTAAATTAATTGAATGGAAGTCAACAAGTGTAACGATATTTTGGACAAATAGTTATGGTTAAAGGTGAGATAAGGTTACATCATTTCACAAAATCAATTCTAAAATTGCAGTGCAAGTTGTATCAATCAATAACATCAACTAACAACATTATATAACGATCAGTACACAAACGGGTAAAATTTTCAGTGCCTGTTAAAAAGACTTTGCACATATGTTCCCGATTGTTGTGGTTAGCATTAGGTTTTGAATTAGGGAAGGAGGTGCTGAGCCAATTCACGTATTAAAACTGATTGATTGCTATAAATATTGGTTCAAATTACATGCCGTCTTCAGGAATTAAGCTTTAATTTTAAGTAAATTAAAAAAGTAGGAATCAACCGAAATATTTAAATAATATTTATCTTAGTTGATTTATATGAACTATTGTAGAACAAGGCTGGAATAAGACTCCATCATCTATTTTAATGTAACTTAACTTGCAAGAATATGCAATAAAACTCGAAATATCTGGTTAGTTAAGATAGATCCCGAGAATGCCAGGTCATTTGGCAGTGGGGAGGCCAAAGCCAGGAGATGTTGCGGAGATATTGGTCATTTGAAGTAAACAATAGGATTATAATACAATGTGAATGGAAGCAAAAGTAGGGAGCGTTGGCCGAAAAGGTAAATACGGCAGAGCTAGCAGTTTTATCTATTTTATTGTGTGCTGTAGGAAGGTGAGATTGTCTCAACGAATCACTTGCCAAGAATGCTGTCACTAGCGAAGGGTGGCAGTAACCATTCAGAGACAGTGTCATGAAGCAGCCAGGGACAGCGAGCATATGTTGCCCGTGTGCGGGGTGAGAGTACAAAGACAGAGGCTGTTCCCCCCCTACTGTCGGATGTTCACAGCTTTATAAGCGCCCATCCCATCATTAAATACCCGTGATGTCAGCTTGTGTTGATAAACGTAGGGAAGGGAGTAACTCACACGTTACCTTCATCTTGCTTTATTGTGCTGTAGCTGTTGGAAACACACTTCTAAGCCACAAAGGACTCTAATTTGGCCCAATTGAAAAGCACAACAGGATGTCATGTCCATACCACAACCGCCAGTTTCAACGCCTTGTTGCCCATGCCATATTTTCCAGCCTGAGAAACAGAGTTAGGTGTTGCTCTTCTTCGCTCAGTCTTTCCTTGTAGCCCAGGGGCTTGAAACGTTCGAAAAGTTTGGTTCGTGAGCTGAAAAATATGTATCCTTCAGAAGCAAATTCTCATCTGTGGCAGGCAGCGTTGAATATTTAGCCCTGCCTAGAAATCATGCAAACCCCGAAGCAGCTGCATGGCGGGAACCATAAACACTATCAACACATCACATTTTTAGACAAAGTGGAACATGAAACCTTCTTCGTGCCAGGAAAGATACTCTGTTTTCCGTAAATACATCCACCTTCTCCTGCAGAAAACATAGTCTTCCATTGTTTATAAAATTATGTTCAAGGAACGAAGGGTATAGATGGATTGAAGAAACTATGGTTCAGTTCTGGCTCTACAATGCAGGTTTTAGATCGTCACACAATTACGTTAGGATGATCTGCAGTTGCATCGCAAAGTAGCTAGGAACATCAGTCACGTATAAACTGAACAGCAGTGGGGCCAAAAGACATCCTTGCGCCAATTCGCTTTTGGTGGAAACCCCCCTTTGTTAGTCGGCGCTGGTGTTCTGAGTAAAGTTGCAAATTACAGAACAGGATCCATAATTCAGCCCACTAAAAGCTAGCTCGCAGGGGAAGGGCACCTATAACAGCGAAGGGAGGAAGGGGGGGCTCTGGCAGCGACGGAAGCCTCCCCAGAGCTGTGGCGGAGTTACAGGGCAATCTGGAGGCAGAACGGTACAGTAAGGGTACCTCTGCGACAGTCGGTACAGTAAGGGTACCCCTGTCCGGCACAGTAAGGGTGCCCGAGCCAAGGTCCAGGAGCCAAAGGAGGTTCTGGGAAGACCGCGACGGCGCCCCGTTAGTCCTTCGGGCGGTTGGGGGGCCTGACCAACCGGCGGTGTGCCATAACACGCTCCACCCCCGTAAAAAGGGGGCGGGAGTATTAGACAGATCACGTGATCCAAAGGAGGATCTGAAAAGTATGTGCCGCGCTGCCGGGCATCGACCCACCGTGCGTTCTGGCTCGTAAGGCGGGCGGAGCAGCGAGGGGCTGCTTGCCCTGGATCGCCCGTAAGATAACCCACTCTATCGTCATACTTATGTTGTATGAAATAAACCTGCAGCAGTTCTTCACCCATAACGAATGTGTCAGTGTAATCCTTGGGTGACGTCTGTGCATGCGTGTTGAGTGGAGCGGATGACGGTGTGGTCACTATGATACTAAGAGTTATTTTTACTTTCACAGAGCTGTGCCAATGGAAGGCGCCAGCAAACTACTCCCAGTTCTTCTTCCCGTATTACTTTGATGGCTCCAGCTTCAGTTGTGTGACTCACTGCACCAAGGGTGTGCCAGATGCCATTAACTGCAACCATGGGAACTGCAGGCTCCTGAGAACAGGACCCCGATGCTTGTAAGTGCAAGAGATGAGATAATAGAGTGACTTGCGTGATTGCTGTATGTTTCACTGAGATAAGTTTCGACATAGATAGTGACACATAACGTGGTTTTATGTAGTGCTTCGTACCACACTTCTGCACTTTCTATTCACTGTAAATAACTGTTGTTATTGTTATCCAAAGTAATGGCACTCGATTGTATCGACCTCTGAGGGATGGAAGGCTGAGCAGGCCTTCTTACCATTCTTCGAACTCGTGGCCTGCGACTGGCCAGGTAAAACATGCTATTTACATTCTGTAAAAACAAGGATATATTTTCAACATTTTAATTTCACATGCAATGGTTTCCTTGCTCTACTCTCCTGGTTCGCTCTGATGATATAGAAAGAACCCTTCCTTGCCTTTTCAAATCAGAGCTTTGATAACAATTTGTGGACGCTTTAGATATTCCAGGTAAAATATGGTTGATGCTCAGTGCTTCCCTCTTTGTCATTTCCTCCTTCCCTTCCCACTGCCAATAGGAGGGATCTACCAAGTCCCATTGGCTGCTCTGAGAGCCATTGTACTTTTAAAATATAAAAAATGTAGGGCAGAATTCTACCGGCAAACTCACCTAATTTTTGGTTGCCATTATTTTTGTCTTCGAAGACATTTCATCCCAAACCGTAAGGTATGAATATTGTATACTTTTTTACTTTTTTAAAAGTTGAAATGACTTCTGAAAGTCTACACACCGTATTTTATAATTTTCTGACACCAAAAGTTAAATAAAGCTCAGCTTTTAATTTGGAAGGCTGCTGATGGCAATTATTTTAAGACTAAATTACACTCCCAATGAGTCCAGAATTGGTATCTCGAATGAGTCATGTCTCACAGTAAACAGTGAATGGATTCCCAGGTCTTTGAGTGATTATGTTATTCAGTCCAGTGTTAAGGTCTTGAAGACCTCGTGCCATCAATTCTACTAACAAAAAGTAAGAAGCACAGAGATTTGGGTCAGTTCCCTTCAGCCATATGTTTTTCATGTTTTGCCATTGCTTGGATGGGTTGTCTATTAAGGCCAGGGCATTGCATGGATGTTTATGCTGTCCCCCTTGATTTTAGTAAATGGGCATAAGTGTGGCCAGTGTATATTCTTTGATGTATTTACTTTTCCAACACAACAACATTTTAGTTGCTAGTTTACTGGTTTTGTGTGTAGGAAATGCAGCTGTTTGGATGCCTTAGACTGTTATTAAGTCACTTATCGCCCTTGCATGTTCATAGTTACCTTAACTGTCATTATAAAATATTGTTAAATGTATGTATAGTTATTCGTTCGCAAAGTAATGAGGTGCCACACTTAGGCTTTCTGAAAGATGCAACAAAAACACTAGCCCTTTGTCAAAAGTACTATTATGCAATAGTTTTATGGGTTTTTGTAGTTTAAACAGTGTATACAGTTTAAACAACATTGCAAAAAGCTTGAGAGAGCTTGATAGTGTGAAGGAGTGCACTACCGCCTGGTATTTAGTGAAATACCATGAATTACCAGGGGTGGTAGCGGAGCCCTAGTAGATGTGTACTGGGGCCTTCTGTAGACCCCTAGTGCATGCGTCTTGGGCTGACGGGGCTGGCCAGAGCATGTTGTTGCTCCGGTAGTAGGCGTTGGGAGGCAACTTGCCTGCGTCCTACCCTTGCTACGGGACCCTCTTTACACTCTACTGGTCCTGACGAAGTGCCAATTGACCTGTTAGGGGCAAATCAGGCACGAAACATGTTGACCACTCACATTTAGTTTGACCCTTGAGGAACATTATTTTCCATACAGGGGCACACTCACTGATTTTAGTTAGGCTAGAGCTACCTAGTTTATTAAAATTGACCCAATAGGACTGCTCTATACCTATTTTAACTACCTCACTCCCTTGTGCACTACCTAGCCCCCACACACGCACGCACCATACGGCTGCTTCTTCAAAAGATCCCCGCCAAAGAACCCCGGTTTTGGGAGCAGGCATTGCAGCGCCGGCCTGACGAGGGGCAAATGCCCTATGATGAAGCATGACACCTCTCGGGATGTGTGAGGGCATCACAAAGAAAGACCTTTCTTCCCCACTCATCTTTTTAGGAACTGCACACTCCTTTCTAATTCTTAGTCTTACCCCGGAGCCTGTGTGCAGGACCTCCTAACCCGGCTCTCTGTCCCTCTGTCCCTCTTATTTGATTTAATTCTCCATTAGTGAAGACCATGTACATTAAAATGTTGTTAAAAAATCATAAGTTTAATAAATGTTTTAAAAGTACACATTTGTGACACATAAAATATAATACAATCAGATTTATAAGACCATCAATCACAATGGTGGAGTAGGGTGGTTTAATTGGGCAAGCCCTGTCTTTAAAATAGCTGGGCATGCGCACTACATTGAAAACAGATAGCGAGAAACTGAGTACGCAATAGGCATACTAGTGTCATATTTTAATATCCTGAAAGCCTGTGCGCAATGGGGTGTTCCGAGGTTTCTGCACAACTGCAGTAACCATTGGTGTCTCGCTTTCTTGTATGCCGGGTAAAAGACATGCTGGTCCGTCTCCGGTATATTACTACATATCGTGCAGTCCTTGGTTGAAGTGCCCCCCCAATCATTAGTAAAAGCACGTAGGGGAAGTGTACCATGCCTAAACTACAGATATAACTTTTTGCCAAGGACTGGTTGTATGTCATCGATGACAGGTTCTAACCTATATTGCAATTTTACTTCTAAGAAGGTTGCTGTCAATATGCCAGACGTGGAACTCCCCTGTAATAAAGTAAGACTGTATTCCTTATAATTTTTTAACAGGGCCTTCCTAGGTTTTGACAGGCAACTATCTTTGGCACTAGCCCATAAATCACCCATGGCAATTAAAGAGTTTTTAATATGGGCCAACAATAGAATTTTACTCCCTGTAAGTTTAACACTTCCCTCAATTCCTCTCTATAGGCAGACAATTCTGGGGTACTCCATAGGCGACGCCAATATAACAAAGGTCTGAGGGCAACCTCTACTGCTATCGGGCCAACTCCAAGATCCATTTGAAGCGGCGTGAGCAATGTACTTTTGAGGAGACCCAAGAGTTGTCTAGCAAAGAAATTCTCAATCTTAGAAAGATGGTCAGATGGCCGATGGCCCCAGATTTCTGCCCCATATAAAGCAGCCCCTCTGGCTTGTGCCTTATAAATATCCAATACTGGCCCAATCGGTTTAT
Source organism: Triturus cristatus (assembly GCF_964204655.1). Taxonomy (NCBI): domain Eukaryota; kingdom Metazoa; phylum Chordata; class Amphibia; order Caudata; family Salamandridae; genus Triturus; species Triturus cristatus. Next base: position 692,980,723 of record NC_140595.1, on the reverse strand, counting down.
GTGTACAATTTCATTGCATCTTTGCCAACGCCCCCATTGTCTGGGACAATTTTAAGCTTGCCTTCTTTATTTGTACGCCCCACTCCATTTTCTGTGTAATTGACAGTCCCAAATATTCACAAACAGACACGTTTTCAAAAAATTTCCTATCTAACTGGGGATTGGGTTGTGTAGAGTACCCTGCATTAAATGCCATATATTTAGTTTTCTGAGTATTTATTTCCAGGACCCTACTCTTGCAGAATAAATGGAACGTGTCCAAAGCCCTCTGTATTCCCATAGGGGACTTTGACAGCAGGAGGGTATCATCGGCGAACATAAAGGCTGGTACCTTGTGGTTCGCTAACCTTGGAGCCTCTATATCCCTCCCTGCTGTCAAGGCCCCCATTAGGCCATTGATAAATAGACAAAAGAGGGTCGGGCCAGTACGCACCCTTGTCGTACACCTCTATCTATAGGTATGTGATCAGTAAGCTCTCCATTTTTCCCATACCTAATTTGGGCAAAGTTATGTTCATGTAGTCCTTTCAAATGATGACAGAGGTATGGGGGGCACCCAGGTCTAGTAGGATGGCCCATAATTTCTCCCTTGGAACTAAATCAAATGCAAATTTTAAGTCAACAAAGATCATGTAGAGGCTGCCACCCTCCAAGATCACTGTCTTCCAGTGCAATAATTGCAACCTGAAGATTTGGTCAATAGTGGACATTTTTGCTCTAAAACCGGCCTGATATGGGCTAAGGATAGTGTGTTCCTCCATCCAATTCTGTATTCGGTCCAGCAGCACTCGTGCGTATATTTGAGTGACATCAATAGGACTAATGGGCCTATAATTTTCAGGATGGAGAGGTGAGTCCTTTTTATAGATCGGGATGATTTCTGCCCCCAACCAAGTCATGGGGATCGCCATTTCCTGGAGAATAGCATTAAATAGGGTCCATAAGTACGGGGCCCAGATTCTAGGTTCAGTACGTAAAAGATCACTGGGAATCTTATCTAGATGTGCGGCCTTTGCAGGAATTACCCGGCTTAAAGCATCCGTTATCTCTTTTAGGGAGATTTCTGGGGTATCGGAGTAAGATAACTGTAGGTGGGGACATTCATTTGTAGCTTGCCCTACATCACCCTCTACCCTAGAATATAGGGACTGAAAGTAGTCCTTCCCAACTTCTGCCCCTAAATTTGGTTCTACTGCAGATTTATCCTCTGTGGAACCAGTATTTATTAAATTCCAAAACGTTTTTTCAAAATGAAAACATTTACTATCTTGGAGGGATCAGTTTGAGGGAAGCTGTAGGAGAGTCCTCCTTTTTGCCCTGATCACCCCCATTTTTTTTTGACTGATGCTGGTGGTTACTGATTCTGAAAGTGCCCTGGGCTCTGCGAACCTGGTCAAGGGCCAGTGCACTGTCCTCCAAAGGTATATGATAGTTGATATTTTTCCTATTGGCCAAGACAACCTTCTGTAAGTCCCTAGTATATGGTAGGATATGTAGGTTTAGAACCCCCTGTGGACTTAATGCACTTAATGGTGCACTACAGTGGCATCTGGTGTCATTTTAAAACCAGGCCTGCATTTCAGGCTGGTTTCAAAATAGAACTGAATCCAAATTAGAATTTGGAATTAAATATACTTCCAAAGCTTAAAATGATTTTCTTACTACATATAAGTCATCCCTAAGGTCTTTCTTAAGTGTCACATGGGTAGGGTGCCTTGTTATAAAAAGTAGGGACAGTATCAAATATGTTTTATATGACCTGGTAGGGAAAGCCAACCAAAGTCGTTTTTCCCTATTGTAGTGCTGCTAACCCCATTGGGCAACACATGAAGGCTTTATTAAAACTTAATAAAGTCTAACTTTTGATTGGAGCTAGATAGCAATATCATTCAGAGTATAAAAATAATGGTAACAATATATCCAACACCTTGTTAAGGTTGGATTTATTATAACAATTACAGGAAAGAAGTTTTAGAACTTACTATCATGAAGTTGTCTAAAGCAACCCTGTAGCAGCCTCTTCTGATTGGTCAGCCTTTCACAGCCTGAGCCTAGCTGCCACCCGAGTAGGTATGAAGAGGCCTGGGTCTGCTACAATACGGCCATTGGATGCTAGGAAACTGGCTTATTCGAGAAGCCAGGGAGGTGAGGGAGGCTGGGGAGACAACCTGGACTTCAAAGGCAGGAGAACAGATGTCACAGGGCCTAGATCAGCCCCCACTTCATTGATCCCCAGCCAGATGAGAGTCTCCCTAATTAGGTTAGGAGAGGAGTTGGAAGAGGAGTGTAGTCAGATGTTAGCCACACCTCTACATTGAGTTACACAGAAACACACTCTAAAGAGAGAATTTCTCCTTTTTGATTTTTGGGAGAACAGTGCATTCTGGGTTAAAAATATGCCATACTTCACAAGAAGTGTCATAGCAGAAGGAGGTGACTTTACCCCTATTGGTTGGGATGTCCCCTCTCTTGCCAGCCCAGAATGGAGAATTATTATGGGAGAGCTGCAGGATCTCCTCCGATCACTGCCTGGAACATCAGAAGTAGAAGGACTGCCCTGCTCAACCCTTAGACCGCACAGCAGAAGGCTTGCACTCAGAAGAACTGCACCTGCTGCACTCTCAATGCTCCACAAGAAATGAGTGTGCCTGACTCAGAGGAAAAGGATTGGACTCCCTGAGCAGCAACAGGTATTGGAAACAGGAAAGAATTCACCTGCAGCAGGTAAAGAGAGGACTACTCAACACACAATGGAGAGGAGCGGTCAAGCTACCACACGTCCTCCTAAATCATACAACAATCACATATAGGTGCGGCAGCTGTAGGTAAAATTAGAGTGACAGTAGGCAGATGTAAGTCCAGTTTTGACATTACAGAATTCCTATCTAAGTGCAGAGGTAAGGGAAGGTCTTTTTTATGGAAGAGGAGGACACACACAATGTAACTGTGTCATGCTTCATCATCGGCAACCTCTCCCCACCCTGGGAGGATGGTGCCACCGGGGTGGACTCCAACTCCTGTTAGATTCAGAGCAGGAAGGAGTTCTTTGATAAAAAGCCACTGGATACCGGTGGGATCCAGATTATAGAGTTAAAAATGCCTTGAAGTTCCCTGCCGGGATACCTTCATTATGTGGGGACCACAGGTATAATTAAAATTGAGGTTAGATGGTTGGTGAGAACAGTGACTCACACCGTCTCTATGATTAAACTGATAAAACTGATAACAACAGATCAAGACTAGAGAGTTAAAAACACCTTATATTTCCCCGGTGGGATACCTTTCAAAATAAAAAGATACAAAGATTCTCTATTGTTATAAATTGGTGCTGGATTTTTATAGAGAAGGGCCTTTTACTTATTTACTATTTTTTTAATATTAAATGCTTTTCACATACTGTCTCCTAAGTTATGTCTATTGCTCATTTGCCAAGCTACCAAGATTTGAGCAACGATTAACTTATTGAGACTTAACTGGACCTATTAGTGATTGTGGTATCATTATGAGCTGAATGTGAATACCCCCACCTACTAATAATCCACTTTCCTACAGAAGCATTGGGCTTCCAGGCTTGGATTGTAATGAGGCAGTTCTTCATCGGATCAATGTTATAGGCAGATGAGACTTTCAAATGGATTTTCAGGTCATACATATACATACAGGACCTCATTTACAAACTTTTACCATAGAGCAGCTCTGCAAGCCTTCCTGCTGGCTGGCCCCTGTCAAAAGAACAGGGCAAGAATGCACCATGTCTATGTGATACAGCAAATGTCTGTCCTCTGTTATTGTGACAGCCCTCAAATGGCTGTCATGCGGCAACACAGTCACCCTTGCACCATGATGCAAGGGTGCCCGCGCTGTAGGGATGACTGTTTTTGTGCAGGAAGGGACACCTTCCTGCACAACAACAATCAATGAAGGCAATGTCCTCTTTCTTTGTGTACTGCTGAATGCAGCACACATAGAAAGAGGAAATAATGAGGAGAAATAATGTTATTTCTGCTCATTGCGTCTCGCCTATGCCTCCCCAAGGGAGGCGTACGCTTTTGACGTATTTCCAGGTTTCCAGCTTGTTGTAAATCTGGGCATGAGTATTATGTGGAAACACCCACCGCAATGCCCATAGCACACCTCCCGATCATTGTGTAAGGCAATGCAGCAACTCGCACTGCGTTGCTTTGCTCCATATCTACAAGGCCATGAAATGCCATGTAGGGTAGCTTTGCGTGGCCTTGTATATATGGCTAAGCGCTGTGCACCACTGGAACATCACAAAAATGTGCGTCCCAGAGGCGCAGAGGGCTTGTAAATAAGCCTCGCAGATTCTTACTCCTTTGTTGATCAAAGGCTCCTTATAAAGTTTGAAGATAACATGCAGGAGGATGTAGCTTTGATGAATAGAACAGTAGATGGTATAGACTTGTATCTAGTGGAATTAATCAGGAGTAACAGGAAATCATTCTCCAGGTATGTATCACCAGAGCAGTATGATGGTATGAAATCCTTTTTTGATGTGAATAAAAAGGCAGCTGTCACAGTTCAAATAGATCTATGGAGTGTCATTGACCATTAGGGTGGTTATCATCTTCATTGTGCTCCAGGGTCTGAATCCAGACTGATAAGTGTGAATAGGGTTGTTGATTTTTTGAGTTTGTTTGTAATGGATGCTTTCATCAATCTCCAAAGGAAGAGCAGATTGTTGGTGAGATAGAAATTTGTGAGATCATCAAATTAAATTACAGATTCTTCAGGAAAGGGATTGTAGAAAATATGTTTTAATAATTTTTGTGTGCAGTTCACAATTTTGACTGACATGACTAGCATATTTAGGCTCCTCCACTGTGTCTGCTGTGCACATGAGCAAGACCTCAAACATTGTTAATGATGGGCTAAACTCTATTTGCATATCATCCTACTAAGGAAAAGGCTACCATGCAAGAAATGTTGGAAAACCACTGGACTTCGAACTACAAGTATCCTGCTGCTGTCTGTTGGGGAGAGAGCTCACAAATAAAGAGTAAATTAAGCAGTAATTCAAAAACCTTATTGCAGACATGATATAAACACCTGATAAACTGATTTCCTTCACACTTTGAGGTGGAGTGAGAATGGATTCCAGGTTACCCATACACATCACTCCCGCTCTGCATTAGGGAAATACTGACCCTTTGAGCATAGTGGAGTTCTTGATTAACCAAACAGCTTTAAAGAGAATCCAACACATTTTAGCTGAAAATACCAGCCTTCTTCATGCTTGGCACCATGTTCATGACACAAACATTTAAAGTGATCAAATTGAGGAAAACAGAAAAAAGACTGTAGCTTGCTACTCTTTCTTCATATTCAGGCTTATTATTAAATTAACCATGGTGAGACACATTTATTGAACATTATATTAATCATTATCAGTCATTAATATATCAACATTGAATTCAAGCATTTGATCCCAAAACATTAATGCTCATCATGATCTGAATTCATATGCAAACACAGCATTATCCCATCACTTTGTCATTTATGTTTCATACTGGAAAAATTATTTTCACACAAATCTTACAGAATCACAAGTTATCAGGGTAAAGGTGCTATCTAAAATATAGTTTTCTTCACTGTATTTGTTTCAACATCAATGTGATATTGCAATCTCACTGTTCAGCTACCTGTGTGCTAGTTGGGAAACATTCAACAGGATGTTATTATCCTAATTATTCAAGCTTACTAAATTCTCAAAAAATAGGGCAACAAGAGTTTTCCAGATAGGGTTTGCTTCAGAAGGGTAAACAACATTACAGGTCCATCAACTATGAGTCATTATCATGTTGTGTGTCATCCATTTCCCCTTGCTGCAATAAAGTGAAAAGTATGCATTAATAAAAACAATACAATCCTACCCATGATACAGTCAAAAGAAAGCTGTATATTCTATATAACACATAGAAAGGTGAACAATGAATTATTCTGTAGCATTTAAACCACCTGGTTCACTTGTCTCGAAATCCACTATATATCTTGGCTCTAATTTTCTTAGAAAAAATGTAAAGAGTATGGACTGCTTCACGTGGCTCCCAAGAACTTTCACAAGGATCATAGCCCTTCCAATTAATGAGAAACTGCAATTTCCCTCTGTGATATCGAGAACCACAGATTTTTTGGTCCTTACCATCAACAATAAATTTAGGGGATTTTCTCATATGAGAATTTCTTGAACATTTCTTAAAAGGTTTTTGTAGGGACCCTTGGATTTATGAATGGAATGAGGGGGATTAGCTGCAGATATCCATACAGTATCACCTATCTTGTAGGTAGGTGCTGGTTGCCTAGGTCGATTTATTTGACTCAAAGATTTTCAATTTTGTGCAAATGACTGATGTATCTTGAGATGTACTGAAATGCAGGAACAATGTTCACAAAGTCAGTGCTCTGAGGAAAGATTTAAGGATGAAGCCAATTCAAGGCAATGACTGGTGAATATCCAGTATATCTGAGAACAGACTTATTGTACACTAATTCAACTGCTGGTAGTAGAGCTTTCCAATTGCTTTGAGAGGTTAAAATTTAACATTTTACAAATTCTTTCAGAGTTCTGTTTAACCTTTCACACTGCGTTTTTTTCCTGGGGAAGCAATACAGAGGTTAAAACCAGTTGACTAAATCATTTGGTATAATGTAACCAAAATGTAGATACCTTTGAATGGAGAACCATGAAGTCTAAAGTGAGAAAAAAACATTCTGGACATCTCAGATGCAGAAAGAAGTTTTGGTAAGGAAGGAAATTGTGCTGTCTTCATAAAAGAATACAGAGCAGGCATTCTACTGGTAATGTCCTCAGATACTGGTAAATTCACAACCAAATCTGTGGGAATTATTATTTTTCAGGATCTTGTAGATAATTCAGGATTCAATAGGAGGTCAGCTTTAATCTGAGGTAAAACATTTACCCTAAGTACAAAACCCACAAGTGGCTACATAGTTGGAAACAAATTGATGGAGACATGGCCATGAAAACATCCTTCTTAGTAATTGTTACCCAGCTTTTTTCCTCTATGTTCCTAGACCAGAAAATCATGGAATAGTTGTAGACCCATCCTCTGAAGTTTCCTGGAGGGAATGAATAGTTTATCTCAAAAGAAAATCACTTAATTATTAGATTTAAAATGAGGGGAACAGTATTGCTTGCCATTATTGGAACTTGTGATGTCATTTAATTTTAAGGTGGATGTGATCTAGGATGGTTGATGTCTAGGCTGCAACCACAACAGCATTAGGAAGAAAATATTTTTCATAGGTTCAAAAGTCTGTCTTTCTGTGTATTGGCTGGATACCCTGTTGGACACTGTGTTATAAATTCCAGGTATGTATGTAACTGAAAACTCAAATGAAAGAAGATAGCTATCGACGCACTTAGATGGGTACATAACCTGCAGATTTCAATGATCAGTACAATATGATACCTTTAACTGTGCTCCCAGAAAGGAAGTGTCTCCACTCAATGACTGCTTCTTTTATAACTAGCAGTTCTTTGTCTCACACAGAATAATTGTATTCTGCAGGGGAGTATTTCCAGGAGTAGTAGGCAATGAAATATGAACTTATTGAGTCCTTCTTGAATTTAGACAGCTCAAACAGCTGGTTCTATTGGAATGGCTGATTTTATGTATTCTTCCAATATCTTCTTAAAGGCTCGAGTCTCCTGAAATTTCCACTTAAAGGTCTTATGCTCCTTTAGAAGGTCAGTAACTGGTATAACAGTTTCAGAAACGTTTGGAATAAACTTACGGTTATCATATGCCAGACCAAGAAAGCTGTGACTTTCTTTTATTAAAATTGGAATTGGCCAATTTACCATATCTTTTACTTTCCTATCAGACCTTCTGCAGAAATGGCATAGTTCAGATATTCAATTAGCGATTTTTTAAAGACGTAGGGACATATTAGCAAGAACCTCGTTAAAATTATCGTCGTTTTAGCGGCAGGAAACTGTTGCTAAAACGGCGATAATGGGCTTGCTAATATGTGTTATAGAATTGCAATAGAAGCCCAGGTTAGATGTCCTGCACATCTAACCTGGGCTTCTATTGGAATTCTATAACGCATACTAGCAATACCATTATCGCAGTTTTAGCGTCAGGAAACGGTGATAATTTTAACGAGGTTCTTGCTAATATGCCCCTCAGTTCTCAGGTATGACCAATAGTTTATGTTCTCTCAGATGACATAGCACCTCCTTGACATGATGAGGATGGTCTTTTGGATTCTTAGAGAATATAAGAATAGGACTGATCTAGACAACCATTGAGTGCAGAATTCGTTTTGAGAATATGGCATTCTTGAAATGTTGAAGATTACTGATCATTACACAGGTTAAAGGGCATGACACTGACTCTTAGTGCCGAAATGGTGTTTGCAAGACTGGAAGGTTTGTGACAGCAGATGCGATTGTTCAGGCATGCTAGGCAAGTGTTATATAGTGCCTTGAAAATGTGGCTGAGGATTTTGAATTGTGATAATTTGTGAATGAGGAGCTAGTGGGCCTCCTTCGGTGTGATGTGATGTCAGTGTAGCATGGGAGGTTTAGAGTCATTCTGACTGCCAAGTTCTGAATTGTCTACAGCCTTCTTCTGAGTTTTTTGTTCATCCCAGCATAGATGGTGTTCCCATAATCCAGTCTGCTTGTAACCAGGACATGCATGATGGTTTACTGGGTGCTGACTGGGAGCCATTTGAAAATCTTCCGCAGCACCTTCAGAGTGTGAAAATATCCGGCAGTGACGGCATTGACTTGGTCTGTCTCAGTCCTCCTTTTTTGCTGAATTTGTTTTTGTTGGCCTTAGGACTCTGTGCACCTTACCACTGCTAACCAGTGCTAAAGTGCTTGTGCTTTCTGCTTAAAACATGGTAACATTGAAGTATAGCCAATTGGCATATATAATTTACATATAAGCCCCTAGTAAAGTATCTCTTCATGTGTCAAGGGCCTGTAAATTAAATGCTATTAGTGGGCCTTGAGCACAGATGGTGCCACACACTCAAGTAGCTCTATAAATATGTCTCAGGCCTGCCACTGCAGAGGCTGGATGTTCAGTTTTAAACTTCCATTTTGACCTGGCAAAACAAACCGTTTGCCAGGCCCAGACCTTTCTTCTTAATACATAGTCATCATGAGGGTAGGCCCTGGACAGCTCCAAGGGCAGGGTGCAATGTATTTATAAAGTTGCATATGTATCTTTAAATTTTACATGTCCTGGTAGTGAAAAACTCTTAAATTCCTTTTTCACTACTAGAAGGCCTATCTCTCCCATAGGATAACATTGGAGTTTCCTTACCACATTTTATAAGTGTAGAAGACATTACTGGTTCATGTTGGGTGTTTTAGGAATCCTACTTTGAAATCCTAATTTATGGTGCAGTTGGATTTTAAACTACAATTCTGAAAATTCCACTTTTAGAAAGTTAGCATTTTCTTGCCTTAGCCATTTGGTGCCTGCAGCCTGTCTCTTGGTTGCATGACTGAGTGTGGGTAGCAGTTGGGCTTTTTGTATTCCTCCTACGCAGCTACAAACAATGGGAACTTAGGTATGACTGGATAGGCCATCACTGGCAGAATGGAAGGGATGAGCTGAATAATCTGAGTCCTGTCTCCACGCAAAGAGTTGCATTCCCTTTGTCTCAACCCAGGGACAGGAGGGCAGGGCAGCTGTGCACTTCAAAGGAATGCCTCTGGAAGCTTCTCCCCAGCTTCAAAAGCCCTACTGTGTATAAAAGAAGGGCCTCAGACACCACCATTTCAGTACACTTCTAGACATGTGGATGCCCTGTCAGGAAGAAGGGCAGCTGTGCTGCTGAAAGTACTGCCACTCTGCTGGATTCCTACTCTGAAGGAGCTGCTGCCTTTCTGTGCTGACCTGGTGCCTGCTGCCCACTTGCCTGTGGTGGAAGAACGGGACCAAGAGCTCATATTGAAAATCAACGCAAGTCAGAGCAAGCCTGTTTCTTTGCACAACAAACTTCGATTGCAGTGGAGGACTGCCAACACGAAGCACCCGCCTGCCGGTCCTTGATACCCTGCCTACTCCTCGTGCCACACATGCACCGCCAGTGACATTCTCCTACCTCCACACCACCCTCTCCAATGCAAACAGGAATTTTGGCACAAAACTTGAGTAGGTAAAACTTCAGCTGGGCTAATCTGAGACTGTATCCGACCCGCGCCCCATCACAGTCAGCCTAAACTTTTGACTTGTACTCCGTTCATCGTGACCAGATCTTGACCAGATAGCTGCATTTTAAGCTTTATGTGTCTAGGTGGTATTTTACAGTCTATTCTTTAAAAATTCATTGTCCTGGTTCTATTGATTGGATTTTTGGCCTTCTGCTATTTATTAAATTAAGCTCTATTTTTCTAATATGCTTTATGATCTTTTTAGGTGGTATTTTCACTATTTTACTGTTTGAAGTGTTGTGTAAATGCTTTACACATTGCCTATAAGTTAAGTCTGACTGCTTTGTGCCAAGCTACCAGGAGGTGAGCACAGGTTAATTGTGGGTTTGCATGTGCCTTACCCTGACTAGGATTGTGGTTGCTGCTTGACCAAGACTCACACCCCAGACAACCAACAAACCAATTTCTAACATCAATACAACAGATTGTTAAGTAATTTGAATAAAAAAATAAAAAATATATATTTTTATCTTGGTTTGCATACAAGAATGTAAATGTAGAAGGAATACGCCCCAGATATTAATATATACTTCTTACAGGAATTCTTTGAGCTAACTCATCAAACCTTTATTTGCACAGGGTCGGAATTTCAACTTGTGTGGATGATCCTACAACCTGTATTCCTCTGGTGCTATAATGTCAGCAACCTTGGCCAAATTTAGACAGGTCAAACCTTCTAAAATTTAACAGGTGAAAAAGAATGTTATTTACAATGACATTGCAAATTGTCCTGTAGTGAGCAACAACCTCTGCATGTCAGTCTCACAAAGCTCAGAATAGGTGTAATTTATCAAACCCCAAGGAGAAGGGTTTTATTAGCTGTGATCAATATCACCTGCCCTTATGAGACACTCATGATAGAAACCATTGAGTCTAAAACCAAGAAAAGTATGCTTAAGGAAGCCTCCCATCTGCAGCATGGCAGACCAGTCTGAAAACCATCTATATATATATATATTCACTGAAAAAACCATAGGTTTCAGGGACGTTATAGTTACAAATTAGCATTTAAAAACCTTAGAAATTTACCGAAAAAAACACAGGTTTCAGGGACATTATAGTTAGAAATTAGCATTTAAAAAACCTTAGAAATTCACAGAAAAAAACACAGGTTTAAGGAAGGTTATAGTTAGTTGGGCATTTTACTTGTACAAAACCAGAGAATTTCGGCCGTTATAGTTAGTTGAGCTAACTATAACTCGCACCCCGCAATGCACTGCTGATAAGGTCACATACTACATCATTCATGACATGATCAGTGCCATCACTGATGACATCACTGATGACATCTCAAATGACATCACTGATGACATTACTGATGACATCATCCAGTGACTGTGTTTCTGTAAAGTTTAAATGTTTTATATATATATGCCAAGGTGTATTGAAGAATGAGTGGATGTATAAGTTTCTGAATGGATGATTTAGTAGATGCGTGACTGACTGTATAAGTGAGTGATTAATCGTGTCTTACTGAATGCATGGGTTAGTGAATTAACTGTGTGAATGTCTGAATTAGTCTGTCAGTTGGTGTGTAAGCGGCTGCTTGGGTTGGTGAGTAGCTACATAAGTGTCTATATGGGTTATTGATTGGTTGTCTGAGTATCTGTATGGGTGCCTGAGTGTCTCTGTGGGAGGGTGGGGGGTGTGTGACTGTGCATTGATGTGTGAGTAGGTGATTCACTGGGTGTATGAGTTTAAGAGTGCATCTGTGAAGGGCTGTAAGGATGAGTAAGTGTATGTGTGAGTGTGTTGGTGAGTGAATGGATGGATGTCTCAGTGGTGCATGTGTGAGTAACTACATATGTGAAAGGCAATATAGGTGAGTGTTGGAGTATATAAATGACTATATGTGAGAGTGAGTGATTGTGAGAGTGGCTGTGTAGATGAGTGTGTGTTTTTGTTAGTAATTGTAGAAGAGTAAGTATCTGTTAGTATCTGTTTGGATAAGTGAAGTGGTGTGTCTATAACAGTATAGGTGAGTAAATGGGAGTGTGATTGATTCTTTGCATGACTGACTAGGTGTGTGAATAACTCTATGGTTGAGAGGTGGTGTGTGAGTGTCTGTTTAGGTGTATGAGTGTGCATATGATAGTGCTGTATTGATGAGTCATTGCATGTATGAGTAACTGTATGGATGAATGAGTGGACTTGTGTGTAGACCTGGTAATCAGTGAGTGGGTATGTAGTAACTGGCATTGGTGTGTCCATGGTTTAAAAAATGGTAGTCTGCATTTTAGAGTGGGTGTATCAAAGGTTATATTAGGGTGTGAGGAGGTGCATCAGAATATCACGGGGATGATGTCATCAGTGTTGTCATTTGAGATGTCATCAGTGATATCTTCAGTGATGTCACTGATCATGTCATGAATGATGTAATATGTGACATCATCAGCAGTGCATTGCGGGGGCGTGAGTTATAGTGAGCTCAACTAACTATAGCGGCCGAATTTCTCTGGTTTTGTATGAGTAAAATTTCCAACTAACTATAACGTCCCTGGAACCTGTGATTTTTTCAGTGAATGTCTAAGGTGTTTTAAATGCTAATTTCTAACTAAAGCATCCCTGAAACCTGTGGCTTTTTCAGTGAATAGTTAAGGTTTTTTCAATGCTAATTTTTAACTATAATGTCCATGAAACCTATGGTGCGTGACTAATTGAAGGAGTGCATGCATAATGGCTGAGTGATTGTATAACTGCAATGGTAGTGCCTGGGTTATTGCATGAGTGGATGAGTAGTGCCTGGGTGATTGGAGAAGTGCATGGGTAGCACCTGGGTGATTTTGTAAGTGCTTGTTTACTGCCTGGGTGATTGCATGAGTGCTCAGGTAATGTATGGGTGGTTGAAGAGTGCATGGGTAATGCTTGACTGATTACATTAGTTTATGGGTAATGCCTGGATGATTGCATGAGTGCATCGGTAGTACCTGGGTGATTGTAAGAGTGCAATGGTAGTGCCTGTTAATTTTATAAGTGCTTGGGTATTGGTGGAGTGACTGGATAACTGCATAGGTACTGGCTGGGTGCTTGGAGGAGTGCATGGGTAGTGCATGGGTGATTGTAGCAGTGCATGGGTACTGCCTGAGTTATTGCATGAGTGGATGAGTAGTGCCTGGGTGATTGCAAGAGTGCATCAGTAGTACCTGGGTGATTTTGTAAGTGGATAGGTATTGTTTGGATGATTTTGTAAGTGCATAGGTTGTGCCTGAGTGATTGCATGAGTTTATGGGTAATGCCTGGATGATTGCATAAGTGCAAGGTAGTGCCTGGATGATTGCATGAGTGCATGGGTACTGCCTGCGTGATTGGACAAGTGCAAGGATAGTGCATGGTAAATTGTATAAGTGCATGGGTAGTGACTGGGTGATTGGAGGAGTGCATGGCTACTGGCTGGGTAATCGAAGAAGTGAATAAGTAGTATCTGGGTGATTAGAGGAGTGCATGGGTAATGCATAGGTGATTGGAGCAGTGCATGGATAGTGCCTGGGTTATTGCATTAGTGGATGAGTAGTGCCTGAGTGATTGAAGGAGTGCATGGGTAGTGCCTAGGTGATTTTGTAAGTTCTTGGTTAATGCCTGGGTGATTGCATGAGTGCAGAGGTAATATATGGGTGATTGAAGAGTGCATGGGTAATGCTTGACTGATTACATTAGTTTATGGGTAATGCCTGGATGATTGAATGAGTGCATCGATAGTACCTGGGTGATTGTAAGAGTGCAAGGGTAGTGCGTGGTTATTTTTTAAGTTCTTGAGTATTAGCGGAGTGATTGGATAAGTGCATGGGTACTGGCTGAGTGATAGGAGTGCATGGGTAGTGCCTGGGTTATTGCATGAGTGCATGGGTAGTGACTGGGTGATTGGAGGAGTACATGGCTACTGGCTGAGTAATTGAAGAAGTGATTAAGTAGTGTCTGGGTGATTAGAGGAGTGCATGGGTAATGCATAGATGATTGGAGCAGTGCATGGAAAGTGCCTGGGTTATTGCATTAGTGGATGAGTAGTGCCTGAGTGATTGAAGGAGTGCATGGGTAGTGCCTAGGTGATTTTCTAAGTTCTTGGTTAATGCCTGGGTGATTGCATGAGTGCAGAGGTAATATATGGGTGATTGAAGAGTGCATGGGTAATGCTTGACTGATTACATTAGTTTATGGGTAATGCCTGGATGATTGCATGAGTGCATCGATAGTACCTGGGTGATTGTAAGAGTGCAAGGGTAGTGCGTGGTTATTTTTTAAGTGCTTGAGTATTAGCGGAGTGATTGGATAAGTGCATGGGTACTGGCTGGGTGATAGGAGTGCATGGGTAGTGCCTGGATTATTGCATGAGTGGATGAGTAGTGCTTGGGTGATTGGAGAAGTGCATGGGTGGCACCTGGGTGATTTTGTAAGTGCTTGTTTACTGCCTGGGTGATTGCATGAGTGCACAGGTAATGTATGGGTGGTGGAAGAGTGCATGGGTAATGCTTGACTGATTACATTAATTTATGGGTAATGCTTGGATGATTGCATTAGCGCATCTGTAGTACCTGGGTGATTTTAAGAGTGCAAGGGTAGTGCGTGGTAATTTTATCAGTGCTTGGTTATTGGTGGAGTGACTGGATAACTGCATAGGTACTGGGTGGGTGATTGGAGGAGTGCATGGGTAGTGCACGGGGGATTGGAGCAGTGCATGTGTACTGCCTGGGTTATTGCATGAGTGGATGAGTAGTGCCTGCGTGATTAAAGGAGTGCATCGGTAGTGCCTGGGTGATTTTGTAAGTGGATAGGTATTGTTTGGATGATTTTGTAAGTGCATAGGTTTTGCCTGAGTGATTGCATGAGTTTATGGGTAATGCCCGGATGATTGCATAAGTGCAAGGGTAGTGCCTGGATGATTGCATGAGTGCATGGGTACTGCCTGCGTGATTGGAGGAGTGTAAGGATAGTGCATGGTGATTTTATAAGTGCATGGGTAGTGACTGGGTGATTGGAGGAGTGCATGGCTACTGGCTGGGTAATCGAAGGAGTGAATAAGTAGTGTCTGGGTGATGAGAGGAGTGCATGGGTGATTTGAGCAGTGCATGGGTAGTGCCTGGGTTATTTTGTAAGTGGTTTGTTACTGTCTGATTTGTAGAATATAAAATATAAGAAACTCAGAAAAGATTTTCTTATGCACACAATACATGTAATGCACTGCTCTCAGCAAGGCATAACCAGAAATGGCAAAGTTTCCCTCTCTTTCTCCACACAAATACATGTGAGTAACAAATCACATTCCTTCCTACATTATTTCAAATTATAAAATACATTTCTGTTGGTTACACATATTATCCCATACCAACTGACTTCTAAAAGTGCCCAAACTGGTTCTGGAATTTTCCACACTTCCGTCATTAGGCTATACGTGGGCTACATCTGGGTGATATTTGTGCTATATTTGGGCTCCTTTTTCTCTGGTGGCCATGTTGGGACACTTCAATTAAATTCAATAAACTTTATTTGATCTGATTTAGAAACATAGATCATAAAAGTGTGCATAAAAACAGTAAATCCTCTTTCTTAATACAATACAGTGAGAATTAATTAAAACCAGTAGGTAAAAACAGTTGTTACAGAGCCAGGTTCAGAGCAACGTCAGGTTAACAGAATAGTAAAGTTCAATGTTTCGCAAGATCAATCTCATGTACTTCTTGGAAAATACGCAATAAGGGATCCAAGGAAGATGCAACGCTCCAATACCTGACCAGTCTGCACTATATAAAACTGCAAAAATCCAAAAAATAAAAAGTGTTTTGCACACTTCTGTCATTGGGCTATATGTGGACTACATCTGGGTGATATTTGTGCTTCATTTTGGCTCTCTTTTCTCTGGTGGCCATCTTGGGAGACTTATTTGTTATGAAGTTTCCTAATTTCCTCATTTACTGCAGTCTCCTCAGTAGAAAATGCTTTCAGATTTTTAATTTGATTCCATCAAGACGGCATTCAGATGTGTCACACATTTTCCATAAATGGACTCTAGTTGCTCATTAGATCACTGTAGTAAAGCTACTGCTTACAAGGGAGTTAACTGGAAGCCTGCTGCTGGTATTGAAAGTAATTTTTTCAGTCTGCATGTCAGCAGTTTCTAATGAAATAGAAGAGGATTTGAGATCTTACTTAAAACAAATTTTCCTTTCTACAGCACTAACCATAATTTATATGACAAAATGAACCCCCTCATTGTTTTTCTTTTTAAATTAAATGTTTTAAGTGTTACCAGTTTAGTCCAATTGAGATGGCCTCAGGTGTGCCATAATTTTGTCACAAGTAAGACTGTTAGCGCTCTAGTTGTTCTGTAGAACACTCTTAGAAGCTGTAGTAGAACACAAAGGAATCAACTGACAGGCAGCTTAACAGGAAGATATTTGAGATCGCACTTAAAACATGTCCTAATTTTTCATTCTACAGCACTAACCATAATTTATATGAAAAAATGAACCCCCTCATTTTGTCCCTTTTTAAATTAAATGTTTTAAGTGTTATCAGTTTATTCCCATCAAGGTGGCTTCAGGTGTGCCATACTTTTGTCATAAGTAAGACTGTTAGCTCTCTAGTTGTTCTTTTGAACACTTTGGGAAGCTGCAGTAGAACATAAAGGAATGAACTGACAGTCTCTGCCCTTGTTGAATGTACATGTTTTACTGAGAATGTCAGACTTCATTCTCAGATGACGGAGAAAGATAATGTGAATTTACAGAAAATATGCTTTCATTTTAGCTTCTGGAGCACCTTCCAAACCTCTATGGGACAAGCATGAGAAAATAGTTTTCTCTCAAACATGATTCATGATATCCCAGCAGAAGGTTTTTCACAGGGTAAAATTACCTTAGAACATACCACAATTCCTAAATTTAGTATGGTACCATCAACAAATGAATTCTAATGTAACTAAAGTCTGTTATCAGTTCTTCTTTTGGTGACCCTCAAAACCTTCTATTCACTACAATGCATTTCAATGAGGTGCTATCATGTATATTGGTCGCAAGATGGCTGGTATCAATTACAGGATGAAGTGCTGACAGCCAATAAGATCTCACGATGAGATGTGTGTTTAGGCTCCTCCCATATATCGATATTTTTTTATTTTTTTATTTCTTAGGAACTACTGAACGGATTTACACAATTTTTTAAAAAGCATGCTTTCTAGACCAGGACCTACCTTTTTGCCGAATTTGGTGTAATTCCGGTCAGCTGTTCAGGCTGTAACCTGTTTCAAAATTCCTATGGAAATTAACATGGAGAAAACGCGTGATCCAGCGCAAACCCAATAATCTGATCAGGGATAAATACTCAATAACATTTCAATACTTTGGCCCATACACATTCACCCAAATCCCTGTTGCGCTGGGGTCAAGCTTGTATCTGCTCTTAGTGCTCCGACACAAAATTTAAACATCCTACACTTTGCGCATGGGGACAATAATATTCGACTTTTCATCTACTTGGTCGATAGACCAATTAGTTGAAGAGTTGATAGAAATGGAAAATTTCAAAGAACCACATTAAACATAACCCCGGCTAAATAAACCACAGACTCTTGGTCAGATTTAATAATTTTATCTAGTAATAATAAATGCTCATAGCTATTACACTCATTTATTCGAGATATTGGAAACCTAATGAGGGAGATACAATTTAATCATAGCAACAACAGAACTACCATTTCAAATATGCATTGCAAAGAGTGGATAAATGGAAAGATATTAGATTGCAAGAAATTACATCGACTTAACCATAAATTCGGAGGGGATAGATGAAGAGACAAAAGGTACAGAGACAAGAAATACAACTGCAAAAATTAATTCCTGTAATGCTAAATTAGATCAAATACAAACACATAGGATCTGTAAGGGGAAAACTGCCACCCAGGCCTAGGCAGCAGTGGGAGACCCCTGAACCAAGAGTCAGGGATCAAAGACCCGAGAATCAGGACAAGAACTGCTCGGCCTCTCAACAAACCGACTAACAGCGACGCATCCCTCACTCGGACGCCTTCAGGTTAAGCGACCCAATGACGACGTCTAAGCCACACCCCTAAAGCACCTATTCTCATGTCCATCCCACTATGGATGCTAAGTTCATACTTTCTAGCTGAGGGATTGGCTGAATTCTAGGGGCGGGTTGTCACCCCACTATGAAATCATTTTCTTTTGACTACACCATTGTTCTAGACATTTTTTTTTACATAGTCATCAATACCTCTTCTCTCTCATGAGTACACACGCCACAATTTATTGTACATTTTAATAAATTCAACAACTACAGGTTCCGTTCCCACAATGGCACTGGCGTTGGCTGTCTTTCAATGTTCCGTCCTTCACCAGGTCAAGCTTTTTCAGCTTTGCACAGCAGTTCAGTCACGTGGTCTCATGGTTTCTGTTCACTCCTAATTTCCACCCACACTCGGTTAGGCTAACTTTAAAAAAATGGAGAACTCGTCCATTAGTAAAAGAACGGAAAACAGACATTTATTAATTATGTGGTAATGCATTTTCACTGTTTACCACCCACCTTAACTCTACTTCATATTAACAGTTAGCCTAGCATAGCATAAGCAGGAAAACTGTATTATTTATTAGGATAAAGCAACACACATCAGGCTTTTTACTTAATGCACATGCGGCCTTGCTATGCAAATCTTTTAAATTTGTTCTAAACACAAGATTATTACATTTCTGGTTATTTACGTATTTGTTCAGGGTTAATTCATACATATTGCAAAGCAAACTTCCCACATGGGGTGTAAATGTGCACATTAGTCATTCTAACACTACTTACTGTTAGTACATATTATAGGGGTGTTCAATTGAGCAGGTTTCTTTTTGCGAAATCCTGCTCCATCAATCCCCCCCTCTGATGGCTTTCAGGAGCCATCATAAATACTCATCATACCGAGTGCCACCTTTTATTTTATCTAGAGTTTATTTTCTCTCTCTTCTTTTATGGCACCCTCATCTAGTTTTTTCATCATATAATAGTATTCTTCATTTATTTCTTCTAACTCTATTTTTTTTCTCTTTTTTTATTCCTTTTCTTTTATTCTTTTTGTCTGTTGCATTTTTCCTTTTTCTTATGCATTTACAAAACTTATAAGCTCATAATATTACTAGAGCTACAATTGCTACTGAAAGTATTGGCATCACTATCTTTCTCAATAAACTACTTCCAAAGGTAGAAAACCACTTACTTAACGCAGAGAAACTCTTACCAATTTTCTCCAAAATACCATCAACCTCTTGTTGCGTTACATCTTTATGTAATTTTGTAATATTTCTAATATATCCCTCTATCCCTTTACTTTCATCCGGTACAGCAGTGTTGAATTTTCAACATGCCACAGACTCTACCCTCTTTTGCCAAAAGAATATCAAGGGCAAGTCGATTTTTCAAAATCATTGATCTGATTGCCACCATTTCAGTATCAATCATCGAGAAACCACCAGCAGTATATGTTGTTAAACGGTCAACCATGGTGGACAATTTTCACATATTTTGTGATTTAAAAACAACTCCAACTGAGGGTTTCGGTGCACCAAAAATATCACCCACTATTTCCGAAAAACATCCTCTCCTACTACGTATTAATCCTTGTTTTACTTAATTGACACTATTATCCTTACGATCTACATGGTAGACTTTTGGAAAAACAATTGTGAAATAACAGCTTCCATACCTATGTGAAGGTAACCTATAATAGGCTTTCTTACCACACACATAAAACATTCCCAGGAAATCAGGGTCGGTTCCACCCTTTATTCCCCATCCTCCAATGATTTGGAAAGTATGCTCACATTCACTAGAACCAATGAAGTAAATATTATAACTTGTCTTTGATCTAAACAAACATAGTTTCCCTTTCTGTGACCAGTCCAGGGACATTGCAGCGTATGTCTCATCCTTCTCATAATTTCCTTCTCTAAAAGCCCAAGGTGGTGCCTGTGAGTTCTGTTCATCAGCTTTTCGTTGGAAACTTTCCTTTCTATTTTCTTCCATGTCTTAATAGAATTTCTTCTCAACATGTAGACTACAGGTTAACTTATTTTTGTAGGCATATTCTACATCTGAGGTTATAGTAATATGGAAGAATTCTCTTACATAGCGTGCATTTTGACCACTTACTACTTTATTTAGTTCCCTTACAATTGGTACTTCTGAAAATACTAAATCTATATCAGTATATTGATACTCCGGCTTACCTGTCATGTAAAATAGGCTACTGAGGACACTACATGACACACCATATGTTAGTGAAAGGTGATGATATGTTATACCTTCAGAGACGGATGATGGTAAATGCAGACATAATCACTCACATTCATAGTATTAGTATATTCATACAACAACTTAGTAAAAACAATTAACAAAAAATCACCAATTGATTTGTCATGATGGAGAATGCTTCCATCCAATTGTTCTTTATTAGTATTCACAGATTGTTTAGAAAGATCTTTCATTCCTTCAATCAACACATCATTAGTATTATTTCCAACGTTATTCACACTAAAAATGGGTATGACAACAATTAACAGGACCCATAAATGTATTAATAGGAAAACACTACATAAGCAGGTTTTAACACATCTATGTTTCAGACTCGATTTTGGTTGTTCACTCACTTCTGTTTCAGCCATTTTGATATTCTAAAAAGAAATACAAAAATCTAACAATCTTTTAGTCTATAATCTAAACATCGGGGAAAATCCATGTCAACTCTATTCTAAAAATCTCTAAAAATTGATTTTGTGTAATCCTACACTTAATGACATTCTTTTTCACCCCTTTCTTTTATTTTCAGTCCTTTTGGTCTCTCTTGAGTCTTTGTTTCAAATTCATCTCACTTCTTTTCACCTTAATCTCTTTACAGCTCCTTTTCAGGTGGTCACAGTTTGTTCTCATCCTCCTTTTCAGTATCACTTCTATTGTGTTCTTCGCTTAAACCTAAACTTTCAAATTCTTCTAATATGACATAGGTCCATTCAGGATCCTTGTACTTCCTACATCGAATTCTTGCTCTTTTTGATTTTTGTGTTATTTTTCTTCTAGTATTTTCTTGTTCTGTTTGGCTTGAGGCTTCGTTACTTTGCTCTGGTCTTTTCCTCAATCTTCTCTTTACTATATTATACTTAAGTCTTCTTGCTCCACTTGGCCAGTTGTCTCCCTTTCTACGCCTCTTTTTCTGTACTACCCTTTCACCTTCTGTGTTTTGTTCACCATTTATTTTATTTAGTCCTCTTTCTAGCTGTTTTTCTCCGCTCCCTTGTATTTCTGTTTCTGTAGGTTCAATGCTTGATTCTGATTTATCAGTGAGTTCACCTTCTTCTAGCTCTTTTGTGACTTAATTCTCCTCGGGTCCTACTTCTGGCTCATCAGCTGTTTCTCTTTCTTCTGTTTCGACAGCTGTTTCACTTCCTTCTGGATCAATGGCAGCCTCATCTTCTTCTGACTCAACAGCAGTCTTTTCAGTCCCAGTATCTGGTGCCCACTTTACTTGACTTGTGCTTGGATGTTCATTGTCAAAATGTTCATCAGAATCTGTCACTCCAGACTCTTCAGCTTCGCACACTTCAGCTGCTGGTTCATGATTTTGATCTACCAGTTGCTGTTCTTCAGCTCTTTCGATTGGACTTGGGACTAGGTGGGTATATGGCTTGCATGTATCCAGTTTGGTAAGCCAAAACACTTCACTTCTGTGGTCGTCACCAATATGATCTGGTAAGGGCCACTCCAACGGGGTTCTAGGAACGTTTTTCTCGTGTGCTTCTTGACTAGGGCCCACTCACCAGAATTCAAATCATGTGCTTGGTTCCGCTGTGTCGGTGTGGCATCTCCTCCAACCTGGGACGCAGAACGCACCAGGTCAGTCAGTCCTTTGCAATAATATAGCACACGATCATCAGACATATTCATCAGTGTGTTCACAGGTATGTATGCTTGCCTCATGGCTCTTCCCATCAACACTTCATAGGGGCTTAATCCAGTCTTTTTGTCAGGAATACTTCTAAGACTCATCAATACAAGGGGTAAAGCGTCAGGCCATTTCAGTGTTGTGGATGCACATACCTTCTCTAATCTGGACTTTATTGTACCATTTAGCTGCTCAAAAATACCAGATGCTTCTGGTCGATAGGCACAATGCTGCTTCTGTTCAATTTTTAATGCTGCTCTTCAATCTCTTTCTTGCTGACCTCACTAAGGCTATTGATTCAGCAGATAGTCATCCCCCCTTCTTGGCAAACAACCCAATCTACTACTTACAATATGCGGATGATATAGTGTTGTTGAGTAAAACCCCAATCGGCTTACAAAGAGCCATCAACAAACTAACATCATACCTGGAAAAGGAAAGTTTGGAATTAAACAAAGAAAAAACAAAAGTGGTCCGGTTGGTTGATCCGAAGAAATTAAAATATAAATGGATGGCTCAAGGGATAACAGTAAAAGAACAAGTGAACTACAAATACTTGGGCCTAATCATAACAAAAGGAGGTATTCATAATGATCACAAAACAGCTTTAAAAACAAAGGCTCAATCACTTATTTTTGCCCATCGCTCCATAAAAGGTAAAATGGACTGTCCCAACTATAGCCACCAATTAAAAGTTATGGCAGCACAGATAATGCCGACTCTATCTTATGGCTTGGTAACATGGTGTGGGAAGGAAGCTGAACTTTTAAACACCTTAGAGACCAAAATTTATAAAGCGGTCTTTAACCTGCCAAAATCTGCATCAGCAGCACAAGTCAGGCTTGAATTTGGTCTGCAAAACCAGAAATATCGGAGTATGAGCAGGTTTGTGAAACTTTGCCATAAACTTCGATCTGCTCATTCAGAAACACTGGACTGGCTAAGCTGGGAGGAAATAAAACAAAGCGGGGAATCTGAAAAGCTGAACATTTGGGGCCAACACCTGAAATATTGTGTGGAAATGCTGGAGTTGGAATCAGTATGGAAATCAGGATCTGACAAGGCAACGTTAAGTAAACTAGCAAATGCGGCGGCAAAAAGGAAATCTTTTGCGGAGGATAAAGAGACATTGGCAATACGTCGGCATGGTTGGACAATCATGAACTCTTTTATACCTTCAAAACCATTGCCCTACCTAGCATCCCACTTTAATGTACACCTCAAAAAGATATTTACAGCTTTTCGGATGGGGATACATGTCTCAAAAGATTTATTACCATCTTGGAAACCGCCGCATCAGACGAAAGAATGCCGCCTTTGCGGGTACCACACAGAAACCTTGGTTCACCTTTTCTGCATATGCCCGGCCCTGATAAACCAGAGACGACTTTTATTGAAACCTATTTTTAACGTGCTAAACATTCGTTCTTGCAGACAGGCAGTCATATGTTGGCTCAGTGGCTCCTCCATAATCTTAGCTTGTCGTGGAGTCAAATTCCTTGAAGAAGCAATAAAACTCCTTTCTTAACTACTGGACAATTTAAGTACATTTTCTGAAAGTAAAGAGTATTTTACTCCCAGTATTAACTCTTTTAAAATGATAAATGTTTTACTTATTGTAATTGTAATTTACCGTGCAAATTTTGTAATAGTTTTAATTAATTATGCAAATAAAAGTTAATAATAATAATAATAATGCTGCACAAATCATCCAAATTATTTCATTATTGAAGTGCAATCCTCTATCTTCTTCCAAAGTGACTGGGAAACTGAATCTAGGGATCAGTTCTCTCAAAATCAGCTTAGCCACTGGAAGGCTATAATTCCTTCTCGTTAGATAGGCCCCTACCCAATGTGAAAACAAACAGACAATGACAAGGACGTATTTCAGCCCATTACATGGTGGTAACTTGATATAGTCAATTTGAAGTCTAGTGAAAGGACCTCCTGCTTTCTCAATTACACCCCAAATACAACTGTCTTTCTTCCTGTTTTTGACATATGACCCTGAACTTTGGATTGTACCATGTCTGCTTGAACAGTCTTACCATTGCATCTCTTCCAATATGTGTGAGTCCATGGTACATCCTGGCCATGTGAGGAAGTAAAGAATCTGGTAATACTGATCTGCCATCATAATAGACCCATACCTCATCTTCTGCATTTTTCCCACAACTTGTTCTATTCCACTCTTTTTCTCCTTATCACTGGCCTCTTCCTGCATTTGCCTTACCTCATCCCAAGTCTCAAATGTGGTCGTGAGCATAAGGTGGCATTCGGTTTTTCCTATTTCAATTGATCTGTTTATGGCCATTGTATTTTGTGTACAGAAATGTGCTAATTGATCTGTGTATCTATTGCCTTTTGTCACATTATCATCTCCTGATTGATCTGCATCACATTTTACAACTGCAATTCTTTTTGGCAACTGCAAAAAATCCAATAATTCCTTTACAGTTTTCCCATTCCAAATTGGGGAACCTGAGGAAGTCAGAAATCCTCTTTGCATCCATAGCTGACCGAAGTCATGTACGATGCCAAATCGTACTGACTGTCGGTGTAAATTGTTACTGTTAGACCTTTTTGCCAATATACATGCTCCAGTCAGAGCAATCAACTCTGCGACTTGAGTGCAGTTTACCCCCTTCAAATATGATGCTTCTAGTGCTCCTGAAAAGGTGCAGACAGCATAACCAAACTCACCTGGACAGACCACCACTGCATCCACTTCTCCTTCCGAAACCCCCCACACACCACCGCACCCTACAGATCCCCCGCCGCTGCTGGGGCAAAGTCACTGAAGAACAACTACAGACTAGCCTCGCACTCAACCCTCCGACCAACCCCACCAGCCCCGATGATGGTACACTCACCCTCAAATGCTGGATGAACGACTGCACCAACACCATAGCCCCGCTGAAAAAACCCACCAACAGAGACACCAGCAAAAGAGCCAACTGGTTCACCCCGGAACTCCTCGCCTCAAAGCGCACCTGCCGGAAATTGGAGAACATATGGCATAGCGACAAGACGCCGGACAGCCGTGCTGCCCACAAAGACGCCATCCACAACCACCACCACCTCATCAGGACCGCCAAAAGGACCTCCTTCACAGACCGCCTTGACAACAACGCTCACAACAGCAAGGAGCTCTTCAACATCGTGAAGGAACTCTCCAACCCCAGCTCCAGCGCCAATGACATCCCACCATCGCAAACCCTATGCGACTCCCTCGCCACCTTCTTTCACCGAAAAATCACCGACATCCATGACAGTTTCAAACCCCGGACAACCCCTGCGGGCCTCGTCGCACCGGACCCACCGCACCCCACTGTCCACGACTCCCTGACAACCTGGGCCAACGTGAGCATCGAGGACACAATCAAGACCATGGGCACCATCCACTCCGGATCCCCGTCCGACCCTCTCCCACACCACATCTTCAAAAAAGCCGGCAATTCCATCGCACCCCACCTGCGCAACATCATCAACCTCTCCTTCGAGACAGCTACCTTCCCTGAGAACTGGAAGCACACAGAGATCAACGCCCTACTGAAGAAACCCAAGGCGGATCCGAGCGACCTCAAGAACTTCCAGCCCATCTCCCTACTTCCGTTCCCATCAAAGGTCATCGAGAAAATAGTTAACATCCAGCTCACCCGTCACCTCGAAGACAACAACATCCTGGACCCCTCCCAATCAGGATTCCGCAGCAACCACAGCACCAAAACCGCCCTCATCACCGCCACATACAACATCAGGACCCTTCTCGACAACGGCGAGACGGCGACCCTCATCCTCCTGGATCTCTCCGCCACCTTCAACACCGTCTGCCACCACACACTACGCACACACCTCCAAGACACAGGGATCCGGGGGAAGGCCCTGGACTGGACCACCTCCTTCCTCTCCGGCAGAACTCAGAGAGTGCACCTCCCCCGTTCCGATCCGAGGCCTCCAAGATCATCTGCGGCGTCCCACAGGGATCCTCCCTCAGCCCGACACTATGGCACCACTAGCACGCACCACCCGACAGCACGACCTCAACATAATCTCCTACGCCGACGACACGCAACTGATCCTCTCCCTCACCAAAGACCCTCTCACCGCCAAATCCAACCTCCACCAGGGAATGAAGGCCGTCGCCGACTGGATGAAGGAAAGCCGACTTAAGCTGAACTCAGACAAGACGGAGAACCTCATCCTCGGGTCCAAACCCTCAGCATGGGATGACTCCTGGTGGCCCGCATCACTGGGGACCCCCCCAGCCCCTACCGACCATGCACGCAACCTGGGAGTCATCCTCGACTCGAAACTCACCATGACCAAACAAATCAACGCAGTCTCCGTCACCTGCTTCAACTCCCTCTGCATGCTCGGCAAGATCTACAGATGGATCCCGACAAACACGAGGAAAACAGTCACCCAGGCCCTAGTCAGCAGCAGACTCGACTACGGAAACGCCCTCTACACCGGAGCCTTATCCAAGCTCATCAACAGACTACAAAGAATACAGAACGCCTCTGCACCCCTGATCCTCGACGCCCCATGCCACAACCACATCACCCCCCACCTGAGGAACCTGCACTGGCTCCCCGTCGACAGAAGGATCTCCTTCAAGCTCCTGATCCACGCACACACGGCACTCTACAAAACCGGCCCAGCTTACCTCAACAGCCGACTCTCCTTCCACGTACCCAACAGGACACTCCGCTCTGCTGACCACGCCCTGGCCACGGTCCCGCGCAACCATAGAACCACTTCTGGAGGCAGATCCTTCTCCCACCGCGCTGCCAAGACCTGGATCACCCTCCCCCTCTACTTACGACAAACTGAAGACCTACTACAGGAGACAACTCAAGACCTGGCTTTTCGACCAGTAGCAACAGCACCCCCCCAGCACCTTGAAACCCTTACGGGTAAGTAGCACGCTTTACAAATTTACTGATTGATTGATTGAACCAGCGCACAATTCACCATTTTTGTTTCTCAAACATGATCCATCCACAAACAGCTCACAATCTGATTCTTCCAAGGGTGCATCCTCTATATCAAGCACGGGGCTTAGTTCTGTCACTTCCAGACAACCATGTTCTGCTTCCTCTCTCACCTCTTCACATCTTGAATTTGGTAACAATGTAGCAGGGTTCACAGTAGTGCACCTCACCACTGTCACATTTTTAACACCTAGAATTACTCTCTCATATTTAGTCAGCCGACTAGAGGTCATGTGTTGAGTCCGAGTGCGATTTAAAAGGATCTCAATAGAATGTGGTACATACACTTTTACTGGGTAACCCATTACAATAGCTTCACTCTGTTCCAGACTTACACAAGTGGCGGCAACTGCTTTTAAACAGCCTGGTAATGCTGCAGCCACTGAATCCAGGGTATCAGAAAAATATGCCACTGGACATCATGCTATTCCGTGTTAAAACTGCAAGCTCATATCCATCTATTTCTCAACAGTACAATGCAAATTCTTCATAGTAATCTGGCCTTCCCAAAGCAGGAGCTTGACAAAGTCTGTTTCGTAATCTTGAGAAAGATTCCATACTCTCTTCATCCAACACAATTGGGTCTTTCACATCTTTTTGGGTTAACCTCTGTAGAGGTTTTGCAATCAATGATAAACCACAGATCCACTGTCTCCAGTATCCAACCATTCCCAAAAACATTCACACTTCCTTTTGATTGCTGGGTGGATTCATTTTCTTGATCACACTGATTCTCTCTGGTATCATCTTTTTAAATCATTTTTCAATCTTGCGACCTAAATACTGAACTTCCTGTCTACAATCTCGCAATTTAGATGGTGAGACTTTATGTCCTCCTTCTGCTAAATGGTTCAGTAAAGCAACTGTGTCTGTTACACATGCTTCTGGTGTTTTTGATGCCACCAGAAGGTCATCAATATACTGAACCAAAACAGAATTTCCAGGCATTTTCAGAGTCTCCAAACATTTTTCAATATCTGATTAAAGATCGAAGGACTCTCAGTGTACCCTTGAGGAACTCTGCACCATGCCAAGACACGGTTTCCGAACCGGAAGGCAAATATATATTGACTTTTCGGGTGCAAGGGAATGTAGAAAAATGCCTGACACAAATCAATGACAGTGTACCATTCAGCATCACAGGGAATTTGGTAAAGAATTACCTGCTGGATTTGGCACTACTGGACAACATGGTACTACAATTTTATTCACCTTTCTCAGGTCTTGAACTATTCTATATTTTCCATTAGGCTTTTTAATTACCATAATGGGTGAATTACAGGGACTGCTCATTATTTTTTTTTAAATCCCCTGATCAATCATTTGCTTAATCATAGGTGTGACTGCAGCAATTACTTCTGGACTCCTTTTGCACTGTGAGGTATTGGGATACAAAGCACCATCTTTTACTGTAATTCGAATTGGATCTATATTTCTCATTAACCCAATCTCTTTTCCTGAAAAATCCGACACATCTGTTCTCACTGTACTTTTTAATTCTCCAGGCAAATCTTCCTCAGTAAGCAGTGAATATAACTCACTCACTTCTGATTCTCATTGGACCATCATGACTTTGTTTTCAACATCCACATCCGGTGTCATAAGTGCAACACCATCCGGTGTGCAAAAAATAGTGCAATTTATTTTGCAAAACAAATCTCTGCCCAGGAGATTTACAGGACTGGAATCACATACCATAAACCGATGCATGTCTTTGAAGTTTCCAAAATGAACTTCTATTGGGGCAGTGACAGGAGTTCCTATATGTTTATTTGCAATGCCTACAACTTGCATAGTTTCTCGACAGAGAGGGGTGGTTTGGAATTTCTGCTGCTCTCACGGTAGAATGGGTAGCACCAGTGTCCAACAAGAAGGTGATATCTTTATCTTCTACCTTTCCATCAACAAATGGACCTGACTGATCTACCGCTAAAGATGCGCCAAGTACGCACTCTTCCTCCCCCCTTAGGCACCATCATTGAGATGAATCCGAATCACTCTCATTGCAACGCAACAAATACTGCAAAACTAGTGGATTCTTACCAAACTGCTCTTCTCCTCAGAATCCAGTACTTGCACTGTACATCTGCATATGAGCATTCACATTACAGGGTATAGGAGGTGGAGTAACTAGCTGCTGCTGTTGATTCCCAACCACCTCATTCTGCATCTGTGGATTCAAATTTTGATTTATTTCATTCCCTTTTGTCCAGATCTACACTCATTCTTCCAATGTCCAAACTTTCCGCACGCATTAAAGGAAACTTCCTTTTAGCTTCTTCTTTACTCATTTTAAATCTTCCTTTACCTCCATTGGGTTGTATGACATAATTTCAACAGACAGAAAATCGACCTACAAATATATCGCAACACAAATATCGATGTCAAGAATATCGACATCCTATCTACAACATGGTAAGTGCAAAAATATCGAAAATTAAATATCGATGTCAAAAATATCGTTATTAAAAATATCGTTTTTTTTTAACTTTAAAAATATATGTAAAATAAACCAAATAATACTTACAAATTAAATAAACATAATTAAATATATTGTATAATATTTAAAATGTATAATTAATATATATAATTTAATAAAACTTTAATTAAACATATACATATAATATATATTATATATACTTACTTAATAATTAATTTTAATAATAATTTCTGTGACGTATAAATTATTAAATGTTTTTAAAAATTACCAATACATCTATACACATAAAACAATAACATCAATAAATATTTAATAATTACATATAGCAAATAATAATCAATATTTTTAATGTAAATTATTTTTAATATTAATGATATATTACAATAGCAAAAATAATCCAAAACATATTAAATATCAGACACAATAAAACTACTAGTTTTTTTAGGGAAAAATGGGAAAAACGGGCTGAAAATGAAAGCATCTGAGTTTTTCCTTGGAAATGTTATCAAAAAAGGGTTTGTTGGGCTGAAATCACAATTTTCCCAGCTTTTAAGGAATACCAGACTTTTGTCAGAAACCCAACATTTTTTACACAGTTTTGGCATTTTTCTGGGACATAGACTATTTTTGCTATTTTTTGTGCTTTCGACCTCCTTCTAGTTAATGGTAGGAATGGGTACAAAAGCAATAATGGATCCTGGAAAGCTATACATTTTGAAGATGTAGACAAAATTCTGAATTCAGCAAGGGGTCATTTGTGTAGATCCATCAAGGTTTCTTTATAGAAACTAACAGTTAAATATAGGATAAATTGAAAATTTATTGAAAAAAAAAGCCTTTTGCGTCAACGTTTTCACCTGTAACTTCTTCTAATTATGACAGCTCTTTCAAAGCAATATATCGTTACATCCGCTGGACATTACTGGTTGTGGGGATATATAGGACTTGTAGGTTCACCAAGAACCCGACGAACCCAGAGGCAAAAACTGAGCAGCAACTTGCAATGGTTTTAAAATTATGTTCCGGGTATTTAGTAATTATTCTGTAAAAACTGTGTACATGGAAAAATCGGTATGAAAGACACCTATGTATTACTCAAATGGGAACAAAATATAGAGTTTAGAAACAGTAGATATTTGCACATTTCCGAAATTGGGAATACTCATACTAGCATGAGAATTATCAGTCTTTTTTTGAATGACTTCTTTTTTACACAATGTCTTTCATTTGGAAGGCAGAAATGCATCGAAAGTCAATAGGTAATAACAGTTCCTTTACAAATCTGAATTACCCTAAGTCTCCTGATAAAAATGGTACCTCACTTGTATGGGTAGGCATAGTGCTCACGACAGGAAATGGCTCAAAACCCAAAGTGAACACACCACATTTTCACAATGCAAAATTACCCATTTTTAGCAAAGTGCCAAGCTGTAGTTTTTTAACCCTAGGTTTCCCGACACCTAGGGAAACCTAGCAAACCTATAAATTTTGGAAAACTAGACACCTAGGGGAATCCAGTATGGGGTGACTTAACTGCCTCCCACCAGGTTCTGTTACCCAGAATCCCTTGCAAACCTAAAAAATTGCCCAAAAAACACATTTTCCCCATATTTCTGTGGTGGAAAGTACTGGAATCTGCGTGGATCAACAAATTTCCACCCACCCAGTGTTCCCCAAGGTCATCCGAGAAAAATGGTACCTCACTTGTGTGGGTCGGCCTAGTTCCCGCGACAGGAAATGGCGCAAAACGCAACGTGGACGCACCTCAATTTCGCTGTGAAAAATGACCCTTTTTTGGCAAAGTGCCTAGCTGTAGTTTTTGAACCATAGTTCTGCCGGCACCTACGGAAACCTAGCAAACCTATACATTTTTGAAAACTAGACACCCAGGGGAATCCAGGATTGGGTGACTTGACTGCATCCCACCAGGTTTTGTTACCCAGAATCCCTTGCAAACCTAACAATTTGCCTAAAAAAACACATTTTCCCCACATTTCTGTGGTGGAAAGTTCTGGAATCTGCGTGGATCCACAAATTTCCACCCACCCCGCATTCCCCAAAGTCTTCCAAGAAAAATGGTACTTCACTTGTGTGGGTCAGCCTAGTGCCTGCGACAGGAAACGGCGAAAAACCTAACGTGGACACACCTCAATTTCGCAGTGAAAAATGACCCTTTTTTGGCAAAGTGCCTAGCTGTAGTTTTTGAACCATAGCTCTGCCGGCATCTAGGGAAACCTAGCAAACCTATACATTTTTTAAAACTAGACACCCAGGGGAATCCAGGATGGGGTGACTTGACTGCCTCCCACCAGGTTCTGTTACCGAGAATCCCTTGCAAACCTAAAAAATTGCCCAAAAAAACAAATTTTCCCCACATTTCTCTGGTGGAAAGTTCTGGAATCTGCGTGGATCCACAAATTTCCACCCACCCCGCGTTCCTCAAAGTCCTCCGAAAAAATGGTACCTCACTTGTGTGGGTCGGCCTAGTGGCCGCGACAGGAAACGGCACAAAACGCAACGGGACACACCTCAATTTCGCTGTGAAAAATGAGCTGTAGTTTTTGAACCCTAGCTCTGCCGGCACATAGAGAAACCTACTAAACCCACACATTTCTGAAAACTAGACACCTGGGGGATTCCAGGGAGGTATGGCTTGCGTGGATCCCCCAACGTTTCCTTACCCAGAATGCCCTGCAAACCTCAAATTTAGCTGAAAAAATCACCTTTTTCACACATTTTTGTGTGGGAAAGTTGTGGCATCACCGGGCTGACACAAATTTCCTACCACCCAGCATTCCCCCGGGTCTCCCAATAAAAACGGTGCCTCACTCGTGTGGGAGGCCCTAGTACCCGCGACAGGCAAGGGCCCACAACGTAGTGAGGCAACATGAAAATTGCCTATCACAAAACGACCTGGTTTTGCAAGGGTGTGGTACTGTAAAATTTGGAACCACATTGGAGGCATGCCCCCACCATGCCGATTTTGGTATCAACGAACCGCAAATGACAAATGCGGTATGTACAAGTGTTTTCGTCATGTTTCACCGATAAATTCACCGTGTATATGATATTACATATTGTATCCGTGGGTTCCATTTTATAGTAGTAGCCATCTTGTGATTGCCCTCACATAGGCTGCACGAAGGCCATGCTTAGGCCTAAAGGACACGTACACCTTCTGTGAATTCTCTGTGACCTGTGCAAACTGACTCCACTGCCCGAGGTCAGCCCTGTCCGGCCGGTTCCTTTTACTGCGGCCAAATGGGATTAGCATCAGGGCCCGAGGCATCATAAATTCCTTCTTCCCACACGAACCCTGACTAATCTCTTTCACACCTGACTCTTCCTGCTTTATGGCTTGTTTTACAAACAGGAGGTGCCCGTGTTTATTGGGGTCTGCTGGTATCTGATGTGGGATCTGAGCCTCGCTGGGTAAATAATTGTGGGCTGGTTGAACAGGAATGTGGGATTGTCATCATGACTCTGCCTTTTCTTTGAAGCGAAAATATGTGAATGACCACTTGTAAAACAGGGGCGGTGTTGCCCAAAGCGTAATATTCTGTATAAAAGAGAAGACTGGTTTTTGCTCTGCAGACTGCCTCATTCAGTTGCTAAGGCTTCTGTGCGACGAAGTCTCACTCATTTGAGTTTAATAAAGATGTCTTTCCATATTTCAGCTTCTTTGCCAAGTTCTTTGTTATATTACCATGAAAGTGGAACTTTTCAAATACCACAACAGGAAGTATTCGAAGTCATAGGGTGCTACCCCTGGCACCTCTGGGGTATTAAAAATCGGAGTACTTCAGTTGGCGCCCACCAGCGCGGCATCAATATAAGTGACTATCTGGAGGAGCAATCTTGTCAGAGGACAGAAATCTACTGGGGAGAACAGGACAGAAATCCACTAAGCAGGTACTCTGAGCACCGAGGTTCTGGGGGATTCTTTGTCTCTGCAGCCCAGTATATCTCTGATCTTTCTGACTTTGACTCTCCAAAAGATGTCACTCCCGATTAGAACCCTTTTTGGCGTGAGTATTATAAAAGACGTTTGGTTATGTAGAACTTGACAGTTAGAATTTGAATAACCTTTTGATTAGTAAAAATAAGAATTAAGTATAAGTGGGTCGCTCCCAGTCCGTTGGTTCTTTGTCTTTGATTTGGTTATCGCAATTACCAAAGCCGAGGGGTTGGTTTCTTGGGTTTTTGATTTGGTCATTGCAATTACCATAGCCAAGGGTCTCGCCTATTTGCGACTGTATTGGTAGAGATAAACCCTTGAAGTTTGAAGCTAGATTAGTGAGCTATAAGATGCCTGATCTTAGCAAATTTGGAAATGTAGCTTTGGAACTTTGAAATTTTTGGTTGGCCAACTCTTGGTTTGTATAGGTTTGGATATGCGAATTGCAATTTGTGTAGGCAGGTAATGAGGAGATATTTCTCCATTTTGTTTAGTTGAACGGTGCACGTACGAAAAGTACCTTAAGCACCATTTTGATTATAATACTTGCGTTTTCCGCAGTATTTTTGGCATGCCTGTTTGTAAGCTCACATGGAAAAATGTGTTGCTTTTTTGGAAGGTACCATAGTTAAAATCGGTTAGATTTGAAAACATATTTCTTCCTTGGTGATTTTGTATCCCCAGGGAATTAAAATATGACATAATACACAACAAGGATCCTTCGTTCTGCGCAGTTTTATGAATAAAGATATGCAGAACGATTTTGTGTGGTGTTCTGCTAGGCAAAGCTAGTGAATTGAGAGCATTCACTACTTCTTGGACATGCATCTGTCTGTTGGGCTGTTTATGCAGCCTTTTGGAACACTATTGAGAAGCGTTTCTTGTAAATATGACTTACAGCTAGTATTTGCAAATGGTTTGGTTCAAGTATAGTCTGTGAGCTGTTCTTTCTTTCTGTCATGCGTATTGATTTGTAAGTCAACTGTGTGTTTAAATGTCTATGTGGTTTTCTCATTAGTGCAACTTCTGTAAGTAAATTGCGACGGCGCTATTTATGAAAAATGGCTAAAGCGCGCTGTATTGTCTGTTTGACCCCTTTCTGTTTATGTCTAAAATGAGCTCAATATGTGTTTGTGGGTCTTCTGCTGTTTTCAGTCTGTTAAGTAAATTGTTGGTTAATTAATATCAAGTAGAAATTTAGAAAAGAAATCCAGAAATGAACCATGTGATGTGCTAAAATAGCTATATGGTGCTCTTTAATTTATAGTATGAGCGTGTGTTAACATATACAAAACTGCCGTTAAATGCTTAAAGGATAAAATTAGAAACACATTCAGTAGATATAAATAAGGCCCCAAAAACGAAATTATCTATTTTTGCAAAAATAAAATAAATTTACAGCATTTTCCTTAGATGCATTGTATTAGATGTTCACAGGCAACCTTTTCAGCTGCAGTATATTTGATAGAACTGTTCATTCAGCCAGCACCTTCCCAGTTGAACACGGGTGGAATTTTGCATAACCGTCCTTTTAAATGAAAGTGGCGCAAAAATGTGAGGCGTTTCAAGTTGGGCTTAAGCGCGTAGGCTTGTGAGTTAATGTGTCCAAAATGATAGGCAAGAGATGCAGCTTGCTTTTTATACATGGAATTATCACAAAAACAAATAATTGGGATTTTTTTTAAAGAAATTTATTAATTATGGAAAAAAATTTTTTTTTAAAAAGTGCTTTTCAAAATCGTTGTTTGATATTTATAGAGCTTAATACCCATACTATGACTTCCTAGCATTAGAATTTGATTTAAGTTGTGTTGCATCACTAAAATGACAAGCATTCGCGTGTACAATTTTCCCTTGGCGCAGGCGCAAACAAGCTCATTTTTATAAAGTATAAGTTATTATTTCCAATGCCTGACTCATGGGTTATGTAATAGACATTCTGGTAATGCATATTATGCAAGAAAATTGTAGGATATTCATTTTTTAATGCCTAAAATATCAAAGTCGAATTTGGGTAAAAACACTGTTTAAACTGCATTTTCTTTCATTCAGAGTACTTTTTAAAGTGTCTCAGGCTTCAGTAAATGCATACGTTTAGGTTTGATACATATTTACAGGTTGTGCCTTCTTATGATTCACTGAGTCAATGTGCCAGTACAAAGGCTTGTTTTAATATCAGGGTTGAAGGTTCTAACTTCAGCTGGGCCTACTGAGACTTCATTCATTTAAGGTTGATGAAATGAGTACCATTGCATAGGATTGCAACAAGCATTTATTCTAAAAACTGGTATGCGTGTCATTAAGTTTTGTGAATTATTCACAGTAAATGTAGTTTAATAATCTGGGAATAGAGATAATTTTTTTAGCGCCTAAAAAGGAAAAATTATTTTACAAAATAGAGTGAATTATTGCAAGTTAGGAGGATTTAGGAAGGCCTTCTGGCTTTGACAAATTCAGAGTGGCAGAAGCTGGGGGCTAGGAGAGCTGCAGAGGCTGGCTCAAGTTATGCTGCTGCGATGCTATCTTTAGTTTTCCCGTAAACAATGGAGCAGGCTGCCACGTTGACATTTATGACCTTTTTAATTAGGGCCTTGCCTCTGTGGAATGCAGAATGACCTTGCTACACGGGCCTCTAAAGGTGGGATTTCTGGTTTCTCCATAAGAACATCAATAAAACTAAAGAACTTAATTCCAAAGGGAAAATATAGAAAAGGGGTTTCTTTGAAAGTCCAAACATCATGTTAAATGCTTTGCAAAACTGATACATTTGTGTCTCGCTCTAAAAAAAAATAAAATAAAAAAAATAATGCCTGCTAGTTGCTGGTTTTTGACAGGAAACAAAGTGTTGCATTAAGTCTTAGACAGAAAATAAGATGCAGCCCTTTTCTGAAATTTTGAAGGCTACATGCCTAAGTGAGAACGAATTGCCAATTAAGACTTCTTTTTCACAGTGGAAATTGTATGTGCCAAATTAATATGGAGTGTCAGTGTAGCGATTTTTTACTTTTAAGAAAGGTAAAACTACGGTAGTATTGATGTTGCGAGGTAACTGACAAGAGGGTAACAGTTAAGTAATGGAAATTTATTTTTGTGTATTTGGTCCTATCATGAATTGTTCTTGCTGGTCCTGTATGTTAGAAGAGAGACAGTAAAGTTATATTTGACAGCAGATTTCCATTGCCTGGTGATCTACTGTCAAAAAGGAGGGTAAGGATTTTAAACCTGACAAATTAAACAGGCCCAAATATTGGGTTTTGGGCTGCAGTTTTACAGTGCATAAAGTACATGACATGGTGTTTGTGTGTCACCGCTTACTCACATATGCTATTGTTTTGTCTATGCTTTTTGTGCTTGATATACAGCAAGTATATCTGATGGCTTGACGTTTTGTGCGTTTTTATTATTTTTTGCATGTTTTTGTTGCTGCTTTTGATACTATTACAAGTTTACCTGTGTTGTGAGGGGATGGTCATGACAATGCCCATCGCTACGCAACAGTTGGTTGAACTTGTTCTGGTTACTAAATTCCACAGATAATGATATTTCATGCTGTGAACATGAGAGACAACACTTCACCAGTGCATGTCTATTTGGCTATATTGATAGTGAAGGAAAATAAAAAAAAGATATACAGGATCAAAGTGTGTCACCTGCAGTTAGTCACGTTACTGCCCCTTCCCTTAAAGGAACAGGCAGCCCTACATTTATGTATCCTTGATTGGACCTAAGGATGAAATTATAGATCTGTGACTCAAGGTGGCCTAATCTCTATATTACATTAGTTAATGATGTTTTGCTTCCTAAGTAGCATATGGCTTTTATTCCTTAAAAGAAAACCAGGTTTTCATTTTTCCCTGAAGAAGGAACTGGAACATTACCTAGGGTTACCGTATATGGTGTAGTCGCCAGCGGTAGAGTTAAAATTTGTGTAACTTTGGCCTTTTGTGTATCACCCGTACTCTTGGTGTTGTGTCACATGCCTGACTATCACCCAAGTAAATTCTTGTTCTTCCTATAGATTTTATTTTTTCCTTTTGTTGCTTCTCCCCTGACCGGTGTCGCATCATGCTTAGTTATTGGGGATTTTAGTTGTGTCCTAGTTCCAATTCCCTTTTCCGTATTCCTTTCACCAGTCAGCCCATTTATTATTGTAGGTGTATTGTTCAGGTACACACTTCCAGACTGCAGTGATGTACCAGGGACCCCCATGTTATGTATAATTCCCTTTTGTATGACCAGACTGGTTTTCAAGAATTTTCTTTAGGTCTGCTTCAATGTTTTCCAGCCTGACTGTCAGGGTAGCGATAGACTGGTTAACTGACTCAATATTATAGTAAGACAAGTTTTCCATCTCAAAAGGAGATATCTTACGTTTACTTTTTGAACATGACGAATTTTCAATGTCTATTTTTAATGTGGTTTTTACCCTTTTGTCCCTGCTGCTTTAATTTTTGGTGGGATCAGATGTGTTCTAATCATGCGAATACAAGGACTCTCTAGTTCTTGTCTTTTGTTTCCACATTTGATCATTAGCGTGTGTACCACAAGTGCACCTGATGCACAGTTTTAAAGGAAGGTATCTACATGTCTCTGATAAAATGTATCTTGTGATCTTTCTTTTGAGGTGTTCTAGATAAGGAATTTAGAAACACTTATATGTAATCATTGAGAAAAA
This sequence comes from Triturus cristatus, assembly GCF_964204655.1. Taxonomy (NCBI): domain Eukaryota; kingdom Metazoa; phylum Chordata; class Amphibia; order Caudata; family Salamandridae; genus Triturus; species Triturus cristatus. The sequence continues at coordinate 692,942,505 of NC_140595.1, read as the reverse complement.
AAATGTGTTTGCCCTATTAGACAATGCCACCATATGTGAAGACATCCATTTAGATAGAATTCTCGTGTAGTTATCTACCCTTAGATGATGGAGGCTCTCACACGGAAACCCAATTGAAAGGCTTAGAGACACTGTTTTGCCTACTGCCTTTATATTTGTATTGCTTTTTGAGAATGACAGTGTATTCTAGACCAAAAATTGTCCCATGGCGTGTGGCCGCTCCTTTGAAGATCACAGGCCATCTGTTTACAGTCCCCTTGTTATACACTGAACTGTTTAAAGCATCACACTTGCTTCATCAGAAGGCGTTCAACATCAGAAAAGAAGAAGGAGCTGGTTTTGCCACAGAACCAGAATTTCAGTCCACAAGAGCACCTGTCATGTGCTGGTAACCTCTGACAGTGTGCAGTCCCTTAAGCCCCTTGGCCTGAGTTTTTGGCCACACACCCCCTTTCCTTTGCTCCAATGGAAGTGCAGTGCACCGGCGGATCCAAGATTGAGAAAAGGCACTAATTCTGGTGCCCATGAAAAAGCAGCCTGAGCGTCCTCTGACACTGAATGATGAGTGTTGGAGCCTGAGAATGGTCCCGGGTCTGCACGAGATGACCTATGCCCTTGATCAATGGAGAGCACACTACCTGTAGAGCCTGCCGCAAAGGAGAGATACTGGTGCACTGCCTTGAGACATTGAGACTTTCGAGTGAGCTGTGGTTGTTTGCCAGGAGGGCACTCCAACTAAGCAGTACTTTTCTCATGAAAGGCTTGAATGAAGATGCCCATGCGAAAGAAAACAACAAAAGAGGATTTGATGGACAATAGAAGCCTGCCAGAGAGGCTTTTTGAATGGACTCTGGGCATAGTTGGTTTCACAAGAGGTTTCCGTATGATTGTATAGACTAGGTGTTAGAAGACTGATTGTTTTGCTGGCATTGTTTTAAAGTACTATTCTGTTTCGTATAAGCAGAATAAAGTCCATTTTCTGTGGAAGAGTACCCCCTTTTCACCTCAGATCATTGATGAGGGTCACCACTGTTTCACCTGAACATACAAAATGTATAGGAGCCCTAAAATGTTACTAGATAATTTTAGGATTTGCTTTTTGTTTAGGGTTGTAGACAATTATTATTTCATTTGTAATAGTGGTCGCTACTTTCTCCCGTTGTCTATATGTTCTTAATAACGTGTTTTCTAGTGTTTTTTAAACATGACGTTGTCATTTATGGGTGGGATTGATTTTCTCTACTCAATTTACTTCTGCACCCGCTTCCCAACCTATGTCTTTTCCTGCTACTGTTTCTTTGCACTCTTTTCACCCTTTTCCTGAACATGAACAGGTTAGAGAATTCGTAAGCAATTCTTCTATACAGCTTCTATATCGACACTAGTTAGTAGTGAACATCACTAATTGTTGGGGGTGTGATCTTATGCCACCTAGATAGAGGTATTCCTTATTTTGTCCTGCCATATGTGGCCTTTGTGCTTCTTCGTGTTCAAGGAGACCTGTCCAGAGAGAGTTACCAAGTACTAGGATTTTGCTCCATCAGCAACATCTTGATGATCTGGTGAATATAGACCTGGACTCAGATTAGTATGAGTATAGTTATTGCCTATGTAAGGGCAAAAGGAGGGTCTGTGGTACTGTAAAATTTGGAACCACATTGGAGGCATGCCCCCACCATGCCGATTTTGGTATCAACGAACCGCAAATGACAAATGTGGTATGTACAAGTGTTTTCGTCATGTTTCACCGATAAATTCACCGTGTATATGATATTACATATTGTATCCGTGGGTTCCATTTTATAGTAGTAGCCATCTTGTGATTGCCCTCACATAGGCTGCACGAAGGCCATGCTTAGGCCTAAAGGACACGTACACCTTCTGTGACTTCTCTGTGACCTGTGCAAACTGACTCCACTGCCCGAGGTCAGCCCTGTCCGGCCGGTTCCTTTTACTGCGGCCAAATGGGATTAGCATCAGGGCCCGAGGCATCATAAATTCCTTCTTCCCACACGAACCCTGACTAATCTCTTTCACACCTGACTCTTCCTGCTTTATGGCTTGTTTTACAAACAGGAGGTGCCCATGTTTATTGGGGTCTGCTGGTATCTGATGTGGGATCTGAGCCTCGCTGGGTAAATAATTGTGGGCTGGTTGAACAGGAATGTGGGATTGTCATCATGACTCTGCCTTTTCTTTGAAGCGAAAATATGTGAATGACCACTTGTAAAACAGGGGCGGTGTTGCCCAAAGCGTAATATTCTGTATAAAAGAGAAGACTGGTTTTTGCTCTGCAGACTGCCTCATTCAGTTGCGAAGGCTTCTGTGCGACGTAGTCTCACTCATTTGAGTTTAATAAAGACGTCTTTTCATATTTCAGCTTCTTTGCCAAGTTCTTTGTTATATTACCATGAGAGTGGAACTTTTCAAATACCACAACAGGAAGTACTCGAAGTCATAGGGTGCTACCCCTGGCACCTCTGGGGTATTAAAAATCGGAGTACTTCAAGGGGGTCACTTGGGTTTTTGGCCCGGTGCTCGGCGGCCACCTAGGGAAACCTACCAAACCCACACATTTCTGAAAACTAGACACCCGGGGGATTCCAGGGAGGTGTGGCTTGCGTGGATCCCCCAAATGTGTGAAAAAGGTGATTTTTTATCAGCTAAATTTGAGGTTTGCAGGGCATTCTGGGTAGGGAAACGTTGGGGGATCCACACAAGCCATACCTCCCTGGAATCCCCGGGTGTCTAGTTTTCAGAAATGTGTGGGTGTGGTAGGTTTCCCTAGATAGCCACCAAGCCCGGGGCCAAAAACTCATGGGACCCCCTTTGCAAAACCAGGTTGTTTTGTGATAGGTAATTTTGATGTCTCCTCAATTGGTTTTGGGCCCTTGTCTGACGAGAGCACTAGGCCTACCCACGCAAGTGAGATACCATTTTTCTCGGAAGACTTTGGGGAACGCGGAGTGGGTGGAATTTGGTGGACCCACGCAGATTCCAGAACTTTCAAACACAGAAATGTGAGGAAAATTTTAGGCCTGGGCGGTAAATTTCGTTCCGTTCGCGGAATTTGCGGAATTTGGGTAATTTCGCGTTCCGCGGAGAACGCGAAATTGCCCAAAAATCTGCGTTCCGCGACTTCGCGAAATTTTTTGCTTGTTCGCGTTCTCAATATGCGTGTTCGCGAGATATTTCACCCCGAGCACGCAAACAGCGATCGCGAACAGGCAAAAAGTATCGCGAACAAGCAATTCCGCGTGTTCGCGGAATTTCTGCGTGTTCGCGGAGATTTTTTACCGTTTCGCGGAGATTTGCGTAACGCGATTACGCAAATTCCGCCCACCCCTAGAAAATTTTAGGTTTGCAATGGATTCTGGGTAACAGAACCTGGTGAGAGCCAGTCAAGTCACCCCATCCTGGATTCCCCTCGGTGTCTAGTTTTAAGAAATGTACAGGTTTGCTAGGTTTGCCTATGTGCCAACTGCGCTAGGGCCCAAAATCCACAGGTATGCACATTGCTGAAACAAAAGTCGGAGCCCAGTGGGCTTTATGTCACCCTGGGGGGATATCGGGGAAGGGGGTTTCATCCCGATATGCCCCTAAAGGGGCAGAAAGACTGTGGCTATTTTTTGTGGGGGTGGGGTCATTGGTATGACCATTTTGGGCAGCCCCCACGCATAAAAAAAACCTACGTACTTGCTGGCGCCTAGTGGGCTTTCTGCCCCCCCCCAGGGGGCAGATCAGGGGCCGCTGCTGCCAACTGCCCTCCCGGGGGGGCGGAAAGACTGGAGTTTCTCTGGGGGAGGGGTGGGGGTATTGTCATGCCCATTTTGGGGAGCCCCTGCCCCTACACTAATAAAACAAAAAAATCCATGGTTTCTAGTGGGCTTCTGCGCCCCCCAGGTGGGCCAGATTGCGGGCTACAGCTCCCATCTGCCTCCTGGGGGGCAGGAAGGCAGTCATTTTTGTGGGGGGAAGGGTGGGGGCATTAGCGTGCCCGTTTCGGGCAGCCCACACCCTAAAAACAATTGCGCAAAAAAAATCCCTGGTGTATAGTGGGCTTTCTGCCCCTCTGGGGGTGGCAGTTTTGGGGCTACTGCCCCATCTGCCCCCCAGGGGGGGGGGCAGAAAGGCTGTAATGGTGGTGGGGGATGGGGGCATTGGCGTGCCGGTATCGGGCAGCCACCACCCTAAATAAAATCCATCACCCTAAAAAATAAAAAAAATTGCGCAAAAATAATCCTTGGCGTCAAGTGGGCTTTCCGCCCCCCCAAAGGGGCAAATTAGGGGGCAATGCCCTATCTGCCCCCGAGGGTGGCAGAAAGGCTGTAATGGTGGCGGGTGGGTGGGGGCATTGGCGTGCCTGTTTTGGCAACCTCCACCCTAAAAAAACCTTCTAAAAACAAATCCCTGGTGTTTTGTGGGCTTTCTGCCCCCCCCGAAGGGGCAGATTAGGGGCCAATGCCCCATGGAGATCAAATACAAACCCAAAGGATCTGTAAGAGGAAAACTACCACCCAGGCCTAGGCAGCTGTGGGGGACACCTGAACCAAGAGTTAGGGATCAAAGACTCGAGTATCAGGACAAGGTCAGGTCAGGAACAGCTAGGCCTCTCAGCAAACCGGCTAACAGCAACACATCCCTCACTCGGACACCTTCAGCCTAAGCAACCCAACGACGACATCTAAACCACATCCCTAAAGCACCTATTCTTATAACCTAAAAGCACATGTCCAGCCCACTATAGTTGCTAAGTTCACACTTTCTAGCTGAAGAATTGGCTGAATTCTAGGGACGGATTGTCACCCCACTATGAAATCAATTTCATTTGACTATACTATTGTTCTAAACAGTTTTTCACATAGTCATCAATACCTCTTCTCTCTCATGTGTACACATGCAACAATTTATTGTACATTTTAATAAATTCAACAACTACAGATTCCGTTCCCACGATGACACTAGCATTGGCCGTCTTTCAATGTTCTGTCCTTCACCAGGTCAAGCTTTTGCAGCTTTGCACAGCAGTTCGGTCACATGGTCACACGGTTTCTGTTGGCTCCTAATTTCCACCCGCCCTCGGTTAGGCTAGCTTAAAAAAAAAATATATATATATATATATATATATATATATATATATGTATATATTCACAGAAAAAACCATAGGTTTCAGGCACGTTATAGTTAGGAATTAGCATTTAAAAAACCTCAGAAATTCACTGAAAAAACCATAGGTTTCAGGGGTGTTATAGTTAGCTGGACTTTTCACTTGTACAAAACCATTGAAATTCCCCCGTTATAGTTAGTTCAGCTAACTATAACTCGCGCGCCCGCAATGCACTGCTGATGACGTCACATATTACATCACTCATGACATGGTCAGTGACATCACTCATGACATCACTGATGACATCTCAAATGACATCACTGATGACATCACTGATGACATCATCCTTGTGATAGAGTGGCAGACCTCCTCTCACCCTAATATAACCTTTGATACACACATTCAAAAATAGAGACTAAAATTTTCAAAACAATGGACATACCAATACCAGTTACAACAACCTCTTCAGTAATTCTAAGATCCACATACACATCCACTCATTCACCAACAGTCCTATACAGTCACTCATACATGTACTCACTCATCATATGTACTCATACACCTATACATCCTGTTACACAATGCCACTCATCCATAGAGTTACTCACACACATAGTCACTCATGCTAATAAAGAATCAAACATACATTTACTTGCATATACAGTTGTACACACACCACCATACTTACTTCTACGGAAACTTACACATACTTAGTCTTTTAAACAATCACTTATAGAAACACATACTTATTCATACAGGAACTCTTTCAATCTCTCACTCTCACATATACTCACATATATACACCAATAGTCACATATACTAGTTTAAAACATATGTAGTTACTCATAAAGACACTATAGAGACAGTCATTCACTCACTAACACACCCATACACACACTCATCCACCCATACAGTCCTGCACACATGCTGTGTTCAACACATACAGTGAGTCACTCATTCATGCACCTATGCACTACGTAATACCCCCCACCGAACCATGCAGACACTCAGACTGATACTCAAAAAACCAACTAATAACCTATATAGACACCCATGTAGCTTCTCACCAACCCATGCAGCCACCTATACACAAAGTGAGAGACTGATACAGATATTTACATATTTAAACATTACTCACTAAGCCATGTATTCACTATGATACACTTAATCAGTCAGTTACACAATCAATTTTTCAAAAACAAATCATCCATTTAGACACTTATATACCCATTTATTCTTCCATTGACCTTGAGATATACATATATAAAACATATTTAATTTTCAGAAAAACACACATTCACTGGATGATGTCATCAGTGATGTCATCAGTGATGTCATTTGAGATGTCATCAGTGATGTCATGAGTTATGTCACTGACCATGTCATGAGTGATGTAATATGTGACGTCATCAGCAGTGCATTGCGGGCGCGCGAGTTATAGTTAGCTGAACTAACTATAACGGGGGAATTTCAATGGTTTTGTACAAGTGAAAAGTCCAGCTAACTATAACACCCCTGAAACCTATGGTTTTTTCAGTGAATTTCTGAGGTTTTTTAAATGCTAATTCCTAACTATAACGTGCCTGAAACCTATGGTTTTTTCTGTGAATTTCAAAGGTTTTTTAAATGCTAATTTCTAACTATGCCTACAGAGATAGGACATGTGAAGAAAGAAGAAAAAATGCACAGAAAGAAACAAAAGAAGTGCAGAAAGAAGCAACAGAAGTCCTCAAATACGAAGATAAGTGCAGGAAGAAGGATAACGTGCAGAAAGAACAAAAAGAAGAGCAGAAAGAAGCCTTGTTGCAAAATCATCCTGTACCCTCAACTTTTTCAGACGGATACTGGTGGTAACTGAGTCTGACTAACCAGTCCTAGAGCCAGTGCTATGTTAAAAGACACTTAGAATACAGTGAAAACACCTACATACACTAGAGAACATTATGCGTTGGGGTCCCCCTGTGATTAGCATGACCTCCTCTGTAAGCCCCTAGTATATAATAGGGCATGGGGATTAAAACTACCTCTTAAAACAGGCCACAGGGCGTTTTTGCACACGTTAACTCAGGCCCCGTCCCCTCCCTTCACCACTGTGTAAACAAGCCCTGTGTCCATTTTTAGTTGGGAGATTAAGTTCATTTGAATCCTGAGGGTCCCTAGGGTCCAACTAGCCCACTAGGTACCTCCAGTAAGTGCCACAGAGCTGCGTTGCAGAGAGGTGTAAAAAGTGGCACGGCCTGGACCACCTCTCTGCAATGCAGCTCAGTGGCGCTTACTGGAAGCACTTGGTGGGCTAGTTAGCCCCCAGGGGCCCTCAGTATTGAAGGGAAATTATATCCCCAATTTAAAACGTGCCATAGTGCGTGTTTGCACACGTCACCTCAGGCCCCGTCCCTCCCTTCACCACTGTGTAAACGCGCCCTGTGGCTGTTCTAAGTTGAGAGATTAAGTCCCCTTGAATCCTAAGGGTCCCTAGGGTCAAACTAGACCACTAGGTACCTCCAGTAAGCGCCACAGAGCTGCGTTGCAGAGAGGTGTAAAAAGGGGCTTGGCCTCAGAACACCTGGCTGCAGCGCAGCTCCCTGGCGCATACTGGAGATGCCTGTTGGGGGCGCGTTTGCAGAGTGCTGCACGGAGGGGGCATGGCCTACGGCACGATGCCAGTCTTTTATTTATTTTAGTTTTTTAAGAAGGGGGGCTGTTTGGTTCCCCTTCTTATTCTAATTTATTGGCCCTGATGACCCCATCCCCCAGGGCCAGTCTCCTAATTATATTTTTTTGACCCCAATCCCCAGGGCCGGCCACTGTTTTTTATTATTTTTAAAAAATATATATTTATAGACACACCTAGGACATGCTGGACAAACCGTACGTACCTATCACCATGACGATTTGCGTGATATTCATTAAAAGGCGACTATGCATGCAATGAATCCACGTGGAATGTATTTACACCACTAGTGAAGCTCTGACATGTCTGATGCCCTACCGTGCCTAATCCCGGTAGACACCCTTGTCGTTTATTTATACAAACATGGGTAGCTATTGACGGGCACATTTAATACACATGCACACCAAGCCATTCAAAGGGGATTCGACAAAAATTCGACCAAAACTATGCAAGAAACCCCCCTCACGGTTAATAAAACACACATCCGGATGTGTAATACTTTTTATTTGACTCTCTGGAAAGGGGACGAACATCACTTGAGAGTCACAGGGCGCTCCTGACAGAGCCCAATGCTGTGTTACACCCACCATTGCCTGCCGAGTGCCACACACCTCTGTGTTGTATTCCACTAGCTAGTGCATATGCTATGACACTCTCTAGCCCATGTGCACTGTAACACCACCCCGTGAATATGTCATGCCACACTTGTCTTCGCACGGGTTATATTGCCCCATCTAACGTGCCTTCCTCGATGCCTATGTTATCACGCACAGTGCTATGCCATACATATTACAATCTGGGATCCATATCTTTGTCACAGTGCATATGCAACGTTACACTCCCCAGCACATATTTTATATTACAACTTTAAAGACTAGTTAGGTTACACAACACTGCCCTGTGCATATTACACTCCAAGGCGCATATCGCATAGCACGCGCTAGTGCCTGTGCTATCTCGCACTCTCCAATGAATCTGTCATTGCGCACAATATATTGCATATTATATTTCACGCCCGGTTCATCTTATATCACACTTTTTGGTGCATAGTTTATACCATACACTATATCTAGTTTTCATTTTCAATCGTGCTCTCAGGACTATGTTCTATATAACACTGTGTTCACCTACCCTTTTCACAGGCATTACATTTTGCGATAGGGGGTGGAGGGTCAGGGGGTGTTTCTGCCAAGTGAGCCCGGAGTCACAGTCACAAACGTCCTCTTCTTCCTGAATAAAAGTGAGATTATGCTGCATACTTGTTCATATTTTAAGTAGTTCGCACAGACACAATGTTTTAAAAACAATAAAGTTCCTAATACCCGCCTTCTCAGAACAGTTAGCTTGCTGCCCCATCCCCTTCCTCCCTATCCTCTGTTGTGTGAATCCATGGACTAGCCTCCTCCCTCCTGCCATGCATGGTCTGATGTGCTGCCACTGCCCTCAATTTAGTATGATGTACCAGTCCACTCCTCCTGCCCTCCATTGCCCAATTCTATGCCCCATCATTGACCTCCTGCTTAAATTCTGTGCTTAGCTTGCTGCCCCTATTCTCCTTCCCCCTGCCCTCCGATGTCTTTGTGCATGCCCCTGCTCCATCCTTTTTGCCCACCATGTCCCATGGACCTGCCACTCCTATCTACTCTGAGTGTTCTGTTGAGCTGCCACTCCCCTCCCACCTGCCTAGCATTGTCAGATGACTGTAACCTGTCCCTGCCACCTCCACCCTGCCTGTCCACATGCCATGCCCCTATCCTCTTCCTCCTGTCCTACTTGGTCCATTGTACTTCCACACCCTTCTGCCCTCCCTGGTCTGTTGTGCTGCAACTGCTCCTCCTGCCTGCCCCGTGTGGTCTGTTGTGAGGTCCCTTCCCCTGAACTTTCTTGTCTGTGCACAGGTCCTGACCCTCCCTTCTATCCTCCATCGTCCTTTGTGCATGCCCCTCCACCCTCCTTCTTGCCCATCATAGCCATTGTGCTGCCACTAACCCTCCCACTTGCCATGCATGGTCTTCTGTGCTGCCATGGCCCCTCCCACCTTCCCTGTGTGGTCAGTTAGCTGCCCCTGACCCCCTCCCACCTTCCCTCCATGGTCTGTGTGTATGCCATCACAGTCTCACTGTTGCTCTTCATGGTGTGTCTTGCTTCTAGTGCCCATCCTGCCTGACCTCCATGGCTATCTTGCTGCTCCTGCCCTGCCCCCTTGCCCCCAGCCCTACTCCCTCCCTCCTGGCTTGTCTGTTCCATTGTAATGCCCCTGATCCGTCCCTCCTGCCCTTTATGGTCTGTTATGCTGCAGCTTTCTCTCCTGTCTGTCCATTATGGTCAGCTAGCTACCATTGCCTCTTGCCCCTCTGTTCTCTGTTGTCCATGTGCATGGTCCTGTCCCCTCCCTCTTGCTTTCTATGGATTGTTGTGCTGCACTCCCGTCCTGCATGCCCTGTGTGGTGTATTGTGCTGCTGCAAACCCTGATGCCTGCCCTGCAGGGTCAGTTTGGTGCACCTCTCCATGTGCCTCCTGTCCTCTGTTATCCAAGTCCATGTCCCTATCCCATTTCCTTCCATGATCCAATGTACCATACTTGCGAACATTTTGAACTTGGTAAGAGGGAGATTTTGAAAAAAAACTGGGGTATTGATTTTCCCCTTTGAGTTACATTGAAAAAGAGGATATTGTAGACAGGAGACAGATCAAATAAAGCCCATTTGAGCTTAAAAACATTGGACGTTTCCTGGCTGAATCGGGTCTGTTGGCATGTATGGTTGTACTACCATTGCCTCTTCCTTCTGCCCACAATGGTCTATTACATTGCCACAGCCTTGAAGGAGGGTAGATTCTGTATCACAGGGGCCCCCTGGCCCGTTCTGTCCACACCTGAAGTATGAGACCCTTGTCCTTGCCCTGCCAGCTGCATTTGTAGGCCGTATTAAATTGACCAGCGGGTCCTGTGTTGCTATATAATTATCCTGAGACATCCTTACCACTCAGCCAGCATAAAACCCCTGTGTAGGCCCTTCTGTTCAATATGTAGGCCTCTTTGTTAAATTGACCATAGCTCTGCAATTTTAGTGTATAGCAGTCTGAAGGCAGGTCTGCGAGGCCTTCTGCTCCAAACTAGTAGCCCCCACCCTACCCGAGTGCTCCGTGCTCGGTATCAAAGTTCAACATCCCCCTGAAGCTGTCGACATACAGTAGGCTGCATCCTGGACTGGTACTTGCTTCCTGGGCAGGTTTCCCGCTTTTAAGGAAGTGGCAACCGCAGAGCGTCAAGTTAGGAGAACTGATGAGATTTTATACATGAATATATTGAATTCCCGTACAATACCCATTATTTTCTGCTTGCTCTATGGAACTTACGATAAGCGATTGGCCTGAGAGACTGACCTTTTCACCCAGTCCATTGTCAGCATTAAGTGGGTAAATGACGAAATGTCTGGTAAAATCTGCAGACGAAGCTTTTGGGTAGCATACGTAGGTAGATGTAGCGTGCAAAGGAGCCCACAAAATGATATAAAAAGGGAGCACCCACAGATATCGACGGACTACCTCGCCGTCTGTATGTAGGTTAACAGGCACTGCAGGTTTTCCCCAAGAGCTGGGAGCTCTTGTCTTCCTTTGCTTAAAATGTCTTGCTCTGCTTTGCTTGAAGTATCTTATTCTATTTTACCTATATGAAATGTCATGTTATGTTTAACCATTGTTCTCTTTACTTTTGCATTTAAAAGATTTTGTATTGTAATTGCAGGAATGCTTGCTCTAAGAGTAAACGTGAGTGTTCCTAGGTAACATTTTCCTTGGTGTAACTTGTTTCTCATGATGCATTTATAGATGTGTTTTCTCTCTCTCTCTGTCAGTACATTAATTGAGATACAGAGAATATCATGACAGCTGTATGATTATCTGGATTCTGTATTTTGTACTTTATGTCTCTATTCTGCGGTTTCTTTGAAGTTGCATCTTCTCATTAAACTGCCATTGTATTCTGCCTCCAATTCCATGTCTCATATGTCTGTTTTCTTCATTTTTGGAGCAAGCGTTCCTAGGCACCCCGGCTCAAATTAAGGTGCCCCTTTTGTCCCTGACTCACTCTCCTGCTCAGTTCTGTGGTGGCTCCCGGGGATCTGGGGACCGCCCCTAGCTTCCTTGACCCGTAATAGATCTTCCCTCCAACAGCCTCTCTTGCAAGTCCTGTATTGTTGGTTTGTTGCCCCTGCCCCCCTTTCCACTGCCCTCCATAGTCTGTTGTGCTTCCACGGCCCTTCCTGCCTGCTCAGTGTGGTTAAATTGTTGCCTTTGCACCCTCCTACCTGCCTTCAATTTTCAGAGTCCGTGCCCCTGGCCTCTGCCTCTCAACAGTATCCTAATGAACAACTAGATTGCTAACATTCTATATTTATTACAAAAGTGTGGAACGCCTGACATCATCTTGATGTAATCAAAACTGTAATACCTAGAGCATTTCCTTTAGAAATTACATATATGAGAGGGTCTTATTGGCATCAAAATTATGGTTAGTGCTCTAAAAGACTAAAATAAGGACATATTTTCTGAGTTTTCAAATAGCGACAAAGCACTTTTAAATTATTTGTTATCTTTATGTTTTTTTATCCAGTTGACCACTTGATTAAATGTTGCACTTAGGGGAGAGGATGTGGTGTTACTTCCAGAACTGCAGACTTTGCAACTGGGGAACCAGGTTGAAGTTTCTGCTTCAGCTCGACATTCTGTGATTCTGGTCAAATCACTTAGTCTCCCCATGTCTACAACCAAAATGAATTTGTTCTTGTGTGATGTAACCAATGCTCATGTAAAGCACTCCAATACCTGACAAGTCTGCACTATATAACACTGCAAAAACACAAAATAATAAGTGTTTTGCACACTTCTGTCATTGGGCTATATTTGGGCTACATCTGGGTGATTTTGGGCTACATTTGGGCTCTTTTGTCTCCGGTGGCCATCTTGGGAGATTTATTTGTTATGAAGTTTCCTAATTTCCTCATGTACTGCAGTCTCCTCAGTAGGAAATGCTTTCAGTTTTTTACTTTGATTCCATCATGAAGGTATTCAGATATGTCACACATTTGCCATAAATTCAGAATGTTAGCACTCTAGTTGCTCATTAGATCACTGTAGTAAAACTACTGCACCATGGAAGTCTGCTCCTGGTATTAAAAGTGCATGTTTCAGTCTGCATGTCAGAATTTTTTAATGAAATAGAAGAGGATTTGAGAAGTCACTCAAAATGTGCCCTCATTTTCTTTCTTCAGCATTAATCATAATTTCTATGGCAAAATGAACCTCCTCATTGTGTTCCTTTTTAAATTAAATGTTTTAAGTGTTACCAGTTTATTCCAATCAAGATGGCTTCAGGTGTGCCATACTTTTGTCATAATGAAGACAGTAAGCGCTCTAGTTGTTTTTAAGAACATTCTGGGACATTCTGTCATTGGGCTATACTTGGGCTACATCTGGGTGATATTTGGGCTACATTTGGGCTCTTTTGTCTCTGGTGGCCATCTTGGGAGACTTATTTGTTATGAAGTTTCCTAATTTCCTCATTTACTGCAGTCTCCTCAGTAGGAAATACTTTCAGTTTTTTACTTTGATTCCATCAAGAAGGCATTCAGATGTGTCACACATTTGCCATAAATTCAGAATGTTAGCACTCTTTTTGCTCATTAGATCACTGTAGTAAAGCTACTGCTCACCAGGGAAAACTGCTGCTGGTATTGAAAGTGCATGTTTCAGTCTGCATGTCAGAATTTTTTAATGAAATAGAAGAGGATTTGAGAAGTCACTCAAAATGTGCCCTAATTTTTCTTTCTGCAGCACTAATCATACTTTTTATGGAAAAATGAACCCCCTCATTTTGTTCCTTTTTAAATTAAATGTTTTAAGAGTTACCACTTTAATCCAAGCAAGATGGCTTCAGGTGTGCCATACGTTTATCATAAGTAGGACTGTTAGCGCTCTAGTAGTTCTTTGGAACACTCTGGGAAGCTGCAGTAGAACACAAAGGAATCAACTGACAGTCTCTGCCCTTGTTGGATGTACATGTTTTACTGAGAATGTCAGACTTCATTCTCACATGACTGAGAAAGATAATGTGAATTTACAGAAAATAAGCTCTCAGTTTAGCCTATAGATCACCTTCCAAACCTCTGTGGTAAAAGCATGAGAAAATATTTTTCTCTCAATCATGATATCCCAGCAGAAGGCTTTTTCACATGGTAAAATCACCTTAGAACATACCACAAGTCCTAAAATGAGTATGGTACATCAACAAATGATTTATAATGTAACTAAAGTCTTAAAACCTTCTATTAACTGCAATGCTTTTTAATGAGGTGCTATCATGTATATTGGTCCCAAGATGGCTGCCAACACTTCTTGGATGAAGTGCTGACAGCCAATCAGATCTCAGGATGAGATGTGTGGTTAGGCTCCGCCCACATATATATATGCTTTTAAATGCTATTTTCTCAGGAAATACTGAACAGATTTACACCAAACCTACAAAAGGCACTTCCTTGACCTTATGGCTACCTCTCTGCCAAATTTCAAGTAATTCTGTTCAGCCGTTCGGGCTGTAGCTGTGTCTAAAGGTCCTATGGAAAAATGCATGGGGAAAACGCGTTTTGGGACCCCCCTTTTTTCTCAGCCCCCGCTTGACGAATCCCCCCGAGACTTTCAGGGTAGGAGCGGAGCGTAGCGCCCCACCTATTTTGAAAAATTCGCGAGGATTCGTCGACCGGCGCCAAAGTTATTCAAAATAGAATGTTGCGGATTTCTTATGGAAACAGGGTCCTAACTATAACTACCTACTGGCGACCGCCAGTAGGTAATATATATATATATATATATATATATATATATATATATATATATATCACTACCAGTCTCTCTCCTAGACGAAGAGAGTGTGACAACAGCTCCGGGGGATCAAACAAAGGCTTTATTGATGTTAAAAGCGCTGGCAATCCAAAGGTCCCTGAAACGCTAGGCAGACGTGTTTCAGCTTTAATTAGCTTTCATCAGTGCCCCATTTCATTGTCCTCAATGTTTCAGGAGATCTGCCGCTCTGTTGTTCAAAAAGTGATCACACCCCATCACGTGATCACTGGCTCCTCCTATGCCTCACAGCTGCAAGGCACCTCGCGCTTCTCCTGCTGCTGCTCTGCATTCTGGGCATTGGAGTTCACCTATGGAGCCCAATACAGTGACGGGACTTCCAAAACATCAATTGATGCCACCAAGCAGTGTTGGACGGTGCTCCCTCGCCGCTGTAGCTCTACAGCAGGTAAAGTCCTTTGTTTGTCCACCTTATCAGGCAGAATAAATTCTGCCTCCTCTCTCCCCAACATAAAAATTACCCCTATTTGGGGCACTGGGGGGGTGACGCATAGCAGTTTTATGCACATACCAAAGATAGCAGGAAAAACGCGTTGCTCCAAATCGAGAGGGCGGTCACTCAGCCAGCACCTGCACGCTGGCAAAAATATCACTACCAGTCTCTCGCCTAGACGAAGAGAGTGTGACAACAGCTCCGGAGGATCAAACAAAGGCTTTATTGATGTTAAAAGTGCTGGCAATCCAAAGGTCCCTGAAACGCTAGGCAGACGCGTTTCAGCTTTAATTAGCTTTCATCAGTGCCCCATTTCAGTGTCCTCAATGTTTCAGGAGATCTGCCGCTCTGTTGTTCAATAAGTGATCACACCCCGTCACGTGATCACTGGCTCCCCCTATGCCTCTCAGCTGCAAGGCACCTCGCGCTTCTCCTGCTGCTGCTCTGCATTCTGGGCATTGGAGTTCACCTATGGAGCCCAATACAGTGACGGGACTTCCAAAACCTCAATTGATGCCACCAAGCAGTGTTGGACGGTGCTCCCTCGCCGCTGCAGCTCTACTGCAGGTAAAGTTCTTCGTTTGTCCCCCTTATCAGGCAGAATAAATTCTGCCTCCTCTCTCCCCAATGTAAAAATTACCCCTATGTAGGGCACTGGGGGGGCGGCGCGTAGCAGTTTTATGCACATACCAAAGATAGCAGGAAAAACGCGTTGCTCCAAATCGAGAGGGCGGTCACTCAGCCAGCACCGCACGCTGGCAAAAATATCACTAGCAGTCTCTCTCCTAGACGAAGAGAGTGTGACAACAGCTCCGGGGGATCAAACAAAGGCTTTTTTGATGTTAAAAGCGCTGGCAATCCAAAGGTCCCTGAAACGCTAGGCAGACGCGTTTCAGCTTTAATTAGCTTTCATCAGTGCCCCATTTCAGTGTCCTCAATGTTTCAGGAGATCTGCCGCTCTGTTGTTCAAAAAGTGATCACACCCCATCAAGTGATCACTGGCTCCTCCTATATTAGGGTGTGAGAAGATGTACTCATTTATCACATGGATGACGTCATCAGTGATGTCATCAGTGATGTCATTTGAGAAGTCATCAGTGATGTCATCAGTGATGTCACTGACCATGTCATGAGTGATGTAATAGGTGACGTCATCAGCAGTGCAGTGCGGGGGCGCGAGTTATAGTTAGCTGAACTAACTATAATAGGGGAATTTCTAGGGTTTTGTACGAGGGAAATGTCCAGCTGCCTATAACGCCCCTGAAACCTATGGTTTTTTCAGTGAATTTCTAAGGCTTTTTAAATGCTAATTCCTAACTATAACGTGCCTGAAACCTATGGATTTTTCAGTGAATTTCAAAGTTTTTTTAAATGCCAATTCCTATCTATAACTTATCTCTAAAGATATCATGAAAAGCATTCTTTTTTAAAAGTAGGGTGCACATTACTTTTGTGGAAAAGCATGTTTGTGATTGGTTAAGAAAAAGCAGTTTCAACGTGGAGTACATATCATAGGATAAAATTTGCTCAGCTCAACCACACCTGCTACTTGCATTTGGAAGGCACTGTTCGAACTTAAAACAATCGTCAATTTTTAACCTGCAAGTGTCGTTAAATATTCAAGAAAATGTTACAAAAAAATATCGTTAAGTTTTAAAACATTTATGAACTTTTAACCTGCACATGTTGTAGAATGTTCTAGAAAGTGTGTTGATAGAATACGTTGCACTTCTGACTTCTATGTGTTGTTGAATATTTAAAAAACGGTTCATATGGAAAATTAAAAAGAAACCAATAGAGAAGTTTTGAAACCTAAAAGAATCAAGGAACTATTCTAATTTATTCTTTACATGTATTTATGTGTGCAGCAACAAAATTATAGGCACAACAGCACTAGGAAAAGGAAGAAGCAGGGAGTGGGGGGAGGGGGGGAGATGGGCAGAATGGCACACATGCACAATGAAGTACAACACACATACAGACTAACAATATCCAAAATGAAACACACCAACAAGTCACACAACCTGCCAACATCACACCACTGAACGAGCATAGAAGTGAAAACCACGCTGCATTCATACAGGATGTGTACAAAGGCCAGTCGTTGGTGTTGTGGGATGTCTGTGACCGTGGTCATCATGGATGAGATGCCCAGCATGTGGCACATGGTCGAGTTCACTGTGTGTTATTTTGCCAAACGGCTGCTCCTCCCTCCCACGAGCCCCCACACTTTTGTACGGTGCGCTGTTGTATCTTGTGCACTCGTACGGCACACCATTGGAATGCCTATTTGCGCATGTCCTGCTACATTCCAACTACAACATCACAGTGCCGTTTGGAGGTGGTGCATGCCACTTTACAACATTGACTGCTGCGGCTGTTGTAGCAGGCCACACCAGAACACAGAGACACACTTACCGCACTTCCTGTACATGGACATGTCCGAGATACCCGGTTCCCCTTGCCGGATAGGCACACCCCTGCACTGACCTGTGAACCCCAGACCAGCACACGCCAGTTGTGCATGCAGGAGGATGCGTGCGTAGCTACACATCCAGGCTCACTTCCAACGCTGAGGTGACAGCACACTGTGATGTTGCAGGGCTCGTGCCTATCATACTAAGACAATGACCACAGGGACACACTTACTAAGATGTGGGTTTGGGGGGCATTGGCAGTCCTGGAGTTGTTGAGATAAGTCTTCTAGCCCTCATGGGTATCCCTGTATCGTGCTCATTGACTCTATGGCACCTGTGGGTGTTCTGGTGTGGCTCTTGGCTGTGTTCCCTTTCATGGTGCAGGTAGTTGTCCTGCTTAACACCAGCAGAAAGCAGGTGTAAAATCCCTGGTGCTAACGTGTCTAATCACCGGAATTTGTTTCGCATTGCAATTGGTGTGAAAGTTGTAATGTGATTGTTTTCGTGTGCAGAACAATATACGAACTGAGCAGTGTATCTCGTCAAGATCCAGCACCTGACGCACTATTCCCAATCAATATAAATACAATGAGATTTCTTAATAGATTTTGTGTGTACACTGTAAGTGCAGCCAATACCTCAGTGCAATTCAATACAGGATTTTAGTATTTAGAATAAATCGGAAAGGTGCACCTCGTGTCTTTTTGCATGGGAACGGCGACTCTCCATTTCATTATCAGCACTTTAACGGAAGTAAAGTTGAGATAAATCTAACACACTATTCAGAAGTTGGTGCAAACTGCAGATATCACCAGTATTCCAGCGATACGTGCCCCAAAATTTAACACCATGGTGGACTCCATCAAATAACAGTAATAAGAACAAGAAAGAGTCACACAGCAGTTAAGAGAACAACCAAAAACGTTATTAATTTTTTTTGCAAACTTTATTTTTTATAATAATAAATATATAAACGATAAACTATTTTCAAACTTTATTTTTTCATTAACATATATATGAACAATAAACTAATAAACAAAATGTAACAACAATAATACAAAACAACAAAGCGGAACACTCCTGTGGGGACAATGGATGTCGACGACAGACCGGGAAAGTAACAAAGATTGTTAAAAAAAACCCAACATGGTATTCACAACAAAATACCACAAGAAACAAATCACAAATATATAAAATGCATACAGCTAGCAAAATTTTATGGGGCAGATTTAAAATGCCCTTGCGCCACTTTTGCGCCACCGTTGCGTCACTTTTGTGACGCAGCGGCGGCGTAAACCATGCGCCACATTGCGCCCCATTTACAACGTGACGCATCTAGGTAGATTAGAGTACTGCAAGGAGAGTGCCTGGGTGAATTTATTAGGGTTTGGCGCAGTGAATGGATTAGTACATGATGCTGAATGGGTCACTAGAGGAGTGCAACGGCAGTGCCAGGGTGTTTGCTGGAAGTGACAGATACTGACTGGGGAATTGAAGGTGTGAAAGACAAGTGTGTAGGTGGTTAGAGGACTGCATGCATAGTGGATAGGGGTTTGAAGTAGTCCATCTGCTAAGACCTGGCTCAGTGCATGAATACTTAGGCAGTGACTGAATCATTAGAGTACTGGAAAGAGAGTGTCTTGGTGAATTTATAAGTGTTTGGGTTTTGGCACAGTGAATGGATTAGTACATGCTGTTGAATGGGTCTCTAGAGGACTGCAAAGGAAGTGACAGGATGTTCCCTGGAAGTGTATGGATACTGACTAGGGAATTGAAGGTGTAAAAGACAAGTGTATAGTATGTTAGAACACTACACACATTTGAAGCAATCTATTTGGTACTTAGAAACTGACTAAATAATCAGACTACTTCTAGGACAGTGCTTAGGTAAAACTTTTAAATTTTCACTTCTGCCACAGTGAACAGAATACATGGTAATGCACCTTAGTGTCAAACCCTGACTCATTTTCTCAATGCATAAGCAAAGACTAGCTTCTAATGCTACTAAAACTTGACAACATGACAGGTTTTAAAAGAGTTGTCTGCTTAAAAATACACAATGGTACCAAATGCTTCTCTCACAGTGGTACCCAAATGCACACAGACTCACAGTGTGATTTTAGACAACAACCACTATACCTGGGAGTTTACCAAAAATCATTCACTACTGTGGAAGTGGTAAGGGAACTGCACACAATCTTCATATTTCAGGACTGCACTTTTATGTCAAAGCCTGACTCATAGAAACAAAGCATAAGCAAAGACTGGCTTCTAATGCTACTAAAACTTGACAACATGACCGGTTTTAAAACAGTTATCAGTCAGCAAATACACGACGTTACCAAATGCTTCTCTCACCATCCTTACCCAAATGCACACAGACTCACAGTGTGATTTTAGACAAGCAACACTATCCTAGGAGTTTACCAAAACTCATTCACTAGTCTGGAAGAGTTAATGGTACTGCAAACAATCTACATATTTAAGTACACCACATCAGTGTCAAAGCATTACTCATTTAATCAACGCATAAGCAAAGACTGGATTCTAATGCTACTAAAACTTCACAACATGACAGGTTTTAAAACAGTTATCTGTCAGCAAATACATGATGTTACCAAATGCTTCTCTCACAGTGATCCCAAATACACACCAACTCACAGTGTGATTCTAGACAAGCACCCCTATCCCAATGAGTTTACCAAAACTCATTCACTACAGTGCAAGTGGTAAGGGAACTGCACACAATCTACATATTTCACAACTGCAATTTACTGTCAATGCCTGACTCATTTAATGAAAGCATAAGCCATAACTGTCTTCTAATGCTACTAAAACTTGTCAACATGACATGTTTTAAAACAGTTATCTGTCAGCAAATACACGATGTTACCAAACGTTTCTCTCACAGTGGTTCCCAAATGCACACAGACTCACAGTGTGATTCTAGACATACAACACTATCCCTAGCAGATTACCAAAACTCATTCACTACAGTGGAAGTGGTAAGGGAACTGCACACAATCTACATATTTCACGACTGCACTTTAGTGTCAATGCCTGACTCATTTAATCAACGCATAAGCAATGACTAGCTTCTAATGCTACTAAAATTTGACAACATGACAGGTTTTAAAATAGTTATCTGTCAGCAAATACACGATGTTACCAAATGTTTCTCTCACAGTGGTTCCCAAATGCACACACACTCACAGTGTGATTCTAGACAACAACCACTATACCCAGGAGTTTACCAAAAATCATTCACTACTGTGGAAGTGGTAAGGGAACTGCACACAATCTTCATATTTCAGGACTGCACTTTTGTGTCAAAGCCTGACTCATTTAATCAAAGCATAAGCAAAGACTGGCTTCTAATGCTACTAAAACTTGACAACATGACCGGTTTTAAAACAGTTATCTGTCAGCAAATACACAAAGTTACCAAATGCTTCTCTCACAATCCTTACCCAAATGCACACGGACTCACAGTGTGATTTTAGACAATCAACACTATCCTAGGAGTTTACCAAAACTCATTCACTAGTCTAGAAGAGTTAATGATACTGAACACAATCTACATATTTAAGTACAGCACATCAGTGTCAAAGCATGACTCATTTCATCAACGCATAACCAAAGACTGGATTCTAATGCTACTAAAACTTCACAACATGACAGGTTTTAAAACAGTTATCTGTCAGCAAATACATGATGTTACCAAATGCTTCTCTCACAGTGATCCCAAATACACACTAACTCACAGTGTGATTCTAGACAAGCACCCCTATCCCTATGAGTGTACCAAAACTCATTCACTACAGTGCAAGTGGTAAGGGAACTGCACACAATCTACATATTTCACAACTGCAATTTACTGTCAATGCCTGACTCATATAATGAAAGCATAAGCCATAACTGTCTTCTAATACTACTAAAACTTGATAGCATGACATGTTTTAAAACAGTTATTTGTCAGCAAATACACGATGTTACCAAACACTTCTCTCACAGTGGTTCCCAAATGCACACAGACTCACAGTGTGATTCTAGCCAAACAACACTATCCCTAGCAGATTACCAAAACTCATTCACTACAGTGGAAGTGGTAAGGGAACTGCACACAATCTACATATTTCACGACTGCACTTTAGTGTCAATGCCTGACTCATTTAATCAACGCATAAGCAATGACTAGCTTCTAATGCTACTAAAACTTGACAACATGACAGGTTTTAAAATAGTTATCTGTCAGCAAATACACGATGTTACCAAATGTTTCTCTCACAGTGGTTCCCAAATGCACACAGACTCACAGTGTGATTCTAGACAAGCACCACTATCCCTAGGAGTTTACCAAAAGTCATTCACTACACTGGAAGTGGTAAGGGAACTGCACACAATCTTAATATTTCAGGACTGCACTTTTGTGTCAAAGCCTGACTCATTTAATCAAAGGATAAGCAAAGACTGGCTTCTAATGCTACTAAAACTTGACAACATGACCGGTTTTAAAACAGTTATCTGTCAGCAAATACACAATGTTACCAAATGCTTCTCTCACAATCCTTACCCAAATGCACACAGACTCACAGTGTGATTTTAGACAAGCAACACTATCCTAGGAGTTTACCTAAACTCATTCACTAGTCTGGAAGAGTTAATGGCACTGCACACAATCTACATATTTAAGTACAGCACATCAGTGTCAAAGCATGACTCATTTAATCAACGCATAAGCAAAGACTGGATTCAAATGCTACTAAAACTTCACAACATGACAGGTTTTAAAACAGTTATCTGTCAGCAAATACATGATGTTAACAAATGCTTCTCTCACACTGATCCCAAACACACACTAACTCACAGTGTGATTCTAGACAAGCACCACTATCCCTAAGAGTTTACCAAAACTCATTCACTACAGTGCAAGTGGTAAGGGAACTGCACACAATCTACATATTTCACAACTGCAATTTACTGTCAATGCCTGACTCATTTAATGAAAGCATAAGCCATATCTGTCTTCTAATGCTACTAAAACTTGTCAACATGACATGTTTTAAAACAGTTATCTGTCAGCAAATACACGATGTTACCAAACGTTTCTCTCACAGTGGTTCCCAAATGCACACAGACTCACAGTGTGATTCTAGACATACAACACTATCCCTAGCAGATTTCCAAAACTCATTCACTACAGTGGAAGTGGTAAGGGAACTGCACACAATCTTCATATTTCAGGACTGCACTTTTGTGTCAAAGCCTGACTCATTTAATCAAAGCATAAGCAAAAACTGGCTTCTAATGCTACTAAAACTTGACAACATGACCGGTTTTAAAACAGTTATCTGTCAGCAAATACACGATGTTACCAAATGCTTCTCTCACAATCCTTACCCAAATGCACACAGACTCACAGTGTGATTTTAGACAATCAACACTATCCTAGGAGTTTACCAAAACTCATTCACTAGTCTAGAAGAGTTAATGGTACTGAACACAATCTACATATTGAAGTACAGCACATCAGTGTCAAAGCATGACTCATTTAATCAACGCATAAGCAAAGACTGGATTCTAATGCTACTAAAACTTCACAACATGACAGGTTTCAAAACAGTTATCTGTCAGCAAATACATGATGTTACCAAATGCTTCTCCCACAGTGATCCCAAATACACACTAACTCACAGTGTTGATGAATACAGGCCCCAGATAGGCCCGCAGAATACAAGGGTTCGCTCTCCTGTAACAAAAACTAGAAGGAAGTTGGCACGGAAACTGCAAAGACAAAGTTTATTAACCCTTAAGGGTGGTCCTACAACCTATACAACACTCTTCAGTATTGCATAGAGTAGCACAAAGAACTTGCGTACGTAGTCCCCTTTTATACACAACAGAGGGGCTCATAAGTGGGTGGATACAACATGAGGCAAAGAGTATTACCTTTTATGGACATTTTCGATACAGAATCAATATGTGGGCGGAGTTAACACACTCCTAAGCCCGCGAAAACATGGTCAAGCAAGGACTAACTGATAACAGATGTGATCAAGTCTGGGCATGCGCCAGACGGACAAAGGAACTATTTATAGACTGTTACTAGGCAGATTACAAGAGCAACTAACACGAAGATAGGACTCTTCTGGTACAGAGCACGTGGAGACACGACAATACAAAATGGAGTCCAGACATTAGTCAACATAAGAAGAGAAACTTGTTCTAAGGGAGGGGAATTCATGTCTTTAGTGAATGCTTAATCAGATCACTGTTTTAATTTTCAACAGACGACCCTTTCAGCATTTACTGAAGACATTCGGCTTATTAGGATAATCATCATATATGTCAATTTTCATCATCTCTTCCACGTCTTTGGTTAAATGTTTCTGATAGGTGACATTGGCAATAGCTTTCTTATCAGGAATACAAAATGACACACATAGAGAACAGAGTAAAGGACCACACTGAACACCGATGCAGCAGGAAAACAGAATCGCCACAATAATGCAGAGACCAGTTAAAACTTTCCATCCCCATGTAGTGATCAATGCCCAAAACCATCCAGAAAAGGTCCAAGTGCCATTTTCTGTATGAATCTCAGCTGCGATTTTATGCAATTTATTAATATCATTATAAACTGATGGCGTATGGTCAGGAATGAACACACAACAACTACTTCCGATAATTTTACATGCTCCACCTCTGTCAGCTAACATAACATCTAATACCATACGATTCTGCAATGCAACAATTCTAGTAATTTGTCATTCTTCCGTAAGATTCCCAAGAGCAGCAGCGGTTTGATTCGTCACAGCCTCTACAACTCTCGTTAATCTTTAAACCTTCCTACTATTTAGGGCGGCTCCAACAAAGAAAAACAATCCTAAGTTAAAATCAATATATTGCTGTAAGCTAGTATCAGTTTGATCAACATCATCAATGGACAGAGTATGCTTATACCTATTTACAGTCACATTATTCAACAACTTCAAATCTTTATGATAGGATGCAGGTGCTAAGAATACTGGGGGTAATAAAAATGCTACATAGCATACACCAGACCAGCCGGCTGGTAAGCGATAATAGCCCTTATTCCCACATACGAAGTATGTGTTATGGGAGGCTAAGAAAGTACTATTATTTAGTCCGTCAATGTTTAGCACAATAATACAGTCACTAACACCAACAGGAATATAACCCACACTCTGGACACACAGGTCCGCTTGAGCTTGTGCCACTTGAATCACAAATTTCTCTTTCCCTACTGTGTCTCTAGTGTTCGTGAAAATGTAGGGGATCGATTCATTGTCTGGTCGATATTCTTCCCATTCCCATATTGTTCCATTCGCTTGTGGATAGCCATCTTTATCTTGATGACATTCCCTATTAAGTCTGAAAAGTAATCGTCCCACTGTAGGTTTCCGTGTGGCAAAAAGCAAAGTGTACCATTCTCTACAAGAGCCATTATGAGAGAAAGGAAGAGGTATGAACGGCGTTCCTCCTTTCTTCTGATGAGCTGGCATCATACCACATATCCAACAGTTCGTAGCATTTGTGGCAACATGGGTATGATGCAACATCTGGATGAAAATGTTATTCAAATAAGACTGACGATGCCTCAATTCTTGATACGGAAGGGTATAAAAGTAGTGCTCCTCAGGCACTGGAGTGGTCAAAACAAGCAACTCACGGGCAGGAGTTACGTCCTCAACAAACCATGTGGTTATACCCACAATAGCCACAATGATAATAAAGCTTGTCGCACAGAGAATCTTCTTCTTCTCCATCCTGTAATAAGAAGTCAATATCTTCCTGAAACTAAAAGGTTGTCAGAACTCTTCCCCTTAGGCAGCCGTTGATTTCTTCACCAGCGGGCCAAGACGGGTGTCACTACACTAATGCAGGGCTGATCCCCCCCCTTGCCTCATTGGCTCTCCGTTTCACTAACCTAAGGGCCGTTCTGACAACTTTGGATACCGCAATCACTTCCTTGGTCTGAGGTGATATCTTCTTCCTCCAGGAATCGCTTGTTCCGGGAAGAGCTCCTCAGTGTCGTTCGGTTCCACAGCACGGCCTTTCTCCGCAGTCAGGATTTCTCGATGGTCGGTCAACACAGCAGGCTCCACCAATCCAGGCGGCACTTTACGACAGTGCAAGGAGTGGATCCAGTTCTTCCGATTGGAAACCCGCACAGCTGTCCTCGTTGCGAGCAAGACTTGCTCAGGACCAACCCATCTCGGCTCCAGACTGTTCGTCCTTTCGAACACCTTTATCATGACCTGATCCCCAGGTCGGAGATTATGGCCTTCACCGGTGGACCGATCAGGGAGCGCCTCTCGAACCTGTTGATGAATAGAAACCAAATTATCCGTTAACTGTGCCAGATAATCATTCATCATTACACAAGGTACATCATACAGTGACTTTGGTTTTGGTGGACCCCAAATATTCATTGGGCGTCCGAATACAATCTCGTAAGGTGTGAGACCGGTCCGAGAATGCGGTATCGATCTAATTGACAATAATGCCAGCGGTAAAGCATCTGGCCAAGTCAAAGAAGTCGAAGCTTGGATCTTTGCGATCTTAAGCTTCAAAGTACCGTTATATTTCTCAACCAATCCCGCAGACTGGGGGTGAAAGACTGCATGGAACTTCTGAGTAATGCCTAGGCCTTTTAGGACATACTTGATAACGTCTGCTATAAAATGAGGTCCATTATCACTCCACAACAATCTACAAACACCATATCGAGGGAAGAAATCCTTCAATAGCATCTTGGCTGTATTCATTGCAGTATTGTCTTTCGTAGGGTATGCCTCAACCCATTTACTGAAGGCACAAACTACTACTAGAACATACTTCAGATTGTTACAGCGCTCAAGCTGGATATAATCCATCTGCAAAATCTCAAAGGGTGCAGTGGGTGTTGCAAATCCTCCTGCTGGAGTTCGTGTACCTTTTCCTGGGTTGTACCTCAGGCAAATCATGCAGGTCTGCACTACCCTCTTTGCCGTACTAGCGATCTCCGGATGCTCCCAAACTTGTGTGAGTAATTTAACAATTGCGGAAGCTCCGCCATGTGCTAGTCCATGTGCCATCTGAACCATAGGTTGTACGAAGGCTGTGGGTAACTTCCATTTATCCATCTGCTTACTTCTCCAACACCCTTCATCATCCAATTCTCCATCATTGGACCATTGCTCCCGTTCCTTATCGGAAGAGGTCCTCTGTATCTCCAGCACTTCTCTCCTAGCATCGTGCCATCTTTCTGTCTGCGACTTCACAACATACATTGCAGTAGCACCAGGCTGCATCGCAGTCTCTCGTGCCACCCGGTCTGCTAAAGCATTCCCTTCTCCAACTTTATCAACCACCTTTTTATGGGCACTACATTTAACTATAGCAATCTTCTTTGGATATGTTAATGCAGTCAAAAGATTGTGAACTAACTCCCCGTACATTATCTGTGCTCCATGTGACGTTAGAAACCCTCTCTCCTTCCAGAGTAGGCCGAAATCGTGCGCTACTCCAAAGGCATAGCGGCTGTCTGTATAAACATTCACACACAATCCTGCACTGAGATCACATGCTCGTGTTAATGCTATCAGTTCCGCTGCTTGAGCTGATTTCTGCGGTATGCGCGCAGTCTCCACTATTGTTTGTAATGTGGTAATTGCATACGCTGCTGAAGTCGTACCATCTGGTAGCTTCAGGCATGATCCGTCCACCCACAGTTCTCCATCTACATCTGTAAAGGGCGTATCCTGGAGATCAATACGACCCTTTGTCTGTTCCTCAGTCACAAGAATACAATCGTGTGCTTTTCGTGCTTCAGACTGAGTTTCCGGGAACGGCAACAATGTGGCTGGATTTAACGTTGCACACCTCTTTAACGTAATATGAGGAGCCAAAAGCGTCAACTCATATCCCGTTAAACGAGCACTGGTCAAATGCTGCGTCTTTGTCTGATTAAGCAGGGCATCAACAGCATGGGGGACTAATACCAACAGTTTGTGAGATAACACAATTCCCTCACTTTGGCGTATTGACACAGCTGTCGCCGCAACCGAGCGAAAACAACCAGGTAATGCTCGGGCAACAGGATCAAGTACAGCCGAAAAATATGCACAAGGGTGCTGCTTGTCGCCGTGCATCTGCACTAAAACTGATAATGCGCATCCATCTTTCTCATGCACGTACAGTGAAAAGGGCTTCGTATAATCAGGGGTACCTAACACTGGTGCTGATCAAAGGGCTTGTCGTAATTGCTGAAAAGCAATTTCACACTCATTTGACCAGGGAAGAGGGATCGGTGTGTCTTTTGTCAAAAGGGCTAACAATGGTTTAGCTATGTGTGAAAATCCCAATATCCATTGCCTACAGAAAGAAGCAAGACCCAAAAATGCACGCACATCCTTCTGTGTGGAAGGTACTGGCGTGTTCAAAATTGCTTGAATACGATCTGGTGTGAGTGCACGCCCCTCCTTAGACAAAAGGTGACCCAAATAAGTCACCTTTGGTCTACAAAATTGCAATTTCTTCCTCGACACTTTGTGATTGTGCGATGCCAAAAAGGAAAGCAAAGATAACGTACACTTCTCACACAGCTCAGGAGTGTCAGCCGCCAACAAGATGTCATCGACATATTGTATAAGGGCGACACCCTCAGGCAGAACAAAGGAATCCAATTGCCTTTTCAATGCCTGACTGTAAATACTAGGGCTCTCTGTATAACCCTGAGGGACTCTACAAAATCTATAAGACCTATTATTCAGAGTAAAACCGAAAAGGTATCGGCTATCAGGGTGAATAGGAATCGAGAAGAAGGCATTTTTCAAATCAATAACTGAAAACGTGGTCGCCATTGGCGGGACCAGAGTAAGTAACGTCGTGATATCAGAAACCACTGGATACTGAGGTATCACTATCTTATTCACTTCCCTTAAGTCAATGATAAAACGATAAATCCTGGTATCGGTATCTTTCTTCAAAATGGGTAAAATAGGACTGTTGCAGACAGTATAGGGAACTTCTTCCACTACTCCCACCTTAATCAAATCCTGCACAATATGTATGAGTGCCTCCTCCCCTTCCTGGGAAATACGATACTGAGGGAGGCGTGGTAACACCGCACCCTCCTGGACACTAATGTGGACAGGCGGGATCACCATCTGTCCCACATCAGTATCCGAAGTAGCCCACAAAGAATGAGGGACGGAAGCCAATACAGTATCCTCCGCAACCACACACATCCGTTCTGTCATGGGGTGATTATCATTTAAGATCACACGTACTCCAGTAGGGGAGCAGCGGATCGTAGCTCTGAAGTGCTTAAGCATATCAAGACCCATAATGTTGTCGGGCGTGTTCGGGGCAAGCAGAAACGGACAGGGCGCAGAAAAGTTGTCAACATGGAATGCAAGAGGTCGGGAAAGAGGGCTTCGAGAGAGTGTACCATCAAACCCTACCGATGTAACCATTAAGCCAGATGGGGGAGCCCTCGGAACCAATTGTTTGGACAGTGCACTGTGAGTAGCTCCTGTATCAACTAGGAACCAATCAGTAAAACCCAAGACATTTGCTGAAACATAAGGACCCTTCTGATCAACCGGCACTTCAACTGATTCTAACCCCCATCCAACGCAATCCTACGCATGCTGTGAGTCATAGTACCCAGGACGGTTGTTCCCAGACATTTGATACTGGTGTTGCCTATCAAACACATTAGGCCTATCCCGTTGCTGTACGTTAGGCTCAAATCGAGCATGATCATTAGAGTTCCCTCTATAATTCGAAAAACCCCCTCTACCTCTCGGTGGTCCCTGACCCCGTCCCTGACGAGATGCATACAACACCGGACAATCTCTGGCCCAATGACCCGACTGTTTACAATACGCACATTGATTTCTAATTACATCTGACCGACCCGAAGGGGGACCATAGAATCCTCCCCTACCTCTTTCTACACCCCGACGAGGCGGACCATATACTTGTGCTAACATCACCTTAGTTTTCAAATCTTTCGATTTCTTCTCCTCATTCCCCTTCGCTTCTTGTTCCTGACGCTCATAATACTGAGCCATAGTCAGGAGGGATGCCGGAGACGAGGTGGACCAAGAACTTTCACTCGCTTTCAATCGAGCTGCTATTCCCGGTAATAAATTCGCCACATATTTATCAACAAAAAGATGTCGACCCGTATCATCCGTAAGTGACTGACCGCTGAAATCATGGAATGTCTCCTCAAAGCGTGTAAAGAAATCTGAAACTGATTCATCGACCTTCTGTTTACATGAGGCTAACATATTCCAGTCAATTTTTTTAGGGGGGATAATTGTTTTCAACTTGGTCAAGATAGCAGCAGGAAGATCTAAAATAATCCGCGGTGGTTTTTGCGTGGGTTTTCTCTCCCTATCCTCATCCTCAATCTCAGACCACCTAGCCTTAAAAGCGGGAACATCATCCACCTTCCGCACAGATCTCCACATATCTGGTGGTAAAATGAGCCCAAAGAACAAATCTATATCCGCTAAAGTCATAGTACAAGAATTCAAGGCCCCTTCGACCTCTTCATAAAAGGCCGCTGGATTCTTGCGGGGGTCAGGCAATGCATTCTTTAATGCCATAACATCAGCCCTATGCCAGGGAGTATAAACCCAATTATACACAAAATATCCCTTAGCATCGGGGGAAGAAATATCTGAACTATTTCCCGCTCCTTTAGGAGGAACATACAAAGGTGCCGCCTCTCGCATCGGTTTAGCATGCACTAGTTCGCCCTTATCTGAATCGGAAGTAGATGGTTGGCCGCCGCCGATGTGCAAATCCGATTGCTCCTTTTCTGCTGCCTGTAGGCGCGCTCTCTCTTTAAGTTCGAACGCCGCGTCCCGCAATGCAAACAGCCGTCAGACCGCATCGGGTACCTTAGAGGGAGAAAAAACACCGTTACGTAATGCTTTAGAATCTGATACTACATCATCAGGCTCGAAAACATCTGAATATTTCCGAAAGGCAGCAATCACATCATGATAAAAGGTTTCAAGAAAATACAGCTGCTCTTTATCCCGCCAATGTTCCAAAGATTCCAATAATTCAGAAAGAGATAGCTTGCCCTTAAGCACACGAAGAGAAATTTTCCGAAGCTCACCCATACGCTCAGTTGATAACATGGACCGCGTGTCTACCTTATCCGAAACCGATCCAGAATCCTGTGATCTCGGTGCGGACGCGCCAACATAAGGGGGCGGAGAACGATCTAATAAATGAAAATCATCTTCAAGATTAGTAAGGACAGGATAAAGTGGCTGGCGGACAGCATATTGACCCGAGACTTGCAACCTACGCTCTTTCTCTTGTCTCTCCGCCAGTTCTCTTTCTTCCCGACGCTTCGCTTCCTGCGCTCTCACATGATCATTTTTCCGTTGCTCTTTATCAAACAGCGCTTTCTCACGTTTCTCTCGCTCACGCACTTCCTTTACCCATAACCGTACACATTCAAACATGTCTTGGCGAGCACGCCGTTTACACATACACTGTTCCACATACTCAATCTTATGCATATCAAACGATCCATACAAAGGCCATCGTAACTCAGGATCCTTTTTGGTGTATTTCCTCCACACTGTGCTGTACATTATAGAGGAAAGACCATGCTTCACATACATATCCCTATAAGGAGTCCCCTCTGGGGGGGCTGGAGCAGCTTCCTCAAGATCTAACCGGTTTCCAAAGCAGCAGCACCACTTACGGAGTGCGCTAAAAGCAGGCATGCTCAAAAATAATGCAAAATATGCAGTATTATCAAAAATGGCACTTAAACTTTGCGCCGTTCAAATTTACACAACTCCGGAGAAATATCTCCACATTACCTGCCTATATGTGTTGCAACGCATATATTCTCACAGTAATCAATACAAAATATGACCGGTCATCACAAATCAAACTCAAATAGCCAACCCAGGCTTCAAAACTCGGAGCAAGTACCGTACAACGGTTCTTACCAATCAAGAGTGTCCAGATTCCAACTGCCAAGTTCCAAAATTCGCCCAAACGGCTGTCGCGGCAAACCGACAGAAGAGGTCTCAGTCGAGGACCGGCGCCACCCAGAAGGTCAGTTCGGAAGGGAAGGAAGAAAACCTCGGGATGCCAGGGCTAAAACCGCCGTTGGCAGTGATCACATCCCCGGCCAAATTCCTCACCTCCGTCACGACCAATCCTTCGAGCATCCGAGTCACCGATGAGCCCCACGTGACGGGCGCCAATTGATGAATACAGGCCCCAGCTAGGCCCGCAGAATACAAGGGTTCGCTCTCCTGTAACAAAAACTAGAAGGAAGTTGGCACGGAAACTGCAAATACAAAGACAAAGTTTATTAACCCTTAAGGGTGGTCCTACAACCTATACAACACTCTTCAGTATTGCATAGAGTAGCACAAAGAACTTGCGTACGTAGTCCCCTTTTATACACAACAGAGGGGCTCATAAGTGGGTGGATACAACATGAGGCAAAGAGTATTACCTTTTATGGACATTTTCGATACAGAATCAATATGTGGGCGGAGTTAACACACTCCTAAGCCCGCGAAAACATGGTCAAGCAAGGACTAACTGATAACAGATGTGATCAAGTCTGGGCATGCGTCAGACGGACAAAGGAACTATTTATAGACTGTTACTAGGCAGATTACAAGAGCAACTAACACGAAGATAGGACTCTTCTGGTACAGAGCACGTGGAGACACGACAATACAAAATGGAGTCCAGACATTAGTCAACATAAGAAGAGAAACTTGTTCTAAGGAAGGGGAATTCATGTCTTTAGTGAATGCTTAATCAGATCACTGTTTTAATTTTCAACAGTGTGATTCTAGACAAGCACCCCTATCCCTATGAGTTTACCAAAACTCATTCACTACAGTGCAAGTGGTAAGGGAACTGCACACAATCTACATATTTCAGGACTGCACTTTTCTGTCAAAGCCTGACTCATTTAATCAAATCATAAGCCATAACTGTCTTCTAATGATACTAAAACTTCACAACATGACAAGTTAAAACAGTTATCTGTCAGCAAATACACGATGCTACCAAATGCTTCTCTCACAGTGGTTCCCAAATGCACACAGACTCACTGTGTGATTCTAGACAAACACCACTATCTCTTGCACTATACCAAAACACATTTCTTCATCTAGAAGTAGTACTACATTTTAGTATAGAAACAGAACAAAACTCATTTCACAAATTCATAAACAATGACCGGTTTCAAATTCTACCAAAATATAAAAACAGCACAGTTATCTGTCTACAAACACATGAAAAACACAAATGCTTATCACAGAATGGTTTCTACATGCACACACATTGTAGAGAAAAAAAGTACTCCCTACACTTTAGCAGGAGAAATACATTAGTCTGATTAAATTCAAAATAGTCTACATACATCCCCTAACAATTAAATAACTCATCTTTCAAGTTCTTTTGTAGATTAAGAAGTATATCAATCACTCACCATATTTTCTTTTACAGAATCTCTGCACTGTGCACCTCTCAGCAAAAACAAAGAATAGAAAAGTTTCCCTTTCATTTTCCACACATCTACATGTAAACATCAAATCACAATCCTTCACACATAAACTCAAAAGCAAAGACACATTTCTATTGGTTAAACATTTCAACCCTTTCCAACTGAAATACATTTCAACACTTCTCCCAATCTGCCTTCTGCCTGTTACCATAGAAAAAGCTCATGGAACACTGCACTGAGCTCACAGGTCACAAGTTCAGCACACAATGTTGCTAATCAAGACAGGAAGTGTGCTTGACTTTTCAACATATCAGCTTATCATATATAATGTTACTTACAATCTGTTTTTGTTAACCAATAAGAATCATACCTTTAAAAAACAGAAATATACACCCTACCTTTCAGTGTAGAAAGTAGTCATACAACCAATGATTTCTTGTCTTTTTTCAAAAAACATTGCCGTGGATCCGCGCACCCAACGCGTGAGAATCCGTGCACCCAACGCGTGAGGATGCGCGCACCATGCACGTATTTCGCTGTTTTTTTTTTTTTTTTAAAGGGGACCCCAGGGGATCCTTCTGGGACCCCCTAAGCACCTCTAGAGGGTCAGAGTATTTCCACTCTGCCCCCTTTATATGTTTTACACACTTATTCCCCTTGCTTCTTCAGCCGCGCTTCTACTGAGGCAGAAAATGGCCACCAACAGTTCCTGGTTTCGAATGTAGAGAGACACTCGACAGCCAATTGCATTCAGTGCACGATCGGGAGGGTGCACGCTCGGTTCGGGGAGGGTGCGCTTAGGGTGCGGGTAGGGTGCGCGGATCCTCCCCGGCCATAGATATCACTAACTTTTTTACCCTAATTTTCTCGGGAACTACAGAACAGATTCACACCATTTATGCAGAAGGCACGAGTCTGAACTGAGGACTACCTCTTTGCCAAATTTGGTATCATTCCGTTCAGCAGTTCGGGCTGTAGCTGCGACAACAGATCCTATGGGAAATTGCATAGGGAAAACGCATTTTGGACCCCCCTTTTTTCTCGGCCCCCGCTTGACAAATCACCACAAAACTTTCAGAGTAGGAGCGGAGTGAAGCTGGCCAAAAGTTTGGAAAATTTCGCGAAGATTCCTCAATCGGCGCCACACTTATTGGGAATAGAATGTTGCGGATTTCCTATGGAAAATAGGTCCTAACTATAACTATCTACTGGCGACCGCCAGTAGATAATATATATATATATATATATTCACAAACAAAGGCTCTTGCGCTTCGGAAGGTCACTCACGTCATCCCCGCAATCCAGCTTGTTGGCCTCTCACTGCTTGCACTCCCCTTCTCCAGTCATTGTCATGATTCCCGACGCGTTTCGAGGCCACTCCGCCTCTTCATCAAAGGGACAACTGCAAAAGCACACAGAAAACTATCTTCCATTTTTCATCATGTTTTATTGATTGAAAGCACCGCCCTCAGTGGGCGTGGCTTGTCATTTTCACCATCAAGTATGATGGTACTTGTAGTCCATGAGGTTAGTTGAAACACTCCCTTAAGTAGGTTGCATGCTTTGAGTTTTCATGTAAAGTCCATTTATTAACCTTTAGTAGGAAGGGAGAATCAGGGCAGTTAAGCTGTACAATAATATCGGAACATCGTACCACAAAATGAAGATCAGTTCTCCATTAAGGCCATTAGTTTCTCATCATTTCATTTCATTGAGATGAAAGATGCTGATCCCAACCTAGAACAACAACGGCACACATTACAGGCTACAGAAGACAACATCTGATACAGGACATACTGGAGAGGCTGGATCAAAGCCATCAAAAGAACCAAGACATCTTCTGGAGTTTAATGCATCCTAGAAATACACAATCAAGCCAGGAAAATGCTTTACCATTTACTATGAGTTTTTCAACATAGAATCCTCGGAAAGGAACACCAACGCAACCAAACACCACTGTTAAGATCTCCTTGATTTCTTTGAATGAAATAAGAAACAAGACCCAAAATTGCATATCAAAGAATCATTCTCACAACCTTCCCACTCTGGCATCATTGTTACAGTCTGCCTTCGCCTTAGTTAAACAATGCAAAATGATCAGTTGCTGAGCCTGACTTGACAAGATAAAAGTGCCAAATTCATCACAGACTCCTACTCAGGCTCATGCTTCAATCTCCATTGTGACAGATACATCAAACATGATCAATTACTCTTCCCATTCTGGAGTTTTTCCAGGACATCTGATACATGCTATCACAACTTGCCTTCTAAGAATACCACCCTTTGCCTGATGCCATTTGCCAACTACCAGTTCTATTCAACCCTTCCTTTAGTGAAGTCATGGAATTGAAGGCAAAGGTTCAGATCCAAAAATACGTGAAACTCAACTACCTTCTGCTTGACATGACTGTCAGGATTCAGACCAGCAACAGGAATGGAATAATCCTTAGCCCACATTACGGAGGAGCTCATTCGCTCTGGGGCTTCTGACATCATTAAAGACACTATTCAGCTGGAAATGTTGGATCAATGGACTGGCACAACTGTACCCTCTCACTCCTGGATACAATATTTTCTTTCCAACAGCACCCATTCAAATCTGGGTAGAGTCTGTGGAATTATTTACATGCCCTTGTGCTCCAATAATTATCCCAATAGTGTCTATTATTCAAGATCAATATACAGCTCTTGATGCACCATCTGTACCATGTGAACTTGCACACACACACACACACACACACACACACATGCAGATGGTAAGCAAATTCACTTCTAGCTAGATAGCAGATCCAAACCCCAACAAACATCACCTTCTGCTTAATCATGTCTTCATCTGGATGAAGAAGAGCTTTCTTTTGGATTAACTCCAAAACTCAGATCCTAATGATGAGTTCTAAGGAACCCAGTTCATTAGCCCTTGACTAACTGCCAGAGTTAAGAACCTCAATCACTCACCCTTAAAGTAAGGAATCTGAGGATTTTCTTGGGCACAGACCTTTCTTTTAGACCTTGGGTCAATTTAATTCCAACACTCTAAATCGACCACTGGGTGGATCTGATAAGAATTCTGGGCTCAAGACTACCGTAACCTCCCTTTGTGCCAGTCTCCCTGAAACCCAATTACCAGGTACAAAGCTACACATTTTGGCTGCACAACTAGGGTAAACCCCTGCAACCATGACTATATCAAGCCCACAATGACAGTGCCCTACTGCAACCCAGTGACAGCTGTGATTAAATAAAAGATCTTTTGCAACGTCCTTTAGGCATACTGGAGCAGAGGCCCAAGATACCTACAGAGGCTGAGTGAGAAGGATTATTATTTTGTGAGGTGAATTGTAGTCCACCACATGTACTAGTGTCACTCTTCTTGTTAGTTCCAGTAAATGTTTCAGAAATTTAAACCTGACCTCAATCCCTGGTAGCTATGGCACCATAGCACACTGGCTTGGCTTAATAACATGTGTAAAGCATTTAAAAGTAATAAAAATCCAACTCCAATGTATACAAATAGAGAATTATTGAATGCACAAAATGACACCAAAATCCATTAGGGGCAATACAGCTTCAAAAAGAATTAACCTCAAACCACGGTCATCTGGTTGCACTTGATTGGTACTGAAGCGCAATTTAAGGCTTACCACTATACCTCGGATGCTTAGCCCATGTCCTCCAAAAGGTCAAACATCGCCTCCAAGAGGTGAAATTGGTCTCTATTGACCTAGAAAAAGCTTTTGACACAGTAGACTGGGGCTACCTCCTTGAGGTGCTGAGAGTCATGGCCTTTGGCTCTCACCTTCATGGTTGGATCCGGCTGTTATACACTGAACCTATTGATAGAGTTCACGTAGTTGACTGGACCTGTGGACTCTGGGATGGGGGACACAACAGTGCTGCCCTCTTTCACCACTTATATTCACGCTTGCAATTGAACCCTTGGAGATATGTGTGTGCAAGGAGTTGTCAATAATGCTTCAAATGCAAGATGCGTTTGGAGACCTTTCCAGCCTCCTGCTCAACTGAAACAAGTCCCTACTGTTCCCTCCTGCGTCCCTGGTTGGAATGCCTGTGGACTTTCTCCCATGAAGTGGTCTTTAATGGGAGTTAACACAATTGAAATATTTGGGAATCAAAGTGACGCACTCCAGAACACAGCAATTGCGCCTCAACATAGACAGGCAACTCGACACATTAAAGAAGTCGGTAAGCATGTGGAATACACTAGCCCTTTCCCTAATGGGAAGGCTAGATATTGCTAAAATGGTGCTATTGCCAAGATGCATGTATACTTTACAAAACTTTCTTTGCCCCCTTCCCATGAAGGTGTACAGGCAATTGACCTCCATCCTTATTTCTCTGTGATGAGCACATATCTACAACACGTTGCACAGTGCTGAGACGCGGATGACAACTTGGAAAATAGCTTGTTAAAGGGCTGGTCGAATCAGATTGAGTACTGGATTTGCCAGGTGGTGCCTGGTGCTTTAACACAGGTTGTCTTTCCGGCAGCCTGGAAGAAGGCAATAGTAAAGCCCCTGCTTAAAAAGCCCACTCTGGACCCAGAAATGCTCAAAAACTTTCGCCCTATATCTTTGCTTCCTGCCCCAGCTAAAATGCTAGAATCCCACCTGGCTTTCCTAGATTCCTCTGGATACTTGGATGATTCCCAGCATGGATTCAGGAGGTGCCATAGCACCGAATCGGCACTTACTATGGTGGTGAATAACATCGGAATGAAGGTGGACCAAGGTCAGACCACTCTCTTGGTCCTTCTGGATCTTACGGCAGCATTTGATACCCTATCTCCCTCGACTTTAACATCACGTCTGAGGGAGTTAGGAGTAACGGGCACGGCCTTGAGCCTCCTGTCCTCTTTCTTAGATCAAAGAGAGCAGAGGGTTAAGCTGGGTGAGTTTCTCCCCCCTGCTAAAGCCATGCAATGCGGGGTCCCACAGGGGTCGGCCTTGAGCCCGACCCTGTTGAACATCTAAATCCAAATCGATTTTATCCACACTCAGTGTGGGAGGGTATGCTCAGACGTGAGTCCCTTGCTCATTGCACCATCAGGATTCAGGCAAGCCGGGCCGACGAAGGCTGTGATGCCAGAAACCGGTCCCCGGAAGCTTGTTTCCTTCCCAGTATAAGAATTGGCTTGGTAGTTTGGTTTGCCCTGTTCCCATCATGCACTGGGACAGGTACAGACTAATTTGCATGTAGCCAGGTTCTGAGCTGGGATGGTGCAGTGAGCTATAAAACGGTGATGGATTAAAACCATGATCTCTTGACTTGGTAAGAGTATTCTGCATCATTCAGAAACTCTGTCCATCACCACCCCCTTTTTCCCAAATCGATTTTATCCACACTCAGTGTGGGAGGGTATGCTCAGACGTGAGTCCCTTGCTCATTGCACCATCAGGATGCAGGCAAGCCGGGCCGACGAAGGCTGTGATGCCAGAAACCGGTCCCCGGAAGCTTGTTTCCTTCCCAGTATAAGAATTGGCTTGGTAGTTTGGTATGCCCTGTTCCCATCATGCACTGGGACAGGTACAGACTAATTTGCATGTAGCCAGGTTCTGAGCTGGGATGGTGCAGTGAGCTAAAAAACGGTGATGGATTAAAACCATGATCTCTTGACTTGGTAAGAGAATTCTGCATCATTCAGAAACTCTGTCCATCACCACCCCCTTTTTCCCAAATCGATTTTATCCACACTCAGTGTGGGAGGGTATGCTCAGACGTGAGTCCCTTGCTCATTGCACCATCAGGATTCAGGCAAGCCGGGCCGACGAAGGCTGTGATGCCAGAAACCGGTCCCCGGAAGCTTGTTTCCTTCCCAGTATAAGAATTGGCTTGGTAGTTTGGTTTGCCCTGTTCCCATCATGCACTGGGACAGGTACAGACTAATTTGCATGTAGCCAGGTTCTGAGGTGGGATGGTGCAGTGAGCTAAAAAACGGTGATGGATTAAAACCATGATCTCTTGACTTGGTAAGAGTATTCTGCATCATTCAGAAACTCTGTCCATCACCACCCCCTTTTTCCCAAATCGATTTTATCCACACTCAGTGTGGGAGGGTATGCTCAGACGTGAGTCCCTTGCTCATTGCACCATCAGGATTCAGGCAAGCCGGGCCGACGAAGGCTGTGATGCCAGAAACCGGTCCCCGGAAGATTGTTTCCTTCCCAGTATAAGAATTGGCTTGGTAGTTTGGTTTGCCCTGTTCCCATCATGCACTGGGACAGGTACAGACTAATTTGCATGTAGCCAGGTTCTGAGCTGGGATGGTGCAGTGAGCTAAAAAACGGTGATGGATTAAAACCATGATCTCTTGACTTGGTAAGAGTATTCTGCATCATTCAGAAACTCTGTCCATCACCACCCCCTTTTTCCCAAATCGATTTTATCCACACTCAGTGTGGGAGGGTATGCTCAGTCGTGAGTCCCTTGCTCATTGCACCATCAGGATTCAGGCAAGCCGGGCCGACGAAGGCTGTGATGCCAGAAACCGGTCCCCGGAAGCTTGTTTCCTTCCCAGTATAAGAATTGGCTTGGTAGTTTGGTTTGCCCTGTTCCCATCATGCACTGGGACAGGTACAGACTAATTTGCATGTAGCCAGGTTCTGAGCTGGGATGGTGCAGTGAGCTAAAAAACGGTGATGGATTAAAACCATGATCTCTTGACTTGGTAAGAGTATTCTGCATCATTCAGAAACTCTGTCCATCACCACCCCCTTTTTCCCAAATCGATTTTATCCACACTCAGTGGGGGAGGGTATGCTCAGACGTGAGTCCCTTGCTCATTGCACCATCAGGATTCAGGCAAGCCGGGCCGACAAAGGCTGTGATGCCAGAAACCGGTCCCCGGAAGCTTGTTTCCTTCCCAGTATAAGAATTGGCTTGGTAGTTTGGTTTGCCCTGTTCCCATCATGCACTGGGACAGGTACAGACTAATTTGCATGTAGCCAGGTTCTGAGCTGGGATGGTGCAGTGAGCTAAAAAACGGTGATGGATTAAAACCATGATCTCTTGACTTGGTAAGAGTATTCTGCATCATTCAGAAACTCTGTCCATCACCACCCCCTTTTTCCCAAATCGATTTTATCCACACTCAGTGTGGGAGGGTATGCTCAGACGTGAGTCCCTTGCTCATTGCACCATCAGGATTCAGGCAAGCCGGGCCGACGAAGGCTGTGATGCCAGAAACCGGTCCCCGGAAGCTTGTTTCCTTCCCAGTATAAGAATTGGCTTGGTAGTTTGGTTTGCCCTGTTCCCATCATGCACTGGGACAGGTACAGACTAATTTGCATGTAGCCAGGTTCTGAGCTGGGATGGTGCAGTGAGCTAAAAAACGGTGATGGATTAAAACCATGATCTCTTGACTTGGTAAGAGTATTCTGCATCATTCAGAAACTCTGTCCATCACCACCCCCTTTTTCCCAAATCGAACATCTATGTGGCCCCTCTGGCAAGGCTTGTGAAATCGCAGGGGATGGAGGTTGTGTCATACGCCGATGACACCCAAATCATGGTGTCCCTGGCCCATTCGGCTAGTACGTCAGCGATCAACTTTAGGAACTGCATGCAAGCAGTCTCCGAATGGATGATTCAAAACTCCCTAAAGTTAAACGGTGACAAAACCGAGGTTTTGATCTTCGGTAACAATCAGGATTGCTGGTCTAATGAGTGGTGGCCCCCATCTTTGGGATCCTGCCCTATTCCATCCCACTCTGCCAGGAATCTTGGCGTCATATTTTATTTATTTTTTTTTTTTTTGAAAAACCTTTATTAGTCAATAACAGAGCATACACAGCTTCTTGCCTACAACCATGTCACCTGGCCGGCAGCAACAACATGCAGTGCAATAGACATAGAACACTTGCTAGACAGGAGTAAGTCAGGCTCACAGCATGTCACCTACAACCCATGCGGGCCGGCCGCTGGGTATTACATTTAGGCTGCTGATGAAGGTATATAGTGGCAATGATAACAGCAAGAAGCACACATCCAATTACCCTGTGAGGTTTCGTTTTTCATTTTGTCAGAACCAACTTTTAACTTCAATGAGAACTGTACGCCCCCAGTGTGTGTCCACCATACTTAGTATGTGGCGTAAGGAACTGTCCAGTGCAGGGCCTTGGTATGAGGTGCACCCATAGCTGGGTACAGGCCAACTGTAGTGTTATGTTGCTCTGCACTTAACTGACCTAGCCAGCGACCTGGGGGGAGATATCCTTGATGCAATGTAGTGAACATGAACCGGTGCTACACACAACACAGCCACTCAACCTGCGCTGCGGCGGGGAAAGCTTGATGGCATCTCAAATCCGGGGAAATGGCATCCCGCCCCCTCCCACCCATGTAGCAGGCGCATAAAATGCTATCATACCAGCAAGCATGTACTCGGTCCTGGCAAACGGGGAGCGTCCCGTACACCCATCCTGGGGGGGGGGAACAGGGAGATGAAAAAGGGGGGGGTCAAGGCAAGCAATCCGTCGTAGTGGTCAATGGGGTAGAGACAGCACAAGGCGTGGCTGAGGAGTCGGCTCTCCCAACGTTCCCGGTCTCGCCCTCCTCGGAATCGCCCCCCTCGCGGGCCCGCAGAAGGTAAGCGACGAGGGGTCCCCAGAGGTCCTTAGGCCGCGACTTGGGGGGCAAAAGGTCAGCATACTGATGAAGCCTTTCCTGCCATGTAGACATAGTACTCAGCCAGTCCTTGAATTTAGGCGCCCGTCCTCGTCCCCATCTACACGCCACGTGGCGCTTGGCCAGCAGGAGTCCCAGAGCAAAGAATTTCCGATGCGTCTTGAGCACCGGGTGCGACCGGCCCAACAGGGCGAGCTCAGGGCAAGGCGCGGTGGTCACCCCGATCATCTCGGACAGGGCCGAGAAGACCTCCTCCCAATAAGCGGCAACAGCTGGGCACGTCCAGGCCAGGTGAAGAAAGCCAGCGCCCAACCTCCTGCATCTCACACAGCGGTCATCACTTCGCAGCCCGAATCGGCACAGTTTGGCAGGGGTATAGTAGAGGCGGTGCAAATATTTAAAGTGGACTAATCTAAGTCGCACATTACCCGTAACCGCAGTGGTATGAGAGCAACTCTCCTCCCATTGTTCGTCCGACATTGGGTTCCCCAGGTCACTATCCCAGTCCGCCCGCGCTCTGAGGGAGGGGGGGGACGGAGCCGACTGCACGTGGGTATACAGCATGGAGACCACATGTTTCGGAGTGTCCGTTTGCAACATAGCATGAAGAGGCGCCAAGACCTCAGGCTCGTCCGGGAAATTAGGCATGACCGCCTTTATGTTTTGTCGCAGTCGGACATAAAGGAACGTATCCATCACCGACGGGGACATCTCGCCAAAGAAGTG
This sequence comes from Triturus cristatus, assembly GCF_964204655.1. Lineage (NCBI taxonomy): Eukaryota > Metazoa > Chordata > Amphibia > Caudata > Salamandridae > Triturus > Triturus cristatus. Next base: position 692,900,063 of record NC_140595.1, on the reverse strand, counting down.
CGCCGCCGAGCGGAAACTCCCCTCATGATATAGGTCACCCCACGTGCAGATCGCGAGCCTTGTAAGCATTTTGCGACCGAGTTCCTCACGTGCAACACTCAGTCTAGGATCATATGCTAGGACCATACGGGGAGAGTATAGGAATGTGGCCCCCATTCGTGCCGCTATGCGCTTCCAGGCCCTTACTGTGCAGTCAACCGTAGTGGGGTCACGATCTCCCAAACGGACCTCCGAATATAGATAACCGGAAGGTTGCTCAGGTCTCATGTACCCATCCTCCACCGCCAGGTGCGCCATAAAGGGTGGGGGGTGGAGCCAGTAGGCAGCAAAGTGCCCTTGGGCACAGTCGTAGTAGAGTTGAAAGTTAGGCACCTCAAACCCTCCCTGGTGGTAAGGCAACATGAGGGTTCGCATCACGATTCTGGCCTGCTTCCCGCCCCAAACCAGACGAGACATCTGGGAGTTAAGAGCTCGGAAGAAGTGGGGACCCGGGCTATAGGGGATGTTGGTAAAAAGGTATAACAATTTGGGCAGAACCACCATCTTAATCAGGGAAATACGCCCTGCCATAGACAGCGGAAGATGGATCCATTTAGTGACATTCTCGGTAATTTTATCTAGCGCCGTCCCGTAATTAGCCCGGATTAGGGTCTCCCGGTCTCTGGTCACCCTGATGCCCAGGTATTTAATCTCCTCCGACTCCCACAGCAATGGGTAGTCCAGGGGGAACGGCAGGGTACTGTCCGTCAAGGGAAATAGGGCTGATTTTGCCCAGTTGATCTGAATCCCAGATATAGCTCCGAATTTAGTGATTTCACGTAACAAAGGGTTCAGATTTTCTTGCGGCTTATGCACGTAGAGGGTGATGTCGTCCGCATATAATGCGACAAGCAATTGGCGCTCTGGATAGATAAGAGAGCGGTGATTATGGTGCTGCCTGAGTTTAGCCGCAAGGGGTTCAATCGCGATTGCGAACAGTACTGGAGAGAGGGGGCACCCCTGTCTGGTACCCCTGCGGATGGCAAAAGGGGCAGATCGGGCACCATTGAGCAAGACCGCGGCTTGGGGCCGGGTGTACAACAACTTGATCCAATTCAGAAAGCTGAAGGGAATGCCCATTCGCTCCAGCAGCGCTAAAAGGTAATCCCACTCCAGGGAATCAAACGCCTTAGTGGCGTCAAGGAAAATTGCAGCAGCCTTACACTGTGGGCTGATATCCTGCAGCACAGCCTGCAACGTGCGCAGATTATGGGCAGTCGCACGGTTAGGGACAAATCCGGCCTGATCCGGAAGGACCAGGCGTTCCATCAGGAGATTAAGGCGGGTAGCCAGTACCTTTGCCAATATTTTAATGTCCACGTTCAGTAGCGATAGAGGCCTGTACGAATCACATTGGTCCGGCGGCTTCCCAGGCTTCAACAAGGACGTGATAAGGGCTTCGCGCATCGTAGCCGGCAGAGAACCCTCCTCCAGCGCAGTATAGTATACATGTTTCAGCACCGGGGCCAGTGCGTGAATGAAGGTTTTGTAAAACTCGATCGGTATACCGTCCGAGCCCGGCGCCTTGCCCGATGACATGGACATTTTAGCATCTTTTATTTCATCTAATTCGATTTCGTGATGAAGAAATTCCTGCTGTGTAGGGCCCAGCCAAGCTATGGCCGTGTCGTCGAGATAGTCATGTAGATTGATCGGCGTCGACCTGTGTGTGGTGTAGAGTCTGGTATAATGGTCGGTGAGGACCCGAAGCTGATCCGGGAGATTGCGCTGCGGGATCTCCCGCTCGTCGAGCAGGGAGGCCACGAAATTGCGGTACCTAGGGGGGCGGACAGCCGAGGCTAACGCCCTACCGGGTCTGTCTCCCTCTCCGTATATCCGCGCCACGAACGGTTTCCCCAGAAACTTGCTTTCCCTATCCGCCGCCTCCGTATATTCATTCATCTTTTCTCTGAGCTGTGCGGCCACCGCAGCCCCCCGCGGGAGCCGCGTCAGTTCGCCCTCTAAGCGACGTATCTCGGACTCGAGTTTGTGCAGATCCCCGCGCAAGGACCGAAGGACCCCACCACCCTTAGCTATGCACCAGCCTCTCACAGTAACTTTGAAGGCTTCCCAGACCGTGGCAATACTGGACACGGAATCCACATTGCGGTCAAAAAAGTCCTGTATGTCTTGCTCCAGTTCCGCCCTAAAGACCGAATCCAGGAGATGCGCCGGGTTGAGGCGCCAACTAAGAAATGGGGATATTGCAACGGGTATGCGCAGCGAAAGGAGGACCGGGGAGTGATCGGAAAGTGTGCGGGCGAGATGTAGTGTACGGCCCACCTATGGAGAGAGACCCGCCGAAAGAAATATGTAATCGATGCGTGCCCACGTGGAGTGCACTGCCGAGTAATGTGTACCCTGTCCGAGCGAGGGGTGTGAGTACCGCCACGCGTCTATCAGGTGGTGTTCGTCGACAATGCTTAATAATGTGCGTTGGGTCTGCGTGTAATGCGACGCTTGAGGGTGTGATCTGTCCGCCGTGGGCCGAAGCGCAGTGTTGAAGTCGCCTCCTATTATGACATGTGCCACTCCCAGTGTTTGTATCTTCCCCCACAGTATGAGAAATGGGGGCGGGTCGTCCGTGTTGGGGCCATAGTAACAGGCAAAGAGTATTGTGTGTGAGTGCAGTGTCCCCCAGACCAGACAGTACCTACCACCCGAGTCAGCCTCAGTCCCCTCAGGTATAAACCCCACTCCCCGTCGCACCAGAATCGTAACCCCTCTAGCGTAATTAGAGTAGGATGAAAATACCCTACAGGTAGCCCAACGGGATGCAAATAAGGGGGACCCACCCTGTAAGAGATGCGTCTCCTGAAGCATGGCAATAGAAACCCCCTGCGTGTCCAAATACCCCAGGACCTGTCTCTTCTTCCTCGGGTTGTTCAACCCTCGTACATTCCAGGATACAAGCTGCAATTGCATAGAGGGCCGCGAGTCGGCTACGTCACCCATTCACTCAGACCCAAATATCCATGGTTGAGAGTCATAGCATATGAAGTCGTGCAGCACTCAAGTTCACCAACATAATAAACTCCCACAACAACTGCCACCTCCCCCCGACTCCAGTTAACTGGCATTGCGAAATCTAAGATCTCAAAACCTAGCCGGAGTCGGTTCCCTCCCACACCGGCAAACCCCACTAACCGGGTACCTAGCTCCCTCCCCGTCCCTCCCTCCCCGAACAACACCATCCCTAAGAACATGAGGGAAATAACTGACGCCCTCCCCTCACTACGGAAGGGGGAGTATAGGGGTTCGCCCATTAGGGGACGATGCCTAGGGGCACCAAGCCTGCCCTCCCTCTCTCTACTTTCACCCGCTAGGAACCAGGTATATACCTGGTATCACAATGCGGGACAGAGGCGGGTGACCGGGTACAAGTAATGAAATATTTCAGTTCATCTGACACCTGACCTGTTCATCGGAAATGCCTCACCAGAATGTACTTCTGATAGTCCGAGTATATTCAGCAGCGATGGTCTCTCGCGGCCGGTGTGTCGCCCCAGCACGATCAGTCCTGCTGCGCCATTGGCGACGGTGCACTCGAGCGCCTCCCTCCCGTATCCTCTCCGACCATGTCTTTTTTATGGGATTTGAGGAAGTCTTCAGCCTGTTGTGGAGTTTGAAAAAAATGCTGTCGGCCTTGGTAAGAAATTTTAAGCTTCGCTGGGTAAAGCATGGCGTAGGGCAGCTCCAGGGCCTGTAGTTTCTTTTTTACCCCGGCGAATTTCCGTCTAGCTTCCTGTACCGAGGCAGTGAAGTCAGGAAAAAAGGATAACGTGGCGTTACCATACACCACCGTGCCAATCTCGCGCGCTCGCCTCAGCACTGCATCCCTGTCTCTGTAGTTAAGGAAGCGCGCCACAATGGGTCGCGGCGGGGTTCCCGGTGGAGGCTTGGCAGCTAAGGATCTATGGGCCCGTTCCACAATGAGGGATGAGGAGAATGAGTCTTTCCCAAACAGTTCAACGACAAGGTTCTCAATGAAGATTTCCATTTTCCCCGTGTTGGTGGACTCAGCCAGTCCCAGAACGCGGATGTTGTTGCGACGGGACCTCGCCTCTAAATCCTCATTCTTGTCCGCAATGATTTTGAGGAGCCGATCCATCTGAGCCGTTTGCCTGGCAGCGGAAGAGGCCCCGTCCTCCAGGGTAGAGATCCTTTCCTCCGTCTCCTTAATGCGAGTATCATGGTGCTCCAGCTTAGCGACAACACTGTCCAACCTGGTAGTGATGCTATCTATTTTTGAGTCTATGGATGTCAGGCTGTGCCTCATACTCACTAGTAGGGATTTCCAGTCTTCGTCGGGTGCCCACGCGGCGGGCGGCTCGCTCCCCGATGCCGGCGCCGTCGCGGATTTCTTCGCAGCCTCGAACGACAGTGTGGACTGTTTGGCGTCTTTGCGACCCATGTCCAGGGCCGTCCCCTCCAGAGTCCAGCTCCTCCCGGCAGACCGGACGACCGGAGGAGTACCCCCGGCCGGGGCAGCAGCCGACCAGCCCGCGGACACAGTCCCCAAACGGCGGCGCGAGGGGCGGCACGGCGCAACTCCCTCCAGCTGAATGAATGCAAGCGGGCAGAATCAGGCAGCACACAGCGGGCCAACACCAGGACGAGCGCTGCGGTCACGAGCCACGGGTCGAGGCTCTCAGCAAGTGGGCTCCCCTCCTCCTCCGGCTCCCGGTCGGTAGCCGACTCTCACTCCATCCCAGCCGCCCCACAGCCCCAGCACTGCCCCGCGTCCAGCGCCAGCAGCTACGACACCCCGCCCGACATGGGGGCCGCAGCAGGGAGAGGGCCAGAGGCAGGGGGGGGGGAGGTCGCGCCAAGAAGTCCGGCCGGGCCGCAAGCCAAGGAAGAGGCCGTGTCCCCGATATACCTCGTATCCACGGGGCTCCGCCCGCCAGTGCCCCCAATCCACTGAGATTGAATAAGGGTCAGACCCAATATACCCTTGAGGGCTTGGGCAAATAAATGCGGAAGGGTAAATATGCCAACAAGGGGTTTTGTTTTAGAGTGATCTATTATTCGTAAATTTCAATGATCTGAATCAATAAACATGTTAAGATGAAATAACATCACTGTGAAATCAATCAACTGATATGAATATTTAAAATATATGTAATGACAACAACACACACGGGGGTTCTTTTTGTGATTAAAGCACAATGATTTTTATATTTTCATCCAAAGTAAAAAGAGTACAAAAGAGACATCAATTGGAGCAATATATCATGAAAACAGGGGACGGAATTAAGTCCTCATTTCATCTAACAAACACATCTATTCCTGATTCGTTTGAACAGAGATAAAACTCTTTTTGAGCATATAATCTACTGTACATAACATTTAAACTGGAATTAGATGGTAAAGTCGACGTTTCGGTCTTGGGTGGTGTCAATCCGTCAGACCATCTTCAGGACAATAATTGCATAAAACAGACTCTTCGAGCTGTTTCGATTCAGGCGGACCCCCATCTGCGTTCTGAAGACTAACGTCAGAAATCTATAAAATCACGGCAGGATTGACTCCCGTATAAATACGAATAGGCAACTGCAGGTGCCAAGTACTTCATGTGTAAATATCCCCATGATTTTAATCAAAGTTACGTGAGAACACTATTGAGACCTCGAAGAGTCTGTTTTATGCAATTATTGTCCTGAAGATGGTCTGACGGATTGACACCACCCAAGACCGAAACGTCGACTTTACCATCTAATTCCAGTTTAAATGTTATGTACAGTAGATTATATGCTCAAAAAGAGTTTTATCTCTGTTCAAACGAATAAGGAATAGATGTGTTTGTTAGATGAAATGAGGACTTAATTCCGTCCCCTGTTTTCATGATATATTGCTCCAATTGATGTCTCTTTTGTACTCTTTTTACTTTGGATGAAAATATAAAAATCATTGTGCTTTAATCACAAAAAGAACCCCCGTGTGTGTTGTTGTCATTATATATATTTTAAATATTCATATCAGTTGATTGATTTCACAGTGATGTTATTTCATCTTAACATGTTTATTGATTCAGATCATTGAAATTTACGAATAATAGATCACGCTAAAACAAAACCCCTTGTTGGCATATTTACCCTTCCCCAATCCACTGAGGCGCTCGCAGTCAGGTATGGATAGACAGCGCGTCCCGCGCCGAACTCGGGCAGGCCGCACCGCGCGGGGAGCTCCTCCCCTCCCCCACGCGGCCCGCAGACCACAGCTATGCTCCCCGCCGGGGACAGACTAGGCCAGTTCTTCTGTTTTTGGGGGCCGCACACTGCCAGGCCACCTGCACATGGAGTCACAGCACTAACGGGCAAGTGGGATCATTTCCAGGCCCCCGTAGTGTCCTACCAGCATCGTCGAGATGGGGCCGCCCGAGCCGCGATCAGTCTCGTCGTCTCCTCCGCCCCGACACCAGGAAGTCTCCCCACGACAGGGGCACAGCAGGCTCCGGCGTCCCCACAGCGTCCTCCCGAGTCCACCGGTGCACCGCTCTCCCCCGGGGGATGTCTTCGTAGCAGCGCAAGGGCCGCAGAAGCCGTGGAGTTTCCCGGCAGGCGACACCTCACCCCCGCCGGTCTCAAAGCAGCCAGTAGCTCCGCCCGGGAAGAGTCGCCGTCGATTTCTCCGCCGTTCGGCAGGGTATCCCAACTCCACCAGCACCGCTGTAATCCGCAGGTATTCAGGCGTCCAGCCAAGGTGTCTATATGAAGGATAGAGTGGTCAGGATGTCCTTAAGGATAGTAAGAATGCCCGGTCGGGCGAGAGCCTTGCTATAGCGCGGCCATCTTGGTTTGGCGCCACCTAGCGCCCCCCATCTTGGCGTCATATTTGACACTTCATTGTCTATGACTCTCCAGGTGAACAGAACGGTGGCTACCTGCTGGGGGGTTATCAAGATTCTTAGGAGAATCGTTCACTATCTCTCCCCCAGTCACGTAAGCAGACGGTGGTTGCGTTGGTTGGTTCAAGATTGGACTACTGCAATACACTGTATGCAGACATCAACAGGTGTCTTATCTATCGCCTCCAGGTTGTACAAAATGCTGCAGCTAGATTCGTTCTAGCAGCACCTGTCGCCTCATCGGCTACCTTAGCCAGGAAAAGCCTGCACTGGCTCCCAATCCAGTATAGGATTTCTTTTAAACTTCTGATCCTGGTGTTTGGAGCTTTAAGGGCTGCACCCTCTAATGCTTTGGGCTCTCTTCTAACCTGCTACATCCCTAGCAGGTGTCTTCGTTCTTCAGAGATGAACCTCCTAGTAGTTCCCCGCTTTAAGAAAGTCAGATGGGGAAGTAGGGCTTTTTCCAATGTGGCCCCTCGGTTATGGAATGCCCTCCCCTTAGAGATTAAGGCCCAACCTTCAATAACCCTCTTTAAAAAAGCACTCAAAACGTGGTACTTTACTAAAGCCTACCAGTAAGCAAGTTTATTTGACTTAACTAGCATTTTTTTGGTTAGGCGCCTTGACGCCCATCGGGCTTAATAGCGCGTTATAAGTCGGATTTCATTCATTCATTCATTCATTCATTTACTAATGGGGAGTGCAGGAGTCTCTGGAGACATGCCATTCGCAGTCAGACAAACAGCAAAATTATGGAAACACTTTGTTGAAATGGCCTTGAAGCAAGCCCCATTCAACTGGGAACTCCAGGTATGGACACTGATGAGGTCGGACAAATGATGGACAATATGTCCTTTCAAGCATGGAAGGAGGGTGGATCTGCCCTACTTGAAGACTTATACCCCATGGAGATTTTCATAACATTTGAACAAGCCTGCGAAGAATTTGCTCTTCTTGCAGCATGCTGGACTTGCCGAGGTGGCCAGGATGACCTGGCCCTATTACTTAGGCGTGCCCCAGCGTACCCAGACCCTGGGAATCTTGCTGTCATGCAGTGTGTGAGCTGATGCAGCTGGTTCCCGCCGCGGGCCTGTGCGGCCTGGCACAAAGACTTAGGCACACCATCGGATGATAGGGGCTGGACTTGCCCCTGTGAACTTACCCACACAGTTTGTTGTAACACCCGCTTTCAGCTAATACACTACAATATCCTACATAGGACAAATATCGAACCCCCAAAGACCTTAAACGCAGAGCCCCGGCTTGACCTGAACTTTTCCCATGCTGTGGATCAGACTTTCTGCAACTGGCCTGGTACTTTCAGATGGTACAGGATTACTGGAACTGGGTGGGGGCAGATGTAAAGAGGACTACTCATCTTAGAATAGAACACACACCTCTGAGTTGCTTACCACTAACATTACACTTTTACATCTCTTCCTTTTGAATACCATGCACCCTGCCGTATAGGCATTAGAGCTTACTTAGAGGGGATTTATTTATATTTAAAAGAAGGTTTCAGGCCTTTGAAAAAGGGGTTATTTTGACAGGACAAATTGGCAGTTTAAAACTGCATAGAGAGGCTACAGTGGTAGGCCTGTAGTCATGTTTCTATTGTCACTGTAGTGGGTGGCACAGTGGGTGCTGCAGTACTCGAGTGATATTTAACTTACAGACCCTGGGTACACTTTGCATCATATACAAGGGATTTATAGGTGAGTTAGATATGCCAATTAGGAGTTTTGCCCATTTCAACATGATTTTTGGGGTCAAAGGATATGCTCTGGGACCTGGTTAGCAGAGTTCCTGTGCACTGAGTCTAAAAACCCATCAGCATCAGTTAAAAAATGGAACGGATCATCCAGCAAGAGGAATTTTCCTACAGGCTGGGACCCAAAGGGTTGTTAGATGGCCTATACATTTCTACAGTTGGCTCTGGTATAAGCCAGATGTAGAGTGGCCATCACATGGATGGGCAAGTGTACACCAGAGCTCGAACACAGGCAGACAGGCGTACAGGAATGGTCACTAGCAGAGGAGACACATATGAAGATGAGCAGGCGGGACGAGAAAATAGAAGAAAACCTCTGGACTTATGCGAAACACTACTAGATCCAAGCACTGACTCAGACTCAGCAGACAGCGCTACTGCATATGGCAGTGAGGGAGGTGACGCCGATCCAGAGAGGGATGAAACCCAGTATTGATGGTGACAATGTGACTTGCTTGCAGGTTTGGCGTAATGTGTTACACCTTGGAGAGACCTCGAATGAATTATGCATGGTTGCTGTCATGTACTTTACTTCATAATCCAACAGCTGCTGTATTGAGTTTTCTAAAATTGAAAACTGAAAGTCTAAAGAAAAAAAAAAAAAGGCTTATCACTTTGGAACACAGCTTGATAAAGAAACCAAGTTTGGCCCATTTAAAATTGTACCTTCTAACTTAGGGCCTGACTTAGAAGTCGGTGGAGCGAAGAATTTGTCACAAACATGATATATATTCCGTCCACCATAGTATGATCCCCATAGGATAGAATGCAATCATAAAATGGCATATCCTTCCTTTTCGATGGAATGTTCCCCTCAGCCGACTTCTAAATCAGGCCCTGAGTCTCTTAGATGAAAGTCAAAAATACTCAATGTGACAAGGCAGAAGGCTGTGGTAGAGAAGGGCTCAACGAGGCTAGATAGCCACGGACTAGGTCTTCTTGAAGCTATTTACTTTTGTCGGGAAAGCTCAGAGTGGGAGAAATTAAAAATGTGTACCACAGGAACTTCTCCCACTTGCCAGATACTTTTGGCAGCTTCACCCTGTGAAGATTTCTACACTCATACTTAGCCACTTTTTTGGAGCTCGGATTCCTCCAGCAGGATAAGGCTGAAAGCTCTACCCAAACAGGGTTCCATGTGGTCAGAAACCCTCTCCACGATGTCCGGCTGAAATGGATTTGCTGCTGAAGAAAAGCTGAGAGAGAGCAAACTGAATCTTTGACCCAGCAGCAACGCACCTTCACTGGACTGACTTGTCAGTTTTGTCCTAGTCCTCTACAGGTCTTTGAAGCCAAAATGTTTCTAAGTCCTAGGTTTTTATATGTTAGGAAGAGTATACTTTGACACAGTAAAATGTCTAAGACCTCAGGAACAGCACTTGGGGATCAAGACTCACTCCAGCAGAAGCCACCAGCAGGGTCTAAGGAAGATCCAATTGGAACTGGTCAGCCGGGCTCTTCAGGGAAAAAGGGTTCTAGCTGCTTGTGGTGTCCCTGTAGTTTAGCAGGAGATGAGATAGCTGACCCTTGATGTCCACAACTTTTGCCATGGGTACAAGTGGGTCTGGATCCAGGCTTTCAGGGCTCCTAACAGGTCTCAAAAGCAGGTGTAGTTCTTCTTTTGTCTTCAACAGGTCGAGTAGTGTTTTAAAGAGGGCCCACATGGGTGACACATTTATTCCTGGTACTAGCCTGGGGTTAGGAATGTTTCTTGTCCCCATCTAGCAAATAGGGAGCAAGTTCACACCACATCGAATGGCCCATTCAGCCCCTGGGTGACTCTTGAAAGCTCATGTAAATTTGCTTCTAGAGGCTTCAGGCAGGGAAGTGGGGACTTTTTTAAAAGTACAGTTTCTAAAATATTTATTACAAATCTGACTTTACCAGTGATTTAGGCATGTAGGGAATATTTTAAAAAGACCAACAATTAAATTGTAGATCTTTCCCAGGTTGAGATAACATTATTGAATGTAATATTGTGCCTGGGTACTTTCCTACAGAAAAACTGACCCTGTTACACTGTAAATAGCTTTTGGGGCCTTGTCACTGTAAAGACTTGTTTAACATTACACTTTTACATGTCTTCCTTTTGAATACCATGCACTCGTATTGGCATTAAAGCTTACTTAGAGGTGATTTACTATTATTTAAAAAGAGGCTTCAGGCCTTTGAAAAGGGGTTCTTTTGATAGGCCAAATTGGCATTTTAAAACTCCACAGAGAGGCTACAGTGGTAGACCTGTAGTCATGTTTGTAGTAAAACACACAAGTGTCACTGCAGTGGGTGGCACAGTTGGTACTGCAGTCCTCTAGTGACATTTGTTGGATTGGAACACTCAGTGGTGGCCTCCTTCTTTGGGCCCTGCCCCTCTCCCTAAGCAGGTGGTAAAGAACCTTGGGCTTTGGTTCGATTCTACCCTGGGTTTCCAAGATCACACCAAAAAAATCGCAGGCACCTATTTTGGTCTCTTACGTGGTCTAAGGCCTATTCTAGGGTTCTTTAACTCGACTATACGTCAACTTATAGTCCAGGCTACCATACTATCTAGACTTGATTATGCAAATTCCTTGCTGCTAGGCGCCAATAAAGCGGAACTGAACCGTCTGCAGCGCGTCCAGAATACAACTGCACGAGTCTTACTTGGACTCTCAAGAACGTGCTCTGGAGCGGGTGCTGTTCGCCGCCTCCATTGGCTCCCTATCTCAAAAAGGGACGAATTCAAGACCTTATGCCTCACCTTTAAAATTCTAAAGTTTTCTACACCTGAGATCCTGTCGGGCCTGATTACTCCTTACGTCCCTGCCCGCATATTGCGCTCATCCGAATTGATCTTGGCTTCTGTCCCCCGAGTTAAGCGAACTAGAGCTGGGGGTAGGTCCTTCCATCTTCTTGCCGCTAAGCTGTGGAACTCCCTCCCCTTGAAGATCCGCAGCTTAGATTGTTTGATATCCTTCCGAAAGGCGATCAAAACTTTTCTCTTCCCCATGGCCTAACCGGACTCCACTTGGAAACTGCTGTCAGCGCCGGGACGCCCCTTCGCCGGGGCAGCTGTGCGCTCTATAAATATTTTAACATTAACATTAACATTTAGCTTACAGGCCCTGGGTACACTTTGCATCATATACTAGGGACTTTTAGGTGAGTTAAATATGCCAATTAGGGGTTTTGCCCATTTCAACGTGGTTAAGGGGTCAGATGAAATGCACTGGGATCTGGCTGGCAGAGTTCCTGTGCACAGAGTCTAAAAACTCATCAGCATCGGTGGGATCATGCAGAAAGAGGGATTTTCCTGCAGGCTGGCACCTCATTACGCATCTTCCTAATCCCTTGGTTCAGCACCTGTTCATCGGTCAGCAGATAAACCTGAATGAGAATGAAACAGAGACCGATCCTAGAGATTCCTAGAATCGAGAATGTGGAGTCCCCTTCACTTCACCACAATCCGAGGTTTTTAATTTATTTAATGCAGTTTGCTCTACTCCTGAAACTGAAATTATGTATACTTGCCCTCAATTGACAGTCACAGGGGCATGAGGTAAGAACATCCACTTCAGCTACTACCATCTAAATTAACTGCAAACCTTCCTACTTACTCTTTTTCTACGAGCCTAAATTGACCTAATGGCTCCACTCCACACTGTGCAAAACTTGTAAAGAAATATCAATGGGCGCTGAAGGCTTTAGTAGTGTTTATTTTTGTCGAAAGAGTGTATAGAGTTTGGCTAAATGAAATGAAATGAGAGATAAATGTGCTTGGGCAATGTCATAGCGAAGTGTTTAAAAAAAAGAAACATCTTGAGCAATGGTTGCAAACATTGTTGCTTTGAATGGTGCAGGCTTTTGAAATAAGCTATAAATTACAACAAACAAAATGACTGACTGATAAAATCCGAAACAAATTGGAAGATATGCATTTATACAGTAGGTTGTGTATGTTATTGGCGTGTGCATGTCACACAAACTTTCCTTTCAGTGACAACATGGAGCTTTCAGTAGTGTAGGGCTGATTTTCCAAATTGGTTCCATTACAAGATAGAAAGAGAAAGGTGTTCTAAGCCAGTAAAAAAGGGTTATAATGGAACCTCTACTTATAGTGTCGAACAATGACTTTTCTGAGAGTGGAAAAATGATAGTTCTAACTGACAAGTTGATATCACTTAGCCGCTTCAGTGCCCATGACGAGATGGTCTCGTCATGGAGCGCGGTTGCGCTGTGCCCATGACGAGACTATCTCGTCATGAACCCCGCCGCTAATGCAACGCCCGGCACAGTGCGGGGAAAGGGCGTGGCACTGAAGAGGTTAAATACTCATTGGTTCACTGTAGTACTTTAGGTGCATGAGTGTCACACTCCTCTCATATAGTTTCCATTTTAGGGTTTTCTTGCTTCAGGTCAAGCGCTGGGCTGTACAGGAGTTACACTGGGTTCATCTAACTCATCATTGAAATGGAGCAAAAGGAAACCAGAGAATGTCTTTACTCTCTTCCAATAACACTCTGTTCCTCATTAAAGAAACTCACAAGATGAGATGTTCAGCGATTCAAGTAAGATAGCCTTTTGGACTAATGCACCCATTGATTGTATCCTTAAGGCTACAAATTTAATTTGTCTGTCCGTGTTTCTGAAGTCAATATAATGAGTGTGGTTGGATTAGGTAACAACACCTCTTAGCAGAACCTACAGACAAGTCAACTCATAAAGGGACCTCTGTTAGTGCGTTGGTTAGTACTATGCATTGCACCGTTCATGATTATAAAGTAAGGAGGCCATGACATTTTGACTAACCAATAGATTTCCAGACTTAACCTTCATATTTCCCCATGACCAGTGTTTTTAGACAATAGCTATTGGCTTCCCTTGATATTGTGCAAGCCGTGATTTAAATATGACGCCCCAATTACCACATTAGAAATAGGCAGCAGATAGCAGTAAAAACATAAGGTGATTCGGTGAGTGAGTTACACTTTGATTGTTGTCTAACATTTACTATTTCCAACTTCTATGCAGCTGCCAAGACCTTGATACATACTGGTATGAAGGAGACAACTGTAGTTCCAGGATCAACAAAATTGCAGTTTATGGAGGCTTTGGAGCAGCTGTGGGAGTCATGCTGATTGTTATCATTACGCTTGCCATTCTTTTGCATAAATCTAAGAAGAAGCATCATCAACAAAGGTAAGTTAGCAGTCCCACAGCATTGTTCAATTAGTTGGAAATCCCTCTTTTTCCTTCAGTTATTTATAAAGTCCTCAACACCCCTTTAATTAGCTCTCATTCTCTCAGCATCATTCATTTAGTGATCGATGCCTCAGCATCCTCCTGTTACTTATCAAGTCATCAACACTCCTGTAGTTAGTTGTAAATCCCTCAGCACCCTTCAATTAGTTATCAGTCCCTCAACAGCATGGCTTAACACATAAGCAAAATCGACAAAAGTTTTAATTCACAGCTACACATGCTGAAGATACTGAAACCTATACTGCAGCCAACCCACCTAAAAGTGGCCAACCATGGCTTGATATTATTGAGATTAGACTTTAGCAGTGTGGTCCTAGTTGGTACCTCTTAGACCGCCCTTCCTTCAATAAAAGTGGTCCCGCATATAACAGACAGACAACTCTCACGGACCAAGAAATTCAACCACCTATCTCTGATACTCGCGGACCTTCTCTCGCTCTCCATTGAAGCTAGAATTAAATTCAAGATGGGATACCCTAACCTTCAAAGCAATTTATGCAAACACTACACCCTGCTTATTCAGCATTCTCAAAACATCTGGCTGCTCAAGATCTTCAAGAAGAAAAAAACTTCCTGGAAACACCTTTTTTCCAAATTCCCATGTACTACAGCAGTCCTTCTCAGGAGCTGCTCCCACTTCTGGAATTCCTTGCCTACAAATAGTAGAACTGCAAAATCCCTTCTCTCCTTCCGATTTCTACTGAAAACCCACCTATTCAAATTTGACTTGACTCAACTCTTAAAAGACTATGTGATAGCCCCCTTCAAAAACAGCCTGATATGTTGTTTTCCTAAACTCTATCCTCTATATTCCTATCCGTCTTCACCTACACTTTCCGTCAGTCCATCATATAAACCCCTCCTTTCCTTTACACAATATCCATTGAACCCTTCACTTACTCCACCCCCTATACCCATTGTTATCTATCCAAATTATTTCCTTTCTTTCTCCTGACCCACTACCACAGGTGTAACATATTTTCATCTATAGAAACTTAACCTGTTCTATGTAAAGCCTAATGTCAATCCTTTATATGTTCATTGACCTCCTCAGTGACTAGCGATGTCCTTATATTAAATGATAGAAGGTACTTTGTTCAATATATAATACTGGGAAGCTTGCAGTCCCTGTCTAATAGCCCATATCTAATTTCCTTATTACAGATGACTTGTGACATTTCTAGTCACCTATAATAAAGAAATTATATAGGTGCTCAACTGTAATATTATTATAGCTGACTTCCTCCATTATAGTGACTGCTATAAGAGCCAGCAACCAGGGTGAAAGGCAGGTCATGGAGCATAGTTACAACTTCAGTTTAAACAATGAATATGAGAACAAGCTTTTATTCTGATATAACTTTCTAAAAAGTAAAGGTGACCAGAAGAAAGGAGATATTTATGGCAGCAAGTTTATTTTTTCACCCTGTAGGTCATTATAAGAAAGATAGAATCTCTGCATGCTTCCACACATTCTGAGGTGCAACTTGTTTTTTTAAACCTGACACTAAACTCACTCATTTTTTTTTGTTGCAAAAATGAGTAACTGCTTTTTCGTGTGTTTAACTTCACAATACAGATAGTGTTTTCATTCTCCTCATCTACAACGAACATGAAAGAGAAGAACACCAAGGATTTTAGTTATTTGAGGGAAGGTTTAAGTTGTGAACATGTATTATAAGTTATAAAACTTACTCTGCTGTAAGTTAAAAGGAGTTTGCAAGTCACCTTGGAGTTCCATGACTTTATAAGGGAAGTTAGCCTTCAGCCTTGTTGTTCTATGGAACCCATTGGTGATTTGCACTATCCTTACAATGTACAGCAGCGCTATTTTATACAATATAGAGCACCCATCTACGGGGAAGCTACAATATCTAAGAACAAAGCGTGCTCTTTTGCTCGCAGGAGGAAGTCATCTGTAGGAATTGTAATAAGACATCTTTCCCAAAATACTCATTAGAGTAATTTCAAACTTATCTGCAAGTGAGAACCAGATTCTCATCTAGAGATTGGTGTGCATATCAAATATCAGAGTGAGACTATCTAAGGTACTAAATATCACAGGCACAACATTGAAATAAATATTGAAAGTAAGTCTAGATGCTCTGATGTACCTAAGCTATAGGTATATGTTCAAGGTATGTAGATGTGGAGTTTGGAATAGTGAATCTACACTTCCCAATAGGCACTTACCTTCCAATACTACCTCAATATTCTGTTCTCGTTATTCTTGCATATCAGTATTAAGTAGTAGAGACTAGAGATTGTTGCCAGAGGTAATAAGGTCATATTAAGGTGCCGATTCCGATCCTGGAAAAACCGTGTACGAATCGTCGGACGGAGCGTTTTCTCCGTCTGACTCGTACCCGGGAAAAAGACCGTACAAACATGCAAGTACGATTCGTACGGAAACACCATTTCCATATGAATCAGAAAAAACACCGACCGACGAAAAAATACATACGAATGTGATCCGGGACAGCGCAAACGCGACATTCGCACGAAGTTAGGCAGCTTTTTACGTACCAGCAAGTACGATTCGTACCGACAGCACTCCGGACGGCAATATTTTACGGCACCCAAAAAGTGCCGGAAAAGCTAAGGATGCCGCGAAGCGTGAGGAAAAGGGGGCCTAGTACGCGCCGAACACCCCCCCAGTCCCCCCCGTATGTATGCGCTGTACCCCCAACCCCCCATATGTACGCGCCGTACCCCCAGCCCCCTGCGGATGGACGCGCCGTAACCCCAGACCCCCGCGGATGGACGCGCCGTACCCCCAGCCCCCCGCGGATGGACGTGATGTACCCCCAGCCCCCCGTGGATGGACGCAACGTACCCCCAGCCCCCCCGTATGTACGGTGCGTACCCCCACCCCACCCGTGTATGTACGGTGCATACCCCCACCCGTGTATGTATGGTGTGTACCCCCACCCCACCTGTGTATGTACGGTGCGTACCCCCACCGTGTATGTACGGTGCGGGTGGGGTGGGGGTATGCTCCGTACATACATGGGTGGGGGAACGCACCGTACATACACGGGTGGGGTGGGGATACGCACCGTACATACACGGGTGGGGGTACGCTCTGTACATACACGGGTGGGGTGGCGGTACGCACCGTACATACGGGGGGGCTGGGGGTACGGCGCGTACATACGGGGGGGCTGGGGGGTGTTCGGCGCGTACCGGGCACATGTTTGGACGTCTCCATGGTTGCTATTGTTGTTCACTCCGTACGGTCTTTTTTCCATACGGATGTACATTCGGACGGACGGTACGGATCGTACTTGCGCGCTCGGACTTCAGTTTTCCGAATCGTACGTAAAACTGTCCGGGGACGTGTCTGACACTTTTCCCGACCCGAAGACGTGTCAGGGAATTTTCCCGATGCGATTCGTACGTACTTTTTCACAAACTAATCGTACTTGCCAGTTTGTACGGGACTTGTACGATTCGTAAGGAAAAAAATCCGGATACGATTCGTACGGGTAATATTTTTAACGGATCAGTGTGTGGAAATGAAATTTACAAACAATTTTTCCATTTAGTGGAACTAAGTATTACCATATCAGAAAATGCTACTGTAGTTCCATGAGAGTTGGTAATAGTAAAAATAACTGGTGCTAAGCCCACATATTTATATGTCGGAAAACATATGAAAATATTGTTTCTTCATGTTAGTTCACTTTTAAATCATGATTATGGGTTGCACAATTAGCAGAAACATAGCAGAAACATAATATAATTCCCATTGGCCTGACATGCTCTAAATGTGGGACACAGAATTTTAAAATGTGGCCCTTGTTTAAATTGGGGTTCAGAGGGTCATCCACAGGGAACTCCACTCTGCAAGACTCATAATCAGGGCCCTCGAGTCTAGTGACTTGCTAGGTATAAAAGTGAGTCTTTGCCCTTATAGGGCCAATTAGTCAGACGCAGCGGAATTCTGGTCCTTGTGATCACAAGTGATCTGGTGATCCAACACCCAGTTTTCCCCGTTATGTTATGTTATAGGGATTTGAAAAGCATGGCTTATCACCCAAGGGGGATTTAGGCACTGGAGCAAGTGTGAAGGTCGCCCGTAGGGTCTTAGTGGAAGAGCCAGGTCATCAGCTTCTTATGGAATTTCAAAAGTAGGGAGAAGGCCCTTATGTGTGGAGGGAGGTCAGTCCATGTTTTGGGTGTGAGGTATGAGAAGGCTGGCCCTCCTCATCTGTGAATGCGGGGTGTCTGTACAAGGAGAGAGAGAGGCAAAGCATAGATGTCTGGTGGGCTGGTGAAAGTGAGGCAGGAGTTGAGGTATGCTGGCCCAATGTTGTGCAGTGCCTTGTATGCATATGTGAAGAGCTTGTATTGGCAGCCTTTGTGTATCTGCCGCTAGTGGAGATCTCTGAGGTGAGTTGTCATGTGGTTGTGCTGGGGACAGGCCAGAATAAGTCTGGTAGCGACATTCTGGGTCGTCTGCAAACAGTGAAGAAGTTGGCTGGGGATTCTGGCATAGTGTGTTGCAGTGGCCATGTCTGCTGGTGATAAGGGCTTGAGTGATGGTACGTTTGATGCTCTTGGGAATCCATCTTAAGATTGTTTAAAGAATACACAGCATATTGAGACAGGAGGCGCTAACAGCATTCACCTGTGTAGCCATGTTGAGTTTGTCATCTAATATGATCCCCAAGGTGTGTGTATGGATGGTGGGTGATGGAGTGAGTTATGGAGTAGGGATGACCTCTGATGGCCACCAAGTGGAGTCCCGGGGTTGCTTTGTTACCAAAGATTTGTTATGTATGGCTTAACACCCAAGGGGGATCCATTGCACTGGAGCAGGTATGAAGGTCATCTGCAGGGTCTTAGTGGAAGAGCCAGCTTCTTACAGAATACCAGAAGCGGGGAGTAGGCCCTTAGGTGTAGAGGGAGGTCACTCCATGTTTTGGGTGTGAGTTATGAGAAGGCTAGCCCTCCTGTTCTACTTTTGCGGATGCTGGGTGTGTACACAAGAGATAGAGAGAGGTAGAGCATAGGTGTCTGGTGGAAGTGGCGGCGGCAGTTGAAGTATGCTCGTCAAATGTTGTGCAGTGCCTTGAATGCATATGTGAGGAGTTTGATTTGGCAGCCTTTGTGTATCTGCAGCTAGTGGAGGTCTCTGAGTTGAGGCGTGATGTGGTTGTGCCTTGAGAGGGCCAGGATGTGTCCGGCAGCGGAGTTCTAGATGGTCTGGAAAATGTGGAGAATGTGGTTGGAAATTCTGGCATAGAGTGTGTTGATGTAGTCAAGACTGCTAGTGATAAGGGCTTGAGTGATGGTACGCCTGGTGCTTTTGGTAATCCATCTGAAGATTTATTTAAGGATGTGCAATATGTAGTAGCAGGAGGAGCTCATAGCGTTCACTTGTGTGGCCATGTTAAGTTTGCCGTCTAACATGATACCCAGGTTCTGTGTGTGGTTGGTGGGTGAAGGAATGGGTAATGGAGTAGGACCGAGCACTGATGGCCACCAGGTAGAGGTCCAGGGGGTGTTTGATCCCAAAGATCAGTACTTCTGTCTTATCTGTGTTGAGTTTAGGACAGTTGGTTTTCATCTATTCTCTAACGTGGATCATGCATCCGGTGAAGTTGAATCTGTTCGTGGAGAATTTGTCTGACATGGAGAGGGTGAGTTGAGCGTCATCAGTGTAGGAGATGATTGAGATGCCATGGGATCTGATGACATCCACAAGAGGTGTCATGTAAATATTTAACATGGTGGGGCTGAGGGATGATAGATGAGGGACTCTGATTCACTGTGTTCTCCTTGTGAATAAGGAGCATATCAATTTGAGGGCCCGACCTTGGATGCCTGCATCGTGGAATCTTTTGATGAGGCTTTAGTGTGACATGTTATTGAATGCTGCTTCGAGAGCCTGCAGTCTGAGGGGGTAGTTTCTCCTTGGTCTAGAAGGGCGCGAATCGCATCTGTGGCATTAATAAGTGCTGTCTCTGTGCTGTGACTGCAGCAGAATCCAGATTGTGAGTGGTGAGAAGATTGTGGCGATCCAGGTGGCTGGTGAATTGCTGGCTGATTGCATTCTTTATCACCTTTGCTGGTTGTAGAAATAGCAAGATGGGTCAGAATTCGCTTAGTTCATTGGGATCTGTTGTGTTTTTAAGGAGGGTTGTGACTAACCCAGGGCGTAGTGGGGCTACGCGGAGCATCACGGAGGGTGCCCAAATCTACGCGCACCCACACACTCCGCGTAGCCCCACTACGTGCCGCCCGCCTCCCTCCCGCCCTCATTTTAACTTACTTAGAAAGTTAAAAATAAAGAAAATTACTTACATGAGCTGCCGCGTCCCGGGGCTTCATCTTCCTGATTCCTCGCTAGCTTCTTCCTCACAAATGCGCATGCGCGGGTGCCCGCACATGCGCATTTGTGAGGAGAAGCTAGCGAGGAATCAGGAAGATGGAGCCCCGGGACTCGGCAGCTCATGTAAGTAATTTTCTTTATTTTTAACTTTCTAAGTAATTTTAAAATGAGTGCGGGAGGGAGGCGGGTGGCGGGCAACTCTGCTCCGCCGTGGCGTGTGCGTAGTCTGCCTGCTATGCCTACTTTGCGAAGCGCAAAGTAGGCAGCACTACGCACACTCCACGGGCGGAGCGGAGCACTGCACCCACCCTTAGTTGTGACTGCAGCACACATCCACTCCTCTGGGTACGTTGCTGGCTCAATGGAGAAGTTGAAGATGTGGGTTAGGAATTTGCCAATCACAGGTCCTCCTAGGTTAAAGATATGGTGTAAACATGGGTCTGTGGGGGCCCCGGAGTGGACAGTTTTCATGATTGAGGTTTTGTCTTTCAGAGTAAGTGTTCTCTAGTTGGTTAGGTGTTCGTCCAAGTGGTAAGTCTGCAGTTTGCTGATGTGCTCTGGGTTTGGTTACGTTTCAAAGTTATTGTAGTCAATGGCACAGGAACACTGAGTTTAATGTTAACAGCCAGAAATCCCAGCTGGTAAAATTGCTTTAGAGTTCAGCTTCAACAGCAACCAGGTTTAGGATACCGGGCCCTATCAGTCCTCCTTCTAAGCCAATGGAACACTTCTTCTCCTTATCTGTCTTATCCTCTGCAGCCTCTTCCCTTCACCACTGTGCTGCACATAAGACCCTGCTACCATATATCACCTACTAACAGCTGGTGGTATATAGATGGTGGTATATAGATGCATTAAACCCCAAAGAATTGGAAATACAGCTGTTAAAGCCAGGCCTGTGAAGGTATTGCCCATCTTAAATTGTAAATGTACGGCACTGGCAAGATTTCACTGCAGGGTGCCAGCAGTTACAGGTGCTCAGTATAAACCCACATTAAAGTGTATACAATGCTATTACACACATGAAGACTGATTACTGAAATGCTTTGTCTCATTTAGCCCCATATGTGTTGTTCAAAGCGAGTTGCTAGGGACATACATATAAAGTCTGCAATCCTGCATCTTTGTTTAAAATGTAACAAGGTGACAATGAAAAGCTATCAGGCAGGGTGGCACATGACCACAGCCTCCAAATGTTGGGTACATTTGAGCAAACTATACATGGCCAAAATAGGAGAGCATGACATTCCTAAGTCAAACCTAGACAGGCAAAGAGTTTGATTCATTATCATATGAATAATCATTCCACAATGTGAATAGAGTATCTTGTTAACTATAATTTCTTTGGGGATTCAAGTAGAGGCAATTAGCATAAAGGGGTGCAGGTGGAGTACATACAAATGTGAAAAAATGCATCCAGATAATAGATGTGGCATTAACCAAGTTGAAAATAAAAATAAAAAAATAGCCACTGAAGTCTTTGTAGGCAAATATATCCACCTGTGGAGCTGTAAAATTCATCTTTGTGTTTAGAAAGCTTTATCAAAATAAAAAATTAATAGGAATGAACAATATGATAAAAAAGTTTAGACTAAGATGAAATATAGCTGAATAACAATATCAGTTCTTGTATATTATTTCTTATGATATTTATAAATTCATGATGAGATAAAAGGTAACAAGTTATTTCTAAGAACATAGAAACCTCTCAGGATTCCTCGCCTCTGGCACAGAGTGGGCTATGCCAGGGAAGCAGGGTAGGGCATCTAAAAACGAATTCCACCCTCTTGGCACCTGTCATTATCCTATTTTGCCCTATGGGAGCAGAGGCTACTTTGCGCCACTCTTATACTCCCCTAACAAGACCCTCATATTTGGCAATAGCCCTCTCAGCATTATTGTGGTAATTATGCTAAAAAAAGATGCATTTTCATCTGTTGTATCTCAAACTATTCATGAGGGTTTGAGCTGGTCCCATGGCTAGTTGGAGAGGGGCTGACCTGCTGGTGGTCCAGACTGTGTAGTCCTACCCTGGGTTGCTCTTGGTGTGATCGTTGTCTCTCATGTGGTTCACCGAGCAGCGACAATACGTAAAACGATTCCCTGGTTATTGGTTCTGTAAATATGTAACTTTGTTCAGGTGCAGGTCATGTGCTTGTTAGTGGATCACTTCTGCAAATGTTTCTTGGCCGCGGCCTGACCCATAAGGATGTAGATATTGAACATGTGTGAACTGGTATGCCAACTTTATGTGAATTTTCAAGATATGTGTACCACTTGCAAAATGCAATACATTCGGAACTTAGGGCTAATTTTCATTTTGGCAGGTGGGTTACTCCGTCGCAACTGTGACGGATAACCCATCCGCCGAAATATAAATCCCATAATATCCTATTGATTTATATTTTTGTGGACGGGATATCCATCACCGTTGTGATGGAGTAACCCATCCACCGAAATCTAAATCAGACCCTAAATCTAAACTATGACCTCCCAAATATGAGCACACTAGCAGAGCTGCAATATAGCCAAGCCAGCTAAAACAGTGGATTGAATAATAGATTTCCTGAAATAGTGGGGAAGACTTAGGACAGTCTTATTGGGCCCCTTCAGGAGGAGGCAATGGTTTGAAGTGCCATTCTTTGCGTGTCCTTTAAATCTGAGATTGGTATCAAAAAGGTCATCTATGTTGTAGGCACAATACACAGGGTACGAGAGACCCGAAACCCTTTGCACACAGGTTCCGAGTGCAGGCGGAAGTATTTGAGTTAAGTCGGAGAGACTTTGAGTAACTCTAGGAGGTCAGCGGGCGGAGGTGGACTTGTTGTGAGCGACAGTTCCCAGTAAGTCTTAAGGATAAGCATCAGTGAAGGGAAACTAATGTATCCAGCTTGGAGGAAGGGCACATAAATGTTAAAAAGAGCAGACTCCAGAGGAGAGTTCTGTGTTGCTCTGAGTGACATTATAGATAACTCGAACTTCACTCTAATTGTCTATTTGATGTCCACACCTCGGTGTGAAACATCCCCGTAATTCATTGTTACCCATCTATACTTCTATATGTTATGTATGGATCTCATAGAGAGCCTCAATTCTTTACACCAGATTCAATATCAGGTTCACTCACCACTATGACGCAGGAACAGTTGATAAGAGTTAATACAACTGTTGCTACATCATAAATGCCTTCCAGGCCAGGTTGGACAGGGCTTTCTGGGAGCCTCTCTGCACGGTGCTGCTTGTCTCCTTTAACTGAAAGTAGAAAGCACAGCTGGTGGGCTTTGAAGAATGGCAGGGAAGGTGGTGGGCTTGTTTAAGTACGGCAGGTAAGGTATTTATTTTTCACATTTGGTTCAGGGAGGACAGGTCTTGTTATGGATGGCTCCCCCATTGCTCCTCTGCCTCTGCACAGCAAATGAAAGCAGGGGCAGCTTTCCTCTCATTGTATATAGGATGTCACGCAGAACTCCTTGGTGAGCCAAATCAATGTAATTCACTGTCACCCATATATAATTGTATATATCTTACACAGATTTGAAAACAACCTTTTATGACTCTTATGAATGTGTTCTATTGATGCAGAATTTAAAACTGGTTTGGCTATTAAAATACTCCCATTAATCTATTGTGCCACAGAACCAAAAACGAGTCAAAACAGAATATATATAACAACAGTTATGAAGACTGATGAAGAATGATGTCCAGGTAAAATGTGCAGGAAGAACAAGTTCTCCATCATTGGTGAAGGAATGGATCTGTCATCAGCAGCTCAAAATGGAGATTCGTCAACTGGTGTCAATTAACACACAGTCGAAAAACACACCTGAGGTTTCCACAGTTGACAGATGTGCTCAGCCGATGTGAAGTCAATAAAAAATCAAGGATAATTCAGTTCCTCGACAAACAAATCTTTCAACATTCATATTTTTCTGAACCTCCACTGAGCAAGAAATTATTATCATACAACACTGTAAAATAATTGCTAATGCACCATTAAATATATTGCACAATCAGAAAATAGAATGTGTGCCTCATCATCGGCAACTTAGACAATGATTTTATTTGGGAAAGAAACATCACGCTCTACAAGGAGAATTTGGTTCCATGCATTGAAGGTGAATCATAATAAGGTGCCGATTCCGATCCGTTAAAAATATTCCCCGTACGAATCGTATCCGGATTTTTTTACGTACGAATCGTACCAATCCCGTCCAAACTGGCAAGTACGATTCGTATGTGAAAAAGTCCATACGAATCGCATTGGGAAATTTCCCCGACACGTCCTCGGGTCGGGAAAAGTGTCCGACACGTCCCCGGACAGTTTTACGTACGAATCGGAAAACTGAAGTCCGAGCGCGCAAGTACGATCCATCCCGTCCGTCCGAATATACATCCGTATGGAAAAAACACCGTACGGAGCGAACATCAATAGCAACCATGGAGACGTCCAAACATGTGCCTGCATACGTGCCGAACACCCCCCCAGCCCCCCTGTATGTACGTGCCGTACCCCCAGTCCCCCCGTGTATGTACGGAGCGTACCCCCACCCCTGTATGTATGGTGCGGACCCCCACCCCCCTCGTCTATGTACGGAGTGTACCCCCACCCCCGTGTATGTACAGAGTATACCCCCACCCCCGTATGTACGCTGTGGACCCCCAGCGCTATGCGCTGGGGGTCCGCACCGTCCATACGGGGTGGGGGTATGCACCGTCCATACAGGGGTGGGGGTACGCACTGTCCATATGGGGGTGGGGGTACGCACCGTCCATACGGGGGTGGGGGTATGCTCTGTCCATACAGGGGGGTGGGGGTATGCACCGTACATACGGGGGGCTGGGGGTACAGCACATACATACGGGGGGCTGGGGGTATGTGCTGGGGGTACGGTGCATACATACGGGGGCTGGGGGTACGGCGCGTACATACGGGGGGCTGGGGGTATGTGCTGGGGGACGGTGCATACATACGGGTGCTGGGGGTACGGTGCGTACATACGGGGGCTGGGGGTACGCACCGTCCATACGGAGGTGGGGGGGCGCACCGTCCATACAGGGGTGGGGGTACACACCGTACCCCCAGTACCCCGTATGTACGCGCTGTAACCCCGTTTCCCTTGTGTACGGCATGTACCCCCAGGCCCCTACACCCTGCCCATGCCTGTACGCACCCTACCCCAGGCCCCTACACCAGCAACCTCACCCAGCATCGCGCATGTACGAGTCGTACCAAGCCATAGCAAATGTGAGCACTGTACAACAACATCGCCGATGTACGCACCTTACAGACGCGAAAAACACTCGTACTGAACCAGGACACTGCAAAACACCACAAGGAGAGTCAATTTGAATCGCACAACACCACAAAACACGTCCAACAAGCCCAAATACATCCAATACACTGACCTGCAACAGCCAAACAGGTAAACAGAGGCCCAAACCACAACCACTTCTTATAACACACCCACCCAAAGTTCAAACACAGCCACACCCACAAATGGACCAATAAAAAGGGCCCACACACACAAACCATGAGCCTTTGCAACAGACCCACTGCTGCCAGACCCCACAGACAACCCACTGCACCATACTTGAACCTTCACTACACCTTACAGTTGCACACCTTCACACAACCACCTTCACAAACACCCCCTCATCACATTCACACACACACCTTCACAACCACACCCACACACCCACACCCATCCACACCCACACCCCACACCGTGCCCACAGACAAGAATCCAAAGTTCAAAAGGGAGGAGCTGGAGATCCTTGTTGACAAAATCATCAGAGTCGAGCCACAGCTCTTTGGAACATTGGTCAGACAGACCAGCGTAGCAGCAAAATCAGCCATGTGGCAGAGGATCATCGAGAGGGGGAATGCTGTTGCGCCCATCAGAAGGACCAGGCATGAATGCCAAGCCAGGTGGTACGATATGCGGAGGACGGTCCGCCGCAAAATGACTGACGAATATAACCAGGGGAACATCACTGGAGGTGGCCCGCCCCGCAGACCGGTACACTACCATCCCTGGGAGGAGAAGGTGATGCGCACGCTGCCGCCCGTGGGAGTACACGGAGTAGAAGGAGTTGCCGAGCCTGGTGAGTACACAAACAACTCACCTCACATGGGGGGAACCGCATCCACAACCCAACTCCCAATAATGCACGCAACTACCCCAAAGCCATCACTGGACACAACCACACTCCAAAATCACGCACATGCCACTAGCGGCTCCATGCCCCATGCACCAAGCAAGGCCATGCCAATTCACAGGCCACACAAAACACCAACACAAGACAGGATGTCCGTGATGCCAGGAGGGTGGGCCTAAAAAAAAAACATTGTGCAACTCAGAAGCAGACACCAATGCCCTCAGCCCATATGGCCCAGGGCAGAGATATACAAACAGTGTGTCCCGACACTGTACTGTGTCGCCTGCAAATGGTGTCCGCGTCGCAGGATGACATGGGTATGAAGGCCCAATTTGCATATAACAGCAGCTAATGAAGAGGCATCACTGTGAAAGAGTATCAGCACACACCGCCGCAGCAGCGCAGACTCAGAGAAACTCTGCCCAATGGGGGCCGGGAGATTCTAAACAAAGCCACATGAACAAGACAATGGCCTTTGAAAGACCTGCAAAGTGTGTGTGCCCAAGAAGCTGGGCTGACGTGACAGAGGGTGACAGACAGACGGAGGGAGAGGGAGACAGAGGGAGGGAGACAGAGGGCGACAGACAGACGGAGGGAGAGGGAGAGAGAGGGAGGGAGACAGAGGGCGACAGACAGACGGAGGGAGAGAGAAAGAGAGGGAGGGAGACAGAGTGAGACTGAGTGCGACAGAGGGAGACAGACAGAGGGAGGAGGGTGACAGAGGGAGGGAGAGAGGGAGACAGAGGGAGACCAAATCACCCTTGGGTGGTGTGGGCATGCTCGCTCGTCAGCAGGTGGACTGTGTGCATGTTGACAAGGTTTGGCAGTGCGTGAACCACCCCTTTTTCGCTTGGAAATCACTGGGCCATGTGTCAAACTGTGCACGAGTAGATCCTTGCTGCAGGCACAAACCTAACCTTACACCCAGTATACCCATTCACTGTGTTTGTTAGAACCCAGTCACAAATGCATACGTTACCTACCTGCATTCTCCAATAGATATGAAAACGCACCATTTGCCCACGTACAGTGCAACATGTAAGCCGGTTCTGCATCGCTCGCTAAGCATGCTCGCTACACTGCTTACTGCGTTCCAAAATGATGCTACAACAAAGAGTGTGTCACACATAGGAAAAGTGTTGAAAGCTGTGGCCAAGGGACATACCCATGCACCATGCAGAATGCACAGGGACTTGCCAAGTACAGACAAGGTAGATGACACTTGGCCCTGCTGTAGACAGCAAAAGGCAATCCTGTGACCACTGTACACTCAAACACCAACCCCACATGCCACCTACCTAGCACAGGAACTCCCATTCACTGTCATGCCAGCATACACCATGAGGGGATAGACACATCACCTGGTAGACCCAATGACAAATCACACCACACCCAACAGCATGCCCGGCCACACCCCTCTCCCCCTTACACAAGCACACCCCCCTGGGGCAGGCAACGGATTTTGCCACTCCCACAATGGACATGTGACACAACAAGACCAATCCATAGCCAAATAAGGAAGAATCACAGGACCAGGCTCGGCGTCACGATGATCCCACCGGCAGCGACGACTCTCACCACTCCATGGATGACCCTGACCAACCTGGCCCCTCTGGTGCCCAAGCACCTGCAGCACCTGCGTCAGGTACAACTGTGCCAACCACCACTCCCATTCCTGCCACATCCCAGGATACACCCAGGATCACTGCTCGCACACAACAACGCAGCCAGTCTGACCAGGAGGGACAAGGTACTCCGGGCACCCAGGAGGAGGCAGGCGACCCCGCAAATGCCATCCCTCAGGGGTCCCGGAGACCCGATGTGCCCACAACGGCAGGCCAGGCTCAAGTGGGCAGGGGTGGTGGGAGTGGAGGACGGCGGAGGCGTGAACCTGACCAGCTAGCTGAGGAACCCGTTATGTCACACGTCCGCAACATCCTGGACACATACCGGCGTGACACCAGGGGCATCAGCCAGGTAGTGGAGACCCTCAACGAGATGAAGAACCTGCAGGCCGAGCAATATGCCAGTCAACAGCAACACCAAGGACGGATGGAGGACAGACTGGCTGAGCTCGTGGCGGTGCAAACGGACATGAGCCGTTCACTCCGTCGGATTGCCGAAAACATGGGCAACCCTCCCTGTGCCACCAGGCGAAGACCACCACCAGCCACAGGGAGGGAGGAGGAGGAGGATTTGTCCGACGGAGCATCACAGACATCGTCACGGCCTGCTTCTGAGGGACCCCCCAGGAAGGTGGGTCGTCCACGCAAAAGACCGTGAGAGTCAGCGGACCATCACCATCTCCCAGGTCACCTGGCCTGGCACCTGGCCCTCTGGCGCAACAGCAGCACCTCATCCAATGACATTCACTGCCACATGGACTTGCTGGTCACTGTCTGACCAATGTTGACAAAGACTGTGGCATGGACTCTGATGACTTCCAATGGCAAGGATACCAACTCCCCCTGTGAACTTTGGATTCTAGACACCCGGCGAGCACCTCTTTTCATCCCCCCAAACACGTACCCCACCACTAATAAAAATCATCAAAATCACCAGATGATGCCGTCATTTTGCATTATTCCATAACATGTGTGTGTTGTAATGTCAAACCATGCCTGAGTTTTGAAGTAACTCCAACCATCCATACCCTGGGCTCTCAGTCTGGCACATGACACACATGGGTCACAATGTATCATCCAATACAGACATGGAGCACCATACTCACCCGTGATGGGCCCTACCAGCTGAGGGGGTGCCTGCACAACTGTGCGGACAGAGCTATTTCGAAGAGCAACAGTCATGCGCAGAGGTCAGGGATCGTTTGGAGTGTCCTGGGGTGGGAGTCCCAGGTATGTGTAGCCAGGTGGGAGAACTATGTCCTGCATGCTGGAGTCAGGTGGATGTGGAGAATGGTGGCCAGGCCAAGGTTGGATGCATGGAGATGGCACAATGGGGTCTTGGATGACAGTGCCACAAGGTTGTGTTGGGGTCGTGGTCGTGGGCTGCATCCTGAGTGTGGGCGTGGATTGTGAAGGTCATCCTGCAGCTGACAGTGATCCATTGCAGCTATCTCTGTTGGACGGTGATGTGGCTGGGTCGCCGGATGTTGAAGCAGAGCTGTGCAGATGCACCCTGGATGTGGACAAGTATCACGGGAGTTGTAACGTACTTGTCCGTAGAGTGCAGGGTAGGATTAGACACGGATGTTGTCGTTGACCTGGGGGATGGTCTGTCTTGGCTTGAGGTGGATCGAACTGTGGATCTTGTGCATAATGTAGAGTGTGCTGAAGCCTGAGGTACAGATGCTGGTGATCAGCATAGCACATGTGAGCAAGCAATCCATGATGCACACCAGCTCGTGTGCGTGGACACTGTGTGCCTTTGCAGGGCCCTTGCGGGTGGGACACAAGCAGTTGACCCAGCTGTAAGGGGACAATCCGCAGATGAACACCTCAGTCGTGTACAAGTCCAGCATCAGGTGGCCGATGTTCAGCCATCTGCCAATGGATACCATGCATTTTTCAATATGAGAACTGGCAAGGACTGCGTCTTTGGGGAGGGTGAGGAGCATCTGGCTGTCAATGGGACACCAGATGATGATGAGATGCAGTGCGCATGTCATGGTGTAGAGGGGGATCCTGGACACATTGTAGACCTACACGCTGAGACATGATACCTGTGCCATGAGTCCCACAACGACACCATACTACATGCAGAGGCCTGGAGTACCACTCCCATGGCCTTGTTGGGGTACAGAGCTGGTGGGGAGTAGGAGGGACATGACCTGGTTGGTGTGACAGTGCCTGGAAGGCGTGCCAGCGCTGTGTAGGTAGTTGGAGTTGCACACTCATTATGCAAAGGTGTTGTGTGGGCGATGAGTGCATGCCTGAGTGCATGCAACAGATGTATTGGATGGACATTGCTTGATGTGTGGCCTCATGGTGTAGCGTGATGTGGCACATGCAAGGACATGAGGCACGTGCAATGTGCACGTAGCATGTGCAGACGGTCCAGCCTTTGCCACCGCAACTGTGTCACACACATGCAGATTACATCCAAATGAATGGGTGGAGGGAGGAAGGGGGGTGCGTCTTAGTGGCGTGTGCGTGAGGCAAAATATAGAAACTCTGTCTGCCCTTGCTGCAGGGCCTGCAGCAGCAGGCGCCATGTCCTGAAAACCATGCCACAAGTTGCACACGAAGACAAGGATGTCAGCAAGGACTACTGCAAAAGGTGAATGTTAAGGAAGGAGTGTCTGGTTCAACATGGCACACACAGACAATGGATGCACTTGCAGCAAAGTGGCCATTGTTGGGACTGAGATGCCAAAATACCTACACAGCCATGTACAGCATGCACAATACATATTATAATCCCTGAAAAATAGCTTGCATCTTGATACTCTACACATAGACTCATATGCACAATCTGTGATAACTATGCCAGACATGGCGCATGCACAGTGGCAAGAGACCTGCATTGACAGAGATGAGGCACCTTGGAGGCTGAGGGACACCTTTATTAGTCATGTTCGCCGGAAGGCAAATGCATCTCTATTAACAGATGCACAGGTCATG
Source organism: Triturus cristatus (assembly GCF_964204655.1). Lineage (NCBI taxonomy): Eukaryota > Metazoa > Chordata > Amphibia > Caudata > Salamandridae > Triturus > Triturus cristatus. The sequence continues at coordinate 692,869,083 of NC_140595.1, read as the reverse complement.
TGGATGAACATGTGGGACCTACACTGGCACCCCCCTTTGCACCACAGATGCTGGAAATCCATTGAACTGGCACACAAGTGACGGGTCTGAGCTAAACACCCCCTGCTGCTCACGGAGAGGCTGCTATTCACCATTGAGCCTTTAATGGGGATGTCCCACACTATGTCAACCCGGTGCATCCCGTATGTTTCCGAGGGCAGTGTTACACACATTGATGCATTCATCACAATCCACAATCACATTACAGAGGACTGTCACCAAGTGTGACTATCAATTCAGGTGAATCCAGCTCCATGTCATGTGCCCCATGGTGATTCTACATGTATGCAAAGTAACCAAACATGAACAGGAGCAGTGCACACACATTCCAAACAAATACCACACCCAAAAAGCCGTGCTGCATCCCTTACCCTAAGGAGAATTCTCAACATGTCCGTGCATGTAACGCTGATTCAGCACATGTTGCTGTATTCATGAGGAATAGCAGGAGCACAACAATGCCACCAGCAGACAGCATGCGCAAATACCTGGGGATGAGAGACAAACAAGAAGTCAGCCAAAAGAAGCACATCCGCATGCATGGGCATGTACTCGACACGTATAAGGTAGTCAACATGCTATGTGAAAATAGTGTCTCAGGAAAGACATTCTTTTATTACACCATCACTTGAGTGACACATCCAAACACACCTCTGACTCACTTGGCATACATGCAGATGAACCCACACCTTGCAACACATGCCACACAAGGCTCAATGTGTGCACACTCAGACACTGGAACTCACCACTAAGCAAAGAAGTTGCGTATGAGCCGACTCCGGATGTCCTCTACCTCCTCCTCCTCTACATCACTTGCCTCGTCACCAAGCCCCTCATCCTCCATGGGTGGGTGTTCCTGCTCATCCGGATCCAGGATGAGTGGCACAGCTTTCTCCACTGCCATGTTGTGCAGCATGCAGCACACGAGGAAGATTTTGCAGACCTTCACCGGTGCATATGGGAGTGCGCCGCCGGTCTTGTGGAGGCACTGGAATCGGCTCTTCAGGAGGCCAAAAGTCCTCTCTATCACTCGCCTGGTCTGCCCATGGGCGTTGTTGTAGCGGTGATTGGCAGCCGTTCTGGGGTTGCGGAGAGGCGTGATCAGCCATGGCATGTTGGGATAGCCACAGTCCCCTACATGGAAACATCATGGACAGAAGTGGGTCAGGAGAAGCAGTAAGACATAAAGATGACGCTAAATACAGGACTAACAGAGTATACCCACCAACAAGACATGCTCATTCGTTGCGCAGCTGCAGCATCATTTCAGGCATCCTGCTACGCCCCATGATGTCGGCATTGTGTGCTAATCCTGGAAAACGAGCACAGACATGGGAAATCACCATATTAGCAAGACACACCACAAAGGCATTAATGGAGTAGTAATGTTTACAGTTGCGAAAGGCTACTTCCTGTGCCTGTGGTGGTACCAAAGCCACATGTGTCCCATCAATAGACCCAATGACATGGGGCATCCCTCCCAGGGCATAGAACTCACCCTTCACACCTGTCAACTGCTCAGGAGTTGGGAAATGAATAAACTCATCCAGGTGAGCCAACATGGCCTCTAAAAAATCATGCAGGACTCGGCTGAACATGGTCTGGGACATGCCACCAACATCAGCTATGGAATATTGAAACTTACCCGTGGCAAAGAAATGGAGGGCTGCCATCACCTTCATCTTGGGTGTCAGTGCAGTAGGATACCTGTGTAGCGGTTGGAGGTGTGGTGCCAGCCTTGCGGTCAAGTTCTCAATCAACCGTTGGGTGAAGCGGTAGTGGCGTATACAGTCACGTTCCCTCAGGGCAGCCAAGTCTGGCATTGGTCGGGGGAGAGGCGGAGCCCTGCAGTAATTTGGAAGGGATAACCAAGAGTGAGTACAGTACAACAACAATGTCAATGTACTGAGCACATGTTCAACAGCCAATACACATATGCTACATACAGAGTCAGGTCTGTGCAATATATCCTGGACATGTATGCCAGGCAGGTGACACTCCTACCAAGAGCCAGCTACAAACATGGATTCTCAAGGTCAACATTACATGGCATGAAATTAGCTGTGGGCCAGTGTAAGTGAACAGACAGACGCATTACAGGAGTGACAGACATCCACATATGTGCAGAAGAAGGATGCTTTATCAGACAGACAGGTTGCGGAACACTAGAGGCACAGGTCACAGGTCCTTGAAAAAAGGACAGACCACACACCTTGCCATGAAGGGGTACATGTCAAGACTGATCACACATACATTGAGACTACGCAGATATGTCCTTGTCTTGTAAGTCCATGTTCGATGCATACATACACATGTTACATCTGATTCCACATGTGGCCTGGTGTGCATAATTGTGTGCCATGGCCATCTACACACAGACACATGTTGGATGCAGCAACAGCAGATGCATTTGACGGAACACCAACAGCAAGCTCATGGGATCACCTGACACACACATGACATAGTCACATCGTGCCACGCCGGTAGTTACATGTCAGGTGTAGTTATCCATGTACCTGGCATCAGGGGACAGTTGCGGGTGTTGGTGACTGTGCCATGCCAGTGATGCAGTGCTCGACAAGTCCGTACTACATGCACACATGTCAAAGGTGTGAAGGGGATGTGTGGCACATAGTGCACCATCACACATGACATGTGTACACAGCTCATCACACATATATTGGGTTCAAACATGAAGAGATATGTGCCACATCACAGCCTGACACACCTAGGCCCAAGACATGTAGGACTGCACTGACAATGACTTGATGTCCAGCCTTGGCCAAGTATGACAGCTCCATTCCCTTCTGTGTGCCGCCTGTCACCAGTGTAAGGTGTGAAACACACCGTATACACGCTCTGAGGGTGTGTGTAGGGTCCGTATCACTATGGTAGTGTTGCCGTAGGCGTACGCCATAGGGATACGGTCCGTACACGCGTGTGTAGGGTCCGTATCACTATGGGAGTGTTGCCGTAGGCGTATGCCATAGGGATACGGTCCGTACAAAAATGTGGTGGTACACTTCCCACTAGAACCACATCGTACGCTAGAACGTAGTTTGACAGAGAGTCGGGCCAAGAAAAAGACAATACCCTCAGGGGCCCCCATTTCAATCAACTTGGCCCAGAGAATTGCATGGTCCACCATGTCAAAAGCACTACTCAGATCTGCAAAGCAGAGATAAATAGAGCCCTTCTTAGCCTGGGTGTATTTCCCGATCAAAAGTTCGAGATTTAAACATTGCTCAATCGTCCCGCGTTCCTTTCTAAACCCATACTGGCAATTTGCCAGGATGCCATTTGTTTCTGCCCATTCTTCCAACCTGACCAAAAGTACCCCGCTCATTATTTTCACAGAGGAATCCAACAGGGAGATGGGACGATAGTTCTTCACGTCCCCCCGATCTCCTTTCTTAAATATAGGTATTATAATTGATTCCTCCCATGTTGGGGGTACCCCAAAACAAACTGCTGCATTAAAAACTTTAACCAACATGGGTCCCCATACCTCCGGGACTAACTTATAAACATCGATGGGCACCCCATCGGGGCCCTGAGCCTTCCCCCCTTTACTTGCATCGATGCTATCTAAGACCTCGGTGATGCTAATGTCCAAGGGGACAACGGGCAAACAGTCATTATGATTACCCAAGGCTTTATCCGAATCAAAAATTGTAGAAAAATGGGTGATCCATGTTTCCATACTGACCGTAGATGTTAATTCTGGTACCTTCTCATCTTTTAAAAACGGACAGTTAACAGTGGCCCAAAATAGTGTACAGTCTTTCCTTTCAGCAGCCTGTGTCAATTTGTCCCAGGCCTCGTGTTGTAACTCCGTCTTCCTTCGCTTAACTGTTATTTTATAATTTAATCTAAGCTGGGACACCTGGCTCCTGACTCTAGGTTTGGATGCCAGTGCATCTTTAAGCTCTTTAAGTGCAAGGGTGCAAGCATGGTTGAACCATCCCCTTTGCTGATTCGACTTACGCTCAGCTGATTTGGTAAATTTTTGATTAATGATACAATTTATACTAATAAAATGTTGAATAGGATTGGCAGTGACGTCCGCCTGCTCAAGAATCTCAATAATTTCAAGTAAGCAGCTATTTATAATTAAATCAGACGTCATTTCCGCTTTATCCCCTTTCCATCTTAACCTTGTAGCATTTGGTCTATGTGGTTCAATATTAGCTATAACCCCCGAGTCAGGTACAGATTTTTCATTCCATAGAGTGACCTCTACAGTATTACAGTTATTGTCGCTAAGCATTATATCCACGAACATAGGTGCCAAACTCCAGGGGACAAGGTTTGATGACATACAGATAAAATCAATAACAGTATTTGCCCCCCTCCCTAAAAATGTGGGAATACTCTCACCTAGATCATTCTTCTCATTGACCAATATTTCCATATCATATGCCGCTAAAAGATTGTTCAGGGATTCCCCATACTTGTTATGAGGAAAATGGAGATCCGCATCCCCAAAGCGGTTGGTGACCCCACACGTACAATGATTGGAGAGGGGACATACTACAATATTAAAATCCCCCGCCAAGATAAATTCAAACACAACATTTGAACCCGCTATAATGTCAACCAGAGCACTATCTAGTGCGTCTACCACCAAGTGCCTGGTGCTGTCAAAGATGTTATTATAAAAGTTGATTAAAAGAATATTTCTTCCATCCCCCTGAGAAAGCCATAAAATCTGGGAATGGGCCCCCACTAAAACATGTTTTTTAACAATAATGGGTAGTTTGACAGAGATCAAAACCAGAAGCCCTCCCTTAGCTCTACCAGAAGTAGATGCCGTAGCAGATGAATGAAATGAAATGAAATGAAATGAATGAAAGAGGCATTTGTAGAGCGCATGGCTACCCTAGGGCCTCCCAGCGCTGAGAACCAGGTAACTGATAGGAGACAAAACCATTGTAACCGGAAATGTTTTTACACCAAGTTTCCTGAAAACAAATGATATCGAAAAGGTCGACAAATTCTGACCACCCCAGACTGTCTTCTTTAGATGCTAACCCAGCAATATTCTAACTGGCAAGAAAACTACTCGAGGACCCAGTGGGTGTTTCAATAACTTCATCCTGGATAAGTATGCTTAGACTCGGACAGTGGTTGTCTACTACAGGCAAAACCCCACTACCCCCCTCAGCATCACCCACGAAGCTGGATATCGTGCAACAATCAAGAGGCATACTAACGTTAGCTGGGAGCCCTGTAGTAATTCCTTCTGACTCTACTCCACAAAATACTGTTCCAACTTCAAGCAGCGCCACATCAAGATCCAGTCAATCATTAGAGTCTAAACCACTCAGGGATTGGTACCGGTTGGATGTAACCACCTCAAACCTACTGGACACACTGGAGGCACAGTCTCTACCCCTTCTAGAACCATTAGGGGGCTGATCAATTAAATGTTGATAAAAAAAACCAAGGGTCTGAGTAAAATTCCCTGATCGTTCAGGGGTTGAGAAGTGGCTCTGAACAAGGTAGTAGTAGCAAGTTGGGGATTTTTAAAATTAACAATTACACAGTCACCACTGATACTTTTGTGTGAATTCCCTATCCAATTGGTTCTGGTAGTAGTTAGAATTTGATCGGACAAAGCTACTGGGAAACCGGCGACCGCACTCTCGGTTAAGCCAAGCCACGGTTTTATACTTCAGGGATTCATGGGTTTCTAGGTTACTACGAGTCCCGGTCTCCGAGAGTGGTGGAACGTTAGTTAAAACTGCCACATATGGTGCAAAGTCCGGGGGTAAGTTAGGCGTCGAGTAACCATATCGTTTAGACTTCACTTCGATGTTCCCTGGCTTATCCACTGTCACAATTTTAGTTGGAGTACTTAAACACACCGCTGGGTTCGGTACAACTACAGTAACTGGGCATGATCCCCCATTAGGTATCTTAGGGGTCTCCATTACAGGGCCATTGACCTTTTTAGCTTCTTCTGGGCTAACCTTTGTCCCTATATGTGAATTCAAAAGGCCTCCCAACCTCTTTATTTCCCCCGAAAGTATCAAGTTTGTCCATTAAAGGTTTAACAATTTTGTCAAACTTTGCATCTATAATGCTAATCAAGAGCTCTAACTGCTCGGGGTCTAGTTTTACTTGAGAGTTGTTAATTACTGTACCTGGGTCACTGACAACACACTTGGATGGGGGGGTCAGATCTTTTTTTGTTATGGTTCCCCCCACGTTTTGGAAGGGTTATCCTACCTAAACCCCTCCCTGATCGTAGAACTCTCTGGGCTCTCGGAGCCGAAGAGCATGAAACTGGTGGTGCATGGGAAAACTCTGGCATGATCGGGTTGGGGTCTAGTTCTACATGGGTGACCGTAGTTGGAAGTGCAGGAAGCTCCAAGTTACCACTAACATCCCCTGATGAGGTGGACAAGGAAATAGATGAATTGGGGGCACTAGGTAATGGAGCAGAGGTACTCCCCCGACCCAAGGATTGTCGGCGCTCTTTATTAATTTTGTCAACTACTTTAACAAGATAGTTGTCAGGGGTAGCAGAAGTAGGACGTGCATTCTCCTTGTTAACTTTAGACATGTTTGGCTCTCTAAATGTACGTACAGCCAATATATGGTTAAAAAACCGCCAAAAGCCTGGATTGGGGACAACCAGTATCCCTTAATGCAATTATGTTGAGACACAATCCTACAAGCAAACAAACAGGTAGGCAAATGAGGAACAATAACAGTCCCTAGGTAAAAGACCAAATTGTGATTTGTTATATTACCCAGTTCTGTATGGGCGATTTCAGGGGTCCAAGGACCAAACTCTGTGGCCCAGCCCAGCCTCGTACTGCCCCGGACAGCCACAGACGGCCCACCCTTTGCCCGGGCTTCGCCCGGCGTCCGCGTTCTTCCGCGACGCGGAGGGAGCTGCCGCAATTTAAGCACCTCCGGGCGCGCTGGTCCTGGAAGTGGGTGGGCGGTGCAGGATGTTGGCGCAGGGCTTGCTGGGAGCTGTAGTCCCCCCCACTGCGGCCGTGAAGTTGGAAATTAACGGCGGCGGGAGGAACAAGCAACGTCAGGGCCCCAGCAGCAAGTGAGGGGAGGTATGTCTGCCTAGTCCCCTCCTCAGCCCATTTTGATTTTGAGAAGGTCCCCGCTCCTTAGTGGAAACTGCCGCAATTTAAGCGCCTCCGGGCGCGCTGGTCCTGGAAGTGGGTGGGCGGAGCAGGATGTTGGCGCAGGGCTTGCTGGGAGCTGTAGTCCCCCCCACTGCGGCCGTGAAGTTGGAAATTAACAGCGGCGGAAGGAACAAGCAACGTGAGGGCCCCAGCAGCAAGTGAGGGGAGGTATGTCCGCCTAGTCCCCTCCTCAGCCCGTTTTGATTTTGAGAAGGTCCCCGCTCCTTAGTGGAAACTGCCGCAATTTAAGCGCCTCCGTGCGCGCTAGTCCTGATAGTGGGTGGGCGGTGCAGGATGTTGGCGCAGGGCTTGCTGGGAGCTATAGTCCCCCCCACTGCGGCCGTGAAGTTGGAAATTAACGGCGGCGGGAGGAACAAGCAACGTCAGGGCCCCAGCAGCAAGTGAGGGGAGGTATGTCCGCCTAGTCCCCTCCTCAGCCCGTTTTGATTTTGAGAAGGTCCCCGCTCCTTATTGGAAACTGCCACAATTTAAGCGCCTTTGATTTTGAGAAGGCCAGTTCAGTCATTGCGGGGTCCATGTTAGTTGGCACTGATGCTGAGTCCCGACATAGGAGTGTGTCTTAAAAGTGTACTGCCTTACAGCATGCAAGACCAATGTTGTGCCCTCAGACATGATGTGCATGAGTGGGAGATATGCATAGTGCAGGGACGGTCGCTTCTGTTGCAGTCATATCCATCCCGGACCAAGGAGGAGTGTGGCCACTACAGTCCCCTGGGGGACCTTTTCCTAGGTATCATGTGTGTCATCCAACAATGTGGACATTCTCTGTGTCTGCAGCATAGGTTGGGCTCTGTGGCATTGTACCCTGACCTAATTTGTATTTACGTTAAGTGTGCTACATGTGTCCACTGTACAGGGTGACCCAATTTGGCTTGTGCATACTCACAGTGGCCAGTGCCTGTGTGTCGTGGTACAACTATCTGATGATTGTTGTTTGTCAATTATATGTGTGGACAGGCGCATGAGGGGTAGTTTGTGTACAATCAGGATTTATTGAAGGGCATTTTTTTAATCCCCGAGTAAGAGGTGTAAGTACTTCTTCTGTCTCAATCACATTGTCTCAGGTAGGGGGGGGGTTTCTGCGGGCAAGGCCTACATGTCCAAACCTTATGTCTCCTTGCCAGGTCTGGCCTGTGTGTGATGATTGTCTGGACATACACTCAACATGCAGTGACCCAGTCATGTTGGGCATGGTTTAATGTATTTGCTAAGCAGCATGTGGCAAAAGTTAAAAGACATGGTTCCTGCTCATCCCTTTTTTGGCAACGGTGTGTGGTCCAGATTCTGTGCTCGAGTGTCCCCAGAGACTGGCTCCTCTGTCTAATTTGATATCAAGTTATTTTCTGTTGTGTCATGCTCTCCGTTGTTTCTCAGTGGCATGGTGGGTCAACCAACTGTGTGGTGCAGGGCCTACATATGTGCCTTGTATTGTAGGTGTTACTCATGTTGCTTTTCATGCTATGCAGTGACCTATGTAGTTTTGAATCATGTGTCATATGTATACAGGTGTCTGATTATTTCATGTCTCTTCACCTTGCCCACAGCATTGTCGGGGGAAACCGAGGGAGACACTGGCACGGACCTTGTGGAGGGATCCAGCACCGGTGGCACCAGTGCTGGCGAGTCTGGCCAAGCGAGTGGCACGGAGGCCGAGGGGAGTGAGGCGGAGGACTTGTCCAGTCCCAATACCGACTATGACACTGACGGGTCCGAGGCTGAGCTCCCAGAGGGGGCGGAGGCTGCTCCCAGAGCCGAAAGCAGCACTCCATCTCTCGCCGCCCCCTCCATTCCCCTCACCGGTCTCCCACTTGCTCGGGTCCCTTCCGTCCGTGCTAGGCGACAACATGTCTCCTTCGTGCCAGGCACCGCGCCCCCTGCCCCTGTCTCCCCTGCTGCCATCAATGCAGAGTCTGTGGACATTCTGCGCCAGTTGCAGGTTGGTCAGACATCGCAGCTTAATGTCCTCCATGGCCACACCAGACTGCTGACACAGATGGTGTCGTACATGGAGGGCATGTCAGCAACGATGTCTGACCAACGGATGTTGCTGAGGTCCATAGACTCGTCACTGACTGCAGCAGTGGGTCTCCTGCAGCGCTCCGTCCCCCCTACCCCTGCACCATCCACACTTCCCACTCCCATGCCTGTCCCAAGCACACCCAGACGTCCCCATGCACGCACCCCACCAGACACAGGCAGCACACCACCAGGGAAGGCCAAGCGCACACCTCCTGTCACGCACACACAGGGGGAAGTAGGCACACCCACTGGGTCGGGGGGCAAACGGCAGACACGCAGCCACAGTGGGAGTCCGCAGTCCTCACGACCCACTTCCTCCAAAACCACTCCCCTTAGCTCTCCTGCCCAACAGTCGGACAAAGAGTCCTTCCTGCCCAGTCTGTCCATCAGCCCCAGTGTGGCACCACCCCGCAAGCGGTGGAGGCAGGACCCGGGCAGGGTAGTTGAGTGCCCCCCCTTTCCACACCCTCCCCCAGTAGCGCTGCAACCGAACCCCTCCGACCGCCCCCCCCCCTTGGGGCCTGTCGTTCCTTCGGGTGCAGGGGAGACGCTTGAAGAACTTGCGACCGTGTGCAGCGCCCTGCTAACCACCACCTTTGGCGCTGCCCCACCCCCTGTGGTGGAGTCGTCCGTCCCTGCACCCACAACACCTACCCTTGCCCCACCTGTCCCTGCGGTGCCTGGTCCTTCCCCCCACATGATGCCCCCCTTCTGTGGATGATATGGACAAGTGAACTGTGCAGGCAAGCTAGGGGAGACGCGTCCCAAAGTGTCCCCCCCCAGGACTTCGCACATGGCCTGGCCTATGGGCCCTGTATATAGTGGACATTTCTTTTGCAACCATTTTTATGCTGAATAAAGCAATTGGTTTTTCATTTGCACACTAATGCTTTTCTGGTCTTGCTGTTGGTGGTGCTGCTCCATGATTTGGGGTGGTGATAATGTGTTAGGTGTCTGGGAAATGTAGTAGTGTGCTGCTCATGGGGTGGACCCTGGTATCTGTGTGCCATCACAAGGTCTATGCAAATAATCTTTGGTCATGTAAGCTCTTACTGTATGGTGACATTGTCCCAAGGTGTGTTCCTTCCTCTGTGGACCCTGACATCTTCCCTGCAGGGTCTTTCCCAATTGTTGTGCTAAGCTGTGTCTACATTTCCTGGGTGTTTGACGGATCCCTTCAACCATGCATGCTCAGCAATATCTCCACCTGCATCATTTGTGGCATCCTTGGTGGTCATTGTACTTGTGTATGGAGTATATTGACATGACTTCATGTGGACATGTTCCCTTTTATGCACTATGCATGTGTGTACTCCCAGCCTCGCACACATGTGTTACGTGTTCTGCAGGGTCTTTGGGCACCTGACTGACAATTGTGGGCATTGTATCTGTGGGTACTCCACCCTTTTCCTTCCATGGGAGGCAACAACTTGTTGGCTGCCCCAGCACCTGTACATTGCTATCAGTCCTGGAATGTGCGTGACAGTGTGTGTTCCCTTTGGGTCTCTTAGTTTCGTAGGGTGGCACATGAATATACAGTCTTGTTGCATGCTCTCAGTGTGTGTATTGTGCTGCCAGCGCCAGGGTTGGGTATGCATGTGTAATTTTTCATCACACCCACATGTGGTTTATCATGCAGTGGGGGATGGACATCCACCCTCATGGGAGTAGGACCCTGCTGTCAGTGATGTGTTGGAATGCCACTCTCAATATATTCGCACTTTGTGTATGCCTTCATGCACCCATGGAGTTTTGGTAATTGTAGGATGGTGTACACACCACCATGTCTCTGTCCACTGCTGGGAGGACTCTGCACCCACCCCTCCTATGTCTGGGCATTGCTGGGAGGACTCTGCACCCACCCCTCCTGTGTCTGGGCACTGCTGGGAGGACTCTGCACCCACCCCTCCTATGTCTGGGCACTGCTGGGAGTGTTAGGCACCCATCCCTCATATGTCTGGGCACTGCTGGGAGAACTCTGCACCCACCCCTCCTATGTCTGGGCACTGCTGGGAGGACTCTGCACCCACCCCTCCTGTGTCTGGGCACTGCTGAGAGGACTCTGCACCCACCCCTCCTATGTCTGGGCACTGCTGGGAGTGATAGGCACCCACCCCTCATATGTCTGGGTACTGCTGGGAGTGATAGGCACCCACCCCTCCTATGTCTGGGCACTGCTGGGAGGACTCTGCACCCACCCCTCCTATGTCTGGGCACTGCTGGGAGGACTCTGCACCCACCCCTCCTATGTCTGGGCACTGCTGGGAGTGATAGGCACCCACCCCTCCTATGCATGGGCACTGCTGGGAGGACTCTGCACCCACCCCTCCTATGTCTGGGCACTGCTGGGAGTGATAGGCACCCACCCCTCATATGTCTGGGTACTGCTGGGAGTGATAGGCACCCACCCCTCCTGTGTCTGGGCACTGCTGGGAGGACTCTGCACCCACCCCTCCTGTGTCTGGGCACTGCTGGGAGGACTCTGCACCCACCCCTCCTATGCCTGGGCACTGCTGGGAGTGATAGGCACCCACCCCTCCTATGTCTGGGCACTGCTGGGAGTGATAGGCACCCACCCCTCCTATGTCTGGGCACTGCTGGGAGGACTCTGCACCCACCCCTCCTATGTCTGGGCACTGCTGGAAGTGATAGGCACCCACCCCTCCTATGACTGGGCACTGCTGGGAGTGATAGGCACCCACCCCTCCTATGTCTGGGCACTGCTGGGAGTGATAGGCACCCACCCCTCATATGTCTGGGCACTGCTGGGAGGACTCTGCACCCACCCCTCCAATGTCTGGGCACTGCTGGGAGTGATAGGCACCCACCCCTCATATGTCTGGGTACTGCTGGGAGTGATAGGCACCCACCCCTCCTGTGTCTGGGCACTGCTGGGAGGACTCTGCACCCACCCCTCCTGTGTCTGGGCACTGCTGGGAGGACTCTGCACCCACCCCTCCTATGTCTGGGCACTGCTGGGAGGACTCTGCACCCACCCCTCCTATGTCTGGGCACTGCTGGGAGTGATAGGCACTCACCCCTCATATGTCTGGGTACTGCTGGGAGTGATAGGCACCCACCCCTCCTGTGTCTGGGCACTGCTGGGAGGACTCTGCACCCACCCCTCCTGTGTCTGGGCACTGCTGGGAGGACTCTGCACCCACCCATCCTATGTCTGGGCACTGCTGGGACTGATGGCCACACACCCCTATGTGTCTGTCCACTGTCGTGGTACGACCCGTACCCACGTCCTAAAGGCCTGGGTATGGCCGGTACCCCTACGTCACCCCAACAATGGGGGTACGGACCGTACCCATGCCTTTGGGACGTGGGTACGGGCCGTACCGCCATTGTTGGGGTGACGTAGGGGTAGGCGTGGTACGACCCGTACCCACGTCGTTAAGGCATTGGTACGGTCCGTACCCCCATTGTTGGGGTGCTGTAGGGGTATGGCCTGAACCCATGCCTTTGGGACGTGGGTACGGGCCGTACCGCCATTGTTGGGGTGCTTTAGGGGTACGGCCAGTGCCAATGCCTTTAGGACGTGGGTACGGGCCGTACCGCCATTGTTGGGGTGACGTAGGGGTAGGCGTGGTACGGCCCGTACCCATGTCCTAGAGGCATGGGTACAGGCCCTACCCCTACGGTACCCCAACAATGGCGGTACGGCCCGTACCCACGTCCCAAAGGCATGGGTTCGGGCCGTACCCCTACGGCACCCCAACAATGGCTGTACAGACCGTACACACGCCTTAAGAGCGTGGGTACGGGTCATACCACGCCCACCCCTACGTCACCCCAACAATGGCGGTACGGCCCGTACGCACGTCCTAAAGGCATTGGTACGATCCGTACCCCTACGGCACCCCAACAATGGCAGTACGGCCCGTACCCATGCCTGTGAGACGTGGGTACGGGTCATACCGCCATTGTTGGGGTGACGTAGGGGTAGGCGTGGTATGACCCGTACCCACGTCCTAAAGGCATGGGTACGGGTCGTACCACCATTGTTGGGGTGAGGTAGGGGTAGGCGTAGTACAACCCATACCCACGTCCTGAAGGCATGGGTACGGGCCATACTGCCATTGTTGGGGTGCCATATGGGTACAGCCCGTACCCACGCCTTAAGAGCGTGGGTACGGGTCGTACCACGCCCACCCCTATGTCACCCCAACAATGACAGTACGGCCCGTACCCACGTCCCACAGGCATGGGTACGGGCCGTACCGCCATTGTTGGTGTGACGTAGGGGTGGGCATGGTACGACCCGTACCCATGCTCTTAAGGCGTGGGTACGGTACGTACGACAATTGTTGTGTTGCCGGTTCGCATCCATGTCGACTTCCGTAGTGGCGGACGCAGGCCTTGGTGGACACGCCCCCACCCCCCGAAGTGACCAGACCCTGGGGGTCAGGTATGTACAGGGCATGTATGATTTTTGACTTGGGTGGGGGTTATGTTTCCTGCCCCTGCCCCCCCCTTTGCCCCTGGGTGTTGTTCTGACCTTCTGCGGCATTTGTGGCGGTTCCTATACACCAGGTGGACTGCTATAGGGCCGGGATGACGCGTAGGTTGGGGTCCATGGCTGTCCGTCGTGTACAGGTGCTCCTTCTGCGTGTCGTCCTGATTTCCCGGCAGTTTTTGGCTGCCGGAAAATATAATCCGTGCGAAGTGACGTGGGCACGAATCGTACTTGCTGGTTCGTGAAACGCTGCCTGACTCCGTCCGGACGTCACGTCCGCGGTGTCCCGGATCGGAATTGTGGGTATGTTTTTGTCAGTCGGTGGTTTTTACGATTCGTACGGAAATGGTGTTTCCGTACGAATCGTACTTGCATGTTTGTAAGGATTTTTTCCCGGGTACGAGTCGGACGGAGAAAACGCTCCGTCCGATGATTCGTACCCGGTTTCTCCAGGATCAGAATCGGCCCCTAAGTGTTTGTAATGTGCACGCTGCAGACCAACTGCCCCCTCTAAGCACCGCGTGGTTGTCTTGCATCCAACCCAGAAAACACACTGATATATTAATAGCAGGTGAACACCAGCATAGATGTGCAGGTGGCCCCATTGTCCATTAAGTTACACAAGAGGCATACCTGAGTGAGCACCAGGCATAGAGGCAAATTATGGGCAGGGACTGTAAGAATTTAGGACAAAGGGCCAAAATTTAGGACAAAAATTCAGGACAAACGGTCATTTTTATGAACACGTGTTTGGGTCAAGCAAAAATAGAGCAGTAAGTAAACAAGTAAAAGTCAAAGTAGATTTCTGTTGTTTGATTTGTATGATACACAGCGGTATTGCATCATATGTAACTGGGCTTACTTACAAATTAAAAACTAGCAAACATTTGCACAATTTGAGATCCGACATAAGGCACAGTTACCACACAATTCTGTCGCCTTATCCTGAATGGCAGTACCAGAAACAGAGAGGGAAAGAAATGTAGAGAAGTGAATACAGCACTTTTTTTCTTAATGATTTTATTTTATGCTTTTCTGTAAACATACAATCGAACTTAGCAGGGCTCCATATACATGGCTGTGAGCATAGGTGCACATGATTAATGGAGACAAGAAGGTACAAGATTGCCAGTCAGGGTGGCTAAGCCTTCAATAATCTGCACAGTACAGTCAAAATTATAGGGTACAATAAAGTGGCATAGGCAATCAAGAAATTCAGGCGCCCTCAGAAACACAGACATACAATTATAATTGACAATTAATTGATTGAGATTTCATAGCATTCGCATAAATTCTCACACTAGGCAGAGCTGCACAGGGAGGAGGCGCACTATGTCCATTGCTGATCTCCTGCATTGGTAGCAGCCTCCTCACCTGAATTTCCTGTCTCTACCTGGCTAGGTAAATTGATAGGGTCCGCAATTGTTTCTGTGCGACTCTGGGGTGGGAGCAGCTCACTATGGGGCAGATTTACAAGAACTGGCGCATCCCTGCATATTAGCAGGGATGCGCCAGTTAATTTGCGTGATGGAAAAATAGCCTTGCGCCACCATGGATGCGCCGCATTTATAACGCGTTAGAACTAAGGGCAAACCCAATAATCACTGGGACCTGGGTAACAAACAGTGGAATAGAAGTGGTCCCAGAGTATACATAAAGATTGATAGAGATCAACAAAAGGAAAAATTGCAACAATTTTAAGACAAAACCATCGTGTTATTTAATCACACTAGGAACAGGCATATAAATGCATAAAGTAAATCACACTATTTACAAATGTGCAGGGTGCCACGGGGAAGGGGAGGGAGTGAAGAATTGGGTAGGGTAGTAGAATAAGTGACTTAGACAAGTTCAAAGCAATGGTACAAATCAATTGTTGGGCACCTTAGTGTCGTGCCAAATATTCAAGAGTCATTCATTGACAAAATCAAATATTATTGCCAGGAGGCCATATACAAGTGAAAGTTCACAGTGCTCGACGCACTATTGAGGGTACTGGCATGATGGGATGTCGACGTTTCGACCCCTCTTCAAAGGTAGGTAGGTTAAATCCTTACAGGTGGGGTCTTCCTCAGGACAAAGAGGATGGTGAACCGGGGAAGGTAGGCACCTATGCAAAGATATGGGTGGGAGTTAAAAAAGGAATAGTGCCAAGCGGAAATTCAACTGTAGGACTGGATAATGATATGACTGCCGTAATTACCAGAAAAAGGGAGGACATCAAGTCAGTGACAGCTTGGCATCTGGGCACAGAAGGCTCAAAAAGTCAGGTGGGAGTGAAAGTCACCTAAAAATTAATTTAAAAGCGACAGTAAGGTCAACAATGCAGTTGGTTTTAAAAGCGGGAGGTGGGTGATGACTCCAAATAAATCTAAACTCACGTGTATTTTTTGAAAAAAGGGAGGAATAGAATACTCCATCAAAAACACACCGCTGTGTAATCGGTATGTAGGGTGAGACGAATCACCGAGGAAACAGCCTCTAAAAACAAATGGAGAAAGCGTTCTATAAATGAGTGAAACAATAGGTGGTCCTACAATAGAGAAATACAGGGCTAACAGGACCAGGTCACCCACATTATCATCCGTATACTAAGATGTCAGAAAGCGGGACTAACAAGTCCAGTCAAATAGCAAAACTGAGAAAATGTATAATTAATGAGTCGAATCCAGCAGGACTAGCTTATACCCAAAAAGTAAACAAAAAGGCGATTAATCGTGTTGTGCCCGAGGACTAATTAACCGGACTGAAGTTTGACCAGAAGCACGTACAGGTGAAAAACCAATAATGAATAAGGCAAAAAATGACTATGAGTGAAACGGGGGACTAAACATATGGACAGGGACAAAAATCTGGGTCAAATTAATCAAAGTAAACGGAGTGTCTTCCAAATAGTTCCCTTACCTTGAGACGGCGTGCAAGACTGAACTCGCTCGACTCTACCGGCTAACTGAGGACGCGGAGCGGCTCCCAGATAAGGAGAACGCTGGAACCGCGTGACGTTAAACCGGGTGCAGCAGCAGGATGCTGCCAATAACTGGAGAGTAGAAGAAAGACCATTCGAGTAGTTCAAATGCGAGGTTAGAAGATAGAAGGTGGGTAAATGAAATCCCGGACAAAATAAATAGAGTAAATAGGATAATGTCAGATTAAATGTGTTAATGAATATCATTTAATAGAATGCAAGACTGAACGGGCCTCGTCGGGGCCCGGGGGATCAAACTAATCAACGGATTGGGGTTGAGATGGTGAAATATGCACGTAGGGGATCACGTAAAAGTAATGAGAAAGGATCTCATTGATTTACAAACGATTGTGCACTTGTGGATTGCAAAATTACATATAATAAAGAGCATACAGTAAAACTCGTGATCAATTGAGAAAACACATAAATGAAATGACTGTTATACAATGAATGCATTGGTTCGAAGCGTCTCAAGGTTGAAAAATGACACATTAAACCGGCACAGCATATTAATGAAAAAGGCAACCAATGGTTGTTAAAACAGACATATGAGCTCATATCGGTCAACATTTTCAGATGAGGATGCAAGAGAAATAGAAGGTGATTACATTGAAAAAAGGCGTCAATTGGTCATGTCGATACATGTGAATGGATACAAGCTTGCTGGATATGACAAAGTATGGTTCCAGTGGGAAAAGAACAATCAAAAAATGCATGTGCATAATACGTACATTGGTCAAAAAAGGCTCATGGTCAACATCATACAATGTCTCAGAAATAACGTTAACCACAGGTTAGAAAATGGGCTGGGGAGAACAGAGCAAAAAAGAACCTTGTTCATGAGCTACCGAGGGTAGCTAATTGGGCATTACTCGGGTCTTGCTCATTTAAACCAGTTAGAATCGTGTCAAAGCGGATCATCATTTTTGACTCTCTAATAAGCAGGATAGAGGATATATTACCTCCCCGAGGTCCCAGTTCTGTCTTTTCCAAAACAATCCATTTCATTTCTTCGGGGTGGTGTCCCAGTTGGTGATAGTGATCGACTAAGGGTGCACCTGTCACATTACATCTGATTCGACTTTGGTGTTGAAGGATTCTGGCCTTGACTTTCTGCTGTGTCTGGCCAATATATAGTCGGTCACATGGACACAGGATCCCATAGATGACGTTGCTAGAATTGCAGTTGGTATGTGATTGTAATGTAATGGTCTGATGCTTGTATTCAAATTTCTTTGATTGCATAGTTGTGGGGCATGCTTTACACGAACCACACTTGAAGTGACCTATGATTGGTGGTAAACTCCAGAGTGACCGAATCGTTGGTTCAACCGGGTCCTCAAGGAAGGAATGCACCACATGGTCCTTAATGCTCATTGCTTTCTTAAAAGAATGCATCGGTGGGTCAGGTTGGTCAATCTCCGTGGATATAATGTTCCAGTGTTTATTGATGATCTTTTTCACTGCATTACTGCGTGTGGAGAATGTTGTAACACATATCATTTTGTTATTTTGACGTGATGTATTGGGATGTTTGGGTGAGAGCAGAGTGTCCCGTGGGTTGTACCATGCCCTCTTCCGGGCCCTCTTAACCAGGCGTTTTGGGTAACCTCTTAGTATTAACCTGGCTGTTAGGTTCTCAGATTCTGTAGTGTAGTCCGATCGTTTCGTGCAGTTCCTGCGGATCCGCAGGAACTGTCCCACTGGGAGATTGTCGCGCAAGCCGCGCGGGTGGTGGCTACTGTATCTCAGTAGCGAATTTCTTTCCGTTGGCTTCCTATATAGGGTAGTAAGAAGTTTATCATCTTCGTGGAAGATTTTTAAATCGAGGAAGGGTATCTCCTGATTGCTGGACTGCATGGTGAACTGAATGTTAGGGTCGCACTGGTTTAGCCATTGGTGGAACAAATTGAGTTGGATAGTCTCACCATTCCAAATCATCAATATATCGTCAATATATCTCTTCCAAGTGTTGACATGTGCCAAAAAGGGATTGTTGGTGAGGACGAACCGCTTCTCAAAGTTATCCATATATAGGATCGCTAGATCTGGAGCGAAGGCAGCCCCCATCGCGACTCCTTTTGTTTGTACATAGTACTTTCCTTGGAAGTAAAAGAAATTCTTTTTCATAGCGATGGTCAAGAGAGCTATGATAAAATCTGTAGGTACCCTTGTTGGTGCTGGTCTTAGATCCAATACTTCCCGCATAACTGCCAGTGCAGGCTCCTGCGGAATGCTGGTGTATAGCGAGACTATGTCACAGGTGACAAGTAACTGCTCACATGGGTTGAAAGGTTGTTGATCAATCATTGCAATAACTTGCATGGTGTCTCGAAGGTATGTTTCTGTTTCTTCTGCCAATGGTTTCAAGAAAATGTCTATGTACTTGCATAGGGGTTCCAAAAGTGATCCGCAGCCAGATACTATAGGGCGACCTGGTGGATGTAGGATATCCTTATGTATCTTGGGTAACGTATAGATGGTAGGTAGTCGTGGATGTTGTTGATTCAGATAGTCGTATTCCAATTTACTTAGAAAACCACAGTTTAAAGCGTCCAGAGTTATTAAATGGATTTCCTCCATTAGGTCCTTCGTTGGATCAGACCTCAACAGAGAGTAACTGACACCGTCTTGTAATTGCCGTAGAATCTCCGATTTGTATGCAGTCGTATCTTGCACCACTATAGCCCCGCCCTTGTCGGCAGACTTGATCACAATATCTTTGTTATTTCGGAGGGTTTGGAGAGCCGCTTTCTCAGACTTACTGGTATTCGGTATGGTGTGTTTGTATGTTGAAAGTAAAGTACCAACATCGTTCAGAACCATGCTCTCGTAAGCCAAAATCCTGCTACTCATAGCATTGGCAGGTGGAAAAAACTTCGATGGAGGCCTTAATCCAGTGACCGACTTGGGTAGACTGTCTTCCTTATTTTTAAAAAAAATACCTGAGACGGATCTTACGAAAAAACCCTTGGAGTTCAGTTTTAAGGTTGAATGAGTTCGGATGGGCAGTTGGGACGAAAGACAAGCCCTTGCAAAGTACCGCCTGTTCGTCAGCGTTGAGGTTATATGCAGAGATGTTAACCACCGGACTGTCGCTGGGCTCTACCATCTGTAGACTTTGCGCCTCGTCGATATCTCTCCGTGGTTCTCTTGCTGGAATCGAACTTGTTTCGGGGTTGTCCCTCGGCCTCTGTCCCAGTTGGCGCTCGGTGGATTCTGCTGGCCTCTCGGAGGCCCTCTTGGCCAGTTGCCACCTCGTCCTCGCGGTGGTCTCCATTGGCCTTCCCCTAAAAAAGGGAAATAACCTTGGGGGGGGTACCAGTTGTCTCGGTAGTTATAGTCGTAACTGGGGCCAGGAGTCTCTGGATCACTGTCAGAACTAACCGTAGAATCGGAAAAAGTGGTGTAATTCCTTCTTCCTCTGAAGGCCCCTCGTCCTCTGCCTGTGAAGCGGCCAGAGGTATCCTGCATTTATAACGCGGCGCACCGTGGCGCAAGGATAAACAGATGCGTGATGCATCTTGTCGGCATAATGGCAGCGCATTTCTGGAGCCGTGTCGCAAGTATGACGCAACTCCAGCAATGGTTAGGAAAGCCTATTCCTAACATGCTGCATCACTCCTTACGCCTGCTTCAAGCAGGCACAAGGTTTTGATGCAGTGGCGTCGTAAAAGTGACTCAGTGAAATCATGTAGATTTCACTGCGTCACTTTTAGGAGGCTTCCTTGCGACGGAATGCCCACCCTGCATACATTATACCTGACGCAGGTATACTGTAGCGCAGGCATTTACAACGTGACGCATCTCCCTAGCAAGCAACAGACCAATGGCCATTAATCTCCTAACCTCCCCCTGAACTTCCTAGTCATAACCCAGCAGTGCTATCATAGGAGCAAATGACAGGGTCTCGCCAGCGATGGCTTCCGGTTCTCGGTACACCGCTTGCCAGAATTCATGTACCCCAGGACAGAACCAAGTGAGATCCGCAAATTCTGCCTCCCCACCTCCACATCGCCGGCAATCTGGACTGTTACGGAGCTCATATGGAGCTTACGATGCATTTGAGGTCGATAGTTTGTGTGCCAATGTTTCAAACCTTCTTTTAGTAAGTGTAAAATACAACATGTTCATCAAGAATTATGCAAGAACAATTACTCTGTCATATGTAAAACAAAAATGAGAGATAAAAAAGGAGCACAGAAAACAATTTTGGAAATCCCACATATAAAATGCTCAATCATCATACAAAAGATGTGTCAAACAGTGCACCCCCATACGCTCTGGACAAGGCACCATTAGCCCCTGCATAATGTACCTCAAACTTAGTATAGATCACCACCTCATATAGCACAGGTACAACCACTCACAGAACAGTGCCTCTTCAACCACAACACATTCAGCTATAATCTGAGGAACAATGCTGCATTATACTCAGAATAAGGCACTAATACCTGCGGCAAAGTGCACCGTCACCCACTGAGTACTGTACCCCTGCAGATAGCATAGTGCACCAACACTTACAGAACAGTGCACGGCTACCACGAACCAGTGGATATGAGACTCAATTTCCCCAAAATATGATAAGTATTTTTTTAGCACAATGCAGTCTATGGTAGTCTTTCACTTCCTCTTTGATGATTTGAGATTTTCTGAAACATTTTTTCTGATCTTAAAATGCTGACAGGGTCTTAAATAAAGTCTACCTTCTTATCCGATCCAGCTGATTGGGCTGCTAAGCTGAGTACAGGAAGCCTTTAAAGGGAGAGTAATGGTCTATATGACTTGTACAGCACTAGGTAAGCGACTCCTGTAATGATCTGGTAGCATATTATTTGCTTGCCATTGACAGGACACAAGGCCTGTCAGACACTCAGTTGAATTGTACTAAGAGGAATTTAGAGGGCACGTGAGTGTCTGAATGCTTCCAAGAGTTTCAAAATACCTCTATTGTTTCTCACATTCATCTTCCTACCATCCATATTGGTAGCAGCAGGTTCATTATAATAAGGTCCTAGCCAGATTCCCTTTACCACTGGCAAGTACGGCAAGATGCAGCTGATGTGATACTGACGCTCAACAGAGGAGCTAACATTGCATTTTTCAGGATGTGGACAGTACGCATCAACAGATTGTTCATATCTATCTATCCTATCACTTTTACATCCATTCATCCCTCCAAGCACCCACCAATAGCCATTCTTTCATCCAAGCACCCATTTGGCCATCAATTCATCTGCCTACTAAGATCCATCTCTCAATCCATCCATCCATCTATTTACACCCACCCACACTCTTCATACAGACATCATCCACCCTTTTTTACCATCTATACCTTTTTCATTCCTCCCAATAACCCTGTCCACACTCTCTCATTCATACCGACAATGCACAACCATACACACCTGAATTCACTGCCATACTCTCCACCTATTCATCTACACCCTTTTAATTTTCCCCAAACACGATCCCTCCATTCATCTCCACTCTCTTCAATCCATCTATCTATCCCATCTTCACTCATCACCACACCATCTATCTTTCCAAATAGTGCAGCCATTTATTGACCCATTCACACATCAACATAGCATTTGTAGACACTAGAATGAATATGTGACGTTACAACGCATGCCATTGCATCGCATGCCATTACAACGCATGCCATTGCATCGCATGCCGTTGCAACGTCAACCTTTACCTCGACTTTCTGTCGGGGGGCGCTGGAAGTTGGAATTGATTAATTTTCCATTCCAACTCCAGTGTGTGCAACGGTAGGGAAGGTGTTGGAGTTAAATCCAACACCTTCTACTCATTGCTGCACACCTTTTTTGTTGCAACGGCATGCAGTGTAATGGCACGCGTTGTAACAGTTGCGATATGCAATACATAACGGGGCATCTCAAAGCGGAAATGAGTGTTTGTGTTTGGTTTAATTTCAACTCCAAATGTAGATGAGTTCTGTTTGTTTTAAAAAATAAAAATGTATCACGTAAGATAGGTTAAAGCCAGACATCAGAAGCTTAAGTTAAATCAGCATGACATTTAGGAGCTCTTTATTCTAAAATGGATTCGAAATCTGGGGACTGTAAATGCTCTGAAACAGAACAGGCTAAAGAGAAAAGTGTTGCTTCTCTGGTAATGGAAGCCCATGAAGATATGGTGGAAATGCTCTAATCATTTTGGAAAAATTGGAAAGTTGCGCAGGACATTTTACTGAACTTCTGTCCTCTGTCAGTACATTTTCTGAGGGATGGATCACACATTTCAAATGGGATTGCTCTGTATACAAGTGTCAATATAGTGCCTATGTGCATCTCTTGTGTGTACACCTCTGTGAAGACCACCTGCCATGCCTTGTTACAGTTCCTTCTTTTAGGGTCAGGCCAAAAAGAGAAATAGGCAGGCTCATCCTCTCCTTCCCATTCTCTTTCCTCACTTGTCTGCACATGCCAGAGCCCTGGCAGTAGTTTCCGCTCTTTAAAGTGCTTTTACAATGCTTAAAATCAGTGGCAATCCTTAACGTTGGGTGCAGTAGCACGGTTAGGACTGCACAGTGCCTGGTAAATGTGCACATTCAAAACCTTTTCAAAGATGTTGGCCAGAAAGCGCCTGACTGGAGTATAATTTCTTGGGCTGGGCTGTTCCAAATAGCAATCACCAACAAATTAATGGCTACTTCTCAATATGTTGAAAACAAAGAATAAACACAAGCAGAAGGCCTCTGAGTGACAATAGCAAGGACTTTCAGGATGCTGATTATTTGGCTTGGCCCTCTGTGCAGGGTCAACCCCATTTTCTTTGCCTTCACCCCAACTGTTTTCTGAATTTCTTTTATTGTTGGCATTAGGACCCTGTGCATGTTACCACAGCTAACTAGTGCTAAAGTGCTTGTGCGCTCTCCTTTAACCATGGTGAATTGGCTTACACCCAATTGGCACATTTAATTTACGTATATGTCTCTTGTAAAATGGTACTTCATGTACCCATGACCTGTAAATTAAATTTTACTAGTAGGCCCGCAGCAAGTTTTGTGTAATTTGATTTGATTTATGAATTTATAGAGCGCGCGTTTGCCCATAGGCATCTTGGCGCTGGGTAGATGCAGAGAATACCAGGGATCTGTCAAGACTTGGGTCTAACTGGAAGAAAACAGCCAGGTTTTTACCTCTTTCTTGAATGAAAGCATAGAAGGGCTATTTTTGATTGTGATTGGGAGAAGGTTCCAGGCCTTTGCTGCATGTAGCAGAAAGTTTCTCCCTCCCCACCTGACCTGTTTGTATCTTGGGACCTGAATCAGTTTTGCTAGGCTAGAACGAAGATTACTGGATGGCTCAGACAATCTTAAATGAGTTTTTGAAAACTGAGAGCCCATGTCATGAAGGGCCTTATAGGCCAAACATACAGACTTAAATTGTATTCTTTTTTCCATTGGGAGCCAGTGGAGGGATCTTAGTCTGTGTGCAATCGGCTCAAACCTGGGAATGTCCAGTACCAACCTCGCTGCTGCGTTTTGCAAGCGTTGTAGTTTTGCTAAGTGCTGAACCTGTATCCCAGCATACAGAGCGTTCCCATAGTCTAGCCTTATCAGAGCTGTTACCACTGTTTTACGGGAATCCAGGGGGATAAATGGCAGGATAAATGCAAGTTTGTTAGACTGGGCGTCAAATGACAGTTTGTTGTCCAGTATCACACCCAGATTTTTCACTTTGTTTACTGGAGATGGGCAGTCGCCTAAACTGTCTGGCCACCACTCCGGGGACCACATTTTCATATCTGTCCCTAGCAGCATGACTTTGCTTTTATTTCCATTTAACTTTAAGCAATTACTCTGCATCCATTGATTAACTTGCATCATGCAGTTTTTAAATTTTTCTGCCGTCTCTTTGACATTATTTGCGATTGATACCACTATTTGGGTGTCGTCGGCATAAGAGACAGGTAGGAACCCACAATTCCTAATAAATGCTGCTAAAGGCGCTACATCTAAATTAAAAAGAGTAGGGCTTAAAGAAGACCCCTTGGGTACACCACACAGAGAGTTGAATGGTTTTGATTTTGCCTCTCCCAGCTCCACTGTGAACGTTCTGTTGGACAAATAGGATGCAACAGCGATCGAGCCGTCATATGAACTCCGGCTTCAGCTAGTTGGATCAGGAGTGTATCATGGTTTACTGTGTCAAAGGCCGCCGAGAGATCCAAAAGGATTAAGGCGGCCTTCCCTCCGGTATCCTGAAAACTCCTGAGTTCCTCTACTGCCATGAGCAGGGCTGTTTCCGTTCCATGTCCCTCTCGTAAACCAAATTGCGAGTGGTCTAAGGCATTTGCATCTGAGAGGAATAGGGCCAGCTGTTCATTCAATAGTTTCTCCAGAACTTTGCGGCGAATGGAATTCTCGCAATAGGTCTGTAGTTCCCGGGTTCCTGTGGGTCTAGATTTGGTTTCTTTAGTAGAGGCAGCACAGAGGTGGTTTTCCATGTATCTGGGAAGCGGCCTGATTTCACTATTTGTAAAAATACCTTCCTAATTGTTCGCTCAACAGCTCAGGGAATAGATGCATCACCTTCGGTGGGCAAGGGTCGTTAGATCACCGGACTTAGTAGTCTTAACTATCTGAAGAATCTGCTCCACTGAAGGTGGCGAAAAGTGAAACCAGGGATTCTGCTTTAGTGGGAATGATTCCTCTTTAAGTTCTGAGTTTGACCGAGTGGGAAAATGCTTGTCGGTCATTTTGAAGGACTCATAGACTGAGGTCACTTTATCTACGAAAAATTTGCCCAGAATATTACAAAATTCAGAGCTAATTACTGCCTGTTTGTTGCTATCAATTTTTGTTAGTTTTTTTACAGTAGTAAAGAGTTCTTTACTAGAATGTTTTGCCTCGTTTAGTTTTCGAATAAAATATTTGCTTTTTTCTTCTAATATTATTTTTTTGTAAATGGCCAGAGAGGTTTTATATTCGTCTTTCAACCGTTGATCACCCACTTAAGAAGCCCTCACAACACGCCTCAGGCCTGCCATTGCCGCCATTGCCATTGCAGCCTGTGTACAGTTTTAGACTGCCAGTTCCACTTGGCAAAATGGCAGGCCCGAACCTTCCTTTTTAATGCATATAACATCCCCTACGGTAGGCCCTATGCAGCCCATAGGGCAGGGTGTATTGTCTTTAAAAAGTGGGCATGTTATTTTAAGTTTTACATGTCCTGGTAATAAAAGCCAATTACATTTGTTTTTCACTACTGCAAGGCCTACCTCTCCCATAGGATAACATTGGGTTACCTCATTACATTTAATAAGAGCTAACGGTTTATTGGCTACAGGTAGAAATATCATGTTTGGTCTCAAAATAATGGTAATTTTAAATCATCTTTAATTGCAAAGTCAAATTTTAAGTCACAGTTCTTAAAATGCGCTTTTAGAAGGTTGGCATTTTCTTGTTCTAACCAGGTGGTGCCTGCAGCTTGCGTCCTGGGTCACATGACTGTGTGTATCTGTCAGTTGTCATTTGTGTATTCTTCCCAGTCATTGAGCCAAAGGGGGACTAGGAGTTGGTAGGATGGGCCATCCTGCCAATATGGGAGGGGCGGAGCATTTCCCAGCCCCACTTTCATTTCAAAGAGGCTGCCTCCAAAACACTCACAAAGAACTTGATACCAGCCTATTATCACCACAGACACCTTGGTGCCTGGGCAGGGGAAGGAAAGAAATTCCCGAACCAGATGTGGGAGGAGTCTAGAATTTTCTCCCACTTCAAAGGCGGGCACCAGGTATAAATATTGGAACCTCAGACCAACATTTCAGCACACTCCTGGACCTGCAGAAGGCTACATGAGGAATGCCTTGTACGTCAGAGAGATACCCTGCTTCTTGAGGCCTGCCTTTTGTTGTCAGAGGACTGTGAAGGACGTGGCCCTTAGGGGCCATGCGAGTTACTTACAACCACCTGCTTTGCCTTCCCAAGAATGAAGAGTCGGTCAGACAGTAAAGAATACCAACATTTATTTTATTAGCAATACTCTGCAGAGGAATCCATTCAGACCTGCACCCTAAGATGTCTGCAAAGGGACTGGCTTTCCCAGGCATAGGAGTAACAATCATACATTTCAGCAGGAGCACAAGATACACCCACCGAGTACCTTTCCACAGAAGGCAGCAAGAGACAAAGAGGGGCACACAAGGATGAGCTAAGAGTCTGAGGCCGGGTACACACTATCTCTCTCTGGCAAGGTCATTCTGTTTGTGCCTGCAGCTGAGCCAGTGGGAGCAGGCTCCTTCTCATGGGAAAGGTATGCAGAAGTATAAACAATATATCCATTAGTACAGCGAGGCCCAACCTTAGGAGAAAATGCACCCCAGCAGCTTTCTGCTGAAGTAAGCAGTACATATAATAAAACTTAGTTAAGTCACAGTCTAATATGGATTGTGAAACACAAAATGGAGCCACAGGCGCTAATTTAAGCCTGCATTCTATTAGGACAGCTCAGTGGGTTACCTACAAATGTAGCAGTGGCTACTAACTTAGCCTTATAATGCTAACCTAATATAGCACAGTGCAAGAATAACACAGCTAGGAGATTTTCAGACTAACAACTGGCCTGCCTGCTACTTAAGGCCTGCCTTGCTTCTCAGAGGACTGCACTGCTGCTACCAGAGGACCGCCATGGTGCTTGAGGCTGCCTTGTTCTTCAGAGGACTACCCTGCTGCTTCAGGCCTGCCTTACTCCTTCAACCCTGGACTGCCAGAGGGAATCAAGGGGCCACTTGCAGGACCTCCTGTTCTGAGCTAAAGGGCAGTGGCGTCACTCGGGTTGGTGTCACCCGGTGCGGGTAACTCATGGTGTCACCCCCTCACGACTTACCGCATGGACCTCCTCCGCCCCGAGTCCGCCAGTGGACACAGTTGGCAAATAATGGGACCATACGGAATCCTTAGTAACGTTTGTAAATGTAGGTCCTATATTTACAAAATGTGCCTGTTAACAACAGTGTGATAATGATTCGTTAATCAGGTTGTACAGTGGGCTACCTGCTAGTCAACAGTTTATTGGAATTTATAATATCATAGGTATGGTACTTTTTACTGGTGTGGTGTTCCCACTATCCATCAACACGATATATCAGTGGTCGAAGTGGGAGAAAAATAGTAGGGGATCTGTGGGCGGAGAATCAAAGGGCGGGAATAACCCAAGGATTGGATCAGTGGGCAGAGCCAGAGGCGTGGCCAGAATGCGCAAACATCCCAATTTTTTTATTTGTTTGGTTTCACTGCCCAGTTTTATCAACCAATGGATACACATGATTATTTAAGGTTATAATGAGTTATTGACAGTAAAATGTGTTCACAAAGTGGGATATGCTTCTAATCACAGAATGTCCCCAAATACGATAAAATGTGGAAGCACAAGCCATTTGTCTCCGAGCCATGGAGTTTCTGTCATCAGCACTTCTCCCTAGTTTGCAAATGTTTTCTAAATAATAATGGCTCTGCCATATTTGCCTCATAATGCAAGATCTGCAGCATGATCTCACCATTTAAACTAATAAATTGTTTGTTGCTCAAACGTATCAAAAGTTAATAAAAAATTTGACTTGTGTTGTTGCGGAGTAGATGACAGTTAATAGCTCACTGTTCTATGTTAGGATTTTAACTTATAAACTGCAAGTAACAAAAGGATCTCTCTGACAAAAGCAGTAGCCCACTGGCCTATTTACATTATGTGCACTTTGTGATCTGCATGGTACATGTTCTTTGCAGCAGGTATATTAACCCTCTGAGCTACCTTTCCATGAGTCAAATCTTCCATTAGACAAAATTCCGATCTCTCTCTAGGAAGAACATTAATCACCAGAGTCATCATGACATTTTTATTGTTACCGAAAATTACTGGAGGCCAGGAAGGAGGCAGCAAGCGCTTTTGAAACCATAATATACTTGCAAAAATGATGCCTCCACCGAAAGTGAGCACCTGGTGCGGTCACACCAGTTGCACCGAGAGCTGGCCCTTCTCAAGAGTCCTGTGATCTCAGTGACAGGGTCACTGTTCTAGGGTGTACAGCTTCATAGGCCTGCCGCTAAACTGGAGGTGAACTTCAGTATGAATAGTGGTGGACAAGCCTTGAAGGTTAACCTACACTTGTCATGCTAGGGTCCACCTGCTGGTGCTACGACACCGGGGCTTCTAATGTCTTGCGAAGCCTTCTAAGGTCTAGCATGAGATAGTGCTCTCTCAGGAGAGTGGATTGGCGGACTGGTTATTAAGGCTGAACCTGGTTCCCCAGTTCCAAATTCAGCAGCTCTGGCCATAGTGCCACATCCTCTCCCCCACTGAACACCATACTGCCCCACTGAGAAAAACTCAGACTGCCTTCAACTACAACACAATTGTTGCCAGCTATAAACACCTGGATGCGGCTCAATTTAAATTACGCACTGGGCAAGAGCAATATGTGGCCTACAAAAAAAAGTGACAGCATCCTGGAAAAAGCAAACAATCATAGGGAATGCAACATTTTGCAAACCATGTGAAATGTAAGCACGAACAACATGGTTACCTTAACGCTTTTACACTCACTGTTCAGAAATCAGTGAGTGCTTTTGCCTGAAAAGTTAAGGACATGACAACAGGGCCCTGAATGGACCCATTTCAATGGCCATTGCTTATATCCTTACAAAACGTAAGCAGTATGGTAACAAAAAAGACAACATCCCTAGATACAGAGCAGCAGTACAAATTTTGTTTTTCAATCCTCACATTGCAGTACCTCCAGGATTGGTGCACTAGCTCCAAGCCCAGGGAAAACAAAGCCAAGACAACAAAAATAGCGCTTCACTGGCAAACTGTAAAAGTGGCGCTAATGTGTTTGGGTGTGAATAAAAATCAATCTGGACAGTTTGCTACCACTCTGTCTTACTTTATTTAGTTATTTACTTTTCATATTTTTAAACTTTTATTCCTGATGCTGCATTTTGGAATTAAATGTCAGAAAAATACGACATTGATTTCCAGCAAAAGTGATTTTCTTTTTTGGATCCATTTCACAGGGAAGCAAATAAAAGAAAGGAGAGGAGACAGTGTGCACTGCGCACAGGCACGTCCTTTTCCTAAAAGGTTAGGTTGCTCTGCGCACACGGGCCCCAGGGCCGGCTTTAGCGCTGGTGGCGCCCTGTGCGACAATGTTTTTTGGCGCCCCCCCCAATGACCACCTCCACCACGGATTCTCTGACTAGCACCCTTTAACAGTGACCAAGTCACCATAACCACACTCTCTCAGATGCATTGAATTAGTTATATAGCGCCACTCATACCAGTGTAGAGTGTCCGAGCACTTTGCATCACACACACATTACACAGAGATAATCAATCATAGGTGTGTAAATCCGTGTATAGGAAATGATACATAAACCAAAGGACTGAAAGTGTAGGAGTCACATGTCATCCATACTGGTAGGCAGTATAGTGCTTGGTGTGGAGAAGCACAAACGCAGAGTCGAAAAAGAAACAGCATAGTTGGGAGTTTTCTTTAATAATAAGAATCTATTTCTAGCCAAATTAACCCTTTTTGCAACATTAATCAATGTTCTAATAATGTATATTTTGAGGTGTGTATGCAGTTCTATGATGAAAGTTAATAGTTCACTATTCTATATTAGGAGTTATAAATTGCAAGTAACAAAAGGATGTCTCTTTTGAAAGCAGTAAGCTGCTGATCTGCACTCTGTAATCTACTTGGCACACGTTCTTTGCAGCAGGCATAATAACCCTCTGCACTAACTTCACCTAAGTCAAAACCTCAACTTTACAAAACACTGATCTCTCTCCAGGAAGATAATTGATCACACCAGTTATCTTGACATTTATGTGAGGCCTGGTAATTGCTGGCGGAAAGAAACGCTGCAGCAGGTGCTTCAAAAGCTTAATAAACTTTCAAACACGGCGCCCCCAGGAAGCCAGCACCCGGTCGCACCGCCCTAAAGCCGGCCCCTGACGGGCCTTGTTGGTGTCACCCCACTTGAGGGTGTCACCCGGTGCGGTCTGCACCCCCCGCACCCCCATAGTGACGCTGCTGCTAAAGGGATACAACGAGGTCCAGAGGCCTTTCCGCAACTGCCCAGCTGACTTGCTGCAACTGGCCTGCTTGGACCTGTAACTGGACCTGCCTAAGCCCTGCTGGCCTCTACTGGAGTGAGTTCCAGATCCGCAGGCGGTGCCCACCAGGTCCTGTACCCTTGGCTGACATCAATTTAGTGCCACCTGTGAAATTCTGAAGTTATGAACTAAGCATGCTTGACTTTGAGAAGGTAACTTTTTTAGTGTGATTAACCTGGTTCCTATGTCCAGGCTGCACTCCATCACAGTCGGACTGAACATCTAACTTTGCCCCTGTCTAGTGTGACCAGATAACCACAGTTAGTGCTCTCTGATTCTTGGCGCTATTCTTACTTAAACCTTCAGAGTTGCATTTCTCTCATTCTACTGGTTGGAGTTTTGGAATTTTAGTCTCATTTTATGTGCTACTTTTTCTTCCATTTTCTAAATTGGCATGGTATTTTCCTTGTGTTGTGTTTATTCCTGTTTGGGCACTGCGTATATACTTAACACAGTGCCTCTAAGTTAAGCCTAACTGCTTTTTGCGCCAGGCAGTGGCGGCTGGTGACATTTGAAAGTGGTGAGGCGTAAAATTATTGTCATACTGCACCGTAGCGAGCGAGCGAGCCCGAACAAACTAAGGAGGGCTTTTGAAAAAAGAGTGGCCAAATGGTGCATTTTTAAGCAAAATTTGAGAAAGCAGGAAGGTTAATAAAGCAATTGTGAAAGTGCAGTTATTACATTAATAAAGAGATGTCATATAACAGGTAGCTTATTCAGTATAGGTAGCTGCTTATTCAGTATAACCACAGATCTTCATAACAGACTTCGAGATACAATGCATTTCTGAGTACCTCACAGATGTTTTTTATTTAACAAACAACTAAACATCTAAACATCATATGCATTTTGTGATCTGCATCAGGTACATGTTCTTTGCAGCAGGCACATTCACCTTCTGCGCTACCTTTCCATGATTTAATACTTCCACAGGCAAAACTCTGATCTCTCTCTAGGAAAAACAGTAACCATCAGTGTTATCATGAAAATGTTATTGTTTCTGTGAATAAAATCAATCTAGCCACTTTGCGAACACTCTGACTTGCTTTATTTCGTTTTTTATTTATTTTTCATAGTTTGAACCTTTTATTCCCAAAGTGCACTGTGAAAACAAAAATGTTGACCTCCCCTTACTACTACAAGGAGACTGAGGCCTGTTGCTATATAACAGTGTCGTAGAAACAGCTCTCTTTCATAAATGAGCTCTTTAAACTAATCACAACCAAAATCAAATTAAATCAACCTCTTACTTCCCACTGACACCACCCTGTTAAGAAACGTTCATACCGGGTTAACTATATCATACAATTGGAAAACTTCTGAAGTGCCACATATAACCCCAGCTAATGACCTCCTTGTGAAGCTTAGAGTCCAAATTCAAGCTTCAAAAGGTCCAAAGGTTCTGAAATGCACTTCCATACATTTAGACATTTTCCTCCCTAATTAATTTCCCATCGCCCCAGTCTGCGAGTCAGAGTGCTGTGAGCGCAACCGTGGCAGAGCTGCCACTGATTGGTGTAACACTGTACAGCAAAGCACAGACTGCTGGCCATTCCTGTATACATCAATAGTGCGCAGTATAGTGCAGCGCAGCAAAGCAAATAAAACACCACAAAGTATAGTGTAGCAAAGCGCAGCACAGTCCAACAAGCCTCAGAACTGTGGAGCAAACATATGTGCACAACGTTACCGCTCAATACAGTACTGAAAACTATAGCATACAACAGTGCAATACAGTGCAACATAGTACACGACAAAAGCACAAATCCTGACATCTGATTCAATACGGGAAACCCCTTGGCACTCGATTAGAGCAGTGAACATCAAAGCAGAACATAATATAACACAACAATACACAGCACATTAAAGTACAGCACTCTACGCAATGCAATGCAAAACAGCAGCGCTCAATAGAGCACATCCTTATTGAACCCTTCCACAATATGTAAATGTCTTTAAGTCTAATGCCCCGTATGTTCATGATTGGTGGCATTGGTGTTGCTTTCTCTATATATGTGAATTTATGGGAACTATGACTCATGAGCATAGATCTGTGTCTGTGCTAGAGCATATGTATTGGCTATCCCGTTGGTTTTCAGGACTGGCTTGACAGTGCAGCTGTCTGAAAGACCTATTGTTACCAATTCTTTAAAATGCACAGTGTACTTTGCCTCTATTCATAGGAGTATTACTCTTTCATGTCGTTCTGTTGGCTGTTTAGTGTATCACTCAGTCTCCTGTGGAGTACCTAACAATGTAATGCGTGACAGATTAATTTACATCTGTACAAGAAACTTAATCATCATATAATACATTATTTGCGTTGTATACAGAAAATAGTTATTTTTCTTTTGTTTTTTCCCGCTGTATCATTTTTTTCAAGTTTTGGTCAGGATTCCTTGGTATGTTTTTCCTGTCTGTTTTTCCCTTTGTTCGCCTGTAGCTTTCAAGTTACCTGTGCTTCAGCGGCATCACTATGGGGGTGCGGGGGGTGCGGACCGCACCGGGTGACACCCTCAAGTGGGGTGACACCAACAAGGCCCGCCAGGGGCCGGCTTTAGGGCGGTGCGACCGGGTGCTGGCTTCCTGGGGGCGCCGTGTTTGAAAGTTTATTAAGCTTTTGAAGCACCTGCTGCAGCGTTTCTTTCCGCCAGCAATTACCAGGCCTCACATAAATGTCATGATAACTGGTGTGATTAATTATCTTCCTGGAGAGAGATCAGTGTTTTGTAAAGTTGAGGTTTTGACTTAGGTGAAGTTAGTGCAGAGGGTTATTATGCCTGCTGCAAAGAACGTGTGCCAAGTAGATTACAGAGTGCAGATCAGCAGGTTACTGCTTTCAAAAGAGACATCCTTTTGTTACTTGCAATTTATAACTCCTAATATAGAATAGTGAACTATTAACTTTCATCATAGAACTGCATACACACCTCAAAATATACATTATTAGAACATTGATTAATGTTGCAAAAAGGGTTAATTTGGCTAGAAATAGATTCTTATTAAAGAAAACTCCCAACTATGCTGTTTCTTTTTCGACTCTGCGTTTGTGCTTCTCCACACCAAGCACTATACTGCCTACCAGTATGGATGACATGTGACTCCTACACTTTCAGTCCTTTGGTTTATGTATCATTTCCTATACACGGATTTACACACCTATGATTGATTATCTCTGTGTAATGTGTGTGTGAGATGCAAAGTGCTCGGACACCCTACACTGGTATGAGTGTCGCTATATAACTAATTCAATGCATCTGAGAGAGTGTGGTTATGGTGACTTGGTCACTGTTAAAGGGTGCTAGTGAGAGAATCCGTGGTGGAGGTGGTCATTGGGGGGGGCGCCAAAAAACATTGTCGCACAGGGCGCCACCAGCGCTAAAGCCGGCCCTGGGGCCCGTGTGCGCAGAGCAACCTAACCTTTTAGGAAGAGGACGTGCCTGTGCGCAGTGCACACTGTCTCCTCTCCTTTCTTTTATTTGCTTCCCTGTGAAATGGATCCAAAAAAGAAAATCACTTTTGCTGGAAATCAATATCGTATTTTTCTGACATTTAATTCCAAAATGCAGCATCAGGAATAAAAGTTTAAAAATATGAAATGTAAATAACTAAATAAAGTAAGACAGAGTGGTAGCAAACTGTCCAGATTGATTTTTATTCACACCCAAACACATTAGCGCCACTTTTACAGTTTGCCAGTGAAGCGCTATTTTTGTTGTCTTGGCTTTGTTTTCCCTGGGCTTGGAGCTAGTGCACCAATCCTGGAGGTACTGCAATGTGAGGATTGAAAAACAAAATTTGTACTGCTGCTCTGTATCTAGGGATGTTGTCTTTTTTGTTACCATACTGCTTACGTTTTGTAAGGATATAAGCAATGGCCATTGAAATGGGTCCATTCAGGGCCCTGTTGTCATGTCCTTAACTTTTCAGGCAAAAGCACTCACTGATTTCTGAACAGTGAGTGTAAAAGCGTTAAGGTAACCATGTTGTTCGTGCTTACATTTCACATGGTTTGCAAAATGTTGCATTCCCTATGATTGTTTGCTTTTTCCAGGATGCTGTCACTTTTTTTTGTAGGCCACATATTGCTCTTGCCCAGTGCGTAATTTAAATTGAGCCGCATCCAGGTGTTTATAGCTGGCAACAATTGGGTTGTAGTTGAAGGCAGTCTGAGTTTTTCTCAGTGGGGCAGTATGGTGTTCAGTGGGGGAGAGGATGTGGCACTATGGCCAGAGCTGCTGAATTTGGAACTGGGGAACCAGGTTCAGCCTTAATAACCAGTCCGCCAATCCACTCTCCTGAGAGAGCACTATCTCATGCTAGACCTTAGAAGGCTTCGCAAGACATTAGAAGCCCCGGTGTCGTAGCACCAGCAGGTGGACCCTAGCATGACAAGTGTAGGTTAACCTTCAAGGCTTGTCCACCACTATTCATACTGAAGTTCACCTCCAGTTTTGCGGCAGGCCTATGAAGCTGTATACCCTAGAACAGTGACCCTGTCACTGAGATCACAGGACCCTTGAGAAGGGCCAGCTCTAGGGTGGTGCAACTGGTGTGACCGCACCAGGTGCTCACTTTCGGTGGAGGCATCATTTTTGCAAGTATATTATGGTTTCAAAAGCGCTTGCTGCCTCCTTCCTGGCCTCCAGTAATTTTCGGTAACAATAAAAATGTCATGATGACTCTGTTGATTAATGTTCTTCCTAGAGAGAGATCGGAATTTTGTATAATGGAAGATTTGACTCATGGAAAGGTAGCTCAGAGGGTTAATATACCTGCTGCAAAGAACATGTACCATACAGATCACAAAGTGCACATAATGTAAATAGGCCAGTGGGCTACTGCTTTTGTCAGAGAGATCCTTTTGTTACTTGCAGTTTATAAGTTAAAATCCTAACATAGAACAGTGAGCTATTAACTGTCATCTACTCCGCAGCAACACAAGTCACATTTTTTATTAACTTTTGATACGTTTGAGCAACAAACAATTTATTAGTTTAAATGGTGAGATCATGCTGCAGATCTTGCATTATGAGGCAAATATGGCAGAGCCATTATTATTTAGAAAACATTTGCAAACTAGGGAGAAGTGCTGATGACAGAAACTCCATGGCTCGGAGACAAATGGCTTGTGCTTCCACATTTTATCGTATTTGGGGACATTCTGTGATTAGAAGCATATCCCACTTTGTGAACACATTTTACTGTCAATAACTCATTATAACCTTAAATAATCATGTGTATCCATTGGTTGATAAAACTGGGCAGTGAAACCAAACAAATAAAAAAATTGGGATGTTTGCGCATTCTGGCCACGCCTCTGGCTCTGCCCACTGATCCAATCCTTGGGTTATTCCCGCCCTTTGATTCTCCGCCCACAGTTCCCCTACTATTTTTCCCCCACTTCGACCACTGATATATCGTGTTGATGGATAGTGGGAACACCACACCAGTAAAAAGTACCATACCTATGATATTATAAATTCCAATAAACTGTTGACTAGCAGGTAGCCCACTGTACAACCTGATTAACGAATCATTATCACACTGTTGTTAACAGGCACATTTTGTAAATATAGGACCTACATTTACAAACGTTACTAAGGATTCTGTATGGTCCCGTTATTTGCCAACTGTGTCCACTGGCGGACTCGGGGCGGAGGAGGTCCATGCGGTAAGTCGTGAGGGGGTGACACCATGAGTTACCCGCACCGGGTGACACCAACCCGAGTGACGCCACTGCTGTGCTTGCATTTTATTTACCTAATGTTTACATTGCTTTCTCCGTCTGTCTCCTCTGCATTGGTCGTCACTATGGTTTCAGGTATCAAAGCTGTGCCAAAGGCGATAGGATTAGCTTTAAAGAGCATTGTATCCATATTTTGCACATTAAATTCAGAGCTATTAGCTTTGTCAGTGCTCATTAATTTATCGTTACCTTCTGCATTAAAGAGAAGTAAACTCAAAATGAATACCCCTTTTTAATAAGAACTACCAGGTACCCCCTTCTAAACCTTCTGACTTGTTCAGAAGAAGCAATATATTTTTCACAACTTTGAAGCTTCCCTTGGTAGACGAAAGCAAAAGTGTGTATGATTGCTTTTTTACATTAGGTGATTAAATATCCAATAACTTAATCAAATAAAGCCTGCGTGGTACGGGACAAATGCCAGTCTCCACAGTTCAGCTGATTTCGTTCAAATTGTACACAATTTGCACAAATTACATTTGAGAAAAATGAATTGGCGCTTTTTGCTAAACCAATCGTTTTTTCATCTATATTGTCATTTTCCTGACATGATAATCTGACTTTAAAAACAAGATGATAAATGTGGTAACAATGAATTCTAACAACTCTTTATAAATATGGATTCTCCGAAGGCGAACGTGCTTTTGAAGTTCCGCCCTCGTCCTGAGATTTGTACAAGTATTAACTGCAAACAATACCTGGTAGAAAGAGGCAGTGGCGACCGTGCAAACAATAGCTCGGCACTTTGTCTGAATCGTATTTCTGAACCTGCTGGCATGACAGGAGCATCGTGTCATGCAGTGTCTTCCAGGTATGAAGGCCATGGCAGATGAACAATATGTGACGCAGAGTGTGCGCTCAGCTAGTGTTGCATCTGGACAAACAGCACTAAAACTGTTTCACAGTGTGAAAGATGATGCCTGCAAGCATAACATTTTATTGTAGGAGGGAGCTTACCTGGAAGCTAGCTTGAATGCTTTAGCAGAGCTCTTTAACTCGGCCCAGGAATGTGGTAATTCGGTTTCAAGTGCCCTCTAAGTGCCCCTACCTCCGTACCCTTCACG
The DNA here is from genome assembly GCF_964204655.1 of Triturus cristatus. Lineage (NCBI taxonomy): Eukaryota > Metazoa > Chordata > Amphibia > Caudata > Salamandridae > Triturus > Triturus cristatus. The sequence goes on along the minus strand of NC_140595.1, from coordinate 692,831,463 downwards.
AGAGCTGTGTTGGGCAGGGTGCAGTGTCTTTGATGAAAGCACTGCCTGGTTATTCGCGTCGGGGCTTCTAAACTCACAAGTGTGGGATTTGGGGAGTAAAAGAGGCCTTAATCACCAATTTATGTGTACAGCGGACCGATGTCACAGGCGGTTTGGCAAGAGAAAAGTTAGAATACCTTTACTTTTGGGGCTGAGCTTGGCAGGGCCTCCCTCCAAGAGCCTGTGTTTCGGGTCAGGAATGTGAAAGCTCTTGACTCCCCAGATTTCGCACGCCGTGTGACCTTGTGCTATCGTCCTGACCGAAGTATGGAATTGCGTTGGGTGCCAGCAAAAAATCCAGTTGGCATACGCACATACCCTCCCAAACAACACCAAACATGCGCACTGGGGCAAAAAACAACAAGCAAACCACTGGGAGGATGGGAGGGGGTTGTAATTTTAACAACAAGGCTGGAATAAAAGCGAATCTATTAGCATTTCAACACTGGTTTGTTTTTTAATATGTTCCGGTTGCTTGGCTACACTTACTCTGTTGGTATTCTGCTGATTTAAAAGTATGCCTCGTGCTGAATATGTATAGTAGGTATGAAAATGTATCAAGGGGGCACATTTGACTGAAGTCGTTATAGTAATAAGGTGACCTAGTGCTCTGAACCTGGACTGTAATATTGAGTGTATGCATACTGACATGCTGAAGGGTACTGTGCCCCAGGCTTACTTGTTTACCAAGATATTTGAAGTTTCTAATAGAAATCCGTATGCTTTAAAATGTTCCTAATGTACACCCCCTTAGGTCTTGAAAGCGACTTTATACTCTTTTCATTTCAAGAAAATATGAACCATACGAGCATATTTTGTAGTCTGTGACAAAAAGCAGTGGCGTAGTATGAGTCCCAGGGGACCTAATGGAGGCACAGTAAATGGGCCCTTCTATACCACCATCAGGTAGGAAGAGACAGCAGCAATGAGCGACAAGTGGGACCTTCAAACCCTGCCCTGGGCCCCGGTGTCACTGCACCTGATTTACCAATGAGAGCTGCGCCCTTGACTTGCGTGTGTTTCCATCACGATGTCGCACAAATCATGATCGATATTTGTTGTCCTTGAAGTAGAGGAAGCGTGCGCCGGAAATCGGATTGGCCAGCTCAGAATATGCAAATTGAGGTACACTTACTTCGAGCCGAGGCTGCCTTTGTAAACCGACGCTTGGCCACCCCTGACCTATTTGTTTTTTACTACACGTTTGCACCCCGCATTTCAACTCGGAAAAACCTGGACCTTGCACACTCGTGTTTACTGGTTGTACTGCAGGCGCCACGTGCCAGCCTGCTTCAGGATGTTAAAGTTGAAAGTGTCACACAGGAAGGACGCGTGATTAGGGAAAGGGGGTCGCATAGGCATAATATTAATACACACACAGTTGCTAAAGTCCTAAGTCCAAGTTAGTCCATAGTATCGGATTGTACTCTAGTGTTTTTAATAACCTACCCAGTAACCAGAAAGTACAAATCATTCAAGATTGCATTCCTCCAGAGGTGAACCAGCCCTCATAAACCATGGCACCAGACCGACACACCCTCAACAAGTGAAGATCATCCGTCCAAGGCTCAGTTGCGGCCGGCATGACTGGGGGGGGGGGGTTTACGCAGGGGAGGGGGGAGTATTTAATAAAATAAAATAAAAACAAACTTACCAGGATAAGGCATCTCCTCCGCCGGTCCCGCGTCGCATCACGTCACTGAGTCCTCTCAAGCTGGTCCCGCGTCACATCACGTCACTGAGTCCTCTCATGACGAGTGGCAAATCATAAGACTGGATGCGACTGGGGGCAGCTACTCAGCGATATCCTGCCATTTGACAGGGCATGGGGCAACTGTATGTCACCGCCTGAGCAGGATCATATCTACAGACTCCAGCACTACACTAGGCATGCGCAGCATTCCTAGTGTAATGTCAATGGAGTAGGGTGCTGAAATAAAAAGCGCTCTGCTCGCAGATGCGCAGAAGGAGTCCACTTTTGGACTCCTGCTGCTCTGCCTGCATGCGTGCGTGCGTGCGCTGTACGTTCATTGTTGAATGACTCATGCGCAATTGAGGCTGTGAAGCAGCTGCCAGCACAGGCCAGAAATGTAAACAGGCGAATTGCGTCTGCAGTCTACTTACATTTCTTGCTCGCGTGAGCAGTTTTTCTTATTGATTTGCCTACTGGGGCGCTGCCCCGACGCCCTATGGACCAGCCACCACTGGCGCCAAGGTACCAGAGGATTAAGCACAGGTGAGTTTAGTGACTTTTATGATTCAACCTGAGAAGAACTGGTGTTATTACCTGAGTGGAACTTCGACCCTCCTCAGCCAATAACCCAATTTCTCACATTGATATATAATATCTCCTAAGGGAGAGCAGTGTCAGAACTTACAATTCACTCACTCTTCCACCTATACATTCTTCTCAGTGAATTAAGCACCCACTCCAGAGATCTTTCAGCAACCTCTGTGTCAACCATGCCATAACAGTACATGTCTTGTGTAGAATGAAAGCTTGTATTTGCATGCCCTCCTGGATATGTTCTGTGAGGAATGGAAGATTGCTCTTACTGCCTTCTGCAAAAGAGCGAGGCATCTGACATCTTCTGCCCATCCTGTGAGTAAGAAAGCTTGCAGTGTTGCTGTCCAATGTGACCATGTCTGTGTCCTGTGATGAGAAAAGCTTGTGTTGCTGCTGCCCAACTTGTACCTGTCCTCTGAAGGAGGGAAGTTTGCACTGTTTCTACCCAATATGTACTTGTTCATTGCTGTTGAGGCAACACAAAAAGATGATGGACGGAATGCTGAATATTGTCAAACATTCACTCCCAGTACAGAGATCTGGGCCTAAATCCATCATTTGTTTGCTCACAATGCCATCCCAGTTAATACCCTGCAATTGCTGTTGACTCATCTTATGATAATAAAACAAAGGATATATATTGAATGAGCTTGATCCTCCCATTTTTATTCTTCTGCTAAGAAGACGCCAGTAAAACCTATTTAAGCTCACCCATACAATTTCATTACAGGTCTAAGCATTTAAACAAAAGGGAGAATATATATGTGGACATAAAGCATATAACCTCACCCATATTAGGGAATCTATATGTAGGAGACTATACAATCAGTGACCAGTAGTATTCTCACATGCTTCCCAGTGCTAGATGTGTGACCCACTGATGAAGCATACCACACTAGACAAATGAGAGTTCATCATCCCACATGAGTCCATGAATGTATAATAATTCCATAAGAGGTTTTGGATATTTATTAAAGAGGATTTGCACTTCCTGTATTTTAATGTCTGTTTACAAAGAGCATAAAACAATCCTTTCACTCCCCTTACACCGTTTGTTGTGTTAGCTACTTATTTTGTTCCGCTTCTGAACGTGTGAGAGAATCATGGGATGTTTATCCTGCTACTAGCATCTGGCCTTTACTTATTGTTTGTTTTAGGGAAGGCTTCACTGCAGTTGTCAATGTCCTTGTGTTGTGAAGTCCAGTATAGCATTTTCAACTACACAAAAGAAGACAAAACTATGGTAAACGACCAAAATATAGAATCCAAAATATAGACAGGACAGAATATCGACTCTAAAATATAGATAGGACAGAATATCGAATTATCAAAATATAGATAGGTCAGAATATCGAAATCGGGGTATGAAATATCGATTTCCATAATATAGAATATAAAAATATAGAATTCCAGAAGATCGATTTAAAAAATATAGATTTCCATAATATCGAATTTAAAAAGATAGATATCTATAATATCGATTTTTTTTTGTGTTATGTATGGTAGTATATGTGTTAAAATTATGTACTATTTTTGTAATGTATGTTTAATTTTTTTAAACTAATGAATGTTATGTAATTTAATTTTTGCATAATTTAATTCCGTAGCGGGTTGTGGGTTTATAGGGGAATAGGGTGGGAAGTAATTTAATTATGGTTAATTAAATATTAATTATATGTATATGTTTTGATAATTAATTGATCGATAGTTAATTATTAATTGGTAATTATTTTTTATTAATTGGTAATTAATTTATATTAATTGATTAATTGATAATTATGTTAATTATATTTTTATTAGAAGCGGGTTGTGGGTTTATAGGGGAATTGGGTGGGAAGTAATTTAATTGCTCTGCTTTCTCCTGTGGACTTGCCTGGGATTGTCGCTGCTTTCCGCCGCTGCTACCTGACGCCTGACACCTCCTGTTATTGGAAGCTCCGTCCCCCGCCGCCGCTTCCACCATCTGCGGCCGCGGAGTGGGGACGAGACTACATCCCCCATAACTCTTAGCGGCAGGGGAGCCCCCCACGCCGTTTTCGCGCCAGGAGGCGCACAAAACACCACCGTGACCCCGGCAGAGCGGGCTCTGCTTTCTCCTGTGGACTTGCCTGGGATTGTCGCTGCTTTCCGCCGCTGCTACCTGACGCCTGACACCTCCTGTTATTGGAAGCTCCGTCCCCCGCCGCCGCTTCCACCATCTGCGGCCGCGGAGTGGGGACGAGACTACATCCCCCATAACTCTTAGCGGCAGGGGAGCCGCCCACGCCGTTTTCGCGCCAGGAGGCGCACAAAACATCACTGTGAACCCCGCGTCGTGGGACCGCGCGCGGGCAACGCCGGGCTAAGCCCGGGCAAAGGGCGGGCCGTCTACGGCCGTCAGAGGCCGGAGGAGGCTGGGCTGGGCCCCCTCCCCTACACTCTCCGTTGTGTACGAGCCCAGATACAGGTACTTTGGCCGGTGGGAACTGTGGGAACTGTCCTCACTGCAGTCCCTTGACTCTGATTCCTGGTGGTCCCTACGGGGTGTATGTCAGGCTGCTTGTACCATCACATTGGGTCTGCAGTAGGTCCTAGTCATTGTTGCTACATGTGCATATCATCCTGAGCGCTAATTACTTTACACCCCGCGACAATCTGGTTTTATGTTTTTAAATATTTTAGCAATTTTCGTTTTGTTAGACATTTTATACTTCGTGTGCATCATACTAGCTTGTAAAACTTTTGTGCGGGTCGATTATGGGGAAGAGGAAAGCCATGGAGGGAGGCACTGTCGCTGGCACAAAAAAAGGGAAAAAAGCTAAAAAGACTCTGCATGCCGGTCTCAATTGTGTCCTGGAAAGAATTGAGGGAATTGGCAACGACTGTGAGGAGGTTCTTGGCGACGACACTGAAAAAGATATAGGAAACGTGGTTCAGATGGGTGGCAAAACTTGCAATAAATCACGCAGGAAAACCATCCCCACAATGTTCACTAATCAGTCTAGTTGCAACAAGCCCACGCTAGCTCCCTTATCGGTTATACATGACCCACTCGTGGACGCCGTTTTTCCCAGTCCTCTATCCCTTCCATTAGAACCAGGGTTGGTGCAGCAAGAAGCCCAGGCATCTCCCACTTTCACTCCCATTCTATGCTCAAATAGATTTTCCCTACTTGCTTCACATACTAGCACCACCACTATATCGGCCCCAGAGGAATCTATGGCACTATCTCCAAGTGAAAGGCCAGCCGTCGGCACACAGGCTGGGTATTCTGAGTCGGCTCTGTTGGTTAGGATCAAGAAGTTGGAGGATATGGTTGCATTATTGACCGCAAGACTGGACAGTCTAGCCCAGGGTCAAGCTCCTCTAACTACTACCTCCTTAGCACTTCCATCAAGGAAGGTTTCTGTACCCATTGGGAGGGTTACACAGGGGCTTACAATCCACACTCCAAATACTTGTCCACCCTCATCCCAAGACCAAAGAACGAGGAGGTTTGCTAAGAAGAAGGCCATTAATGACAAGGCTGGTTCTCCTTATGCAGACATCATGAGAGGCGAGCCTTGTACTGTGGTACCCGAAACTAGACCTATGCCAACGGATCATCATGTCCACACTATATCCTCGCTGCCACGAGTACCCATTGTACCACCCCCTTACAGAACCACCTATGGCCCGCGTCCGCTCCATCGACCTATTAGGACCAAGGTGTATATGACCAATGTTCCAAAACTTGCTAGCAAAGGGGGCTATGAATGTAGGGATTCACTACTTAATAAAGCTATCCATTGGTTGCGTTATGTAAGGGGGTGTAGATCCATTATTCGAGACGATCTGGTTGGAGCAAATAGGATTTCCAGGGCAGATGCTCAGGCAGATTGCATTGAGATCGAACTTAGTGACCCCTCCCTAGCAGAAAACCTCCTATTACTGGAACTCGGGACATCCCCGCCGGAGTTTTCCTCGATCCAGATCCATCCCTCCCCTTCTTGGTCATTCCTGCATGAGTCCGGAGATTCAGGTCTCAGACAGGTTGATTGACTGTCTCATAACCATCAAGATAACTTTTCCCCTGTCCCGGAATGCCTCTCCCAAGTGGTTAATACTGTTTCAGTACACTCTCTGCCCATGGTTCCGGGTGGGGATAGTAGTGTTATTTTGGCTCCCCTCCAACCACCAAGTGAAGCGAATGTCTTAAGCGAGGTGGTGGATGTAAATAAAGACATTTCCCTTAATTGTGCAAGATCACTCCATCTTTTATCATGGAATATCGCGGGTCTGGATAAAAATCTTGCCGACCCCGTCTGGAATGACTTTATCAACAAATTTGATATCCTTTTATTCCAGGAGACATGGAGCCTAGTTCCCCTTTACAGGTCAGGCTATACCACCTTTCATGTCCCGGCCAGCAGTTCACCCAGAGGCAGGCCCTCGGGGGGACTACTTGCTTGGGTTAACATCCACTTGAATTGGTCGGTTAGAAACCGGGAAACTCCCTCCCCGGACATTCTCCATATCTCCATTACTGGGCCAGATTCCAAAGCTGGCCTGGAGATCTTTAATGTATATGCCAGAGGAACCCCTGGTGGACAAGCAAGCCCCATTATATCAACCCTGGATACTGAGCTTACGGCCATCACCGCTGCAGTAGGCATAATCGTTGCAGGAGATCTAAATTGTACCTTTGAGCCACTCTGCAATGAGGATATCCAGGGCACAAGGGATCTGGATGCCAAGTGGGAAATTCCCTGTCTAGACCTCCCTCTAATAAAGAAATGGTCCCCTAGAGTCATACAAATCAATGCCCTGACTCTTGAGCATAATTTGAGGGCGACCAATGGTAGATCTAAATCCGACTTAATGGGAGCCCCCACTTTTACTAGAACCAAGGTGCCCTCACGCACTGACTATATATTGTTGGATGTCGGTTCCTGGGGCGATCTTATAGACATGGAAGTGGTCCAAAGAAGCGAAAGTGACCACAATCCCCTGTCCATGCACTTTCAATGTAACTCTGCTCTTATTTCCACCGAGCTTGTCAGTGCTAAGACTACTCGGATGAGGGAAATTGCACTCTCTAACTGCAATCGGCGCCTTAAATGGCATAAGATTGCCGAAAGCGAATTATCACTGGAGGGCATTAGGGAGATCATCAATGATAACATTTTATTACTTAACGACGTTTCCGATATTCCCCCCTCCCCTACGCACTGCTCAGAGCTTAAGGAAATATACCTCTCAACTGTGGACAACGTAAGTGAGTTCTTTCAGGCCAAAATATCTCGGGGCTGTAAGCGCCCACTTCCTAAAGGCGAAAATCCGTGGTACTCTAACGAGTGCAGAACACGGAGGCAGGACCTTTCGAAAGCCCTAAAAACCAAGGTCCAGAGCAACATCTTGCATGCAAGGAAAATATATTACAGGTCCATTGTTCTAGCCAAACGAGCTTGGGATGAAGCCCACTGGCAAGATCTGAAATCTGCTGCCCAGCTGAAGGATGCAACATTATTTTGGGATCTTATTAATGTTAGCACAAGGAGGGGGGCTGATCCATTACCGAACCACATCTCGGGGCGAGACTGGTTTGAGCACTTTCAGAAATTATATATGGGCGATGAAGGGTGCATATCGCATGAGCAAGGGTATGAAATAGAGCCCCCAGTGGTACCTTCTGTGAACAAGCTTTTTGGCCTTAATGAGGTTCTTACAGCTATTGCCTCAATTGCGCCCGGCAAAGCAGCCGGTCCCGACGGCCTTCTGGGCGATCTTATGATCCACGAGAGAAACCTTTGGGCACAATTTATTTGTAGATCCCTAAACCTCATAGCAATTGGCCACCCTGTACCCGAATCTTGGAAAGGGGCTGAGGTGGTGACCATCTACAAGAAGGGGGATAGAGAGGATCCCGCAAACTACAGACCGATTAGTTTGATCGATGTCATTCAAAAAATATTTGGCAGGGTCCTCTTAACACGGATGAAGGGATGGATTGATGAGGAGGGTGTTTTGTCCCACTTCCAGGCTGGATTTAGATGTGGTGTTGGCACAATGGATCAGGTATTTAGACTCTGCCTGATCCACTGGAAAACTGTAACCATCAGGAAGGGTAGCCTGTATTTGGCCTTTATAGACTTACAGACAGCCTTCGATCTGGTCCCCCGCTCCAAGCTCTGGCAAGTTTTGTTCGATCTAGGAATTCCTCCCTTGATCCTGTCTCTTGTTAAACGCCTGCATGAAGACAACTTTGCCAGAGTAAGGTGGGGGGGGGGCAGGGCCAGCTCACAGAGAAAATAGCTGTCCAGAGAGGAGTACGCCAGGATTGTGTTTTGGCGCCGACCTTGTTCTCTCTCTATATAAATGGGGTGGCAGACCATTTGAGAGAGGACGCGGCCGATGCCCCAACCCTGTGCGGGGAAAAAATACCAACCCTATTATTTGCGGATGACACCCTCCTGGTCTCCAAGAGCCCTATGGGCCTGCAAAAACTTCTTGATCGCTTCACCTCGTTCTGTGTAGATAGAGGCTTGGTAATCAACATAGCTAAAACCAAGCTAATGGCTCTGGCACCATCTAAATGCTTCAGGAACAAATTTAACTTGAATGGCAGCCCGCTGGAGCTGGTAGAAGCCTTTGACTATCTTGGGGTAAGGATGAACAATAAACTAAAATGGGCACCTCATCTGACTAAAATGGTTCTAAACCACAAACGGATTTCCGGGGCCATAGCGAGGCACCAGAGACTCTCCTATAGTCGCCCTGTAGTCCCAGCCATTAAAGTATATGAGGGTAAGGCCTTGCCTGGGTGCTTATACGGGGCGGAACTTTGGGGGTTCGATAATCTTTCTGAATTAGTAAAATCAGAAAATAAATTTTTTCGTGATCTAGTTTCGCTCCCCCCTTCCACCCCTCTAATACCTCTCCGTCACGACCTTGGGAGGCACCCAATAAACGAAGTGGCGAGGCTGCGCCCTCTGCTATACTGGACCCGGCTTATGAGGTCTTCTGACCTATGCCACTATGCATCCGGTCTAAAAGAACTGTTAAGTTTGGGCGCAGGTCACAAGGTTGGTTGGGTGTCCAATTTGAAGAAATTAGTGGTCAAAATTGGCCTGGACCAGGCTTGGGAGAGCCAGATGCCCCCGCCCAAACCTCTTGTGAAAAGGCTTTACTGGAACTGGATTTCCGCCATTACCAACAAAAATCAAAATGGCATTTTGTCGGAGAGATTTTTGGATGTTAAGCCCACCTTAAAATTGGAACCCTTCCTTGACCTTATCAAGTCCCCGGGGGACAGAGTGCTCTACCTGAAATTCAGGTATGGCACACTCCCTCTCCGTGATTTCCAGTATGGTTGGAGCAGCCACTCGGGAAATAATGAGGGCTGTCCGGGCTGTGCTTGCCCTACGGAATCTACAGCACATTTTTTCTTTGCTTGTAGGGCATACAGCCAAGTGAGGTCCAGGTGGTTAAAACCAGTTTGCTCCAATTTGGGCTGTTCTTCCCATCGGGTGGCCTTACGCATTTTAACTTATGAGACGCTAATCCCAAGTGTTATCTGTGGTACAGCAAAGTTTTTGGGACATGCTTGGAGGATAAGGCAAAGGCTCGTTAAGGGAAAATTAGCTAAATAAGATGTTGTGAGCTTGTCCACCGCCTCTTCTTCTGGATGGGTTTTTTTTAATTACACTGTTATGTGGTTATTTATTATATATTATCTATGGCTTGATCTATCTTTAGCCTTGTTTTTAGCTCTGTTTACTTTTTATATCCATCTAGAGAACAAGAAAACTGACCATTCGCAGTTATGAATTTTTCTGGTCTCTCTGGTTATCAACTTGTGATGCATTTTTGTATTTTGTACTTTTATGATTGATACTTTTATTGATCGAATAAAGTGATTTTGAATTGAATTGAATTTAATTGTAATAAAGTAAATATAATTTTTTTTTTAGGTTTAATGATAATTAATTGATAATTAATTATTAATTGGTGATTAATTTGTATTAATGGGTAATTAATTTGTATGAATTGCTAATTACTTTTTATTAATTGCTAAAAAAAATTTATTAATTGATTAATTGACAATAATGTTAATTGTATTTTTTATTATTGGGAGTGGGATGTGGGTTTATAGGGGAATTGGGTGGGAAGTAAATTAATTGTAATAAAGTAAATATTATTTTTTATTTATATGTATTGATAATTAATTGATAATTAATTATTAATTGGTAATACATGTTTATTAATTGGTAATGAATTGGTAATACATTTTTATTAATTGGTAATTAATTTATATTAATTGATTAATTGACAATAATGTTAATTGTATTTTTTATTATTGGGAGTGGGTTGTGGGTTGATAGGGGAATTGGGTGGGAAGTAAATTAATTGTAATAAAGTAAATATTCATTTTTATTTATATGTATTGATAATTAATTGATAATTAATTATTAATTGGTAATACATTTTTATTAATTGGTAATTAATTTTTTCAATTGTAATTCATTTGCATTAATTGGTAATTATTTTTAATTAACTTTTTATTGGTATTAATAATTAATGTAATCTTATTTTAAAATTAAATCATTACTTTCCCTACTGTTGCACTCTCAGGAGTGGGAATAGTATTTTTTACCCTCCCGCTATCCAACTCTTTCCCTACTGTTGCACTCACTGGAGTAGGAATCGTAATTTTTACCCTCCCGCTATCCAACTCTTTCCCTACTGTTGCACTCACTGGAGTGAGAATAGTAATTTTTACCTTCCCGCTATCCAATGCTTTCCCTACTGTTGCACTCTCTGGAGTGGGAATAGTAACTTTTACCCTCCCGCTATCTAACGCTTTCCCTACTGTTGCACTCACTGGAGTGGGAATAGTAATTTTTACCCTCCCGCTATCCAACGATTTCCCTACTGTTACACTCACTGGAGTGGGAATAGTAATTTTTACCCTCCCGCTATCCAACGCTTTCCCTACTGTTACACTCTTTGGAGTGGGAATAGTAATTTTTACCCCTACTCTAGCCAACGTTTTCCCTACTGTTGCACTCACTGGAGTGGGAATAGTAATTTTTACCCTCCCACTATCCAACTCTTTCCCTACTGTTGCACTGACTGGAGTGATAATAGTAATTTTTACCCCTACGCTATCAAACGCTTTCCCTACTGTTACAGTCTCTGGAGTGGGAATAGTAATTTTTACCTTCCCGCTATCCAACGCTTTCCCTACTGTTGCACTCTTTGGAGTGGGAATAGTAATTTTTACCCCTACGCTATCCAACGTTTTCCCTACTGTTGCACTCACTGGAGTGGGAATAGTAATTTTTACGCTCTCACTATCCAACAAAATCTCTACTTTTTTTACATTACTTTTATTATGTTTACATTTTAAGCTTTTTTATATTATATTATGTATGTTTTATTTACTTGTTTTTAATATTTAATTACTTTTATATTATTTTAAATACATTTAAAAAATTCGATATTTTAGCTAACTATATTTTAACATTCTATATTTTGAAATCGATATTTTAGTACTTACCTGTTTGTAGATAGGGAGTCGATATTCTGTCCTTCTATATTTTGGCGCCGATATTTTGGGCATTCTACATTATGTCCCTCGATATTTAGTCACTGAACCCAAAACTATTTGCATTGCCAATGCTTGTTTTAATGCATGATGGGAATGAAAGAGTGAAGATTCACAAACCCTCCCACTATGGGGCCGATTCCGATCCGTTAAAAATTTTCCCCGTACGATTCGTATCCGGATTTTTTTCCGTACGAATTGTAAAAGCGCCGACAAACTGCCAAGTACGATTCGTATGGGAAAAAGTCCATACGAACCGCATTGGGAAAATTTCCCCACACGTCCTCGGGTCGGAAAATGTGTCCGACACGTCCCCGGACGATTTTACGTACAAATGTGAAAACTGAAGTCCGGCCGCGCAAGTACGATACGTACCGGCCGGACCATTTCACAACCGTATGGAAAAAACACCGTACGGACCGAACTCCCATAGCAACCATGGAGAAATGGGCCCGCATACGTGCCGAACACCCCCCCAGCACCCGTACGTACGCTCACAGCACCCCCCCAGCCTCCATATGTACACGCAGAACCCCCCCTAGCCCCCGTATGTACCTGCACAACAACCCCCAGCCACCGTATGTACGCGACGAACACACCCCCAGCACTCTCATGTACGTGCCGTACCCCCACCCCACCCATGTATGTATGGAGCATACCCCCACCCCACCAGTGTATGTACGGCCCGTACCCCCACCCGTGTATGTATGGAGCGTACCCCCACCCCACCAGTGTATGTACGGAGCGTACCCCCACACGTGTATGTATGGAGCGTACCCCCACCCCACCAGTGTATGTACAGCCCGTACCCCCACCCGTGTATGTATGGAGCGTACCCCCACCCCACCAGTGTATGTACGGAGCGTACCCCCACCCGTGTATGTATGGAGCGTACCCCCACCCCAACAGTGCATGTACGGAGCGAACCCCCACCCCAACAGTGTATGTACAGAGCGTACCACCACCCGCGTATGTATGGAGCGAACCCCCACCCCAACAGTGTATGTATGGAGCGTACCCCCACCCCACCAGTGTATGTACGGCCAGTACCCCCACCCGTGTATGTATGGAGTGTGCCCCCACCCCTGTATGGATGGAGCATACCTCCACCCCCGTATGTACGCAGCGAACCCCCACCCGTGTATGTACATAGTGAACCCTCACGCCACCAGTCAATGTACGAAGCGGACCCCAGGCCGCCACACGCACCCTCACCCAATATCGCGCATGTACGATTACCTCCAAGCCGCAGCCAAGGTCAGCACTAGACAACAATATGGCCGATGTACGCACCGAACAGATGCAAAAAACACACGTACAGAACCAGGACTAAGCTAAACAACACAAGGAGACTCAATTCGAATCGCACAAAGCCACTAAACATGTCCAAGTAGCACAAATACAACCAATTCACTGACCTGCAACTGCCAAACACCTAAACAGAGGCCCAAAACACAACCACTCCTTATAACACACCCACCCAAATTTCAAACACAGCCACACCCACAAATAGACCAATAAAAAGGCCCAAAACACACAAACCATGATCCTTTGCAACAGACCTACTGCTGCCAGACCACACATAGAAACAGCTGCACCATTCTACAACCTCCACTACACCTTACACTTGCACACTTTCACACAATCACCATCACAAACACCCCCTCATCACATTCACACACACACCTTTACAACCACACCCACACACCCACAACCATCCACACCCACACCCCCCACAACCATCCACACCCACACCCCTCACCATGCCCACTACCAAGAATCCAAAGTTCACTAGCCGAGAGTTGGAGATCCTTGTCGACGAAATCATCATAGTCGAGCCACAGCTCTTTGGAACATTGGTCAGACAGACCACCATATCCGAAAAATCAGCCATGTGGCAGAGGATTGTCGATGCTGTGAATGCTGTTGGGGCTACCAGAAGGACCAGGCATGAATGCCAAGCCAGGTGGTACGATCTGCGGAGGATGGTCCACCGCAAAATGACCGACGACCACAACCAGGCCAACAGAACTGGAGGAGGGCCGCCCCGCAGACCGGTACACTACCATCCCTGGGAGGAGAAGGTGATGGCCACGCTGCCGCTGGTGAGAGTGCACGGAGTAGAAGGACTCCGAGAGCCTGGTGAGTACACAAACATCTCACCGCACATGGGGGGAACGCCAACCACAACCAAAATCCCAATAATGTACGCAACCACCCCAAAGCTATCGCCTGACTCAACCACACTCCAAAAACATGCACATGCCACTAGCGCCACCATGCCACATGCACCCAGCTAGACAATGCCAAGTCACAGGCCACAAAAAACACCAACACAAGACACGGTAACCCGGATGGCGGGAGTGTGGGCCTCAAAAATCACATAGTGCAACTCAGAAGCAGACAACAATGCCCTCAGCCCATATGGCCTAGGTCACAGCCAGACAAACAGTGTGTCCCCACACAGTAAAGACTTGCCTGCAAATGGCGGACGCGTTGCATGAAGACATGGGTGTGAAGGCACATTTTGCACATAACAGCAGCTAATGAACAGGCAACACTGTGAAAGAGTGGCAGCACACACCACCACAGCAGCAGCGCAGACCCAGACACAACACCCAATGGGTGCCTGGAGATTAGAAACAAACCCACATGAACAAGCCAAGGCCATTCAAAGACCTGCAAACTGTGTGTGCCTAGGAAGCTGGGCTGAGCTGACAGAGGGTGACAGACAGAGGGAGGGAGAGGGGGAGAGAGAGAGAGGGAGACAGAAGGCGACACAGGGAGACGGACAGAGGGAGGAGGCAGACACAGGGAGGGAGGGAGAGGGGGAGAGAGAGGGAGGGAGACAGAGGGAGACACAGGGAGACGGACAGAGGGAGGAGGCAGACACAGGGAGGGAGGGAGAGGGGGAGAGAGAGTGAGTGAGAAAGGGAGACACAGGGAGACGGACAGAGGGAGGAGGCAGACACAGGGAGGGAGGGAGAGGGGGAGAGAGAGTGAGTGAGAAAGGGAGACACAGGGAGACGGAAAGAGGGAGGAGGCAGACACAGGGAGGGAGAAAGGGAGAACCAGGGAGACGGACAGAGGGAGGAGGCAGTCACAGGGAGGGAGGGAGAGGGGGAGAGAGAGTGAGTGAGAAAGGGAGACACAGGGAGACGGACAGAGGGAGGAGGCAGACACAGGGAGGAAGGGAGAGGGGGCGAGGGAGTGAGTGAGAAAGGGAGACACAGGGAGACAGACAGAGGGAGGAGGCAGACACAGGGAGGGAGGGAGGAGGCCAACACAGGGAGGGAGAAAGGGAGACACAGGGAGACCAATTCACCCTTGGGTGGTGTGGGAATGTCTGCTCGTCAGCAGGTGGACTGCGTGCATGTAGACAAGGGTAGGCAGTGCCTAAATCCCCCTCTCTTCTCCATGGCAAAACACTGGGCCATGTGTCAACCTGTGCACGAGTAGAACGTCACCTACCTGCATTCTGTAAGTGTGTGGAACAACACCATTTGCCCACGTACAGTGCAACACGGAAGGCGCCAATGCATGATTCGCCACATCTGCTCACTCCACTGCTGACTGCAGTCACAAATGACGCAGCAAGTAAGACTGTGTCACACATAGGTAAAGTCTCAAAAGCTGTGGCCAAGGGACATACCCATGCACAAGTGCACCGTGAGCGGAATGCGAGACATATCCACCTACCCAGAGGAACTGTGCCAACTTTGAAAAGAATGAAACATGGATGTCGCATGGAACACAATTAACATTGTCTCTCTCACACACAGGTCAACGTCGTGGATCTCCCCCCAACACTGGGGGGGAAGACTCACAGGAGCAGGCTCTGCGGGACGAGGATCCCACCGGCAGCGACGACTCTCACCACTCTGTGGACGACCCCGACCAACCTGGCCCCTCTGGTGTCCAAGCACCTGCAGCACCTGCGTCAGGTACAACTGGGCCGCCCACCACCCCCACTCCTGCCACGTCCCAGGAGACACCCAGGAGCCCTGCCCACCCACCACAATGCAGCCAGTCTGACCAGGAGGGACACGGTGCACCGGGCACCCAGGAGGAGGCAGGCAACAACGCAAATGCCATCCCTCAGGGGTCCCGGAGACCCGATGTGCCCACAAGGGCAGGCCAGGCGCAAGTGGGCAGGGGTGGTGGGAGTGGAGGACGGCAGAGGCTGCAGAACCGGTATATTCCCACGTCAGAAACATCCTGGACACATACCGGCGTGACACCACGGGCATCAGCCAGGTAGTGGAGGCCCTCAACGAACTAAAGAACATGGAGGCTGAGCAAAATGCCTGTCAACAGCGACACCAAGGACGGATGGAGGACAGACAGGCTGAGCTCTTGACGGTGCTCACGGAAATGAACCGTTCACTCCGTCCGATTGCCGACAACATCGGCAACCCTCCCTGTGCCACCAGGCGAAGAACATCACCAGCCACAGGGAGGGATCAGGAGGAGGAGGATTCATCCAACGGAGCATCACAAGCATCGTCACGGCCTGCTTCTGAGGGTCCCCGCAGGAAGGCGGGTCGTCCATGCAAAAGACCGTGAGAGTCAGCGCAACATCACCATCTCCCAGGACACCTGGCCTGGCACCTAAGCCTCTGGCCCAACAGCAGCACATCAGCAAATTACATTCTCTGCCACATGGACTTGCTGGTCACTGTCTGACCAATGTTGACAAAGACTGTGGCAGGGACTCTGATGATTTCCAATGGCAAGGATACCAACTCCCCCAGTGAACTTTGGATTCTATACACCCCAAAAGCACCTCTTGTCATCCCCCCCCAAACACATATCCCAACACAAATAAAATAGATCACAAACAAGAGATGATGCCTACATTTTGCATTATTCCATTACATGTGTGTTGTAAAGTCTAACCATGCCTGAGTTCTTATATGATTGCAACCATCCATACCCTGGGGTCTGAGTCTGCCACAGGACACACATGGGTCACAATGTATCATCCAAGACAGACATGGAGCACCATACACACCCGTGATGGGCCCAACCAACTCAGGGGGTGCCCGCACAACTGTGCCGACAGACATATGTAGTAGAGCAACAGTCATGCGCAGAGGTCAGGGATCATGTGGAGTGTCCTGGGGGGCTACTCCCAGGTATGTGTAGACCGGTGGCAGAGCCATGTCCTGCAAGCTTGAGTCAGGTGGATGCGGAGAATGGTGGCCTGCCCAACGTTGGATGCATGGGGATGGCACAAAGTGAATGGAATCACAGTGTCACAAGGTTGTGTTGGGGTAGTGGGCTGCATCCTGAGTGTGTGCGTGGATTGAGGAGGTCATCCTGCACCTGCCACTGATCCATTCCCACCATCTCTGTTGGACGTCGATGTGGCATGGTCGCCGAATGTAGAGGCAGAGCTGTGCAGTTGCACCCTGTATGTTGACCAGTATCATGGTAGTTGTAAGGCACATGTCTGTCGAGTGCAGGGAAGGAGTGGACACGGATGTCGTGGTTGACCTGGGGATGGACTCTCTTGCCTTGAGGTGGATGGAAAGGGGGATCTTGTGCAGAATGCAGAGTGTGCTGCAGCATGAGGCACAGATGCTGCTGATCAGCATAGCACATGTGAGCAACCAATCCATGATAAGCACCAGCTCCTGTGCGTGGACACTGGGTTCCCTTGCAGCAGGGCCTGCAGCAGCATGCGCCATGTCATGTAAACAAGGCCGCAAGTTGCACACACAGACAAGGATACCAGGATGGAACGATGCAAATGGTGTATGTCAAGGAAGGAATGTCTGGTTCAACATGCCACACACACAATGGATGCACATGCAGCACAGTGGCGGACAAGGAGACTGACATGTCACAATACCTACACAGTCATGGACATCATGCACGATACAGATTATAATCCCTAACAAACAGCTTGCATCTTGCTACTCTACACATAGACACATAGCCACTATCACTGAGAACTATGCCAGACATGCCGTATGCACCGTGGCAACACACCAGCATTGACTGAGAAGAGGCACCTTGGAGGCAGAGGGACACCTTTATTAGTCATGTATTCTGGAATGCAAAGGCAACTGTGATTACACATACACAGGTCATGTGGATTAACATGTGTGTCCAACACTGGCACCCCCCTTTGCACCACATATGCTGGAAATCCATGGAACTGGCACACAAGTGACAGGTAACAGCTAAACACCCCCTGCTGCACACGGAGAGGCTGCGATACACCATTGATCCTCTAATGTGGAAGTCCCACACCATGTCAACCTGATGCAAACCGTATGTTTCCAAGGGCAGTGTTACACACATTGATGCCTTCATCACAATCCACTATCCCATTACAGATGACTGTCAACAAGTCTGACCATCTATTCAGGTGAATCCAGCTACATGTCATGTGCCCCATGGTGATGCTACATGTCTGCAGAGGAACCAAACATCAACAGGAGCAGTGTGCACACATTCTAAACAAATACCACACCCAAAAACCCCTGATGCATCCCTTACCCTACGGAGATATTCCAACTTGTCCGTGCATGGAACGCTGAGTCAGCACACGTTGCTGTGTCCATGAGGAATAGCAGGGCCACAACAATGCCACCAGCAGACGGCATGCGCAAGTACCTGGGGATGAGAGACACACAAGAAGTCAGCCACAAGAAGCACATCCACTTGCATGTGCATGTACTCGACACGTATAAGGATGACAACATGCTAGGTGTCAATTATGACTCCGGAAAAACACTCATCATGTGCACCATCACTCGAGTGACACATCCAAACACACCTCTGACTAAAGTGGCATACATGCAGATGGACACACACATTGCAACACATGCCACACAAGGCCCAATGCGTGCACACTCAGACACTGGAACTCACCACTAAGCAAAGAAGTCGCGTATGAGCCGACTCCGGATGTCCTGTTGCGGCTCCACATCCTCCACATCACTAGCCTCATCACCAAGCCCTTCATCCTCCACGGGTGGATGGTCCTGGTCATCCGGATCCAGGATGAGTGGCACAGCTTTCTCAACTGCCATGTTGTGCAGCATGCAGCACACCATGAAGATTTTGCAGACCTTCAGCGGTGCATATGGGAGTGCGCCGCCGGTCTTGTGTAGGCACCGGAATCGGCTCTTCAGGAGGCCAAACGTCCTCTCTATCACTCGCCTGGTCCGGCCATGGGCGGTGTTGTAGCGGAGCTGGGCTGGCGTGCTGGGGTTGCGGAGAGGTGTGATCAGCCATGGCATGTTGGGATAGCCAGCGTCCCCTACATGGAAACAACATGGACAAAAGTAGGTCAGGAGAAGCAGTCGGACAGGAATGTACGCAAAATACAGGACAGACAGAGTGTACCCACCAACAATACATGCTCGTTCGTTGCGCAGCTGCATCATCATTTCAGGCACCCTGCTACGCCTCATGATGTAGGCATCGTGTGCTGATCCTGGAAAACGAGCACAGACATGTGTAATCACCATGTTGGACAGACACACCACAAGGGCATTGATGGAGTGGTAGTGCTTGCGATTCCTGTACGCTACCTCCTCTGCCTGTGGTGGTACCAAAGCCACATGTGTCCCATCTATGGACCCAATGACATGGGGCATCCCTCCCAGGGCATA
This sequence comes from Triturus cristatus, assembly GCF_964204655.1. NCBI lineage: Eukaryota > Metazoa > Chordata > Amphibia > Caudata > Salamandridae > Triturus > Triturus cristatus. The sequence goes on along the minus strand of NC_140595.1, from coordinate 692,811,938 downwards.
GAATCCACGCTTGACACCTGTCAACTGCTTAGGAGTTGGGAAATGGATAAACTCATCCAGGTGAAGCAACATGGCCTCTAAAAAATCATGCAGCACACGGCTGAACATGGTCTGGGACATGCCACCAACATGAGCTATGGTATGTTGAAAGGTACCCGTGGCAAAGAAATGTAGGGCTGCCATCACCTTCATCTTGGGTGTCCGTGCCGTAGGATACCTGTGTAGCGGTTGCAGGTGTGGTGCCAGCCTTGCCGTCAACTCCTCAATCAACCCTGGGGGGAAGCGGTAGCGCCGTATACAGTCATTCTCCCGCATGTCAGCCAAGTCTGGAATTGGTCGGGGGAGAGGCGGAGCCCTGCAGTAAATGTGAAGGGACAACAAGGAGTGAGTTCACTGCAACAACAAAATCTATGTATTGTTCACATGTTAATCTGTCACTACACATATGCTACATACAGAGTCAGGTCTGTGCAATATGCCCTTAACACGTATGCCAGGCAGGTGACACTCCTACCAAGAACCAGCTACAAACGTGGATTGTTAACCTACACATCCCATGCCATGAGACTCGCTGTGGGCCAGTGTAAGTGTAAATCCAGACGCATCACAGGAGTGACAGACAACCACATATGTGCAGATGAAGGATGTTGATCTCAGAGAGAGGTAGCGGAACACTAGAGGCACAGGTCACATGAGATAGAATAAGGACACACCACACACCTTGCCATGAAGGTGTACATGTTAAGACTTATCACACATACATTGAGAGTATGCAGATATGTCCTTGGTTCCCAACTCCGTGTTCCATGCATACATACACACCTTAAGTCCGATTCCACATGTGGGCTGCTGTGCGTAACAGTGTGCCATGCCCATCTACACACAGACACATGTTGGTTGCAGCAACTGCAGATGCATTTGACAGAACAACAACAGCAAGCTTATGGGAACACACAACACACACATGGCATAGTCACTTTGTGCAACGCGGGTAGTCACATGTCAGGTGTAAATACCCCTGTACCTGGCATCAGGGGACAGTTGCGTGTGTTGGTGACTGTGCCATGCCAGTGACGCTTTGCTCAAGTAGTCTGTACTACATGCACACATGTCAATGGAGTGAAGGGGATGTCTGGCACATAGAGCACCATGACACATGACATGTGTACACAGCTCATTGCACATCTAGTGCCTTCACAACTCAGGAGTCATGTGCCACATCACAGCCTGACACACCTGTGCCCCACACATGTAGTACTGCACAGACAATGCCTTGATGTCCAGCCCTGTACAAGTATGTAAGCTCAATTTCTTTCTGTGTGCTGCCTGTCACCACTGTCACGTGTGAAAGGCACCGTACATATGCCCTGAGGGTGTGTGTCCCTTCCCTATCACCATGGGAGTGCTCGCGTAGGCGTACCCAATAGTGAAACGAACCGTACACGTGCCTGTACGGTCCGTTTCACTATTGGGTACGCCTACGCGAGCAAACCCATAGTGATTGGGACCGTACACGCGTGTGTACGGTCCCACTCACTATGGGTTTGCTCGCGTAGGCGTGCCCAATAGTGAAACGGACCGTACAGGCGTGTGTACGGTCCCAATCACTATGGGTTTGCTCGCGTATGCGTACCCAAAGTGATACGGACCGTACAGGCGCGTGCACCGTCCGTTTCACTATTGGGTACGCCTACGCGAGCAAACCCATAGTGATTGGGACCGTACACACGCGTGTACGGTCCGTTTCACTATTGGGTACGCCTATGCGAGCAAACCCATAGTGATTGGGACCGTACACACGCGTGTACGGCCCGTTTCACTATTGGGTACGCCTACGCGAGCAAACCCATAGTGATTGGGACCATACACACGCGTGTACGGCCCGTTTCTATGCATTTGGGGTGCCCTAGGGCCCTGGAAGGCACCGTACCTGTGTGTGAATATCAGAATCACATAGGGGACACATGAGGGACAAGTATAAAAGCAAAAATGCATGCGGGTTGTCATGGAGACCGATTTTAAAGTTCTTAGTTGTTGCATCAGGTGGCCAGCAAAAGTCGGTTGGAAACAATCTACTTTGTTGCAAAGTGGTTGTTGACTTGACATCATGCTCAATTTTTAAACCATGCAAAGCCACTCACTGGGGTAGGTTTAAAGGGATTGGAGGACACGTAGGATGCAAATGTGACTGACCAATCACTCTGTACTCCTGTACATGAAACAGGCCAGCAAGGCAGATATAAGGCAGCCAGGTCCCATGAGAGAGCACTTGCCTGCACATCCATTCATTACACAACACTGCTGCTGCTCGTGATTCCTCTGGCACCATGTCCAGGTCTGTGGAGAGGGCCCATCCTTTCACCCTGGAGGAGAATGAGGCGTTGCTGGACGTGATCCTCCCACAGTACACCATGCTGTATGGTCGACCAGGAGACCAGGTGAGAGCAGAGTCCACTAGCTTAGACTGTGCCTCTTTTTTGTGACTGTGACTTCTGGAATTGTGTCCATGTGTGACAGACATGCAATGTAGTTTATAGTGGGTCTCAGGGGGGGGGGAAGCCCTCATGTCTCCCATGCAGGGCATGCTGCAGTTTCTGTGTGCACTCCTCACTTGCATTGTGCTTACTGTGATGATCACTGCATGGTGCATGCCACATTCAGCCTGGCTAATCCTTCTGGGAATGGTGATTCTACAGTCCTGATGTGATTCTATGGTCCCCCAGTGTGACAGGTGACTGTACCCACAGATGTGTGTGACTGTAGTGTAACTGTGGTGTGAATGTCCACATGATGTGTTCGTCCCCTGGACATTGGTGTGTGTGTGTAAGTCCCCTGTCATGTGGGTGAGTGCATATGTGGAGTGTTGCACCCCAGCTGCATGAGGGATGGATATACCCTGCACATCTGATGTGAGCAGGGAGCAGTGCTGTGTGTCTGCCGTGCAGAGACAGCCCCACACCTGTGACATCCCCAGTCTAGTGGCACATGTGCAGAGTGAGGTTTGTAGCCGCAGTTGCCAATGGCAGGTGGTTGTTCTGTGCCTGTGTGTGTCTTTGTACTCTGCTGAGGTTGCGTCAGTGGCCTGGGGCATGTGACAGGTTAGAGGTACTGTACAGATTCCTGGTGTAGCTTGTGCTGCACAGTGTGAGCCAGCATAATTGATAGGGTTGCACCCCTCATGCCACCTGTGTACTTTCAATGCCACCTAGTGCATATGCCCTTTCCCAGGAGTATAATGTCCCTATGACAAAGGTGCAATGAGTTGGCTGCATGCTATGGCCTGTTCAAAGATGCCTAAATTGTAACATGTGTGTCTCTCAGACATTGATACAGTGGATTAAAGTATTGTCACTTTTGCATCCTCACAGGTAGGCGCCTGTGCCAAGGCGCAGATCTGGAAGGAAGCCGTCAGTGCCGTGAGGAGGACGGATGGTCGGAAGCGGCGCCTAGCCCAGGTGAGGAAACACTGGCAGGATATCCGGTGCTTGACGCGGAGGATCGCACGGGTCCTGCTGGGGGACTCACCTGTGAGCCCTAAGAACCATGGGCGCCGCCGTCTGACCCACATCCACAAGCGTGTGCTGGCGGTGGTCTTCCCTGACATGGACAGACGCTTACGGGAGAAGCAGCAGCAGGAAGGGGGTAGGTACATGTGTGTTTGTTGTGTGTCACCAGCATTTGTAAGTGCGCAGTTGCATGGATACACTGCCAGGGTTTAAATGTGCAGTGCAGATCCTGTTCCCCAAAGTAAACAGGTGCTGTTCTTCCTCCCTTTCCCTCCTTGCCATGTGTTACATGGTCTGTGTGTAGTCACTCTTGCACAAGGTTATCTAGGCTGCCAGTTTCTCCAAGTGCCCAATGCTTGCAGCATCATGTGTGGGGGTGGTGTGTTACAGGTTTTGGGACCTTGCCTGTGCCCTGTCCATTTCAGTACTTGTGGGGTCCATGTCAGTTGGCACTGATGCTGAGTCCAGACATAGGAATGTGTCTCAAAAGTGTAATGCCTTACAGCATGCATGTCCTATTTTGTGGCCTGTGACATGATGTACATGAGTGTGAGATATGCTGAGTGCAGGGATGGTGGCTTGTGTTGCAGTCATCACCATTCCGGACCATGGAGTAGTGTGGCCACTACTGTCCCCTGGGGCAGCTTTTCCTAGGTATCATGTGTGTCATCCAACAATGTGGACAATCTCAGTGTCTACAGCATAGGTTGTGCTCTGTGGCATTGTACCCTGGCCTCATTTGTATTTACGTAAACTGTGCTACATGTGTCCACTGTACAGGGTGCACAAATTTTGCTTCTGCATACTCACGGGGGCCAGTGCCTGTGTGTCTTGGTACAATTATCTGATGATGGTAATTTGTAAATGGTATATTTGTAAAGGCGCACCAGGGGTATTTTGTGTACAATCAGGATTTCGTGCAGGCCATGTGTTTTTATCCCAGAGTAACAGATGTAAGTGCTTCCTCTGTCTCAATCAAATTGTCTCATGTAGGGGGTGGTTGGTGCGGGCAAGGCCTACATGTCAACACCTGAAGTCTCCTAGCTAGGTCTGGCCAGTGTGTGATGTTTGTGAGGACATACACTCAAGGTGCAGTGACCCAGTCATGTTGGGCATGTTTTTAAGTATTACCTTTGCAGCATGTGCCAAAAGTGAAAAGACATGGTTCCTGCTCATCCCTTTTTTGGCAACGCTGTGTGGTGCAGATGCTGTGCTCGATTGTCCCCAGAGCCTGGCTCCACTGTCCAATTTGTTATCACGTTCTTTGCTATTGTGTCATGCTCTCCATATTTTCTCAGTGGCATGGTGGGTCAACCAACTGTGTGTTACAGGGCCTACATATGTACCTTGTATTGTACATGTTACTCATGTTGCTTTTCAGGCTATGCACTGTGACCTATGTAGATTTGACTCATGTGACATATGTATACAGGTGTCTGAATATTTCCTGTCTCTTCACCTTGCCCACAGCATCGTCAGGGGAAACTGAGGGAGACACCAGCACGGACCGTGAGGAGGGAGCGAGCACCAGTGCCAGCAGTGCTAACTTGTCTGGCACATCGAGTGGAACAGAGGCCGAGGGGAGTGAGGCGGAGGACCTGTCCAGTGCCACAACAGAATATGAAGCTGACGGGTCTGAGGCTGAGCTCTCCGAGGGGACGGAGGCTGCTCCCACTGCAGAACGCAGCACTCCATCTCTCCCCGCCCCCTCCATTCCCATCACCGGCCTCCCACTTGCTTGTGTCCGTTCCTGCCGTGCTAGGTCACCACGTGTCTCCTTCATGCCAGGCACCGCACCCCCTGCCCCTGTCTCCACTACTGCTGCCAATGCCGAGTCTGTAGACATCCTGCGGCAGTTGCAGGTTGGTCAGACTGCGATGCTTAATGTCCTCCATGGCCACACCCGAGTGCTCACCCAGATGGAGGCATACATGGAGGGCATTTCAGCAGCGCAGTCTGACAAATGCAAGTTGCTGAGGTCCATAGACTCGACACTGACTGCAGCAGTGGGTCTCCTGCAGCGCTTCGTCCCACCCCTACCCCTGCACCATCCACACTTCCCACTCCCATGCCTGTCCCAAGTACACCCAGACGTCAGCATGCACGCACCCCACCAGACACAGGCACCACACCAGCAGGGAAGGGCAAGTGCGCACCTCCTGGCACGCACACACAGGGTGAAGTAGGCACACCCACTGGGTCGGGGGGCAAACATAAGACACGCAGCCAGAGTGGGAGTCCGCATTCCGCAAAATCCACTCCCACCAAATCCACTCCCCTCAGCTCTCCTGGCCAAGAGTCGGACACAGGGTCAGTCCTGCCAGGTCTTTCCATCAGCCCCAGTGTGGCACCAAGCGGTGGAGGCAGGACACCGGCAGGGGAGTTGAGTCCACCCCCCTGTCCACACCCTCCCCCAGTAGCGCTGCGACCCATCCCTCCCACCCACCCACCCCCCTCCTTGGGGCCTGTGGTTCCTTCGGGTGCAGGGGAGACGCTGGGGGACCTTGCTAACGTGTGCAGCGCCATCCTCACCACCACCTTTGGCGCTGCCCCACCCCCTGTGGTGGAGTCCTCTGTCCTTGCACCCACAACGCCTACCCTTGCCCCTCCTGTCCCTATTGAACTTATGAAAATAACCATTTTTTGATCATGCTGAATAAAGCAATTTCTTTTTCCATTAGAACACTACTGCTTTTCAGGTATTGCTGTTGGTGGTGCTGCTCCATGATTTGGGGTGGTGATAATGTGTTAGGTGTGTGGGAAATGTAGTAGTGTGCTGGTCATGGGGTGGACCCTGGTATCTGTGTGCCATCGCAAGGTGTTAGCTACATTTCTTTGTTCATGTGAGCAGTGATAGGCACCCGCCCCTCCTATGTCTGGGCACTGCTGGGAGGACTCTGCCCCCACCCCTCCTGTGTCTGGGCACTGCTGGGAGGACTCTGCACCCACCCCTCCTGTGTCTGGGCACTGCTTGGAGGACTCTGCACACACCCCTCCTGTGTCTGGGCACTGCTGGGAGGACTCTGCACCCACCCCTCCTGTGTCTGGGCACTGCTGGGAGTGATAGGCACCCACCCATCCTATGTCTGGGCACTGCTGGGAGGACTCTGCACCCACCCCTCCTGTGTCTGGGCACTGCTGGGAGTGATAGGCACCCACCCATCCTATGTCTGGGCACTGCTGGGAGGACTCTGCACCCACCCCTCCTGTGTCTGGGCACTGCTGGGAGTGATAGGCACCCACCACTCCTATGTCTGGGCACTGCTGGGAGGACTCTGCACCCACCCCTCCTGTGTCTGGGCACTGCTGGGAGGACTCTGCACCCACCCCTCCTGTGTCTGGGCACTGCAGGGAGTGATAGGCACCCACCCCTCCTATGTCTTGGCACTGCTGGGAGGACTCTGCACCCACCCCTCCTGTGTCTGGGCACTGCTGGGAGGACTCTGTGCCCACCCCTCCTGTGTCTGGACACTTCTGGGAGTGATAGGCACCCACCCCTCCTATGTCTGGGCACTGCTGGGAGGACTCTGCACCCACCCCTCCTGTGTCTGGGCACTGCTGGGAGGACTCTGCACCCACCCCTCCTGTGTCTGGGCACTGCTGGGAGGACTCTGCACCCACCCCTCCTGTGTCTGGGCACTGCTGGGAGGACTCTGCACTCACCCCTCATATGTCTGGCCATGTACGCTCCGAACATACACTGGTGGGGGTACGCTCCAATCATACACTGGTGGGGTGGGGGTACGCTCCGTACATACACTGGTGGGTTGGGGGTATGCTCCGTACATACACTGGTGGGGGTACGCTCCAATCATACACTGGTGGGGTGGGGGTACGCTCCAATCATACACTGGTGGGGTGGGGGTATGCTCCGTACATACACTGGTGGGGTGGGGGTACACTCCATACATACACTGGTGGGGTGGGGGTACACTCCATACATACACTGGTGGGGTGCGGGTACGCTCCGTACATACACTGGTGGGGGTACGCTCCAATCATGCACTGGTGGGGTGTGGGTACGCTCCGTATATACACTGGTGGGGTGGGGGTATGCTCTGTACATACACTGGTGGGGGTACGCTCCAATCATACACTGGTGGGGTGGGGGTACGCTCCGTACATACACTGGTGGGTTGGGGGTATGCTCCGTACATAATAATAATAATAATAATAATATGAAATTTATAATGCGCTCAGCTTACCCGGGGGCATCCCGGCGCAAAAGACCAGAAGGAGAAACACAGCTAATCACTACTATGGAAACAAGTGGGTCTTAAGAAGTTTCCTAAATGGTAGGATCTTGGGCTCTGAGCGAATCTTGAGGGGCAGAGAGTTCCAAAGAGAGGCCACTTGCACAGAGAAACGCCTGCCCCCAGAACGAGCTCTTCTTACTCTCGCTAACTGCAGAAGGTGTTTTTGGTCCGAGCGCAGCAGACGTGGGGGTTTGTAAGGACGGGCCATGTTAGCAAGGATGGGGGGGCCTTTGCCATGTAAAATTTTGTGGGCTGTACATAGCGCTTTAAATTTCACCCGCTCCTTCACGGGGAGCCAGTGAAGCGCTTTGAGGGCCGGGGTAGCAGACTGCCTTCTGGGAACATCCATAAGGACTCTCGCAGCTGCGTTTTGCACCTGTTGGAGGGTTTTGAAGGTCGCTTCAGGAGCACCGAGAAACAGCGCATTCCCATAATCGAGCCTCGATAGAATCAGGCCACGTATCAACAGCTTCCTTGCTGAATCAGGGAGCAGAGGTAGCACCTTTCGGGCTGATCTCAGTAAACCGAAGCAAACCCCTGCGGTCTTCCTGGCATGAGTCCTGAAGGACAGGTCTTCTTCCAACCATACACTGGTGGGGTGGGGGTACGCTCCATACATAGACTGGTGGGGTGGGGGTACGCTTTGTACATACACTGGTGGGGTGGGGGTATGCTCAGTACATACACTGGTGGGGGTACGCTCCAATAATACACTGGTGGGGTGGGGGTACGCTCCATACATACACTGGTGGGGGTACGCTCCGTACATACACTGGTGGGGTGGGGGTACGCTCCGTACATACACTGGTGGGGTGGGGGTATGCTCCATACATACACTGGTGGGGTGGGGGTACGCTCCGTACATAAACTGGTGGGGTGGGGGTACGCTCCGTACATACACTGGTGGGGGTATGCTCCATACATACACTGGTGGGGTGGGGGTACGCTCCGTACATACACTGGTGGGGTGTGGGTATGCTACATACTTACATGGGTGGGGGTGCACTCCGTATGTACCCGTACCCACGCTCAACAGTGCTGGTGCGGCCCGTACCCAGGCCTTTGGCACGTGGGTGCGGGCCGTACCGCCATTGTTGGGGTGACGTAGGGGTGGGCATGGTACGACCTGTACCCACGCTCTTAAGGCGTGGGTAGGGTACGTACCAGTATTGCTGTGTTGCCGGTTCGCGTCGTCAGCCACTTCCGTTGTGGCGGACGCTGACGTTGCTGGACACGTCCCCACCCCCTCGTAGTGAGCAGACCCTGGAGGTCAGGTATGTCCAGGGCATGTATGATGTGTGACTTGGGTGGGGGTTATGTGTCCTGCCCCTGCCCCCCCCTTTGCCCCTGGGTGTGGTACTGACCTTCGGCGGCGTGTGCCTCGGTACCTGTAGAGCAGGTCGACTGCTATGAGGGCCGGGATGACACGTAGGTTCGGGTCCATGGCTGTCCGTCGCGTACAGGTGCTCCTTGTGCGCGTTGTCCTGTTTCCCGGCAGTTTTTGGGTGCCGGAAATTTTAATCCGTGCGGGGTGACGCCGGTACGGATCGTACTTCCTGGTTCGTGAAACGCAGCCTGAATGCGTCCCGACGTCACGTCGGCGCTTTCCCGGATCACATTTGTATGTATATTTCAGTCGGTGGGTGTTTTGTACGATTCATACAGAAATAGTGTTTCCATATTTGTAATGTATTTCAACCGGGTACGAGTCGGACGGAGAAAACACTCCGACCGACGGTTCGTACCCGGTTTTTCCAGGATCGGAATCTACACCTAAATGTGAGTGGAGTTTCACATGTAAAACTGTTGGTTTTAAATGTGAAATTACCATTTTAAAAGGACTATAATTATTAATTTTTTAAAACATTACGTTCAAGTCCCTCCATGGCATATATACAACTTTTAGCCAGTTCTGACATTTTTTCCAACACCACTTTGCCACCCTTGGTTTTGACTCCACAATGAAAGCGTTAAAAACAAAACAACAAGGCACACAATGCAACATACTGTTGATTGAAAAGCCAGGGAATGGTTGATTGTACCGTATGTCATAATTTCACTTGGCAGTTGTCCGAAATGCAAATGAAATTTAGTTCTTTACTTTGTAGCTCAAGCCTTCCAGACAGTGCTAACTGCCTGATTGTGAAAGGCATATATTGGACTTACCAAAAACACACAGGGGCTTGCAGCCTACGCATAGCTTACCACTGGTTGACTTTACAGTCACTCTGGCTTTCCTTGTTTCAGCCTGTCCATCTTGTCTCCCTGATGGCGAAAAGCCTCTTTGTGATTTCCTTGATTGGCTGGCTTCTGTTCTTCCTCTGCTTGCTTTTAGGGAACAACATTTCATGTCTCACCTAAGACGGCACCTGTGCTGTCTATTGTTAGACCTTTGTTACCTTACAGTGGGCTTACAAGCCGCCAATAGCTTACAACTGGCTGACTTCATTTTCACTCTCATTATTAGCTTCCTTTTTGTCTGCTTCCATAGGCTTTCCTTTCTCTTATTGTGTTTGTTCCATCCCCTGGCGTATGGACGCATTACTGTGTCATTCCACTGCTCACTTTTTCAAGTGTTACTTTTTAGTTTTGGTTTATGCAGTCTACATGAGTGTGTGCATTTTCCAGCTGTCTTCTCTGTGTACTTCCCCTCTGTGTTTCTCCTCTATTCCCTTACTGCCCACCCTCTATCGTCTGTGTGCTAACCCCTGCTCCTCTGCCCACCATCTGTTGTCCACGTGCTTCCACCAGCCTCTTCCGCTCACCAACTTAGGTGCCGATTCCGATCCGTTAAAACCCGGGTACGAACCGTCGGACAGAGCGTTTTCTCCGTCCGACTCGTACCCGGGAAAAATACCTTACAAACATGCAAGTACGATTCGTAAGGAAACACCGTTTCCGTACGAATCGTAAAAACCACCGACCGACCTGGTGTACTGTCAGGAGTATCATACTATATATGCGGAAACACTACCCGCTAGTTCAAAAACCAACAGATATATGGGAAACCCTAACGCAATACCTGCAGGCCCATGCTAGTGATTCCCCCCCAGGACTGGCCTGATGGCGGCGGCGATGGACCCTCTTCCCTATGGGCAGGTGCTGATCGGGCGACTGACAGCTGTACGATACTACCTTGAGGGACGATGAGACACGGGGATGGGCCGCAGAGCTATGGTGACCCCGGGGATGGGATAAGTGTGATATGTTTGGGACTGCCGCATTGCTCCACAGGTTGAAATGGTGGCAATAGCGACCTCACAGAAATAAGTACTTTACCTGGATGGAGTCTTAATATGCTGTTGATTGTATGCCCTGGGGGACCTCCTGCCCCTGACATTGCCTCGTATGGGGGGTCGCCTCCACTACCTGAGGGCTAGTCATACTACTTTCCAAGTCATGTGCTTCTATATCCATGGGTTGTCTACTGTCTATATTGTGTGATGTCTGCATATTGTCTGTGCCACTGTTGAAGTAACAATACAATAAAAACTTTAAAAAAATAAAATAAAAAAAAAATAAAAAACACCGACCGGGAAAAACATACCCACAATTCCGATCCGGGACACCGCGGACGTGACATCCGGACGGAGTCAGGCAGCGTTTCACAAACCAGCAAGTACGATTCGTGCCCACGTCACTCCGCATGGATTATATTTTACGGCAGCCAAAAACTGCCGGGAAATCAGGACGACGCGCAGAAGGAGCACCTGTACGCGACGGACAGCCATGGACCCCAAACTACGTGTCATCCCGGCCCTCATAGCAGTCGACCTGGTGTACAGGAACCGACGCAGACGCCGCAGAAGGTCAGAATAACACCCAGGGGCAAAGGGGGGGGCAGGGGCAGGAAACATAACCCCCACCCAAGTCAAAAATCATACATGCCCTGTACATACCTGACCCCCAGGGCCTGGTCACTTCGGGGGTGGGGGTGTGTCCACCAAGGCCTGCGTCCGCCACTACGGAAGTCGACATGGACGCGAACCGGCAACACAACAATTGTGATACGTACCGTACCCACGCCTTAAGAGCGTGGGTACGGGTCGTACCACGCCCACCCCTACGTCACCCCAACAATGGCGGTACGGCCCGTACCCATGCCTTTGGGACGTGGTTACGGGCCGTACTGTGATTGTTGGGGTGACGTAGGGGTGGGCGTGGTACGACCCGTACCCATGCTCTTAAGGTGTGGGTACAGGCCGTACCTCTACGGCACCCCAACATTGGGGGTACGGCCTGTACCCAGGCCTTCAGAGCGTGGGTACGGGTCGTACCACGACCACCCCTACGTCACCCCAACAATGGCGGTACGACCCGTACCCATGCCTTTAGGACGTGGGTACTGGTCGTACCATGCCTACCCCTACATCACCCCAACAATGGCGGTACAACCCGTACCCATGCCTTTAGGACGTGGGTATGGGCCGTGCCGCCATTGTTGGGGTGACGTAGGGGTGGGCGTGGTACGACTGGTACCCACGCTCTTAAGGCATGGGTACGGGCTGTACCCATACGGCACCCCAACAATGGCGGTACAGCCCGTACCTACGTCCCAAAGGCATGGGTACGGGCCGTACCACGCCAGTGGACAGACACATAGGGGTGTGTGGTCATCAGCCCCAGCAGTGCCCAGACATAGGAGGGGTGGGTGCCTATCAATCCCAGCAGTGCCCAGACATAGGAGGGGTGGGTGCAGAGTCCTCCAGCAGTGCCCAGACATAGGAGGGGTGGGTGCAGAGTCCACCCAGCAGTGCCCAGACATAGGAGGGGTGGGTGCAGAGTCCTCCCAGCAGTGCCCAGACACAGGAGTGTTGGGTGCAGAGTCCTCCCAGCAGTGCCCAGACATAGGAGGGGTGGGTGCAGAGTCCTCCCAGCAGTGCCCAGACACAGGAGGGGTGGGTGCAGAGTCCTCCCAGCAGTGCCCACACATAGGAGAGGTGGGTGCATAGTGCGTAAAAGGGATCATGTCCACATGAAGTCATGTCAATATACTCCATACACTAGTACAGTGACCACTAAGGATGCCACAAATGATGCAGGTGGAGACATTGCTGAGCATGCATCGCCAAAGTTGAAGGGATCCGTCACACACCCAGGAAATGTAGACACAGCTCAGCACAACAATTGGGAAACACCCTGCAGGGAAGATGTCAGGGTCCACAGAGGAAGGAACACACCTTGAGACAATGTCAGCATACAGTAAGAGCTTACATGACCAAAGATTATTTGCAGAGACCTTCTGATGGCACACAGATACCAGGGTCAACCCCATGAGCAGCACACTACAACATTTCCCAGACACCTAACACATTATCATCACCCCAAATCATGGAGCAGCACCACCAACAGCAAGACCAGAAAAGCATTAGTGTGCAAATGAAAACAAAATGCTTTATTCAGCAAAAAAAATGAGTGCAAAATAAATGTCCACTATATACAGGGCACATAGGCCAGGCCATGTGCGAAGTCCTGGTGGGGGACACTTTTGGACGCGTCTCCCCTAGCTTGCCTGCACAGTTCACTCTTCCATATCATCCACAGAATGGGGGGCATCATGTGGGGGGAAGGACCAGGCACCGCAGGGACAGGAGGGGCAAGGGTAGGTGTTGTGGGTGCAGGGACGGACGACTCCACCACAGGGGGTGGGGCAGCGCCACAGGTGGAATCGAGCACAGCGCTGCACACTACTGCCAGTTCACCCAGCATCTCCCCTGCACCCGAATAAACCACAGTACCCAAGGAGGGGGGGGGGTCGGAGGGATGGGTTGCAGCGCTACTGGGGGAGGGTGTGGACAGGGGGGGGACTCAACTTCCCTTGGCGGGTACTGCCTCCACCGCTTGCGGGGTGGTGCCACACTGGGGCTGAGGGACACACTGGCCATGAAGGACTCTTTATCGGACAGTTGGGCAGGAGAGCAAAGGGGAGTGGTTTTGGAGGAAGTGGGTTGTGAGGACTGCGGACTCCCATTGTGGCTGCGTGGCTGCTGTTTGCCCCCCGACCCAGTGGCTGTGCCTACTTCCCCCTGTGTGTGCGTGACAGGAGGTGTGCGCTTGGCCTTCCCTGGTGGTGTGCTGCCTGTGTCTGGTGGGGTGCGTGCATAGGGACGTCTGGGTGTGCGTGGGACAGGCATGGGAGTGGGAAGTGTGGATGGTGCAGGGGTAGGGGGGGACGGAGCACTGCAGGAGACCCACTGCTGCAGTCAGTGACGAGTCTATGGACCTCAGCAATATCCGTTGGTCAGACATCGCTGCTGACATGCCCTCCATGTACGACACCATCTGTGTCAGCAGTCTGGTGTGGCCATGGAGGACATTAAGCTGCGATGTCTGACCAACCTGCAACTGCCGCAGAATATCCACAGACTCGGCATTGACGGCAGCAGGGGAGACAAGGGCAGGGGGTGCGGTGCCTGGCACGAAGGAGACATGTTGTCGCCTAGCACGGACGGAAGGGACCCGAGCAAGTGGGAGGCCGGTGATGGTAATGGAGGGGGAGGCGAGAGATGGAGTGCTGGTTTCAGCCCTGGGAGCAGCCTCCGCCCCCTCTGGGAGCTCAGCCTCGGACCCGTCAGCGTCATAGTCGGTGGTGGGACTGGACAGGTCCTCCGCCTCACTCCCCTCGGCCTCCGTGCCACTCGCTGTGCCAGACTCGCCACCACAGGTGGCACCGGTGCTGGATCCCTCCTCAAGGTCCGTGCCAGTGTCTCCCTCGGTTTCCCCCGACGATGCTGTGGGCAAGGTGAAGAGACATGAAATAATCAGACACCTGTATACATATGACACATGATTCAAAACTACATAGGTCACAGTGCATAGCATGAAAAGCAACATGAGTAACATCTACAATACTACGCACATATGTAGGTCCTGCACCACACAGTTGGTTGACCCACCATGCCACTGAGAAACAATGGAGAGCATGACAAAACAGCAAATAACTTGATATCAAATGAGACAGAGGAGCTAGTCTCTGGGGACAGTCGAGCACAGCATCTGGACCACACACCGTTGCCAAAAAAGGGATGAGCAGGAACCATGCCATTTAACTTTTGGCACATGCTGCTTAGCAAATACATTAAACTATGCCCAACATGACTGGGTTACTGCATGTTGAGTGTATGTTCAGACAACCATCACACACAGGCCAGACCTGGCAAGGACACACACGGTTTGGACATGTAGGCCTTGCCCGCACAAACCCCCCCCTACCTGAGACAATGTGATTGAGACAGAGTAAGTACTTACACCTCTTTCTCGGGGATTAAAAAAATGCCCTTCAATAAATCCTGAATGTACACGAACTACCCCTTGTGCGCCTGTCCACACATATAATTGATAAACAACCATCATCAGATAGTTGTACCAAAACACACAGGCACTGGCCACTGTGAGTATGCACAAGCCAAATTGGGTCACCCTGTACAGTGGACACATGAAGCACACTGAACGTAAATACTAATTAGGCCAGGGTACAATGCCACAGAGCCCAACCTATGCTGAAGACACTGAGAATGTCAACATTGTTGGAGGACACACATGATACCTAGGAAAAGGTGCCCCAGGTGACTGTAGTGGCCACACTCCTCCATGGTCCTGTATGGATATGACTGCAACAGAAGCGACCGTCCCTGCACTATGCACATCTCCCACTCATGCACATCATGTCTGAGGGCACAACATTGGTCATGCATGCTGTAAGACAGTACACTGTTAAGACACACTCCTATGTCGGGACTCAGCATCAGTGCCAACTAACATGGACCCCACAATGACTGAACTGGCCAGGGCAGAGGCAAGGTCCAAACACATGTCACACACCACCCCCACACATGATGATGCAAGCATTGGGCACTTGCATTAACTGCCAGCCTAGATAACCTTGTGTAAGAGAGACTACACACCGACCAAGGAACACATGTCAAGGAGGGAAAGGGAGGAAGAACAGCACTTGGGGGAACAGGATATGCACTGCACATATAAACCCTGGCAGTGTATCCATGCGACTGCGCACTTCCAAAAGCTGGTGACACACAACAAACACACATGTACCTACCCCCTTCCTGCTGCTGCTTCTCCTGTAAGCGCCTATCCATCTCTGGGAAGACCACCGCCAGTACACGCTTCATGATGTGGGTCAGCCGCCGGCGCCGACGGTTCTTATGTCCTTCTGGTGAGTCCCCCAGCAGGACCCGGGCGATCCTCCTGGTCCAGCACCAGATATCCTGCCAGCGTTTCCTCACCTGGGACAGGCGCCGCTTCCGACCCTCCACCGCCCTCACGGCACTGACGGCTTGCTTCCAAATCACCCCCTTGGCATAGGCACCTACCTGTGAGGATGACAAAGTGAGACAACTTAAATACACCTGCTACATGTCGCAGAGACACACATTTGAACGATTTGGCTGGTTTGAACAGGGCATAGTATGCAGCAAACTCATTGCACCTTTGTCATAGGGACATTATCCTCTGGGGAAGGCCAAATGCACTACGTGGCATTGAAAGTACACAGGTGGAATGAGGGGTGTGACACAATCAATGATCCTGGCTAACACTGTGCATCACAAGCTACACCAGGATTATTTACAGCACCTCAAGGCAGTCACATGCCCCAGGCCACTGACGCAACCTCAGCAGAGTACACAGACACACACAGGCATAGGACAATCACCTGCCATTGGCAACTGCGGGTACAAACCTCACTCTGCACATGTGCCACTAGACTGGGGGGTGTCGCAGGTGTGGGGCTGGCTCAGCACGGCAGACACACAGCACTGCTCCCTGCTCACATCAGATGGGTAGGGTATATGCATCCCTCATGCAGCTGGGGTGCAACACTCCACATAGACACTCACCCACATGACAGGGGACTTTCACACACACCAATGTCCAGGGGACGAACACATCATTTGGACACTCTCACCACAGGTACACTCAACTAACACACATCTGTGGGTACAGTCACCTGTCACACTGGGGGGACCACAGATTCACATCAGGACTGTAGAAACAACATTCCCAAGAGGATTAGCCAGGCGTAATGTGGCATGCACCATGCAGTGATTGCCACAGTAAGCACTATGCAAGTGAGGAGTGCAGAGTAGACATGCACTACAGCATGCTCTGCATGGGAGACATGAGGCATTCCCCCCCCCCCCCGGGCCCCACTCTAAAGTACATTGCATGTCTGTCACACCTGGACACAATGCCAGAAGGTACATTCACAAAAAAGGGGCACAGTCTAAGCTAGTGGAGTCAGCACTCACCTGCTCCCCTGGTCTCCCATACAGCCCGGGGTACTGTGGGAGGATGACATCCAGCAGTGACACATTCTCCTCCAGGGTGAATGGCTGGGCTCTCTCCACAGACCTGGGCATGGTGACAGAGGAATCACTATGGTTGTGTTGCCGTAGGCGTACGCCATAGGGATACGGACCCTACACACGCGTGTACGGACCGTATCCCTATGGCGTACGCCTACGGCAACACTACCATAGTGATATGGACCCTACAAACGCGTGTACGGAGTGTATCCCTATGGTGTACGCCTACGGCAACACCAGCATAGTGATACGGACCCTACACACGTGTGTATGGACCGTATCCCTATGGCGTACGCCTACGGCAACACTACCATAGTGATACGGTCCCTACACACGCGTGTACGGACCGTACCCCTATGGCGTACGCCTACGGCAACACCAGCATAGTGATATGGACCCTACACACGCGTGTACGGACCATATCCCTATGGCAAACGCCTACGTCAACACTACCATAGTGATACGGACCCTACACACGCGTGTACGGACCGTATCCCTATGGCGTACGCCTACGGCAACACTACCATAGTGATATGGACCCTACACACGCGTGTACGGACTGTATCCCAATGGCGTACGCCTACGGCAACACTACCATAGTGATACGGACCCTACACACGTGTGTACGGACCGTATCCCTATGGTGTACGCCTACGGCAACACCAGCATAGTTATACGGACCCTACACACGCGTGTACGGACCGTATCCCTATGGCGTACGCCTACGGCAACACTACCATAGTGATACGGACCCTACACACGCGTGTACGGACCGTATCCCTATGGCGTACGCCTACGGCAACACTACCATAGTGATATGGACCCTACACACGCCCTCAGAGCGTGTGTACGGTGCGTTTCACACCTTACACTGGTGACAGGTGGCACACAGAAAGGAATTGAGCTGTCATACTTGGCCAAGGCTGGACATCAAGTCATTGTCAGTGCAGTCCTATATGTCTCGGGCCTAGGTGTGTCAGGCTGTAATGTGGCACATATCTCCTCATGTTTGAACCAAATAGATGTGTGATGAGCTGTGTACACATGTCATGTGTGATGGTGCACTATGTGCTACACATCCCCTTCACACCTTTGACATGTGTGCATGTAGTACAGACTTGTTGAGCAATGCGTCACTGGCATGGCACAGTCACCAACACCCGCAACTGTCCCCTGATGCCAGGTACACGGATAATTACACCTGACATGTGACTACCAGCGTTGCATGATGTGACTATGTCATGTGTGTGTCATGTGTTCCCATAAACTTGCTGTTGGTGTTCCGTCAAATGCATCTGCAGTTGCTGCATCCAACATGTGTCTGTGTGTAGATGGGCTTGGCACACTATTAAGCACACCAGGACACATGTGGAATCAGACGTAACGTGTGTATGCATGCATCGAACATGGACTTGCGAGACAAGGACATATCTGCGTAGTCTCAATGTATGTGTGATCAGTCTTGACATGTACCCCTTCATGGCAAGGTGTGGTCTGTCCTTTTTTCAAGGACATGTGACCTGTGCCTCTAGTGTTCCGCAACCTGTCTGTATGATAAACATCCTTCTTCTGCACATATGTGGATGTCTGTCACTCCTGTAATGCGTCTGCCTGTTCACTTACACTGGCCCACAGCTAGTTTCATGCCATGTCATGTTGAGCTTGAGAATCCACGTTTGTAGCTGGCTCTTGGTAGGAGTGTCACCTGCCTGGCATACGTGTCTAGGATATATTGCACAGACCTGACTCTGTATGTAGCATATGTGTATTGGCTGTTGAACATGTGCTCAGTACATTGACATTGTTGTTATACTGTACTTACTCTTCGTTGTCCCTTCCAAATTACTGCAGGGCTCTGCCTCTCCCCTGACCAATGCCAGACTTGGCTGCCCTGAGGGAACGTGACTGTATACGCCGCTACCACTTCACCCAACGGTTGCTTGAGAACTTGACTGCAAGGCTGGCACCATATGCCCAACCGCTACACAGGTATTCTACTGCACTGACACCCAAGATGAAGGTGATGGCAGCCCTACATTTCTTTGCCCCGGGTACGTTTCAATATACCATAGCTGATGTTGGTGGCATGTCCCAGACCATGTTCAGCCGTGTCCTGCATGATTTTTTAGAGGCCATGTTGGTTCGCCTGGATGAGTTTATTCATTTCCCAAATCCTGAGCAGTTGACAGGTGTCAAGGGTGACTTCTATGCCCTGGGAGGGATGCCCCATCTCATTGGGTCTATTGATGGGACACATGTGGCTTTGGTACCACCACAGGCACAGGAGGTAGCCTTTCGCAACCGTAAACATTACCACTCCATTAATGCCCTTGTGGTGTGTCTTGCTAACATGGTGATTTCCCATGTCTGTGCTCATTTTCCAGGATCAGCACACAATGCCTACATCATGAGGCGTAGCAGGGTGCCTGAAATTATGCTGCAGCTGCGCAACGAACGAGCATGTCTTGTTGGTGGGTATACTCTGTTAGTCCTGTATTTAGCGTCATCTTTCTGTCTTACTGCTTCTCCTGACCCACTTCTGTCCATGATGTTGCCATGTAGGGGACTCTGGCTAGGCCTGGGCGAAAATTTCGTTCCGTTCGCGGAAGTTGCGATAATTTGGCATTTTCGCGTTCCGCGGAGAGCGCGAAAATGTCAAAATTTCCGGTTTCCACAGCTTGGCGATAATTTGTTTCTTGCTCGCGCTGTAAAATAATACATTCTCGCGCGCGCGCGATCACCTTACCTGAATCCCTGCGTTCTCCATGAGATGTTGTATTGTTTTTAGCCATTTGCGCTGTCTTGCGACAGTTCGAGCCCGCAGTGACGTCATGCGACGCGCGATCACGTCTTTCTTCTCGCGATCATGCACCGCGAGACAACTCAAAACAAAATGGCCGCGCCCGCAAGCAACCACATGGGTAAGTTGGCGACCCGCAACCATGCAGAAAATCTCGCAAACACGCGGGGAAAAAACTTCCGCATCTTCGCGATATTTCCGCTTGTTTGCGATAATTTTCAACATTTTCGCGATAATTTGCGAAAGTGGATTTCGCAAATTCCGCCCACCCCTAACTCTGGCTATCCCAACATGCCAAGGCTGATCACGCCTCTCCGCAACCCCAGAACGGCTGCCGATCACCGCTACAACAACGCCCATGGGTAGACCAGGCGAGTGATAGAGAGGACTTTTGGCCTCCTGAACAGCCGATTCCGGTGCCTCCACAAGACCGGCGGCGCACTCCCATATGCACCGGTGAAGGTCTGCAAAATCTTCCGCGTGTGCTGCAAGCTGCACAACATGGCAGTGGAGAAAGCTGTGCCACTCATCCTGGATCCGGATGAGCAGGAACATTCACCCGTGGAGGATGAGGGGCTTGGTGACGAGGCAAGTGATGTGGAGGAGGAGGAGGACGAGGACATCCGGAGTCGGCTCATACACAACTTCTTTGCTTAGTGGTGAGTTCCAGTGTCGGAGTGTACACGCATTGAGCCTTGTGTGGCATGTGTTGCAATGTGTGGGTCCATCTGCATGTATGCCAAGTGAGTCAGAGGTGTGTTTGGATGTGTCACTCAAGTGATGGTGTAATAAAAGAATGTCTTTCCTGAGACACTATTTTCACCTAGCATGTTGACAACCTTATACGTGTCGAGTACATGCCCATGCATGCGGATATGCTTCTTTTGGCTGACTTCTTGTGTGTCTCTCATCCCCAGGTATGTGCGCATACTGTCTGCTGGTGGCATTGTTGTGCTCCTGCTATTCCTCATGAATACAGCAACGTGTGCGGAATCAGCGTTACATGCACGGACATGTTGAGAATTCTCCTTAGGGTAAGGGATGCAGCACAGCTTTTTGGGTGTGGCATTTGTTTGGAATGTGTGTGCACTGCTCCTGTTCATGTTTGGTTACTTTGCATACATGTAGAATCACCATGGGGCACATGACATGGAGCTGGATTCACCTGAATTGATAGTCACACTTGGTGACAGTCATCTGTAATGTGATTGTGGATTGTGGTGAAGGCATCAATGTGTGTAACACTGCTCTCGGAAACATACGGGATGCACCGGGTTGACATAGTGTGGGACATCCCCATTAGAGGCTCAATGGTGAATAGCAGCCTCTCCGTGAGCAGCAGGGGGTGTTTAGCTCAAACCCGTCACTTGTGTGCCAGTTCAATGGATTTCCAGCATCTGTGGTGCAAAGGGGGGCGCCAGTGTAGGTCCCACATGCCACATGACCTGTGCATCTGTTAATATAGATGCTTTTGCCTTCCGGCGAACATGACTAATAAAGGTGTCCCTCAGCCTCCAAGGTGCCTCATCTCTGTCAATGCAGGTCTCTTGCCTCTGTGCATGCGGCATGTCTGACATAGTTATCACAGATTGTGCTTATGAGTCTATGTGTAGAGTAGCAAGATGCAAGCTGTTTGTCAGGGATTATAATATGCATTGTGCATGATGTACATGGCTGTGTAGCTATTTTGGCATCTCAGTCCCCACAACGGCCACTTTGCTGCATGTGCATCCATTGTGTGTGTGTGTGCCATGTTGAACCAGACACTCCTTCCTTAACATACACCTTTTGCAGTAGTCCTTTCCGACATCCTTGTCTTTGTGTGCAACTTGTGGCATGATTTTCAGGACATGGCGCCTGCTGCTGCAGGCCCTCCAGCAAGGGCACAGAGAGTTTCTATATTTTGTCTCACACACACGCCTCTAAGACGCACCCCCCTTCCTCCCTCCACCCATTCATTTGGGTGTAATCTGCTTGTGTGTGACACAGTTGCGGTGGCAAAGGCTGGACCGTCTGCACATGCTACATGCATATTGCACGTGCCTCATGTCCTTGCATGTGCCACATCACGCTACACCATGATGTTGAGGCCACCCACCAAGCAATGTCCATCCAATACATCTGTTGCATGCACTCAGGCATGCACTCATCGCCCACACAACACCTTTGCATAATGAGTGTGCAACTCCAACTGCCTACACAGCGCTGGCACGCCTTCCAGGCCCTGTCACACCAACCAGGTCATGTCCCTCCTACTCCCCACCGGCTCTGTACCCCAACAAGGACATGGGAGTGGTACTGCAGACCTCTGCATGTAGTATGGTGTCGTTGTGGGACACATGGCACAGGTATCATGTCTCAGCGTGTCAGTCTACAATGTGTCCAGGATCCCCCTCTACACCATGACATGCGCACTGCATCTCATCATCATCTGGTGTCCCATTGACAGCCAGGTGCTCCTCACCCTCCCCAAAGACGCAGTCCATGCCAGTTCTCATATTGAATAATGCATGGTATCCATTGGCAGATGGCTGAACATCGGCAACCTGATGCTGGACTTGTACACGACTGAGGTGTTCATCTACAGATTGTCCCCTTACAGCTGGGTCAACTGCTTGTGTCCCACCCGCAAGGGCCCTGCACAGGCACACAGTGTCCACGCACACGAGCTGGTGTGCATCGTGGATTGCTTGCTCACATGTGCTATGCTGATCACCAGCATCTGTACCTCAGGCTTCAGCACACTCTACATTATGCACAAGATCCACAGTTCGATCCACCTCAAGGCAAGACAGACCATCCCCCAGGTCAACGACAACATCCGTGTCTAATCCTACCCTGCACTCTACGGACAAGTACGTTACAACTCCTGTGATACTTGTCCACATCCAGGGTGCATCTGCACAGCTCTGCTTCAACATCCGGCGACCCAGCCACATCACCGTCCAACAGAGATAGCTGCAATGGATCACTGTCAGCTGCAGGATGACCTTCACAATCCACGCCCACACTCAGGATGCAGCCCACGACCACGACCCCAACACAACCTTGTGGCACTGTCATCCAAGACCCCATTGTGCCATCTCCATGCGTCCAACCTTGGCCTGGCCACCATTCTCCACATCCACCTGACTCCAGCATGCAGGACATAGTTCTCCCACCTGGCTACACATACCTGGGACTCCCACCCCAGGACACTCCATATGATCCCTGACCTCTGCGCATGACTGTTGCTCTTCGAAATAGGTCTGTCCGCACAGTTGTGCAGGCACCCCCTCAGCTGGTTGGGCCCATCACTGGTGAATATGGTGCTCCATGTCTGTATTGGATGATACATTGTGACCCATGTGTTTCCTGTGCCAGACTCAGACCCCAGGGTATGGATGGTTGGAGTTACTTCAAAACTCAGGCATGTTTTGACATTACAACACACACATGTTATGGAATAATGCAAAATGACAGCATCATCTCGTGATTTTGATGATTTTTATTAGTGGTGGGGTACGTGTTTGGGGGATGAAAAGAGGTGCTCGCCGGGTGTCTAGAATCCAAAGTTCACAGGGGGAGTTGGTATCCTTTCCATTGTAAGTCATCAGAGTCCATGCCACAGTCTTTGTCAACATTGGTCAGACAGTGACCAGCAAGTCCATGTGGCAGAGAATGTCATTGGATGAGGTGCTGCTGTTGCGCCAGAGGGCCAGGTGCCAGGCCAGGTGACCTGGGAGATGGTGATGTTCCGCTGACTCTCACGGTCTTTTGCGTGGACGACCCACCTTCCTGGGGGGACCCTCAGATGCAGGCCGTGACGATGTCTGTGATGCTCCGTCGGACAAATCCTCCTCCTCCTCCCTCCCTGTGGCTGGTGGTGGTCTTCGCCTGGTGGCACAGGGAGGGTTGCCCATGTTCTCGGCAATCCGACGGAGTGAACAGCTCATGTCCATTTGCACCGCCACGAGCTCAGCCAGTCTTGCCTCTATCCGTCCTTGGTGTTGCTGTTGACTGGCATATTGCTCGGCCTGCTGGTTCTTAATCTCGTTGAGGGTCTCCACTACCTGGCTGATGCCCCTGGTGTCACGCCGGTATGTGTCCAGGATGTTGCGGACGTGTGACATAACGGGTTCCTCAGCTGTCTGGTCAGGTTCGCGCCTCCGCCGTCCTCCACTCCCACCCCCCCTGCCCACTTGAGCCTGGCCTGCCGTTGTGGGCATATCGGGTCTCCGGGACCACTGAGGGATGGCATTTGCGGGATCGCCTGCCTCCTCCTGGGTGCCCGGAGTACCTTGTCCCTTCTGGTCAGACTGGCTGCGTTGTTGTGTGCGAGCAGGGCTCCTGGGTGAATCCTGGGATGTGGCAGGAATGGGGGTGGTGGTTGGCACAGTTGTACCTGACGCAGGTGCTGCAGGGGCTTGGGCACCAGAGGGGCCAGGTTGGTCGGGGTCATCCACAGAGTGGTGAGAGTCGTCGCTGCCGGTGGGATCATCTTCACGCCAAGCCTGGTCCTGTGATTCTTCTCCCCCAGTGTTGGGGGGAGATCGACGACGTTGCCCTGTGTGTGAGAGAGAGACAATGTTAATGGTGTTTCATGCAACATCCATGTTTCATACATATTCAAGTTGGCACAGTTCCTCTGGGTAGTTGGATATGTCTAGCAATCCTCTCATAGTGCACTTGTGGATGGGTATTTTGCGGGGGACAGATTGATATGTACTCCTGGTTATTAGGCCTGTGTAATGAGTGTTGGGATGCTTATTTGGCTATGGATTGGTCTTGTTGTGTCACATGTCCATTGTGGGAGTGGCAATTTGCGTTGGCTGCCCCGGGGGTGTGTGCTTGTGTAAGGGGGGGGGGGTGACCAGGCATGCTGTTGGGTGTGGTCTGATTTGTCATTGGGTCTACCAGGTGATGTGTCTATCCCCTCATGGTGCATGCTGGCATGACAGTGAATGTGAGTTCATGTGCTAGGTAGGTGGCATGTGGAGTTGGTGTTTGAGTGTACAGTGGTCACAGGATTGCCTTGTGCTGTCTACAGCAGGGCCAAGTGTCATCTACCTTGTATGTACTTGGCAAGTCCCTGTGCATTGTGCATGGTGCATGGGTATGTCCCTTGGTGTTGGACAGGCCACGTGAAGGGCTTGCTCCCTCCCCGCATGACAGGGCCCAAGCCCCGGCCCTCCAGGTGTTACCCACAAGAACAACCCGCACCCCATCTCCCGACGGAACTCCTGCCCCCGGACATCCATGTATCATGGGGCCAAACCACTACCGGCTCCCCCGGCCGGACCAGCCGCCATCTTGGACACTGCACCACGAGGCCGCGTGGCCTCAGCTCGACCCTAACCCTGGGCCTGGCCAGGCCCCGACATCCCGGCACCACCATCCACCCAGGAGGTGAACGGACCACTTGGCAGGTCAATGGGAGAAAGAAGTGTCGATGGCTCTCCCCCGCCAGGTGCCGATCGCCCTCCAGCTCCCCCGGGCGCTGGCTCCACCCCCCTGCTGGGTGTCTGGACTCCCTCATCCCGGACCTTCCAACCTCCACGTGCGAGGGTCCGGACATCAAAGGGCGCCAGACCTATAACTAGGGCAGCTCCAGAGCAGGAAGGCAGTTGTATCCTGGAGTCGAGAGACACCGAGAAGAACTCAGCCTTGACGGACTACCGGCGCTGCCGTAGCCCTGCCTTGTGAACTATCGTCCTGCCTGCTGGCGCTGCCGCGGCCTTCTGCATCCTCCATCCTCGTCGGGACCTGCTGGCGCTGCCGCGGACCGTGTAACGACCACCTTCATCGGGACCTGCTGGCGCTGCCGCGGACCGTGTAATGACCACCTTCATCGGGACCTGCTGGCGCTGCCGCGGACCGTGTAACGACCACCTTCACCGGGACCTGCTGGCGCTGCCGCGGCCCGTCCAAAGCTAGAACATCGAGCTCGAGGATTGTGAGCTATCCATCAGACCATCTCAGCTACCAGATTGGTAACCAGACTGTCCCGCTACCCCCTTTCCCAAACCCAGAGACTAGAATCGAGGGGACCCCTGAGTCCAGACCTCCTTGTACCATTCCATCGTACCTTAAGAAATCGCTTATAAAGAACGTTAAATCCTATCCCTGTGTGGTGTATATCTGTGGGGGGGAAGTTACTCATCTGTACGATCGCTGGAGACGGCTCTCCCCGGAGACCTCTCCCCTTGTCCTCGGCCGACCCTCCCGGTCCGTCTAACATTGGTGGCCAGCGGCGCGATCCGAATCAACGCGTAATCGTACAGAGAGTAGCTCACCCCACGACAAAACCACGATGTCAACCAAAGAGAGCGGATCCACCGAGAAATTCCAGATGGATAAATTGGAAGAGTACAGCCATCGTGAATTGAAACAATTCTGCATGGAACTAGGCATTGCTACCACCGGCCTGAGTACCAAAGACGATTTTAAGCACGCCATTGAGTCGTGGGCAGAAACCGGGGTCGCCAGATCCCCAGACCGAAACGATGCAGCATCAGAGAGGAACGCCACGGCTCCGGAGGAGCGAGGAACGGGCCTCTCGCAGGAAGAGATCCAAGAAAGAGAAAAAAACAGACTACATGAGTTAGAAATGGCACGACTCAAAATGGACGGTGAACTAAAATTAGCCGAGCAAAAACTGAACCTAGAACATCTGCGGCTCCAAGAAGAACGGGAAGAAAAACAGAGGCAGAGAGAGCTCGAAGAAAAAAGATTAGCTTACGAACACGAGCGCAAACTGGCAGAAATAGAACTACGGAAGCAGAACAAAGAACCGGAGGTGCCCGAGCGACCGCGCACCCCGGGAGCGACAGAAAAGAAAGTCCACATCCCCAAGGATGTCGTCCGAGAGTATGTCCGAGAGGACGACATACAACAGTGGTTCAAGGCCTACGAGATCGCCATGACCTCCCACCGGATCGATCGAAGTGACTGGGGAGCCGGCCTATGGGGGAGGTTCGTCAACGAAGGCCGCGATGCCCTGCTACAGCTCCCAGACCATCAGATGTCATCCTATGACCACATGAAGGCTGCCCTCCTCACCCGATATGGGCTCACACCCGAAATGTACCGCCAGAGGTTTCGGGACTGCACCCGGATCCCGGGTACAACTTGGGTGGAATATGTCAACTATTTCAGCCGGGCCTTCGAGGGTTGGATCAAGGGAAGCTACGTAACGACCTACGAGCAACTTTTTAATCTCATGGTGTGGGAGCACCTATCTAACAACTGCTTCGTCGAGCTCAGGCAGCACCTCCTCGACAGTAAATTAACTGACCCACGGCAACTCGCCGCCGAAGCTGACCGGTGGGAAAGCACCCGAGTGGGCCGGAGAGGGCCACACGAGCAGAACCGGAACAACCAAGGTCAGCACCGTCCCGGAGGAGGCCAGGGGCGAGGGAGAGACACCGTCCCGGCCGCTCCCACTGCCAGCACCCCGCCCCCGGCCAGCCGGGGGAACCCCCCGATGCGCCCGGGGTTCCGAGCCAACGTCACGTGTCACCGATGCCAGCGAGTCGGCCACTACGCCAATGACCCGAACTGTCCACAGAACCAAACTCCAAAACCCCGCCAGGTAGCTGCTGCCGCCCTGGGGGGAGAACAAATCTCCGAAGAACAAGAGGAATACGAGCAGGCACAACAAGAGTGGGAACCGGCCGCCATGGTTCTAGCGTGCCTAGGGGGAAAAGACCTGGTCCCGCGGGCCCCCCTACCCGCCAACACCAGAAAATATAGCCAGTGGGTGAACATTAATGGGCGCCGGGCCGAAGCCCTACGTGACACAGGGGCCAGTGTGACGGCCGTCCGCTGTCACCTGGTAAAACCAGAGCAGATCCTGCCGAACATTCTCTGCCCCGTCCGCTCAGCCGACAACTCAGAGAGTCTATGTCGGATGGCCTGCGTCCCCTTCGAATGGGGAGGGGTCTCCGGCATGTTGAAGGTGACGGTCCGGGATGATGCCCCCGTGGACTGTCTCCTGGGGAATGATCTTGAGAGTTCCCCGTGGGCTGCCGTCGAAAGAAGAGAGCACCTGGGGATGCTGGGCCTCCCGGACTGGGTGTGCGTAACCACCCGGTCCATGGCCGCCCGTGCCATCCCCCGACCAGAAGAACCAGAATGGCCTGCACCTCCTCCCCCGATCGCTCCAGTAGAGGACACCGACTATACCGACCCCCCAGAGCAAACCCCCGAAGGGGTCGCCCAGCCCCAGGACCTTCCCGACCTGGCTCAGTGGCGTCAAGAAGGGGGGCCCACCCAGGAACAGTTCCGCCAAGAGCAGAAGACCTGTCCCTCCCTCGAGAGACTCCGCCAGCAAGCCATCGCCCAGAGCGCAGGGGACACCACCGGAGCCCATTGGGTCTATTGGGATAACGACCTGTTATACAGTGAACAGAGAATCGCGGAGTTAGGGGCCAGTCGAGTGCTGGTGGTGCCCCTCCGTTTCAGAGACTTCCTGTTAAATTTGGCCCACGATGTCCCTCTGGCTGGACACCTGGGCCAGGACAAAACCTACAGTCGCCTGGTGACCCACTTTTTCTGGCCGAGGATGCGAAACGACGTCCTCAACCACTGCCGGTCCTGCCCCACGTGCCAGGCCAGCGGGAAGAGCGGCCGCAAACTCAAAGCACCTCTGCAACCCTTCCCAGTTGTCACCACCCCGTTCGAGAGAGTGGGAATAGACATTGTGGGGCCCCTGGACCCCCGTACAGCACAAGGACATCGGTTCATCCTGGTACTGGTGGACCACGCCACCCGCTACCCCGAGGCTGTGCCCCTGCGAACTGTAACAGCTCCGGTGGTCGGCCGGGCCTTAATGGGGATCTTCTCCCGGGTGGGCTTCCCCCGAGAAGTCGTCAGCGACCGAGGCACAAACTTTATTTCGAAATATATGAAGTCCCTCTGGCAACAGTGCGGGGTCACCTACCGATTCACGACCCCCTATCATCCTCAAGGAAACGGACTAGTTGAGCGATTCAACCGCACGCTCAAGGGAATGATTGGGGGATTGGAAGAGCCCCTCCGTCGCCAGTGGGATGTACTACTTCCGTGCCTCCTCTTCGCCTATCGAGAAGTTCCCCAAAAGTCCCTCGGTTTTAGCCCCTTCTAACTCTTGTACGGGCACCCTGTGCGAGGGCCCCTCAGCCTAGTCAAAGAAGGTTGGGAGATGGCCCCCCTAAAGACCCCTCCAGACGTCTTCAAGTACCTCCTGACACTACGCAATCAGACCCGGCGATTCAGGGAAATGGCAAAAGCGAATCTTGAGGCCAGTCAGGAGGACATGAAAAAATGGTACGATCAAAATGCCTCCTCCGTCGAATTCGAACCTGGTCAACAAGTGTGGGTGATGTCCCCCACCGAACCATGTGCCTTGCAGGACAACTGGACGGGGCCCTTCAAAGTGGTCGAACGCAAGAGCCCAGTCACCTATCTCATCGATATGGAGTCTCCCCGGAACCCCCTCCGGGTCCTCCACACCAGCAGACTCAAGCCCCACTTTGTGCGCTCGGAACTCAGCCTCCTGATGGCTACAGACGTGGGGCGGAAGAAGACTCCGAGCCTCTCCCTGATCTCCTGAAGACTCAGGAGAAAGATGGTTCCGTGGACGGGGTCCGGCTCTCCGAGGCCCTCACCCCAGAGCAGCGCCAAGGCTGCCGAGACCTCCTGCTGCAGTTTGCTACCTTGTTTTCCCTCACCCCAGGGGTCACCCCCTGGTGCTTGCACGACGTGGACACTGGGGACAGTCCCCCTATCAGACACCGGGCATACCGCGTACCAGATCGGGTGCGGGCCTGCATCCAAGAGGAAGTATCCAAAATGCTCACGCTCGGGGTCTTCGAGCCCTCGGACAGCCCCTGGGCCAGCCCGGTCGTGCTGGTCCCCAAGGCTGCTGCCCCCGGCACCACTCCTGAACTCCGATTCTGCGTCGACTATCGGGGCTTGAATACTGTTACCAGTACCGACGCTCATCCCATCCCCCGAGCGGATGAATTGATCGACCGCATGGGGGCTGCCCGCTACCTCAGCATCTTCGACCTGACAGCGGGCTACTGGCAGATCGGTCTCACACCCCGGGCCCAAGAACGGTCCGCCTTTTCTACCCCCGATGGCCACTACCACTTCAAGGTCATGCCCTTCGGCATGAAGAATGCCCCAGCTACTTTTCAGCGACTAGTGAACCAGGTCTTGGCGGGGCTCGAGGAATTCAGCGCCGCCTACCTGGACGATATCGCTGTGTACAGCCGCCACTGGTCCGACCACCTCCACCACCTCCGAGAGGTCCTGCAGGCCCTCCAGCGGGCCGGCCTCACGATCAAGGCCGGCAAGTGCCAAATTGGTCAGGGATCCGTGACCTACCTCGGACACCAAGTGGGAAGCGGTCTGGTGGCCCCTCTGCAACTCAAAATCGCTGCCATCCAGTCCTGGCAGCCCCCAGTCACGCAGACCAAGGTCCGAGCCTTCTTGGGGCTCACCGGCTACTACCAGCGGTTCGTGAGGGACTATGGCAGCATTGTGGGGCCCCTCACGGGTCTCACGTCCAAAAACCACCCGAAGAAGATTAACTGGACCCCGACTGTCAAGCGGCCTTCGAGAAGCTGAAAGCCGCCCTGTGCACTGCCCCTGTGCTCCAGGCCCCCGATTACAGTCGGGAATTCATTGTGCAAACGGACGCCTTCGACCACGGCATCGGGGCGGTTCTCTCCCAGCTGAACCCCGAGGGTCTTGACCAGCCGGTGGCCTTCATCAGCAGACGCCTCCTGGCCCGAGAACAGCGCTGGAGCACAATCGAGAGGGAGGCCTTCGCAGTGGTGTGGGCCATCAAAAAGCTCCGGCCCTATCTCTTCGGGACCCACTTCCGGGTGCAAACCGATCATCGACCCCTGCAGTGGCTAATGCAGATGCGGGGGGAAAACCCCAAGCTATTGCGCTGGTCCATCTCCCTGCAGGGAATGGACTTCACTGTGGAACATCGACCGGGCCAAGACCACGCCAACGCAGATGGCCTGTCACGCTTTCTCCGCCTCGACGAGGAGAGTCCCCAAGAGGATGGGTGACTCTCCCCGCCTTCAGCTGGGGGGGACGCATGTTGGACAGGCCACGTGAAGGGCTTGCTACCTCCCCGCATGACAGGGCCCAAGCCCCGGCCCTCCAGGTGTTACCCACAAGAACAACCCGCACCCCATCTCCCGACGGAACTCCTGCCCCCGGACATCCATGTATCATGGGGCCAAACCACTACCGGCTCCCCCGGCCGGACCAGCCGCCATCTTGGACACTGCACCACGAGGCCGCGTGGTGTCAGCTCGACCCTAACCCTGGGCCTGGCCAGGCCCCGACATCCCGGCACCACCATCCACCCAGGAGGTGAACGGACCACTTGGCAGGTCAATGGGAGAAAGAAGTGTCGATGGCTCTCTCCCGCCAGGTGCCGATCGCCCTCCAGCTCCCCCGGGCGCTGGCTGCACCCCCCTGCTGGGTGTCTGGACTCCCTCATCCCGGACCTTCCAACCTCCACGTGCGAGGGTCCGGACATCAAAGGGCGCCAGACCTATAACTAGGGCAGCTCCAGAGCAGGAAGGCAGTTGTATCCTGGAGTCGAGAGACACCGAGAAGAACTCAGCCTTGACGGACTACCGGCGCTGCCGTAGCCCTGCCTTGTAAACTATCGTCCTGCCTGCTGGCGCTGCCGCGGCCTTCTGCATCCTCCATCCTCGTCGGGACCTGCTGGCGCTGCCGCGGACCGTGTAACGACCACCTTCATCGGGACCTGCTGGCGCTGCCGCGGACCGTGTAACGACCACCTTCATCGGGACCTGCTGGCGCTGCCGCGGACCGTGTAACGACCACCTTCACCGGGACCTGCTGGCGCTGCCGCGGCCCGTCCAAAGCTAGAACATCGAGCTCGAGGATTGTGAGCTATCCATCAGACCATCTCAGCTACCAGATAGGTACCCAGACTGTCCCGCTACCCCCTTTCCCAAACCCAGAGACTAGAATCGAGGGGACCCCTGAGTCCAGACCTCCTTGTACCATTCCATCGTACCTTAAGAAATCGCTTATAAAGAACGTTAAATCCTATCCCTGTGTGGTGTATATCTGTGGGGGGGAAGTTACTCATCTGTACGATCGCTGGAGACGGCTCTCCCCGGAGACCTCTCCCCTTGTCCTCGGCCGACCCTCCCGGTCCGTCTAACACTTGGCCACAGCTTTCAACACTTTTCCTATGTGTGACACACTCTTTGTTGTTGCATCATTTTGGAACGCAGTAAGCAGTGTAGCGAGCGTGCGTTGCGAGCGATGCAGAACCGGCTTACGTCTTGCACTGTACGTGGGCAAATGGTGCATTTTCATATCTATTGGAGAATGCAGGTAGGTAACTTATGCATTTGTGACTGGGTTCTAACAAACACAGTGAGTGGGTATACTGGGTGTAAGGTTAGGTTTGTGCCTGCAGCAAGGATCTACTCGTGCACGGTTTGACACATGGCCCAGTGATTTCCACGCAAAAAAGGGGTGGTTCACGCACTGCCAAACCTTGTCAACATGCACACAGTCCACCTGCTGACGAGCGGACATGCCCACACCACCCAAGGGTGATTTTGTCTCCCTCTGTCTCCCTCTCTCCCTCCCTCTGTCACCCTCCTCCCTCTGTCTGTCTCCCTCTGTCGCCCTCTGTCGCCCTCTGTTTCCCTCCCTCTCTCTCCCTCTCACCCTGTCTGTCTGTCACCCTCTATCACCTCAGCCCAGCATCCTGGGCACACACACTTTGCAGGTCTTTCAAAGGCCATTGGCTTGTTCATGTAGCTTTGTTTAGAATCTCCCGGCCCCCATTGGGCAGAGTGTCTCCGAGTCTGCGCTGCTGCGGCGGTGTGTGCTGACACTCTTTCACAGTGATGCCTCTTCATTAGCTGCTGTTATGTGCAAATTGGGCCTTCATACCCATGTCATCCTGCGACGTGGACACCATTTGCAGGCGACACAGTACAGTGTCGGGACACACTGTTTGCATAGCTCTGCCCTAGGCCATATGGGCTGAGGGCATTGGTAAGTTGCAAAATGTTTTTTTTTAGGCCCACCCTCCCGGCATCATGGACATCCTGTCTTGTGTTGGTGTTTTGTGTGGCCTGTGACTTGGCATGGCCTTGCTTGGTGCATGGGGCATGGAGCCGCTAGTGGAATGGGCGTGTTTTTGGAGTGTGGTTGTGTCTGGTGATGGCTTTGGGGTAGTTGCGTGCATTATTGGGAGTTGGGTTGTGGATGCGGTTCCCCCATGTGAGGTGAGTTGTTTGTGTACTCACCAGTATCGGTGATACCTTCTACTCTGTGTACACCCACCGGTGGCAGCGTGCGCATCACCTTCTCCTCCCAGGGATGGTAGTGTACCGGTCTGCGGGGCGGCCCACCTCCAGTGATGTTCCCCTGGTTATATTCGTCAGTCATTTTGCGGCGGACCGTCCTCCGCAGATCGTACCACCTGGCTTGGCATTCATGCCTGGTCCTTCTGATGGGCGCAACAGCATTCACCCTCTCGACGATCCTCTGCCACATGGCTGATTTTGCTGCTACACTGGTCTGTCTGACCAATGTTCCAAAGAGCTGTGGCTCGACTCTGATGATTTCGTTGACAAGGATCTCCAGCTCCTCCCTTGTGAACTTTGGATTCTTGTCTGTGGGCATGGTGTGGGGTGTGGGTGTGGATGGTTGTGGGTGTGTTTGTGAAGGTGTGTGTGTGAATGTGATTAGGGGGTGTTTGTGAAGGTGGTTGTGTGAAGGTGTGCAAGTGTAAGGTGTAGTCAGGGTTCAAGTATGGTGCAGTGGGTTGTCTGTGGGGTCTGGCAGCAGTGGGTCTGTTGCAAAGGCTCATGGTTTGTGTGTGTGGGCCCTTTTTATTGGTCCATTTGTGGGTGTGGCTGTGTTTGAACTTTGGGTGGGTGTGTTATAAGAAGTGGTTGTGTTTTGGGCCTCTGTTTACCTGTTTGGCTGTTGCAGGTCAGTGTATTGGATGTATTTGGGCTTGTTGGACGTGTTTTGTGGTGTTGTGCGATTCGAATTGACTCTCCTTGTGGTGTTTTGCAGTGTCCTGGTTCAGTACGAGTGTTTTTCGCGTCTGTAAGGTGCGTATATCGGCCATGTTGTTGTACAGTGCTCACATTTGCTATGGCTTGGTACGACTCGTACATGCGCGATGCTGGGTGAGGGTGCTGGTGTAGGGGCCTGGGGTAGGGTGCTTATGGGCAGGGTGTAGCGGCCTGGGGGTACATGCCGTACACACAGGAACCGGGGGTACGGCGTGTACATACGGGGTGCTGGGGGTACGGTGTGTACCCCAAGCCCCCGTATGTACGCACCGTACCCCCAGCCCCCGTATGTATGCACCGTCCCCCAGCACATACCCCCAGCCCCGCCGTATGTACGCGCCGTACCCCCAGCCCCCGTATGTACGCACCGTACACCCAGCACATACCCCCAGCCCCCGTATGTACGCGCAGTACCCCCAGCCCCCGTATGTACGCACCGTACCCCAGCACATACCCCCAGCCCCCCGTATGTACGCGCCGTACCCCCAGCCCCCCGTATGGACGGTGCGTACCCCCACCCCGTATGGACGGTGCGTACCCCCACCCCCCCATGGACGGTGCATACCCCCACCCCCGTATGGAGGGTGCGTACCCCCACCCCTGTATGGACGGTGCGTACCCCCACCCCAGTATGGACGGTGCGTACCCCCACCCCCCATGGACGGTGCGTACCCCCACCCCCCATATGGACGGTGCGTACCCCCACCCCCGTATGGACGGTGCATACCCCCACCCCCGAATGGATGGTGCGGACCCCCAGCGCTATGCGCTGGGGGTCCGCACCGTCCATACAGGGGTGGCCGTCCGCACCGTCCATACGGGGGTGGGGTATGCACCGTCCATACGGGGGTGGGGGTACGCACCGTTCATACGGGGGTGGGAGTACGCTCCGTACATACGGGGGTGGGGGTACGCTCCATACATCCGGGGGGGGACTGGGGGTAAAGCGCGTACATGCGGGGGCTGGGGGGGGTGTTCGGCATGTATGCGGGCACATGTTTGGACGTCTCTTTGGTTGCTATTGATGTTCGCTCCGTACAGTTTTTTTTCCATACAGATGTACATTCGGACGGACGGGACGGATCGTACTTGCGCGCTCGGACTTCAGTTTTCCGATTCGTACGTAAAACTGTCCTGGGACGTGTCGGACACTTTTCCCGACCCGAGGACGTGTCGGGGAATTTTCCCAATGCGATTCGTATATATTTTTTCACATACGAATCGTACTTGCCAGTTTGTAAGGGACTTGTACGAATCGTACGTAAAAAAATCCGGATACGATTCGTACGGGGAATAATTTTAACGGATCGGAATCGGCACCTTATTGTCCATGTGCTTGTCCAACTGCTTCCCCAGCACCTCTTTTCACCCTCTGTTGTCTGTTGTCTTGCCACAGCGCCTTCTGACCAGCCTCCGTTGCCCATGTGCCTGCCCCAGCCTCTCCCACCCATCCTGCTTTTTCAGTGTGCTCCCCCACCCACTCTCTGTTGTCCGAGTGTTCCTTCATCCCCTCTTGCCTGTCCTCTCCTCCCATCAGCATCCTTCTCTTCCACCCTCTCTCCCTCCATGTTGCCTCGTCCCACAGGGGAGTGGGTTAGGAGGTGAGGCAACATGGAGGAAGGGAGGTGGAAGAGGAGATCTGGATGGAAGAAGTGAATAGGCAGGAGGGAACGGGGAGCACGCAGATACAATTAATAAAAGGTACTGTGATGCAGCCAGCTCTAATGTTCTTTTCTTTAAATGAAATAAAACGCATTAGAACTGTCCACTTTTTAGTGGTTTTTTTTAATTAGTTGTAGCAATGCTGCACAGGAGCCACACTGCTGTACAGCTGGGCTACAAACCATTGCAAACCTCACTATCTCTCATTAGTGAGAACTATTCACTTTGCCAATGCTGTTTCTTTTGGTTTGAACACTTCTGAGTGTACACCTTTTCCATCTGCCTCTTTCGTGTAATTTTCTCCCCTTTTGTTCTCCCTTGCCCATGTGCTTCTCTCCTCCACCCGCACTTGTGTTGCTCTCTTGCATGTATCTACTTGAGTAACACCATGCACAGACACAGAAACCCAGCTGTGCTTGTTTCTTGTCCCTGATAGAGACACTACGGTCTGGCAGTTCTGGCAGGACTGCTCTATTTGTTGTTGGGGGTGACTTGTTTGCATGCAGTTTCATGGAGATCAGTGGGAGTAGCGCTGGCTTGCAGCTGCTACCCATTATCTTGCTCTTTAATAACGCTAGCTTTCCACTTGCTACCCTTAGCATGAGCGTCTCAAAGGAGCAGGAGAACGCAAGCAGGGCACTAACAGCACTTTTACTTTCTGTAGTGTCCACATCTCCCTCTCGCTCTCCCACTTGGCCAAGTGAATGGAGACCTGAAAGACAAAAGGCAAGAAGAGAGAGATGAGTCGTCTGTTCTTACTCTTCAAATTAACGCAAATCAAGGATTGTGTATATTATCGATCAGAGCATGCTTTGGCAAAGACTTAGCATAATGAGGAATTACAACAAGAACAATCAGCAACCTAGGATGCAAAAGGTTTCAGAGCGAGGAGGGCAAGTAGGTATGAACATAAGTATGTTTAAGACTTGTCAAATCTGATAAAAGAATGCATATTATCACAGAGTGTGTATATAAAAACACTCTTCCATTGAAAGAGACCCTGAAATTGGCACAAGGATTATTTTAAGAGATAATACTTACCTGTAGCATGTCAAGGATTATTCATGGGGCACTACTTACCTTTAGCATGTCAGCCATATCTCTGAACTTAACACAAAAGAGAATACGTATTAGCAATACCACAGTAATGCCACAGTAGGACATTTGAACCTTACTAAATTGTACAAACGTTTATTGCATCACTGCTG
Source organism: Triturus cristatus (assembly GCF_964204655.1). NCBI lineage: Eukaryota > Metazoa > Chordata > Amphibia > Caudata > Salamandridae > Triturus > Triturus cristatus. The sequence goes on along the minus strand of NC_140595.1, from coordinate 692,775,108 downwards.
CTCTGCTGTACTCCTGCCTTGCTATCCTGCCTTGTTCTCCTGCCTGGGTGAGAAGGACTGGAACTGCATCACTAGAACCCAGAGTGACTCTGAAGGATAGTTGGCTGGCCTCTTGACTTGAATGCTCAGGGACATAAACGACTTCCAACTTACCTGCTTCTGCACCTGGACTCTGCCATTCGTGAGTGTGCTCTGCCAAGTGGTGCCATCCCAGTCCTGGACCCTTGGAAGTAAAGTCTAAGGTGCTTGGTTCAGCAAAACCCACACATCCTATTTTGAACTGGTGAATCGGGCCGTTGTGAGGATCAGAACCGGGGGAAACATCGTTTACAACGCGGGGATTACATCGCGATGCCATTACATCGCGGTTTTTACAACGCAAGTCGTTACAAAAACTTGCGCTAGATGGCGCTCTAGGACAGGGAATCGTATAATTTACTATCCAACACCTTCCCTACTGTATGTAGACTGGAGTTGGAATAGTAAATTATACTACTCCTAAGTCCAGCGCCCTCCAACGCAAGTCGTTGTAACGACTTGCGTTGTCAAAACCGCAATGTAATGTACCGCGATGTAAATGTATGCGTTGTAACGTCATACATCCCAGAACCGGCACAATGCCCCTTTTGCATGGTCAGAATCAATGCATTGATCCTGTTGCATAAATCGAAGGAAGTGCATCTCTCCTGTTGCGTGTCCAGAACCAGTGCATCACCTCTCCTGTGTGGATCAGCCCCAATGGATTGTCTTCTGGACCATCACTGCACAAGGTCTCTGCATCTCCGTCCACAGCATCTTCGAAGACAATGAAGAATCTCCGCATCACAGCTCTGCACTCATCAGAGCCCACGCATCGTCGCTGCTGTGCATATTAGGACCAGTGCATCACCACCACTGCATGGCTCAACACCGATGAATCACTTCGGCTGCACTCCCCATCTTCGACATCAATGCAGCTAGGATCAAGGTACTTTTGTTCAGTGGGCTTCAATGGATCTCTATATTCAGCCCACTCTCCATTGCAGTTGACCTTAACTTTTGACTTTGTTCCGGTCCGGTGTGACCAGATATCCCAAATAAGTGCTCATGGCTTCTAAGCGCTATTTTAAAGTTTATTCATTAAAAATTCAGGTCTCAAGTTCTACTTATTTTATTTTTGTCATTTTGGACTTGTTTTATCTATTAAATTCAGTTTTATTTTTCTAACCTGCTTTGAAATCTTTTTGTGTGGTGTTTTCACAGTTTTTTTGTTTGAAGTGTTGCACACACACTTTACACATTGCCTCTAAGTTAAGCCTGACTGCTCTGTGCCTAGCTACCAGAGGGTGAGTGTAGGTTAATTTAGGTTCTGCCTGCCTATTACCCTAGGATTGTGGTTGCCTTTACTTGGATTCATATCCTAATCAACCAACAACCCAATTTCTAACACCCAGGGTATTGGGAGCCCAGGGCCATTATATGGATCAGAAAAATTTTAATCGGACACCAGGGAATTAGGTCTGAGGGCCCATGAAAGGCCTCAGAGAGGGGGGCTGTGCTCCCCCTCCTAATACAAAATATATAATTACTGTTGCTTTTGGTGAATGGGGTCTATAGGGCCATGAATTCTTCTGTGAAGTGGGGGCTGCATGCCCCCCCTTTAAAAGGATGTAAGGCAGCCAATCAAATCTCATCTTTTGATCTGCTGGCCCCATTGTATTCCTGCATCTCTGCATATACATAACTTTTGAACTATTATTTCTCAAAATTACTGTACAGATTTACACCAAATCACAAACAGCACACTTTATGGGTCGTGATCTAGCTTTCTGACAAGTTTAGTGTAGTTCCATTCAGCCATTTTTGTTGTAGAACTTTTCAATTTTCCAAATGGAAATTGTATGGGGAAAACACATTTAAGGATATCCCATTTTTCTTGGACCCTGCTTAAAAGTCTGCCACAAAACCTTTCACAAAGAAACTGAGTTGGCTGAAAGGTTTTTTTGGAATGCATTGATAGCACCAGAAAACCCTAAGCTTAAAGACTACAGAAAAAAATGGCAAAAGACTTGGTTACTTCCTAGCTGGCATGGATGGCACTGTTCTAATCGTATGCTTAGAAACTGCTAGAAAGACAGACATTTATTGTAAGCCGATTCAGAGTGTTGATAGTGTTGTAGAGTTCTCATATAAAGAAGCTGCTCTCCATATAAACCCTGAAAACTACCCAGAGTTCCCTGCTTCCTTTTTGCATAATGTATGCTGCACTCTAAGCCAGAAAGAGTATTATCTTAACTTATACTGGGTGCCTCCTTGTGTGTGGACAAAGCTATACCTTTCTGAAGAGCTCTAATAAAAGCAAAGCACGTGTCAGGTGTTACTGTTATTCATTTATGGTTGGCTTTGATGTGTGTGGGACTTTAACTTATGCTAAACAACTGTAGGAATTCACTGAAAAGGACTACTATTTAAAAAACAAAAGAACACTGAAATACGCTAGTTATGTCTAACTGACATACATATAGCTTAGAATACACAGGAAGATACAAGAAGCTGCTGTGGTTCATTAACAGTAAATATGTTAACCCTAATAATTTGCCATTCCTAAGATAAATGCTTTGCTGCAATACACTGATTGACCGTTTTTGACAATCCTTTTTTTTGTTTTTTCGAGGACGTGACCATGATTGCTAAGTTTGTTACCTTTGCGATCTTGTCTCCTGAGATGGCATGTAAGTACATTGATTCAGTTCATGGGGAATGAGCAGGCTGATGTGCCTCTCATATAGAAATGTAAGTGTTTCACTAGAGAGGTAAGGTTAAGAAGCATGCAGAAATAGGGGTCATTTAGAAATTGGAATGGAACCCACTAGGATAGAGGTTTACACCAATGGAGCCAGCTGCGACTCTGCCGGTTTAAACTCAGTGCTCCACCAAAGTCTAAATAAGTTTGTAAGTGGGATCATTGATGATCTACAATGGTGCTCCCACTCTGCCAGATGCATAAAGACCGGCGAACGACCTTTACAAAGCGGTCGTTACACCGCAATACATTTACATCACGGTCATTACAAGGCAAGTCATTGCAACGACTTGCACTGGATAGCGCTCTACACTAAGGAATGGTATGATTTACTATTCCAACACCTTCCCTACTGTTATACACACTGGAGCTGGAATAGTAAATCATACTATTCCTAAGTCCAGCGCCTCTAGCGCAAGCCGTTGCAACGACTTGCGTTGTAATAACCGCGATGTAACATACCGCGATGTAAATGATCGTGTTGTAACGTCACATATTCATAAAGACCCCATAAACCGGAACCTAGGTTCCTTGGCAAGTGGGTTTCGCAAGGACTTTTGATTGGCAATTGAGGGAGAGGATGTGGCGTAATGCCCAGAGCTGTTGACTTTGGAACTGGAGAACCAAGTTTGAGTCCTGGCGTCGGCTCATCATCCTGTGTTCTGGGCAAATCACTTCATTTCCCTGTGCCTACCAAAATTGAATGTGTCCTTGTGTAATGTAACTGGTGCACATATGAAGCACTCAAAACCTTAGGGCTGCTATGTAAAACCACAATAAGATAAGTAAGATATGCTACATGGTTGCAGATTTTGTATTTCCTTTGTAATACAATAAAAATAATTTTAGGTCAATTCACTTTATAGCGAGGTGACAGGGGCTATTTGAATTGACGATGATAGGGTCTCTGCTTGGACTTTCTTCTGATTTTAGGAACTCATGTACAGTATTAGAGATTTTTGGGCATAATAAAAAACTTTTAGTTAAGAGGCTACCTAAAATGTGGCGATCGACAGCCCTGAAACATGAGAGCAGGCATAAAGGCAGGCAGTGGACCACAGTGAACCAAACAAGTAGTACTTTGAAACTGCAAATGTTTTTGCTACTGACTATCATGCTTGCTGCATGGTACAAGAAGGCAAGAAGGCAAGCAGTGGAGTACTTGTTTCAAAGACTGCTTTGAAGATGCGTAGCACTGTGCATTGGGATCAGATCAATGGGGGTGTTAGAGAGAAGCAAGCACGACAGGGGTCCAAGCCACAACGTTTTTTCATGCAGAAAATTACTCTTGTGACCTCTATGTGTCTGTGTGAGTTCAGGTTGTGGAGGAATGCTCACAAGAAACCCCGAATTGAGAGCTCTGGAGTTGAGGCCAAAGGCAGAACGAGTTTCTCACAGTGAATGTCAGTGGGTCAAAGGGGTTCGCAGTGCCGGATTGAACCCTATGGAGGCCCCTAGGCAGTCGAAATTTTGGAGCCCCCTTCTCAAATTATCTCCTAATAAATTTTACATTTTACCAACATAACGATTTTCATAAACCAATTTTATTACACAAAACTAAACATTAACAATTCTTTATGTTATTAAACTAAAATTAATTGGAAACAATTTAAGAAAGCTTGATTGAAATTTTCGTCCAAGATCAAATCAATATTATTTTGTTGTGGGGCCCCTAAAAGGAGTGGGGCCCATAAACCGGTGACTACTTTGCCTATTTGGTAATCTGGAACTAGGGGTTGGGAGTACAAGTTCATTCAATCCTTAGCCTCTCTGCAGAGTGCTCATAACAAAGGCCAGGTGCACTAATTACGATTCTGTGCAAAAGTGTGTGATGTTGATTTGCAGCTCATAAAATACTGAAAGTGCAAAAGTAAAAGAAAACGCAGCTCTTACAGCTCAGTGGGTGTGTTGTGCATTTGTGGGGCGGTGAACTGAAGACGATGTAAGAAAGTACATGCAAAGAGAGTGAAAACAGGGATCTAGAACAAGGAAGGGATGAGGTGTCAGATATGCGGATGGAAGATTTCAGGAGGATGTAGGGAGAAAAAGGGTGTGAGTATCTAACAGAGAGACTGCAGAGGAAAGTGGTCTGAATGTAACAATAAAGGTCTGAAACACTCCTAAGAGCACAAACCCTTCCACAGAACTTAATAATGTTTCATTTATAGTCTCATATTTTCATAACTGAAACATTTTTAATTTTAACTATTGATAACAAAAGCATTGTTGTTACTCGTGTATCTGACGCTGCTAACAAGCACTGGCAAAGCTAAAAGGTTTGCCTTGTTTTATACCTGGATGCAATAAAAACAAGCTTACAGAGAGGCACCGAGATACTAGCTGGATGATATGGTAAGGCAAGCACAGGGTTTCATTTTGAGCCTCATCTTTAATTGTATAGGACACACATCTCCTACTTTTTTCATCCCACTTTATGTCCTGGTTGGTATAGATTTCAACCTATGCCAAGGAGTGGACAAAATATAGCCTTCGTCAATAATAAGCATTGGCATAGCCAATAGGTCTTGTCTTTGGGACCTTACAAGTGTTTAGCTATGTAGCACAAAATAATTATCAATGTACATTTTAATACAATGGGGAGGCAGTATACAAGACATTTTAAAAATCAATAAAAATGTTTGAACTACTAATGATTAGTGGTGTTTGCTGCCCCTTGCATGAGATGGTGTTACAAAGAAATGCAAGGGTGTGACTTGTGGGACTGATGCTTGTGACATGTAATGTTTTATTGTCTCTTGAACACGAAACGTATTTGGGAGATTTGGTTCACTCAATGAATAAGAAAAATGATTTGAGTAAACATTTCCTTATGGACCCCACATCACATGTACTCGGGTCCTAAATGGGAAACATAGACAGCTAGAAGGTTTCTTCTCTAGAAATCTGTGAGTAATAAGAAGGTCATAAATTCAAACCTAGTATACAGGCTTTTATGATAATTTCCCCCTTTTTCACAGTTTTATATAGGCATTCTCAACCCGAATTGGAGTGTTTTCCACAAATAACAGTTACCTTACATAAGGTCACGTGTACAGAGGGATCAAGTGGATTGACGTAGGGAATACTAACATCTTTATTTAAAGCAAATAAGTAGTTCATTTAGTAGTGTGCACTGTCTAAATGTTCAATGTTATAACCAATTTTACTGCAAGCTAGACCTCAAAGTCACTGTTGAAGCACGTGCGCATGTCTTAAACAAACACTGAGGCGCTTTTCCTTTTAGCAAAGCATATGTTCCACAGAAGCCACTTTCACTAATCATCTCCTTGTGAGTGTGAAGACCTGCACTGGAAGATGCTACTTTCTTTGGGCCATCCATCCAGATAGGTTAACATGAATTGCAAAAAGAGTGGTCTTCCAGTTCACAACACCTGTAGCGCAGTAGGGTTGAAGACAACGTGACTTTTTGGACCATTGCTGTAGAAGTGTATCTGACGTGCGTAGCGGAAGTTCGATTGCCTAAATAGCACCTCATATAACAAGGATTTCACTGTGACCAGATAGCGGACATGCAATGGAAGGTGCAGGTCTGTTGGCTCTTGTTAATTGAATTAAAGACCAAATTAGGATATAGGTCTCATTCGTTCTAAAATGGCCTTCTTTCTCTGCATCCTGTTTGAGTTTTAATATCTGGTAAACGGTCAGGTGTATGGAGCACCATTGTTTTGTATTGAGTGCACAAGAATGCAGCTAGGGCTGACAGCTGCTTGGGGTGATTGGTGGCCTACTGAGTAGATGTTGAGAACACGCAGTGAAACTACACCCGCATCACCCACACGAGACTCCCTTCACAGCATGGCTGCTTGCCAGCCTCTACAGCCATCCAGGAGTGGTGACTATTGGCTGCAGCAGCTGCTGTTTGACCTGGCAGAAGTTTACAGCTGACAGACGTGCTCTGTGGAGAACAGCCTGAAAACATATTATCTCATGTTTATAGCCAAAGCTGCAGACAGTGCCCGCATCTGCAAGGGACAAAGCATCCTCTTCCACACGTCGGCACAATTTGTAGAGAAAAATAAAAACTTCACTTTTTGCTTCCCTTTTGCTTTCTTGTTTTTCCCGCATCGTCCCTTGCACACATGTGAGCTTCTGCGAAAGGCCAAAGAACGGACGCTACGAGCGCGGAGGGGCCCAGAGCCAGACCAAACCAGCGGTGTTTCTGGGCACGTTATACACACCTATTTAAATAAACAGCAGGGACCTCGCGCTGCCTGACGCCGGGTGCCAGAATATTCAACGGGGAGTGGGAGGGGTGCAACGGCTTAAGCGGTCAGCAGCACTCCATGGAAGCATGTTGGAGCGCAGGCAGCAAATATTTTTTTTTTAAGACAACACCTGACCTGCAATAACCATATAGGAGGAGGGAAGATAGGCCCTCACATGCTGTACTGTGTGATGGCCGACCAAAATGCTCTCTGAGTGAAATCGCTGGAAAGAGAGCTCATATCAAATCAAAAATCTTTATTGCTTGATTAATTAAAATCATACAATATAAAATCATCAATTACAGAGCCATAATAAAAAACTATTTCTCATTTCCGAAGACCAAGAAAAAAAAATGTGGGCAAATATAATTCCACTATATTACAAATCTACAATTCTTTACTTTTTATTAAAAAAATCAAGTTATACTCCATAAAATCTTAAATTATGTGCAAATTGGCCTATGCAAATTGAAGTTGGTAGTTAAACTGATTTAAACTACCAAATTTATTATGCTCAAATCACAGGCTTCTAATTTCTCTTTTGTTAAAATCAAAAAATGTGTACAATTTGCATTCATGATTATGTCGGCGGGCTTAAAACAAATAGCCAGAGCTTGTCTACAAGTTCTTACTCCTCCTATGTTGAAATATGTTTTGAATATCTCCTTCTTTCTTCCTTCATTTCTGGACATATACAAACTAAATGGGTCAACTTTTCTTCCCATTGATTGCACAGTCTACAAGGAGTCGGCTTACATGATGGCAGCCATGGCATTGCATGAGTTGATCATGGGAAATGGCCAAATCTTGCTTTAATAAATGCATTTTATATTTTTGTAGACCAACGTATCTCTAAATAAGGCTGAGATTTGAGCATCTTTGTAGTAGATAAAGATCCAGGGAACCAGTGTGAAGTGAAGACAGGTTTATTCCTGGAATAAGTTCACCCACGACCACGACGTCCTGCTGCCACGGATTCCAGCACAAAACTAAACCGTTGCTTGGAAAACCGGTAGGCAGTGAACGGCGCGGAGCGTGGACATGTTTTGATAAATAACAAGTTGACACACGAGATGTTCGTGCGCAAGAGCCTCATTAAAGGCTCCATGCGCTACGATCATCTGGTGCATAAAACAATGACATCACTACAACATCTTTCCCTTTAACAATTGAAATAAAAATTACATATTAATTACAGTAGCAATTTGTACAAGTTAGAAGTGAGATCACCATAAGCAAAGCAACTTTTACATAATGAAAGTAAGTAACATAAACATTGTATTATTCTAAAATATAATCTTTGTATTTCACAGGTAACCTCCTTGTGTGAGTAACATTTTTTTTCACACATTACTGCACTTTTGTCACTCAAATGTGCAGACGTAGGACCAACGAAGGAGTGTGCTTGATGCAAAAGAGGAGTAGTTGTAACTAAAGTATCTACATTTAGAGCTTTGGTGGGAACCACATCTTGTAACCAATTATAGGATTCAAAATGACCTGCATTTAACCTATAATGGTTAGAAATTACGTCAGCTTGAGAATTGGAAATTAAAACTAAATTTCTTTTGTTCCACCACCCTTTGTTGAATAAGAAGGCTGAACCCTTAGATACTTTACAAACTTGAACTGGAGGAGAAAATTTAGAAGAACCTTTCACCACTTTCTTGGGCTTTTTAATTAACACCCAATCGCCGGGTTTCAATGAATCTCCACTAAAATGTTTATTTGAATCAAATTGGATTTTCATCTTTTTTTGGATGTTCTCCACCCTGTCTCTGATCACATCTACTGAATCATTTTTGCGTTCAGATTTGTTAGACAACCATGTGGGAAATAAGTTAGAATGTACCATTCTACCTCTCAGTAATGTAAAAGGTGCAACCCCTGTTGTAGAATGGGGAGTTGTATTGTACGACCAAACCTTATCTTTCAAAAAATCATCTACATTTAAATTTGAGGCAATAGCAGTTTGAATACCTTCCTTGATTAGCCTGTTGCCTCTTTCAACTAGGCCATTAGAAGATGGGTAATAAAGTGCGACCTTCAAATGTTGTATACCATGAGATTCTAGAAATTTGCACATACGTTGTGAAGAAAAGTGTGTACAATTGTCAGTGACTATGGACTTCGGTGAACCCTCTAGTTTAAATACATATTCTAGCAATTTAATGGTGTTTTTGGTAGTAGCTCCATCACAAAACCGGTAAATCATCCACATAGAAAAATAATCAATTAACAAGATTAAGAATTTGTTGTGCATGGGGAGCAACTCGTATGGTCCAGAAAAGTCCATGCCTACTTTGTCCCAAGGCCCACTTGGAAAAGGTACAGGGTGTAAAGGGGTTTGTAAAGTCTTCCATTTTGTAACCGATAAAAGACATTCTGGGCATGTTTCTATGATGGATTTGACTTGAGCTTCAATAGAAGGCCACCAATAGAATTCTTTGATTCTCTTACAGGTTTTAGAGACACTAAGGTGACCTTGATGAGCTAAATGGATGATATTCTTACATATATTTTCAGGGGGAATGAACAATTCATGACGCATGATGATTTCGCCTACAATAGAGAGCTCCTCAGCAACATGAGCAAATTTCTTTAAGTCACAAGATGGAGTCCTAGTTGCTGGCCAACCTTGAGTAATAAATAGTTTAACTTTTTGTAGTTTGTGGTCTTTGTCACATTCTTCATTCCAAGTATGTTCAGAAATAGAGGGAAACCCCACAACAGCATCTATAGAAGCAACCACACATTCAGAAATATTACTATTGTCTTCCTTCTGCACATTTTCTAAAGACATTCTGGAGAGGCAGTCTGCTCTAAAGTTTTTCCCTCCTGGTAAATGTTTAATTATAAAATGGTATTCTTGCAAGGTGGAAAGTAACCGTATGAGTCTAGCAGATGCTTTGTTGGGGCTAGAATTTGAAAGCATATAAACTAGGGGTTTGTGGTCAGTGAAAATATCAAATTCTTGCCCCCAAATGTAGGATCTAAACTTTTGAATAGCCCAAACACACGCCAGTGCTTCTCTCTCAATTGTGCTATAACGTGTTTGTGGAGGTAGTAATGTCCTAGATGCAAATGCTATTGTATGTTCCTCATTTCCCACCCACTGACAGAGAACAGCTCCTAATCCAGACAAACTGGCGTCAACATTTAGGAAACATCTGCAGTTATCTTGAAATGGACGGAGAGCAGGAGCGTGTTCAATAATGACTTTTACCTTATTGAAGATGTTTTGCAATTCATCATTCCATGAAAATGTTGCCCCCTTTCTAAGTAACGTGCGAAGAGGTTCAACTATCTGAGCATAACCATGTACAAAGCGAGCATAGTACTCGGCCAAGCCAAGAAAAGAACGTAAAGCGTCTCTATCCTTTGGAGGAGAAGCTTCACGTACTGCTTGTATTAGTGAAAGTTTGGGTTTGATGCCTTCTGGTGACAGTGTGTGACCCAAATAATCAAGAGTTTAAACACCAAATTTACATTTATCGTGTCTGATGGTCATACCAGAGGAGGACACGATTTGTAAGACTTTATTTAAGGTGGAATTATGTGCCTCACGACTGCAAGCGTGGAGCAAAATGTCATCTTGATATGCTTGGACTCCTGAAATGTTTTTGAATAGGGAGTCCATGAGCTTTTGGAATACGCTAGCAGCGTAAGCAAGTCCAAATGGTAGCCTGAGGTATTTGAATGCCCCAAAGGGGGTAATAAAAGAGGTAAGTTCTTGAAAATCTACACTGAGGGGAATTTGGTGATATTCAAATTGTAAATCAATTAGGGAAAAATATTTAGAATCTCCTATGCCAGCTAAAAGGTCATGAATTTTAGGAAGAGGGTGACAATCTATGATGATGTTCTTGTTTAATGAGCGCAAGTCAGCACAGAGCCTCACCTCGCCTGATTTTCTTTTACAAACGACGATGGGAGAACCCATTGAGATGAGTCACAAGGAACAATTATGCGTTCAGAACAAAGATTGTCTAATACTTTTTTGAGATCATCACTGGCACTGAGGGGTAAGGGCCTGACCTTGTGTACCACTGGTTGGGCTTCTGGTTTGAGTCTTATTTGATGTTCAAAACCCAACACAGTACCAACCTTGTTAGCAAAGACCAAAGGAAACTGCTTGATAATGTCATTAATATCATTTGAAACATCTGAAAAAGAGGAAGAGTTAATGGCTAGTGTGTTAATGCTATCAGAATCTTCTGCAATATATCCTTCTGGTAAATCACCAAGAACAATAGGATTGTCAGAACCTGGTTTGAGATAGATACCCATTTTTGCAAGGTCCTGCCACCCCACTATGTCCCTACTCTTGATTGCAACATGAATCTTTGTAAAAACATAACGGCATAAACATTTTAACTTGGAATTGAAATATACGAGCATATCAATTTCATTTCCCCCAAATGCCTTAGGATTGATGTCTGCGTGATTGGTATGGAATTTTTCCAAGTGTGCAAAAATGAGATCTCTGAAAGAATTGTGATGGGAGATCCCGAATCAGCCATGGCTCTAAATGGAAGATCTGCAATAAAAATATCACACCATGGACCTTTAGCAGTACCAACATCAACAGCATTGCAATCAATTGTTACAACAACATTAGTAAGTTTTTCTGAAATGGTTTGTACGTCTTCCGTTATATCTATGTTGTTGATTTTGATTGGTCTCCTTGCTCTGCATACTCCTTGAACGTGTCCAATTTTTTGCAGACAGTGCACTTCTTGCCTATTGCTGGACATAATGGAGAATTCCCAATATGTGACTTTGAACCACATCTGTAGCATATTAGGTTTTTCCTTTGAAAATTCCTTCCAGAATTGTGAGTTGAAATGGCTGAGACACTTGTTTCAGGTTGACTTGTGACAGCGTTTATGGAATGTCCATCTAGAATAGCCTTAGATGAGACCATGGAACGTTCAATTGACTTAGCGATATCAATAGTTTCAGATAGGGAAGGATTTCTATAGCATAACAATCTTTCTTGAATTTTATGGGAGAAACAACTGAATACGAACTGATCTCGTATTGCGTAATCTGTATTTTCACCAAATTCACATGTGGGAGCTAGTATTCTCAATTCAGCAATGTATTCTTCCACTGTTTCTTCAATATTTTGTTTTCTTTTAAAGAAGTTGTGTTGTTCCAACATAATACTAGGTTCCTCATCATATTGCTTTGATAAGTGAGCAAGTGCCTCCTTATAAGTGTCCCAGTCATCACCAGAACCTGTACGAGCAATGCGAGGTAAATTATCAAAGACTTTTTGTGCCGCAAGGCCAATACAACTATATAGGATGGCTGCTTTACGAACAGCTGTTGCGCGCTTCGTGCGCAAGAGCCTCATTAAAGGCTCCATGCGCTACGATCATCTCGTGCATAAAACAATGACATCACTACAATCTTGTACTCATTTATGACCATCCATACATGTGCTCCTTTAGTAAGCTGTTCTTTGTCTTTCAACAGCAACAATCGTTTTGATATACCGTTAATTGTCTTTCTGATGAATGCCGGTGTTATGGCCATTTCCCAAACCTTGTGTGCCGATAGTTCCTTCAGTGCAATTTTTAGATACTTCCAAAATTGTAACTTTTGATTCTGCTATATTTCCTGCCAAAGTAAGCAACACATAGGATTTAAGGTATTAGTTCTTATTAGTTTCCATACTTTTATATATTGACCCATCATTGCAATTTGATGGTTGGATATACCAAATTCCAATCTGATTTGTGCTGGTGATGCAATGGCTGGGAGCCGAAACAAAAATGTAAAAACTTTGGTAATAGCATGATTTAAGAGTATAAAGTCCTTCCTGCAGAGTGTTTTGCTGTCGTATGTGAGACTGGGCAGCATTTTTGCATTAATTACCTTTGAGTTCAAAAGGGAGTTTATTGAGATAAAAGAAAATATTAGCACAGAAAATATAAGGATAATAATAAAAACAAAAATAAAAAATTACACATAGGGGCCGATTCCAATCCTGGAAAAAGGCTGTACGAATCGTTGTATGGAGCGTTTTCTCCATACGACTCGTACCCGGTAAACTTTCCGTACAACCTACGAAGTACGATTCGTACAGAAAGCCTATTTCCGTATGTTTCGTACAAAAGCCCATACGGGTCAAAAAAAACAACGATTCTGATCTGGAACAGCTTGTACGCGACATCCGGACGCATTCAAGCAGCGGTTTCCAGCCCAGCAAGTACGATTCGTCCCTACGTCACTCCGTACGGCTCTTTTTTTACGGGAGCCGAACACAACCGGAAAAGCAGAGTCCGACGTGAACCGCTACGCAACGGAGCCCCGGTACGCGACGTACACGCCATGAACCCCATCGTACGTGTCATCCCGGTCCGCCTAGCCTACGACCTGGTGCACCGGACCCGACGAACATGCTGCAGAAGGTGAAAACAACTCCCAGGGGCCAGGGGGGGTGAGGGGTAGGAAACATACCCCATACCCAAAGCCAAACCTATAATATGGAGCCCATACATTACCACCAGGGTCTGGTCACTTGGGGGTGCGTGGCCAGCAACCCCTGTGTACTGCAACAACGGAAGTGGACGTGTACGGTGCGTTGCACATGTACCCCTGCGGCACAAGTACAATAGTGATACGGACCGTACACACGCAATGAATGCGTGGGTATGGTGCGTTGCACAAGTACTCCTACGGCACCAGTAGAACAGTGATATGGACCGTACACACGCAATGAATGTGTGGATATGGTGCGTTGCACACCTACTCCTACGGCACCAGTAGAACAGTGATACAGACCGTACACACGCAATGAATGCGTGGGTACGGTGCGTTGCACACATACTCCTACGGCACCAGTAGAACAGTGATACGGACTGTACACACGCAATGAATGCGTGGGTACGGTTCGTTGCACACGTACTCCTACGGCACCAGTAGAACAGTGATATGGACCGTACACACGCAATGAATGCGTGGGTACGGTGCGTTGCACACGTACTCCTACGGCACCAGTAGAACAGTGATATGGACCGTACACATGCAATGAATGCGTGGGTACGGTGCGTTTCACACGTACTCCCACGGCACCAGTACATTTGGGATACGAGGCCTACACACGCCAGGAATGTGGGCTTACGGACTGGCCCTGCATATTACCTTCATATTGGTGTGTGTGTAGGTCCAAGGGGGTGGGTGGGTGGGTGCAGAGGATTCCCAGCAGTGGCCAGCCATATGGGGGTGGCTGCAGATCAATACCAGCAGTGGCCACACATATAGGGGTGGGTGCAGATGAATACCAGCAGTGGACAGAGACATTGGGGTGGGTGCATATGACAACTAGCAGTGGCCTGCAATATGAGGGGTGGGTGCAGAGGACTACCAGCAGTGGACAGAGACATGGGGGTGGGTGCAGAGGACTCCCAGCAGTGGACAGAGACATGGGGGTGGGTGCAGAGGACTTCCAGCAGTGGACAGAGATATGGGGTGGGTGCAGAGGACTCCCAGCAGTGGCCTGCAATATGAGGGGTGTGTGCAGATGAATACCAGCAGTGTCCAGACATATGGGGGTGGATGCACAGGACTCCCAGCAGTGGACAGAGACATGGGGGTGGGTGCAGAGGACTCCCAGCAGTGGACAGAGACATGGGGGTGGGTGCAGAGGACTCCCAGCAGTGGACAGAGACATGGGTGTGGGTGCAGAGGACTCCCAGCAGTGGCCTGCAATATGAGGGGTGTGTGCAGATGAATACCAGCAGTGTCCAGACATATGGGGGTGGGTGCACAGGACTCTCAGCAGTGGACAGAGACATGGGGGTGGGTGCAGATGACTCCCAGCAGTGAACAGAGACATGGGGGTGGGTGCAGAGGACTCCCAGCAGTGGACAGAGACATGGGGGTGGGTGCAGAGGACTCCCATCAGTGGACAGAGACATGGGGTGGGTGCAGAGGACTCCCAGCAGTGGACTGAGACATGGGGGTGGTTGCAGAGGACTCCGAGCAGTGGCCTGCAATATGAGGGGTGTGTGCAGATGAATACCAGCAGTGTCCAGAAATATGGAGGTGGGTGCACAGGACTCCCAGCAGTGGATAGAGACATGGGGGTGGGTGCAGAGGACTCCCAGCAGTGGACAGAGATATGGGGGTGGGTGCAGAGGACTCCCAGCAGTGGACAGAGACATGATGGTGGGTGCAGAGGACTACCAGCAGTGTACAGAGACATGGGGGTGGGTGCAGAGGACTCCCAGCAGTGGACAGAGACATGGGGGTGGGTGCAGAGGACTCGCAGCAGTGGACAGAGATATGGGGGTGTACATCATTAGCAGATGACTACACCTACATGGTGGTATGGACGCATCCCTAACTTTGGACTATGATGATAGTGCTATAACAACACATCACTGACAGCAGTGTCCCACTCCCAGGATGACGATGTATTTCACACACTGCATGACACACCACATGTGGGTGTGAGGACATATAACACATGCATACCCACCCATGGCGGATGCAGCACAATACAAACCCTGATATCATGCCACAAGACTGTATAGTCATGTAACTGCCTACAAAACTAAGATAGCCAAAGGGAAAACACACTGTCATGCACATCCCAGGACTGATAGGAATGTCCAGGTGCTGGTCCAGCCACCAAGATGTTGTCTCTCATGGAAGGAATCGGGTGGAATTTCCCTAGATACAATGCCCACAATTGTCAGTCAGGTGCCCAAATACCCTGCATAACAAGTACCATTTGTGTGGTAGGCAGTGATTACACACATGCATAGTGCTGAAAAGGGGGAATTTGCCCCTGAAGGCATTCCTACATACTAAAAACACAAGTACAGTGACTAGCAAGAATGGCACAGATGATTCCGCAGGAGACATCAGTGAGCAGGCATGGCCATTGTTGAAGGGATCCGTCACCAACAAAGAAAATGTTGACACAGGTCAGCACAACAATTGTGCAACTGTTTGCAGGGAAGATGTCAGGTGCCACAGAGGAAGGAACACTCCTTGGGACAATGTCTCAAAACCAAATGAACACACACTACCAATGATTCTTTGCAGAGACATTGTGATGGCACACAGATACCATGGTCCACCTCATGACCATCATACAAAAACATTTCTCAGAACAATAACACATTACCAGAACACCAACTCCAGGAGCCTGAAATGCAATAGTGTTGAAAGTAGAACAAAAGGCTTTATTCAGCACCAAAAAAAGACAAGGAAAATTAGACTATGCACAGAGGCCAATGGCCAGTCCATATTTCAAGTCCAAGGGGGGACGTAGGGGACCACGTCTACCCCTAGCTTGCCTGCACAAAGGAACCTCAAGGTTTGTTGACCGGGGGGGCCTCATCTGTGGCAGTACCAGGCACCACAGGGACAGGAGGGGGAAGGGTAGGTGTGGCGGGTGCAGGGGTGGATGTCTCCACCACAGGGGTGGGGCAGCGCCGAAGGTGGAGGCGAGCTCGGCGCTGCACACTGCTGCTAGGACGTCCAGCCTAACCCCTGCACCAGAGGATTCCCCAGGGTCAATGGAGGGTGTGGTGGGTGAGGGATGGGGTGCAGCGCTCTTGGGGGAGGGGGTCGACATGGTGGGGGACTCAACTCCCGTGCCCAGGGACTTCCTCGACCGCTTGTGGGGTGGTCGCTCATTGGGGGCGAGATGCAGCTCAACCATAAAGATCTTCTTGGGTGAGCGTTTGGCAGGGGAGCCAAGGGGAGTGGTTTTGGAGGGACAGGGTTGTGCGGACTGCGACTCTGGCTGTGTGTATGTCGTCTGTCCCCAGACCCTGTGGGTGTGCCTACATCCCCCTGAGTGTGCGTGCCAGGAGGTGTGCGCTTTGCCTTGCTTGGGGGTGTGCTGCCTGTGTCTGGTGGGGTGCGTTCCCGTGACTGTCTGGGTGTGCGTTGGACAGGCATGGGAGAGGGAAGTGTGGATGGGTCTGGGGTGGGGGGGGACGGAGCGCTGCAGGAGAGTAACTGCTGCCGTCAGGGAAGAGTCCATGGACCGAAGAATCCTGCGTTGGTTAGACATCGTTGCTGACATGCCCTCCATGAACGACACCATCTGTGTGAGCAGTTTAGTGTGTCCATGGAGGACATTCAGCACCGATGCCTGCCCAACCTGCAACTGCCGCAGTATGTCCACAGACTCTTCACTGAGGGCAGCAGGGGTGACAGGGGCAGGGGGTGCGGTGCCAGGTCCGAAGGAGACATGTTGGGCCTCTGCACGGACAGAAGGGACGGGAGCAACTGGATGGGCGGAGATGGTAACGGAGGAGGCGGGGACAGATGTGGGGATGCTGCCAGGTGGTGTTGCAGCCTCCGCCTCTTCGAGGAGGTCAGTGTCGGACCCGTCGGCAACGTAGCTGGTATCGTGTCCAGACAGGTCCTCTGACTGACTCCCCTCGCCCTCTGTGCCACTGGTTCCTCCTGACTCTACAACACTGGTGGCACTGTCGCTGGGTCCCTCCTCCAGGTCCGTGCAGGTGTCTCCCTCTGTTGCGGATGATGATGCTGTGGGCAAGGAGAAGAAACCGAAATGCATCAGTCACCTGTATACATCTGACACATGAGCACAAAAACAATTGGTCACAGTGCATATCAGGCAATGCATCATGAGTAACAGCTAGATTACTCCGCACATATGTAAGCCCTGTACTGCCCAGTTGGTAGACCCACTATGCCACTTGGACACAAGGAAAAAAAGAACACACCAGGCCACAAATTGAATGAGAAATACACTGAGAAGCTAGTGTCTGTGAACCGGTGAGCACAGCAATACAATGAAGTCATGCCACCTCTTGTTTACCCTCAAAGAAACAGTAGTGGTGCACCCAACGTAAACTAACACACCTCAATACTCAAGGTGTCACAACACTCAGAGACCTGTAAGTACTTTCGAACACAAAACGAAAAAATGTTGGTACCTTTGGACTCACAATACTTTACACAATCGACATGTTTTGAATGTGCCAATTCGCCATTTCGTGAAAAGAACACTCATGTGCCTGCATGAAATATGTCTCACAAGGCAGTGCACACAAAACTACATTTACACTGTCATTGAAGAAGCTGGCACCTTTTCTAAGAAGCCACTGTTAGAAATGAATGGTGTTGCAGAAAGTACATATACATGGGCCCACGGAGGTCTTGATGTCTTGAGACTTGTTAGTTTGTATCACCAACAACAAAGGAGTCTCACAAAATCAAGACCAATGTGGGAACATGTATATGGAGAATCTGCAACACCATTTAATTCTAACAGTGGCTTCTTTGCAAAGGTACCAGCGTGTTCCATGAAAGTGGAAATGTCGTTTGGTATGCACTTCCTTGGGAGACATCTTACATGCAGGCACATCAGTGTTCTTAACACAAATCAACAAATTACCACATTTAAAACATGAAGAACTGTTGACAAGTGCTGTGAGTGCCAAGGTACAATTTGTTTAGAGTAACAACTTGAATTATGTCAGTTGTCACATGGCCATCCGTCACCTGATTACACCGTTGGCTACACATATGACCTACTGCCTGTCATCTGGAGTGGCACCAATGTCCACACCCAGGACAATGCAGAAGCTACTGGCCCTGCAATTGGGTTGTAAAAAAGCATAGCTGTACTGTGGAGACACCCTCATGGCAAGCCAGAATGTCCACACAGATGTCAGCACACAAAGTCAAAACTGCGTTGCATCTGAACCACACACAGGTGCCAAAAATGTATGAGCAGGAATCATGTCTTGAAAAAAATGACACATGCTGCAAAGCACGAACATTAAGCACTGGCCAGCATCACAGGGGCACTGCACGGTGATTCTTTGTACAGCCAATTCTCACACACAGGTCAGACCTGGCAAGGAAAAATCAGGGTTGCCCATATAGGCCTCTCACGCACAACCACCCATACCTGAGTCAATGTGATTGATACAGATCAAGAAGTGACACCTCTTATTCAGGGTTACAAAATCTGTGCAGCAAAAATTGCTAGATTTACACAACATCACCTCCTGGGGCTGGCAACACATATTTGTGACAAACAACCATCAACAGATTGTTGTGAATAGCCACACAGGCACTGCCCAGTGTGAGTATGCACAAGCAAAATGGTGTATCCCTGTCCAGTGGACACATGTAGCACACATTTGAAAAATACAAACTAGGCCAGGGAACAATACCACAGAGGCAGACCTATGCTGAACCCACAGAGAAAGTGCACAGTGTTGGATGACACACATGATTAGGAGGCCAGGGTGACTCAGGGCACTGTAGTGGGCACACTGCTCCGTGTTCCTGGAATGAGCTGACTGTACCATGAGCAACCGTCATGGCACTATGCATATCTCCCACTCATTCACATCATGTCTAAGGCCACAACATTGGTCATGCATGGTGCAAGGGTGTTCAGTTGAAACCTCACACTCCTATGTTGAGACTCATCATCAGTGCCAACAAATATGGACCCCCAACATAGTGAACAGGTCATGGCACAGGCAAGGTACCAACACAAGTCACAAACCACCTTCCCACAAGATGCAGAAAGCAATGTGCACTTAGATTTACTGGAACCCTAGATGACCATGTGCAAATGTGATTACACACAGACCAGGGGACACATGTCAAGGAGGGGAAGGGATGAAAAAGAGCACCAGGTGACATTGGGGAACATAAAATGCACTGCACATATAAACTCTGGGAGTGTATCCAGGCTACAGAGCACTTCCAAAAGCTGGTGACACATAACACAACAAACAGCCATGTACCTACCCCCTTGTAGCTGCAGTCTCTCCTGTAACTGCCTATCGAGGTCAGGGAAGACCACCGCCAGGACACGGCTCTTTTGGGGGGTCAGGCATCGGCGGCCACCTTGGGGGCGAGGAGTGTCGATCCCCAGCTGGACCCGGGTGATCCGCCGGGTCCAGCACCGGATGTCCTGCCACCTTTTGCGGACCTGTGGCAGCCTCCGACTACGATCCCCCGCAGATCTCACCGCCCTGACGATGTCCCGCCATATCTCCCCCTTCTCGTAGGCAGTTACCTGTCAGGATGACAAAGTGACACAACATCAATACACCTGCTCCATGTCCCAGAGACACACATTTGAACATCTTAGAAATGTTGAAGAGGGCATAGGATGCTGACAGGAATTGCATCATTCACAATAAGAAATTGGCCTGTGTGCAAGCCCCAATGCACTACATGGCATTGAAAGTCAACAGGTGGCATGAGGGGTGCGACACACTCACTGATCATGGCACACACTGTGCAGCACATGCAACAGCAGGCTGATGGCCAGCACGTGTCAAGCAGTCACATGTCCCACTCCACTGACGCACCCTCAGCAGACTAGACAGACACACCCAGGCACAGATCATTCGCCTGTCACTGACAACAGCGGATGCAACCCTCACTCTGAACATGTGCCACTTGCCAGTGGGGTGTCACAGATGTCGTGCTAGCTCTGCAAGTCAGACACACAGCACGGCTTACTTATCACATCAGATGGGTAGATCTGTTGCCTCCTCCATGCAGCTGTGGTGCAACACTTCACATAGACACTCACCCACATGACAAGGAACATTCACACAAATCAATGTCCATGAGGTCGTACACATCATTTGGACACTCTCACCACAGGTCCACTCAACTCATACACATCTGTGGGTACAGTCACCTGTCACACCGGGGGGACCACTGAATCACCTCAGGACAATAGGAAAAAAGCCACCAAGGATTTGCCAGGCTGAATGTGTCATGCACTATGCAGTGACAGTCACAGTAAGCACAATGCAAGTGAGGAGTGCACACAGGAACTACATCATGCTCTGCATGAGAGACATCAGCATGTCCCCCCCCTGGGACCCACTCTAAACAACATTGCATGTCTGTCCCACCTGGACACAATATTGACAGTCACACAACAGGTGCATAGGCAAAGGTAGTGGAGTCAGCACTCACCTGCTCCCCTGGTCTCCCATACAGCTTGGTGTACTGTGGGAGGAGGCAGGCCAGCAACGCCTCATTATCCTCCAGGGTGAATGGCTGGGCCCTCTCCACAGTACGTGACATGGTCCAGAGGAAGCAGAGACAGCAGCAGTGTGGTCGACTGGAAAGTTGTGCAGGCAAGTGCCCTCTCATGGGTTCTGGCTGCCTTATATCTGTCTTGCTGAGGGGCATTCATTTTGAGGAGTACATAGTGATTGGTCAGACACATTCGCATCGTACGTTTACTCCAATCCCTTTAAACATACACCAATGACACGCATTCGCATCGTTCAAATTTTGAGCATCATGTCAAGTAAACAACCACTTTGCAACATTGTATTTTGTGGCCAACTGACTGTTCCAGGACACCTGATGGACACATTTCAACGGAAAACTCTGTATCCATGACAACCAGCATGCATTTAGGGCCTAATACTTGTCCCTTATGTGTCCCCTATGTGATTTTGAAATCCACACACAGGTACGGTGCGTTTCACACGTACCCCTACGGCACAAGTACAATAGTGAAACGAAGCGTACACACGCAATGATAGCGGGTATACGGTGCATTTCACATGTACCCCTACGGCACAAGTACAATAGTGAAACGAAGCGTACAGACGCAATGATTACGGGTGTATGGTGTGTTTCACACGTACCCCTATGGCACAAGTACAATAGTGAAATGAAGCGTACACACGCAATGATTGCGGGTGTACGGCACGTTTCACACGTACCCCT
Organism: Triturus cristatus; assembly: GCF_964204655.1. NCBI lineage: Eukaryota > Metazoa > Chordata > Amphibia > Caudata > Salamandridae > Triturus > Triturus cristatus. Next base: position 692,753,364 of record NC_140595.1, on the reverse strand, counting down.
ACAGGCACCAGTTGCACGGTGCGTTCTACATGTACCCCTACGGCACAAGTACAATAGTGAAACGAAGCGTACACACGCAATGATTGCAGGTGTACGGTGCGTTTCACACGTACCCCTACGGCACAAGTACAATAGTGAAACAAAGTGTACACACGCAATGATTGCGGGTGTACGGTGCATTTCACACGTACCCCTACAGGCACCAGTTGTACGGTGCGTTTCTTACGTACCCCTGCGGCACAAGTACAATAGTGAAACGAAGCGTACACACGTAATGATTGCGGGTGTACGGTGCGTTTCACACGTACCCCTATGGCACAAGTACAATAGTGAAACAAAGCGTACACACGCGATGATTGCGGATGTACGGTGCATTTTACACACTTACAATGGTAATACAGGTGTACACATGCCAGGAATGGAGGGCTACAAGTCGCACAAGGATGTCCATCAAGTACTTGTCATTGCATACTTTCATGTGCAGGCCCTAGGTGTGTCAGCCAGTGATGTTGCACAGGTCATCTCATCTAGTTAAACAATTGATGTATGATGACCTGTGGACACATGTCATGTGTGATGGGGCACTATGTGGCACACATCACCTTGACACTTGCCACATGTGTGTCTGTAGTCCAACTGTGTCATGCACAGCAGTAGTGGGATGGCATCACCACCAGCACCTGTCTCCTGATGCCAGGGACAGGGACACTCTATCAACTGACATGTCACGATATGCGTGCCCCTATGTGACTATGTCAGGTGTGTGTCATGTGTTCCCATGAGCTTGCTGTTAGTGTTCCGTCAACTGCTTCTGCTGTTGGTGCATCCAACATGGGTCTGTGTGGAGATGGGCATGGCACACATCTACACACACTATGCCACATGTGGATTCCCATGGCTGTAGGGTCTGTGTGCATTGGACATCATATTTTCCCAGGCATACATGTCTGCGTCGTCTCAATGGCTGTGTTTAATTGTTGTCACACGTACCCCTTTATCGCAATGTGTGTCATATGTACATTTGACATTCCATGTGACCTGTGCGTGTGCCTTGCAGTCAACTGTCTGGATGAGGTGACATCCTGCCAATGCAGCTATGTGGATGTGTGTCACTCCGGTGATATCTCTGGCTGTTCACTCAGACTTGCCCCCAGCTAATTTCAGGGCATGTCATGTAGACTTGACAATCAACAGGTGTATCTGGCTTTTCGTAGGAGTGCCAGCAAGCTGGCATATGTGTCCTGGATGTATTGCACACACCAGACTCCATAGTTACCTGATGTTTTGTAGCAGTTTAGCATGTGCTATGTTCATTGACATTGATGTTGGAAGACTCTCAATCTTCATTATTCCTAACAATGTCTTGCAGGGCACCGCCTGTCCCAAGACCAATGCCAGACTTGGCTGCCATGAGGGAACGTGCCTGCATCCGACGTTACAGATTCACTCAACAGTTGAGTGAGGACTTGACCGACAAGCTGGCACCACACCTCCAACCACGACACAGGTATCCTACTGCGCTGACCCCCAAGATGAAGGTGATGGCAGCCCTCCATTTTTTTGCCACAGGTACGTTTCAATTGACCATAGCTGATTTTGGTGGGATGCCACAGACAATGTTCAGCCGTGTCCTGCGTGATATTTTGGCAGCACCTTGATGAATTCATCAAATTTCCAACTCCTGAGGAGTTGACAGATGTCAAGGGTGATTTCTATGCCCTGGGAGGGATGCCCCATGTCATTGGGTCCATTGATGGGACACATGTGGCTTTGGTACCACCACAGGCACAGGAGCAATCCTATGGCAATAGAAAACATTACCACTCAATAAATGCCCTTGTGGTGTGTCTTGCTAACATGCTGATTTCCTATGTCTGTGCACGTTTTCCAGGATCAGCACACGATGCCTATATCATGAGGCGTAGCAGGGTGCCACAAATGATGCTGCGGCTGCCCAACGAACGGGCATGTCTTGTTGGTGGGTATACTCTGTTAGTCCTGTGTGTTGCGGTATCTTTGGCTCTTATGGCATCTCCTGACCCACTTATTTACATGATGTTTCCATGTAGGGGACTCTGGATATCCCAACATGCCATGGCTGATGACACCTCTCCGCAACCCGAGAACAGCTGCAGATCACCGGTACAACAATGCACACGGGCACACCAGGCGAGTGATTGAGAGGACGTTTGGACTTCTTAAGAGCCGATTCCGGTGCCTTGACAAGACAGGCGGGTCCCTTACATATGCACCGGAGAAGGTGTGCAAAATCTTTATTGTGTGCTGCATGCTGCACAACATGGCCGTTGAGAAGGCAGTGCCACTCATCCTTGATCCTGATGAGCAGGAACATCCACCCGTGGAGGATCCAGGGCTTGGTCACGAGGCAAGTGATGAGGAGGAGGAGGATGATATCCGGAGTCAGCTCATACGCAACTTCTTCTCATAATGGTGAGTCACTGGGTATGAGTGTGTAAGCTTGTAGCATTGAGGGGCATGTGTTGCAATGTGTGTGTGCAGCTGACTGAATGCAAAGTGACTTTGATGTGTGTACTGATGTGTCACTCGAGAGATGATGTCATGCCACACAGTTTTGCGGAGAGGCTTTCTTTGAAATTTGCATGTGTCCAACATTGTTCATGTTTCGTAACTGACCATGTGTGCGGCGAGATTTGTTTTAGGTGACTTCTTGTGTGTCTGTCATTCCCAAGTTTTTGCGCCTGTTATCTGCTCGTGTCATCTTTGTCCTCCTGCTATTCCTCCTGAGGATTGCAATGTGTGCTGAATCAGCGTTCCATGCACGTACATGTGGAAATGTCAGTTTGGGTAAGGATTGCAGCAAGGCTTTTTGGTGGTGGTACGGGTTGGGAATGTGTGGGGACTGCTTCTTTGCATGTTGTGGTATCATGCATACATGTCTTCTCACCATGGAGCATATAACATGTAGCATCACTCCCATGACATGATAGTCACCCTTCTTGACAGTCATCTGTAGTAGAGTGTGGAGTCTGATGAAGGCATCAATGTGCATAAACCTTGCCTCTGAAACATTGCTGATGCTACGGGTGGACATAGTGTGGGACATCACAACAACAGGCTCTATGGTGAATTTCAGCCTCTCCGTGTGCAGCAGGATGTGTTTGGCTCATCCCCTTAACTTGTGTGCCAGTTCATTGGGATTTACAACATCCGTGTTGTGAAGGGGGGTCCAGCTTATGTCCCACATGTTCTGTCAACTGACCTGTGAGTCTGTTCGTATGGATGCATTTCCCTTTGTGTGAGTTTGTGCAATAAAGGTGTTCAGCACTATACAAAGTGCCTCATCTCTGTCACTGCAGATCTCTTGCCAGTTTGCATGCGTCATCTATGGCATAATTGTCAAAGATTGAGCATATGAGTGTATGTGTACTTCGGCAACATGCATGCATTTCTTCATGGCTAATAATCTCTATTGTGCATGAAGTACCTGGTTGTGTATGTATTTTTGCAGGTTGCTCCCCACAACGGGACGTCAACGCCTGCTGACAGTGTGTCTCCTGTGCGCAGCTCCGCATTTTGTTGCCTGATCCTGTGGCCGTCATTTTTGATGATTCTTCATACATTTTCTCGGAGTGACCCATGAGTAACCTGACACTCCTTCCTTTACATACACCTGTTGCACTGTGCCTTTCTGACCTCCTTGTCTTTGTGTGCTACTTTTTGCCTAGTTTCTCACCCCTTCTGCCTGCTGCTGCCTCACCTGCGGCACCGCCCCACAGAGTGCCCTGATTCTGCAACCCACATGCCTCCAAAATGCTCCTCCCTTCCCCCCTCCACCCATTCTTAATGCAGCCAGCAGCTTGTCTGTGCCACTGTTGCCCCAACGCCGTGCCAAAGGCAGGACCGTCTGCGCCTGCAACGTGCACAGTGCACGACCCTCTGGTCCTTGCATGACCCACGTCACACAACAGGCTCATGCTGCAGCCATCCCTCCAAGCAATGTCCACCAGACAAGCAACCGCCTGCTATCAGGCAACCCCTAAGCGCACACACGACACCTTTGCATGCTGAGTGTGCAACTCCAACTGCCTACACAGCGCTGCCCCGCCTACCAGACGCTGTCAGAACAACCAGGTCATGTGCCTCCTACTCCACACCCGCTCCGTCCACCAGCACGCCATTGGACTGTGTTACCTCCTCAACACAACAGCCCCACACATCACCTTCATGACAGTAACATGGATAAAAGCATCCTCAGCACACAACTTCTTCATTGCCATCTTTGACGGATACAAGATCACCCGCAGGGACGGCACCAACAATCCCAGCGGATGACTTGCAATTTATTCACAAGTACACCCTCAGAGTCACAAATCCGGTTTTGCACCAACCCCCTGGCAACCCTCAGAGTAACTCTCATCTACAAATCTCCAGGCCTACATCCACAAATCCCCAAAGCCATCAACACGTACATCTGCACGCACGCCCTCACCTCCACAGGCTACATGTGGCTGGGGCCAGTAACTTCTTGCTGTAGGAGAACCACACCACCATCCATCATTGGTCCATCAACATTTGCATCCATGTCTCTGACAAGCAACACACTGCCCCACACCCCGCTACCGATCCCCCAAAGATGCTTGATGTAAGTCACAAGCTGTGTGGGACACTCAAACCAACACCCTGCCACACCCTGCAACCTCACACACTGGATCAGCAACTGATCCAACAATCTTGCCACATTGACGGACTTTCCTGTGAAGCACAACAACAGTTAAGCCACCTGGGACAAGGCAGACCTACTGGACTCATACAGATCTAGCCGGACTCTTGTGCAAACCTTGCAACACAAAGAACCATCAGTTACCTTACAGCCCTGGAAAACGCCACACACAGCCATCTCCATATCATCAGCAAGGACAAGTGGAGATCCTTCAGATAGGGCCGAGACACCACAACACATGACATAAAGGAACTCATCAGCATTGTGAGTGGACTGACAGCAGCTCTCCATCCAAAAGACACCCCACCCTTGCAAGGCAGATCAAATCCCTTGCAACTTTCTACCACTGCAAGCTCATGGACATACACGACAGCCTTGGCACACAGAGGCAGACAGCACTATTATCGGCGGGACAAACCCCCCTCAGGTTCTGGACTCGCGTCAGCAGCAAATACACCACCTGGCTCATGTGCACCATCCACTCTGGCTCTCCATCAGGCCCCTTCCCACACAACATCTCAACCACATCATTCCCCATCCTTGAAGCCCACGTCCAGCACGTCATGAATATCTCCTTTGAGTTTGCAACATTCCATCGGAGCTGGAGGCATGCAGAGACCCAGGCCCTTCTTAAACAACGGACGGCAGTATCGCTTGAACATCACCCTGCTTCCCTACCCAGCAAATGTCATCAGGAAGACACTCAACGAGCAACTGACAAACTTCCTCCACGCAAACAGCTCCAGGCAACCGGCACCAGACCATCTTCCACAGTAATCACACCACTGCAACCGTCATAATTACACCACCAATTGCCACTTTGCCCTGCTCAACAATGGTGAGACCACCCCCCCTTGACCTCTCCATGGCATTGTACACCATGTGCTACCACACTGTCAGCTCACACATCTCAAACACTGGTATCCAGAGGAGGGCCCAGGATTAAATCACCAAGTAGCTCACCAGCAAGGCCCCGGGAGTCGGCCTCCACCCTTCTGCATGTGGTACACTGGGGTCATCTGGCCCATGCCCCAGGGCTCATCTCTCAGCGTGACGATCTTCAATGTCTCCATTACCCCCCTCTCCACCATCACATGCGCACTCGTCCTCATCATCATCTCGTATGCCATTGACACCCAGCTGCTCCTCACCCTCACCAAAGACCCAGCCATTGCCAGATCCAACCTTCCAGAAGGCATGAGATCCGTTGATGAATGGCTGAACATCAGCCACCTGAGGCTGGACTTGGACACGACTGAGGTCATCATGTGAGGATTGTCACCTTACGGCTGTGTCAACTCCTTGTGTCCCACCGGCCTGGGCACAGCACCAGCACGCAGTGGCCACGCACGCAAGCTGGTGTTCATCATGGACTCATCGTTCACAATTACCATGCAACTCAACACCATCTGTACCTCATGCTGCAACACCCTCCGCATGCTGCAAATGATCCACAGATAGATCCACTCCAGGGCAAGACAGACCATCCCCCAGGTCCATGACACCAGCCGGGTCAACTACAGCAATGCCCTGTACGGAGGGACAACAGCAAAACTGCAGGAGAACTTGTCCACATCCAGGGTGCATCCGCACACCTCATCTTCAACATACCCCGCCCCAGCCACATCACCATCCACCTGAGATAGCTACAATGGCTCACTGTCTGCTGTAGGATCACATTCAGACTCCTCAACCACACTCAGGAGGCAGTCCACAACCCCAGACCCAAATCCAACCTTGGACGTCTGTCATCCAACACCACGTTGGCCCAACTCCGTGCAGCCCACCTTGCCCTGGCCACCATTCATCACATCCACAGAACAACTGCATGCAGGAGATATTTCTCCCACCTCGCCAAACAGACCTGGGACTCCCTCCCCGGGCACCTCAACACGACCCATGACCTCTACACCTTCATGATACTCTACCAAATTGGTCTGTCTGAGCAGTATTGCAAGCCCCCCCCCTCAGCAGCTTGAGGCCCTCACGGGTGAGTATTGGGCTCCATGTCTGTATTTGGTGATACATTGTGACCCATGTGTGTCCTCGACCGGATCCAAGTGTATGGATGGCTGGAGTTATTTCCACACTCAGGCATACTTTGACATATCCCCACACGTATGTTGTGGACTCATGCGAAATGACTGCAACATAAAATTACAATTATACATTTTTTTATTATAGGTCTGGGGCGTGATTTGTACACAGAAAAAGGTGCAATACAGGGACCATAGAATCCAAAGTTCACAGGGGGAGATGGGATCCTTGGCATTTGAAGTTATCAGAGTCCAGGCCACAGTGTTTGGCATCATTGGTCAGAGTGGGACCAGCAAGTCCATGTGGCAGATGATGTCAGTCAATGAGGTGATGCTGTCGCACAGGGCGGCCAGGTGCCAGGCCAGGTGACCTGGGAGATGTGGATGGTCCGCTGCCTCTCACGGTCTTTTCCGTGGATGACCCACCTTCCTCCGGGGACCCTCAGATGCAGGCCTTGACGATGCTTGGGACGCTCCGTCGGACGAATCCTCCTCCTCCTCCCTCCCTGTGGCTGGTGGTGGTCTTCGCCTGGTGGCACAGGGAGGCTTGCCCATGTTGTCGGCGATCCAACGGAGTGAATGGCTTATGTCCCTTTGCACCGCCAGGAGCTCAACCAGTCTTGCCTCCATCCATCCTTGGTGTTCTTGTTGACTGGCGTGTTGCTCGGCCTGCTGGTTCTTCATCTCTGTAAGGGTCACCACTACCTTCGCTGAACTCCCTGGTGTCACGCCGGTATGCGTCCATGATGTTGTCTATGTGTGACATACCGGTCCCTTCAGCTGGCTGGTCAGGTTCTCACCTCCGCCTGCCTCCACTCCCACCACTCCTGCCCACACGAGCCTGGGCTGCCGTTGTGGGCACATCGGGTCTTCGGGACCCCTGAGGGATGGCAGTGGCGGTGTTGTCTGCCTCCTCCTGGGTGCCCTGCGCACCTAGTCCCTCCTGGTCAGAGTGGCTCAGTTGTTCACTGCGGGCAAGGCTCCTCAGTGTCTCCTGGGATGTGGCAGGAATGGGGGTGGTGGTTGGCACAGATGTTCCTGAACCAGGTGCAGCAGGGGCTTGGACACCAGAGGGTCCAGGTCAGTCGGGGTCATCGGCGGAGTGTTGAGAGGCGTCGCTGCCGGTGGGATCAGGTTCCTCCTGAGCCTGGGACTGTGATTCTTCACCCCATTGTTGGGTGGAGATTCATCACGTTGCCCTGTGTGTGAGAGACAGACAATGTTAATGCTGTTTCATGCAACATCCATGTTGCATACACATTCAAGTTGGCACTGTTCCTCCAGGTAGTTGTATGTGCCTAGCATTCTCCTCAATGTTCACTTGTGGATGGGTATGTTGCGGGGGACAGATTGATATGTTCTCCGGAGTCTTTGACATGTAGATTTTTGGCTTGGATGCTTCTTTGGCTATGTATTGGTGTTGTTGTGTTACATGTCCATTGAGACAGTGGGTAAATCCATTGCGTGTCCCGGGCGTGTCTGCTTGTGTAAGGGGTGTGTGTGACAGGGCCTGCTGGTGGGTGTAGTGTGATTTTGCACTGGGGCTCCCAGGTGATGTAGCTGTCCCCCCATGGAGCATGCTGCCATGACAGTGAGTGGGAGTTCCTGTCCTAACTATCTGACCTTGTTGTCTTGGTGTTTGTGTTTGCACTGGTCACAGGAGGGCCTTGTGCTGCCTACACCAGGGCCAAGTGTCAGCTATCTTGTCAGTACTTTCCCAGTTCCTGTGCATTGCGCATGGTGCATGGGTATGTACCTGGGCCATATGGGATGAGGGCAATTGTGTCTGATTTGGAGTTCAACAATGCGTTTTTTGACACCCACCCTCCCAGCATACCGGACATCCATTCTTGGGTTGGTGCTTCGTGTAGCATGGGACATAGCATGGCCTTGCTTTCTCAATGGGGTATACACATGTTATTGGCATTAGCGTTGTTTTTGACTGTGGTTCTGGCCGGTGAGGGCTTGGGGGTAGTTGCGCGGATTTTGTGTAGTTGGGGTGTGGATGCCTTTACCCCCATGTTACATAAGTTGTTTGTGTACTCACCAGGCTCTGGAAGTCCTTGAAGTCTATGTACTCCCACCGGCGGAAGCAGGACCATCACCTTCTCGTCCCAGGGATGGAAATGTACTGGTCTACAGGGCCCACCACCTCCAGTGATGTTGCTCTGGGCGTAGTCGTCATTCATTTTTCACTTGACCGCCCTCAAAAGATCGTACCAGCTGGCTTGGCATTCAGTCCTGGTCCTTCTGATGGGTGCAACAGCATTCACCCTATCGACGATCCTCTGCCACAGGCGTGATTTTTCGGCTATGCTGGTCTGTCTGACCAATGTTCCAAACAGCTGTGGCTCGACTCTGATGGCTTCATTGACAAGGATCTCCAGCTCCTCCCTTGTGAACTTTGGATTCTTGTCTGTTGGCATGGTGTGGGGTGAGGTTGTGGATGGTTGTGGGTGTGTGGGTCTGAATGTGAAGTTATGAGTCTGAATGTGAAGAGGGGGTATGTGTGAAGGAGGTTGTGTGAAGGTGTATATGTTAAGGTGGATGGGTGCAGCTGTTGGTGTGTGCTCTCTAGCTGCAGTGAGTCTGTTGCAAAGGCTCATGGTTTGTGTGTGTGGGCCCTTTTTATTGGTCCATTTGTGGGTGGGCCTCAGTTTGAATTTTTGGTGGGTGTGTTATAAGGGGTGGTTGTGAGTTTGGCCCGCTGTTTGCCTGTTTGGATGTGGCCAGGTCAGTCATTTCCATGTTTTGTGCACTGTAGACGTGTTTTGTGGTGTTGTGCGAGTCGAATAGACCCTCCTTGTGCTGTTTTACATTGCCTATGTAAGGTGCGTACATACGTGATGTTGTTGTGAGGTGCGTACATACGCGATGTTGGGGTACGCACCGTACATACGCCATGATGTTGTTGTTAGGTGTGTACATAACCGATGATGTTGTTGTGGGGTGCGTACATACGCGATGTTGGAGTATGCACCGTACATACGCGATGATGTTGTTGTAAGGTGTGTACATACAGGATGTTGTTGTGAGGCGCGTACATACGCGATGTTGCGGTACGCACCGTACATACGCGATGATGTTGTTGTGAGGTGCGTACATACACGATGTTGGTGTATGCACCGTACATACGCGATGATGTTGTTGTAAGGTGTGTACATACAGGATGTTGTTGTGAGGTGCGTACATACGCGATGTTGGGTAAGCACCTTACATACACGATGATTTTGTTGTGAGGTGCCTACATACGCGATGTTGGGGTACGCACCGTACATACGCGATGACGTTGTTGTGAGGTGCCTACATACGTCATGTTTGTGTACGCACCGTACATACGCGATGATGTTGCTGTGGGGTGCGTACATACACGATGTTGGGGTATGCACTGTACATACACGATGATGTTGTGAGGTGCCTGCATACGCGATGTTGGGGTACGCACCGCACATACGCGATGATGTTGTTGTAAGGTGGGTACATACCCGATGTTGTTGAGAGGTGTGTACATATGCATGGGGGGGCCTGTACGACTCATACCCCTCTTTGACTCGCACCCCGGAAACTACTTTTCCCAGGATCCGAGTCGTACAATGTTTGCTTTGTAGCGGGTGAAGTCATTCCCCGTGTACGGGACGTTTTCCGTACGAATCCTAAATCGGAAAGCCGGTCCGGATCGTACTTGTACGGTCGGACTGTATTTTTAGGCTTCGTACGGAAAAGTGTCCAGGTCCGTCTCGTACAACTTTTCCCGATCAAATTCGTATGGATCGGGCCGATCCGTATGTATTTTTCCCGTACTAATCGTACTTCATTGGTGGGACGGGACTTGTACGATTCGTACGGGAAAAGTTACGGATACGAGTCGTACGGAAAACAAAAATACAGGATCGGAATCAGCCCCATAATAAAGCAATGCAATGTTGAGAAATTTAAAAGATCAAAAAATGTAAGTCAAGTAAACATTCCAACTGTAAGAGAAAGAACAATATCATATAAAGAATCGGTGAACATATGAATATTACAATCTATGGGAATATGCACACTACAAGATGAAACACAGTTAAACCATAAAATAACAATATGAAGGAAGTCATGGAGGTTTAGTCATTTCTTGCTGAAGGGGAGTGAGAGACAGAGAGCGTTGAGCACTAGCATCAATAAACAGTGTAACAGAGGACCATAGGTCCAGACGTTTGGATGCCATAAAAAATGGGTATACAAAAGTTGTGTCCAATCTGTGATTATAGCAGACAGCATACCACCATGCTTGATACGACAATTTATTAAAGTCTTTCCAATTCTTAGTTGTTTGCTGAAAGGCAACTGCCAACAACAAATCTATAATTTTTACATTGGAACCAAAACTTGGCCAAATAGGGGATAAACTACCCAAAAAGATATGTGAAACAGAGAAAGGATGACGGGAGCCAAAGATCGAATTAATTTGAGACCACACTTTTTCCCAAAAACTGTGAACAAGTGTACATGTAAAGAGTAAATGATATAAACCGCAAGTGGGGAGGAACAAGACCAACATACATCTGAGAGTGCATTATGTCTTGCATTGAGAATGAAGGGGGAGAGGAGGAGCCTATTGTAAATAAAAAAGAGTGTCTGTGTAGTGTTTGCAGCTCTAGAGGACTTCCTAATTTTAAGCCAAATTCTATCCCAAAGTTCCACAGGCCAAGAAGCTTTTAAATCCTGTTCCCAGGATAGCTCTACGTTTTTTTCCTCTTGGAATGAGTGAACTGTGTAAGAATTTATATATAACAGAGGCCCTAGAGTTGTGAATTATAAGAATGTGTACCTTATCTGCGGAAGTAAGTTCACGCGAAGTAGAGGGACGGAGTTTTAAAATGAACAAGAGCATTTTGGATGGCTTGTGATAAAAGGGAGTATTTTGGGTGGAAAGATGTGAGTAAATCAAAAAAGCTGCTGGCTTGTGAAAAAGTCATAATCTCATCCTGGACATACAACTGTCGCACCCAGACCAGACCTCGCTTTCTCCAAGGTTTCCAAAATAGAGGTTTATTATTTATTAAAATAAAAACATTGTGCCATATGGTGGAGTTGAGAAATGAGGTCCAATCATTGGAGTTCGAGGGGGAAATAGATAGTAAAATCTTAGAGGTGTGTTTAATTACAGGAGTGGACACAGATTGCGGCTTACGTGTGAAAGACAAAGGGCCATATGTAGGAAGGCAAATTGCGATCGCAAATGCTGAAATTCGCCGAATAGCACACAAAAACCCACATGCAAAATAAAGAATCGCAAAATTTGCGATTCCTTATTTTGCTAATGCATTTAAGGAATCCCAAATTGCGATTCCTTAAATGCAATGTAGGAAGCACCCAAGTTGTGCGATTTTGGCTTAAGGAATCGCATATTACCACCAACTTCAGGTTGGTGGTAATTTGCGATTACTTAGAAAAATGCACTATTTTGCATTTTTCAAAGTGCCATGTGGCGCACACACATGCCCTTAGGGCATGTATGTGCGCCACATGTGCACCCATGCTCATTTCAGGGGTGCAACAGGGTGTCCTATTGACACCCTTGCAACCTTGAAATTGCATTCTCAATTTGCGATTCTCTAATTGAGAATCACAAATTGAGAATGTCTTCCTATTCATTCCTATGGGCCTTTTAGCCCATAGGAATGAATGGCAAGGTATTCCTTATTTGCGAATCTCAATAAGAGAATCGCAAATAAGGAATAGGTGGGATTCGCAAAATATTTTGCTAATCCTACCTACATTGCGTTTTGCTATTCTCTAATTGCGATTCCCTAAAAATTGCAATTAGAGAATCGCAAAACACGGTATACCAACATATGGCCCAAATATTCTCGAAATGAGAATGGGGAAATGAAGGACTGTTCAAGCGTGGTCCAAAGAGGACAGTTTATAGAAGGCTCGGAGAGCCATCTCGAAGCCTGATGCAGTAGAAAGGATTTATGATAAATGAGGAAATCAGGGAAATACACCACACCCTCTGATTTTGGACGAATCAATGTTGATAAGGACATACGTGATTTCTTATTATTCCATAGAAGGGAGGATAAAATGGAATCGAATTTCTTAAAATATTTTAAGGTAATAGATAATGGAATATAAGAAACTGTATATAAAATTATAGGATATAGCATAATCTTTATGGTATCCTGGCGACCCCACCAAGATAGATACAAAGGATGCCATTTCGTGGTTAACAAAGACAATCTCTGTGTACAATTCTCCATACATCGTGATATTGTTCCTGAAACTGAGGGGGTAAAATGAAGACCTAAATACTTAATAAACTGGGGACTCCATGTGAAACCTGAAGAGGTAAAGTCGGCTTTAAAAGTATATTTTGTTAAGGGTAGAATTTCGCATTTATCTCTGTTTAATCTGTATCCAGATACGGATGCAAAGGAATCAACCTCCTCCAAAAAGGCGGGGAGAGAGAGTTGGGGTTGTGAGAGAAATAAAAGAACATCGTCATCATAAGCTGCCATTTTGATATTGGTCTCTTTAAAAGTAAAACCATGAATATTATCATTTTGGCAAATTCTCAACAAAAAAGGTTCTAAGGCAAGGTTAAAAAGAAACAGAGAAAGTGGACAACCTTGTCGGACCTCTCTGCCAAGTAGAAAATAGGAAGAAATGCCCCCATTTGCACAAACAGTCGCTCTCGGTTTGGAATACAAAATGGAAATCAGAGCAATTATTTTTGGGCCAAAGCCAAACCATTTAAGTGTATGAAAAAGGTAGGGCCACCCAACTCTATCAAATGCTTTCTCTGTATCCAGGGCTATTGCTGCTAAAGAATATGAAAGATTGGAAGCTTTGGATAGAACATCAAAAAATAAACGAGTATTGTCTGTAATGAGACGTCCTTTGACAAAACCAGATTGTTCTGTTCCTAATAGGTCTGGTAAATGAGATTCTAAACGCGAAGCTAAGGCCGTTGAAAAATGTTATAATGAAGGTTAAACAAAGAAATGGGTCGATAGTTTTTACAATGTTGTGGATCTTTGACATCTTTAGGTATAAGGCAAATTAGGGCATCTGAAAAAGAGCCAGAAGATTTACCTGATTCCAAAAAGGCATTAATGAGTATGTGTAATTTGGGAATAAGTAAATGTGCGAAATGGGGGAAAAATTCAACAGTGAAACCATCAGGGCCAGGTGCTTTGTCTTTTTTGAGTGTTTGCAAGGCGGCAAGAAGCTCCTTTTGTGTGATATCAGATTCTAAAAGTGAAGATCCGAGCACGTGTCAGAAGTACATTGAATATTAGAAAGAAATTGAGAAATAGAATGATCAGAGGAAAGATTTTAAGATGTGTACAATTTTTGGTAAAACTGGAGAAATTCTTTTAGGATATCTTCATTTTTAAACTTCAATGGTTATGATCATAAATAGATTATATATTAAGTTTGTTTTGTTTAACTTTCAAATAATTAGCTAGCAATTTTCCAGCTTTATTCTGACCCCCATAAAATTTTGCAGTAGACTTCAGCCAAAAATTAGAAGCATTATTAGTTGTATCTTTGTTAAACTGAAATTTAGCATTTATAAGTTCAGACAAACAAGATTTCGATTTGGAAGAGTAGTAAGAATGCTTCAATCTCTTTATTTTGGCCAAGAGAGCATTGGTTGTTTCTTGTGCCTTCTTCCGTTTTTTTGAGGTATATCTAATAATAAAATCTCTAGCAGATGCTTAGAAAGGGTCCCAAACCACATGAAAAGGCAAATAAGCTGAGTTATTGAAGAAGAAATATTCATTAAAAAAAGAGACAAAGGAGGACGTAAATGTTGAATCTAGAAGTAAGGCCATATTAAAACGCAATTTTCAAGATAAATTGGGTTTCTGTAAAACATCAAGCTGGATAGTGACGGGGGCGTGATCAGAAATTAAGATAGAACCAATGTCTACCACCACCAATGATTGAGAAATGCTGTGGGACACAAAGATATAATCTAAAGGTGATTGAGTATGGTGTGTCGGGGAGTAGTAAGAATATTCTCTTAATGTGGGGTTACAAAGCCTCCAAGCGTCAATAAGCTTGTGTTGTGCAATTGTTTGTGTGAAAAGTTTATGAGATTTATGAGAGACAAAGGGGACGGATGAGTTTCGATCCAAAAAAGGGTCAATAATATCTTTACAGTCTCCTGTAAGGATAAAAGTATCATCAAAAGATTGTGTGATTTGGTGGGCTAGGGAAGACCAGAAAGAGGTATCTCCAGCTGTGGGCGCGTAAATATTTAACAAAGAGATTGGAGCATTTCCCACCATTAATTTAACAAATAGCCACCTACCATCCTTATCCGTACATTGCGATATCATTTTGATAGGAAGAGACTTGTGACAGTGAGTGAGAACTCCATTACGTTTGCCATCGCCTGGGGAAAAAAAGACCTCCCTCACCCAACCTCTTTTTAACTTTACAGATTCTTCAGCCGTCAAATGAGATTCCTGTAGGCATGCAATAGTTGCCCCCAACTTAGCTAAATGGGTCAAAACCCTCTGTCTTTTAATAGGTGAGTGCAAACCTCTGACATTCCACGAAATAAGTTTTAAAGACAGAGAACAAAACTATAAATGAATGATACGCACCGATTACAACGATTCTCTGAACAATTCAAACAATACCAAACAAACTACATATAAATTGAGTCAGGTAAGAAGGAGAAGAGCAAAGAGAGGAAAGATCGGCAAGGCGAGTAAACAACATTTGAAATGTGAGGGAGAAACGTGAAAAGGAGGATAATGTTACAATGAAAAGGCATCGAGATAAAGCTGTCATGGAGAAGAAAAATTCAAAGAAAAAGAATACGAAACAAAAGAAAAAGAAGCTTAAAACAGTGAAAGACTTACATATAATCCAGGACATACGAAGGTTGGAGGGGTGAGAGGCCACACGGAACGATGACGCGTTCAAAGCCCATGCGGGAAAACGGGGGAAAGAACAAACCGACGGATGATGGAACACAAGGGGAGATGTGACATGAAGACAGAACCAGTGAAGAGAAAAAAGGAAATTATTTTTATAATCGAAGAAATGCTAATGAAAAAATTTAAAAACTTGCATTTTGCCATTAATCAACACACAAGCAACCCATGAACAGATCTGAAAAACATGTAACATGAGTAGAAGCATTTCAGAGGCCAAGGCAACTATTTGACATGTGATGTAGAAATGTCCATGGAGTCAGCATGATAAGAGTAGAGGAAACTCTTCAGCTTTACTGGATCTTCATAGGTGCTGGTCTTGTTGTTGATGGTCACTTTGAAGAGACAGGGATTAAAAAGGCCATAACGTGCACCGATTAAGCGAAGCTGCGGTCTCAATGCTAGGAACTCCTTTTGTCGGTCTGCAGTTGGTTTGGCATAGTCCTGAGAAAAAAATAAGGAGTTCCCTGACCATGTAATGCGATTCATTGCCCTAGCTGCAGATAGAATTTTTAACAAGTCAGTGTATTCCAGAAAGTATAGGAACACTCCCCTCTGTTTTCTGTGCATTAACACGGTCTTCCACATTTAACCATCTATCAGTAAGGAGTTGCAACTTGGAATTGGTTTCTTCCATAAACGGACGCAAGGCCCGGATTTCTTCGAGCAGTAAGTCCATTGTGGCTGAAGTAGATTGTTTAGGAGGAGAAGGAGGATCTTTCTTCAGCCTCTTACTCGGTGCTTTAGTAGCGCCTGAGGATGCGGTGGTAGTAGATGTCAACGCACCTTTAAGTGAGCCGTTGGTAGAATCCTCCATGGAGAGACAACTGTAGTGAGAGCTGGTGCGGATTAAAAATGTACGCGTTGAGAACTTAGGCTGAGAGAAGTTCTTAGTTAATCGTCCCATAAATAGAAACAATCTAGTAAATGGAAGACCAGTAACAATGAATTGTCCATGTGTAAAGCCTTAATATGTGGCTCCTCATTAAGATATAATTGAATAAATAGACAGAGCTAAGCAGAAGGAGAGGTACGGCTAAAAAAGGTGATTACAATAATATAGTTTGTCTAGTGATGCAAAAACAATAAAGGACCCAGCTATCGGTGAGATAACCAGAGAAGGTTGACAAAAATTGTATAGGGTCAGCTATATTGCGAGTAAAAAGTCAGGCGAAGAAAAAATAAATAAATAAATGAATAAAAATAACGCTGATATAGCCTTCACTCGCCGAAAAATGTCACATGCAGAGGGGAGAGATTCACCAAATATATGTGAGCAGACAGGATACAGTTGGTACAAAAGAGAACAGAATCCAGCAGTGCAAGGCAGCCTCGTATGCCGAAAGAGTCAAAGCGTGTGGAAGCATCACTGTTAGATGACCCAGTATTAACTGTATTTAGGCAGAAAAAGGAGAAATTGCTAACAATTCAATCATCAAGCAATCGCCATTCGTTAACCATGGCTCACAGCAGAGCAAAAAATAGCTGGAAAGTTAACAATGCAGAAAGTGAGCATTTGAAAAAGAACCACATTCTCAGTTTAAAAGAATTAGGTGCCGATTACGATCCTGTAAAAACCGGGTACGAACCGTCGGATGGAGCATATTCTCCGTCTGACGCGTACCCGGTCGGAACAATTTACAAACATGGAAGTACGATTCGCACGGAAATACCATTTCCGTACGATTTGTACAAAACACCGACGAAAATATACATACCAATGTGATCCGGGAAAGCGCCGACGTGACGTCGGGACGCATGCAGCCTGCGTTTCATGAACCAGGAAGAACGAATCAAACCCACAGCAGTCCGGACGGCAATATTTTTACGGCACCCAAAAAGTGCCGGGAAAGCGAAGTACGCCGCGAAACGACCAGATTAGGGGGCCCGGTACGTGCCGTACTCCCCCCCCAGCCCCCGTAAGTACGCGCCGAACCCCCACCCGTGTATGTACACCAGTGTACGTACGCACCGTACCCCCACCCGTGTATGTACACCAGTGTACGTACGCAACATACCCCCACCCGTGTATGTACGGCGCGAACCCCCAGCGCCACCCGTGTATGTACGGGGTTCGCGCCGTACATACACGGGTGGGGGTACGGTGCGTACGTACACTGGTGTACATACACGGGTGGGGGTACGGCGTGTACATGCGGGGGCTGGGGGGGTACGGCGCATACATGCGGGGGCTGGGGGGGTACAGCGCGTACATGCAGGGGCTGGGGGTGGTACGGCGTGTATGTGGGCACATGTCTCCATGGTTGCTATGGGAGTTCGGTGCGGATGGTGTTTTTTACATACGGTTGTAACATCGGACCCACGGGATGGATCGTACTTGCGCGGTCGGACTTCACTTTTCACATTTGTACGGTAAATCGTCCGAGGATGTGTCGGACACATTTTCCGACCCGAGGACGTGTGGGGAATTATTCCCAATGCGATTCGTATGGACTTTTTACCATGCGAATCGTACTTGGCAGTTTGTACGGCACTTGTACGATTCGTACGGTAAAAAGACCGGATACGGGTCGTACGGGGAATTGTTTTCCAGGATCGTAATCGGCACCTTAGTCTCTGATGCACTGAGGCGCTTGGGCAGTAGATGGCAGCAAAGCACTTGTGAGCAGGGAAAACAAAGTCAAATATGAGATTCCTGAAGGCTGTAGAAAATATTGCTTAGCATCGAGGAGAGCAAGCTGCATGAGGAAGTGAACTTCGTTATAGCAGGTAAAGCGCATGCAATATGCAAGAAACCAGGCAAAGGAAAAATTGTGGGCTTCAGTACAGCAATATTAAGCTTTGTCAGTCAGCTGAGGGGCATGACAGAGTCACAATATGCAGAAGACTCCCCATATGCAAAGCGAGGTAAAATTCCTCACATAGTGTAGTTTGAAATGGCGGCCGTTTCTGTGACAAAACCGCTCCGACGTGCTAACCAAAAAAGCCCCCCTTACATGCTGTTGCCGCTTTTTTCAATCATTTCAATGTATGCAGCTTCATTTTCGCCGGGTGAGCTCGACTCCTGAGGTCCGTGTGTGAGTTCGTAGTCGCGCTAGGTCGGTCATTCTCTCCCGCGTCCCGGGAGAGCTAGGGACAGTCTGCCATCTTCTTCTGGCGCTAGCCATGCCTCCCCTGCATTAATTACCTTTAACAGTAGGAGATAACTAGGACCCCCCAACTATCTCTGCAGTGTACAGAATGCCATTAATAGGGAATTACTTCTCTTTATCAGCTCTGCTTTATGTGGACAAAATGAGCCCCTATTGTCAAACAAGACGCCCAGGTATTTATCGGTTTTCACTTGTTCTAATTGTCGATTTTGCAAATACCATTTATATTTCTTGCATTTCGATACCTTGTTATTGACTTCCGTTACTTTAGTTTTAGCTTGATTTATTTCCATCCTGTTCTCCCAGAGAATTTTGATATTTTATTTATCAGACGTTGTTATCCTATTTTTGTTTGGCTTAATAAAATAGTCATCGGCATATAGTAGTTTTGAGATTTGTCTGTCTGCCAATTTAGGTGGATGAGCGATCTCATTATCTAAAACGTCTGTTAAGTCAGATAAAAATAAATTAAATAGGTAAGGAAAGAGAGCTGAACACACAAAGGAGGGACTTTTACAGAAATGCACCTTTAAGAAGCCAATATTTCTGAATGCCACAGATAGTAACTAATGACAATCAGTGGATTTGCCAAACCGCATAGAAGAGACATAACCGCGAAGCTCGACCTAATTGGTGTGTTCTCTTCCTCATGTAAAGAGAATGTCCAGTATCTGAAATATACAAAATATCCACCAGATGGTAGCATTGTTTCATGTATTTTGTTTTCAACAGCATTCTAGCCGTAATTACAAGTACAGCATGAAAACAGCTGTGGTAATATCCCACTGGAAATTACTGATAAGGCTGTTTATGGTAATGCCAGGGTTGTGGGTTACTGCACTATGCTGGCATTTAACCCGTGTAATGGGCACCATCTGTGCATTAGAGGTGTTATCACGAGGTTTGGGGAATTATCAAAGAAATTAGGGGCATATTATCAAGCACGGCGTTAACATTATCGCCGCTTTAGCGGCAGAAAATTGCCGCTAAAGCGGCGATAATGGGCTTGATAATATGCCGCAGAGAATTCCAATAGAAGCCCATTTTCACACCAGAACCTGGGCTTCTATGGGAATTCTCAAGGACATATTATCAAGCCCATTATCGCTGCTTTAGCGGCAGTTTTCTGCCGCTAAAGCGGCAATAATATTAACACAGTTTCTTGATAATATGCCCCTTAGTCATTCTGCACCAATTTCAGCATGTGTTCAAATATTCCACGCACTTTTCTTCAGATGCCTTCCACCAGTTTTTAAGTGGCAAAATGATCCCACGAAAAACTTTAGGGGCATATAAGCAACAACCGGCGATAATTATCGCTAAGCGCACTTAGCGCTAGGATAATTATCACCGGCTAACGAGGATTTCTATCGGTGAGATAGCGTGCTATTAGCAACGCTTATCTCAAAAGCGATAAAAATCCTAGCGCTAACTGCCTAACGTGAGATTTTCGCTGGAAACCCAGCGATAATCTCACAAAGTGTGGCGTTAGCTTGTTGATAGGGCCTCACAAATGTAGCCATGATATCCACCTTCCATAGGATATCATGGCTAAGTCAGTCCTGAAGCAGGCGTAAGGAAAGTAGCGATAACAGGGGTTATCGCTACTTTTCTTGCCGCTATGCTTCATAGCGTGGGGCTTGATGATAGCAGAAATGTCGCTTAGCGACATTTCTCCAGTCATGTCAGGTCAGGAACGCCGACTTTGCATCTCATTAGAGATGCAAAGTTGGACGTTAAGAATTTGTGCGCTAATGCAAGGTTTCACGCGTTAGCGTGGGATCACTGACATATTAACGACTACCAAAATATAGACTTACAAAACTATCGATGCCAAAATATAGAATGCAAAAATATCGAATTCCTATCTTCAAACAGGTAAGTACAAAAATATCGATTCTAAAATATCGTTGTTTAAAAATATAGTTAGTCAAAATATCGAATTTTTGTTAATGTCTTAAAAGTAATGTAAAAATAATGAAATAATATATATAATTAACTAAAACATATCTAAAAATACTTAAATAACCTTAAAATAAATAAATAATTAATGTAAGTTAAAAAACAATAAACGTACATTTTTATTTTTTAATAGATATATATTAACGTAATATTAATGAAAAATATTCAATATTTTTTGCGTAGGATAGCGGGCGGGTAAAATGTACTATTACCACTCCAGTACGTGCAACAGTATGGAAAGCGTTGGCTAGCGTAGGGGTAAAAATTACTATTTCCACTCCAGAGAGTGCAACAGTAGGGAAAGCGTTGGATAGTGGGAGGGTAAAATTTACTATTCCCACTCCAATGAGTGCAACAATAGGGAAAGCGTGGGGTAGTGTATGGGTAAAAATTACTATTCTCCCTCCAAAGAGTGCAACAGTAAGGATAGCGTTGGATAGCGTAGGGGTAAAAACTTACTATTCCCACTCCAAAGAGTGCAACAGTAGGGAAAGCGTTGGATAGCGGGAGGGTAAAATTTACTATTCCCACTCCAGTGAGTGCAACAATAGGGAAAACGTTGGATAGCGTAGGGGTAAAAATTACTATTCCCACTCCAGAGAGTGCAACAGTAGGTAAAGGGTTGGATAGCGTAGGGGTAAAAATTACTATTCCCACTCCAGAGAGTGCAACAGTAGGGAAAGCGTTGGATAGCGTAGGGGTAAAAATGACTATTCCCACTCCAGAGAGTGCAACAGTAGGGAAACCGTTGGATAACGGGAGGGCAAAATTTACTATTCCCACTCCAGTGAGTGCAACAGTAGGGAAAACGTCAGATGGCGTAGGGGTAAAAATTACTATTCCCACCCCAAAGAGTGCCACAGTAGGGAAAGCGTTGGATAGTGTAGGGGGTAAAAATTACTATTCCCACTCCAAAGAGTGCAACAGTAGGGAAAGCGTTGGATAGCGTAGGGGTAAAAATTACTATTCCCACTCCAGTGAGTGCAACAGTAGGGAAAGCATTGGATAGCATAGGAGTAAAAATTACTATTCCCACTCCAAAGAGTGCAACAGTAGGGAAATCGTTGGATAGCATAGGGGTAAAAATTACTATTCCCACTCCAGTGAGTGCAATAGTAGGGAAAGCGTTGGATACTGTAGGGGTAAAAATTACTATTCCCACTCCAGTGAGTGCAATAGTAGGGAAAATAATAATTTAATATGTTATTAAAAATAATTTAATTATTAATACTAATAAAAATAGTATTACAATTAATTACCAATCACACAATCTTTAATAATTAATTAATTATAAATACCAATAAATATTTTTTAAATTAATTACCTATTAATAATTAATTAACAACCAATTATTTTTCAATACCAAAAATTAAGAAATACAAATAATACCAATCAATAATTAATTAATACATTAATTATGTATATACAAAAATAATTACAACAATTATTTATTTCAGTCATGTCAGGTCAGGAACGCCGACTTTGCATCTCATTAGAGATGCAAAGTTGGGCGTTAAGAATTTGTGCGCTAATGCAAGGTTTCACGCGTTAGCGTGGGATCACTGACATATTATCGACTACCAAAATATAGACTTACAAAACTATCGATGCCAAAATATAGAATGCAAAAATATCGAATTCCTATCTTCAAACAGGTAAGTACAAAAATATCGATTCTAAAATATCGTTGTTTAAAAATATAGTTAGTCAAAATATCGAATTTTTGTTAATGTCTTAAAAGTAATGTAAAAATAATGAAATAATATATATAATTAACTAAAACATATCTAAAAATACTTAAATAACCTTAAAATAAATAAATAATTAATGTAAGTTAAAAAACAATAAACGTACATTTTTATTTTTTAATAGATATATATTAACGTAATATTAATGAAAAATATTCAATATTTTTTGCGTAGGATAGCGGGCGGGTAAAATGTACTATTACCACTCCAGTACGTGCAACAGTATGGAAAGCGTTGGCTAGTTAGGGGTAAAAATTACTATTTCCACTCCAGAGAGTGCAACAGTAGGGAAAGCGTTGGATAGTGGGAGGGTAAAATTTACTATTCCCACTCCAATGAGTGCAACAATAGGGAAAGCGTGGGGTAGTGTATGGGTAAAAATTACTATTCTCCCTCCAAAGAGTGCAACAGTAAGGATAGCGTTGGATAGCGTAGGGGTAAAAACTTACTATTCCCACTCCAAAGAGTGCAACAGTAGGGAAAGCGTTGGATAGCGGGAGGGTAGAATTTACTATTCCCACTCCAGTGAGTGCAACAATAGGGAAAACGTTGGATAGCGTAGGGGTAAAAATTACTATTCCCACTCCAGAGAGTGCAACAGTAGGTAAAGGGTTGGATAGCGTAGGGGTAAAATTTACTATTCCCACTCCAGAGAGTGCAACAGTAGGGAAAGCGTTGGATAGCGTAGGGGTAAAAATGACTATTCCCACTCCAGAGAGTGCAACAGTAGGGAAACCGTTGGATAACGGGAGGGCAAAATTTACTATTCCCACTCCAGTGAGTGCAACAGTAGGGAAAACGTCAGATGGCGTAGGGGTAAAAATTACTATTCCCACCCCAAAGAGTGCCACAGTAGGGAAAGCGTTGGATAGTGTAGGGGTAAAAATTACTATTCCCACTCCAGTGAGTGCAACAGTAGGGAAAGCATTGGATAGCATAGGAGTAAAAATTACTATTCCCACTCCAAAGAGTGCAACAGTAGGGAAATCGTTGGATAGCATAGGGGTAAAAATTACTATTCCCACTCCAGTGAGTGCAATAGTAGGGAAAGCGTTGGATACTGTAGGGGTAAAAATTACTATTCCCACTCCAGTGAGTGCAATAGTAGGGAAAATAATAATTTAATATGTTATTAAAAATAATTTAATTATTAATACTAATAAAAATAGTATTACAATTAATTACCAATCACACAATCTTTAATAATTAATTAATTATAAATACCAATAAATATTTTTTAAATTAATTACCTATTAATAATTAATTAACAACCAATTATTTTTCAATACCAAAAATTAAGAAATACAAATAATACCAATCAATAATTAATTAATACATTAATTATGTATATACAAAAATAATTACAACAATTATTTATTTACAATTAAATTACTTCCCATAATATTCCCCTATAAACCCACAACCCACTACAAATAATAAATTAATACAATTAACATAATTATCAATTAAACAATGAATACAAATTAATTACCAATTAATACACATTAATTACCAATTAATAATTAATCAACAACCAATTAATTTTCAATACCAAACATTGATAATTAATAAAAAATACCAATTAATAATAAACAGTAATTTAATTATCAATACACAAAAATATTTTCAATAATCACTTAATTATTATTAAATTACTTCCCACCCTATTAACCTATAAACCCACAACCCGCTCCAAATAATAAATTAGTACAATTAATATAATTATCAATTAAACAATTAATACAAATTAATTACCAATTAAAATAAATAAATTACCAATTATTAAAAATTAATTACCAATCATTAATTAATTACAATACATTCATTATGAATACCAAATAATAATTACTTAATAACAATTAAATTACTTCCCACCCTATTCCCCTATAAACCCACAACCCGCTACAGCAGTAAAATGCTAAATTAAATTAAAAATAATTAATAATTCTTAAAAATCAATATTTAATATACTATAATTAAATTACTTCCCACCCTAAATTACACAAAAATTCAATAACATAAAATTCATTACTTTAAAAATATTCAAACATACATTCCAAAATTAATACATACTTTTAACACATATACTAACACTTAAAACACTATTAAAAAATGCGATATTCTTAACAACTTCATTATGACTGTCGATATTACTTACTTCTATATTATGTAAATCGATATTTTATTTCTTACCTGATTTTCGATATTCTTCACCACTATATTTTGGCACTTCGATATTCTGTCCATTCTATATTTAAAACTCGATATTCTGTCCACTCGATATTTCTTTTTCGATATTATGTCTGTTTACCTTCCCGCAGAGCAGAAACACACAGAAGAATAGTAATGAATCGGGATTCTACAATGAAGAACAGGTAAATAAAACGCGCTCACGTTGTTTCGCAGTATTGGCTGCAACGCAATGAGAGTGATTCAGAAGGAAGCGATTGACGGTGCCGAGGGGAGGAAGAAGAGTGCGTACTTGGCGCAACTCTAGAAGTAGACCAGACAGGACCATTTGTAGACGGGAGGGTTAATGATGAAAATATTACTTTCCTAGTGGACACTGGCGCTACTCGATCAACTGTAAGATCAGCTGATGTTAAGAATCTTCCTCTTTCGGATGAAACAATCCAAGTTGTTGGTGTGTCCAACAGACAGATAAAGACATTTTTGACAGAACCAGTAAAGGTTAGTATAGGGAAATTTACAGAGATGCACCGCTTTGTTGTGTGCGACACCAGTCCAGTGAATTTATTAGGTAGGGACCTGTTGTGCAAAATGAATTACACTATATTCTGTACTCCAGATGGAATAGCATTTGAAACACCAGATGAGGATGTACTGTATAAAATGACCATAGCTAACAGAGAAGATGAGGTTGCTGAGACTTATGCAATTTTCAACCCTGATGAATTACCCAAAGAATTGAAGCAGTCAGTAAAAGCGGAAGTATGGGATTTTACCGGAGAAGATGTAGGGTTAATGAGAAATATAGATCCAGTAAAAATAACTGTAAAGGAAGGAATAAGCTATCCAAACGTCCCTCAATATAAATTGACAACTGAGATAATTGAAGGGGTAACTCCAATAATTGAGAAAATGATCAAGCAAGGAATCCTAAGAGAAATAATGAGCAGTCCATGTAATTCACCCATAATGGTACTGAAAAAGCCTAATGGAAAATTCAGGATAGTACAGGATTTGAGAAAAGTAAACAAAATTGTTGTGTCATGCTGTCCCATTGTGCCAAATCCATCAGTGATTCTGTACCAGATTCCCCAGGATGCGGAATGGTATACAGTAATCGATCTATGCCATGCTTTCTTTTCTATCCCATTACATCATGACAGTCAGCAAATTTTTGCATTTTGGGTTGGAGAGAGGATTTTGGCATGGTGCCGAATCCCACAGGGGTATACAGAAAGCCCCTCAATATTCAACCAATTGTTGAAGAAGTCATTAGAAAGTCTACAAATGCCCGAAAGTTCAGTACTAGTTCAGGATATCAACGACCTTTTGGTGGCGTCGAAAACACGTGAAGCTTGTGAGGTACATACTATAGCACTACTGAATCATTTGGCGGACGGAGGATTGAAAGTGTCACCAGCAAAATTGCAGTATTGTAAGAAGGAAGTATAATATTTGGGACATAAAATTGAGAAAGGACTGAGGAAAATAACAATAGACAGAATCAGAATCGTAAAAGGAATGAGAGCTCCCATGACTCAAAGAGAGGTGATAATGTTTCTGGGAATGGTAGGGTACTGCCGTCAGTGGATTAGTAATTTTTCCCTGATCGCAAAGCCCTTGGTGCGTTTGACCAGGAGTGATGTAAAAGATCCCCTGGAATTGAACACGGAAGAATTGGCAGCATTCAAACGATTGAAAGAGGGTTTGTGTGAAGCACCAGCACTAGGCATGCCTGATTATGAGAAAGAGTTTGAATTGTATTGCAGTGAGAGAAATGAATGTGCACTTTCTGTGTTGATCCAGAAACATGGAAGGTTGAGGAGATCAATTGCGTACTTTTCATCAATGCTTGACCCAGTGGCTGCAGCTTTACCTGGGTGTTTGTAGGCAGTGGCTGCAACATGTCGAAGTTTGGAGCAGATTGAAGGAATCGTGATGGGATATCCATTGAGAGTGTATGTACCTCATGATGTGGCGATTCTTTTAACAAGGAGTCGTACTCAGTACATGACACATAGTCGGCTGACTAAGTATGAAAAAGTCATATTAGGTGCAGCAAATATGAGTCTTGCGAGATGTTTGAATGTGAATCCTGCAAATTTGTTACCAGATGCCGAGAATGTGGAAGTGGGAGATGAAGCAGATCATGATTGTTTGGACGTGCTTGAGTATTGTACAAAACCACGACCAGATATAAAAGATGTACCTTTGCCAGAAAGTGATTTTGTGTTGTTCGTTGATGGGTCATGTTTGAGAACAGATGAAGGAGTGCTAAGCGCAGCATATGCAGTACGCACAGTTGCAGCAGTGATGGAAGCATCTTATTTGAAAGGAGTGAGAACAGCTCAAGTAGCTGAACTTGTTGCTTTGACTAGAGCATGTAAAATTGGGAAGAGTGTGAGAGTGACTGTGATAACTGACAGCCAGTATGTCTTCGGGGTTGTCCATGATTTTGGCCAACTTTGGCTACAAAGAGGTTTCCTGACCTCAAGTGGAACCCCTATTAAGAATGTTGAAGTGGTTGGAAAATTGATTGAGGCGATACAGCTGCCTAAACAATTGGCTGTGGTGAAATGTGCTGCTCATGGTCAGGGTAGTGATTACATCACTACCGGAAATAGGTATGCTAATGATATGGCACAGTATTGTGCACGAAATCAGAATTCAGTCAATCGGGCAAAGGAAAAGGAAATGTTTTCTTGCTCCTTAATGTTTACTAACGTTGTGGGAACTTGGGAAGAAGTGAGGCAATTGCAGGAAGAGTCAGGAGATGAGGAAATGAAACAGTGGATAAAAGCAGGGTGTGCACCAAGAGAAAAGGACCGTGTGTGGGTCTATCGAGATGGAAGACCAGTAATGCCTGATAGCATGATATCTACCATGGCAAGGATGTATCATGGCCAGGGACACATAGGGAGAGACGCTATGATCAGGTCCTTCAAGCAGACCTGGTACAACCCCAAGTTTAGACTTGTAGCAGAAAGTCTATGTCAAAGATGTCTAATATGTCAGCAATACAATCCTGGGAGGAAGACAGTGGTGAGTCTAGGAACGATAGGCCGAGAAGGAGGGCCTTTCACTCGAATGCAGGTGGATTTCATTGAAATGCCTCCTTGTAACAGATTGAGGTATGTTCTATTCATAGTCTGTCTATTCTCCAGGTGGGTGGAAGCATTTCCAACTAGAAGAAATGATGGGATGACAGTGGCAAAGCTTCTTTTGAGAGAGTTCATCCCCAGGTTCGGGTTCCCAGTGACCCTTGAATCAGACAGAGGAGGACATTTTCATAATGAGATTATAAAATTGATTAGTGAAGCATTGAATGTACAACAAAAATTACATTGTGCCTACCGACCAGAGGCTTCTGGTGTGGTTGAACAGATGAATGGTACGATCAAAAATAGGATTGGAAAAATGTGTTTAGCCACAGGTATGAAATGGCCTGATGTCTTGCCTCTAGTACTAATGACAATCAGGGCGATACCAGACAGAACTACAGGGTTAAGTCCACATGAAATAATTATGGGACGAGCAATGAGGCATGTGTACATTCCAGTCAACAAGCTGATGACAATAACTGATGACATGGTGTTGGAATACTGTAAAGGCCTGGCTGACGCAGTTCATTCTGTGTTTCATCAGGTTGGAGCGGATGACACCACCCTTGAAAGAAAACCAGCTCATGATCTGAGCCCAGGAGACTGGGTAAGGATAAAAGTCCACAGAAGAAGAATCTGTTTGGCTCCAAGGTGGGGAAAACCAAGACAAGTCATTCTGACCGCGACAACAGCTGTGAAGTGTGCTGGAGTGAAAAACTGGATCCATGCAAGTCATACCTTGAGGATACCAAATCCGGTTGACAGCAAAGAGAAAGAGTACTATGACAAATCAGGATCAAGTACTGAATCAGATAACGAAGAGTCAAAAACACAAGAGAACTCTGAAAGGGGGGAAACAGAACCAAATCAAAATTTGGTCCCCAGAAGTATATCTCTGAGAAGAAGATTGCAGATTTCTGATATCAGTTCAGATTCTGAAAACGAACAAGGAACACAAGGTCCTCAAAAAGAACACAGAAGAAAGAAAGGAAAAGACAATGAAGAAACAGTAAAGGAAAGTCAGGAGAAGGAAGTTTCAGATGAAAGGCTGAGAAAAATTCCACCAGAAATAACCAATTCAAGTGAACAAGGGACAGGTACAGAGAGAGAGGGACAGATTGCGGAAGACCCCCGAGGAGGTGTAGGGAACTGCAACACCCAGTTAGGTGAAGGGACAAGTAGTCAGCAGGAAGATTACGTGTCGGAGACCCGAGGAGGGACAGAAGTAGGGAAAACAGAACAAGTGGTGGAAAAAGAAGTAATTGAAAAGAAAAAACAAGTTGAAACAGAATCGGAAGAGAGTGAAAACGAAATACCTGAAGGTCGAGTTCTAAGGAAAAGGGCTTGGAGAGAAGAAAAGAATAATAAAGAAGGTCCGCGCCGGGACACTCATCTGAGTAGCTGCGCGCGCTAGAAATGCAGATAACATAACATAACATAAACAGAAAAGAGTTAAAAAGGATGAAGTGTAGCCAAACAAAATAAAGAGATTGAGATATCGGCTGACACGAGTGAAATCACCGAGAGCTGAACAGGTGAATGAAGTGACAAGCCAAGAAAAATCAAAAGGAGAGGAAACAACTGAGAATAAAGAAAATAAAAGAACAAGGAAACCTAACCAGAAGTATAAGTCACCAGAATGGACGTACGTGGCGCTGCCTGAAAAAGAAGAAGAGGCAGATAGTCAAGGAAATCCAGAGGAGGCTTTACTGAAAGTGGTTGAAGAAGAAGAAGAAGCAGGAATCCTGAGAGTCATCTTATCCGATATTGGAGAAGAAGAGACGGAAAATCAAGAAATTCTGTACTTGGATGAACTGTAGGAAGTGAAAAACTATGAAATGCCAAATTGAGAAGATCTAGAAAACTACTGATGAAGGAATAACACTTTGAGTCAAAAGATAGATACTGGTAGAACCAAGTAGGGCCTTAGAGCCTAAGGTTAGAAAACTAGTTGTGAAGTAAAAGAGGCCAAGTCAAAAGACACAGTCCAAATTAACGAAGATGGCTAACATAGATAATAGCAAAAGTAGATGTACATTCATGAAAAGATGGTGTAAAATGTGCTGTTGTTGTACAGAATTATTAATGCTACTGTGGAGTATACTTGCTCTACTTATTTCTTTCAAGGTTACTATAGATACATTAGAAGGACACACTGAAAACATTACTAATGTAGGGAAGACTCAAAAGGTAGTTCCGACTAGGATAGATAATAATTATTTGCATAAAGATAGGTCTATTAATGATTTTTCAAATAATGTGTTTTCGAAGTTATTGTATGAATATGTAAAAACCATGGACGTAAGGGACTGCTACGTATGCATGCAGTTACCTGCATCTGTTTCAGAGGGAGTGACTTATCATCACCTTCCAGCAACGTATGGAATAGCATGTAGTGTGATAGCTAGCTTATTTTATCAGACAGGTAAATTAGAATATTTTTTCTCAGATGTAGATAACATTTTTGCGCAAGTACCTACTAATAACAAACTAAACAAAGTAAGTCCTGCTAAGGTATTAGGTGAATTTTTCTTAGAAACTAAAGAACTAACATTAGAATATATTTTTAGAAATAATTTGACTTGCAGTTTGAAGAAAGAGGAGAAGACATTCTTAGACATGGTTGAAGAAAGGAGATTGAAAATGCAAAGAAAAGTAGCAGAAGGAAAAGGGGAGAAAACAGTCTGGGATATAGAAAAGGAAAAACATTTGAAGGGTGAAGCTAGTCCAACTATAGCTTTAGATATGCCTCAGAAAGGAAAGATGTGTATTAGAAGGAATCAAACTGCATATGATAATTATTTTGTAGGGAATATTGAGTACCATGATACATACCGAATCATGGGTGGATGGGGATTTAAAGGTGGAAGAGATCCAGTTTTCCCTGGACTATATTTTATCTGTGGGAACAGGGCATATTATCGTTTGCCAGACCATTGGTATGGCACATGTTAAGTAGGCCTGGTTTTTCCAAAAATCTTTCACATGGACAGAGGAGAAGTTGGTGTACATAGTTTAGGTAATCATTTAGTTCGTAGTAAAAGAGAATCCTGGACCGAGATTATAGGTGATATCTTTGGAGCATTGATACCAGCAGTGGGAATATCTTTGAATGCAGACAAAATTGGAAAATTATCAACAGTAGTGGATCGCTTGTCAACAAGCACCGCTGGAGGATTTATATTGGTAGATACTGAAATGGTTGCCATGCGTGCTATGGTAATGCAAAATCGATTTGCCCTTGATATATTGTTGGCAAAAGAGGGTGGAGTCTGTGGAATGCTGAAAGTTCAACATTTTTGCACTTACATTCCAGACGAAAGTAAAGAGCTGAAAATTTATATTAAGAATATTACAGAATTGCATGACGAAATTGCACCACTGGAGGTTGAAAGTGTTTGGGAAAGGATTGGTAAGAAAATAGCTGCTATTAAGAATTTCTTAGTTAAAATAGGTAGTACATTTATAGGTAAAATATTATTTCCATGAACATGTGTGATTTTCGTATTATTAATATTAAGATTAGGTTGTATGTGTTGTAAAAACAAGACAACTAAGAATAAAATAAAAAGAGAAAAACTAAAAAGAAAAGCAAAGGATCCAGATAGAGATTTAGAAGAGATAACTTTAGAGGAGTGGAAAGAAAGTATGTATAAAAAGGCAAAAAGAGATGAAGAAGAAACTGAATTATAAATAAGAGCAAGAACACATTTTGAGTTTCCGTAAAAGGGGTAAATAAATTTAGTGTTGTTGTGGTGCTAAAATCACCAAAGGGGGGATTGCTGGAGCGGGTTTTAGTTTAGAAATTTGTATACCCTCTCCATTTTGCATGTTTAAATTAATAAGATTAATTGATTAATAATAATCGTATTAGCTGGATTGCTGTGGAATTTAATCAACCTTACTACCATAAAGAATACACGTGGGAATTGCATTTGCATGGCCTAATTAATACGTAAACTAAAACGTGTACGCAGATTGATCATAGATATATGTTGCTTCTGTGATGTATTTGTGATTTGTGCTTTATTAATGTGAGTATAACCCGCATTAAGTGCTGCTTTGCTAGATAAATACATACACATATGGGTATTAGTAAGGGGATAACATTTTAATAGTCATTTCCATGTATTAATTATGTTTTTGTGTCTCTTTGCTTAAGTTGACGATTTGGAGTGGCCACAAAATGGCTGACATCCCTTTTTGACGAGATGACTTCATTGAGAAGGTCTCTGGGTGAAGTGTGCATGCGTCACCAACAGCAGCGATGACCTTACAGTGACCCTAACCCGACTGTGCCTATCAAGGACACACCAGGCAACAAGCCAACTTCCCCTGAAAGAACAATTAAAAGATACATGTAACCATGAGAATAAGAACTACATCTAAAAGAGACATTTTCCGTATGGGAAAGTGGTGGAACGGATTTGGTCAACCAATCAAAAGCTTTCAAAAATATTACTCGTTACTTTTGGAATGTAATTTTACTGTAAAAAAGCATAGAATAGAGAGGTTAGACACGCTCGAGGGCGCATTTTGAATTTCCTGACGTTATGCTGACGGAGAGGACGGTGACACTGCAGGACAGCTGTTTCTAAAGACTCTGACAGATTGAACTGATGACCAAGATTTTGACTTAGAGGACGACTTTAGCCAGAATAGTTAAATATGATGGTCAGCTGCTTGATTAACAAATGATTCGATTTTCAATTATTAGATGAAGATTTAAGATTTATTACAAGAACTGTTTTGGGTCGTTATTATGAAAAGTGTATTTATGTAAATAAATTATAAATTTAGTTATCACTTCAACCAGCAGCTAGCTGATCCATGGCCTATCCATGGAAGGAGTACTAACATTACTGTTACTAACAATTCTGACATTACGCTTAGCCTCAGCCGCAGGAGTGCGTTGTTACGGGGCCATTATCTGTTCCATGGGTACTTGCTGCTGCTTACTCAGGGACATTTGCTGCTGCTAATATTTCCTTTGTTGCTGCTAGTTACTGACCGGATTTCGGTATTTTACTGTGTTTATTGTGTCTTTTATTGTGTTTATTGTGTTTTTACCTGCACTCGAACCGCATACCCTCATTTAAAAACAGAATTCACTCACCTGCCGCTTGAGCGGGATCTTCTTTCTCTCTCCCCCTAGTCACGAGCGCCATCTTGGATCGGTCTAGATCCTATACCTTGAGCGCCATCTTGTAACGCGCATCATTCGCTCTCAGACGGGGAGACTATAAAACACAGAGTCATGCAAGCGCGCATCTGTTTCTGACATTACGCTTAGCCTCAGCCACAGGAGTGCGTTGTTACGGGGCCATTATCTGTTCCATGGGTACTTGCTGCTGCTTACTCAGGGATATTTGCTGCTGCTAATATTTCCTTTGTTGCTGCTAGTTACTGACCGGATTTCGGTCTTTTACTGTGTTTATTGTGTCTTTTATTGTGTTTATTGTGTTTTTACCTGCACTCGAACCGCATACCCTCATTTAAAAACAGAATTCACTCACCTGCCGCTTGAGCGGGATCTTCTTTCTCTCTCCCCCTAGTCACGAGCGCCATCTTGGATCGGTCTAGATCCTATACCTAGAGCGCCATCTTGTAACGCGCATCATTCGCTCTCAGACGGGGAGACTATAAAACAGAGAGTCATGCAAGCGCGCAGCGCGCGCGCGCAGCGGGTGCGCCGCAGGCGCGCCAGAGGCAAGCCCGTCTGCGCCCGTCCGCGACCGGACTCGGCCCAGGGCCACAACCTCTGGCCCTCCAGTGTGTTATTCTTCCCTGCAACTAAGACAGTTGAACCCTGGCCATTCCTACCGACATTGCATTACTCGGCCTCTCTCCACTGCAGTGGGCGTTACCCCCACCCCTTGCCCTGGGTGTCAATACCAACTTCCGCAACCTCGTCTTCCTAGCTCCTCAGCCTCAGACCCCCCTAGCAATATACCTTTTCATGAATTGCATATCACTCAATCCCATGGTTGTCGAGCAGCGCTCATCAATACGCGCTCTCTTCCCTGTCACAGTTTACAGATCAGCGAGTTTATTCTCGCCCATGATCTTGACTTCCTTTTTGCCACTGAAACTTGGGGAGATGCTGGCTCTGGACCGGACTTTTGCCTGGCAACCCCTCAGGGCTATAGTGTCGCTAGGCATGACAGACATATAGGAAGAGGTGGCGGACTTGCTATCATTTACAAGAATCTGTATCGCACTACACTCGATCCCATACAGGCCACTAACTGTGAAGCAGCCACCTTTGCTATTAATATTAATCATAAACAAGCCCTCAAGGGAATTTTGCTATATCGACCTCCTGGGCCCCGAAATTCTTTCCTTGCCACACTCTCTGATTTTAATGATCTCATCATTAGCTCGCCGGAATACATGATCTTAGGAGATTTTAACTTCCCTCTGGAAGAACAGGGCAACCACGAAACCACTCAGCTCACTGCTGATCTCCTAACCTTAGGACTTCAACAATTGGTGAAGGGAATTACACACCAGGCGGGGCATATACTAGATGGTCTGTTTACCAACAACTCAGACATCTTTGTACAGGATATTCTTCCTCTCGCCTGGTCAGATCACAGGGCCATTATCTTTGGGATCCATACACGGCACGCCAACCCTCCCCATCCCAGGCCACGAACTAGGTTAGGGACCCGTGCTTGGAAAAATGCGGATATCCATCAGATGGCAGATATCCTGACACTATCCTCTCCTATGGGGATAGCTAATCCTGTCTTCTCAGCCTCCGACTTCCAAGACTGGATTCGGAATGCTGCTGATCAGGTGGCGCCGGAGAAGCTTACGCGACCTAACAGATTATCCCCTTCGGCGGCTTGGTATACCGAAGAGCTTAGGCTCCACCGACAACATTGCAGGAACTTAGAAAGACGCTGGAGGAAATCTTACTGCCCCATAGCCAAGCATTCCTACAAAGACGCCCTGACAATATATAAAAAGGCTATCATTGCCCGAAAAAGTGCATTTTTCTCGGCTCAAATCGAGAATGCCAGCAACTCTGCTAGAGAACTGTTTTCAGTGGTTACCACTCTGTCCACCCCCTCTACGGGACCTGGAGTTGAACCCTCTCAGTCTCTTTGTAATGCTCTGTCCAGCTTTTTTACCACCAAGGTGGCAGATATATACTCTTCCTTTGCAGGGAATGCAGGGACAAGATCTAAAGTCTGCAGTGGTGAAGAACCTGCCACTGATCATGATCCCTTCTCTGCCTTTGCTCCCATTACGCAAGATCAAATCAGCAGACTTATCTCTACTACCAAGTCTGGCTCTCCCTTGGACCCCTGCCCTCCTTCAGTGATGGCTAACCTCAGCGAGGTGATCTCCTTTCCACTTATGAAAATCTGTGATACCGCATTTCAAACTGGTCGCTATCCAGATCTTTGGAAGAAGGCTGTGATCAAACCTCTCCTGAAGAAACCCTTCCTGGACCCCACAGCTCTGGCCAGCTATAGACCAATAGCGTGTCTCCCCTTTCCTGCCAAAATATGCGAATCTCTGATGAATAAACAACTCTCAGAGTTCATCGATACTCACCAACTTCTCGACGAAACGCAGTTTGGCTTTAAGAAAGGTCATGGAACTGAGACCGCTTTAATAAAAGCTTCAGATGAGATCAGAGCCATTATGGACCAGGGAGGTGCGGCTGTCCTGATTTTGTTGGATTTGTCCGCAGCCTTTGACACGGTCGACCATGATATTCTGGTCGACCGTGTCACAGCCCTGGGGATAAACGGTATGGCTAGAAATCTCATCTCATCTTTTCTTGCCAACCGTACCCAGACAGTGAAGTTGGGTAACTTCTATTCTCCTGTCTCTGCACTCCCTTGTGGAGTCCCACAGGGTTCCTTGCTAAGTCCAACGCTATTTAATATCTATGTAGCAGACTTAGCGAGGGTAATAAAGGCCCATGGGTTGCGACTTACATCTTACGCAGACGACACCCAACTGGTTCTGGCAATCCACAAGGACGGCCCAGCGGTGGCAGCTAATTTCCAAAGCGCCATGCTTGCTGTCAGTACCTGGATGTCCTCCAACTGTCTGAGGCTTAACTCGGACAAAACCGAGGTCATGACCTTTGGTAATCTCTCCCCGGATTGGTCTTCTGCCTGGTGGCCCAACCAGCTGGGCTCTCCTCCCATCCCAGTTGATAAGGCCAGAAACCTGGGAGTCATTTTTGACAGCAAGCTGTCATTTAACCTTCATGTCAACAAGGTTGTGTCATCTGCGTTCTTTATTTTAAAGAAAATCAGGAAAATACTGCCTTACCTTCCCATCTCAGCTGGGAAGATCCTGGTGTCTACCCTAGTGTTCTCCAAAATCGACTATGGGAACGCCCTCTTCCTTAATACTCAGAAACTCGTTCTATCTAAATTGCAGTCCATACAGAATGCGGCTGCAAGAATTCTTCTTGACATCCCCCGCCGCCAGCCAACTACTCCAGCCATTCGTCACCTGCATTGGCTAAGAGTAGAGGGCCGCATTAAATTCAAGGCCCTCTGCATTGCCTATAAGGCAGTGCATGGCGTCGGTCCTAAGTTTCTGATTGAAGCATTCCAGTTGTATAGCCCCAAGAGACAGCTGAGATCCGCCAACACCTGCCTGCTTCCGGTACCTCGCACGAGAACGGCAACCTGGGGAGACAGGCGTTTCCTGGTTGCCACACCCAAACTCTGGAATCTTTTGCCACTCACCATAAAAACTGCTCCCAATTTGATAAGCTTTCGTAGGCTCTTAAAGACATGGCTGTTCAATCAGTAATCCTGCGGCTCGGTCTCTCTTTTTTGTCACATGCGCCGAGACACCTTCGGGTATTTGTTTGCACAATAAAAATCTCGAAATAAATAAATAAATAAATAAATAAATAAATAAAAGGTGAAGCTTAGGCCTTAATGAATAGAGAAAGGTAGGGAAGTCTATTGCTCATTGGGGATAAGTGTGTACTTCCTTCCATTACAGCGAATGGAACAATTGCCTCCTTAGAAAACAGATTAATAGAGGATGAATGTTGGTGTTATGGGCTCCACCAGTGAGTGTAGTGATTTAGTGTGTCTGTGCGATCTATGATCTGTGACGAAGGGAGGGATTTTGCATTCTGCGCTGCAGCAATTAAATCGCAACATCCTTTACATGGCATGCCATTACAACGCAGCCATTACATCGCATGTCACTACAACGCATGTCATTACAATACGTCACTACAACACATACCATTACAACGCATACCATTACAACGCATAGTTTTCACCCTTACACTATCCAACACTTACCCTACTGTTGCACTCACTGGAGTGGGAATAGTAATTTTTACCCATACACTATCCAAAACTTATCCTGATGTTGCACTCACTGGAGTCGGAATAGTAATATTTACCCCTACACTCTCCTACACTTACCTTAAATGCAATGTAATGGTATGCGTTGTAAAGGTATGCGTTGTAATGGTATTATGCGATGTAATGGAATGCGTTGTTAAAGTAGTTTCTAAAAATGCGTTGTGATGGCATGCGATGTAAAAACATGCATTGTAATGGATGTTGCGAAGTAAAAACTGCGTTGTAAAGTCATGCGCTGTAAATGTTTGGGTTGTATCGTGATACATTCGTATGATATGTGTGGTAATCACAACCTCATTTAGCCAACCAGCTTGTGTGTGTGGGGGTGCTTGGATGCTTTTGTGGTGTCTGTTTCTGTAGACAGTGGCATCATTGCTTTCAATTAGGATGCTGCAGCCTAACTTCCTGTTGTAATTTACTCTCTTGGCTACTCTTGCTCTCATGGTGGCCATCTTTGTTAGGCCCAAATGGTCTCCAGATCTCTGTTAATTGTGGCTTTCAGGAACATGCCTGTCCTGGTTCTTCAGGGTCTGTTGTTTTACCCCCGCACTCATTGCCACATCATCAGCATGACAATGTATTTACATCAGTCAAAGAAGCCATCACGGGACTCAGAGTGGTCCTGACCTTGGAGCTTATAATCGGCCCATTTTCCTGGGTCCTCATCTTGGCCATGTTAAAAACAATGAACCAATATGCTCGTCCCACATGATTCATACAACGCATGTTTGGTTTATACTATTGGGTTCTTCAGTGTAATAATCAAGCCTAAGTGAATATATTTTCAATGTTTTATATAAATGGTGGTTGCTTCATTTTCATATTAGCTTGGTATTATTTCCTAAGAGTTTGTAGAAGGTTATTAACTATAGCCCATAGTTTTCAATATTTCACACAACGCAGCTAGCCACCTTCCTGAGCGGTGCAAAAGGGAGAGGGCAGGAATGCACCATATTTAGCATTATACAGCAGATTCCTGCTCTCTGCCTGTGCTGGTGCACAACCGCTGTCTAGGTCCAATGCAGGCACCCTTGCACAATGGTGGAAGCATGCCTGCATTCTAGGCAGGATTGCTTTTGTGCAGGAAGGGGCACCAAAACAAGCCAAACACACAAAGAACAAGCATTGGCATAGCCAATAGGTCTCGCCTTTGGGATCATATAAGTGTTTAGCCATGCAAGGATATTGTGCTGCATGACTAAATTTCAGCCGCGTCCCCTGCCGTCAAGATAAGAAAAAAACGAAATGATGAAAATACTGATGTGCATACTAATAAAATACTCGTAATACAACACCAAGATCACGGGCCCGCTCCCGGGCGCAAAGCGCCGGCACTGACTTCTTATGACGAAATATGGGGCATATTTACAACAGGGCAATCAAAAATTATCGCCGCTTTAGCGGCCGTTTTCGGCCGAAAAGCGGCGATAATTTTATCGCTATATTAGCAAGGTCACGCTAACGCGTGAAACCTTGCTTTAGCGTGGGGATTTCTAACGCCCAGCTTTGCATCTCTAATGAGATGCAAAGTGGGCGTTCCTGACCTGAAATGACAGGAGAAATGTCGCTAATCGACATTTCTCCTATCATCAAGCCCCACGCTATGAAGCATAGCGTCAGGAAAAGTAGCATTAACACCTGTTATCGCTACTTTCCTAACACCTGCTTCAGGACTGACTTAGCCATGATATCCTATGGAAGGAGGATATCATGGCTAAGTTTGTGAGTCCTTATCAACTAGGTAACGTGAGATTATCGCTGGGTTTCCAGCGGTAATCTCACGTTAGGCAGTTAGCGCTAGGATTTTTATCGCCGATGAGATAAGCGTTGCTAATAGCATGCTATCTCAGCGATAAAAATCGGCGCTAGCCGGCGATAATTATCCGAGCGCTAAGTGCGCTCAGCGATAATTATCGGCGGTTGTTGTTGATATGCCCCATGTTTTCACTCGCACTCAGTGTCAGTATACGTGTGTTTCGGCTTGTCTGAATTAATACCCATGGGCATGTCTGGTTTGAAATATTTTATTTTTTAAAAAAGACGCTGATGACCCTGACTTCACGCTGTGTAAATGATATGACACCTCTCCATGACAGAGTGGAGAACTCTGGTTTTGACTGAGATGGATTATGTTTAATTCATGTAAATGAGCATTGACTTGCCTACCTCTGAACATGTAGCTATGTATATAGGTTTAGGCCACCGATACGTGTTTCGCTCTGGGTATTCAGGTCATTTAGTTTTCGTAAAGTTTTCTGATCACTACTATGTGTGTCAAAAGTGTCTGAAATGTCTGGCAGTGGGAGAACTGGCGCAGTCTCTGGTTATAGTTACATTGGTTCAGTGGCGCAATGAACCCCCTTTAGCAGCTACAGCAGGGGTGGGGCTCTTGATGGGCCTCTATTGTCTGAAACTCAGCAGACAAAGGTTCTTAATTAATGTGAAAGGGTGGGTGGGTGAGTGAATGAATGGATGGATGTGTGAATGAAAGGATGGATGGCTGAGTGATTTGGTGGCTAGAGAGATGGCTGTATGAAAGGATGGATGAGTGAAAGAATGAAGGGATAGATGGCTGAGTGAAAGGGTGTATGGGTAGATGAATGAGTGAATGCATGTGTCGATGGATGGATGGGTAGGTGGATGGGTTCATTGATGAGTTGGGTGGATGGATTAGTTGGGTGGATGAGTGAAAGGATGAATGGATGAAGGAGTGCAAGGGTGAATGCCAAGATCTAAATCAGGCCCAGCGTCCCAAACAAACTGTCCTAGATCTGAGTAGCCTTTAGCATACCTTCACATAGATCCTCAACAGGCCTTTAGAGTGTCCCTACCATACCATCACGTCATCCCCAACACACCAACCCCCATCAGACCTCGTCATACAGCTCCATAGAACCAACCCTCGAATCCTTCACAATGGACCCTCACAGAACCTCAAAATAGCACCTAACATAGCTCTGACGCTGGCATCTCACATGGTTTCCAAAAATACACTCTCAAAGCCCTCTAAAGAAACTCACACATAATTATCGGACAGTGCTCAATTTGGGGAACTCGTAATATGCCTGGCTGGACCCCGGTGGTCCTGCCGAGCATATTGCGGCCTCAAAACTGCCAGGGATCCCTGCGATTAGACACCAACACTTATGTTTAGGGACTGGACTAATATTTCATCATGGGACTTGACCGAGAGCAAGAAAATGACAGAAAATGGAGGAAAGAGGATGGAAAAGGTAAGAAAACAGTGATTATGGAAGCACGCAGGCATGAAAAAGAATCTGCAAGAGTGAGATCTAGAGGCAGGAAGTGTAGGGGGTGGGGACAGAAAGAGGTATGAAGTGAAATCAAGACTAGGTAGATTTGGTATTCAGCAACTCGGGTATTTGGCAGTACTGGTTCAGTCACCTAAAGTAAACTGTTGGTTCCTCTGCTTACTTTTTACATTTTACCCAATGTTAACACACCATCAAACAGTTCACAATTATTTGTATGTCCTCAACCTGTTTCTACCTGTTACAGAATGCCTAAGCAGTGCATAAATATGTTTTGTACTTATTTTAACATATAAAATGTAACGCTGAAAGAGAGCAATTGTGCAGTCCCTGGCCTTCCTAAACGTGCTGTTTCATCATGCCCACACTATACATAACACTTTACAGTGTCTGCATCCTTCCAAGGCCTAGGTTCATCCAAGACGTCAGCAAATTCTCCCCAAGCATCCTTACAACAAGTTTGCAAACTCTAATCTCAGAAACACGTCCCTTTCCAGCCACTGACAGTTGAACTTTGACCTCTGAGGCGGAAGCCGGAGGAGAAAACTCGCAGAATTTTTTAAATTGTTGAATCTTTGTTGTGTTTTAACTCACTCACTCGCACTCTCACCTGTGCTTTCTTCTGGGCTGAAGCGCTGACAGGATCCTACAAACCAGCGGATTTAGCGCTGTTTGGGACAGCTTTCTGTCAGGGACGCCATCGCTGCTCTTGCGAGGCCACGCCCACCTTATAGGCCACGACCACACCCCCCGCCTATAACTACAGCGCGGAGCACTAGCGCGTTAGTTGAACTTTGACCTCTGAGGCGGAAGCCGGAGGAGAAAACTCGCAGAATTTTTAAAATTGTTGAATCTTTGTTGTGTTTTAACTCACTCACTCGCACTCTCACCTGTGCTTTCTTCTGGGCTGAAGCGCTGACAGGATCCTACAAACCAGCGGATTTAGCGCTGTTTGGGACAGCTTTCTGTCAGGGACGCCATCGCTGCTCTTGCGAGGCCACGCCCACCTTATAGGCCACGCCCACACCCCCGCCTATAACTACAGCGCGGAGCACTAGCGCGTTAGTTGAACTTTGACCTCTGAGGCGGAAGCCGGAGGAGAAAACTCGCAGAATTTTTAAAATTGTTGAATCTTTGTCGTGTTTTAACAAACTCACTCGCACTCTCACCTGTGCTTTCTTCTGGGCTGAAGCGCTGACAGGATCCTACAAACCAGCGGATTTAGCGCTGTTTGGGACAGCTTTCTGTCAGGGACGCCATCGCTGCTCTTGCGAGGCCACGCCCACCTTATAGGCCACGCCCACACCCCCCGCCTATAACTACAGCGCGGAGCACTAGCGCGTTAGTTGAACTTTGACCTCTGAGGCGGAAGCCGGAGGAGAAAACTCGCAGAATTTTTAAAATTGTTGAATCTTTGTCGTGTTTTAACTCACTCACTCGCACTCTCACCTGTGCTTTCTTCTGGGCTGAAGCGCTGACAGGATCCTACAAACCAGCGGATTTAGCGCTGTTTGGGACAGCTTTCTGTCAGGGACGCCATCGCTGCTCTTGCGAGGCCACGCCCACCTTATAGGCCACGCCCACACCCCCCGCCTATAACTACAGCGCGGAGCACTAGCGCGTTAGTTGAACTTTGACCTCTGAGGCGGAAGCCGGAGGAGAAAACTCGCAGAATTTTTAAAATTGTTGAATCTTTGTCGTGTTTTAACTCACTCACTCGCACTCTCACCTGTGCTTTCTTCTGGGCTGAAGCGCTGACAGGATCCTACAAACCAGCGGATTTAGCGCTGTTTGGGACAGCTTTCTGTCAGGGACGCCATCGCTGCTCTTGCGAGGCCACGCCCACCTTATAGGCCACGCCCACACCCCCCGCCTATAACTACAGCGCGGAGCACTAGCGCGTTAGTT
Organism: Triturus cristatus; assembly: GCF_964204655.1. Lineage (NCBI taxonomy): Eukaryota > Metazoa > Chordata > Amphibia > Caudata > Salamandridae > Triturus > Triturus cristatus. The sequence goes on along the minus strand of NC_140595.1, from coordinate 692,711,022 downwards.
GAACTTTGACCTCTGAGGCAGAAGCCGGAGGAGAAAACTCGCAGAATTTTTAAAATTGTTGAATGTTTGTCGTGTTTTAACTCACTCACTCGCACTCTCACCTGTGCTTTCTTCTGGGCTGAAGCGCTGACAGGATCCTACAAACCAGCGGATTTAGTGCTGTTTGGGACAGCTTTCTGTCAGGGACGCCATCGCTGCTCTTGCGAGGCCACGCACACCTTATAGGCCACGCCCACACCCCCCGCCTATAACTACAGCGCGGAGCACTAGCGCGTTAGTTGAACTTTGACCTCTGAGGCGGAAGCCGGAGGAGAAAACTCGCAGAATTTTTAAAATTGTTGAATCTTTGTCGTGTTTTAACTCACTCACTCGCACTCTCACCTGTGCTTTCTTCTGGTCTGAAGCGCTGACAGGATCCTACAAACCAGCGGATTTAGCGCTGTTTGGGACAGCTTTCTGTCAGGGACGCCATCGCTGCTCTTGCGAGGCCACGCCCACCTTATAGGCCACGCCCACACCCCCCGCCTATAACTACAGCGCGGAGCACTAGCGCGTTAGTTGAACTTTGACCTCTGAGGCGGAAGCCGGAGGAGAAAACTCGCAGAATTTTTAAAATTGTTGAATCTTTGTCGTGTTTTAACTCACTCACTCGCACTCTCACCTGTGCTTTCTTCTGGGCTGAAGCGCTGACAGGATCCTACAAACCAGCGGATTTAGCGCTGTTTGGGACAGCTTTCTGTCAGGGACGCCATCGCTGCTCTTGCGAGGCCACGCCCACCTTCTAGGCCACACCCCCCGCCTATAACTACAGCGCGGAGCACTAGCGCGTTAGTTGAACTTTGACCTCTGAGGCGGAAGCCGGAGGAGAAAACTCGCAGAATTTTTAAAATTGTTGAATCTTTGTCGTGTTTTAACTCACTCACTCGCACTCTCACCTGTGCTTTCTTCTGGGCTGAAGCGCTGACAGGATCCTACAAACCAGCGGATTTAGCGCTGTTTGGGACAGCTTTCTGTCAGGGACGCCATCGCTGCTCTTGCGAGGCCACGCCCACCTTATAGGCCACGCCCACACCCCCGCCTATAACTACAGCGTGGAGCACTAGCGCGTTAGTTGAACTTTGACCTCTGAGGCGGAAGCCGGAGGAGAAAAGTCGCAGAATTTTTAAAATTGTTGAATCTTTGTCGTATTTTAACTCACTCACTCGCACTCTCACCTGTGCTTTCTTCTGGGCTGAAGCGCTGACAGGATCCTACAAACCAGCGGATTTAGCGCTGTTTGGGACAGCTTTCTGTCAGGGACGCCATTGCTGCTCTTGCGAGGCCACGCCCACCTTATAGGCCACGCCCACACCCCCGCCTATAACTACAGCGCGGAGCACTAGCGCGTTAGTTGAACTTTGACCTCTGAGGCGGAAGCCGGAGGAGAAAACTCGCAGAATTTTTAAAATTGTTGAATCTTTGTCGTGTTTTAACTCACTCACTCGCACTCTCACCTGTGCTTTCTTCTGGGCTGAAGCGCTGACAGGATCCTACAAACCAGCGGATTTAGCGCTGATTGGGACAGCTTTCTGTCAGGGACGCCATCGCTGCTCTTGCGAGGCCACGCCCACCTTATAGGCCACGCCCACACCCCCTCACTTCAAATGTGCTTTCCACGCAAGCGCAGCGGACGAGCGCAGCGGGAGCGCCGACTGCGCGCCGAAGTCGCGCACAAGTCAAGCCCGTCTGCGCCCGTCCGCGACCAGCCGGGACCCGGGGCCACAAACCCTGGCTCCCACCCTATCCAGTGTAGGACTTACAGCTTGGCGGCCTTATACAGCATAGGCAGGACTGCCACTTCCCAGTGTTCCCATATCTATGCTCCCACAGAGCTACCCGCCCGATGTCCGGGGTGCAAACACTCCTTCCGCAAATCCTCGTCGGCCACGGCACAAAAGTACAGTATGTACGTTCTAAATTGCCGCTCCTTACCAAAACACAGCACACAGATTGCCATGCTGCTTGAGGAGCGAAAGCCAGACGCGGTTTTCCTGACTGAAACCTGGCTCACTGTTCATTCTGAGCCAGATGTGGTTTTAGCTCTACCCGGAGGCTACAATATCCTTAGACTGGATAGACAGGTAGGGAGAGGCGGAGGTCTGGCGATCATATTGAAGAACCAATACCGATGCCGCACTACTGTAGAAACTATCTCTGAGTGCGAGAGTGTAGCATTCTGCATAGAGTTCAACGGAAACAGCTCCTTCTCAGGCACCCTGATCTACCGCCCCCCTGAGCCTGTAAAAATGTTCCATAGGTCTCTTCCTGAAATTATAGCGGAAAGAATCCTCTCTTCCGCCAACTACACGATTCTAGGGGACTTGAATCTCCATTTTAACTCCCCCTCAGACCACATTGCTCAGGAATTACTAGACGACCTAGAAGCTCTCCAACTGTTCCAACTGGTTGCAGCCCCGACCCATGAAAAAGGCAACTTACTTGACCCTATATTCAGTAACTGCCCGGATATAACTGTTGATCAACCCATTCCTCTTCCATGGACAGACCATTTTTTGGTCCCGCTTACTTGGGTCACACTTAAAACCTCCAAAGTACCTCCTCAAGTCACCACTAGGAGGAACTGGTCAAAACTCCCTTTGGAAACCTGGCTGCACAACCTGGACTCCACTCGCCCGGCACCCTGCCCAGACCCTAATGTGGCAAACGTCAACTATGAAAGTTGGATCAACCACTCGCTAGACTCAATCCTCCCGTTTCATAGATCCGCCTCGAAGAGACTACAGAAATCTGCCCCCTGGTTCTCTGACTCTCTAAGACAGTTAAAACGCCGTTGCAGGCAACGAGAGAGAGCCTGGCGTTTAGACTTCCTCCCAGACAAAAAGGCCTCATATAAAGAGGCGATTAAAGCCTACAGAGAAGGGATCAGAGCGGCCCAGGCAACCTACTACGCTGAGAAAATTTTAGGAGCAAAGTCAAAGCCCAAAGAAATTTTCCAAATTATAAAGCAATGTGCCAGTGCCAATACGGCACCCCTTCCTAAAAAAAACCAGGACCAATGCAACGAGCTTGCAGATTTCTTTTACAATAAAGTTTTAAAAATGTATTCTTCTTTTTCAACTACAGCTACAACCTCGGACGTAATTAATCCATCCCCCCCTAGATTACCTTTCCACCCTGACCAGCCTCGTCTCGATCACTTCCCTCCTCTGGACCTCGACACTTTAAGCAAAGTGGCACGACAGGTCAAGTCGGGCTCTCCTTGTGACCCTGCCCCTCCAGAAGTCCTGATGCAGGCTAGCAAAGCCACCCTGCCTGTAGTTTTGGATCTTTTGAACTCGTCCATATCTGCCTGCTCTGTCCCCACAGCTTGGAAGCAAGCCCTGGTACGGGCGCTGTTGAAGAAACCCAGTCTAGACCCAGATGACCACTCCAGCTACCGCCCCATCTCACTTCTCCCCTGGGCCAGCAAGGTACTAGAGAAATATATAAATGCACAGTTGGTCCAGTTCCTGGAAGAGCATTCTCTATTACACACATCCCAGACAGGCTTCAGACCAAAACATGGTACGGAAACCGCCTTGTTAGCGGTCACCGAAGAAACTAGAAGGATACTGGATCAGGGAGGATCAGTGGCAGTGATCCTCCTTGATCTAAGTGCCGCCTTCGATACGGTCAGCTACACCACCCTGCTGGACCGTCTCCATAACATCGGAGTTTCAGGTGATGCTTTAAGGTGGTTTAACTCCTTCCTGTCTGGGAGGTCGTTTCAGATCTTCGACGGTGAGACAATGTCCTCTAACAAACCCCTGAGCTGCGGAGTACCGCAGGGCTCCTCCCTAAGCCCGGTTTTGTTTAACGTGTACATGGGGCCGCTGGCGGGTGTTGTCGAACCGTATGGCATTAAAATGGTGTCATACGCCGACGACACCCAGCTTGTGGTCTCGCTGGCAACTGGGAATGACAGGCATTCCCCAGCCAATCTGTTAAAATGCTTAGAGGACGTCAAGGGATGGATGACCAACTCCTCCCTTAAACTAAACGGAGAAAAGACGGAGCTCATGCTCCTAGGTCCAACCTCTCCTGTACCTTTCACCTCCTTGTGGCCCAGTACTCTGGGACCCCCCCCCCCTCCCCTAAGGAAAGTGTTAAAAGCCTGGGAGTATGGCTGGACAACAAACTCTCCTTCTCCACCCAGGCCACAAAACTGTCCGCCTCATGTGTTGGTCTACTTAGAATCTTGAGGAAGGTTCTCCCGCTACTTTCCTTAGAGGCAAAAAAGGTGGCTGTACAAGGTCTCATCCAGTCTCGCCTGGACTCGAACAATGCCTTATATGTGGGGGCTCCTGAGATGACCCTCCGAAAATTGCAGGTTGTGCAAAATTGTGCAGCACGTTCTCTGCTGAAAGTCCCGCGCACCCAGTCGGCTAGACCTGCTCTAAAAAGTCTCCACTGGTTGCCAGTGAGGCAGCGAGTGGCCTTTAAGGCACTGTGCTTGTCGCACCGCGCCTTCTGGAAAACGGGCCCAGCGATTAACAACGACCTTGTCATCCCCTACCACCCTAACAGGAATCTTCGGTCGACGGAGGCGTTCCTTGCCGTCGTTCCCAGAGTGAAGCAAGCCAGGTCTGGGGGCAGGCTGTTTTCTTTGAATGCCGCCAGGCTATGGAATGCTCTCCCCTTTTCACTCCGTTCCAATCCAGATCTTTTCTCATTCCGTAAAAACTTGAAGACACTGCTGTTCGCCAAATCCTGCGTACCTTAGCTCCTCCACCCCTCACCTCTCTGTTCAACTTAGCGCTTGGACGCCTACGGGCAGCAATCGCGCTTAATAAATATTTTTACAATTACAATTACAATTACAATTACACTGATGCAACTGAAAGGACGCGGCTAACTCGGCCCATTCCTCTGAATTCCGCAGGGAAATTAGCTCCGCTCCAATTCCTCCAAACATATTATGAACGTCAAATTAAGACTATCATACCTTTTTTAGCAACATCACAAACCGGTGCCGGGCACTTGCACATCCATCAAAGGTGGGTTGCCCAACAATGCAGAAAATAACTACAAAATGCCCAGTAGAACTTCCAAGGCCTCCAGTGGCTACAGGAGCAGGTGTCTCCAGAAAGAGGAGGGGGTGACGCGTCTGATATGCAAAACACTGGCGTCCGATTGGTCAGTTTTTTTCATGTAGTGCACCTTCCTTTTAGATTATAGGTGAGCGCGCTAGGATAAACCAAGCTTTCATAGAAAACCAAACCGCTGTGTCTGGGACATACAGATATTAGCCACACACATGTTTTTTTACTAAAAGAGGGTCAGTGCTAATGGTCCTTAGTTGCAGCTGGAGGGTCATCCTGCTGCAGCGTGGTCCAGCTCAGGGCAAGAAGTGGATTTGTGCAGCTTGACAGGTATTCCCCGGGTTGTGACACTTTCCCGGCTCAGCTCTCCTTGATACCACCTGTCTCCATCACTCTGCACCAACCCCTGTTCTCATTATCCCTATCGCCTCCGACTGGTGATCGCAGAAGAGGAGGCAGCTTTGCATCCATAGCTTCTCGCTCCAGCATGTCCCGGCCACAAAGAAGCCATGTAATCCTAGCCATGGAAGGAGAGCCTGCAAGTGAGTTACAGTTGCATACAGGACTGTGTCCCAATCATGCATGCGAGGTTTGCTTGAGTAAGCACTGCTCATGAACGAGTTCTGAACCCCTTCAACAGAGGTCAGCATATTTTCAAACTATAGGGCGTATTTACAATCCCCTATTGCCACCAGAGCGTCCATTTTGTTCACGCTATTGTGGTGCAGCAACATTCTCAATATTTGCAAGGTGACTCTAAGCCACTTAGCGGGGCTTTACGCCACCTTGTAAATATGCCCCGTCCCGCCGCAGTCCACGGCAGCAAAGGGGCGTGCAATGGATGTTGCTTTGGGTGTTCCACCGCAGCACTTATTGCTTTTTGACATTGCCCCAGATTTACAAGAAGGTGTAAATCTGTGGCAGCGCCAAATACTAATGCCATGCAAGAGCAGGTATTAGAATGGTGCACAAGGGAAAAAGCTTTTATTTCTCCTTGTTTTTGCTGTTTCTATGTGTGAGGCATTCTTCAGAACACATAAAAAGGAGAAAAACCCATTAATGATTGTTTATGTGCAGGAAAGTGTCCTTTCCTGCATATAAACAATCGTTAAATAATGATGATTTGCTACTTCTATGTGTACTGCAGAATGCAGCGCTCATAGAAGTAACCTACAGCTACTATGGATTGCTCATGTGCAGGAAGGGTCACCTCCTGCATATAAACAATCATTCCCTGCAATGCAGACACCCTTGCACCATGGTGCAAGTGTGCTTGTGTTGGCGTTAGGCAGCTAATTATTGCACCACACTAGGGAAAACACAATGGTGTGCCATATAATAGTAAATACTTTCAAAAATTTGAGAGAACGCGCTGACCAAATTTGGCATTGCTCTGCACTCCAACATTTTCTAGTAAATATGCCCCTATACAAGAAAGAACTCTTTTTTCAGAGATGGTTCCAAAAGAGAGTCTGTTGCTTCACCTTCCTTTCTCAAACAACGTAAGAAGATGTAAGTCACTGTACGGTAGACTAGACTGATGCCGCAACCAAGTTACCTTTGCCCTGCAAGCCTCACCCAGTTCTTATGCAATAGACCCTTGGTACATGATAAAACATGAGCCTGCTAAAGATAAAGAAGGACATCCCCATCAAGATACACCTGCAGCCAGGCACGCAGAAGAAGCATAATGTCAATCACAAATACTTCACCTCGACAGTTTCTATTCTCAATAAGTCTGACTGGCTGTTTACATCATTCTGTGCATGTTAGTGACTTCCCCATTCTTCCATTCAGATACTGCTGGCAACGAGATGCCCTTCTCCAGACAGCTCGCTGCCTTTTATCTAAACGAGAATTTTATTTACCCCTAAGTACTCCATAAAATGTGTGTGTTGGCTGACCACCTCACTCTAGGTCTCTGTCCAGTCCTGAAACTGTCACCTACAAATTATCTACAGGTGTTTTTGGTCTAATTAGTTCAATTGGACTGAAAAAAGACTACAACACCCAGAATACATTAGGTTATCAATAATAAGTCCAGGGCTGGATAAAGTGTCCTCTGAGTTTTTGCATACGATTTACAGTTTGAACAAAAATAAAGAAATAATGTGCACAGAAAATATTTGTGCCTCCATTCTGTACATTACTTTTGCATTGCATCAGTTTTGTGCTTGCAGATGCCAGTAGATCCATTTCAATGAGAATGTGAGTACAGAACCGGAGACAGTGCCATTTGCACTCAGCTCTACAGAGGCAGTGAAATTAAAATAAGTGCAAATTCAATGGTATGATAGTGGCTTTGAAATCACTTTGGGCCTGGCACATTTATCGCTTTAAATGGAGTTGGGTGGAGGTTCAACAAGAACGTGTCTTAACAAGCATTGAGCAGTAATGAACCCCATCAGCAAGCCTTTGCAACAATATGATGGTCACTCAGGCCTATGGAGGGAGTTGAGTAGTAAGTAGACCCTACTTAAAGCTCTTAAGAACACAGAAATAGAAAGACTGTGAAACACTATTCCCCTCAACCTCAGAGTACAACCCTACCACAAGCTCAGAAAACTTCTGAAAATTGAACTTTTTCAGATTCAAATTCATCTTAGTTTGTCTTAGAACAAGGGATGTGCTCTAGAATGCCAGACATGGGTAATCACCCCGCTCCCTTAAATGTTAACTTCCATTTCAACAATCAAGATGTTCCAGCACTAGTTTGATAGTGTTGCAAATGGTGCAGGGCAGAATCTCTAGGATGACTCCCAAGTGTTTCACCATTTCACCTTTCTCAGTCTTTTTGGGTTTCAATTTGAGCAAATGTTGGTTTATATGGTCATCAATATTCTTCCCAGTCAAACATAGTGGGGTTTAGGAGTCACCAGTGTAGTCGAAGGATGGGAACCCCATAGTTGTGCCGCAAACGACTGTGATGTAGGATGAAGGACCATAGAGATAATGCCGTCCTCCAAGGTAGGTAACATGATGGTTGTTGCACTGAGTTTTCCAAGCATGCTAGAGAAGACTTCAAGCTAGTTACTGCCAGGTGTTTCTAAAACTAGCCAAGAAATGTAGCCTGCACCCACGATCAGCGAGGTGAGGACCTTACTCGCACCAAGGGTTTGAACACACAGGCCTATATTATTCCTTGTACTAAAGGAGGAGACTGGCTGCCAGGTTTTCCCTGAAGGTCCTGTTGCCCCTACCCTGGGCATCTTTCTTTAGTTGCCTCAAGAGGGTCCGAGGGAAAGTCACTCGCCAGAAGGAGGGAAGAGAGTTCTCGGCCACATGGGCACAAACAGTGGGGTAATCTTTGATAGGAAGGGACAGGAGGTTTATAAGCCCAGTCCATGCCCATTGAGCCCTCTTTGTCTCTGCTCTCGTCTGCACCTACACAAAGTTGCAATTTGAGGAGCCAGGCATATTTTAATTTCAGGTAAAGGTGTTGGCAATGACAGGCAGAAGTTAAGTAGTTTGTAGCTTTCAAGTATTCAATCTTCATTTTAATAATTTTCACTTTCATTCTGTTTAGGCCAAATATTTACTACTTTATTCATTCATTTAGGGCCCGATTCACAGAACTAACTTAAGACAAAATCCTAAACTTACTACCATTGTGGTATTCACAGAAGGCACTTACTCATTTTGGTATTCACAGAAGGCACATACTTATTGATGAGTAAGAGCCTTCTGTGAATACCAAAATGAGTAAGTGCACTTAAGTGGAAGAGTTGGGGCGCAGCGGCCAGGGTGACTGCCTCTGGATCCTGGAGCTCACGGTTCTATACCCAGTGGCAGATCTGCCCAGCACCATGTGACTCTAGGTAATAGTTCAATGGCCCCCAGCACTGGGATGCCTCTCCGGAGGTAGCTGTGGGCTTAACAAATATTGGACATTTACTCATTTTGGTATTCACAGAAGGCACTTACTCATCAATGAGATCAACATTGGATCAAGGGAGGGAAAGGAAGTCTGATGAGATGATGGTCAGTATGAGGCTTGATTTAAGTAGGCAGAAAGGGTGCTGGGTCATCTAGGATATGAGAAGAGCTGCAAGATCACCAGCATCAGGTTCAGTCCCTGGTGTGATTGGCTCCAAGGAGAGCAGTCCTAGATAATATGAATGTGCCAGCAGGAAGGGACTCCTGCATCTGGGTTTCAGATGGAGTGCAGGGTATGCCAGTGGGCTTTAAGGTGACATTCAAGGTCACTCCACATGCCAGCATAATACTGGGAGTGTGGGCTGCTGGTGGAAGGCGGGGAGCACCAGAGAATCGGTGGAGGCTGGGGGAGGTGACCTGGACACCAGAGTTCCGTTTTCTAAGACTGAAGGAGAGGCAATGTGTTCCAGTTTACTCACTTCCCCTTCCGGTGAGAATACAGCCAACCTAAGTTTTTCTGAACTCAATCCCCCAAGTGTTACTGGAAGCTCAGGTGCCCCCAAACTCGCATTTCTGCCTAATTTGCACACATAGCTTAGGTCTCCCTAAATTCACAAAAATCTCACTTTTGATACAGCTTAGTTTTTTCTGAACTCACCGGTTGGCAAGGATATCTGAGGTTTACCTGAACTCAACCAAATCTTCCTGGCTTGTAAAACATGTCCCCTCTGAACTCACATTTGTCTCACTGACTGGCACAGTTCTCCTTGTACTCACAATTGTCTGGCTGATTGCAACAGGGCAGGTCTCAACTAACTCACACAAGTTTCCCTAATTGACATAGGCTGCTTAAGTCTCCCTTAACTCGCAAGAGTCTACCAAGGTCTCTGAATTCATATGCACCTTTCTGTCTCAGACGGCTTAGGTCTGTCTGCCTGCACACATCTCCCCAGGTGACACAGATAGTTCAGTTCTTCCTGAATTCAGACACACCTAGCACGAGGATGTTGTAGTTAAATTGGTGCCTTGCCTGCCATGCCCTCAGTCTGCAGTGCTAGGGCATGGACCGAGTTGGGAGGGCACCAGCAGCTACTAAACAGATGTGGTGATGGTAATCACTGTAGAAGCAACAGAATAAAAGCGGAAAGTGCTCTTGACAGAGACGTTTTAAGGCATGGACAGCGTGAGTAATTGCCAAGAGTCCCCAACTTCCAAGAGTTCCCTGACCCCCTCACCACCACCACCACCCCTCAGCAAAAATGAACATTCTGTCTAGCTCACTTCTGTGAATTTCTGTATCTCAACCTTCAACATATTATTCAGCTGTTTGTGGGGTAACAGTGACTTGAATTAGAAGAAAATGGGTAATAAAATTCAAAGTTGCACCAAACAAGGCCCTCCAAAATCTTTCTTGCCTAGGGCACCCAAAATCCTTAAAATGGCACTGCTCTTATGCTTAAGTCAATCCAGCCTTCCTCTTGTTTGTACGTGTTAGATGTCCATATTCCTTTTATTTTAGATGTTTGCACGCCAGGCTTCACATTACTCTATGCTACACATTTTTGGTGGCCTGTGAGCTCCAAAGACAGATCAATGGGAAAATGACAGTCTGTGCTTACCGGAAAGTCCCAATTTTTGAATTGTGGAGCTCAGAAATGTCTAATTTGAAGTCTGCCTGAGAAGTGAGGGTGGTCACAGTAATTGAATTTATTAGCCTAATTGGGGTATAATTATGGTGCTCTGTTCAGATGAATATTGTCATATAAAAACATTGCTTGGTGGAAGGGGATGCAAATACCCTCCCTAGCCTTGGTCAAAGCCGGGGGAGCGGTGGGGGGGCTCTCTAACTATGCCTGCCCCATAGCAAGGAAAAGTGGGTAAGGAAACACTTTCTCCCAGGAGAACCACCAGATACACCGTCCTAGAGTAAAGGTAAAAACAAAGGACTCTTTTCGAAGGCGGGGATTGCAAAAAAATTAGAAGAGACAGAAATCAATAAATTAAAAAAACTGAAATTATTTAAAAAGGCAATAAAGTTAAAGGAGAGTTAAGATTACAAATGCGGTAATAGTATCCACACTCAAAACCATATAACCCACTGTCCTCACTTGATCTGAACCTGCTGCTCGGCCATGCACTCACATTATCAAACCTCTTTTCACACATATGATACACATTACTTTTTGTACATTATCACAAATTCTATCTTTTGGTAATAATGTACAGGATATCCATGGATACACGGACACAATTCCTAGCAATAGGTGTTAATTACTAGAAGTAAATTAGTTAATTGCTTCTTGTCGCCCCATAAGCGAGTATTAAACAATCGGTTTATTCCGCGTTCAAACGTAGCCACTTGACTTCTGTCTAGTGCTTTATAATACAAGCCTACCACATAATTGTAATCTGCACACCTCTGTTTCACTCTTTGCAGGATAAGTCATCTCTGTGGGAGGCAGCAGGTGTCAATATTTCCCCATTCAATGTTGCTCATGTTGCTGAGCTCAGATAGCTCGGAGGATGAATGGACCCCAATATCTGAAGTGATGACCTCAGGGGACATACACATTTCTTCATCTCATGCACTATTCCACTGAGCTATCTCACTAGCAGTGTCATTCTCGGGATAAACAGACTAATGAGCCATTGGGGCCAAAGTTCCGGGTTGCAGGACAACTTGCAAAGCTCACAGACAGGCTCCTGGCATTGGCTAATGAGTAAATGAGTAAACAGGAGGCGACAGAGGCAGGTGGAGTGGGGCGTACGAGGGTGACTTAACGGTGTAAACAGTTCATATAATTTATGGGATTAATTACATTTTCTACTTTGACCTTGGAGTTTGTTTATTTACAAAACACTGAGGGGCAGATTTAAAGCCCCTTGTGCCACTTTTGCGGCACTTTTAACATTGGAAAAGTGACGCAAAAGTAGGGGCAAGGGGCTTGTAAATAAGCCCCTGAACCTTCAATGATCTTCACTGGTGATGCTTGCTGTGGCGACTCCTCCGCTTAGGCGGAGGAGCGTCGCCCCACTGCAAGGGAGCAGCAAAAGAAAGGAAAAAATAAAATGATAATAATGTATGTTATTATCATTTTATTTTGTCCTTCTGCTGCGGCAGTGTGAGTGAGGGGGCGGAGCTGGGCTGCAGAGCACGGGTGGAGTAGTAGTACACTCCTGTGTGCAATGACTGATTGGTCGCCCCTCTCGAGGCGCCCAAAACAGTCATGCACACTTCTCCGTGCAGGCTTCATTACAACCTGCATGGAGGCTGAGTACTGTGTCACGGCACTCAAACCAATCACAATGCTGCATTGCAGTGTTGTGATTGGCTGCAAGGAGTGTGGGTGCCCTGCTGATTCCTGCTTCCTCACAAGAAGCCAGGAAGAGGACGGGATGGGACACAGGCGAGGCAGCGGCGGCTGGCCAGCTGGCTGGTCGGGAGGCAAGTGATTTTTTTCTCCCGATTTACCCAACGCCCCTCCACCCCCACCCGCCCCACTGCTGCTTCTAGCCTGCAGCAGCGATTGGATGTTTGTCTCCTCCCTCAGTAGGATCAGTAGCCTCGAGTGGTCAACAGTATCAAACGCTGCAGACAAATAAGAGGAGGTGAGAGGATGTGGCCTCACGGCCAGAGCCACAGACTTTGGAGCTGGGGAACCAGGTTCAAGCCTCGGCATGGGCTCAGCATCCTGTGATTGAGGGCAAATCCCTTTATCTCCCGGTGCCTAACAAAAATATATGTGTCCTTGTGTAGCATAACTGGTGCTCAGGTAAAGTGCTCAATACCTTCGGGTCGAGTGTGTGCTATATAAATCTGCAAAATAAATAAAAATAAGGCTGAGCCAGAAGAGCTACTGTTTCTTGGCACAGTTTTGCTTTCAGTTCCTTTCCCAGACTGACACACGGATTACAGACCTCCAGTAAATGATTGACTTCCAAGTGTTGGCCAATGTTATCACTTTCTGAGTTGCCAAAAAGAAAGTGTTTATCCATAAGACCGTAGTTTAAAAGAATCAGGATGTCTGATATAGATGTTTTGTACAGAAACAACCCTGAAATTAGTATATTCTCTGTCAGTAAGATAAGGAGCTTCAGCATTGTCATAAATTAAAGTATTAGTTGAGGAGGGTGAGAACTCACTTCAAATAATAATCACATTCCTTGTCATGGGGAAGGAACCACAGATGTCAATAGATAAATGTGCTTAACCCTCGGGTAGATTGGCACAAAGCAGTCAGGCTTAACTTAGAGTCAATATGTAAAGGATTCATGAAGCACTTAAATGGTAATAACATGGGTACAACACAAGTAAAAGCCCACATGCATTTATAAAAATAATGTAAAGTTTCATAAATAAAATGACACTAAAACAACCAAATTCCAATGAGTAGAACCGGAGATATGAATTTCTAAAGTTTAAATAGCACCAAAGAGCATAATGTGCCCGCTGCAGTTATCTGGTCACGCTAAAAGTTTTCATCAATGAGTTGTCGGCGGTGTAAGCTACTAGCTGGATCAAAGCGGGGCTCAATGATAGCGGGTTGCCGAAGTGTGGGGTACCAGTGTGGTTGTCTGTCCCAATGCAGGCTTCTAAGTTCGGTGGTGCAAACCAGCGAGCTGAGGCTGACCGGCGATTCCACATTGACGCTGCAGATTCAACTACAGTCCTGTCTCCAATGGTTCTCCATGGAGAAGTTTCTAAGTCCCAGAACTTGCAGTTTGGGGACAGGAGGGCTACACTCTAACACCAGCCAAGGGTCCAGGATCTGGGGGGCACCACTTGGTGGTTAGGACTCATTTCAAAAGAGGCCAGCAGCAGAAAATGTAGGTCAAGTTGGTACCGGTCAGTTGAGGAAAAAGGCTTCTGGAAGATTGTTGTGTTCTTTAAGCTCAAACACAGGAGGTCAGCCAACTGACCCTTGGGCAGGGTTGGACTATGACAGAAAATAGACTCAAGCACCAAATTAAAAGTGGCCCCCATTAGCAAATCAGATAAATCAATCAATCAATTAATCATGGCATTTGTAAAGCGCACTACATACCCGCGAGGGTCTCAAGGCGGTGAATAAAAAGTGGTCCACAATTTGAATTCAAGTTTTAAACTTTGTAAAGACAAGCAGTATAGGTTTGACACAAGGTATAGGTGACTGTATGCATTTGCGCTTTCTGCAGGCAACATTTGTGGCAATATCCAAGAAATCAGCTGTAAAAACAGGCCTAGCAGACCATAAAACAGGCCTGCAAGCAGCCACAAAATGAGCCCATCCACTGATCTCTCATATGAGCCCTTCGGCACTGCCTGATTGCCGTAAAGGCCTACCCAGCCTTGTGGTCACTTCTGGGGTCCTGGATCCAAGGCAAGCAGGTCCAATCTTATTTCAGGTTTTTTAGACAGCAAAGCAGTCTGCCTTCTGATTCTCCACAGGTCCAGGGGTGTTCTGAAGAGGGTACTGAGGCTGCAACATTTATGCACAGTGCCACCCTGTGGGTGTGGGACACTTTGGCCACCGACTAACCGGTGGTGTAAAAGATACCAGGGGTGATCCTACCCACATTTTCAGCACCACCCAGGTATTTTACTGTAAGCTATCCCGCAGTACTCCTCTTTCACAAAAAACAACATTTCAGAACCTTTCTTACCTCGTGCAGAGCTCCTGTGACCACCCAGAGGGATATGGAAATGGGCAAACCCTCCGTTGTGGTCACACCAAACCAGTTATTGTGCAGCTACCCTTCCTATTGGGTTTGCAGGCAGGTTGGCTATGAAGACAAACGGAGGCAGGCTTAGGTATAAGCTACATCTGCCAGTGACAGTGTAGGCATCCTATGAAGTTAATTAAGTTCCAGGGCACAGACTAGATGGCCATCCTGCAAGGGGAAGATCAACATTTTATCCTTTGATTCAGCTCTGGGATCCACTACACACCAAATAAAGGAGTCAATCAGCTGTATTGGGGTGTTAACGTGGTACTCATGAGGTGAAAGCTTTGCTAATGCAGTGTCAAAATAGGTAAAAATGTCAAAATAATGTAGTAATACTATCACAAAATATGCTGCATCACGCTGCATATTTTGCCTTTTCTTGCCACATAATTTGGTCAATCCTACCAAATAATTTGGCCCTTGTCTGTTGCAAAGTTTCAGTGGCCCTGTTTATAATGTAACCCCAGTGCTTTCCTTTGAGAGAACAAGCCTTGCTGCGGTAAAAAACTACTTTGGTGTTTTTTACTGCCAGGACATTTAAAGCATAAAATATACATGTCCAACCTTTTAAATACCATGCACCCTGCCCTATGAGCATTTAGGGACTACCTTAGGGGTCACTTATATTATTAAAAAGGAAGGGTTAGGCCTGGCAAGAGGTTTATTTTGCCAGATCGAATTGGCAGTTTGATAACTGCCTACCCAGGCTACAGTGGTAGACCTGGAGACATGCTTTTCATTGGCACGTCAGTGGTGTCACAATATGTGCTGCAGTCCTCTAGTAATGTTTAATTTACAGGTCCTGTGTACACTTTTGTACCTTATACTAAGGACTTATAGGTAACTTAAATATGCCAATTAGGAGTGTAGCAAGTTTGTGAAAGTACATCCACTGGGGCCTCATTAGCAGTATCCCAGAGCGCAGAGTAAAACATTAGCAGCATCAGTTGTAAAAATAAATGGGTGTGACCATACAAAGAGAGGCTCTTTCTTTCATGTCCATCTACAGATAAAAGGTGAGCAGCAACTCACTCATGCCATTGGCAGTTCTCATCATCTAAGTGGAAGAACATGGAAGAGGCATCTACATAGGCATGGTTAGTCCCAGGTAGGTGCTCCACTGTAAAACCCTAGTCTCTATGGAGATGGACCACCTCTACAGTTCCGGTTTCCCCCTCTAATAGGCATGAATCATGTTAGGGGCTTGTGGTCAGTTAGAACCCTGAAATGAGTCCCAAACAGGTATAGTCTCAGTTTCTTCAGTTATTAAATCACAGCAAAAGTTTCCTTCTCTATGACACTCTAACACCGCTGTCTGGAGAGTAGTCACCTGCTAATAAAGGCATCTGGTTGATTCAGTCCCTCATAATTTAGCTGTGATAACACTGTCCCAATTCCATGTTCTGAAGCATCTGTTTGGTCCTTAAGAATCTATTTCTAGTCCACAATACAAGTAGGAGACATGCCAGCCCTTAGTGGTCTCCCCACAGGTCACAGCGGCAGGTGCAGTCTTCTTTTGTCTTCCACAGGTCCAGAGGTGTTTTGAAGAGGGTACTAGGGGTGCCACATTCATACCATGCCACATCCATATTCTTATAGGGGGTGAAACCCTACTGAAGCAACAACCCCAATTCCTATCAGTCTGAATCACAACAAATCTCAGATTAACCTGTGCTGAACCCTCTAGTTGCTAAGCACCAAGCAGTCAGGCTCAACTTAGTATTTATGCAGCACTGCAAACAGTAATAAAGTGAACACGCAATGCAAGAAAAATCCCACAGTAATTTGGAAAAATAGTGTAAAATGTAACAAATTATTCCGGACCAAAATGCCAAAAATCCAATCAGCAGAACAGAAGATATGACATTTGTATACATTTAAGTGAAAATAGTGCCTAGAAGCTCAAAGCACCAACTTTGGCTAACAGGTCACACCAGGCTGGGATAAAGTTATAAGTTCAGGCCAACAGCGATTGAGCATTGACCAATACAGGGAACAAGTTAGACCCGCTTAAATCCTGGCTTGCATAATGTTGCTAGTTCCAGCATAAAGGATGCGTTGAACAGCTATGGCTAAAAAAAAACTGCAGTTCTGTGTTGCGGAGTCTTGCATCATTGTCAAGGATGCCGTCGGCGAGTGGCTTGTGATGCAAAGTCCTGCACAGACGATGCATACTGCAGTAGTTGCAGGGGCGCAACTAGGGCTTAAATTTGGGGGGGGGCTAACATGGCGAACAAAGGGGCATGGCTAATATGTTAAGACTGGTCATAGATATAATTCACACAAAAGGTGACTCTGGACACGTGTCATGTACTTGTCCACCCCCCAAAGACACAGAAGGAGTTTCAGATTTTGCAATATGCCTATTTGCAGTGTTGTTACAAACTATAGCACTAACTAACATTAATTTATTGGCAGTGAAGTCATTAAAGCATGTTTCTTTAATGTATAGGCAGTGGAAATATGGGTGGGGGTGCTGAGCAGCAGCACCCCCAAAATAACCATGCTGGAATTTAGAGGGTGCGTGAGAAATAATAAAGCATTTACATTTTGATAATATCGTGTTACATTTGCTGTTCTTCAAAAGACAGGTCAAATACCAGGCAATGCATACTTCGAAAAACACAGACCTTGGTAATTATATCCCTGTCACAAAGTTCCTGTCCTCACCTCTTCAGCTGGCGCAGCTCCAAATGTAATTACATTTATAAAGTGCTTACTACCCCATACGAGGCGTCGGAGCACTTTTCTGGTGAGTAGCACACGACTCTGGAACCCATAGAGAATTAGTGGTGAATTAGTATAGTGAAATATGAAATTAATTTGAGGGTTGGATATGTTAGTTTGTTATTTGGATTGAGAAGGATAGTGGAGGGATAGAAGAAGGAAAAAGTTTGCATTTATATAGCGCTTGTTACCCCTGATAAGGTGTTGAAGCGCTTGTTGGCGGTAGCACGCTACTCTGGAACCCAAACAGGATTAGTGGGGAACTAGTATAGGAAAATATGAAAGTAATTTGGGAGGTGGCGATTTTAGTCTGTTATTTGTATTGAAAAGGAATAGTGGCAGGATAGAAGAAGGAAGGGTCTAGAATTTCTTTTTTTGGAGGGGTTCATAGCAGTAGGAGGGATTTGGGATGAGTAAAGGGGAAGTGGAGTGGGAAGAGCCAGAGGAAAGGGTTTAGGGGCATATTATCAAGAAACGGCATTAAAATTATCGCCGCTTTAGCGGAAGAAAACTGCCGCTAAAGCGGCGATAATGGGCTTGATAATATGCCCTTGAGAATTCCCATAGAAGTCCATGTTCTGGTGTCAACATGGGCTTCTATTGGAATTCTCTGCCGCATATTATCAAGCCCGTTATCGCCGCTTTAGCAGCAGTTTTCTGCCGCTAAAGCGGCGATAATTTTAACGCCGTGCTTGATAATATGCCCCTTAGAAAGGCTTGTTTGGGAGATCTAAATAGTAGAGGAGGTATGAGATTATGCAACGAGGGTTAGAGGAGCAAAGAGTATGGGGCTTGGGATGAATGAAAGCGTGGAGGTAGAGGATATATTGATAGAGGTATAGGGTTAGAAATAGGGTAGTGCATTGGAGAGAGTAGCAGAGTGACGTTTGAGATGAGTCAGAGTGGAGGTAAAGGATATATTGAGAGAGATATAGAGTGAGCTCTAGGGTAGTGCATTGGATATGCTGAATTAGAAGCAAAGTAATAAATATAAAGATACTTAAGTATATGGAAGGTATATATATTTATGCATAAGGAAGGTAATATATGTAGAACAAAGTTGCATTTAATAAACTGAGACCACTATCCCACCTGAAATAACGGAAAAAGCTAAAAACCTGTATTTTCACTCCGTAATTCCTTCCACCAAGCTGAATCTGCTATCAGTTTCATATCTATAGTGCCAAGAGACTCCTAGCGAGTGAACGTCGATGTTTAACAAGTAGTCAAATAATACTATAGAATGAAGAAAATAACAAAATGAGACTACACACAAGCCATTTTGCATAGTAAACAAATAATTAAATGAAACTAAGAAAAAATAGTTATCTTAAGCTAGCCCCATGGCCTGGGAACAGGCCTGATGTTATACATCACTTAACACATTGGGGCCTGACTTCAGATGGAGGAAATTCTTACAATGTGTATTATGATGGTGTAACAAATGAATTAAAGCACAGTGAATGTTTAAGAGTGGCAGGTTTTATCGGTCTTTATTGAGATAGATAATGAATCGAAGAAAAACGTGTAAATAAACTAAAAATCCACAAATAAACTTAGGAACCAAGTAAGGCCGTTCAGTGGCAAGTTTGTTAAAAATGATTAAAACGGATTGATCATAGAAAGGACTAGTCGGGCATTAAATTAAAGAGTTGCTTTACGCATGGCTGCTAGCTCCTTCCTATTAGAAGTTGGGCCACTTTAGCATGCTTCTGATGACAGCTCCACTCCAGGCACCAACTGTAGGTGCTTCCATGCTCCCTACCTCAATGTGCCACTTTCATAGCCAGCACGAGCACTGTCACCAGTGCCAAAATCCACTAGGTTGTATATTCGTGCTTACGCACATTCATAGCCCCTCTCCACCCTAATAACCACTTCCAATCAATGAAGGGGCCATAGGACGCAATGAGCAGCACTCATTCACGCGCCCCCATTCACTGTGTTCAGTTAGGAACTGATCATGTGTGTAAACCTGAGATGTACGTGCGCATAATGGCAGGTCACACTCCGCATCACAAGCTTCATTCCCTGCACAGACTGGATACAAGTAAGGACGGCTCCTGGGAAAAATTCGATTGAGGTGTTCCTCTAGAAGCTGTGTCCAAAATGCCCAGGGCAGGCAGGGCCTCACTTGAAAGGTCAGTCACGAAACCCAAGCTCACGCTACAGGACTCTTGATTCTGGGAGTGGGAAGATGTGCACAGCAGGGGGAAAGGGATGGCCAGTGCAGGTGTCACTTTTCTTTTGTAAAGGAAATCCTGCAGGCGCCATATCCCCCTGCTGTGCACATCTTCCCACTCCCACCCCATGCTGCACGCACATCAAAATTGCTTTGGTGAAATCCCTGTCTTCAGGGAAGGGTAGCACCTCCGTGGCAGCCCATCTCCAAAGAAACAAAGTGGGGGGGCAGGGCAGTTTGTGAAACTTTGTAGAGGATGGTAGGCTCAGGCTGAACCTGGGCCTCTCGGAAGTGGTATTTAAAATCTGATTCTCAGATGCGATGCTAAAGCATACACTAATAAAAAAGCTACGCTGTGCAGCCTTAAAAAAGTAAACTGGGGAAGAACAGTTTGCTTACTTTCGGTATTGTAGTGCATGTAAATCAGCAGCCCGGGCTGAAGACGATGACGGGGGAGGCTGAAGCCCATTTAGCCTAATGGGTGTTGCGCGCCTCAGTAGCGGTTCTGAGGAAGCTGCGGGTTGCGATGTGAGGTACTGTGTCACTGTTATGCGTTACCAGCAGTTCTAATGCGGCTTCAAGGAGATGCATCACCCTGCATTGTTTCTGCTAACAGGACCACAGCTGGGCTGGCAGAGCACCTTGGGGGGTAAGGACTCACAATTTAGCCCATGTGCTGGGTTCAAGGTTATTGGAACCTTTTCTGTCCCTGAGGCTCTGATCAGAGGCCAGCCAACTAGCCCTCGGAGTCACTTTGGTGTTTCTGGGCAGCTCCTGTCCTTCGCACTCAAGAAGCAAAGGCAGCAGAGCAGCAGGGCATCAGACCACCAGACTAGCAGACCTTACTAAAGAGCAGCATAGCAGTCCTTTTGAGTCTTCTAGAGGTTCAGAGATGCACTGAAGAGTTGAGTCCGAGGGTCCAATATTTATACCGTATGCCAACTTTGAAGTAGAAAAAGGTTCTGGATGGTTCCACCCTAGAAGTGCTCTGAACTTCCTGCCTCATTGTCCTGGCCATAGCTTGCTTGATGGACACAAAAAACTACTGCCATACCTTTTCAAGCTGGTGCTTTGGGATGTGCAAGGGTGCTAGGTGACAGCTCCTCCCTCTATCAAGTTACAAATGGCTCATCCTGCCAACACATATTCCCCCTTTGTCTCACTGTCAGGAGCAAGATACAAAGGCAAACTGCCAGCTACAGCTGGTCATGTGACCTAAGATACAGGCTGAAGGCACCTAATGGTTGGGATAAGAAAGTGTCACATTTTTAAAAGTGCCATTTTCACAATTGTGACTTCAAATCAGACTTTAGCATTAATGAGGGTTGCCAATTAAAATTCTTTAGACATCAACCTTGATATTCCTATTTGCTCCCAATTGAAAGTAATCAATTATTAAATGTAGTAAGTTAACTCAATGTTATCTCATGAGAAGGATAGGCCATGCAATAGTGAAAAACCAGTTTTTCATTACCCAGACATGTAAAACTTAAAAGTACATGTTCACCTTTTTAATACACAGTATCCTGCCTTCTGGCCTATTTATGACCTACCCTAGAGGTGACATGTGTAGTAAAAAAGGATACGCCTGGAAAAACATTTATTTTGCCAGATCGAAATGGCAGTTTGAACTACACACACAGACTGCAATGGCAGGCCTAAGAAGTGTTCAAGAGTTTAAAAGCCTATTTAAGTTGGTGGCACAATCAGTGCTGCAGGCCCACTAGTGGTGTTTAATTTACAGGTCTTGGATACATATAGTACCATTTTACTAGGGACTTACAAGTAAATTAAATGGGCCTATTGGGTATAAGCCAATGTTACCATGTTTAAAGCAGCAAGCACAAGCGCTGTACCCTGGTGAGCAGTGGTAAAGTGTGCAGAATCCTGAAGCCAACAAGAAAGAAGTTAGCAAAGACAGTAGGATGGGAGGCAAAATATTGTAAAACCATGTCAAGGATGTCAGGTCCAACATCCATCAAGGTTGCATTTTGTTCATAACAGTGCTTAATAAGCTCCTGGCTCGCCTTCAAGTTTTTATTATCCCTCTTTATGTACTCAGCCATGCAGGAATGCAGGCCAGCACAAAGTCCACAATGCCCTGTTTGGTTTCGTTGAGAGTTTCTCAAGACAGACTTAAGGTACTTCTGACAGGGTGCCCAAACAAAAGCTCAAAGGGGCTAAATCTCACTCCCTTTTGTGACACCTCCGTGTAGGCAAATAAAAAGCATGAGAGTAGGGCCTTCGACTTCTTATGGAGTTTTTCAGGCAATCCCATAATCATATCTTTTAAGGTCTTGTTGAACCTATCAACAAAACCATTGGTTTGAGGTTAGCTAAGCGTGGTGAACTTGTAAGTCATCCCACACTCATTCCACATAGACTTTAAGAAATGCAGACATGAAGTTTGTCCCCGTCTATGAAATTAACTATTTGGGGACCCTACCCTGTTAAAGATACCAAGCAGGGCCCTGTGCACTCTGGTCCACTTAATGTCCTTAGAGGTACGGCTTCAGGGTACCTATTGGCATGGCCCTCCACAACCAGGATGAATCTGTTCCCTGGTGAAATATTTGGATCCAGGAGACCGAATATTTCGATTCCAGGCCTCTCAAAAGGTGACTCAACCACAGGTAGTGGAATTAAGGGTTCCTTGGTTTGCCCTCCTGTGTTGACACTGATGTGACAGGTAGTGCAGGAGCAACAGAACTCATTCACCTTCTCAGACATGTGAGGCTGTAAAAGTGGTAAGCCAAGTGGTTTAGGTCTGTCTCAAATGCCCAGTTAAAGGGCTAAACTCAAGAGGAAGACCCCATAACATAGAGTGACCACCAATCTCCAGGTAGCTCCATGCTTTGGGTCCTATCCTCACTATAGAGGACACCTTCCTAGTAAATCCTACAGCTTTCACTGATATCCTCCTGCTCCTGGACTTCAAGGATTAGACAAGCTCTCTGTACTTGACAGAATTCCTCCCTGGAGGGTCCTCATGTCCCAAGGAACTCAGAGAGCGTTGGTAGGTCTCTCAGGTTAGGCTCTTCATCCCCTTTAGGTCCAGACCCTCCCTTAGGGGTCCGATTCATTCTGGATCATGGGAGATTTGGAGGATAGTTTACTATGCCTCATGTTCTTTCTCTTGGGTGTAGGACACTAGCTATTCTTCCAGACTCCATGCTCCTCAGACTTTCCTAATGAGCTGTCTGGGCCCTTAAAGCTACAAACAATCACTAACACAGACCAAACATTTCTGATTAGTTTTCCATTCTACCTCAGTCCAAGCATAGGTTTCTAAATCTTTTCCCAACAGACACTCCACGGCAATGGCAGGTCTCACAGCGACCTTCTTCAGACCAGTAACCATGGGATGAAACATCACCACATTGTCAGCATTCTGGGGAAACCAGCCAGTCCATCACTGTAATCATACTGGCTCCTGTATTTCTCAGAGCCTCTACCTTGGTATTTATTACTGGCCATTGCCTATTCTTAATCAAGCTGGAAGGTAAGACGACCTGAGTTGTGACATCCACCCCACCCATGGAGACTAACGTGTTTTCAGCATAACCCTTGGTAACCTCTTGGCAAACTTACACCCCAATTCATACAGTAGCAATCTCTTTGGACTGCCCACCAGTGGGGGGATTCTTAGAACAGGCTGAGTCTCCCTACATATGTCCTGGTCTTATTACAACCCAGGCACTCCCCAAGCTTCATGGGGTCAAAGGGTTTCTTTGCTTATACTCTACAAACTTGGATTTAAAAAAGGTGTGGGACTCCCCCTCTTAAGGAGACTTTTGGGGCCCTTCGGAGAACTCATTAATGTTATTGTTGTTGCTCTCCTCTTTCCCCTGAGGAGGGGATACACCCTCTTTCTTGGGATCACCCCCCGGGGGATTCTTACACAGTCTGGTGCACAGCCACATACCAGCTGCCGTAACAAGCATTCAGGGGTCAGACAATTTGGAATCTACTAGATGCTGTTGTAACTCTGAATGACAATTACTCAAGATGTGGTCCGTCATGCTAAGATTATATAGCGCATTGTTAGAAATTGTGTTCTGGTTGACAGAGGTATGCTCCCTGTCCAAGCAGGAACCACAATCCTCTTCAGGGTAACTCACAAACACACCCTAAGTTAACCTGGGCTCATCCCTGGTATATTGACCCAGAGAAGGCATGCTTAACTTAAAAGGCAATGTGTAAAGTATTTGTGCAACACTTCAAACAGTAAACAGTGAGAACACCACACAAAAAGTTACCACATCTGGATAAACGAATAGAGCTTAATTTAATTAACAAAACAAGACCAAACCAACTCAAATCCAATAAGTAGAACCGGAGTTATGAATTTGTAAAGCATAAACTGATATATTGTGCTTAAAACCATAAAGCTCCAGCTTAAAATTGTTAACCCTTGACTGAACCTAACAAGGATAAGGCCATCATTACTTATGGTAAGCTACCATCCACCCCAACTAATATTTCACTTTCTCGCATTGGTGTTCAGAGGTAGGATCCAGCACTTGTGGTCAACAGTACCCTTCAGCTATTTATTTGGGAATAAAAAATCTCTAAATTGAACATTGAGCAAAAATGTATTTTTGATTCTTTTGGCATCAGTTCGTTGATTGGGTCATTTTTTTTTCCAGATTATTTATAATTCAAATGTTTGCAACGTCTTAGATCAAAGGGAACATGATGCTGGATCTGGATATTTCGACAACTCTCATAGCGGTTGCGATGAAGGCCCTGTGCAAAGAAAGAGAGTAGAAGCTGGGTCACAATGACAAGAAGGCAGATTTTAAGAAGGCCCTTGGGGCCGGGGAGGAAGCATGCCAGGCATTGATTCCTTCTGAGGAAGACACAACTCCAGAGAAGGGGGCAGCCTGTTACAGTATGGATCGTTGGTCGACTATCCAGGGCTGGAAATGAGGGGGCTTGGTCCTTACAAGCCCATTTGAACTGGCCATCTGCCAGTTCGAGCTCAGTGACAGGCAAACAGAAAGGGGGCTGCATGCCATAGCCCAGGAGGATAAGTAACTGGCATTAGATGAAAACAAATAGGTAAGAAGGCCAAGATGGTGACAGCAATGGTGACATGTCTACATGGGGCCACACAACCTTTGCAACCTAGCTTTGTGGTGAAGGGATGACATTGACAAATGTTTTGCTTCCTACAAAAGAGCCTTGAGAATGCGCAGGGTGAGTCAACAGCACTAGGAAGAATTTCTGTTGGAGTTAATGCCAACATAGCAGAGGAATACACTTGTGACTCTGAAAAAAGAGGGAGCGTTGAAAAAGAGGGAGCTGACTCCAACAAGTGCAGAAGCCTGGTTTCACACCTGAGGAGTACCAGGGGAAGCTCCAGGACAAACTCAAAGACACACAACAAACCCTAGTTGACTTTGCAGATGCCTCACTAAAGACATGAGAGGGCTGGGGAAGCCAATGCAGTCACTACTTATTGTTAGATCTGTTAGCCTTAGTTAGGTGGTGTTCCCCCAAACATTTGCCTGCTTGCCTCCAATATGTGCACTTTACCACTGCAGACCAGTGCTAAAGTGCGTGTGCTCTTTCCCTTAAATATGGATTGATTGGATTATCCACAATTGGCATATTTAATTAGGCAATTACATAAATCCCTAGTAAAGTGTACTACCAGCCCAGGGCATGTAAATTAAATACCGGTAGTGGGCCTACAAATATATGACGTCACAATGCATGCAATTACAACGCATGCTTTTACAATGCAGTCTTTACATCGCAACTACCATTACATTGCATGATTTTGCAACGCTTGCCATTACAATGCATTTTAAAACTACCATCGCAAAGCATTCCATTACAACGCATACCATTACAATGCATACCATTACACATAATACTTTTAGGGCAACAGTGGGGTACGTGTTGGATAGTGCAGGGGTAAAAATTACTATTCCCACTCCAGTGAGTGCAACAGTAGGGTAAATGTTGGATAGTGTAGGGGTAAAAATTACTAAGTGATGAATAGTGTAGGGGTAAAAATTACTATTCCCACTCCAGTGAGTGCAACAGTAGGAAAAGTGTTGGATAGTGTAGGGGTACAAATTACTATTCCCATGTACCCCAAAACCCATACCTATCCTAATACTAAAAAAATCTCCATTCCTTACCTTATAATGCGTTGTAATGGCATGCGTTGTAATGGTATGCGTTGTAATGGTATGCGCTGTAGTGACATGCGTTGTAATAGCATGCATTGTAATGGCATGCGATGTAAAGGCAGTTGCATTGTAACAGTTGCGCTGTAAAGGTAGGTCGTTGTAATGACTGCGTTGTAATGGATGTTGACGTCACAACGCATGCAATTACAACGCATGCTTTTACAACGCAGTCTTTACATCGCAACTACCATTGCATTGCATGATTTGGCAACGCATGCCATTACAACACATTTTTTAAAACTACCATTGCAAAGCATTCCATTACAACGCATACCATTACATTGCATACCATTACAATGCATAATACTTTTAGGGCAACAGTGGGGTACGTGTTGGATAGTGTAAGGGTAAAAATGACTATTCCCACTCCAGTGAGTGCAACAGTATGGTAAATGTTGGATAGTGTAGGGGTAAAAATTACTAAGTGATTAATAGTGATGGGGTAAAAATTACTATTCCCACCAGGGCCGGACTGGGAACCCAAACCGGCCCTGGCAAAGTGCTCGGCCGGCACCACCCAGAGGTTGGGGGTGCGGCCGAGCTCTTTGCCACGGCCAGTTTTTGGCCGATTTTGTTACAGGGCCGATTTTGCAGCTGCTGCAAAAAACGGCCCTGTAACAAAAACGGCCCCCAGGGGCCCAAAACCGGCCCCCACCCGTGTGGCGCACCGGGGGATTGCCCGGTGCCCGCTATGGCCAGTCCGGCCCTGATTCCCACTCCAGTGAGTGCAACAGTAGGAAAAGTGTTGGATAGTGTAGGGGTACAAAATACTATTTCCATGTACCCCAAAACCCATACCTATCCTAATACTAAAAAAATCTCCATTCCTTACCTTATAATGTGTTGTAATGGCATGTGTTGTACTGGTATTCGTTGTAATGGCATGTGTGTAGTGACATGCGTTGTAATAGCATGCATTTTAATGGCATGCGATGTAAAGGCAGTTGCATTGTAACAGTTGCGTTGTAAAGGTAGGTCGTTGTAATGACTGCGTTGTAATGGATGTTTCCCGGGCCTGCACACTGATTGTGCCACTCACTTAAGTAGCCCTATAAACATCTCAGGCCTGCCACTGCAGAGCCTGTGGTAGCGGATAGGCTTAACTTAATAAAATGTGTAAAGCATTTAGAGCACCAAAACTTTTAAAAAGTCACAAACACATCACATAAAAATCTCACTCTAATTCATAAAACTAAAGATTATTTTAATGAACAAAAAGAGTCCAAAACAACAAAAATCCAAACGGGGACATATAGATATGAATGTTTAACGTTTGTACATAAAAATAGCATCATAAATTGCTATATCGGAAGCAACTGGTTGTGCTTGACTGGGATCAGGTTAAATTATAATGACAAACGCGATATAGTTTGGGTCGGATACAAAGACTGGGGCCTAGATTTACTAACATTTTGCGTTATGGTGGTGTCCCAATTTTGGCATACCCATGACACAAAGTACTAGTTAAGATTTGCAATCCCACGCAAGGACCGATTGCGTTGTCTTCCGTGGCTTTCAAACATAATGCATCACCTTGTGCTTTGTTGCGTTACACTGCATCAGGAAGGCATTACATGGGTGGGGCATGAGCATTCCCATGCATCACCCATGCATTTGTAGGCAAACCCAGTTTCTAAAGGCAGCAAACCTGAGTTTGCACCACAATAGTGCACCTACCTGAGATATGTGTAACAAAGAGAGATATATTTATTTCTCCTTGTCTCTACCTTTTTCCATGAGTGCTGCATTTTGCCGCACACATATAAAGAGAATTTTTCCTTTTTGAATTGTTTTTGTGCAGGAAGGTATCCCGTCCAACACATAAACAATTCTGCCCATGCTGCAAGGGTGCCTGCATTTGCGCCAGGCTGCCTGAAATTCACCACCACAATGAGAGAGCAGAATTGGCCCAGATGTTACTAGATATTATGCATGTCTGCTCTCTCTCTTTCATGCATAATGGAACATTATACTTCATCATAGGGTTCCACCTCAAAACCATAACAGACTGTTGTGTTGTGGGATACAACTCCTACAATAAGGAGTGAGTGATGGGTGTGGGTGATAGTGCAGAGTGCATTTAAAAAATATTGTGAACTAAAACCATCTCTTGGTGGAATTCCACTGCTTTATTGCGTCCCCACGGATAGGATTAAAAGCAAAACAGAGGACGAAATTCAACCCAGAGTGTAAGCTTGGGCAACATTTTTCTGCAATGTGAACAATAATGTGAAAATTACAACTGGGGATCTTGAAAAGGCGATAAAGAGCCACCATTGTCAAATACCTGTAAACATAATAATATAGAGACAGGCAATCAGTACACAAGTACAATATAATGTACACAGTACTGCATTATGTGTGAAAGACAACAGTGAGCCCTATACACCCATAAAAACATGTGAAGTGGGTGGCTGATCATGCTCTCTGTGGAAGTTTGTCCAAAGATGAAATGTGATGCCGCAATCAACCAGGGTTAACTGTTTTGACCTTTTTGACCAGTGCCACTCACTCTTAGAGCACGCCATTAAAAGCAGCTACTAAGCTGGCAAGCAAGCATATTAAATAAATTATTATTTGGGTTGCACAGGCCAATAATAGAACACACCATTAGTAATAGTTCTGTTAGATAGAATTACGGATGGGGAGGAGTCCCATATGGCACTTCCGAACATATATATGTTTTTGGTTTGGGTAAACCATGCCTATTATGGCTTCGGTTAGTCAGCACATCCTTCACAGCTGTATTCTGTTGTAAAATTCAATAATAATCTTTTGGAGCAGCATTTACTAGACCTCAAACCCACACAATAACTACAAGTATTTGAACTACATATTGAAACCTCAAATACAGAAGTTGAATATTGTGCTACAAAGAGCTGCGTCAGATAGTGGGTCTAATAAAGTGAGATAAAGCTCTGGGTGTGTCCCCTGTTTTTGTTGGTCTTTCTTGGTGACCTTTGTTGATATACAATTTGTTTTGGTGTGCCTCTCAGTCACAGCCCTGGTTCCTCTTGCCATGTATCTTTGAGTTGGGGGTTCATACGCCAACGATAGCGGGTAAGTAACTATCATGCTTACACTCTCGTCTCTGGATTCTGATGGTGGGATCACATTAAGGCTTGGCGCAAACTATCACAGAGAGCATAAGCATCCACCCAAACCGCATGTTTATATGGGTGTATAGGGCTCCCTGTTGTCTTTTGCACATAGTTCACTACTCTGTAAATTAAATTGTACTGGCGTTCTGATGGTCTGTCTCTATATTATTTTTTTTTTACCGGTATTTGCCAACAGTGGCGCTTGATTGCCTTTCCCAGACCACATGTTGTAATTTTCACATTATTGTTCACAGTGCTTACGTTAGCAGAGTGACTACCTAACATTTAGGCCTGGGTGGAGTACGCAGAGTTCCACACCATGGACCTCCACAAAGTGACCCAAAAACTCTGACACGGTACGTGGAGCTCTGCAAGCGGCGGAGTGCATTATTGTGCCATTCGCACTGATTTTTAGCTCTGGTTATTCGTCCAAACAGTACCATGTGCAGCGCAAGAGGGCACTGCTTCCTTATGCAGCTCAAGTAGACTTTCTAATCAAGTGACAGCCTCTTCAATGAGAACAAATAGTTTCTTAATGTGAGAGGTTGCGACCATCTGCGACTGCCCGTGTTGATAAATCTTGCTAGGAGGTGGTCTAGCGATGGATTTTCCTCGCTCGCCAACGCAAGGAAAGAAATCCACACCGGAGTACGGAAAACTCCACAAACTCTGCAAACGGAGCAGAGTTCACCACCCAGGTCTTCTTACATTCTTGATGAATGCTACCACTCCTCATCAAGGGTAACAATAGCGCAGAAACATGCTGACCAGAAACATTTTGATCATGTTTACTTTCATTTTGGGAGTTGAATTTCTTCCCGGTTTTGCTTTTAATCTTATCCTTAGGGACACAATAAAGCAGTAGAGTTCCACCAGTGGATAGTATTTGTTCACAATATTTTCCAATTGCACTCTGCACCATCACTCACACTCCTCATTTTGTATGGATTATATATCCAGAAGAGCCTGTCCTGATTCTAGGAGTTGTAGCCCACACCACAACAGTATGTTGTGGTGTGAGGAGGAATGCTAGCCAGCAACAACGACATCACACCATCGCAAGACCTCTGCAACTCCCTCGCCACGTTCTTCTACCGCAAGATCGCAAGATCGCCGATATACACAACAGCTTCGGCGCCCAGACTCCGCCTCCAGTCACCAAACCAACGCCCCCCACCACCACCCTCAGCACCTGGACCCCCATCAGCACTGAAGACACCACCCACGTCATCAACACCATCCACTCTGGCTCTCCCTCTGACCCATGCCCTCACCACATCTTCAACAAAGCCGACACCACCATCGCACCCCACCTTCGGAACGTCATAAACAACTCCTTTGCGTCAGCCACCTTCCCAGAGAGCTGGAAGCACGCAGAGATCAACGCCCTTCTGAAGAAACCCACAGCAGACCCTAAAGACCTCAAGAACTTCCGCCCCATTTCTCTTCTTCCCTTCCCAGCAAAATTCATCGAGAAGACCGTCAATAAACAGCTGACTGCATTCCTCGAGGCAAACAACTCGCTCGACCCATCCCAGTACAGAACGCCTCCGCACGACTCATCCTTGACATCCCTCGCCACAGCCACATATCTGCACACCTGAGAAACCTGCACTGGCTCCTAATCAGCAAAAGGATCACGTTCAGGCTCCTCACCCACGCCCACAAAGCACTCCACAACATGGGCCCCGAAAACCTCAACAACCGCCTCTCCTTCTACACTCCTACCCGCCAGCTCCGCTCCGCCAGCCTCGCCCTCGCCATCATCCCACGGATTCGCAGAACCACCACCAGAGGAAGATCGTTCTCCCACCTGGCTGCCAAGACATGGAACTCCCTCCCCGCACACCTACGACTGACCCAGGACCATCTAACCTTCAGGAAACACCTCAAGACCTGGCTGTTCGAGCAGCAGCAGCACCCCCTCCCTTCAGCGCCTTGAGACCCTCACGGGTGAGTAGCGTGCTCTATAAATGTATTGATTGATTGAATGCTATGATGAATCATGTCACCTAAAGGTTAGGTGAGTATTCTTTTTCTATAAAATATCTATTTCTAGCATGTTAGAGATAGTGCCTTTCTTTACTGAGTGACAAGAAGTATCATGATAGTGTATAGAATGATGTAGTTTGTGTATTTTGGTGCAGCATTTATGCCTTTTGTCAACTTGTGAGTGGGTTAACTCCTGGCTACTCCCTGACCACTGGGGTAAAAGTTCCCAGCGGTGGCCATGCCCACTTTTACAGTACCTGAGTGTTCTACTGTAAACTATCCCAAAGTGACCGTCTCTTACTAAAATCAAAATACCAGAACCTTTCTTGCCCTGTGCAGAGCTCCCTGTGCCCCCCTAGTGGTGTGGCTATGAAAATGGGCAAACCCTCCCTTGTGGTAATTCCAAACCATTTCAGGGGCAGCATCCCCTCCCACAGGGTTTAGAGACAGATTGACTAGGAAGACTAAGGGAACGCAGACCTAGGTGACAGAGTTGGCATCTTTGAAGTTAATTAAGTTCTTGGGCAAAGATGGCCATCCTGTAAGGGAGTGATCAACCCTTCTCTTTTTGTCTCATCTCTGAGAGCCACTTCACACCTAATCAATGAGCCATTCAGTCCCTGGGTGACAGTAAACATGGCAGAAAGGCACATTTGGAGGAGGCAGAAAAATACAACTTTCTAAAAGTGTCATTTTCAAACTAGTAAATTAAATCAGAATTGACTGTTAAATTGGATTTTAAATGATAAGATTAAAATGAGTCCTTTAATCACTTTTCTAGCTACATAATAAGGTGTTATAACGTAACCCATTCCTTTCCTATGGGACATCCAACTTTGCCACAGTGAAAAATAACTTTGGAGCTTTTTCACTGCTAGGACATGAAGCACATAAAATATAAACGTCCTACTGTGTAAATACCATGCAATGTTCTCTATGGGCATTCAGGGACTATCTTAGCTGTGACATATAATTATTTAAAAGGAAGAATTAGGCCCCACAACAGGTTCATTTTGCCAGGTAGAATTGGAAGTTTTAAAACTGCTACCCAGGCTGCCAGAGCAGGACTGGAGGCGAGCTTTTCATTGTCACTGTAGCTGTGGCACAAAATGTGCTGCCGTCCACTAGTGACCTTTAACTTACAGGCCCTGGGTACACATTGGTACCATAAACGAGGGGTTCATAGGTATGTTAAATATGCCAGAGTCAGGAGTGTAGCCAATTTCAGCATGTTTTATGGGTCAGAGCACATGCAGTGGAACCCAGTTTCTGAGTGCACAGACTCAAAGACCAACAGCATGAGTCCAGAAAAAAATGGGGGTGCTCATAGAGAAAGAGCCAGTTATTTCGATTGTGCTCTCATCAGTAGGGGAGTGCCAGACCCCCACAAGCTGTAACATCCCTGTGTAACCCTCTGCAGTAGAATGAAAGGAGATGCAAGTCTCAGCAGAACAGGATTGTCACGAAACATCTAGTTCCACCCAAAGTCGGCTACAACCTTTGCCTCCTATAACCAGGATTCTCTTTGCAGAACAACAAGATGAGTGTACAGTAGATTTTTATTATACAATAATATAAAATATAAGTTTAAACATTTATAGGTGTGCATACATACAGTAAATATAAAACTTCATACCAAATAAATTATTCTCTGTGTGAGCGATCAAAGATTGTTCTGTGCCTTAATGACTAAACAACATGAAATCAGTGACATATTAACACCATATAAAGTGCTGATCCCTCACCCCGCTCTCATGGACAGCAAGGGGGAGGACGTGCAGAGACAGAGGAGGACATGTGTGAACGATGAGTAGGATGAAAGCATCTAATGACAACAGACCAACATCATTTTCCTCCACCTAACTGAAAGGCACAATTCCACCTTCTTTACAGTGGAGGTTTGTCGCCTTACCCGGACAGAAGACTATTCTATGTTTTGTAGTAGGGTGACACCCCCTGCCCTTTAATCATCTTAGACAACTTTTTTAGAACTGACCTTTATACTTACAAATCATTGCTATTGGGTGTGTTAGTCTAATTAGTTCAATGGA
The DNA here is from genome assembly GCF_964204655.1 of Triturus cristatus. Taxonomy (NCBI): domain Eukaryota; kingdom Metazoa; phylum Chordata; class Amphibia; order Caudata; family Salamandridae; genus Triturus; species Triturus cristatus. The sequence continues at coordinate 692,678,100 of NC_140595.1, read as the reverse complement.
AGCAAACCAAGTATACAAAACCCACACTGCATTTGGCAGACACACAATCACCTAAGACTAGAAACTTTTACCATAAAGACATGGGGGCATATTATCAAGAACGGCGTTAAAATTATCGCCGCTTTAGTGGCAGGAAACTGATAATGGGCTTGATAAAATGCCCTTGAGAATTCCAATAGAAGCCCATGTTCACACCAAAACATGGACTTCTATTGGAATTCTCAAGGGCATATTATCAAGCCCATTATTGCCGCTTTAGCGGCAGTTTCCTACCGCTAAAGCGGCGATCATTTTAACGCCGTTCTTAATAATATGCCCCATGGAGTGAGGTGGCAACCCTATTTTCTGGCCTGGTCTTACGTCCATTAGATCAGCTACCTTCAATTTTAAGCATGCCCTTTCAAGTTATTAGCAAAATAGTTATGCATAGAAAATGTGTTCCTCCCTTGTAAATCATTAAACAGTTCAAGAAAACCAGGAAAAAGGCTATACAGACATATAATTTTTCTGGCAAAGTGAGGCGAAGTTGTTAAGTTTGTAACCTGCATACAAATTTCACACAAAAAACGTTGTAGCTGGAGATTTTTTCTGCAGGTAGTTGCACTAGGATTCAAGGGGGATTCAACTCCAAACGTTAGGGGCTCAATTCACAAAACAGTCAGACATTTATTCTAGTAGTTACTACCTGGGACCTTTTTTGGAATTCACAAGTATTTCCAAGAGAATACTAGGGACACTGTGACAATCCTAGGTTCCCATGAGCACTTGTGGAAAACCTTTATGAATTCCCATTTTCCAACAATGTAAGCACATTTCTGGAAGTTTAAATGCATATGCATATGTGTGTGTGTGTGTGTATATATATATATATATATATATATGTGGCCAGCACAGCGAATATTTTTTTCTTTTTTTCAAGAAACACCTTCCCAATTTTGAGGGCATTCCCACCTCTTTCAGTCCTAGGATTCTGCTTTACTCCTGTCTTTGCCATGATCAAATATTTGACCGTTTCCAGGGTGCGAATGGGCCTGGGAAAGGTTTGTGAATACCTGTAAACATGGTGCTGTCACCTTTTCTGGGCCTTCATTCTCTGCCATTAATAGGTGTCACCCCCGGGAGAAGACTTAATCACAAGAAGAAGCATGCTTAACTAAATGTTTCTATCCGCATAAATCCATGCTTTCTGGACACACAGATTTACACTCCTAAAACTGCCCATTTGCACATGAAAGTTGATCCTAAATATGCAAATAGCTTTGTGAATGGAGCCATGGGTTTTGAGGGGATTTTTACTCTGCAAACCCTAATTTTGGCTATTTTTTCTTAAACTTCCACTTCTTGAATTTGTCTAAGTGGCAGTGCTTTAAATTAAAAACCTTAAGGAAGTTTGTTACATTTAACTTTGGCATCTTTTCACAATTCTAGGAAGGCACAGATGCGCAATCTAGGAGCGAATGCTCCAAATGTCTGAAAATAACTCTCCAGGTGATGGGACTTATTAAGAATAGAACACCCCTTCTTTACTAGAGAGTTTCAGACTGTTTCTCTTCTAGCACCTCCTGTTCCCATGCTGTAACTTGCCATCTCCTGTCTCACCTTTTACAGCTTTTGTCATGCAGTGAGGGGTCACAGTGGAGCAAGCTTAAAATGAACCAATGTCAAACTGAGGTGCCCCAGTGAGTACCAAGGTACCCAGGCTTGCTGAGAGTTTTCATCACAGTGGAAATGGCTTAAAGTTTCTGGGTAAGAGATCATTTCAGCCACCCACAAAACCAGAATCACTCACTGCTTGCTGCCACACCCCAGTATTTGTATTTGTATTTGTATTTATAAAGCGCAACATTCATCCTGCCGGATATCACGGCGCTGTTTAGCGGGAACATGCGGTAGGTTGTGTTGGGGGTCATCGACTACTTGTACTTATGACATCGGGAAAAGGTGCGTTTTTAACTGTTTCCTGAATGAAACATTGTTCTATGCTGATTGTCACAAAAAGAGAGGCTGCATTAATCACCAGGCTGCATTCCACCTTCATAAGCCTCATTTAATAAACATGAAGAATACAGATGTGCAGTGCCTTCTAGGGCTCTCAGGGCGCTGGAACATATTGGTTGTGGTTTACAGCGCTCACACAAGTGTGGCGTTGCGTGTCTTTGCTAGTGTTAGAAGTTACGCCTCCCGCTGTCCTGGAAAGGTTGGGGAGCAGTCTTTGACAGCAATCCAGTTCAATTGACCTAATGCAGCGTAGGATCCTCCTGAGAATAGAGCGCTGGGAATGCAGGCAGTCGGCCATTTTGTTTGTACTGTTCATTGACAATGTCCAAGGTTCCCTGGCATGTCTGAGAGCAGACTGTTCCAATCGTCCATCCAGTGCTGCATTGTTAATGGCCACGACGCCTGTCCTGGTAGCTGGAGAAGGGCTTGGTTCTTGGTGATCGACAAACCCAAGACCCTTGGTTCACTCTATCGCTGGAAGGTTCACCTGCTTGCCACCTGAGGTCTTCCGATTTTGAGCTATAAAGGAAAAAGGAACATTGTGTGATTTTGAGCATACTCCTCATGTAACATTTATGCAATAGAAAACACAATTTTCAAAGAAACCTTTTTATAACCTTTACAAAATGCTAGAAAACTGCAAAAAAAAGGAAAGGATTTCCCAGTGGAATGCTTTTGAGTCGACTATACCTTCTGTATAGTGGAGGTAGCATCAGCCAGTTACACGGGCTTCGAGGAGACAAAGATACCCAAAGATGTCACTAAAATTCACCTCTCCATTGTAATCACAACACTTATAAAATGCCCTTAAAATTATATTGTAAAGAAAAAAATCTCTCATGAAAATCAATGTGCAGGGTTTGCTTTCTATAAAATAAAATAAAAATCCTTAGAATGATTGCATTTTTTTTCTAGCAAAAAAATGAAGTCAATTTTTTCCTTGTCCTGGCCACAAAAGATATTTCCATCTTTTTATTTCGCCCTTGTTGCTTCTTTTAAAATTTTGTGACATGTCGAAAGGAGTTTGTCGCAGTTTCATTACTTGTGAGCATCTCTAGCTCCTGGATAAGCAGAGTGGCCAGCACGACACCCCAAAAAAGCTGCTGTAATGAGCAGTGATTATATTTTATCAGTGATATAACTATAGCAAACACTTTCGTAACGAAGGGAGAAACAAAAACATATTCTTATCTAACTAATCTGGTGAGTAGACATATCTGATAATTAAGGAGATGAAAGCACAGGTTTCTGAGGGAACTTGACAAACTGCAGAAGGAAGGCCAGCAGCGAAAGACTTCCATGGCCACTGCATACAACTGAGGGATGTTAGATGCACCCAAGACACTTGGACCACAAGAGCCTTTATAAAAGAGAAGTCGATGGGCAGTGGGGTTGGAGCATTATAATGGGTAGGGCTCTGTTCTTTGTCTCCACTTTGATCCACTACTGATTTCTGCAAACCAGTCCCAAGGGATAACAAGACTGAGGTACAGATACAACACTGCACGTGTGGATGGGTTTCCTTCCAGTGCCTGCCTGCCCCTTCCCCCTGGTGTGGGCAAGAACCCCCAAAGCTCAGACACAACTCAAGTGGGAGCATCAGCAGACTGATGCTCATGGAGGTGGTGGTGATGGGAAGCCATACACAACATACAAGAGATGGGTAGCTATCAGTAACAGAGTGTCTTCCACCTATGGGATTCAAGTAGCATCAGAAACAGCGGGAGAGTTGCTCTTGCTGGCCATCATGTCACCAGCAAGCCCTCGGTGGAAAACATCTCAAGGTTTTCCAATATTCATGTGTTTAGAGCTGCAGTACAGCTGCTGAGTGTCTGACCAGTCGCTGCTCACCTAGCAATGATCATTCAAACAGGGAAGCATGGCAGCCATTTCCTGGGAATGTAGGTAAAACTCTAGCCCTGCACTTAGGGGCATAACCAAACCGCATGAGCTTTAAGAAACGTCTGAAATCCAAGCATAATATTCAGGCAATTGTGCACTTACAGAACTCACCAAGGGGTTGTAGGTCAGAGGGACAGAATATAAATATTCTCGAGGCATACATATATCCTTTACAATTACAGCAACTCCCTGGGTGCAGATTTTCTCTTATTAACTCCAATGAGGCGTCATTTTTGCAGACCACATTTAAGGCACCCTAAGCCAGATAATGTTTGACAATGATGCTGTGGTACTGCGCCTGGCCCAGGCAGCATCAGAGGAGCCCTTTTAGTGAACTAGAAAGTAACCAAGGAGATACTGCTTTGTAAAACAAACACAGACATTAATAGAATACCTGCAAACAATTGTGCATTCTTCTTGGAGGACATTGCCAGTGCCTTCGTGTGAACCCCTTCCTCAATAAGTGTGTAATGCACAGCAATGGGATGCTGAGTTGAGTCCTCGTTGGCTGAGGTTCAGCAGGGGGCCCTGTAGTGTTAACCCTGAGGTCCATGCAAGGATTGTTTACATATGGGCTTCTTGTCTACACTGTATATATTGTCCAATAATTGTTATAGTCTGCGAGCTAGACTGGACCGTTTTAATAAAATGGACTTCCCCGCGACACAAAATCTGAGTTTTTGGTCAAATGTGTTTTGATTGGGATCTCCTCTGTACAGTTTTGTCTCTTAAGAAACCTGTGTATTTGGTACAGATGTGGGATCCCTCTTGTAACATTAAACTGTTGTAAATAATTGTAACCTGCTGAATTAAAATGCAAGAGAATGTACTATATCACTTGCCTTCACCAGATGCATTGTATTCTTCCATTAATTTAGTCCATCTTGCAGCATAACTTGGTCTTTGATTGTTGTATAATACATGGGATTCTGAAATCCCTGCATAAATACCGGTCTCTAATTTCTTCATAATCAGCGACTTGTGACGCACCTACTCGCCCATTATAACAGAACCCAAGCGTAATAAATTATTACAGTCGAGTTCCGGCATCACAATGTCTCCTGCCAGAGACAGCAACAGGGGTGGGATGCAGGTCAGGTTTTGGAACAGATATTTAAAGTAACAAAAATGAAACCTTGCTTTTCTTTCTTCTGCTCTATTGTTCTACCTTTTAGTGACACACAAAAAACGAATACGTCTTTTTCTTTGTACTCGTTAGAAACTATATAGCTAATTATAGAAAAATTAGAATCTTTCTGCATGTTTCTACTCCAGGCTTCTCCAATGAGTAGCTCATGAGCTACAGGTAGATCTCCAGCTGCCTGTAAGTAGCTCTCCTCGTTGCAGCCCAGCCTAATAAACTAGAAGCTGTTACTTAGTTAAATGAACATGTGCATGTCAAGATTCACAAGCACATATTCAAGACAAATGTGTGTATTTACAGAACCCACCTGCTGATGCTTGGAGTAAAATGGTTTAATTCTCAAAATATATATTCAAAGCTGATAATTGAGTGATAAATCTTGTCTCATGGGAAGGATTGTTCAACACTAATAATATCAGTAGGTTGGGATGATTTTCATTGAACATGAGTAGCTCTTAGCACAACAAAGGTTGGACTACCCTGCACTACACATTCCCAGCTACTGCAGCTTTTTTTTTTAAACAACCTGACTTGTATTGAACATCTTTTGCAGCAAATATCTAACATGTTTTTGATGTGTTCAATTTTGCATTATAGTTTTTATTTTTATTCTTCATGGTTACAAACTTGTTGTCTTTCATATGAAAGAGCTACGCACCAAGGTTTTAAGTGGTTTGTTGGAAAGTTAAGGGTGTGACCGTGTATTATATGGGATAAATTATCCCTTGCTGTACATCATTTTATAGATGTTGCAAGTCACCTCGGAGTTCCATACAATGTACTTCAGGGGGTATTTTATCCCTTATATAATAACAGTGGCTTGGACACATTTCTTCACTTGCTAGGGGTGCACAGTATCATACCTTCCAATCAAGCAACTCACATACTGCTATGTATCGACGTTTGAAGACATGAAACACAATTCCCTAGGACAGTGCAGATCTCAGCATGGCTACAAGTGTTTTTCTTGTTATGGCCTTTGTTAAACTGACTTTACATACATTAACCAGAGAAGGGCGCAGTGTTAGGTATGTAGAATGTGCAGAATGGAATTGCACATTTGTGAGAATTATTAGAAGCTCTTTGTCAATGTTTTTTTTTTAACTACATTTTAACTCTTAATTAGCTGAAGTTATAGGAGATGAACTTTGAAACAATAACATGGTAAAAGACATGGTAAAAGAGACTCATGAAAACAAGTTATTTGTACAGGGTAAGACTGAGATAACTGGATATGCCATAGACGCTAGGACCCACCCTCTCTTGGAATCACATGAGTGTTGTGCCATCTAGTGGCCAGAAACTATATTAATTACATTAAGAAAAAATCCCTCATCATTTTAATGAACCCAACAACACATGTGCAGCACACGTTATGTTACGTTTCTAGAGTTTTACAACGCACTACTAAATGTGTGAGCTCTTTACCGTTGTGGAATGCTCACTGTCCAGAGCACGGTGGTCTGGGGTCATGGAGACTAGCCAGTAAAGATGTGTATGCCCCATGTATTTATATAGCAATGTTTAGTATTGATTGGTTGATGGCAGAAGTAAGATATGTCCAATCCTGCGGAGTGCACTATGTTTAAGAAGGATGCGTGTGCATAGGACCTGTACTTGCATTTTATTGCACTGGGTTTATCATTTGTCCAATTTACGAGATAATGAGACTTTTCTATTTTACAGCAGTCCGCTTATCTGTTCTCTCTGACAGCTCACCCCGACTGATAGAAGCAGATTGAGGGTCCTATATTTTTAATGGGAAGGGTCAGTAGGATGGGGCCAAGTGCCCAGGAATCAACAAGGTTAGGCTGAGACGTTGCTACCAGCTTTAAAGAACTAAGAAATAGCTTCATGTTTCCTGGAGCGAATGTGGTTTGGCCCTAATTGTATCGGGTGGATCAATCTGCTCTGCAGCGAACCACTGGTGCAGGTCACAGTCAATGGTGTGTGCTCCAATCCATTTAGGTTGCGCCGGGGCACCAGGCAGGGGTGCCCATTGTCGCTGATCCTCTTTGCCCCGGCTCTGCAGCTCTTGGCATGTTGGATATGGGCGGATCCGCTGGTGACCGGACTGGACTCTGGAGGAGGCTGGGAGGACAGAATATTGTTGTATGCTGACAATATCCTCCTATATGTGACCAGTCCTGAGACTACTCTCCCACAGCTCCTTCAAATATCTTCCATCTCCATGGCACCTACTCCAGTTTTCAGATCAACTGGGGAAGTTCCTCCTCTGCCCCCTGTGTGAGTGGGTGGCAGGTCGACACCTCCCAGAGGGACTAGTGGTGGAGCAGGTGCACTTTGGCCTTTATGTCTCCAGGCGTCCAGATCTCTTGATTTCAGTCAATCTACACTCTGTACTGGAACGCTTTAGGGCAGGCATGCAGCACTGGCAGAAGCTCTGGTTATCGCTTCCAGGCAGGGAGGCTATGTATAAATGAACGACTTTGCTGAGACTCCTATATGCCCTCCAAAATTCTCAGTATCGGGTTCCACAAGAGTATTTTAAACGGGTCAACCAGATAGTCATCAGATCCTTTGCGATAGGAGAGCAGCTAGAATAGCTCTCCCCAAGCTCATGCGGGGGTTGTATGATTGAGACCCTGCCCTTCTAGATGTTGAAAATACTACTGGGTGTTTCCAAGATGATCCTTCAGGAGGAGCCCTCGATTAGGTCAAAACATAGAGCGCTGGGAGACATGTATTCCAGGAGAGGCTGTAGGTCACTCACTCTTTTAACAAGGGTCACAGCATCGGTATGGTGGACGGGTACTACATTATTATTATTACTATTATTATTAATGCAGTCTTGGTAGAGCGCATGCCTACCCTAGGCATCCCAGCGCTAGTTGTAACCACAAGAAGATTACAGTCTCACTGCAGTTTCTGGAAGAGCCACGTTTTTAATTGCTTCCTGAATGCTAAGTGGTGAGTAGTGGATCTAAGTTGGATCGGTAGCGTGTTCCATATAGTGGACGCATTGTATGAGAACTTACTCTCAGGATTTTAGGAACATTCGCTTGGAATAGGTTGGCCGATCTCAGGCTGCGAGAGGGCCGATGAAAGGACATCAAAGACTGGTTAATTTTTTAACCTGTCCCCCAGAGGGTTTTGTGTGCAATGCAAAGTGATTTGAACATTATGCGGTCTGTGATGGGTAGCCAATGCAGTGCCTTCAGTGCTGGCTTAGCCGATTGTTTTCTGGGGATGTTGTGTAGCAGCCTAGCTGCGCAATTCTGCACTACCTGAAGTTTCCTTGTGGTGGCAATCGGGGTGCCCAGGTATAGTGAATTACAATAGTCCAGCCGAGGCAACACCAATGCTTGCACCATAGTTCTGCGTGCCGTTACCGGGAGCAGTGGCAATATTTTCCACAGTTGCCTTAAGATTCCAAAGCATGTAGCCGCTACTTGTACTGCTTGGTGGTCAAGTTTTAGTGACCTGTCTAGTTAAATTCCAAAGCTTTTGATCCCTTATTTGGGTTTTGGGGGTGGACCCAGGCAATTGGGCCAGTTCACAGCTGGAGGGCTGCTCGTGTAATTGCCAAGAATCATTAGCTCAGTCTTGTCCTTGTTAAGCCTGGGGTATGATTGGTCCATCCAAGTGGCCACCTTTCCTAGGCAGGCTTTGAGGTCGACTGCGCTCTTCTTAGGGTGGTTGAGGGCTACCACCAACTGAATGTCGTCAGCATAGGTCACTAGCTGGACCCTATATGGGAGGACTATCTCAGTCAGAGGACTTAAGTACACATTGAAAAGGGTGGGGCTCAATGACGATCCCTATGGAACACCACAAGTTAGTGGGATCTTTCTTGAGGTATGACTGCCTTCATATACCTGGAATGTTCTATCTGTGAAAAAGGACTTAAACCAAGCTAGGGCATTGCCTGCGACTCCCACCTCTTTAAGTCTATTCAGGAGAATACTATGATTTACAGTGTCAAATGTGGCACATAGATCAAGCAGGATGATTGCCACTGTAACTTCCTGATCAAGGACTTACCGTGATTCCTCCATAACTCTTAGTAGTGCTGTTTCTGTGCCATGGTTGGGTCGGAATCCTGTCTGGGAGGTGTGTAAAATCTTGTGGGATTCAAGGTAGTTAGTAAGGGTTTTATTTACATGTTTTTATAAGATTGTACTGGTCATGGGGAGTTGTGAAACCGGCCGGTAGTTGCTCCAAACGTCCGGGTTAAGGTTGGGTTTTTTAATTAGTGCTTTAACCATGGCGTGTTTCCAGGTCCTTGGTACTTTTGTGGTAGTTATGGACGAGTTGAGAACTTCCAATAATACCGGCAGTATGACTTCCTTTACTTTGTGCAGCAAGTGCATTGGTGCTGCGTCACAGGGAGATCCTGATTTGACTGTAGTCAAAAGTTTGGAGCAAGAGGCCAGGTCTAGGATGGGAAAGTTGACTAGACAATCCGATCCATCCTTAGAACTTTCTGATTCTGAGATTGGGTTCTCGGTCTCCAGGAGCTGGTGGGAATGCATTGTATATATCAAGAATTATTTTATTTAAAAATTCTACTAATTCCATGCAGCGTTGAGGTGCTGATTCTACTGACCTTTCTGGCTGGGGGCAGTGTGACAGCTTTTTTGCTATTCCCGCAATTTCCCTAGGATCATTGGCTGCAATGTTAATTTTCTCCTCATAGTATTGTACCTGAGCTCTCTTAGTTTCTGTCTGATAAGTTTTAATCGCCTCTCTATATTTCTGTTTTTTCTCTAGGCAGTAATCCTTTCTCCATGCCCTCTCTAGTTTTTTACATTTTTGTTTAAATTCTCGTATTTTAGGGGTGTGCCATGGAAATCGTTTTTCTATGGGTCTCTTTGAGCTCCATTTCTGTGGACTAATGGAGTCCAGAGATGTTACAATCCATTAGTTAAAGTTATCAGAGGATATACTCGGATCGGGGTCACCTGGGGGGTTGGCGTTCGACAGTGTAGTAGACCAGATTTCAGGGGCTAGTTTTGCTCAGGATCGGTCCCAGCTCTTCATTGCCTGATTGTTGGGTATAATCGTTGATGACTCCCAGACGATCGGGATTATAAAGTGATCTGACCAAGGGACTGGAGATGGACTGTCTACAGAAAGCTTTTCTTCATTCGAAAATACTGGGTCTAGCATGTGGCCTTTGTCGTGTGTCGGACTAGTGACTTTTTGGGTAAGTTGTAAAGCCTGTAGATTTTGTATAAGTCTAAGGATCTCAGCTTTATTGGGATCATCTAAATGCAGATTGAGGTCCCCCCAAATCGTGAAGTTAGCGGCGGAGTTTGCCCTTGATACCGCCGTGTCTGTAAGGGATTCGACAAACGTCCCACATGGGCCCGGGGGTCGGTATATTAAAATTCCTGATAATGAACATGTGGGGGAAAAGGTGAGTACGAATCCCATGTTTTCAACATCCTGGATGATATCTGGTTCAATACATCCCTTTACGTGATCTTTAAGGATCATTTTTCAGCTGGTAGGGGAAATCCACAGAGATGACACCACTTTTGGACAGTTATACACTGATGGAGGTAGATAGACTCAAGGGCTTTGCTAGTAGAACCTAATTGGGATCTCCAATCTGGGAGACGTGTGGAGAGGGAAAGCTGGTGGACTGGGAAATATTGTAGGAGAGTATGAGATGACACCAAGGGAGTTCCTTCGATACGACCAGTTGAGGCATGCCTTGTTGGTGCATTTGGAGCAGAATACGATCTTGGAAGAGGCGTCCTCTCTGGAGGATAGGCTTTTGACTGAACCCCTGCATATGAGTGCAGTTTCTTTTATATATAGCAAAGTGATGAACAATGCCCGTGATCCCCTGGGGAAGCTACAGGAGGCCCGGTAGGTAGGTGTCGGAGCCTTGAAGCATGAGGAATGGGAGGAAGTGATTTGTTCACCCAGAGAGAATTCCATAAAAGTGCGCTTTCACTTAGTTCAGTTGCATCTATTGCACAGGTCCTATGACCCTAGAGTGCTTATGCATAAGATTGGACAAGCTCCCACAGACAAATATGTCAGGGGGTGTGGGCTGCAAGAGAGCTTCCTGCACACTCTTTGGGATTGCCCAAATATAAGGGACTTTTGGGCGGGAGTCTGAGAGGGGCTTAGAGAAGGATCTGGTCTCAACACCAAGAAAACAGCTAAAATGATCCATCTAAACGTATGGGAGGAGGAAAATCCAGGCAAGTTCTCCAGTCTACTGTCCACTCTGGGATTTGCAGTGGCAAACAAAATGTTGTGTGCCTGTGTGGAGCAGCCGAGCCACAGAGTGTGGAACAATGGCAAATGGAGATGGATTGGTGTAGGGTGGTGAAATGTCAGTTCTATGAGGGTAGAGGATGCCCACGGAAGTGGGAAAAGATCTTTCAAATGTGGGGCACTTTTAGGGGTCTCAGTGACATACTTGTGGTGACAGAATTAAGGGTCGTATGATTCTGGTGCATAAAAGATGCAATTGGCCCTTTGCTCGGAGGGGTAAGTTTTCAGAATTGGAAGGGCGTATCTGGGGTAGCTGCAAGTAAACTATTGTGATATCCTGCATGATACAAATAGCTGACATGATGAATTGGTTGTGTTTTTTGATTAAATAAAATTGTTTAAAAAAAACAAAAGAAGTAGTTACATGTTTCCCTAAAATGTGCCAACAGGGACCAAAGCCAGAGTACTTGGATGAATAAGGCAAGCAAATGCACTTTTCCACAGGAGAGACGGGAGTTGCAGCATACAGCAGCTCAGTCGACACTTTGTGCTGGCTGCATCTGGTCTTTGGAGAATTTGAATAGGCAGTTGTCTAGGATAGGAAATGCCACCTTTTGCTAGTATTGGTTTAGATCACAGGAATTTTGCTTGAGGTGAGAGCAAAGTTAATGAGGAAAGAGGCGACAATAGGAAGGGTCCCCACAGGAAATCTGAAGAAGAGTTAAATGGTAGAGATATATATGAAAGGTGTTTGTCACAAGGCTCATAGTTCAGAGAATAATTGGGCAAGATTGAACAGAATGAGAATTACCAAATTTATGCTTTGCTGCTGTCTTATATGGGGCTCTAAAAACTGGGTATGTCATACTTCACAACATTTTTTCTTTTTCACACTGAAATATCATACTCTACTTTTAATGGAAGTGGAAGGGACCCATTGGGAGAATGCTAGAGGGCCAGGAGAATGCAGGAGGATGCCTAGAAAGAGCAAGCGTCTCTGGAATAAAAAAAAGTATTAGCCGCACATGGAGGGGTGACAGCAACTGACAAAGCCCTATCTTTCTCACTCTCCCATGCACAGGGTGCCAGTCTGGCTAGGGTCTGAGCCATAACCTGAGTAGGACTCAACCGACTGGTGCTCTTCTACTTTTGTGAGCCTTCAGGAGCTTGAGAAGTGTTTTATTGTATTGTGCAGTTTGTAGACCGGTCACAAGTTTCAATGCTCTTCCACTTACTTCTTCTTTCATCAACCTCCCAAAGTGAATCCACATCAGCCCCCACCTTGCAAAGCTCCACTTGCTCCCTATTCGGAATATATGTCAATTCATGATGCTGTTCCACACCTAAAAGGCCCTACACAACCAAGGACCAGCATGCATCAACCACCGCCTGAACTTCCACCAATCCTCTGGACACCTGCCCTTCGCCCCCTCTCTCTCATCTACACTCCCTAAAGCAACAGTGGAGTATACTCCTTCTCCTGCCTTGTTGCGAAGGCTTGGAACAAAATCCCATTTGACCACTTGCCTTCATCCTCACCATTGGAATTCAGGCAAGGACTCAAGACCAGGCTGTTCAACTGATCCACTACTAGCAGCAGGTTATTTTGCAGCTGGATACCCTCACGGGCGATTGACTGTGCTTTAGAAATCCTGTTTGATTAATTGATTGATGGGACATATTTGTTCAGCTATAGGCAGTGCCCTTGCCTTTGAAAAAAAGAGCATGGCTATTGCTCATGTCAACAATTCAATTTCTTGCAGTTTGGGCATATCTGCCAGGCACTTTGGGAGGTCCATGAAAGAAGAAGCACACTGGCCAACACAGTCTCAATCATTGAATCTGATATTAATCTTAGCAAGAGGAAATACATCTATCTGGTCGCTATGAGAGAAGATAAAATGCCATCCTAATCGCTAAAGCTGCTCACTTCTCCTCCAGAATTCTGACCTCTAGCAACAGATCCAAGAAAATCTTCGCAATTGTAAATGAACTGTCCAACTCGGACAGAGTTTTCACAAAACCCACACCCACTCAAGCACTCTGCAATTCCTTGAACAACTTCCCGGCCATTAGCCTACAGGCATTCGAGGACCTTATGTTTAAAGTAAAATCTGGATCATCTACAGACTGCTATCCACCCCATATCCTAAAAGAAGCCTTCACCAGTCTCCTGTGTCCTCTATCCCTTTCGGAATGAGTCCTTATCACAGGGTTGTGTCCCCAAGGCTTTTAAAGAGGCAATTGTGGTTCCCCTTCTGAAGAAACCAGGGACTGACCCCCAGATCCTGTCGAACTACTGTCCAATCTCCTTGCTCCCTTACCTGGCTAAGGTACTGGAGGCCCATGTGGCTAAATGCCTGTCCAACTTCATTGAACAATCCAACTATCTCGATTCACACCAAGCTGGGTTCTGCCCTGCCCACTCAACTGAGACGGTAATACTGGTGGTACTAGACTCCCTGCGAGAGAAGGCCGACAGGGGCACCCCTCAGGCCCTGGCGCTTTTGGATCTCTCTGCTGCCTTCGACACGGTCGACCATGGTATTTTGGTAGACCGTGTCAAAGAGGCAGGTATCCAGGACTCAGAGGATCCCGTCCAGTCAGTCCGCACTGCCCAGGTCACTGCATCAAAATTAAAAACCAGTTGCGGGGTCCTGCAGGGTTCCTCGATATCCCCCATCTGTTTAATCTTTACCTTCTCCCTCTGAACCAGTCCTTAAGGAAAGGAAAGTTGCCACATTCAATTACGCTAAGGATCTACAACTATTGTTCACCATCGACAACTCAACTCAATCTGCTTTTAAATTTCAGTCTACTATGCTGCACATCCGCCATTGGATGGACTATAACCATTAAAAGCTTAACCAAGGCAAGACCGAACTGGTCCTGACAGGGGATGGCCACAACTTCTGGGGCCAACATTTTTGGCCAATGGAACTAGGACCCTCCCTCACCCATTCTCCTGCTGCAAAAAGTCTTGGCGTCACAATAAATAATAGCCTTTCACTAAAAACCCAAGTTGGCTCTGTGATCTCCACCTGCTTCTTCCAACTACAGAAGATTAAAAAGATCAGCGGACTACTCACACAGGAAGCATTGACACAGGTTGTGATAGCCACGATTATGTCCCACTTAGACTACGCAAACTCAGTCTACCTTTCTATGCCACTATTCTTAACCAAACGCTTACAGTTGGTGCAGAATCAAGCGGCCAGACTGATCGACCAGCAACCTAGGTGGCAACATGTCACCCCACTTCTGAGGAAGCTGCACTAGATTCCCATACCCCAGCGCTGCGCCTTTAAAGTAGGATGTCTGGTTTTTAAATCTCTACATGGACGGAGCCCCAAATTCATCGATAGTCTTATTCAAAGGTACACTCCCTCACGCAAGCTACCCTAGGCTCACCTTCATTTCATGGCAACTCTCGCCTTCAAGCTAAAGCAACTAGGGGGCTGTAGGTTTGCAACTCTGGCACTCAGACTTTGGAATTCCTTTCCCCTGGAAATTAGATCTTGCACTGATCTGTTGAGCTTCAGGAATTCCCTTAAGACATGGTTGTTCACCCAAGCATATGAATAAATTCCACCGGGTTCGGTAAGTCCTAGACACAGTGCCATGAAACCAATTGGTGTACGTGTGCTTTATAAGAATTTTATAACATAACATAACTACTTTTGGTAAATACACACTGAGCATCCCACAGCCCTTATGGCTGGTGCTGCATAGTTGCCTATATGTTTTTAGCCTTATCACAAATTATAATTTGTGAGTTTGTCTCTCGCACATCCACTGCATTCCAAAATATAACAGCAACTTGGGGGTCATCATGCAAAAGGTGAGGAGACTTCCCACATAGCCACAAAACAAAAACAATAGCCTTCCAACCACACACCCTACAGCTCTACAAATGCTACAATGCAGTACAATACAACTATGACTTGAGAGCTGCAAAATATTGTGAGAGGCTTCTGAGAGTCCTGCATCCTAGAGGGTCCTTACACGCCCTCCCTCAAATAAAACAGCTTTATGATGCATATTCAAAGATCTTGAGCCAAGCATGGCTGTCTACAAATGGTGGTGGTCCACTGCAGCATAGAGACACATGTTATGCCCCTAGACATTAACATCTGCTTAGCTTCTAAATGTATAGTTAACCCCTCTTTAGTAATTCCTGCATGGCCCTTTGGAAATTCACAGTCAGGCCAGATGAACATATGCCCCCTACCTGTGCTTTAGTGTCCACTTTATCCAGGGATGGTCTGAACGAGCCAGAATCTGAACCGCCTTCTGCACCTGAAACAACCAAAGGCAGAGTTGTGTAAACAAAACATTAGGAGCACGGAGGACAGACAGATGAGGAAAGACCCTTGACAGACATATGTATAAAATAAATTGTCAGCCAAAGGTGAGGTGCTATATGTCTCTTCATACCTTGAGGATTCTCACAACTCCACAACCTGCATACTCGACCCAGAAGGAATTAGCTGCATATCCCCACTATCACTGGGTGCATGGTGCCTCTGGACTCTTACTTTCTCTTACCTAGTTTCTGTGTTTGATTAGGATGACGTTTTGTGATCGGGAAAACTGTGCATTGACACCTGCATTTTCTCATCTTCATCTGAATGTGGGGTTTATGGTTACATTTACGAACAATGTGCTCGCTTGCTCCCTTCTGGTTGTGGTTTTAAGACTAACTATGTGTATTGTTTTGTTCTACTTGTTGTTCCACTTGTTGAAGTAGGGTTATTATAGTTGTTTTATCACTGATTTTAGTGTTGGTTATGGCTAGGAATGCTGTGCTTGCTCCTTTGTTCCTGGTGTGGGATTCAGATCTGCCTTATGAAAGCTGAGACCTATTGATTTGTTCTGGTTTTAAGGTTATGTTATCTTGTCCTTTTCCAATAAATTTGGTAATGGGTCTAGTTAGAGTAGTCAAATATGTGCTCTTTTACTTGCTTAGTTCTCTGTATAGCCATTTGGCCAGGATTGGGGGCTTTGGTAGTTTTGAGTTTGGTCTAGGATTAGTGTTAGGTTTAGGGTTAATATTAGGGTTAAGGTTACACAAGTGGTCCGTGGCCTCTCCTTTCTCTTGCTTTATTCTGGGTGTGATTGTGATTTAAGTTTAATTCTTGAAGTGATCCATTTGACTGTTCTCTTCTCTTGCTTTGTACTGAGTGCGTGTCTAGGGTTAGATTTAAAAATACAGGTGTATAGCAATAGAGTTTGAGGATTGAGTTCATGACAGAGTTATGCTTGGAATTATGGAAAGCCTTAAGACTGATATTATTGTTATGAAAGCTCTTGTGGGACTTTTATATTTGTCTGCTTGGTTACAGGTGTGGGTTTATGGTTAATGATTGGATTAGAGGTAGAATTGGTTTTAGGATTGTATTTCATATTGTGGTTGTTAATCAAGTTAAGCAAGATGTTTACAGACTCTTTAGTGATCTTACTTTTTTATTTTGTGTATGGGATTAGGGTTAATATTTAGATTCAGGGTTTGTTTTGGGTTTACATTAGGGTTTGTGGCAAGAAAAGCTGTAATTAGGCTATTCCATTTAGTTGCTTTGATATGCCTCTTGGAATAGATTCAGAAATGGGGGATAGAGTTGTGGTCATGTTTAAAGTTATCAAAGCTTTGTTATCATCTCCCCTTTTAAAAAAAGGTGCTTTATACTCTTCTATTCTTTTGTGTAATTACATTAAATACAACTTGTATTGAGGTAGGAGCTGGATAGAAAACTATCTCACATTTATCTCTTACTACTACTGCCAACCGCTGACTAAGGATGAGTTTCCCTTTGAGTTTAGTCCTGGCCATAGGCTTTGGACTAGGTATGTGAAAGCTTTCAGGGGACTTTGTTATCCATTCCCTTTATGCTTTGTGCATAATAATGGATGGTCTTGGGCTTAGGTGAGACAGTACTTTGGATGAGGTCTTCTGCTTATCCAGTGATGGGTTTAAGATTACTGTGATGGTTTTTCTTGGCTTCAAATATTATTTTTGGTTTAGGACAACTCTATGTCTTGAAGTGAGATCTTTGCACCGCAGCAGTTTGCACCTTTGTAATAAATCATCCAGTCTCGCAATATCCCATCAGTTTAATATACTTTTTTCCTCTCTGTTTTATCAGGATTGGTGTGGATATCTGAAAGATTAAGAAAGTAATCCACAGCATATGCATATTATATATATATATATATATATATGCAATATTATAATGTTTGAACTATATTACTGTATATTAAGGGCCTCATGTAGGAAGCCAAATACCGGTCGGTAACGGCCGATTTTCGGTAATTATACCGTTACCGACCGGTATTTTGGCTTTTGGTATGTAGGGGGCTCATTTCTGTATTCGGTAATTTACCGAATCGGTAAAATTACCGAATCGGTAATTTTACCGATTCGGTAAATTCCGAATACAGAAATGAGATGTAGGGGGAGTGTGTGGGTGTTTTTAGGAGTCGGTATTTACCACCAACTAATAGTTGGTGGTAAATAATTAATGGATGTGTGTATGCATTATTAAGCGCTTAGCAGTGTGCAATGTGGCAGACATACATGCCCTTAGGGCATGTATGTGTGCCACATGTGCACACATGGCCGAATCAGGGGTGCAACAGGGTGTCAATGTGACACCCTGCCACCCTTGCATGTGTTCCCCCCATTACCGAATCGGTATTTACCGATTCGGTAATGAGGCATACCTTCCCATCAATGGGAAGGTATGCCTCATTACCGAATCGGTAAATACCGATTCGGTAATTACCGAATGTTAACGAATCGGTAAAAATAACCGACACTTTACCTACATACGAGTTACCACTTCTTAAATACCGATTCGGTAACGTTCGGTATTTAAGAAGTGGTAACTGGTATGCTACCTACATGAGGCCCTTCAGTGTGTAAAACCACAATGTACTTTATTAGAGTTAATAGACCAATGGACTCAAGGTAATGCATAATGCGTGAAACAAATCTTCATGGCATAAGTGGACATCTAAAACACCTCTTCATCTACAACAAGGTTGTCATCTATATGTACAGGAGGCCAGATTGCAGGACAATCCCTCACTATGTAACTGATATCCATTTGATATCTTGTATGTAAATGTACCTAATGAGGATATCCTTAAGGTCTAGCATGGCTCTGGTTGTCCTAGAACTAGAGAGCATGGCTAAGGAAAAGTGGAAAGGGTAAATCGAGAGGAGAATCTGCTAGTGGAAGTTGCTCCATTGAGTCATTTTGCAGAGGATTCTTTTTTCAGAAATTCTCCAATGGGATCAGCATTTGTTTCACAAATTGGAGGGGATTTGCATTACCACCCAACTATAAATCTGTCCCAAAGACGGAAGCATACATGTTGGGGCTCTTACAATACTCGCTTCGCTATCAGGGTAGTACTGCTAATGCTGCTTGATATTGCCTTTGTACTCTCTATTCTTTCTTAACCTCTTGATGCCCATGACGAGATGGTCTCGTCATGGGCCGCGGTTGCGCTGTGCCCATGACGAGACTATCTTGTCATGAACCCCGCCCGCTAATGAAAGGGCCGGCACAGGGCGGGGAAAGGGCGGGGCACTCAAGGGGTTAAAGTGCCGTCAGTCAATTGCTTGTTTCGGTTGTAACCTCAACTATGTATGAGATAAAAGGTCCATCAGTCACGGAAATTGAAAATTCAGGGGCGTAGCTTGGCCAGTTAGATGGGGGATGAGTTTCAGAATTTACAATTCTCACGCTGGCTTATCATGATAATCACTGCATGACAAGCAGCGCATGAGGAGGGCTTAAGAGGTGGTGAAAAGGAAAAGGAGTGAGGATTGTGAGAGGTGGCTAAAACACAATGGGGTATATTTACTAGGAAATAATGCAGCGCGGTGCTGCGAGCAAAATTCCAGCACCACTCTGCATCATTTGAAAAATGAAGGGATGCGCCATATTTACAATAATACGGTGCACCGCTGTGAATTCCCTTACTCTGGTGCTAAAAAAAACTGCCTAGCACCAACACAGACACACTTGGGCCATCGTGCAAGGGTGCCTGTATTGCAGGTATGATTGTTTGTGTGCAGGAAGGTGTCCCTTCCTGCATAGAAGCAATCAATAATGGAAAAGATCAAGCAGAGGTCGCTTTTCGCAGATTTAGACAATGCCTGCTGGATATTTCTTCATGGATGACTGACAGTTGCCTGAAGTTGAACACCGATGAAACGGAGGTGATGTTTCCTACCACAGGTCGATCTATGGTGGCCGGTAGTGCTCAATCCCCCTCCTGTCCCTGTCACATTTGCAAGAAATGTAGGCTTCAAATTTACTCTTCACTTTCGTGCAAGGTCCAGATAGGGCATGTCTCCGCTTCCTGTTTCTGGAAGCTGAAAGCCCTGCGGAGATTTCTGCATCTTCTGCGGATGGACTGCAGAGAAACGGTGGTTCACACTCTGTTTACATCCCAGCTGGATTATGCCAATAGCTTGCACCTGGGCCTTCCAGCCTATCTGATGAGAAAATTGCAAACCATCCAGGATGCTGCTGCTAGGCTTATTAGAAACGTGCCGCCACGTCATCATATCTCCCCTCATCTGCGCAGCCTACATTGGCTCCCAGTTAGGAAAAGAATAGAGTTTAAGGCTCTGTCTTTGGCCTTCAGAGCCTCTAGAGACAGAGGCCCAGGATACCCGAAGGTGAGACTCCAGAAGTACAGCCAGACTAGGACTCTGTGATCCACTTTTCAAGAATTGCTCCGGATTCCTCGCTTTTCCAAAACCAGGATTGGTGGGCGAGCCTTCACGGTGAGAACTGGTACCCTCTGGAATTCCATGCCTGACCATCTTCGTAAAGCCGAGTCGGAGACTGCATTTAGGAAGGCTGCTTAGCGCCGGGACACCACCGTTGGTGGTAGCCGTGCGTTCTACAAATGAAATTGAATGGAATGGAATGGCGATTTGCTACTTCTATGTGTGCTGCAGAATGCAAATTGCCTTTATTCAATTATTGTTTTTGTGCAGGAAGGGATGCCTTCCTGCACATGAACAATCATTAATGGCATTTATGTGTTCTTCCGAATGCAGCACACATAGAAATAGCAAGTAACAATGAGAAATAAAAGCGTTTCTAATTGAGCCACACTGATGCCTGCTTTTCAGTGCTGCCCCAGATCATTGTAAATCCGGGGCAGCATCAAAAAGCAATGGGTGTTGTGGTGGAACACCTACAGCATCATCCATTGCACGCCCCTTTCATGCAGAATACTGCTTGAAAGAGTAGCATGTTTACAAAGCAGTGCCATGCAAAGTGGCTTAAAGCTGCTTTGTAAATATGGTGCAGGGCACTGCGCCACAGCAACGTCGGGAAGTGCGAATCCATTGTAAATATGCCCCAGTATTTTGTAAAATAACCATGTTTTATGACCTTCAAAACAGAGACGAGAGTATATGTTTCTGAAGTGAAATCCGACAAACACCTTCTCATACCCGACTGAAAACTCCTGTCTCCAACTATTTATTAAATAGTACATTTATTAGGGGATGTGACACTCAAAACACTCCCACCCCGAAGGTACGCCCCTGCGAAAAGTTAGAGGCAAAGGTTCTTACCATCCGAGTTAAGGGCGGCTCGATTTCGGACTGTGAAGCCTCCACTGGACCCTGACTCCCACTCGTCCTCATACCATTTCTGCTCCTTGTCTATCATCCTGAAAAACAAACATTCATAGCATGAGTGATCCTATCACGTGCTGCAGATGAAGATTCCTGGAGGTTGCCTCTTTTTTAGACCCACTGCCCTCCCTTTTGCTTTTTGAAAATATTTGTTCTGGCTGCGTCTGGCTTTTGTATTTTCTATCACTTTGCAGTACCCCTATGACCATGCTACCACAGCAAGCTGCAAGACAATGATATAACATTCACAAAACACATTACATACTTTTGTGTTACTTTGGTTGAGGGTACATTTTGCCACTCCTTTGCTATTCCTTCATGCGTTGAGTTGGGGATTCCCTTCATACTTTTCATGTGTTTCTCAAATTTTAATTTATAATTATATAGGCTTTCTGACTGGTCCTTTATCTTGGGAACAGAACTCTTGTCTTGTAATTAATATCTTGTTTCATATTCTACTGACTTCCCAAGCCCATGTCTCTTTTCTACCTGTTCATCTCCTGGAATTCTTTCAGTTCTGATAACCCCTTCTCTGAGAGCTAAGTTCATGCCTGACTTCTGCTGGCTTGCTTGAGGTTTTTGCTTCTGGAGTTCTTGACAAAAGACTTGTTACATCTGGGGCATGAGCTGGCTTTCATTTGACTGTGCTCAAAGGGCTGGCCTGTGTTCTTTAGTTATCTGTTCCATCTGCTCTGCAGCCATCCACCACTGATGAACAGCCTCAGCTTTTGGGCTTCCACCTCATTGGATTAGGTTATTTTTGCTTTATCTGTTACAACATCAGTGTATGTTTGGAGGTTTCTTTGGTCAGACAGCCTTTGAGTTCTCCCACTCACCTAATTTATAAGTACCTGGATTCCCAAATGGTGCGAGAAACCCTTAGGTAAGCATGGGTGGATATGATCCACACCTGCTCTACTCCCTGACCATTATGCAGCACTTTGCCCCAATATTCTCACTGTCCAATAGTGTTGCAACACTGCCCTGTAACCCCTTTCTCCCGATTCATATTGCCACATATCTGCATGTCATCTGTTCAGTTTTCCACCTCTCTGTCACCAATCCTCACCCCAGTATTTACTATCTCCAATATCCAGCCGCAGGTAAGAGCGGTGGGGCAGTGGGGCCAGGTGGGGGCATTTCAAGGGAAAATTAGATAAGTAACAAATTTTCCAACTTCATCATCTGTCAAAATCCCCCCACACCCCCACCAAGACCCACCGCCCCACCGCACTTACGTGCACGGGCCGCAGCTGCCAATATCTCACAAGCATTTTGTTTGCAACCTGGTCTCCACTACCTCCTTTTCAATTTCTCTCATCCCCATTATTGAATCCCTGTTAGCACTCTGCCCATTTTTTCCTGAATGATTGGAACACAATATGACCTGTCCAACAATTTGATACCACCTAATATACAGGCTGAAGTCAAGAAAAGGTAATCTATATTTCCACCACTTCTATTTGTAGGCCAATGAATGAAACAATGAATGAATGAAACAAATCTTATATAGCGCTACTAAGCCCAATGGGCGTCAAGGCGCCTACCAAAAAAAAAATACTGACTGTAGGATAAAAGGAACTTACTGGTAGGCCTTCTCAAAGTACCAGGTCTTAAGAAATTTCCTAAAAAGAACCAGAGAGGGTTGAGATTTAATCTCCATAGGAAGTGAATTCCAAAGTAGCGGGGCAACGGCAGAAAAAGCTCTGCTACCCCATCTAACCTTCTTGGTTCGGGGGACTACCAGTTGATTAGCATCAGAGGAGCGAAGATATCTACTAGGAATGTAACGGGTCAACAAAGACCCCAGAGCATCCGAGGGGCCGATGAGAAGGGCTCTATATGTGAGGCATAGGAGTTTAAAAGAAATCCTATGATGAATAGGGAGCCAGTGAAGATACTTCCTGGCGGCTGTTGCGGAGGAGTCTTTTGGAAGAGCCAAAACAAATTTGGCGGCAGCATTTTGCACAACCTGGAGGCGCTGGATAAGATGTTTATTAATCTCCGAGTATAATGAATTACAGTAATCGTTCCTTAAAAAGAATCCTGACCCTTGAGCTAGAAAAACAAGAAATACATTGAAGCAGAGAGCATTACTTACTTCTCCTTGGAAGGATCCCTTTTCTTTCGGCACACCAAAACGACGAGACTGACAAATATGGCCAGTAGCACAGCCAATGCCAACGGCACACCAACATAGACACCAATTTTGCTGACCACTGTTTGACATCTGTCCCCATAGTACCAATAGTAGTCTGAAAACTCACAGCTGCAGGGAAAAAACAAGTAAACTGTGAATTAAGACATGAAAAAATGACGAGCAAACGCCAACAAATTTGTGCCAAGTAGGAAAAGAAAGTGAGCCGATTCCTGCAACTATAACTGTATCACACTCACTACGTCACTCTAAGGAACAGCAATTCCTGGTTCATACTGGTTAACCTGTCCTGTCTACAGCCAATTTCGCCTCAGTCTCTTTTTTTAAGACAGAGAAGGCATGGTGCTGCTCCTTACCTTGCCCCATTTACTTTCTATGACTTTTACTTCCACCTCATCTTCAAGTTGTCTCCATTTAGTGAGTTACACCATCACTTTGCCCAAGGCAAAAGAAGAACAACTTTTGAGCTTAAGTATAATTTGGTACTAGGGTGAGTAGTAAAAAAATGACTTTAATGCACTTTAATTAAACTATGGTTAGAATTAGGGATGATAGTTTAGCTGTAATTCATTGAAAACAATAAAATCAATTAAGATTTAGTTTACGATATTTACTTAGGTTGAATATGTTCAATTTTAAATATTTCATTAACATTTACAGTTATGGTTAAGTGGGTGAGGGCTGGGGGAGCTGGTGTTAGTATTAACATAATTGAATAAAATGATATTAAAACATACTTGGTCAAATATAAGGCTGGGGTGAGAGTGGAAACAGACTGATAAATTGCTTGAACATAATTCAATTCCATATACAGATAGGGTAAGACTTACTTTAACACAATATAAAAATGCCATTTGAAGTACATTTTATTAACAGAATTAAATATAGGGTAATGCCTAGCGTTGTTGGTATTACACATTGCTATTATTTATTTAATTTAAATAAATAGAAAACAAATAGCTTTAGGGTTAACGATAGTGTTAATGAATCATGATTAAAATCATGGAATTTAATTTGTTGATGGGTTATGGTCAGTGCCAGAGTAAGATACCTGATTCAGTGTTGGATTAAGATAAGAGGCAGTAATAATGCATTGTGAACTGTTAAATTATAACATGATATAAGATTAAGGAAACTGTTGGCTTTACAGCAATTTTTAGAGGCCAGATATACTAGGCGTATTTATGGTTGCAAGCGATCTGATTCAGAGTTTGTGACCATGAAATTGCTTTTTCAGTTGTACTAATCCCATTTTAAGTATCAGAAAACATTTACCGACCCATAAAATGGCCTCAAAAATGGATACTAAATCAATATGCTATGTATCACATTGAAAGGTTGCTGAGACCTTAAAGGAGGTGCTAACGCATTCGCAAAATTGAAGGTGACCCCCTTGGAGCCTCTTCCCCTTTGTGAATTTAAAATAAGTTTGCTGAGTAATAGGCAGGACCACAACCAACTCTCAAATAAAGAAAAAAACGTTTATTTTTAAACACAGACCCAATTCCTTTATGGAAAATGGACTGTCTGTAGTAACAAAATGTTTGCTTTATTTAAATGCAATTACCAGCATGGTGATCTGCTGATCCCAATAGGCCACCATCCCTGTGATGGCCTCCAATTAAAGTGAGTCACAATTTGTAATGTACCTCATTAATATTCATGAGGTAGGTCAGATTGTGACCCACTACAATTTGGAATTTTACGACCCTACCTATTAGTACAACATGTTGTTTCATAAAATTCTTTACTGGTCATAAAAACACTGGTCGCAATTTGGGCTAGTATGTTTTTGACCAGTTATTTGTGCACCCAGCTTTAGGTAAGGGGAAAAATTGAAGGCAGGATTAAGTAAAATGGACAAAGTAAATCTTATCATCTATAACTCTCTGTAGGAAAGTTAGAGAAGGACTGCAACAGTGTTCAGACAACCCTCCTCTCATAACTCCAAGGGCCCTTCCATTGTGCAGGGAAACATACTATTACAAGTATTTTAGATGTTCAAGGGGAATTAGAACATTGGAATGTTGATAACTCCATTGAATAAAATGGAGGAGCTCCGAGCTTATAATGGCTGGTAAAAGCCGGGAGCTCTAACATTCCAATGTTTCCCTTTCTTTTTCTCCCTCTTTAATTTAAAACATCCAACCCTTAGTGAGTAGTATGTTCTAATAGCCTTATATCCCTTCTGCCTCGGACTATACCAGTTGTTAAAGGCCCTATCCCTTGTTATTGGCCCTCTCCTGAGGCTCGAGCATATATTCGGGTTCAGGGCCTTTAACAACCGGTATAGCCTTTGGCAGTACGCTATAAGGCTATAATAGTAAAGTATTGCTTCAATCCTCAATTTGGTAGTAGGACTGGGGCATATCAACACATTCAGGCCGTGAATTTAATTAGTAGCATCTCAGTGACAACGACAGCATTCGCTGGGGAAGTGAAGAGGCATGAACATCAATAAGGAACAGCCAGCAGTAGCATGTTCTACTCCTGGCAGCCGTTTCGCACCCGGGTCCTAGGAGTCATTATTGCAGTGGCACAGACAGAAAATGAACAGTTGGGTATACATTTTGCAGTTCTCAAACTTACCCTTCTTGTAACCTTTCACCTGTAAATAGGGGACTGTTGGGACAAAGGGTGGCAAAGGAGGCACATCTGTTAGAATGTCAAAGTTATAAAGGTGTGTGATTTCTCTTCTGACACCCCTGGCATTTTAATCGATTGGTGCCCTTGTAAGGAAGAACTGAGGAACTAGATGTCAGAGAAAGTAGGGTGCTATTTACTGATGATGGTGTTATTTTAAATGTAATATGGTTTAATAAGTGTGAGTCCCTGGCTCTAGGCTCTACTCTCCCAAGGGAAATTATGAGATCAAATTAGGCCATTGTTAAGCTGTTAGTAGTAATGTGTGTTTTAGGTAGACCATCATAGTACCGCACATCTACCAGTTGCAGGTGCGGTGAAAAAGCAGGTGCTAGTACTACCCAATTTAATGATACTCAGTTTATGACTTTGGAAGGATAGAGGGCTGATATAGCAGGGTATACATACACTGCATCTGCCTAAAAACTGGGTGCATCAGTGGGAAGACGTCATTGTCTGGGATACTCCATAAACGGACATAGGCTGCAAACCGCAAATTGCTTTGTCGGGTGAAAGTGACAAGGAAAATTTGCTTCATCAGCAAATACTGATTTAGAAAATACTTGCTGAGGACAGACTTATTAAAGAGTCGAGTCAAAAAAAATCTGGCAAGATATAAACAGGCAATCGTGCCTGAAATAAGGGAAACTCTGCAGTGATCAGCGCTCAACCAGTGGTTGTCGCTTCTTCTGAGAACTGAAATTTGGAATTGGGAGAATATCTTGCACCAGATCAATACTGCAGCCTGGGGTAGAAGTAATCACCAGCTGTGGAGCCTCCATGCTGATTAATGCCAGCTTGTAATGACGGGCAAACTATCAACTTAGGAAGGACTTTGGCCAAACACAACCTCTATTAACATGGCAATGAATTAGTCCGATATTTACATGACGTTTGCTGAGTTCCAGGAGCGTCTACAAACATCAACAAAGGGAACTGGCGTTTTTTATCTAATAAAGTGGCCTCAACAGAGGCCTCAACAAACCTTCTATTGTCATGAACTGAATATACCCCTTGTGCCTTTGCAGTAATCAGCCCCAAGTGAATGTAAATTTGCAAAATGCACCATAGATGTCCATGGGCATCACTAGGGCCAGGCAAGTTTAGCAAACGCTGCCGCTGGTTTGCCAGCCAATAACCCTGGTAGAGCCGTTGCACTCCTGGCCCTAAGGGTCCACCAGACAGCAGAAAGAAAAGAAGCTAAACCACGCTCCAAGACCCTTGTTCACTTGTCCAAACACAGCCTCCATCAACATGGTAATGAAGGAGGTCCATAACTACATGACGTTAGCTGATTTCCAAGAGCTCCTAAAAACATCAGCAAAGTTCCCGCTCCTTACTAGGATGATATTAATGATCTTGAATGGAATTAAGGACCATGAGTCAGTTCCGCTACCCCTTGTGTTTTCATGTAAACAATGCCCTTGGGCAGACTTCTGTATGTGTTTATTTGACCCAAGCGTCAACCATCATAGGGAACCATGTACCTTGTTTTGGGTATTGTTATGGGAAAGATATGGAGGCCATGATCGAGCAGAAAGCGCATATCATTCAACGCAGATCAATTTGAAGTAGGTCCCCTTCAAGCACATCCTCCCCTCACTCCTCATTGGCTAGCAAAGGATGCATGGTTGACTTACAAGCAAGTTGGCCCATTCTTCCTCAGAGAACATTCTCCTCTTTCACAATTTATTTGGTTGGGATGCAGGTTGCTGCATCTGGAGACGCAATGAATACTGTTCCTCGAGATATTTACAGCATAAAAATACTTCTTGTAATCCTCAGAAATTGAGTTCGCGTAGGTGCAAGCATCTGCAGAGAAAAAACAGGGGTAAGAACCAGAACAAAGGTGGGAGGACTACAATAAATACAGAACCGCGCAATTTCCTAGATGGTGTTTGGGCTGCTGTGTTACTATACTATGGATAATCGTATTTCTGTTGATTCCTCCCTCTTGGTGTCTTGCTTCCTCCTCATCACAACACACCCTCTTTGTTCAAAACTTCCGACACCACTCAAGTATATGTATTCTTCCATCATTTCAAATTATCTATATTCCATCATATACCTTATGTAAGACTTTTCTGGTACAAACATCAAGCCGACTGCTCTAAAACTATTAAATCAATTGATTAATCAATAAATACATTCTCTTCCCAGCACAGCCAGGGCTTGCCGCAGTGGGGTCCCAACCAGGTCCAGCTGGGCTGGATCCATGCCATAGTTTCAGTAAAACCATTAACACTGTACTTGAGCTCAATTTAGATTCTCTATACATTTGTCTGATGGGCAGATCTTGATAACGTGGCATGGATCGGGCCCTCATGAACCCATGTTGCACACAGCTGCTATTGAAACATGGGATGAACAGGAAGGCACAAGGGAGCATGAGAAACTCCAGGAGCCTCATTTCATGACTGCAAGCCTTCTGTCCAGCTCTTTCATTTCTCTCTGGAGGTTATTGTGAAGACCCTTTGAAAAGCCCGCCACTTGTCCTAGGGTGACCCACTAGGCATTTTGTGCGGTATATCAAATGATAATTATATTGCGTCCCCTAAATCGTTGTACCATTACACAACAAGGTAATTATAGATAAGTAAGATATTTGAATACAATAATTATTAAGGTAGATAAACAACGTAAGAGTAAAAATATTAATAATATATTTACCATGGTGATGTAATGGTAGTCAATGTACTGGATTCAATATGTGTGCAGGTCGATACTACTGACCTTAATTTAGTGTCATACAAATGTAAGAGGGTATTAAAAATTATATAGGCTCCCGAAGGACTCTGGGTGGGAACATACCATTACCACTCCAATATTACTACTTTTAACCATTACTTCAGCGAAATTATTTCTACCCCACCATTAGCTAGCCGGGTTACATTATGCATCACTATAAAGAGTTATTGTGATTAAATAATTGTTGTGTAATATTAAAATAAATATGATTGGTTGGGTTTAGGGTTAGGATGAGTATTATGATTGTGATACAGGAAGCCATATTAGGAAAATAAAATAATAAAAAATAGATTGCCATTGATGGAGTTATTGAGTAAGAGTTAAAAATGGTATTAGGTTTACAGCAAGGGTTTATTGTTTTTAAAGTTTAAATTCGTGCAAATTAATATAATGTATTATTAATATTTAATTTTAAGAAATGATTAGTGTTAGAGAAATGATTAGTGCTAAGGTTAGAGTAAAGGTGCCATATTTCACACATATTCATTTT
The DNA here is from genome assembly GCF_964204655.1 of Triturus cristatus. Lineage (NCBI taxonomy): Eukaryota > Metazoa > Chordata > Amphibia > Caudata > Salamandridae > Triturus > Triturus cristatus. The sequence goes on along the minus strand of NC_140595.1, from coordinate 692,649,149 downwards.
AATTAAATACTTAAAGAGTTATCACTATTTAGGATAAGTGCTAGGGAAAAGGTTATAAATTCAATAATTTCATTTTAATTTAAGTAAATGTCATTTTAATTCTTTTTTTTTTTAGAAAAGGCAATTGTTTCTACCTGAAAAGGGATATGTTGTTGAGGACATTCATTTGAAATGTAGTTAATTAAATAAAATATTTAGCATCTTTTAGAGTTGGAGTCATGGTAAGCAATAGAGTTAGCGGAGGAGTACAATACTTCTTTTACTTCAATGTTAAAGTAATTGAATTCATAATAAAAACAAACATGTTTGGGAATGACTCGGTTAGTGCTAGTTGTTAGTGGCAAGATAAAGGACATATTGACTAGATGGTGTTGAAGCAATTGTACAATTATTGTTATTTTATCATAATTCCACCTCAGTTTGTGAGAAAGTGAAAAACAAGCTGTCTCTTTGTGCTATGTCCCTAACCTTGGGTGACAGACAGGCATCAAAGAGGAAATCCTAATCCCACTAACTGAAAGAAAAGAATGAGGGCTTGATTTAGATCTCGGAGAATGGGATACTTTGTCAAAACGTTGACGGATATCCTGTCTGCTGAAGTTGAAATCCCATTGGATATAATGGGATTTATATTTTGCAGGATGGGTTATCCGTCACTGTTGTGACAGAGCATCCCATCCACGAGACATAATCAGGCACTTAATCTTTTACCTCAAATTTCCAGATTTTTTTTTTCCGGTCTCTTTAGGAAGAGTACGTCAGATCAAGAGGGTCTTATAAAGCACGTATGCTTCTCTCTGAGGTGAGGTACATGGTAGGGCTCTGTCCATTGATCTGAAGCATACTACGAAGTCCTAGCTCTTGGCAATTCTAAAGCTTTTCCACAAATGTTTGCATTTGTAAACCGCCCAATGTGGACTAAAATTCCATAAGAACAAACTATGCTCTCTTCTTTTGTGTATTCTTCTAACTAATTTTGAGTAATACAGAGTATACAGAAATGTGGTGACACACTGAGGTGGCATGGTGTGCAAAACAACGATGGACTGAGATGCGCCCGAGTAATTACCAGTGGCTGAGAGTAATTCAAGCATTTCATGCACCACTTTTTGGAAACTTCAGTGTGATTAATAAAGAGCAAATCTTGCTACAAAGCAATGGAACAGTGTCCACAAATGGGAATGCGTGGGCACAGGCATGAAGAGCAAGCAGAGACACTGTCCCCTCTAGTATAGCGACATCATAAAATAGACACAGCTAATAACATGTTAGTAAAACAAGCGTATCATCTCCCAACAGTGACTAAACATTCTAATTAAATAAAAGGATGGCAAGTGAAAGCAGGTCTAGTGGTGAATTCATGCAATCTTTGCAAATACTATTTCCACTCTACTTCATGCACTGGGTGAGTTTTTGCTCTTTTGTTTTATCTACCATAAGTTCACAATCCCATGCAGTTCCCCCATGAATGGTAATAACTCATCAAATGTCATCGCCAAAGGGAATAGGAATGTCTGTGAGTAAACTCATGGCTTGGAACCCAAGAGAGAAAATAAGAGGATTAGTAAGTAGGGTGGTGTCTGGCACTAAATGCTCAGGTCTTACCTTGAAGGTCCACTTTAGCTTGTCCAACTTCAGTCAGATTAAAGCATAGATGATCTAGGGATGGAAAATACACATCTGGTTAATAGCTTGTATTTCTGTGTGATGTTTGTAAGCAGCAGATGTGAAGTAACGTTGTCCTAAAGAAGGAATTTTCTTAAACAAGGACATCATTTGCAGTACAAATTAAGAGAGAAACCAGCCTTTTCAAAATTGACATGAGACAGAGTTCCATATATCTAACAATGATCAGAGGTGGAACCCACCTTCAAAGTGCAGTTCAATTATGGTACCCTGTCTCACTTTCTTAGCCTTGATTGTTAGCAAAGTTACCCTGTCTTGCGCTGCCAGGATGCATAATTACATTCTAACTTCTGACTGAACCACCCTTTGATCCTTGAACTGCGAGAGAGTCCCAGCTTTCAAGCCCTGACCTTCAGCCAAGTCCTCGTGTTCAGGTGGCACATGAGGCAAAGGACCCATCTTCACTGGGGTAGATTTATGCTTCTAGCCCTGACCTCGGAAGGAGTTCCACTCTTTCAGTCGAGAACTGGGGTCGAATCCCACATTTTGAACCCTAAACTGGGGTACTTGGCAATTATTTGAGCCTTGTCTGCCAGGAAAATACATTATTTCAATCCTGACCTAGCTAATATTCTGTTCTACAAACATTGACTAGAACAACTTCCCCCTCTTTGAGCTCTGATCAGGGGTAAAATCTAATTCTTTCAGTGCTGATCTTTGGTTGAATCTCACATTTGATCTCTCCAGGTGGCAGGTGTACTGTAACACACTTCAAGCATGACCTATGCTGGTGTTGCATTGATCAGGTATTAAACTGAGTTAAAATCCCTCTCCTTGATTTCTGACTTTGAGCTCTTGTCTGGGGTAGAGTCCCACTATTTGAATGCTGAGAGGTTAGAAACAAGCCCTTTAAACTCTAAACAGCCACACCCTTTAATGATTTTCAGTGACCTTTAATACTGCCCCACTCTTTACACATGGACCTGTGATGGACTTTCACCTTTCAGGATCTGATCTGAGATACCTTTTTAACCTTCAATTCCACATCAGGCAGCAAGCCACCACTTGATCCTCGACCTCGTGTACAGACACACCAATTCAGCCCTATTATAGTATACAAATCCATGTTTAGATTACCTTAAATGACCTAGTGTACAGTCACATCATTCAAGATCTGAATTAAAGCAGAACAATGTGGCTGTAGTATGTGCTGTGGAAACTGATGCTGTGCAGACTCCTATCAGCTGGGGGGAACAACCTTTACAACGCAACTTTTACAACGCACTACACTTACAACGCATTTTTTACAACGCACAATCCATTACAACGCATGACATTACAACGCAGGACATTACAACGCATTTTTAAAAACTACCTTTACAACGCATTCCATTACAACGCATACTACCATTACAACGCATACCATTACAATGCATAATATAGTAATTTTTACCCCTAAACTATCCAACACTTACCCTACTGTTGCACCCCCTGGAGTTAGAATAGTAATTTTTACCCCTATACTATCCAACACTTTCCCTACTGTTGCACCCCCTGGAGTTAGAATAGTAATTTTAACCCCTATACTATCGAACACTTACCCTACTGTTGCACCCCCTGGAGTTAGAATAGTAATTTTTACCCCTATACTATCCAACACTTACCCTACTGTTGCACCCCCTGGAGTTAGAATAGTAATTTTTACCCCTATACTATCCAATACTTACCCTACTGTTGCACCCCCTGGAGTTAGAATAGTAATTTTTACCCCTATACTATCCAACACTTACCCTACTGTTGCACCCCCTGGAGTTAGAATAGTAATTTTTACCCCTATACTATCCAACACTTACCCTACTGTTGCACCCCCTGGAGTTAGAATAGTAATTTTTACCCCTATACTATCCAACACTTACCCTACTGTTGCACCCCCTGGAGTTAGAATAGTAATGTTTACCCCTATACTATCCAACACTTACCCTACTGTTGAACCCCCTGGAGTTAGAATAGTAATTTTTACCCCTATACTATCCAACACTTACCCTACTGTTGCACCCCCTGGAGTTAGAATAGTAATTTTTACCCCTATACTATCCAACACTTACCCTACTGTTGCACCCCCTGGAGTTAGAATAGTAATTTGTACCCCTATACTATCCAACACTTACCCTACTGTTGCACCCCCTGGAGTTAGAATAGTAATTTTTACCCCTAAACTATCCAACACTTACCCTACTGTTGCACCCCCTGGAGTTAGAATAGTAATTTTTACCCCTATACTATCCAACACTTACCCTACTGTTGCACCCCCTGGAGTTAGAATAGTAATTTTTACCCCTATACTATCTAATACTTACCTTAAATGCAATTTAATATTATGCGTTGTAATGGTATGCGTTGTAAAGGTAGTATGCGTTGTAATGGAAATGCGTTGTAAAGGTAGTTTTTAAAAATGCGTTGTAGTGTCCTGCGTTGTAATGTCATGCGTTGTAATGGATTGTGCGTTGTAAAAAATGCGTTGTAAGTGCATGCGTTGTAAAAGTGTGCGTTGTAACGTCATACATCCATCAGCTGGTGCTGGACTGGGATGCTGCAAGTTGTTTTTCTCATGTGACACCTGGCCTGAAACCCAAAATGCACTAAGACACCTTAGATCTTTTTTCTGCCATCAGATGTGGACATGTTTCCACCGCTCTGCAACAGCTGCACATCAAAAAAAAAAAACAACCACAGTGCAAATGTATAGAAGGCACTATGCATTTACCGATACTTTGATCACTTTGGAACAGGACTAAGTGACAAGCTTGGGGATAGGTCATATTCGAATGGATCATTTGGGGGAGTGTATTGAGGAAACACAATATAAAATGTGCTCTTCATGCAACAGCAAATTACTGCATTTGGTCCAGCATCAGGTATGTATTCCCTGCCCACTTACTGACCACAATCAAAGTAGCTGTACCATGTGTATAGTGTGCAATAAATCAGATATAAAAAGATCGTTTGTCATAGAAGGGTGGAGCCTCACTCTGCCATTGTCACCAAGGGTGTCAAAGGAATCAATTCTAAAACTGACAGGGATGGTCCATCCAGTAACATGAAAGACCTAACAGAGAGGCGCCCATGTATGTGTCCTCCTATAACCCTGAATCCATTGGTCCCATCTCCTGGCCCCCACTGAAACCTGCACCCAGAATTAGGACAACATCTTGAGGTCCAGGGACAGACACCAAGGACCAGGCAATCCAGCCATGACCTCAAAAACAAGACGATTCATACACATTAACTTCTTCCCCCAGGGACTGACATCAAAAGGAACCTTGCCTTCTTGGCAAGAAACAGCACCGAGAGCACCATACCATGATTGACGCCGCCCCTTTACGGACTCTGCCCGGCATGGCTGCAGGGCAGACCCTCTGAGTGACTTCTCTTCAGAGCCATATCCCGTTAAAGATTCTCTACCTGATGATACATTAGCCTATAATGCATTCATAGTCAAGGTGGGAAAACACCATAATGTTCCCATAAATGAGGATAAGAAGGAAGAAGACTTCCTTACTGAACCCCTTTCTTTCAAAAAGAGTAGAGCACACAATTTCTACCCATGCTCAGAACAATGTTAAACTGCTCTTCGGAGTTCTTTAAGGTCCCAGTACAATCAAGTGAAGTAGCACCAGGGGTTGAAAGACCATGCATCCCCAGTCTCTCTTGTCATGCACACAGCATGGAAGAGAGCATGTATGCACGGTGCAGGTGACAGCTGATTATCCAAAAAGAGATAAGAAAATAATGGAAAGCGCTTGCCATCAGGGGCAGACACACAGTGGCGCTTTTTCAACTTAATGTCTCTATCGTCAAGTCATAAAAGAGATGGAGAATAGAGATCAATAGAGATTCAAAACCATCATCTGATGTGCCTCTGATGCAGCAGGTATAGCTTCAAGGCATATAGATACTAACATTCTGCTTCATCGCAGTGTCAAAAAGGAGATGGACACTGCCAAGGCCAAGAGTATCTGGAAGCAAATCAGTTTTTTTTAGACCACAAATCCATGCAAAAACTACTGCAGCATCCACTGTGCCAAGGCACCAATTCCAACCACAACAGCCCTTTCAAGAATGGCAGCAGCAGCCCAAAGACAATACACAAGAAATGGCTTCAGAGGGCATAGTCACTCCAAGGGTAGAAGAGCACAAGTCAGAGGTGTCTCCACCAGCAACCAATAACCTCATGTCTGTCTCCTAACTATCTAACACCTGCCATTGGATGTCTGAGGTTCTATCTTTCTCAATGCCAGAATATAACCTCAGATCAGGGGGTAACACCCACCATTGCCCAAGGTTATTGCTTAGAATTTCCCACCACCTCTCCCAATATCTCAGTCCATCCTCACAACATAATCAAGGAACATCACAAACTAATGCTAGAGCAGGTAGAAGCTCTCATTCGCAAATGTACAATATAAGTTGGCCCACTGCAGCAGAGGGACCAATGGATCTTGTATGTCTCCCTCCCAGCCAGGAACTTGAGGCTGATACTCAACCTTTGAGAGCTCCACTGTTGCATCACATGCAATTCCTTCATGATGGCCACTCTGCAAGGTGCCTACTTCCACATCCCCATCCATCCAGCTCTCCACCAATACCTCAGGTTTGTGGTCTTGGAGATCATGACCAATTCAAAGTCCTACTCTTTGGGTTCACTACAGCCCACAGGGGTTTGGCCAAATGTCTAGCAGTGGCGGCAGGGCATCTCCAACGCAGTCACATTATTGTGCTCCACACCGAGACAACTGGTTGTCTGGTAAAAAACCAGATGACTGGTTGATAAAAGGTAGCAGTGGGGCACAATGCCTCATCTCCTTTCGACACACCTTGCATGTCTTCACCAATGGGGATTTACAATCAATGTTAAAAGTTCAACCTAGTCCTTAACCGAGGCTGGGGTTCCTTGGAGCCACACTAAATGCATTACCAGGTAACGCATACCACAGCAGTGACACTTGATGGCATTTCAGAAACATCTTCCTGTTACCGGGCATTTCATCCTCTGACCGTGAGAATGATTATGAAACTGCTAGAAACGTCGGTGTTTTGTATTGCCCCGCTTCCAAATGCCAGGTCACACATGCGCCCCCTTTAGGAATACCTTGGCAAACATTGGTCACAGGGAAATGGGAAATGAAAGGTTTTGTTTTAGGGGAATCAAGTGTTCCAAACAAACTGCTAGGTAAGTTGTATTTTCCATATCCTATAGATAACTATATGTTCCCCAAATATCATGGCAGAGTTAGGTGAAGGATTCTAAAAACTTGTAGCACTAAATAACCAAATGTTCTAAAGCCGTGCAATGGCTGATCACAAGGAGTTTTAGCATCAGAGCCTCTTTTACCGGTGGACCCAGATGTGCATTCTACGCCGTTAAGCTTCGCCTTGATCTCCTGCTCAAAGTCGACAGCGCCACCAGAGGATCCTTCCTTAAAGATGACATTGTGCTCCACAATGATGCTGCCTTTCCTGAAAGGAGGAAAGTAGAAACGCAGGTCACTCAAGGGCAAAGCATGGGTAGCAGCAAGTTTTTTGTGTCCATTGAGATGGGAAACTTCATTAGAGGAGAAGCAACCATTCTCAGGGACTGGTGCACAACACTCACCTCAGTCTAGTGATCTCCACGGTATCGTAGTAATCAATGTCTTTATACAGAAGACTCATCTGAAAGGGAAAACAGAGCGTTTTAACTTATACGAGAAGTTGTAAGCATCGTGTGTGATTTTATGTTTGTCCTAATGTTGCACTAAATTGTTTTATCACCTTCTTAAATATCTCGTCATAGTTTTGTAGGTTTGGTTTTCTATTTTAAACTTTAATGTGTATCTCTTTTATAGCATATTACCGAAATAAAGAGTAAAACAGAGCGTAGGTGTTAATGAGGAACATAATGTTAATGAATGCCCCCAATTCAAGCTCATGGAAAAGTGCAAAGTGGGTGCAAACCAAAGTCACTAAGGGGCAGATTTACAAGACCCTTGCGCCACTTTTGCGTCACTTTACCCATGTTAAAAGTGACGCAAAAGTGGCGCAAGGGTCTTGTAAATCTGCCCCCTAAGGGACTAATATACAAAGCTAAATTTACACTATTGCGTAAATTTACAAGTATTTGCTATTCACAAGGTTAGTGTCCTTACGAGTGGGGAGTCTCCGCACATAAAAAGAACAGCTACGTCTTTTTACGTGCGGGGACTCCACACTCATAAAGGTAAAGCTACTACCCGTAAATCCCTTTGTGAATAGCGAACAATAATAAACTTACACAAAAGTGTAAATTTACTTTTGTGAATCATGCCCTCAGTTCCTCATTTCAGGTACGTTCGTAGTATTAAAACAGGGGCAAATTGTTTTTTGCATCCAATCTGATGGCACAAAACTCCCATTCACCCTGTACTTCTTCCTTGCACAATTTTCTCTAGGTAAACCCTGGTAATATTTGTGTGGGGGCAAAAACACGATTCCTTATTTTGCAGCTCAGAAAGGTGGAAACATGCAATTTTGCCATGTTATACCCCATTGCGATCTGAAGAACAGCTATGTGGAGGTAAAACACCAGAAAAGAAAAAATGTACAATGTGGCATTGGTCATCCCCAAGCCCAAATACATAGGCAATAAAATCTGAGCAAAATTCACTGCTTGGACTATCTCTACTCCCCGCGGCTTTTGCCTTTTTCAATTTTCTTTTTAAAAAAAAGCATTGGCATAGCCAATAGGTCTCGCCTTTGGGGCCTTTTCAGTGTTTAACCATGCAACAGTTAATGTTGTTGCACAAAGGATATTGTGCTGCATAACTAAATACTTATAAGGTCCCAAAAGCCAGACCTATTGGCTATGCCAATGCTTGTTATTCAAGACCTTAAAAAGCAGGTCAGTTTGTAGTGAGCAGTATCAAGTGCTATACAAATGTAATTACAGTATCAATCTGGGGCCAACCAATTTCAGGACTGAATGCTAATGTTGGGAGCTGTGGAAATGTCTGGAACAAGAGTGCACCCGCACTACATCGAAGGCATAACATGGGAGTCACTACATCGCAGACATTACATTCGAAGTCAGGAAATTTCCTCGGAAGAATTACAACAGGAGTCACTTGGGTCTACGTATGTGTGTCTGAACTCATGGACCCAAAAAGGATGATTGGTAAAAAAAAACCTCCCTTATTCAATAGGATTGGGTTAGTTTGCAAGCGGTATTCAAGCCCTGGTTTGCAGACCATCAGCAGACTAATGGTCCACATACTTATAACTTTTTAACACTTGCAAGTCCATGCAAAAGCATTTTTAAATGCTATTTTCTCAAAAATTTAAATCAAGTAAGACACATCCTTAAATTACATGGTACGTTCTTATTGTTTGGTCAAATTAGATTAAGTCTTTGTTTTTTTTAGAGAAAAGCAAGGAATCCTATTAAGATTAAATTACAAGGTCGGTTTTTGACGATCCCCCCCACCTTTTTTCCCAACCCCTTTGACACATCTGCATTAAACTTGCCATTACCAACCCAAATGGAATGATCCTTTTTTGGAAACCCTCATATAGATTTGGCGAATATTTCCAAAGTTATTAAGAAGACCTAACCATAACTACTCAGTTGCTTTCGCCAATTGTGTAATATCGTTCGGGTTCACAGAACTGATTTGTGGGACAGCATATCAACAATTTAATTGGTTGGAAATGATATTGTTTCTATATGGCACACACTGGAGGAAGGAGGGAAATGCCTTTTACATAGAAGCAACTAATGTCTATTCACCTCCTTTCAGGATCCACCATGTTTCCATCCATGTTACCTTCTCTGTCCCCACTGAAGCTGAAGAAGAAGAGGAGTTGGTGTAAATCAGTTTCCAATCGTAGGTTGCTGGTGGATCAGATTTCTATGACTGCATCCCTACCCAAGATGGTCTTCACACTACCTCCTTCATTTCCTATTTCTACAGCACATACAGCTGCAATGTTCTGATATGTGTGAGGTACAACTCCTCCAATAATATTTTTGTGTTGCATTTTCAACCCTTGCTCTAGCTTTTTGTACCATTTCATTTTTCTCTCCTTTAGTTTATATTTCCATGCATTCAAGAATCACCAGCAAGTCTCCTGTATCCTCCTCTACTCACACTGGCTAGTTAAGAGTCTTCTGCCTGGATTCCTCACCTCCAATTCGCCCTTGCCTAGGGAGGTCATTTCTCCATTATTGTTTTTGTCTCCTTCCAAACATTTTTGGAGGTACCTGCTGGCCACGCTTTACTGCCTATTTAGCAGTTGAGTTCTTGGCTACAGAAGTGCAGAGGTGGAGTTGTGTGGCTGTTTTATTTTCTTCTACAACAAAGCAATATTTTACTACTCCTACACTTGCTTGTATAGTCTGTACGTTTCTGTCCAGTATATATACTCGCATGCTTATGTCATTTGCGTCTACATGATGCCAGGGTTCACTTGCCGTCTTGATTAGAATGATGCTGGACAACAAATAATAGAACTTGCTCTTCCGACCAAACCAGTCCAAAAATATCACCAAAATATTGCATTGACAATGTTATCTATTTTCATTTGTTGACAGATTACTTTCAATCTTTTCTGCATCATGAAATTCTGCTTTTGGAAACTTCTTAAGATGCTCATGAAAGGAAATAAAAGGCCCATAATCCTAGGATATGTTTGCAGAGAATAGATTTGCAAGTGTGGGGCTAGGATCCATTGAGTCAGGCTTCATGCGGATTCTTGGAATCAGATGACCACCTGATTATAAAATCTTCTCTGAGAGACTGAGATAGAGAAAAAGACCTGCTCTCATTGGACCTACATCAATGAAATAAAGTAGGAGTCTGATGATGGGTTTACACCAGCTAGAGCCACATGGAATAGGACTGCTTTAAACACCAAACCATTGTTTAGGTGTAATGAGAATGAGTGATTTACCCAGAATCATACGATGTTGAGCCATAACAGGACTGGAGGAACTCTGTTCCCCAGCTCCTAAGTTTCCAGCTCCATCCTTTAGACCACACCTCTTTTGTGGTCATAAGGACCAGGAAGTCCCAAAGCCCTCTTTCTATCTCTATTAGTCAAATTCATGGTTAAACAGTGCCGGCTCCTCTGCTATGGCGGAGGAGCGTCGCCCCACTGCTTTTGAGCAGTGCAAAGTAAAAGAAATATAAAATGATAATAACTTTGAGTTAATATCATTTTATGTTTCCTTTGTGGGTGGGCAGGTGGGTGGAGCTGCTCTGCTCTCGGAGCAGGGCAGGGGAGGCTGCATTACAGCCTGCATGGAGAATAAGTCCAGGCCCCTATTCCCTGGTGGAGCGTTGAACAAGGATGCTCAAAACCAATCACAATGCTGCTGACCAATCACAATGCTGCAATGCAGCGTTGTGATTGGTCAGGGGAGCCTGGCTGTTCTTCTTGGCTTCCAGTTCCTCGAGTCTCACAAGGAAAGCAGAGACGTGGGACCTGGCGGCAAGGTAAGTGCATTTTCGTTTGTATTGCGCAACCCCTCCCCCCGTGCCTACCCCCTGCGCCCGCCCCACCCCACCACCTGTGCCTCATGCTGGCCACCACTGTGGTAAATGCCCTGCCTTCAGGGGAGAAGTTAATTCATATATGTGTTCTTACTAACCTGAACCTTAAAGCGGTTATCAAACTTCTTATAGGCTTCAGAAGATGGGTTCTTTAGATCATCGCTAAATGTTTCATTTTGCACGCTTATAGTGACGTTGACAACAACAGGAACAAAGTCTGTAAAAACATATGCACGAATCATTAGTAACCATGGAGTGATATCTGAAAAATAGGGAGGGGAGATGTGTGTGATTCTCTGATGGATACAGCTTGGGAGGCCCTGGGGACAGGCTACCATGTGGAAGGAGACAGTGTGACAGGACAGCTAGAGCGAGTGAGATAAACGCAGTGTCCAGAGAGAGAAAGATACAGAGTGAGTGACGGAGAGACAGAGGACTGAGGTCAGTGAGAAAGCAAGAGCTGGAGACATGGGTGGGTGATGAAGAGTGAGACTGGAACAGGAGACTGTAGTGATCTGCTGGACACGTTCTAGTGTTCCAGCATATACCCTATGTAACCAGCCACTCCCCGAAGGCTGGCGTCTACAATCAGCCCCTCACTTTGTTTATTTTTCATGGTGGTTACTAAAAGAAGGCATGTAGCATTTTACAATACATGTTAATATAAATAAAATATAATTAAGTATTTGCAACTACAATGCCTTGGTCTTCAGTGTCAAATTGTGCAACTCTGTAGTGCATAAGGCTGCATGGCCCCCTTTTAATTTGAGTTTTATTATCGGCTGCCATCTTTCCACGGCCTCTCATTATAAGTCAGGTTCTCTGTGAAGGTAGTAAAGCATATTTCATGGCTTAAGGAGCGTGGCGGGATTGGTCAGTTACTCCATGAGGCTTTTCCATAGGGTGCTGCAGCCATTGAAGGAAGGGTTTTGTAGTTCGATGACCCCGCCTTTATTTTGAGCTCCCAGGAATTATGGTTTCACGCATAGCAGGCAAAGAGAGAGTAAGAGAAAGAGTCAGAAAGACAGATAGAGATAAAGAGAGAGAGAGAGAGAAAGAAAGAAAGAAAGAAAGAAAGAAAGAAAGAAAGAAAGAAAGAAAGAAAGAAAGAAAGAAAGAAAGAAAGAAAGAAAGAAAGAAAGAAAGAAAGAAAGAAAGAAAGAAAGAAAAGGGATGGGAGAACAGGGTAGATTGCATATTGTAGCATATTGTAGCAGAGGTTGGCATTGTTAACCATTCTGGCCCTGTTTAAAGAGAGGTTGTTTTAAAGGGCTCCATCATAGAGGTAAAGACAAAGTGGTACGAACTGGGAGTTGATGGATAGATGTGCGCGATTACTTACCGGTAATCTTCATTACTCCAAGTCATAGTCTTCCTGGTAGCAGTCACCTTTGAGTGCTGTGTGTTTGGGGCACAGCATTCACCCACAGAAAAAACAGCGATCTAACAGGAAGAACCTGTCACCTGACCTATAAAGGTGGGCAAACCCATACAACATCCTGTGAATCCCAACAAATCATAAACGCCCGCCTGCAAGCAAACCCACGACCTCTCACCACAGGTCACAGAGGTGTCAGGAGCTTAAAGACCTCCACAGATTTCTTCAAAAGTTCCTCTAGTTGAGGACAAGACAATTTTGCCCCATCAAAAGGTAGCCAAGTGAGGAGTGCCTTCTGGGACACCTCCACTTTCCGTGACCTCAAACATAAGTGTCTCCTAGCCGAGACAATGGAACTTCAACTGGATGCTGCCAATAGAGAATAAAAAGTTAAGTCTGACAGGAAGCAAACCTGTTGATCAATGGTAAATAGTCTTGTATTAATCATCCCCTTGCTGAAGTTCCTCAGGCAAGGCCTGAAAGTCATGCAGGGGGGACTAAACAACGTATGTGGCATAAGCACCTGCCCTGATTGAATAGTTTGAAGAAGAATAGGCCCGCTTGGTGGCATGTCTACCTTTTTATCAACCTGGTCGTTTGTAGATGCATCTTCAGAGGTGATGGAGCCACTGATAGGCAGGCCTGCGAAAAGAGAATCCACCTTCACCTGAGGGGGAAATTAATTCTGAAAATTGTTAAGTGAATACTTCTTAGCAAGGAATCTGGGGAACTCTGATTTCTCAACTTCAGACCATTCCCTAAACAAATTCCAAATATAGCCTTATGGATCGGCAAAGCCTCAGGCTCCTTCTGAGGGTATTGTGAGAAACATCCTCCTCATCTGGTGGAACCACAGTAGGAAAGGCCAAATTGTCCTTCAAGTGGGTCATCATAGCCTCCTTCAACCCAGCTCTCTTCACAAAGCATGCCCTCTGTTCCTCATCTGAACCATCAGATTCTGGGTCAGGCTGAGAGGAGACCTGAAGGATTTTAGGTGCTGGACCCTCTTGTGCCGTAAAAGTTGTATCAACAGCTTTATTAATCATAGCCTGAAGGACACCTAGATCCATTTCAGCAGGCTGATGCGAGGAAACTGGCTCTGATTACACTTCCAGCTCAGAGCCAGATTGAGAATTATGTCTCCACTTTCCAGAACGCTTTCCCTCCATGGCTACAATCACCAAACAAACACTGACATGGAGGGAGCAAGCTGGCCACCTTAAATACTTCAGTGCAGCACTGTTGCCAGTGGTGGCCCCTCCACTAAGTCACCCCACTGCTTTTTTGCAGTGACAGACAGAGAAAATAAAATGATAATAACAGCTTTGCATGATGGGGCTGGGGCGGGGGGGAGTGATAGCACCCTTCTAAAGTGCGCAATGACTGCTTGAATGGCCCTCCTGGGCCGCCCAAATCAGTCTTGCGCCCTTCGCATGTTCTCCATGCAGGCTGCTTTACAGCTTACGTGGAGAACATGCCCATGCCTCCAGTCAGCGTCTGAGCAATTCAAAATGGTGCTCAGTGCAATCACAATGCTGCTAAGGCTGCGTTGTGATTGGCTGACTGGCAGCCTGGGTGTGCTTCTTGTGGCTGAGCTAGGGAGGACTATGGAGGAGAGACAGGCGAGGAAGCGGTGAAACAGCACATCTTTAATTTTTTATTTAATTTTTTCATGCATGATTTAAGTTCCCAAATGCCCCTCGGAACTAATTCATGTGCTCACCGGTAAGCTGAAGAAGAACTACAGCTCCCAAACACTCAGCACCAGAGTGGCAGCGTGCAAAGAAAAAATGCCAAAAATTAAACCGCTGCTCCTGACGGTTTCAGCAAAGGAGTGGTGGTGCCCAAAACTCTTGTGCCGCATCAGGAAACAAGAGACACCGCTGCTCTCAATCGCTCAGAATTGGAGCGGTGGTACAAACAGCATAAGATTGCAGTGCAACCTGAAACTGCCACTCCCAGTCGCTCAGTGGAGAAGTGGCAGGACAGTATAGATACATAGACATGCATGAACGCTATAGCAGTCCATGCAACATACTACTAATAAACAAGAAACACTTACTTCTATGGGCGCCCCTTGCTGGAACTCAGAAGAAACATGGCATTTGCAATGCAATGGCTCTCGCAATTGTAAGATTTTGAGCTATTGGCATTGTAAATGTAATGTAATGTAAGGAGATTTCTAGAGCGCATGGCTGCCCTTGAGCGTCCCAGCGCTGGAAGATGCGACAGCGAGTTCAACCGATAGCGAAGCAGATGGTTATGGGAACAGCCATGTCTTTAGTGCCTTTCGAAACAGGAGCAGATGGCAATGCCTTTTATTTTTGTTTAAAAAACCTGCATTAATAAAAGGCATTGTCATTTACAATACCAATAGATCAAAGTTTCTAAAATGCGAGACCTATTGCATTGCAAATGCTTGTTGTTTGCAAGCGCCCCATGCTGCGCCTTTACTAGAGGCCACGCGCCGTTCTTTCGATGAGCCATGTCTAATGAAAGGTCCGCAGCCGCTATTAAAGTGGAATGCAAATACAACAGTTGATGGACAGAATGCAGAACAATGTCATACATTCACCCCAGTACAGAGATCGTTTTTTTGCTCACCATGCCGTTCCAATTTGAACCCAGCCATATGCAAATCAGTCTTGGCCCTATGCCTCATGGGAACAGCTCAGCCCGAACTGCCAAGCAAGGTCCTCTCTGGACTAGAAACAAGCATCCTTAGACCGGTTTCGGGGTTTCACCCCTCTTCAGCCAGGATAGCTTGATTCCAGTGGGATGAAAAGCACTGGACCCACGTCTGGGCATACTCTTCCCACTCGGGGTGACAAATGCAAATACAACAGTTGATGGACAGAATGTATATCAATGTCATACATTCACCCCAGTACAGATTGTGTCTTTTGCTTTCTCGCTCCTAAGTGCGCCAGGTATGCCCAGACGTGGGTCCTGGGCTCACTGTGCCACTGGAATCAAGCTATCCTGGCTGAAGAGGGGTGAAACTCTGAAACCGGTCCTAGGAGGCTTGTTTCCGGTCCAAGGACGACCTGGCTTGGCCTTTTCGGTCTGGACTGTTCCCATGAGGCACAAGGTCTAGATTGATTTGCATATGGCCAGGTCTAAACTGGGGTGGCATGGTGAGCAAAAGAATGATGGATTTACCTCAGATCTCTTGACTGGGGGAAAATGTTTTGATTTGTTCTGCATTCCATCCATCAATTGTGTGTCTTTTGCTATTAAAGTGGAAACGCTGTATGGAGTGCTTTTACCAAAAAAAGCATTTGATTATCAAGTTGACAAACAAATGTTTTTTTTGTAAAAGCGTCCTGCGAAAGCGCGCATGGAATGCTGAATGCCTTGAATGTTGCAGGCAAGCATGTAGTGCCTGCAATAGGAGAAGCCATTAAAGAAAATAGTGCTTACAAAGTAAATAAGACGTACCATGTAACAACCGAGGTAAAAGGGCCAGTCCTCATGGGAGGTTACAAATGAAGACAAGGCGGTACTAAGGAGGGACTAACAAGCCTATTAAGGAATCAGAAGCCAGCATTTACGAAAGACAATGACATAAGCTAATGACAAATATGGGTGGAGAGTGGGCGGAGCTTCAATTCCATACTCCAATACAGCATGGCTCGCAGAGCAGCGCATGCGCTGCCCAGGCTTGACCTAATAAACGGATGTGGCATGGGTTTGCCCCACCATTTCAGGTCAGATGACAGGTATTTTCTGTCAGGGCACCGTTTTGGAAGGGGATTTTTTATGAGGAAGTTATGTGCCCCGAACATATGGTGCTCAAAGGTGACTATGACGAGGATGACGGAGGAGGAAAGTAATGGTTGTTTATAGGCACTCCCTGATTCTCTGCTACAAGGGCGTGTATGTTCTAAGTGATAACTGGGTCACCCACACATTCCATCATGCACCCCCAGGAAGATAATGTTCTTGAAAGAAAACAGTCACACTTACCAAGAACAACGTCATCCAAGATGTGTTGACACAAAGGACCATAGTACTGTGGGGGGCAGATGCACTTTATGCTGTCCCAAGTGCCTCCATTTTGACATTGGGCGCCTGCATGGAAACAGAATGTTAGAAGGATCTGTGAGGACCGGCAATGGTGAGAGCGGACTATCTTCTCATAGACAGTCAGTGTGCCGAGCCCTGCTCTGAATGCTGCCTGTGGAGCAGAGCAGGCGACCTCCCAGGTAAGCAGATCGCACTCACCTCTACTCTTACCTCAGGCTTCCACACACACCTGAACCCGCACGTCAGCAGCTGACACACAGCAGCCTAGGCTGCCCTGCACATTCACGTGTGGGCGCAGACACAAACTGAGAGCACACACGCCTGGGCTAGGATGTCAGCAGAACACACACACCTCCAATCTTTCTTATCAACACCCCACACAAATCTGTCTGTCCTATCATGTCCAGCCCACACACATGTGCTGACCTGTAAAGATCCGGAGGCCTCATAGCAACACTATCCAAGCATGTGTGCTCTCTTGTGAGCAGCCTGTAGGACCCTGGGCTCTTCTATCAGCGTCCCACATGAGATGCACCCCTGGCGAGTGTTCCCCCGTGTCTCCATGGCGACTGCTGCCTTCCATGCAGACTGTGGTCTCCTTGCACTGCTAGTGCAATGCCATTAATGTGTACATACATCCCGCTTCCTCTGACCTCAGGCAGTAGCAAGGCACTCACTCCCAACAGGTACATTTCTTGCTTCCATGCACAGACGTTTTCTACAAAGGACCCGGTTCCTTCCCAGGCTCAGTACCACCCAGGTCCCCAGTTAGAAGCACGTGTCTTAGCATAGTATGGCCACTCTATAAGAAGCTCGAAGCCATTGGAGTAATGCACAGAATCCGTGTGGCAGAAAAGCTGGTTTTGCGCAGCTCTCTCTGAATTCCCATGTTTATCAGCTCACTCGAGCTGGCTGCATTACTAAGGGGCTCCCAGGGCATGAAAACACGAACAGGCCAAACTGGCCTCTACCAAACATTCACAGATTTCCTCTTGCAGTCACATATTCTGGGTTGTTTTTATTGCAAAGACAAACATATGTTTTGTCGTAAGTTGTAAAGATTGCTTTTGCTGTATGGCTTCGAGTCACCCTTAGTATATGGGAGTGTAAACTGCAAAATCCCTTCACAGAGGAGAAGGTCGTGGCTTGGCCTGTATTTGAGCACTGAGTTTCCCTTGCCAGTACCTCTGTGTCAGTCAAGCATTGAGGAGAGACGAACCGCCCCAGCTCTCTAGTAACCCATCCGTTCTGGGCATTTGGGTTACATGTCCCTTTGTGGCGCTAACTGCAAACGCCTTCGCGGACCATCGTGAAGCTGTGAGGTTACAGACACTACTGTTAATAGTAAACAATCCAGGCGATTGTGCAATCACGCCCACTTCCAATGTTTCCTTACTTTTGGGATCTGAGAAAGCTGGCATGGCTGCAGAAGGCCATTCTGGGCAGGAAGCCACTGGGCCTGAACCCCCACGCGTGGTCCAGCGCAGCTGGAGAAGGCTTGGACACACAAGGGAGCAACACCCATCCTTTCTGCCGTGTCCACACTAGTGGACTTTTTGCTTTATTTCTCCATCAGATCGAGGATGGCCTCCCTCAGTTTACAGGGCACAGTGCCCTGGACCATCAGTTGCCTTCCGCAGGCGGCCTCTCTACCCAGTTGTGTTTCCACGGGAGTGGCCTCATGGGTGAGAACATGTTACCGCTCTCGCTCACATGGGTGCCATGCTCCAGGTCCAACCGCGGAGACAGTCACGTTCATGAGGCACATCTCCTAGGTATTATCACTATATTGACTACTCTATTCCCTATACTACTACTATTATATCTTACTTCCTCCAGTGAGTAGCAGTCCACACACTGCCACCGACATGTCTTCCCTGATAATCATTGAATACCCTGGTGTTTTTGACTTCGTAGAGTTCATCTCAGTGTGAATTTGTTTTACCATTTCTGGTCTCCTCTCCAAACTCTACTATCTCACCTACTCTGTTGCTCTTCCTCTGCCTTATATAGTGTACTATATTGACATTTCATCCACACGCCCTCTCTGTATCTGACTTTTTTCTGCCTCTCCTCTTTCCCACTCACTTTCTCTCCTTTATTCTCTGTTCGTCTCCCCTCACTTTCCTTCTTTAATATGTTTTGCCTAGATCTCTACTACCCCTACACACGTTTCCTTCATACAGTTTTGACCATTTGCTCTCCTTTCTCGCTCTTTCTCTCTCTCTCTTTCTCTCTCTCTCTCTCCCTCTCTGTCTTGCTCTCTCTTTGTTATTCAGCTATATCACTAACCCCCTTCTCTCTCTCACTTTCTCTCCTTTTACTCTTCATCACCCTTCTTGTCTCTCTCCCTCACTGATTTCCTTTAGCCTACTCACCTCCGCAACACCTCAACTCTTGTCTCTCCATTTTACATTTTCTTCTGTGCAGTCTTTCTGTCTTCTCTCCACCACCTTCTTCTCTCAGTCCCCTACCTCGCCTTTCAAAGATATCTTATCTTTTCACGCACAAACCGAAAATGGACGTCACCCTCCTGTCCTTTTTGTTCAGATGCCTTTACCCCATCTGTATGTATTCTTGCCCTCACAGTTTTTGCGGTAAAGTAAGTAAGTGGTCTTACTGTCTGTGAATGTAGTGGTCTCTCTTCCTGTCAATGCAGTGATCTCACGCTCCTTCATGTGGGCGTAATGGAAACTGAGGGGCAGATTTACAATAACTGGCGCATCCCTGCATATTAGCAGGGATGCGCCAGTTATCTTGCGGAACTCAAAAACCGCCTTGCGCCACCATGGATGCGCCGCATTTACAATGCAGCGCACCATGGCACAAGGATAAACAGATGCGTGACGCATCTGTCACCGTAAGGGTGACACAGTGCTGGAGTTGTGTCGCAAGCGCAACCCAACTCCAGCACTGCTCAGGGGTGCCCTATACCTTATATGCTGCGTCACTCCTTAAGCCTGTTTCAAGCAGGCGCAAGGATTTGACGCAGCTGGGACGTAAAAGTGACTCAGTGAAATCTTGTAGATTTCCCTGCATCACTTTTACGGAGGTTCCTTGTGACGGAACGCCCACCCTGCACACATTACACCTGACGCAAGTATAATGTAGCGCATGGGTTTACAACGTGACGCATCTCACTAGATGCGTCACGTTGTAAATATGTTACATAGTGGCGCATTGTTTACGCCGCTTCTTCGTCACAAAAGTGACGCAACGGTGGGTAAAACTGTTGCAAGGGGCTTGTAAATCTGCCCCTGAGTGCTCTCACTCCATGAATGTGCAGTACTGTCACTCTGTGAAGGAAGCGGTGCGCTGGATTTACCAAAAAACACGCAGTATGGCATTCAAGTCAGTAACTCCTCTAGTGCGTGAACTGCACACACGTCATAGCGCACAAGCATACACGTCATAGCGCACGAGAATGACTTCTTTCTAGTTTGGCACTTTCCCTTGGCCATCCACCTCCTTTAGACAGCAAAACCCAAGGCAGAAAGAACCGAGTACGCCCCTCCTTGGCAATCTCTTTCAAGGACTCGCTCACTTCCTGTCACAGCATCTCTACTCGTGGTGAGCATAGAACCTTCTAGAAGGAGAGGTAAGGCCCCCCCCCCCCCCGCCCGTATTAGAGACCCCTGATGCCACATGCTTAGCACCAGTTTTCAGCAATGGGATGCACTTGGAACCAATTTTGCAGACACATTTGTGTACACTTTTATGACGTGGGCACCTCTTTTGCTTTCATTCTTCTTCTAGGAGGCTGTGTGAAGAAGGGCTCAGGATCCTCACAGAGGAGGATTTCTGGACATTTCGCACACTCTTTTCCCTGATAAGTATACTTATATTAACAATTTACAGCAGGTACCTTGTGGAGAAGAAGTGGTAGCAGAAGTCGTTTTAGAAGTGCTGGCTGACGTGACTCTGGCAGTAGTGCTGCTGTCGGTGGGCTTCGTACTGGCTGTGCTGTCACTAACGGTACTCTTACTGGTGCTGACAGTGGTGGGCTTCGTACTGGCTGTGCTGTCACTAACGGTGCTCTTACTGGTGCTGACGGTGGTGGGCTTCATACTGGCTGTGCTGTCAGTAACAGTGCTCTTACTGGTGCTGACGGTGGTGGGCTTCGTACTGGCTGTGGTGTCAGTAACGGGGCTCTTACTGGTGCTGACGGTGGTGGGCTTCGTACTGGCTGTGGTGTCACTAACGGTGCTCTTACTGGTGCTGACGGTGGTGGGCTTCGTACTGGCTGTGGTGTCCCTAACGGTGCTCTTACTGGTGCTGACGGTGCTGACGGTGGTGGGCTTCGTACTGTCTGTGGTGTCAGTAACGGGGCTCTTACTGGTGCTGACGGTGGTGGGCTTCGTACTGGCTGTGGTGTCACTAACGGTGCTCTTACTGGTGCTGACGGTGGTGGGCTTCGTACTGGCTGTGGTGTCACTAACGGTGCTCTTACTGGTGCTGACGGTGGTGGGCTTCGTACTGGCTGTGCTGTCAGTAACGGTGCTCTTACTGGTTCTGACAGTGGTGGGCTTCGTACTGGCTGTGCTGTCAGTAACGGGGCTCTTACTGGTGCTGACGGTGGTGGGCTTCGTACTGGCTGTGCTGTCAGTAACGGTGCTCTTACTGGTGCTGACGGTGGTGGGCTTCGTACTGGCTGTGCTGTCAGTAACGGGGCTCTTACTGGTGCTGATGGTGGTGGGCTTCGTACTGGCTGTGGTGTCAGTAACGGGGCTCGTACTGGTGCTGACGGTGGTGGGCTTCGTACTGGCTGTGGTGTCACTAATGGTGCTCTTACTGGTGCTGACGGTGGTGGGTTTCGCACTTGCTGTGGTGTCACTAATGGTGCTCTTACTGGTGTTGACGGTGGTGGGCTTCGTACTGGTTGTGCTGTCACTAATGGTGCTCTTACTGGGGCTGACGGTAGTGGGCTTCATACTGGTAGTGCTGTCAGTAACGACGCTCACACTGGGGCCGATGGTGGTGGGCTCAGTAACGGTAGTGCTGTCAGTGGTGGTGCCCTCACTGGGGCCGATGGTGGTGGGCTCGGTAACGGCAGTGCTGTCAGTAATGGTGCCCTCACTAGTGCTGATGGTGGTGGGCTCAGTAATGGCAGTGCTGTCAGTGGTGGTGCCCTCACTGGGGCCGATGGTGGTGGGCCCAGTAATGGCAGTGCTGTCAGTAGTGGTGCCGTCACTGGTGCTGATTGTGGTGGGCTCGGTAATGGCAGTAATGGTGCCGAAGGTGGTGGGCTCCGTAACGGCAGTGCTGTCAGTAATGGTGCCCTCACTGGGGCCGATGGTGGTGGGCTCGGTAATGGCAGTGCTGTCAGTGGTCGAACCCTCACTGGGGCCGATGGTTGTGGGCTCGGTAATTGCAGTGCTGTCAGTGGTGGTGCCCTCACTGAGGCCGATGGTGGTGGGCTCGGTAATGGCAGTACTGGTGCCGAAGGTGGTGGGCTCCGTAACGGCAGTGTTGTCAGTAGTGGTGCCCTCACTGGGGCCGATGGTGGTGAGCTCGGTACTGTCAGTGGTGGTGCCCTCACTGGGGCCGATGGTGGTGAGCTTGGTAATGGCAGTGCTGTCAGTAGTGGTGCCCTCACTGGTGCCGATGGTGGTGGGCTTCGTAATGGCAGTGCTGTCAGTGCTGTCAGTAGTGGTGCCCTCACTGGGGCCGATGGTGGTGGGCTCTGTAATGGCAGTGCTGTCAGTGGTGGTGCCCTCACTGGGGCTGATGGGGGTGGGCTTGGTAATGGCAGTGCTGTCAGTAGTGGTGCCCTCATTGGGGCCGATAGTGGTGGGCTCTGTAACAGCAGTACTGGGGCCGATGGTGGTGGGCTGGGTAATGGCAGTGCTGTCAGTAGTGGTGCCTTCACTGGGGCCGATGGTGGTGGGCTCCGTAATGGCAGTGCTGTCAGTGGTGGTGCCCTCACTGGGGCCGATGGTGGTGGGCTTGGTAATGGCAGTGCTGTCAGCGGTGGTGCCCTCACTGGTGCTGATTGTGGTGGGCTCGGTAATGGCAGTGCTGTCAGTGGTGGTGCCCTCACTGGGGCTGATGGTGGTGGGCTGCGTAACGGCAGTGCTGTCAGTGGGGGTGCCCTCACTGGGGCCGATGGTGGTGGGTTCGGTAACGGCAGTGCTGTCAGTGGTGGTGCCCTCACTGGGGCCGATGGTGGTGGGCTCGGTAACGGCAGTGCTGTCAGTAATGGTGCCTTCACTAGTGCCGATGGTGGTGGGCTCCGTAATGGCAGTGCTGTCAGTGGTGGTGCCCTCACTGGGGCCGATGGTGGTGGGCTCGGTAATGGCAGTGCTGTCAGTGGTGGTGCCCTCACTGGGGCCGATGGTGGTGGGCTCGGTAATGGCAGTGCTGTCAGTGGTGGTGCCCTCACTGGGGCCGATGGTGGTGGGCTCTGTAATGGCAGTGCTGTCAGTGGTGGTGCCCTCACTGGTGCCGATGGTGGTGGGCTCCGTAATGGCAGTGCTGTCAGTGGTAGTGCCCTCACTGGGGCCGATGGTGGTGGGCTCGGTAATGGCAGTGCTGTCAGTAGTGGTGCCCTCACTGGTGCTGATTGTGGTGGGCTCGGTAATGGCAGTACTGGTGCCGAAGGTGGTGGGCTCCGTAACGGCTGTACTGTCAGTGATGGTGCCCTCACTGGGGCCGATGGTGGTGGGCTCGGTAATGGCAGTGCTATCAGTGGTGGTGCCCTCACTGGGGCCGATGGTGGTGAGCACGGTAATGGCAGTGCTGTCAGTGGCGGTGCCCTCACTGGGGCCGATGGTGGTGGGCTCGGTAACGGCAGTGCTGTCAGTGGTGGTGCCCTCACTGGGGCCGATGGTGGTGGGCTCGGTAACGGCAGTGCTGTCAGTGGTGGTGCCCTCACTGGGGCCGATGGTGGTGGGCTCGGTAATGGCAGTGCTGTCAGTGGTGGTGCCCTCACTGGGGCCGATGGTGGTGGGCTTGGTAATGGCAGTGCTGTCAGTGGTGGTGCCCTCACTGGGGCCGATGGTGGTGGGCTCGGTAATGGCAGTGCTGTCAGTGGTGGTGCCTTCACTGGGGCCGATGGTGGTGGGCTCCGTAACGGCAGTGCTGTCAGTGGTGGTGCCCTCACTGGGGCCGATGGTGGTGGGCTCGGTAACGGCAGTGCTGTCAGTGGTGGTGCCCTCACTGGGGCCGATGGTGGTGGGCTCGGTAACAGCAGTGCTGTCAGTAGTGGTGCCCTCACTGGGGCCGATGGTGGTGGGCTCGGTAACGGCAGTGCTGTCAGTGGTGGTGCCCTCACTGGGGCCGATGGTGGTGGGCTCGGTAATGGCAGTGCTGTCAGTGGTTGTGCCCTCACTGGGGCCGATGGTGGTGAGCTCGGTACTGTCAGTGGTGGTGCTCTCACTGGTGGCGATGGTGGTGGGCTCGGTAATGGCAGTGCTGTCAGTGGTGGTGCCCTCACTGGGGCTGATGGTGGTGGGCTCGGTAATGGCAGTGCTGTCAGTGGTGGTGCCCTCACTGGGGCCGATGGTGGTGGGCTCGGTAATGGCAGTGCTGTCAGTGGTGGTGCCCTCACTGGGGCCGATGGTGGTGGGCTCGGTAACGGCAGTGCTGTCAGTGGTGGTGCCCTCACTGGGGCCGATGGTGGTGAGCTCGGTACTGTCAGTGGTGGTGCCCTCACTGGGGCCGATGGTGGTGACCTTGGTAATGGCAGTGCTGTCAGTGGTGGTGCCCTCACTGGGGCCGATGGTGGTGGGCTCGGTAATGGCAGTGCTATCAGTGGTGGTGCCCTCACTGGTGGCGATGGTGGTGGGCTCGGTAATGGCAGTGCTGTCAGTGGTGGTGCCCTCACTGGGGCTGATGGTGGTGGGCTCGGTAATGGCAGTGCTGTCACTGGTGGTGCCCTCACTGGGGCCGATGGTGGTGGGCTCCGTAACGGCAGTGCTGTCAGTGATGGTGCCCTCACTGGGGCTGATGGTGGTGGGCTCGGTAAGGGCAGTGCTGTCAGTGGTGGTGCCCTCACTGGGGCTGATGGTGGTGGGCTCGGTAATGGCAGTGCTGTCACTGGTGGTGCCCTCACTGGGGCCGATGGTGGTGGGCTCCGTAACGGCAGTGCTGTCAGTGGTGGTGCCCTCACTGGGGCCGATGGTGGTGGGCTCGGTAAGGGCAGTGCTGTCAGTGGTGGTGCCCTCACTGGGGCTGATGGTGGTGGGCTCGGTAATGGTAGTGCTGTCAGTAACGGTACCCTCACTGGTGGGCTTTGTGATAGCAGTGCTGTCAGTAACAGTGCTTTCACTGGTGGTGGTGCTGCTGGTGGGGGGCTTTGTGCTGGCACTGTTAGCACTAATGGTGCTTTCACTGGTGGCACTGTCTTCAGTAATGGTGCTCTCACTGGTGGTGCTGCTAGTGGGATCTGTAGAAGCACTGTTGTCATTATTGGTGCTTTCACTAGTGGACTGAGTTGTTTGGTGGTCTGTGAGAGCTGATGTCTCACTCACTGGAAAGCTGGTGGGTTTGCTCCCTGTAGTTCTACTCTCTATAGAGGAAGTGGTACAAATGCAAGGAGTCCCCGTGAAAGTTGTGCCCCGAATCTCCGTGGTTGTAGTGGTCACCCTCTCCGTGGTAGCTGAAGTCTTAATCCCCGTGGTTAAAGCTGTCTCGCTGTCAGTGATGGTTGCACTCTCGGTCTTTGTGGTCGGGCAAATGCATGGACTCTCTGTTAAAAGAGACAAAAAATAACATGGTTAGTTACATCACTTGAACAGAGAGGAAGGTTTATCCAATCTGCCCCCCCAAGCCGTGGGGAAGGGTATGATGGGCCCCTTTAAAAGAAATGCATGCTAGTTAAACATATATTAATATATCTATATTCAGGTGACATAAAAATCTCTTTTAGGGTGCTGTTACTGAGTAAATATTGGCAGACCTAAAGAAAGAAGCGGCAAAATAAGTCCATGGGAGCAGCATGAGTCTGTGCTGTTTGTTGTTGAATTTGATCGAAAAACACTGGGGAGCTTTTTCTATTTTGCTTCATGACTGTGCAGAGTGCGCCAGAGTGCTTTCATAGGGAGGGCATGGATATTACAACCACTGAGGTAAGAAAAGACGCCATGGAGTCCCAGTGTGGTGGCAACTTTGGAATTTGCCATTGTGGCTTTTTAAATTTTTTGGGGAAAGGATCAAGGCGGTGTCTACCAGTCTAGTAAGGACTAGCAGTGGTCTGGGCAAATAACTGACGAGAAGGGTGTCATTTAAAGGTGTGGTTCTGGATACCCAAGGTTAGTTTATGTCAATGTTTAATTTAAAAAAGAATAAGTTGTGAGCCCCAAAGTTTTGCTCAGAAGCCGATTGCAGGCGCTTTGAAAGGTCACGGTGTTGAATCCCCGGGCTGCATAGTCTTGATTCCACCTCAAGCCTATTTAATACTCCGTCTGACACTCCTGGCCTCTTTATCTCACTCTTGCAGATACCTTTTTAAATCTCTTTCCCCCATGTGATGTTTTCCTCATTCTTTCCACTGTTTGTGTTTTTCTATCTCTTGCTTTGGATCAAAATCTGTTAAACATAAATAAGTGCTGGTCCCCAAAACTGGCCCCATCTTCAGGCACTAGCTCAAATTAAGCACTGGTCTACATGGGTTATGTTTCAGTGTAGGCAAGCTCAGGTACAGTACACTAGAATCAACTGCCCATCCCATTTTGATAATTGCTGAACAGGCGGGTTGGGACCACTTCCCAGTGCGTGGGCAGTAGGTGTGAGGCTGTGACATCTAATCCTGTGTGAAAAATTCACCTAAGGGTCCCTGCTGTTTAGCCCGGGCTAGGGTCTACTCAAAGATATCATACAGAAGTGGAGAGGAAAAGGTAATCAGCCACTGATTGTTGTAAGCATCATTCACACATTGATAGGCCTGCTTTCATCAGGCATTGGTTGATAATAACTTGCATTATAGATGTATGGAGCTTTGTATGCACCCTTGGATATGGTAATTTAATGTGTGCAACAGTATGATGAGTTTGCATGAGGAGAGGGTCACTTTTCATGTGTGCCACGGCTTTTGTTTAATAATAATGGATAATACATATAAAATAGACCTGAATGGATGGGAATATGATTGCATTTAAAATTAGGGAATGTGTGTAATCGGCAGAAGGCCTAAATAGCTGGCTAACTATTTCAATGGAAATGCTAACAAATGTTTGGTTGATCGCTGTATTTTCTCTTTTAAAACTTCGGACCAGATTTACCAACTTGTCAGGCAATGCAAAGGAGCAAGGGAAAGCCCTGTTTGTGAAACAGAGAGAGAAGATATGTGCCATATCTACTAGGAAATGGTGCCCTTCTGTCCCCTGCTAGTGCTGGCACACTGTGTGCTACCTAGCACCAATGCAGGCATGCTTTCATGGTCCAAGTGTGCCTGTGTTACGGGCAGTATTGTTAAGCACAGGAATGTGGTACCTTCCTGCACAAAAACAATTCTAAGACACGTATTCCTCTTTCTATGTGAGCTGCAGAATGCAGCACATATGGAAAGAGGAAATAACGAGGCAAAATAAAGATATTTCTCCTTGTTACGGCTCTCTGTGCCAGGCGCACACTTTTGGCTCAATTCTAGGCTTCCTACCTTTACTAAATCTGGGATTACGTCAGATTCAGTGAGTGGATGTAAAGCCTACTACAACGAAATGCGATGCAGCTCGAGCCACTACATTGTATTACATTTCTTTACAAAGCCACACAAGGCTTTGTAAATTCAATTTAAGGACCTGTGCTGCCGTGCAACAACATGGGACATGCGAGGGAAATGCAGTGCATTCGTAAGTCTGGCCATCTTTATTTTCTATTTAGTAACTCCAGGCCCGATAGTACTAAGATTTCAAGCAACGCAACACAGAAAGAGAACTTGCTGCACTGCGTTGCGTAAAACAGAGAGAGCATTTCTGCAAAGATATGGTGCACTTCTGGTCCCTCCTAGCATCGGTGCACTGCGTGCGGCCTAGCACCAATTCAGGCACCTCTGCATCATCATGCGGGGTGCCTGCATTACAAGCAGGGTTGATTTTGTGCAGGAAGGTGTGCTTTACTTCACAAAAACAATCCTTAGAGGCGTATTCCTCTTCCTATGTGTGCTGCAGACTTCAGCACATTTGGAAAAAGGAAATTATGAATCGAAATAAAGATATTTCTCCTTGTTATGCCTCGCTGTGGTGGGCGCACCATTTTGGCTCAATTCCAGACTTCCTGCCTTAGTAAATCTGTGATTTCTTCAGATTTCATGGGTGGATGCACAGGAGCTCCCATACTCCACCCGTGGAATGCCTACCACAACAAAATGCAATGCAGAATGAGCTGCTGTGATGCATTACATTTCTTTAAAAAGTCACACAAGATTTTGTAACTCCCATTTAAGAACTTGTGCTGTGACAACATGCGGCATGAAGGACAATGCAAGCCCTTGGTAAATCTGGCCCACCATGTTTCCTGACATTATTCAAACGAAGCGCACAGTGAAGGAAAACTTTATAATTCTCTACTAAACATGTTGTAACTGTAGCTGCAAAGAAAGATGGCCTTGTAGAGTTCTGTCTTGGAAGGAAAAAAGTAGCATTAGCTTCTGCAGCTTTTAGATACTTCTGTATCCAGTCATTGCTTGTACATTTTTGTAGCGGAGCAGGAGCCGAGCATAAGTAACCCCTCCTTGCTCTTTGAGACATCCTTTAAGACAAAGGAATAAAAGGTAGTGGTGCAGAGACTGGGTTAGACAAACAGTCCATTTGCAGAGGGGGGATGCTGAATGGCTGCACTCCAACTGCCCACTCAATAACAACATAAGGTACGCAGGGAAACTATGCATGGTTTGATATAACACAAGTTTAGTGAGATAATACACATAGTTAGATGGCTTCCAGCATTCTAGACACTCTGGATAGAGGATAGACTAATAGCTTAGGGGCATATTATCAAGCACGGCGCTAAAGCGGCGATAATGGGCTTGACAATATGCCGCAGAGAATTCCAATAGAAGCCCATGTTCACACGAGAACATGGGCTTCTATGGGAATTCTCCAGGGCATATTATCAAGCCCATTATCGCCGCTTTAGCTGCAGTTTTCTGCCGCTAAAGCGGTGATAATTTTAACGCTGTTTCTTGATAATATGCCCCTTAGTGATTTGTGATGAAATATGACTGAGGTGTAGCTACCATTTGCCCTACTTTGAATATTAGCTACTGAGTGTATAATAGCTGCACACTTGAGCTCAAGTCATCAACACATTTCAAATCAGAGACACAAAAATATCACAGAAAGAGCCCTGGGGTCAGCCCCCTTCAACCTTTTCTTGATCTATGTGTCCTCCACAATATAGATCTGCCCACAGAATTTCATAGGTGTTCACACTTTCAGATTACAATTAACATGGATGATATGCAAACAAAGAGTCCCTCAGAGGGATCTTGCAGAAACATCCATGAATATGTCATATCGCGACTTCCAGCCTCACGTTTTGCGCTTGCATTGGATTGAAAGGATAAAGAGCTGTTTAATATTTATAAGAAAGGCACTGACTAAGTATGAACGACTGATAACATCTACATATATTAGATTGTCTTCAGCAGCTACATTGAGACAGACAGGAGGAGACCCACTAATAATAATGATATTAACTATAACCTTAATTAAGTAAAGTTGGAATATTTATTTAACCCATGGAAAGAATGCAAAAGTGAATAAACTAGGAAAAGTGAGTTTGCAAATATGTCTATTAAAACCAAGCACTCACTATAGTCGGAGTTATCAAAAGCCAGTCAAGTTGTTTTCCTTTGTTCTGTATGATTTTTTTTAAAAAAGACATTCAAGTGGTCTGCTCTGTTCATAATTCTCAGAAATTCCCAAATTCAGGGGGCAGAGGTGTTTGTTTTAATTGGGGGTTTCTGTGAGATCTCTGGTAATTGCTAAGGTACTGCAACCTGCTTCTGCAAGGACTTGTGTCCAACTTTTTTAAACTTCCAGCAGTTTCAAACAGATGAAGTGTATTTTTTAACATGTTGAATAGAGTCATTTATTAATTCATTAAGGGTTTGATGGTGTTTCTATTACCTAGGGATGCCTACTTTAGCCTGTTACTGCAAGCACTTGTGTGTGACGCAAAAGGGACATCCAGACATTACTTACAGTGATGCACCTTTGTGAAAGGTTTGCACATGTCTGAAATACTCCCATTTCTCAACTCTAAAACGAAAATTCTCCTCCTCGATGAGATTATCCATGAAGTGAACAAAAGTGAGCTCAGTGCTCCATGTATACCCAAGATGTTTTCTTTCACATGAGAGAACTGCAAGTGTGAGATTTAGGCCTAGATTCACAAAGATTTAGCGTCAGGTTAGCTAACCCAATGTTAAACCTATTTGGGGATTAACAAACCAACACTAATTGGTATTAGCATTAGTTTGTACAGAAAAGTAACTCAAAGCAACATGAAACGCTGCTTTGCATTACTTAGCATTAAGGAGGCGGTACATGGGGGTACATAGGAGTTCCCATGCAACCACCCATGCTTTTTGATGGTAAACCCTGTCTACTAACATTAGTAGACAGGGTTTAGCGTCAAAAAGTAACTCCGCTGGAAAGCAGGTGTTAAAAGGAGAAATGTTTTTATTTCTCTTTTCTTTTCCTACTTTGCAGCACACGTACAGAGTAGGAAAAGGTTTTAAAAATGTCTAGGCATAGTATTTTATATAGGAAGGATACCTTTTGTGTACAAAACCTATGCTAGACTCAGGCACACACTCAAGCACTATGGCACTAAGGTGTGTGCCTGACACATGGAGCTGAAATTAGCGCCGGTGCTTGGGAGAGGGGAGTGCCATACCTCTGTGAATATGGCGCCCTCCTGCTGTCTCCCTGTCATGCAATGCAGCGCAGCCTCTTTGTTAAAGGTTTTAAACATGTCTAGTCATAGTATTTTGTACAGGAAGGGTACCCTTCCTGAACAAAACCTATGCTAGTCACAGGCACGCACTCTAGCACTATGGAGTTAAGGTGTGTGCCTGGCACATGGAAGCTGAAATCAGCACCAGCACTTGGGAGAGGAGAGGAGAGTGCCATATCTCTGTGAATATGGCACTGCTCTCTCCCTGTCACACAACTCACTGCAGCCTCTTTGGGTAACGCGCTGTGTTGCGTGACACCATTCAGAATCTGGTCCTTAATGTCATTGCAGGCAGACCTCAACCCATCTTGAAACAATGGTATATATGTTATCATGGGCCTACATGGCATGTTCCCTGAAGCATGAGTTGATAATAAGCTCTCTGCTTTAACTTATTATTAACCCTAGGCGGTGAACTCTGCTCCATTCGCGGAGTTTTCTGCGCTCTGCGCTCCGCAGAGCACGCAAAGTTCCCCAAAACTCCGCTCCGCAAATCGGAGCGGAGTTTTTTTCCTCTCTCACACTCGTCAATGTCAAGTTGGCGAGCATGAGCGAGGAAAATCCACCTCCGGATGACATTGTTCCTTGCTCACTCTCGCCTAGGTCTAGTTGGCGAGCACGAGTGAGGAAAATCAACCTCCTGGTGGGATTTTTCAACGCGGGTGGTCAGATGTCTCAATGCGAATTGTTGCAACAGGTCGTGACCACTCGGGTTGAGAAACTTTCCGTTTGCGTCGAGAAAGCTGCCGCTCGAGTAGAAAATATACTCAAGCAGCTGAAAGAAAGCTGCCCTCTTTTGCACTGAGCATGGTGCTATTTGTGATGATTTTACAGTGCGGGACAAACACCCCATGCTTAAAAACACCCTGAACGTCATGACCCTAACGCACTCCACCGCTCGCTGAACTCCGTGTAATGCGGCACAGTTTCTTTGTCACTTTGTGGAGATCCGCATAGCGGAACTCCGTGAACTCTGCCCAGGCTTACTCATTATTTAACTTCAGTGCATTATTTGAGCCAACGTCTTTTCATCTACTTCAATAATAGGTGTTCTTTAAAGTGCCAAATCCTGCAACAACATTTGTGCATACCTGTGTTTGCCTGTGGTAGAACATTGAAGCCAGACCTATTGAGTTTGACAACGCTTGTTTCCCTTACTCTACACTATTGCCTGCCCTGCATGTTTCAGTATATGTAACAAGGGAACCCGATAAAGGTAGCTATTGGACCTCGGGTAATTACGTATTATTAAAGAACAAAGGTCCTTAGGTTAACCATGGATAATGTAACTATTAAACACATAGACTTGAATAAGACCTATGCAAATTCTTCCTGTGTCCATCCGGACAGAGGAACATTTATTTTGAGAAAATACAAAAGGTTTTAAACGAGATAAAGGAAGAAAAATGAAACAAGGGCAAAAGCCTGTACCGAGTTTTCAACAAGGGGAGGAGAGGAAGAAAAGAATAGCAGGCAAAAACTTTGGGAGCAAACAAGGAGGCTTACAGTACAATAAGAAAATCATGTAAGCTCAAACCAACAGAGACCACAATACATTTTTCGCAATGGATAAAATGTGGTGCTGTTACAGAAAGTCGACGTTTCGATCCCTAGCTCCTAATACAGCCCTGCATGTTTCAGCATGAGAAATGATACTTTGTGCTCCGACTTTCCAAAGTATGTCACTTAATATTAAAAAATATGTAACAAAAGCTTTGCACATTTTATTCATTGAAGTATTTTCTGAGTATGTATATGGGACCATGGTTTAATGCGGTGGAGTGAAGGGGGAGAGGGGGCTGATGTGATGTGCACACTGAGAGTATCTTGAGGTCTCACATTGCACCTGTTAAAGGCAGGGAGCTATTGCAGGAGCAGCACCTAAAGCACATTATTGCCTAAGCTAAGGTTGGGCCTTGGAGGAAGGGGAGGTAGAGATTTTGGGGCAGATTTACAAGGAAGTGCCGCAGCGTGGCATCGCAAGCCCTCTGGCTGCGCCACGCTGCGGCACTTCCGAAGCATAGGAATGCAACATATTTACAATAATATGTTGCATTCCTGTGCTCTCCCCTGCGCTGGCGCACAAACTGCAGCCATGCGCCGGCGCAGGCTCCCTTGCACCATGGTGCAAGGATGCCTGCATCATGGGGAGATTGTTTTTGTGCAGGAAGGGGCACCATCCTGCACAAAAACAATCACTACAGGCATTTCCCTCTTTCAATGTGTGCTGTTGAATGCAGCACGCATTGAAAGAGGAAAAAACGAGGAGAAATGAAAACATTTCTCCTCGTTGCACCTCGCTACGCCGCCTCTAGGGTGGCATACCATTCAGACGCATTTCCAGATTTACAATTCCTCGTAAATCTGGAAATGTGTCTTGTTCCATTTTATTTATTTATTTAATGCAATTTTATATAGCGCGAACATTACCTGAAGGTGTCAGAGCACTTTACAAAAGAACCAGTTGCGTTACATAAGGAATTTGAATTACGTGAGTTACATAAGAGATATAAACAGGAAAAAAAATTGCAAATGTACAAGTGGAGCGAATGGAGGGAAACATTGCAAATGTGCAAGTTTTAAAAGTCACTAAAGGAAGAGATACAAACAGAGATAAACTCTAAAATCACATAGGAATGGTAGTAGGTACAAAGGTCTACTACATATACTAGTGGTTAGAGTTATATATACAAGAGGAGTGAAAGGAGGGAAAAAATTGCAAACGTGCAAGTTGTAAAGTCACTCAAGGAAGAAATACAAACAGCTAAACTCTAATATCACATAGGTAAGTACAAAGGTCTACTACATATTCTAGTGGATAAAACAAAAGCTAACATGCACCACACATTTGTAAAACAATCCAATAATAACAATGTATATAGGTCAAATTCAATTCAAGAAGACAGAGTATTCCTCGATTTTAGTCTCTATTCCAAGTTCAATGGACAATACAGTGCGATACAGCCGACGCGTTTCGTCCTGAGACAGGACTTCTTCAGGGTAAATTGTAAAAGAAGATTAGATCACTCCGACATGTAGTAATCATAATTTATACGATGGGGGCTGAAAGTCTCCTATCCAGTTTCTTATCGTCCATATAGAGTTATCTTTTCTATATATGGGATGTCCAAAACCTTGACTTTTTCAAGATTTTTTTTTTTTTTCCAAGAATTTTTTTCAATAAAATTAATGAAAGGAGGTAATCCACTCAGATATTCGAGAAAAGAAACGATCCGATCGTAATATGCTAGTCACGACCAAAAACTGCAAACAGTCTACGTCAAAAAGAAAGGTCCCTCGATCCGGCCGGACTGTATTGTCCATTGAACTTGGAATAAAGAGACTAAAATCGAGGAATACTCTGTCTTCTTGAATTGAATTTGACCTATATACATTGTTATTATTGGATTGTTTTACAAATGTGTGGTGCATCTTAGCTTTTGTTTTATTCATTTGATTATGTTCCCCAGGGAACTAGCATTGTAACAATGGGTGCTATTCAGAATGCACACATCCCCTTAATCCATGTGTGATAACACTTCATTGAGGGAAAGATATTAAAGGGTGACATTAATATCAGGTGCTGGTAAAATAGAAGGTCCCATTGTTAGCTCCATTGGTATTTTGGTACATATTCTAGTGGTTAGAGATATAAATATATACAAATTGCAAATTCACTCAGGATTACATTTTAACAGTGATGAGGATAGGACAATTATATATTACATATTTACAGAGCAGGAAATTCTTGCCATCCTTCAGCCAGGGGTTGCATTCAAGAGTGGTGGTCTTGGGTCTGGAGGGATCCACCGAGTTAGAGATGTCCATAGGGGTAGAAGGCCGGATGGTGGTAACACCCACAGGAACACCCATGGAATACCCCTTTGACGCAAAGTGCTGCTTATAAAGGCGCCATATTTACAAGGACAGGAAAAGCCACGCAGGGTGGCTTTTCCTGTTCCTGTAAATATGTAGCAGTAACTTGCGCCACCAGTACGTGACAAAAAGTGACGTATTGGTGGCGCAAGAGGCTTGTAAATTTGCCCCTGTATTTTTAATCTCACTTCATAAACATTCAAGTGCTGCTGCTTACATCTTCATCTCAGGGAGTGCTGGGATTGCTGCTGGTGCTCTGTGCGAATACCAGAGTACCCAATAGGCCCCATAGCTCTGGGCAATCATCTCTTTTTAGTGTGCACTTTTGTTTTTAGAGCAGAGTTGATGTTAGACTGTAGACAGCTGTGGGATTCTCCAGTTTCACTCGAAGGACAGCTCTGCCATATAATTTGACTACTTAACTCTTGATTGACTACAAGAAAAAAGGCAAAACTTCACTATCTTATATTATTTTTGCTTTTTGAAAGTCTTCCGTGTTGCACTGACATGATATCACCAGCTATTTCTGCCTTTTTGAGCCAACGGAGCTTCCAGTAAACTGCCAATGCAGGATCAAAAACCACCTATCTGCAAACTGGTTTTGGCTCAAAAGGCACAATTGGTGGAAGGCGGAGAAGTGAGTGAATAATAAAGTTCTGTCACTACTGTCTTGTAGGTAACATTTCACGTCAGCACACTGGCCAACAAACGTGCTTTGTGTTGATTCTTTGTTTACGTGTATGAAGGGGTAGCTTTCACTTTAAAGGTCAGTTCGTTGGGGTAGCCCGGCCAAAGCCTGAATAATTACGATTAAGCCAGGCCCTCTTGCACCACCTTGTTCGAAAAAGGTGGTAAATTCACGTGCAACATGCTGAGGTCCCTTTCGCCGTTTTCCACCGTTCAAAATGGCGTGGACCGTCATTTGCGACTCAGCAACTCCCCTGAACTGCCGCTCCCGTTGCCGGAAATCGGAATGAATACAATAGAAGCTGTCTGGGTGCAGTACCTTTAGTTACCTAAGGATGGCAGTGGAAGTTAACTTAACGTCGAAGAGAATTGTTGGTTTTACAATGTGTACTGTTGATTCGACCAAGCGACCCTTTCTTAAAGACTAGTTATTTTTTTGGAAAAAATATAAGCAAGTGAAGAAGTGGGTTTAGCGTTCAATTAGCATT
This sequence comes from Triturus cristatus, assembly GCF_964204655.1. Taxonomy (NCBI): domain Eukaryota; kingdom Metazoa; phylum Chordata; class Amphibia; order Caudata; family Salamandridae; genus Triturus; species Triturus cristatus. Next base: position 692,613,597 of record NC_140595.1, on the reverse strand, counting down.
TCTGTTAATCACTTTACCATGCAGTAATTAATTTTAACGTTTAAAATGCAATAACATTAATTAATTTAACATATTGTTTTTAATTCATATAATTTACCTTGCACAACGTCCCAGAATTACCTACTATAAGTGAAAGTAAGCGGGCACTATAGTCATCTAAAATAATTTAAAATGCATTTAAGTTTATAAAGTTTTGTAGAATCATTTACCAAGCATTGGCAAAAAATATAGGTTTGACATTTTTATTTTGTACGCAAATTTATTTGTGCATACAGGACAAATGTCAAAGATGTTCTTCTAACATACAGATAAAAACGTCATAAGTGGGCAGGACAGAAAAAAAATCACTGGCTTTATTTCTTGTAGCATCAATTTTTCATGGTTTCAATGAAATATACGAGGTTGAAGGGAAATAAATGTTTTTTGGTGCTCACAACTGTCCTCTAAACTTAATTTTAACTAGCAATACACCCCCTTACTCCGTCCGGCTCGCCCAGAGCCCAGTCCACCCTTTGCCGATGGCTCGCGGCATTCCTAAAACACTTCATATAGCATTATCAATATACCACCGGTCACGTGGCTTCATGGATACCATCATTCGGTATTTTTTAATTCTTTGTTTTTAAGTAGCACACGAAACGAGGAAAAAAGTCAAAGAATGATTCGTTTTGAAATAGCAGTGTGTTTTGAATTTTTCGTTGCTTTTAAAATTGCACACTAAAAAAATAAAATAAAAAGATTTTGTAGCCCAAAAAGTATTACAGGAACCCTTGTAGGGTCTCCTGTAAACATGTTTTTGTGTACTGTGCCCTTATTAAACTCACCTGCGTGTAAAGGTATCACATTCAGTTTCAGCACCAGTTTATTAGTCACGAGGAAAACATTGAAAATCAAAGGGAATTCTGGAAACTCCGCAAAGACCAGTAAGCAGGAATTTCTTAAAATAAGTGTGCATTATAAAAACATTTGTACACTTTGAAATAGTAGATAATGAGTTAAGGGGCAAATTTGCATACCCATAACTATGCACAATTTATCACACCCACATAGTGAAATAATTTTAGTAGCCCTGGCATAGACCCAGTCAATCCAGGTGAAATATTCCCATGCTAAGCAAGACCACACCTCCTCTAATGCCAGTTATTCACGTTATCATTTTAAGTTTATCAAAGTACCACTTTTCTTGGGTGTGAACCAAACCATATTTGTATTATCTAGTAGTGTGTGTAGATATACTCCATAAATAACAACTAATAACTCACCTATGTTGTTAACTATGTCACAGAAAGAAGCAAGTACTTGGTAAAAATGCCACTGTGTGTCTCTTTTGGAACTGCCATTTAACCCCTAACTCTGTCCTCAGGGCTCCAGGACTGCTATGCCCTTCTTCCCAGAGGCCAGACTGCTGTCAAGGACCGAGGTTATGGCCTGGTGAAAAAAGAGTTTAACAGGGAACAAGTGTATACACCTCAGTGAAAGTGTGATGTGAGTGAAACTCAACACAAATCTGAGACTATCCTCTCTATTATAGGATTATTTGACGAACTAGTCTCTTATTTTTTTATTAGAATGTATTGCACACTGTAAGAAGGGCTTGAAAATAGGAGATAGCGTTGGATTTCACAAGGAATAAGGTGGAGTCTGTTAAATGTTGACAAGGAATAGTAAGCAAGACAACACAAACAAGAGTCTGCCCACACTCAGAGATACTCAAAGTACGGCCCGGGGGCCGCATGCGGCCCTCCTGACCTTTACATGCAGACCCCTGGTCAACAGAAGCACTGGGCTGCTTTTTACTCGACTCAGCACTAACAAAAAAAAGATGTTAAATAAACGGGCAAGCATTTATGTCTGCATTTACTGAGAATGGGAAAGAAGAAAAGAGGGTGTCCTGCACCACTTAATTTTAGGCACACCATTTTTAAAGACATCTAGAAGCAAACGTTCAAAAATATGATGAAATCGCTTCAAAATCCAAAAAGTGTACTGCATTATCATGCAAAAGTGTTTCTCCTTCGTACATCAGAATATATCAGTTTCATGAGAAGCATTTTTTTTTAAAGTGATGTTTCAAACCGAATTTTAGAAACATTTATAGTTCCCTCCCACCCTGACAACCATGGCAATAGTGAAGTCAGTTGTCATGCACCCTCTGGGTGGCCTCCGTTGCTATTGTACATGGACAACATTATAGCTTATCAAATCAAACATAAGAGAAGCGTTTGTGAAGTGCAAATTGTGAAGTGTTTTGAGGTGATCTTTCATGTGCTATGAAGAAAAAGAAGGCAAAGTGAAATAAAGCAATTGCCTAGGATCACACTATTTGGTCAAGTGGGGAAGCCGGGATTCATCCCAGGTTTTCTGGTTTCACATTGTACAATTCATCCACCGGATGTGCATGATTCACTAGCACTACACCCACCTTGGCCCTCCCCCTGTCATCCTCCCAGGCCACCACCTTATGGCTATTGGTCGCACCACAGACAATATTTTTTGGCCCCTTTGTAAATATTTGCGAGTACCCATGCTCTACAAGAACCATTTAAACGCTGATATAAGGGACAACCGACACTCTATAACAGTCATTGTAGACAGGAGATAGTCCAGCCAACCCAAGCCCTGGGGTGGCTTAACATTGACCCTGTGATTAAAGCTTTCACAAATTGTTTGAGCAGGGCCAAGGTTTATTCATCGCAAATCATAGTCAAACCGCACACCTAACCATATTTCACCCAAAAATCTAAAGATTAATAATAAGTGATTGAGAAGAATGGTTCTAAACCCTAATCACAAGTCCAGCATACACCCTAATCACAAGGACCGATACACCCGCCCAACCCTCAATGACAAGCGATAAACGTGCAGCCATCTCAAACCTTAAATCATTGATCACGTGGAACAAGAATATGGAGATACCAAACCCAGCCACAGGCATCGAAATATGACCAACCTAGATCCCAATCAGAAGGAACTGAGTAAGGACATCTGAAAGAACAGTCAAAGGTGAAGGAGTGTGGTCATCCCGAAGCCTGTCATTTATTTATTTATAAACTTTTGTATAACACGAACGTGACCCTAGTGGGTATCAAAGCGCTTTACATGACAGGGATTAGTGTAGTATTTGGTCTGATAAAAAACAGGAAATACATGTGTGAAGAATCATACAAATCATACAGTATAATAGTATAACACAGATTTGTCTAGACTAAAGACCGTAATAGGAGGGGATAATCCCCATAAGAGTTTGCTGGCTATACATTATCAGTGAGACTGGTATATTGTCTTAAGGTAAAAACTTCTTCAGTAGAAAAGATTTGGCTTCTTTTTTGAAGGAGGGGGTAGCGGATATTAGGGGAAATTGGCACTTGCCCAGTCCCCTCCTTGCAAGACTATCTCTCCTCTTTATTTTCTTGTCTCTCCCTCTCCCTTACTTCCTCTATCTTTGACTCTGTCAGTCTCTAACCATCCCCACCTCACCACCCTCTACATTTCTCTCTCTCTCTTGCACTGTGTCACCTGTCTCTTGCTTTATCATCTCTCTCTCACCACTTTATTTACATTGCCTGTTTCTCTTTCTCTATTTCTACCTCTTTAACTTACTCTTACTTCCTTCTTGCCTCTCTCTCTCTTCCTCTCCTCTCTGGGCCTCATCTATCTCTACTTCACTTCTCTCTCTGTTGGTCTGTCTTCCTGTATCACATCTCTCTCTATATCACCAATGACAAAATCAAACCGTCTAACTCACTTCTCTATTGCCTCCTTTCTCTTACAAACTCTGTTTCACCTCTCTCTGTGACTTCTATCTCCTCTCCCCAGCCTCATATATTTTTCGGTCTCATAGACCTATCCTTACTTCTCCTCTCTTCTTTAGCTCACTCATCTCTCTGACATCTTTGCACCTACCTCTCATCTCGACTCGCTCTATCTTAATAGTATCCACTTCACCTTTGAGTGCATCTCTCTCTGCCTGTCTCTCACACCATCACCTGTCTGTTTACCACTCGTTGTACCTAGCTCTACCTCTCTGCTCCTTCTCTTTACCTCATCTCTCTCTACCTCACTGTCGTCGTGACCCCTCAGTTTCCATTGCACCCTCCAGTATCTCCCTCTATTTACCTCACCTCCCTCCAGCCTCACCTCTCTTCCTCTCTCTTATCACCCTCTCCACCTCTCCGTAGCTCACTCTCTTTGCCTTTCTTTCAACCCCTCCTCACCGCACCTCTCTCGACCACCGCTCTCTAAGGTCTCCTGCAGCCTCCTCTTTCTCTTATACAGAGCTGAGAAGTGTACACACAGAAAGGAGTCTGGGGACAAAGCAGGGGAATTAAGAGAACGTTATTAGATCCCACCCGATCCAGATAACCCAGGATGCAGCACAATGATTGACTCTACTGCAGAGAGGAAGCCAGTTGTGCAGAAGGATTTATTTGCGATTAAGAATATTCAGCAATTAAAGTTACCGATTTAAGTGGTATGTGCATTTGTCATATTTTAATATAAAGCACGGGTCAACTAAATATATAGCAATCCACCTTACTTTGTCTTTCCTGCTCTGGGAGGGAACAGGATGCTAAGCATTAGATCCCATGTAAAACATTGTTGTGAGACAAAAACAATTTAGATACATCCATACATACATACACATACATACATACATAAATACCTACATACATACATACATACATACATACACATATACATACATACATGCACACATACATACATACATACACACATATACATACACATATACGTACATACAAACATACATGTCACTATTTCGCTGGTGGATTCCAGGCAGCTTGAGGTTGAAGCTGTTTTTGTGTGTTTCTGTTTCAAAAACTTCAACACATAATTTAATATTGTCTGGCATCAGGCGGGCATAAATTCGTGGAAAATGGGTAATATTCTTTTTTCTCTTAATATGTGCCCCTTTAATATAATTTGAGACCCTCATGCCGGCCCTGTAGCTAACGAAAGTGACTCAGGGTGGCAGCCTGAAACCCTGATCAAAGAGCCATATCTGTGACCAGTCCAAACCGAACTCATAAGAGAAGGAGTAAGCCCACCAAGCAACTAATTGGCACAGCGTATAGCAATGCCCACGTCAAACGATGTGAAATACTAGTATGCCGTTCCCAAAACTAACATGGGAACCACTGGGAATATGCCATTGTGACGCCCGGTGTTTTTCTTCACTTGACACAGAATCCATATTTTCTTCATAATTTGCAGATTTTAACAAAAAAAAAGTTTCTCACTCAAATGGATCAATAGTTAATATAGACAATGCCGCTGCTGTTACCGCATAATGAACAGTCCTTTGTCTCACACACCTTTTATTTTCTGATTACTGTATTTATTTGTTGAACTGATACTAATAGAGATGAAGTGTTTGCCTATACAGTGTTGACATTTTAAAACGACAACATGGTGCGTTAATGCTGCCACAAAATGTACCGCATTATACCACATAATGTGCTTCTGTCTGCTGCATGATTTAGTTAAAGCAGTGAGATGATTTGGTCTTCCCTTGCCCCATAATTCCTATCGCCCTGACAATAATCACAGAGCGCAGTTTATGAATTCGAGGACGGATTTAGGGCAGTGCGACCGGTGCAGCCGCACTGGGCGCTGACCTGTGGAGGGGGAGCTGTTTTTAACACTAAGTTCTGATCAGAGACATGAGGGTCACTTTTGCCTGGTGGTAGTGAGCTGTGGGGGCCCCAAAAATGATTGTCGCACCGGGCTTGAGTCCTGAATAAATAAATGTGAGCATGACCGCCTGAAACCCCAATAAAAAACGAAATCAACACACAATCTTCTTAGACCACAAATAATGGGGCAACGCACAGCAACCTCCGACTGTAATGAAGTACAACAGGGTATTTCAATCATAAATTCCACTCGAAGCTGAAAATGTGTGTCATCCCAAAGCATTATCACAACTTGCACAATATGACCATTCCTAGATTCAGTAAAAGGAACGTATGCAGCCATCACAGTCCCTAAATAAAGAAGACAGATGTGTATAGCTAGCCCAGACAGCAGTGACAAGGGATCGCACAGCACCACCCAGACCCCAATAAAAGAGGGCCGTCCAGAGCCCTTATTAAAGCAGACAACACAGGACCATGTCAAACCAAAAGAGACAAGATGTTCTCTTTATCAACTCCAATTATAGGAAACATTGTATGGCCATCTAAAGCCCCAATACAAAATACATAGGGGCAGATTTATGTTGCACTTGCGCCACTTTTGCGCCGCCGTTGCGTCACTTTTGTGACGCAGCAGCGGCGCAAATCCTGCGCCATGGTGCGGGGTATTTACAACGTGACGCATCTGGGAGATGCGTCACGTTGTAAAGCCCTGCGCCACATGTAGGCGTTCCAGGGCAGGTGGGGGCGTTCCGGCGCAGGAACGCCTCCTAAAAGTGGCTGAGTGAAATCTACAAGATTTCACTCAGTCACTTTTAGGCCCATGCTGCGTCAAAACCCTGCGCCTGCTTGAAGCAGGCGTAAGGATTGACGCAGCATTGTACAGATAGGGCCCCCCAGAACATTGCTGGAGCTGCGTCGTGCTTGCGACGCAACTCCAGCAATGCGCCACTTTTACGGCACAGATGCGTCACGCATCTGTGCCGTTTTTGCCCCATGGTGCACCGCATTATAAATGCGGCGCATCCATGGTGGCGCAGCTGTGGCGCATAATAATTGGCGCATCCCTGCTGATATGCAGGGATGCGCCAGTTAACATAAATCTGCCCCACAGTATGACCAACCCATACCCAAAGATAATGGGTAGCGTATGACAAGCCCAACCATAATGACTTTAGATAGAGACACAGTTTGTTTATTGTAAACCGTATGCATAAGAGAGAAAGAATGACCATCACAAACCCCGATCAAAGATGGCAGCTCATGACAGAGGGCAGCAACTCCATGGTCACAAATCACAGGATGCTACATTGTTGTGAGCCAAATGCACCAGTCAGACACCAGGAAAAAAAGCAAATGGTAGACCCCCAAGAAAGCCGAGAGGGTCTCGGAAAATAGATAGTTGTGCTCTGGCAGGGTAGGAGACCACAAACTCTCAGTCCCACCCACCTGTTGTGATGGCCGTGCTACTGGAGAGCAGGCTGAAGAGAAGGAGGGCTCCTAGGGTCTTCATCCTGGATTCCGCACGCGGAGGCATGCCCGCTCGCCTGGAGATAGGGCTCAGTGAGGATGGGATATCCCAGCTAGATATATTTATGCCTTTATGGCAGGGCTGTTACTCCTATCCTGATTACAGGCGGTAGGCTAGGCACTCATTAACAAGGAGATGTGCCTGGAGGGGGCAAAGGGCGCCAAGGATAGGCGTCAGAACTTCCTTCATCGCGTCATGTTCTGTTCATCACGCGCAACACAAATTTACACCCATTACACACTGTTCCAGGGTATCGTAAACTAGTCTGGCCATATAGACTGTGCTATGGACATGCACGCTAAGAGAGATCTTTATGTACTTTGGTGATGTGGCGTAAAGTGAAATAGTGTTTAATTCACAATTGGTTTGAAATACCCAAACCATGCCTTTTCTACAAGAATAGTGTTTCATTTGTCTGAAACCTTCCTGCGAGGATGTATGAAGGAACCACGCCTGCATTTCCCACGCATGCCTTGACAACGCAGTCACTACCCTGACTGTGACCGTACTACATGTTCCTTTACCATCCAAGTCATTACAGTGACTTGCCTTAGGGGGGCGCTGGCCTTCAGAATAACGTATATTACTATTCCAACTCCAGTGGGTGTATCAGTAGGGAAGGTGTTGAACTTAATATCCAACAGCAGTGCAACACCGCCCTCCCTGAAGCAGGTAGTTGTAATCGCTTGCGAGATAGAGGAACGCATGGTAAGGTCGCACTCAGGGTAGTGCCTGCGTTGTAAAGGCAGGCCGATGTTAAGACTGCATGATAAAGGATGTTTCCCTTCCTGAGATCTAAGGATGTAGGATAGGGCTGTTCATTTCATCCCACTGGACTCTCTTTGCCTACTACTTACACTGCGTTTTGTGTTGTTTCCTTTTTTCTTTCTCTATGCCTCAGCACCTCAACGTTATCCCAAGTGACAACTACTGCTTTGTTGGACCCCTAATTAAAAATAACTAAATAGAAAATAAATGTATTATATTGTACTTCACATACCATGCTACTATTTTGTAATTGATGGTAGTGCTTCATACAGTAGGGCAGTAGTTCTCAGGTGGATATGTTTATAATGTGGTAGTGTTTAATATACTTGAATGATGCGTCTTGGGGTAAGGCAGTACTTGATGTACTAGAACAATGCCTCTTAGAGTAGGGTAGTGCTTCATGTAGTAGTATGATGCTTCTTGGAGTAGGATAGTGTTTCATGTACTAGAACAATGCCTCTTAGAGTAAGGTAGTGCTTCATGTAGTAGAATTATGCCTCTTAGAGTAGGGTAGTGCTTCATTTACTAGAACGGTGCCACTTAGCATAGGATAGTGCTTGATGTACTAGAATTAAGCCTCTTGGAGTAGGGTAGTACTTCATGCACTAAAATGATGCCTTTCAGATTAGGATAGTGCTTCATGTACTAGAACAATGACTCTTAGAGTAGGGTAGTGCGTCATGTTCTAGAATGAAGCCCCTTAGAGTAGGGTAGTGCGTCATGTTCTAGAATGATGCCCCTTGGAGTAGGGTAGTGTGTTTTGTTCTAGAATGATGCCTCTTGGAGTAGGGTATGCGTCATGTTCTAGAATGGTGCCCCTTGGAGTAGGGTAGTGTGTCATGTTCTGGAATGAAGCCCCATGGAGTAGGGTAGTGTGTCATGTTCTAGAATGATGCCCCTTGGAGTAGGGTAGTGTGTTTTGTTCTAGAATGACGCCTCTTGGAGTAGGGTAGGGTAGTGTGTCATGTTCTAGAATGAAGCCCCTTGGAGTAGGGTAGGGCGTCATGTTCTAGAATGATGCCCCTTGATGTAGGGTAGTGTGTCATGTTCTAGAATGATGCCCCTTGGAGTAGGGTAGTGTGTCATGTTCTGGAATGAAGCCCCTTGGAGTAGGGTAGTGTGTCATGTTCTAGAATGATGCCCCTTGGAGTAGGGTAGTGTGTTTTGTTCTAGAATGACGCCTCTTGGAGTAGGGTAGGGTAGTGTGTCATGTTCTAGAATGAAGCCCCTTGGAGTAGGGTAGTGCGTCATGTTCTAGAATTATGCCCCTTGGTGTAGGGTAGTGTGTCATGTTCTAGAATGATGCCCCTTGGAGTAGGGTAGTGTGCCATGTTCTAGAATGATGCCTCTTGGAGTAGGGTAGTGCGTCATGTTCTAGAATGATGCCCCTTGGAGTAGGGTAGTGTGTCATGTTCTGGAATGAAGCCCCTTGGAGTAGGGTAGTGTGTAATGTTCTAGAATGATGCCCCTTGGAGTAGGGTAGTGTATTTTGTTCTAGAATGACGCCTCTTGGAGTAGGGTAGTGTCTCATGTTCTAGAATGAAGCCCCTGGAGTAGGGTAGTGCGTCATGTTCTAGAATGATGCCCCTTGGTGTAGGTTAGTGTGTCATGTTCTAGAATGATGCCTCTTGGAGTAGGGTAGTGTGTCATGTTCTAGAATGATGCCTCTTGGAGTAGGGTAGTGTGTCATGTTCTAGAATGATGCCTCTTGGAGTAGGGTAGTGCGTCATGTTCTAGAATGATACCTCTTGGAGTAGGGTAGTGTGTTTTGTTCGAGAATGATGCCTCTTGGAGTAGGGTAGTGTGTCATGTTCTAAAATGATGCCTCTTGGAGTAGGATAGTGTTTCATGTTCTAAAATGATGCCCCTTGGATTAGGGTAGTGTGTTTTGTTCTAGAATGATGCCTCTTGGAGTAGGGTAGTGTGTCAAGTTCTAAAATGATGCCTCTTGGAGTAGGATAGCGTTTCATGTTCTAAAATGATGCCTCTTGGAGTAGGATAGTGTTTCATGTTCTAAAATGATGCCCCTTGGATTAGGGTAGTGTGTTTTGTTCTAGAATGATGCCTCTTGGAGTAGGGTAGTGTGTCAAGTTCTAAAATGATGCCCCTTGGATTAGGGTAGTGTGTCATGTTCTAGAATGATACCTCATGGAGTAGGGTAGCGTGTCATGTTCTAGAATGATGCCTCTTGGAGTAGGGTAGTGTGTCATGTTCTAGAATGATACCTCTTGAAGTAGGGTAGTGTGTCATGTTCTAGAATGAAGCCCATTGGAGTAGGGTAGTGTGTCATGTTCTAGAATGATGCCTCTTGGAATAGGGTAGTGTGTCATGTTCTAGAATGATGCCTCTTGGAGTAGGGTAGTGTGTAATTTTCTAGAATGATACCTCTTGGAGTAGGGTAGTGTGTCATGTTCTAGAATGATGCCTCTTGGAGTAGGGTAGTGTGTCATGTTCTAGAATGATGCCTCTTGGAGTAGGGTAGTGCGTCATGTTCTAGAATGATACCTCTTGGAGTAGGGTAGTGTGTTTTGTTCGAGAATGATGCCTCTTGGAGTAGGGTAGTGTGTCATGTTCTAAAATGATGCCTCTTGGAGTAGGATAGTGTTTCATGTTCTAAAATGATGCCCCTTGGAGTAGGGTAGTGTGTTTTGTTCTAGAATGATGCCTCTTGGAGTAGGGTAGTGTGTCAAGTTCTAAAATGATGCCTCTTGGA